>NC_037336.1:12264760-13464760 GCF_002263795.3 Bos taurus
TTTTTTTTGAACAAAGATGCCACGCGCAATTTATAGGGAAGAACAGCTGTTAACAAATCCTATGGAACAAGTGGATCACTCACATCAAAAGAATAACTAAAACATCTAATTTACACAACACGATAAAAATTGATTCAAAGTGGATTTAAATATAAATCTAAAAAGTATAAAATTTCTGAAAAAAAAAAGCATATGGAAACATTTATAATTCTTTTCATTAGGCAAAGAAATTTTTAGAATATGATATCAAAAGTAATATCCATAAAGAAGAAAAACAATGAACAGCTACTACATAGTCATGAAGAATGAAGTCAAGAAAATGGTAGTATAAAACATAAATGAGAATATGGAAAAAAACTGAAAGCCTCTTATACTGAGTTGCTGATTATCTACCTTGTATACCTTACTGGAAAAAATCTGGCAGTTTTTCTTAAGATTCAACTACCATACAACCCAGAAATTCCATGCTTTGTAATCTACCTAAAGATGAACAAAAGCATATCATCTGCCTGATGAACATTGCACCTAAATGTCCACAGCTCCCAGTTTTTTAGAACAGCCAAAAAATGGAAACATATCTAAATGCTCATAAAGAAATTATCTCATGCCATATAGTTAAAGTTATCCATAGTTTGGTGGTTTTCTTTTTTTGGAGTTTGGGAAGGCATTCTCACAGGGCTTACTTTTTATTATCATATGAAACAAGAAAAGTTTTCTAATGAAATTTCTTGTAGAAAAAAAAGTAACTTAATAGCTCACTAACTCCATGTGAGGATTACCCCATTTTTGGATCATTTTTCTATAACTCAAAGTTTGTTTATTTTAGAGTATTTCAACCTAGCCAAATTAAATTGTATCAGAATGCCAATAAATGATCCATTAAACCTGATCCTAACTTCTGAAATATGTGGGGATGGATGGGCACTGACGACTCTTCACGGTTGTAGGCTTCTCAGATGAATACCGACGGATTAATTAACCTTATTGTAATGTTTGGCTCCTTCCATCTTGGCAGACTCTAAAAAAATAAAGAGGAAACAGAAACAAGGGAATTAGAAAAAGAGTTGGTGGTTTTTTTTTTTTTGGGATATCGACTATAACCTCCAATTTATTTAAAGGTGCCAGACTGAAGTAACTGTACAATTTATAAATATGTTGATAATCAGCGCAGTTAGGCAATAAAGCGCAAGAGTCCTGAATAGCTCAAGTAATTCAATAAAGTCCTTATAATAAAATTCTTGAAATTAAAAATGTAAAGGCTCTCAAAGGCCTTCACACAGAATTGAGTGCTATCAGGGAAAAGCAGAAAAATAAGATACAAACTGTAACAAGCCATTTTATTATCCAAAAATCCAATCATACTAAGTAACATGGTTAAATCAGCAGGAATTAAGAAACTGAGAATCATTTAAACTGACAGAAAAACAATATTATGAAAATGACAAAATTTTTACACATTAAGACTATACAAAGAGAAAACACAATATTAATGAAATTAATTGTCAAAAGCCTCTCTCCAAATATATCCAAGGGAGAGATCAGTAATATCAATCATTAATATGGCATATTTAGAACAATAACGTGAAGGGTAATTAATAATTTAAGGAGAACAACTCGTCCACGAATCTTAAAAAAAGTGATCCACACAATGAATCTTGGTTTGTTTGTTGAATAACAAAAGTTTTAAATGCCATGGAATTTGGCTTAAAAAAGTAGAAATCCTAATCACTAACAGAAATTAAATGTCAATCAAAGATAACATATTACCTTTCTATATTATGCCAATGGCACTAAAGATCACAAACATGAAAACATATAGTATGTTCATAGAGTTGATCTAAGTTGATACTCACTAAAAGCATAATCAACTTGATTCTGAATTAGAATTTTTAAGATTTTTGTAGTAAGCTCTTTTTTTCCCTTATGCTTATCCACAAAACTTCTTGACTGCTGTTTTATTAACTATAATAAAATATCTCAACGGTTCCTATAAAACATGTACTATTTAAACATCTTCGCAGTTAAATCTTGTTCGGTTAAAGTTTAATAGCAAATTTACCAAAGAGTATATTTGGCTCTGTAATACTAATTAAGGAAACATACAAAAAGGTTAAACTTCTAGGAATCTTTAAAGGTCAGGTGCCTGAGAAAGGATTAAACAATGTATGATTTATACTCTACATATCTGTCGTATTAAATATCATATGCTCAAGAACAAGTCAACGCAATACTCAGATACTTTTTTGCCACTTAAGTGGCATTTATAAATACCTCAGTCACTTTGAAATAAAGAAACCACATGTAATAGAAAGGGCATGCTAACAAACGATAAGGAGATACGGTTATAGTGTTTTGTCAATATAGGTTTAGGGCATCTAACTCATATTCTGGGTTGATTCTTCAAATAAGGGAACCTATACAAATGTAATATCTTGTGGTTTCCCCTTTGTCTAGAAACTAGTTTCGCCCAGTGGCTTGGCATTCTCATAATAGTCTTGTTGGGCTGAGCAAAGCAGATTGACCCAGTTCACCAGCATCTCAAAGGCTCGGCCTGAGTATATCTACCTGAAGCTGCGCATACAGTCAGCCAGCACTTGCGTGCAGCCAATGATGATTTGCATGGCCTTGCTCAAAAGAACACGAGACTGATGCATGTGCAAGCAAGTTGAAAGGACAAGATATATCATACTTCACTTTAATCCGAGTTGTTTCTGAGAGTTAGTCATCCAAAAAACGATTTTTTTTTTTTAAGTCATCAGAGGCCATCGCTACATATCATAACGGAAAGCACACTTTACCAACAGCTGTTAGAACCCCTAACATCCCATTTTGAGAAAATCAAAGAAATGGGAGGAAACGGAAGTAACACTCTCCTATGGAGTATTAAGAAATTGATATATGACGGCAAAGGACATCAGAAAACAAAAATGTTTTTTGTTTATGCTATGCTATTTGTTATTCATAGCATTATGAAATTTCCAATTATAACACTCTTCATGGTATTACTTAAAAAGCCAGTAACTGAGATACATAACACAGCATCACGCATCCTCACTGCCACACAGAGATCCCATTAATTATTACCTTCGTCTGAACTCTATAGTCTGAGGCCACAGGAGATAAAGGGTCTTTGCTTTCTCCATCAATTTGACTTATCCTCAAATGTCATCAACAAATTTTTGTAAGTGTAGCGATTCCAGACGATACCCACAAAACTCCCTAGTATATCAGCAAGCTTAAGAGGCGCACAAGTAACCACATGTACTAATATTATAGACCAGTGGAAGTAGATGAATTACATTTAAGTTAAGGACATGTGTCACTATCTTTGTAATACTATTATAATGTGGAGAGGTTCAGAGAATAGATGATCTTTACATGTTAGTCCTCCCAGTTAATCTGCAAATTCCAAGAAAGAACATCAATAAAACACTAATACATAGTATACATTATGTAATATAATAGTATTATCCATGTACTATAACACAAATCTGTAAGTATATGGTAAAAACAGACGGAAAAATCACCTGTCAAGGAAGACTAGCAAGTAGTTTCTCAAATCTTAAGTTTAGCTTCAACTTCTGATGACACATTTTTAAAAATGATCTTCCTCACTAAAAGGAATGCCACCAAAGAAGCACAAATACAGTATTAATATAAACCCAAATAAGCATATCAAATTAATCAGTGTATATTCAAATAATAATAACACTTTCCTTTAACCTCTTATAGCTTGATTTGAAAGCCATTTAAAGCTCACTTTTACTAAATCTTTATAAATATGCAAGTTGTACCCACCTAGAAACGGTGCATTGGAAAATCAAGAACAATTACAAAGCTCTAGTACTCTTGATGCAAGCTTTAATGTGTAATTACAGTGAGGCTCTTAATTTTCTAGGACTGAAATCTCAGTTTAATCTTGGGCAGAGTACTTACCCCTTTTAAAATATCAGTATCTTCATCTTACAAAAAAATTATGGGAAGGAAAGGGATAAGGAGGGAGGAAAAAGTATGAAACAAGACGTTAATATATCCTAATGAAAAGGTTTTATGATCGACTATGGGATATATATTATATTATTATTATTCACAGAAAAAAAAAAAAAAATCACTGTTAAACCTGGGTGATTATAAACTTTCTCCCTTCCTAAATCATTAGACTATCTGAAACAATATTTTTACAAATTATTTTTGCCTCCTATATACAATACAGGCTAAATTAAAATTAAAGCATATAGTCAAGTGGCTAACTGAGATTTAAATACTAATTCTTAGATTCAATTTAAGAATATTTATTTATAATATAATAAGCCTGTCTTCACAGGAAAACGATCACAGTACTTAACCTAATAAGCAATTGGAAACGCGTAAAATACAGAAGTAAAACTGGACAATCTTATTCAATAATGTGACCAAACCAGTACTCCATTAAATATAGCAGTACATGCACCATCCTGAGGTGGGTACCTGAGGGGAGTCACAGGAAGAGTACATGCTCTCCAAAAAACTAACTGACCATAATAAATGTAAGGGTTTCTTTTTTGCCTTTCTTATCCCATTGATCTGTATGTTTATCCTTATTTCAGTTCCACCCTGTCTTGATACTTGTACATTTTGAAATTAGGTGGTGTAAGTTCTTCAGCTTTGTTCTTTTATGAAGTTGTTTTGGCTATTCATGGTCCTTGGCTTTGTGGAAATATTTTTTTTTTAAAGGAATTTTATTTCTTTGCTTGTTATGAGTTTATTCTGATTTTCTATTCATTTTGAGTCAGTTTTGGTAATTTGTATCTTCTCAGAATGTATGCATTTCATCCAGGTTGTCTAAATTGTTATCATGAATTGTTAATATTCCCTTGTAATTCTTCTCATTTTTATAGGGTCTACAGTGATATCCTCTCTTTCATTCTTGATTTTGATGATTTTTTTTTCCTTTGTTATTCTAGTAAGGTTTATCAGTTTTGTTCATCTTTTCAAAGATTCAACTTTTGGTGTCATTAATTTCTCAGTTTTCTTTCTACTTTGTATTTCATTTATTTTTACTCTGATCTTTGTTATTTCCTTCTTTCTGCTTGCTTTAGGTTTAATATGCCTTTTCCTCCTGGGTTCTTAAGATGGGCAGCTTACTTTATTTATTTTATATTTACCTGTTTTCTAATAATTCAGGTTTAAAGTTACACATTTCCTTTTAAGCAGTGCTTTCTTTAGCTGTATTCCATAAGTTGTGTTGTGTTTCTTATTCATTAAGCTCAGAATAGTTTCTAATATCTGTTGTGATTTCCTCCTTGACCCTAAACTTATTTAGAAATTTGCTGTTTAATTTACAAATATTTGATTATGTTTCATATAATTATGTTTCATATAATTATTGTTGATTTCCAATTTGTCTTTATGTTGACCAGAGAAGATACTTTGAGTAATTTCAGTCCTCTTATATTTATTGAGCCTTCTTTTGTTGCCTTGCTTATGGTCTGTCCTGGAGCGTGTTCCAGGATTTGCATTTGAAAAGAAGAGTTGAGCAACACTGTCATACCATTCTACTGAACTAAAATTTGTGGCCTCTTCCTCTAAAATAGCATTTTTTGAATGACAGTTCGTCTGGGTATGTAATTTTTGATTGGTTTCTTTGCATACTTTGAGTATGGTATTCCATTGCTTTTGTGTTCCATTATTTTTGATGAAGAGGCAGCTGTTAAATAGTTTAATCAGGAGAGATTCCTGTTACTAGTTTCAATCAAGAAAGCATAACCACACAGAAATTTGAACACTGAAGGTTTCAAAAATTACTAAACTATGATAGGGAATAACTATCAAGATACAAAGATACCCTTAAGAGGTACCCTGGGGCTAAGGAAAAGTAGCCAAGGAAGAGCAGACTTGGAAAGAGAGTCTTCCTCCCCTCCAGGAGAAGATGTGGTTGCAGAACACTGGATGGTGGAGAAATCCTTTGAGTTACCTGGCCCAGAGCTGCTCCGTAGTTACTGGGCCAAGAGAAACCACCCCCTGACCCCCAGAGGAGCTGCAGCTGGTTGGTGGGCACATGGGCAGCCTTGGGATGATGGGAGTTTTCTCCCTGGCAGGGCAGCGCATGAGCTGGGGTACACAGGCGTCTGTGTTGGGAGGGCTTCTGTTGATAGTCCTCCAGGATGTGGGCAAGCTGAGATCAGTAGGTGTTCATACTGAAGAGATCTTCATTTTTCTGCTAGTACAAAGGTGGAGGGCATGGTGCCTGCATAGGAAGAGCTGGAGGAAGCAACCCGCGTAGGCAGGGCAAGCCTGTTAGGTGGGTGTGTGGAAGGACTCCAGGTGAGCCACAGGCCTGCTGTGTGCAGTGTTTGCATTGGTGGTGCCATGGGAACACGGTCACCAGGCTTGACTGGGGCTGGGGTTGCTGAGGGACTGGGCCTTCCACTCACATGTGGTGTGGCAGAGCACTAGTAGATATTTCCACATGTATGTACTGTGCACAGACCAGGTTACAGAAGCAAGAAAAAAGTAAAAAACAGTATACTGGAACAGGAAGAGAAGCCCCTTTCTAATGTAGTGATCCTCCAGTTCTCTCCACTGACAAAGCTTAAGGATTATGTTTAATGTAAAAAGAGTTTCAGAGTCTACCCCATTATCACAGCAGGCAGTAAGTGTGATTTGGAGTTGAGAGGCAGTAAATTGTTACCAGGCATTGTCGTAGCCTTGTTCTCCTTTATATGACGAGTCACTTACCTCTTTTAGCAGTTTGACTATATGTGTGTTAGTCCCTCAGTCATGCCTGACTCTTTGTGACTCCATGGACTGAGTCTGCCAGACTTCTCTGTCCTCCACTGTCTCCCAGAGTTTCCTCAAATTCATGTACTTGAGTGGGTTGTCATTTACTTCTCGAGGGCATCTTCCCAACCCAGGGATTAAGCCCACATCTCCTGCATCGCCAGTGTGTTCTTTGCCACTGAGCCACCTGGGAAGCTCATATTTATGTATACATACATTTTTATACTGCATGATTTATTTATAATCCCTATCTAGGTCGCAGTGTCTGGGACCACTGTCTAAACAAATAATCTATGTTTCAGTTACTAAATGAAAGTTTTTCAAAACAAGATCATGTCTTTTCATCTTTATATTTCCATCCTCCATTTTACCCTTTGTCTTGGGATAATGTGTTAAAGTTTCTAAGTGCTGATAAATGATTGTAAGATTCATCTGCTCATCACATTCACAGCAGGCATTCTGTTTACAAATGCTGTTATACGTTCTATTTCCTGGAAGTCTGTTAGAATATGGAACTGAGTGGAAATTTTACATATTTCAGTTCTCACCTAGGCTTGCCAAATAGTGTTTTAGTTCACTTTTTATGCAAACCTGCAAATGAACCATTTACCACATCTTTTGAAGTCATAATGAGACAAAATATTCATGTTAATAACATTACGTCATTGTTCATTTGGTCATTCATCCAATGAATTTTTTACCAAGTACAATAATAATATAAGCACAATAGCTCCTTTTTTTTAGTACTTACTATATTTCAGGTCTTAATATATGCACTTTACCTGGTCTGTCTTATACAAACCTTCACAGGGTAGATGAGAAAACTCTAGTTTGGGCAGTTCAAGTTACTTGTCCAGACCTAATTTTATATAAATATCTCTTATTTCTGAGCTTCCGTATTTAAGACTCGTGCAAGGTACCATGTGAAATGTCAGAGAAACATTGTAACACAGTTATGAGTTACAAGAGTAACACAGTTATAAGTATTGAAGAACTTCCATCCTCATTGGAGAAAGGATACATGGGAATGGTTACAGTAAAAATATGGGTACATATCCCTTGAGCCCCCAAAAAATCACTTAGAAAAGGAAGAAATAAAAAGTTTGCCTCTCAGTTTATATTACAGGGTTTCTTTTACAAGACAGTTTCCTTTGCCAGTGTAAAACATTCATATTATTAATCCTGACAAAGTAAATGTGAGAAATCATATAAGTGTCTTGATACCTGTAATATTTGGAGAATATATTATTGTCTGGTATAATGTGGCTAAGAAGAGACTGATCATGCTAACCACAGCCAGCAAGTTCTCTGATAGCTCCCAGTCAGTTCTCCAAGTACAAATTTGTCTGCATAAGGCATCAGAACTAGTAACTTTCCTCCTGAGCACATGACTGATTGAGTTCCTTTGCTTCTTATGCTTCTTGTACAGTATGCTAGAAGGTTCTCATCAAATCAGTTTACATAATAGATTTTGTATTCCCTGCAGAGATAAACTCAAAAGGTAATACTATGTAAAAAGAAATCAGTGAATACAATTCCATAATCATTCCAGGCAAATTATTCTTTACCCGACATTTGCTGTGGGACTACAGAACACAAACCATAGCTTCATAAAAGAACATAAAATATTTGGTCACATATTAATATAACTTTCACTTTTCATTAAATATACATTTTTAATGTATATTATTTTATTAATACAACCTATAAAGCACCAACATTTGAAAGAATAGTTACGGACCAAAAATTTGTGAGAAATTAACTTCACGCCACTTTACATAACTATTATTCTCTTATAAATGTTATTTATTCTGTTTCCTGGAAGTCTGTAGAATATGGAACTGAGTGGAAATTTTGCATGTTTTAGTTCTCACCTAGCATTGCTAAATTATGTTTTAGGTCCCTTGTCATATGAGGCTAATTCCAAGGACTTAATAAAAGTAATTTTTCCTGGGTTAGTTTTGACTATTTTATGGCCTTCCAAGAGCAATAAAGCTTTAGGTATTTTCCAGAAATATTAATTTGATGGACAGCCTGTTCAGTGCCTTTGTGCAGTAAAAAAAATTTTTAATCTTTTCTCCAGATACTTTTTCTGATGGTGTTTAGAAATCATTGTAATATGCTGGTATTCACTTTTAATTTTCCCTCCTGAGAATATTTTAATATCATTTTCTTTTTGCAGGTATATTTTGTTTTTATCAACTGAGCATTTTATAATGACTGCTTTAAAATCTTTGTCTTATGACTCCCGACAATTGTGTCATCTCAGGGTTGGCATCTGGTGACTGCTTTTCCCCTTGGAAATGGGTCATGTGTTGTCACTTTTCTCACGTAGTTTTTAATCGTGTCCTGGACATTGTGAGTATTGTGTTGTGGAGACTCTGCATTCCATTATGTTTCCTGCAAAGGGTGTGGAGGTTTTCTGTTGGCGGGTGATTGGTTAGACACAAGCTGCCAGCTGTTTTTGCCCTCACTGGCTAGTAGGCTAGGTTACCTTGAGTGTGTCTCAACTGTGTCCTGCACACACAGCTTCAGGGCTTAGGAAGAGTCTTGGGCAGAATCTGCCCCATGCTTTGGAGTCCCCTTCATAGACTCTCACTTTCCCTCTTATGGCTCCTTCTGCAAGTGGCCCCAGAGACCTTTAAGGTAAGGCTGCAAAAGCCTGAAATGCAACTCCTCCAAATCTTTACTCCCTTCCAAAATATTCCTACCTGTGTTCACTCTTCAGAGACTTCAGGTAGTTATTTTTGTATTTTGACCAGAATTTATAGTTACTTGTAAAAGGTTCATTTAGGACCTTGTTCTTCCCATTGATTTCATGGAACAAAACATTTTACTGCCATTTTCCAGAAATGTTGTAATAACATTGCAAGGTTATTGCAATAACATGTAAATTCCTGAAGGCTGCAACTCACACAGATTCCTTGAGGGTCAGGCAGTTATAGCCTGCTGTCTGCAGCAGCCCTGAGAGTACAAGCTACACAAACATGCAGTTACATTGACACAGTCATACCAAAAAGCCAATGGGTCACATTTACATAGATTCAAAGGTTGTGTTTTCCTTTTGTCCCTCGTTCTTATCTTCTCTGAAATATTCACCTACAACACTCAAACGATTGAGAAATCGAGCCCAATTCCAAGTAATTCAGAGAGAATTTTCCATCACTTACTGAGTAATCCACATCAATGTTTAATACAAAATCGCTGAGAAAATCTGCCTTAAATTAGCTGCCGCCTGTTGCAGCCACAGCTTGCAAGCTGGCACCACATCTTGTAATCCCTCTTTCCAGTTACCTTGCATATTGCTCACTGATTGCTTTTTGTAAGACTATCATAATTACTATTCATTTTGTGAAAATGCTATTTTGAATGTAAACTTCTGATGGTGAAGACCAGCCAGGTACTTATTACTTAAGTACCTGGTCAAAACTTCTATTTAGCTGGAAAAGTGAAAGTCACTCAGTTGTATCTCACTCTTTGAGACCCATGAACTCATCCATGGAATTCTCCAGGCCAGAATACTGGAATGGGTAGCCTTTCCGTTCTCCATGGGATCTTCCCAACCCAGGGATCGAACCAGGGTCTCCCATGTTGCAGGCAGATTCTTTACCAGCTGAGCCACAAGGGAAAGCCGAGAATACCAGAGTGGGCAGCCTATCCCTTCTCCAGCAGATCTTCCCCACCCAGGAACTGAACCAGGGTCTCCCACTTTACAGGTGGATTCTTCACCAACAGAGCTATCAGGGAAGACATTTAGCTGGAAAAGACCTTATTAAATTGCATTTATCCATTCTTCCAACTTTATTTATGACTATATCATGGACATGTCCTCATCCTTCTTCTGTCTTAGATGCATGTCACTCTCTATCAGATCTTTGTTACATAACACTTAGGATACTGAAAGAAATATCTCTAGGTTTCCACATTCTTTCTTATTTTTATCCCTCCTAGGACTATAATTGTTACAGGCTGAGTGCCATATTTCTTTTTTATTCACCATAAACCCCAAGCTCTCTCACTGCCAATATTACACCTGATTTTCCCTTCAAACTGCATAAGTAAGAAAATGCCCTTTCTTTCATTTATATGCAGGGCAGTAGTTAAACACTGAATTCCAGTACTTATTTCACAAAAGATGTAGAACATATATGCCCACTTGTTTGATAATAGGTTAATCCTATACAGGCAGGGCTTCCCAGGTGGCTCAGTGGGTAAAGAATCCTCCTGCAATGCAGGAGACACAGGAGACGCAAGAGATGCAGGTTCAATTCCTGAGTCAGGAAGATCCCCTGGAGGAGGATATGGCAACCCACTCCAGTATTCTTGCCTGGGAATTCCCAAGGACAGAGGAGCCTGGTGGGCTACAGTCCATGCAGTTGCAAAGAATCAGACATGACTGAGTGACTGAGCATGCATGCATGCATGTATCTCTATATATTACTGCAATAACTATTAAACATTTAAATGATGTTGATATTTAAATCAAATACAGCATAAAACAAATGTATTACAATGTTAATAATTTTTAGAAGATTGCTTTTGTCTCTTAATTGTCCAGGGGTCCCTAACTGCCATCATCTTACCTCTTTGATTAAGGCACATAAAATACAAAAATAATATTTAGTTTAGTTTTTTTTTTTAATTGAAGTATAATTGATGCCCCATATTATGTTGCTGGTATATAATATTGTAATTTACAATTTTAAAAATTATACTCCATTTATAATTATAAAATGTTGGCCATATTCCCTGCATTGTACAGTTTGTTGTTGTAGCTAATTAATTTTATACCTAATAGTTTGTACCATTTAATCTACCCCTGCATCGCCCCTCCTCCACTGTCCCCACTGGTAACCATTAGTTTGTTCTCTGTATCTGTGACTCTGCTTTTTTTTTGTTGTTGTTGTTATATTCACTTTCACTAGTTCCTTTTATTTAATTTTGTATTTTTAGATTCCATATATGAGTTATAAGATATAGTATTTGCCTTTCTCTGTCTTATTTCACATAGCATAATACCCTCCAAGTCTGTCCATATTGCAGCAAATGGCATTATTTCTTTCTTTTTATGGCTGAGTAATATTCTGTTGTATGTATGGACCACATCTTCTTTATCCAGTCCTCTGCTGATAAGCATTCAGGTTGCTCCCACATCTTAGCTATTGTAAACAGAGCTGCTCTGAGTATTGGGGTCTATATATCTTTTTAAATTTGTGTTTTGGTATTTTTATATATATTCAGAAGTGGAATTGCTGTGTCTTTTGCTGTGTTTATTTTTAGTTTTTGAGTACAAAAATAATTTTAATCAAAACTGACTCAATAGTATAAATGAAATTCCACAAACTAGAGACTACCACACATAATAAAGCACAAGTTTATTAGAGATCAGGCCAAAAAGTTTTCTGAGGGGAGGAGAGTCAACTCTAAGAAATAGCACTTGGAAGTTACGGGGGTGTGGGCCTGAGCCTGACATGAGGTGTGGACATCATCTGCTGAAGGGAATTCCAAAAAGAGCAAAACCCCTTTCTCTCTTCGTAAGTTCATTGACAAGTCTCCAGCATCCGTTCTTCTTTGGCGCATCTTTACATGATAGCTGGAGCGTGTCTCCTCTACCTGTAGACAGCAACTGCCATGATCACAAGAAGAATTAACACCTGTAACTCACTGATGAGGTGTCATGTGCAGGCGCTGGCCCATAAGTGTGTCTGGACAACCTGTGAACATTTAACATCACCCCCATTTTCTGAGGAGGACCCCGATTCTCAGCAATATTGTATAGTTCATCTCCCAGCTTTGCTGAAGATGACAAAGCTGGGCTGACAGCCCGTAGCCATCTAAATCCCTGGCATGGACGTGACTCAGGGCCCGGTACTTGGAGGATGAGCTCATCCAATGAGAACAGCTCCCTGGGAAGGCTGCATCATGGATGTGCAAGGCTGGAAAGCCAGGGAGTCCTGGGAAAGCCCAAGGCATCCTTCCTTGTTCTTTGCTCATTTGTCTTTGTCTTTTCCTCTTCTCTCCTCTCACATTTGGTAAATAGGTGAGTCATCCTGAAAATATGCACTTCTCTTCAGTTTATTCATCTCTAGATTTATTCCAAAATGAAACATATTCTTTAGACACCAAAGACAATATAAAAATAGGAGAACTCAGATCAAATAAACCTCTACAATTCATATGCTACATATTAGTGTATATTTTCTGTTAATCTAACTTTCTGTGATGATTCACTGAAACACAAAACATGGGAATTGAGTGATAAACTTTCTTCAAGTCTTCACTCTGAAGGGAAGGAAAATTGTAAGAATAGAAGTAAAAGTCCTCAACAGAAAACAAACCTATGGTCACCAAAGAGGAGGACGCAGGAATAAATTAGGAGCTTGGGGTTAACATGTACACACAACTATTTATAAAATAGATAAACAGCAAGGTCCCCTGTATTGCCCAGGGAACTATACTCAATATCTTATGATAACCTGTCATGGAAAAGAATCTTAAAAAGAATAGGTATATATGTATAACTGAATCACTTTGCAGTACACCTGATACTAACCCAACCTTGTAAAGCAACTATCTTTCAATAAAGAAAAAAGCAAGGATCTGACATAAAAATTCTTCCAAGTACATACTTAGAGAAAAAAGCAAATTGTGAAGCAATCAGTTATATGGAAATAATGTCCCTAACCTTTCCCTAAACTATGAAGGTTGTAACATTTCACGGCCACTGGCGCAGCTAAATATAAACAGGATTATGCTGGGCTGCCCCCCGTGCTTGTGCTGACTGACACAACAATTAAGAAACAAGTTTCCTTTGTAAATTACAGCTCCACACAGCGTTGAGTAAGCAGAGAGTGTACATTAGAAATATTTTTAGCTTGACATGAAACTTTCCAAAGGCTCCTAATTAAGCATTTAAGCCCAAGGCACTATAATTGCAACTGCCAAAATAACTGGGAAATCATACCTTTGGTGGGATCCTTCTTAAAACTATTGTTTCAAAAACCTTATGGAAAGGCTTTATTATTCTTCGACATTCTCTTAACCAGAGGGCACTTCTAAATCTGCCCACTTGGTGAGAAAT
Organism: Bos taurus; assembly: GCF_002263795.3. NCBI lineage: Eukaryota > Metazoa > Chordata > Mammalia > Artiodactyla > Bovidae > Bos > Bos taurus. The sequence continues at coordinate 12,278,601 of NC_037336.1, forward strand.
GCAGACGCGTTGTTTCTGCGCAGGGAGTGGATACTATAAATGTGGAAGCACATACAAGGGAAAAGAGAGTGGACATCAGTCCTTGGTGACTCGAAGAGAAAGACTCCAGCCTTGTGCTACTGGATTTCACTGCAGAGCATCCCATTTCCATGAGTCAGAGGTAGATTCTGGCCATAGGAGTTCAGCTCTCAGCATCCTTGAGGGCGTCTGATTAGAACACCATCTCACTTATTATTTGATAAGTGACACTATCTAATCTTTGTAAATGTGTAAATGTGTTTCCAGAAGAACAGTAATGGGATTTCATGCAAAATGTTCTTTTGTAGCTCATACTTCAATATTGTTATGTGAAGGTAATGTGCTTTTTTACAGTTGAAATGCTAAGAGCTTTCAGATTAAAGCATCAGTGGCTTTTAATGAGGATTTTTCAGGGCCATTAGCATATATGAATTTAAAATAACTGTCATTTATCTACCATTGTCATACAAGTTATGTTATGGTCACTGGTACAATTACCCAGATAAATCTGTGAATATTTTTAGAGGATTTTAAAGTTTAAATAAATAATCGAAGTGGTATTGTTTGAAAGGGCTTCCCTGGTGGCTCAGATGGTAAAGAATCTGCCTTCAGTGCAGCAGACTCGGGTTTGATCCCTGGATCAGGAAATCCCCTGAAGAAGGGAATGGCTATCCACTCCAGTATTCTTGCCTATTTCAATATCATTTTTATTGAATGCATTTAAGGTTACTAATTAGTATTATGATTCATTTCAGTCCCAAACCAAGAGTTTCAGCAGCACAGTGAGTAGTTTACAGCAAAACTTAGTTGATGACTGACACTGGTGAAGTCCTTCCTATGGGCGTCAGGCAGCGAGTGCACTGATCACTGAATCACTCAGCAGCGCTCATACTATACACATTCGACTTGGCTGAGGAGTCCAGGGGTCACAGAGTTTAGGTATCCTTGCCCAAGGTGACACAACGCAAAGGGTCGAAGTGGTGTTTGGACCCAGGCCGTCTGACTCTGGGTATTTCTCTTAACATCAACAGAATGCAGATGAGCAAATCCTCATTGAATGAGCCAATAAATAAATGAAGACAAAGATGCGTAAAGGAAGACATCAGACAGCAGTAGAATATGTATGACAGTAAAGTGACAAGGCTTATTTCCAAACAAATGCTACAGATCATTGATTTTATGCTTATACAGGCTCAGAACAGACCCCTGGTCTCTTGTCTTGCACCAGTGCTGTCGCCGATTCTCAGAACAGCTATGGCACTCTCCTTGGGGACTGACTTTAAGTCAGCATACAGGTCACAAATGCACGTGACTTAGCCAAGTGGCTTTCTATTCCCATCGTATTTTCTAACTAAAAAGACTCCCCCTGCATGGTCAGCTTCCTCGCCAGAGTTGGCTCTGGATGACATCTGGCTGTGAATAGAGTCAGATTCATCCTCTCAGGGTGAAAATGTGCTGAGCCAAGGTATTCATAGGGATTCTGTCACAGTTTACTTTAATGACTTCCCAAATCATTTTGAGCAATGAAGGAATTGCTCTAAAGGTTTAGTCCACTCTGTTGGAAGCCCTGGTTGGGTTCCTGCTCATTTAGATAAGTGAGTTTTTTCAACAAGACCAAAATGGGCCTCATTCTTGGAAGATCCAAGTGTGAAAACCCGTGCCTTGCTCAAGGTCCGCTCCCTGCTGGAAAATAAGGGCTGGAGCAGAGGGCGAGGAGGTGGGAAAGAGACTGATTGTCCTCCTCCCAGCCTGTTCCAAGACTGGGGCTCCTGGGAAGCCCCTTGCCCTCTAGTTCAGTCTTAGTGGTGACGGTAAGAAGATGGCACAATGATTTAGTGAAAAAGGGGAAGACTGAAGGATTTTACCAGCAAAAGGCAGTGGGTCTTTGGCAAAATCTCAAAGTAGAAAGTTTGATTTCTGAACCCCTATTAGGCCCCCATCAATCTCCCCTTATTTTATCTCCCAGTGAGACGGCACCCTCATTTCTTCCTGGATCTCAATTCTTGTTCTGTGCCAGATGTCAGAAAAGTGCTAGCTAATGGCAGTTTGCCACGTGGTTCACCTCTAATGTTTGCACCTCACAAAGAAATGTTTATTTTGTTTTTTAAATTTATTTTTAATTGGAATATAGTTGCTTTACAATGCTGTGTTAGTTTCTGCTGGGCAGCAAAATGAATCAGTTATACATGTACTTACATCCGATCCCTCTTGAGCCTTCCTCCCACCACCACCCCGTCCCACCTCTGTAAGTCATCACAGAGCACCGAGCTGAGCTCCCTGGGCTCCACAGCAGCTTCCCACTAGCCATCTATCTAGTACATACGGCAGTGTATATATGTAACTGTTACTCTCTCAATGTGCTCCCCCTTCTCCTTTTCCCTCTGTGTCCAAAAGTCCATTGTCTGCATTGGTGTCTCCGTTCCTGCCCAGCAAAAAAAAGGTTCATCAGTACTGTTTTTCTAGATTCCATATATATGCGTTAATATATGATATTTGTTTATTTCTTTCTGACTTACTTCACTCTGTATGATAGACTCCAGGTTCATCCACCTCACTACAATTGACTCGATTGTGTTCTTTTTTTACGGCTGAGTCATATTCCATTGTATATATGTACCACAACTTCTTTATCCATTCATCTGTCAATGGGTTGCTTCCATTTCTTAGCTATTGTACATAGTACTGCAATGAATATTGGGGTGCATGTGTTTTCTCTTTTTTTTTGCATGTGTCTTTTTGAATTATGCCTTTCTTAGGGTATATGCCTAGTAGTGGGATTGCTGGGTCTTATGGTGGTTTTATTCCTAGTTTTTTAAGGAATCTCCATACTGTTCTCCATAGTGGCTGTATCAATTTACATTCCCACCAACAGTGTAGGAAGGTTCTCTTTCCTTCAGATCCTCTCCATCATTTATTGTTTGTGGACTTTTTGTTGATGGCCATTAGGACCCACGTGAGGTGATACTACATTGTAGTTTTGCTTTGCATTTCTCTAATAATTAGTGAGGTTGAGCATCTTTTCCTGTTTGTTAGCCATCTGTATGTCTTCTTGGGAGAACTGTTTCGGTCTTCTGCCCAGTTTTTTGATTGAGTTGTTTGTTTTTCTGATATTGAGTTGCATTAGTTGCTTGTATATTTTAGAGATTAAGAAACTTCTAAAGAAGGAAAATTACAGCTTAATTCTGCCACCAAGAAGTGCCTCTGTCCCCCCTACCCACATTCTTCAGCAGTGAGTCAGCAGAGACTTGCAAACCATCTCTGAAATGCAGAAAGAATGCCAGCTCCTTCTTTAGAGGAAGATATAGCTTAGAAATAGCTATAGAAGTTTAAATTAAACTTACTTGTATAACCAGTATTATATATCATCATAAGCAGGGACTATCTGAGGAGAACCATGAATTTCTGGTATTGTGTCTCTATAGAGAAGAACCAGGAGAGATAACCTCCCACTGAAAATCACCCAGTTTCAATGGAAGAATCTGAAAGCAGGGTAACCCGTGTTCAGGAGGGGCCAAGGACACTGGGGCTGTGACATTTGCTGACCACTTGAAGGGCCAGTGTGGCCTCCTCATGTAAGGTCTTCTTGAAAAACTCTCAGGGCAGCCTTCTAATATTCACAAAATTCAGTAGTGAAAAGTTTGTATTAATAATATAGATAAACATTTACATTGATCAGTGCTGATTTTTTCATCACAAATGTACTTAGTTAACAAGATAAGAAATAAATTTTTCTTTCTAATGGACAGAAATTTTCTCTACAAGGAATTAAGAGAGGCATATTCTAACCTGGCTTTGCAACTCAAATAATCCAGCCCACCAAAGGAAAATGGCAGCACACAGCTTATAAGAACACTCTTCCTGACTTCAGATATCTGATAGATGAGATTAAATATGTTTTCTGAGTCTGCTCCACTGTAAGACAGCCAATCATGTATTGACTGAAAGAAGAAGAGTGGTCCAATTTAACTAGCCATATAGCCAACAGAATTTGAAATTTGAGCTATTAAATCTAAGTGTTCCCAAAGCAATCATTAAATACTCAAGCAAATGGAAGAACAATGATCCAGGATCGATGCTGTTAAAATGTATAAGATGGAGCAGATGCTTCTAGGTTCCTCCAGAGGCACTGTTCTCAAACAGGTCTGTGGGAAGCACAGGTGAGTTTTAAGGTAATGCCATGAAGCTCTACACAAGCATGTAGAACATGAATAGGGAGACAAGAGTTAACATCAAATGCCCAACAGACAGGTTCTGAGGAAAGGGGCCAAGGAGAGGGGATGGGAAGATTCTGCAGTTCTAAAATCAGATGGTGAAGCCGCGTTTCCATCACTCTCAGGACAGCCCTTCCTCAGCAGTGGGAGAGTCCACTGACCAACCACTGACCCTGCTGTTGTCCTCTCCGCCCGCTCAGGAGCTTCCTCATCCCCACTCATGGGAGATCTATTTCCAGAGATTCACAGACAACCCCAGAGTCTCCACATACTTGAATTTATAATAAACACTCAGAATTTTAAACACTAACATTTAAGAACATTTTTCTGCATCTAAATATATCAGTCTGCTGAGTATGCTTTTTGAAACTAAGAACTTTTGCTGGTTTTCTCATGGAATCAAAGGCCACACTTGGTTTAATGCTTGCAATATGATCCCTTGAGCAAAGAGAATTAACTTTCATAGTGCAAAAATAAGAAAGAAGGAAGGAAGGGAGGGAAGAAGGAAGGGAGGAAGAGGGAGAGTGGTGACTACTTAGCTCAGGCTCTGATTCGGCTCCATTACTGGTATTTATTGAACACAGCAAAATCACTCTATCAATTTCACTGTGACTCCTGACAGACTCACCTCCTGGATGGCTCTTGCCCCCAGCTTTCTTGTGCGAATGATCCTCTTTCACACTGCCTGGTTCCTGGAGGTGCTGTGAAAATTGACAAGTGTGTTTGCAAAGTTTGCAAAATCCTCAGATGAATGTGTTGTGTAAACACCAAAGTGTGCAGCCTTTCCAGGCCACAGCCTGCGTCCAGAACTTCTCTAATAAGCCAAGTTTTCCTGTTTGGGAGATGCTTGCCTGGGGCTGTTTCATCATGAGACAGCCGATGTGCCTTTTATTAATACACATCCATGACTCATGACCCAGTAGAAGATAAGGCTGCAAAGATCAAATTGTATTTTACATGGACTAAGTGTCTCCTAACCTCTTTCGTCCCTTTTGAGTAAAGTACCTCAAATCTTCATGATTCGTTATACGTTAAAATTTTTAAAAAGCACTTTCTTCTTGACTAACAGGTATTCCTTACATTTAGGAAGATTTTTTCTAAGATGTTCAAAACCCAAAAGTAGTTGATCACTTAGAAGTTAGTCCATATATAATTGAAATTAATAATTTTAAAAGCCCTGTTGAATTCCATAACAAATGAAGACATCATAGCATTAAAATGATGTTTTATCAGGTTAAAGATCATATTGTTATCACCTTTTCAAGTAGTTCAAACATTATAAAATAATTCATATGCACGTTTTTAATAGACTTGCTGAAATCTTGCAAATTCGTGTCTTAAGTTGCTAAAAACCTCTGCTATTTAAGGTTGTCAACATCCATCTGAAATTATTAGTTCAGTGATACTTTTTGAAAAATACAATTTTGTGCCTCTTGTAATGAGGGTTGACAGTGAGCGGTATTAATTAGCACTCAGCAGTCAGGGCCAGAGCTGACTTCCAGCTGTTAATCTGGGACCAACTCAACAAAGACTCCTATGAGCTAATCAAGTCTGGTTACTGGTCCTTCAATTTATAATATGTCATAATTCTCTGGGTAAAGCTTTATTCCCATTTGGTTTCTTAATATCTACATTATTATTGTCATTGCTTGCAATTTATGGAAACGGTCACTTTTTGAGTAAATTAGTATGTTCATGGCAAAATATATGCCCTTACCCTAAGGTAAATGGCAGATTTTATTTTATTTTTTTTTAGTCATGTCCAACTCTTTGTGACCACATGAACTGTGGTCTGCCAGGTTCCATTGTCCATGGGGTTTCCCAGGCAAGAATACTAGAGTGGGTTGCCATTTCCTTCTCCAGGGGATCTTCATGATTCAGGGATTGAACCTGCATTGCAGACAAATTCTTTACCACTAAGCAACCAGCGAAGCCCCATTTTTGACACATATTCAATCAATTTGAGACTCATTAATTTTTTTCCACTCACCATAGTTATTTACATAAAATAAAAATTATTCTGTAAATACTGTAGGGAGAAATTAATACTTTTTAAAAGGTATCTATACATGTTAATAAAGTTAAGAATATTTATTAATGGTTTTATAAAATTATATTTTATAGAGTTAGTTTCCTTGAAAATAATTAAGATGCTTTTTCCAGAACACAGTTTATTCAAATGTAGATCAGTGAAGATAGATTCTCACCATATTAATCTGTATGTCTCCATAGCTATATGGACAAATATATGATGGATAAATATGGTGGACTATAGCTATAGTGAGGTGGTGGCTTTTCACTGCTTAAATAAATAGACATACACATAATACTGCTGGATAATAAGCTCTCCCTTTCATTTCTTTTTTGCTTCAGGAAAAATTCATTAGTAAATATCAAGTTCCTTTGTGACTTTTCTAATAATGTTTACAATGAACTCTGTAACAAAAACTGTAAAGAATGCAAACAATAATTTAAGCCTAAGACACACTTCACTATACTTGTATGAAATGAAATAATAAAAATCTCCTTACCTAGAGATGTGCTAAACATGGCTCGCAACAACTAGGAGGGGCTGAATGTTAAATTTTTAGAAATTTTGTGAGCTGGTTGGAGTTTTCCAGGTGGCTCAGGGGTTAAAAAAAAATCCCCCTGCCAGTGTAGGAAATGCATTCCTGGTTGGGAAGATCACTTGGAGAAGGAAATAGCAGCCTGTTCCAGTATTCTTGCTTGGAGAATCCCTTGGACAGAGGAGCCTACTGTGCTACAGACCATGGAGTCGCAAAGAGTCGGACACGATTGAGTGACTAAGCATGCCCGTGAGCCAGCTGGCAACCACACACACTATTAAATTTTAACTATATCAATTTATACATAAAATACATTTAAAGCAAAATTAATAAATATTCAAAACTCATCCAACCCTGATTTTCTTGTCTAAGTTTCTTTTTTTTTTTTTTTTATTTTATTTTATTTTTAAACTTTACATAATTGTATTAGTTTTGCCAAATCTAAGTTTCTTGTTATGTCCCTGTGAAGGGATATTTGGTTACAGGCTAACCTTTTCCCAACTTCACGTCTAGTGACATCACGGTGGTAGCCAGAATGTGGCCAAGGAGGGGGTATATACACCTCAAAAACAGCACATCCCACTGGCCTAACATAACAAAGTTATTCGGTGAATGTCTCTTTCTAATAAGTCTTCATATCAGTTTGTCCTTCTCCTTCTGATAGACTTTAGTGAAAACAAGGAAAGGACAATATTGTACCTTCAAACCTGTAAAAAGTGCTTTGAGACTGAATAATTCTAAGCCTTCTTTCTAATCTAAAAATCAAGTAGGATCTCAGGCAACACTCAAAAATGTGCTTTAAGTGTAGGTTGCAGGTTGGCATATAATTTTTGTGCCATTCTGGGGGGCAGCCTGGCTGATATGCAACCCAGTCAGATATCTGTGCCCTTGTGTTGAGCAGCAGAAATGAAGATTAGTCAACATTCACGAAAAAAGAGCAACCTTCAGCGAAGATCAGGGTTCTCAATCTAGATGTAGCTGATCAAAGTCACCCATTAGTGGGATGTTTTTAGGCAGTGCCTCCAGCCCCATAGCTCAATTTCTATTTGTTTTTACTTTTATATATTCCCGTGCATGCCTGCTAAGTCACTTCAGTCATGTCTGACTCTTTGTGACCCTATGATCTGTAGCCCACCAGGCTCCTCTGTCCATGGGATTCTCCAGGCAAGAGGACTGGAGTGAGTTACCATGCCCTCCTCCAAGGGATCGTCCCAACACAGGGATTGAACCCATGTCTCCTGCATTGGCAGGTGGGTTCTTTACCACTAGCATCACCTGGGAAGCCCAGTATATTTCTTGTAAAACAGAGACACTTTAGAGAAATGTGTAGTTGCATGATATGTACACCAAAATGTTAAAGTAAAATGGCATGCATAACTTACTTTATGCTTCCTGGATGGAATGAATGTGCCCTTTGTGTAACCCACTTCCAGCCAGGACCACTCAAGACAGGAGTGTGGCGATGCCTGCTCTCTAATGAGCTGTCTGTGCAGGGAGGTTACAGTGACCCGCTAAACAGAAATACAACAGGAGTGCTTTTATTAAAATATGCATGCAGCATTACATTCAGGATTTAAATTGGATTCTTAAATGAGTTCTCCTAAAATGTAATACAGATTTTTGCAATGTAGTAGAAAAGCAACCTGTGCCAAGTTAGAAAAAGAGGGGGGAAAGGTGTTATGAATGTCAATAAATGATCTCTTTCAATCTGATTGTACTGAAGTTTTAAATTAACCAGCTACTGTTATGCACAGAATATATTTTTTTAATTTGTTTATTTTTGGATGTCCTGGTTCTTCATTTCTGCACATGGGCTTTCTCTACTTGCAGTGATCAGGGGCTGCTGTTTATGGCGGCATGCAGGCTTCTTATTGCAGTGGCTTCTCTCCTTTCAGAGCATGGGCTCTAGAACGTAGACTGAGTAGTTGTGGTGCTCTGACTTGGTTGCCCTGTGGAATGTGGAATCATCCCAGACCAGAGATCAAACCCGTGTCCTCCACATTGGCAGGCAGATTCTCAACCACGGGACCACCAGGGAAGTCTGTAAAAAATATTTCTAATCACTCTTTACTGAGACAACACTAAATATGAGATGATCAGAATATTGTCCACGGTGGCAAAACTCAGGAAATTATGTAGCCTTGATTGATGCAAATGTCTCTTTTTACTATTAATATGAATTGGTACATATAAAAAACATTCAATGCTACTCTAAAATTCTGTCAAAGTCTTTTTTTAAGTAATCCAAAACAGTTTCCAGTGTCCATGATTGATTCTTTAAAGAGAGAATAATTGTGTGAATAAATGTTCAAGGATTCTTTTATCATACTTCAGTCCTCTAAGGGATCGTGTGTTCTATTCAACCTTGTTATAGTGTCAAAGTGTGCAGACGTTATGTCTAAATGATTTGCTAAGAAATTGGCAATAGAAAAAAATACATGTGCATGTATATCTATATAGATAAAGAAATATATATATATAACACAAATAAAAGCATGTTACATATATGTGATCAGAGTAAGGAGATTAATTTTATCATGCCAGCTGAGAATCGTCATTTATGGATTCACATTTTTTCTATTGTAATTAGATGGCCTTGAGGAAGAAAAGATGTAATTATCATTTTCAATGTCCCTGGCCTCACTGAGCAAACAGCTCTTGATATTGACACTTTGTACCATGGATAATGACACTCTTCCTTCATTCAGAGGAACGGAAAAGTGCCACATAAGCACTCACTCATCAGCGGCTATTGTTTTATCATCAATTATCAAGCATTAGAAAAGAAACAGCACCAAGCCTCACCCAGTGGAAATTATTGTATTCCCACTAAGCCTCACCAGGATTAAATATTCAAATCAAGTTCATGTTTTTGATAGGAAAATATGAATCTATGCCTTGGGAAACCAAAATATTTTTAAAAGATCCAGCATTTTAAACAAGATAAGGTGAGACTATCTGAAATGTAAAAGTTTAAGGAGCATAAAATGGCTAATAAAAATTAACTAGAGACTAGGAAAATTTTCATAAAATCTCAGTTTAATTAAACACATTATTTTACTAAAATACTAGATTTTAGAAATCAAACAATTGGTAAAACAATTCAAGTAAAGATAGGTAATCTTTATTGCTAACTATGTGAATACTAACACACACACATAAAATTCCCTTCAAAGTCAGTAGGTCTTAATTTTATGTAACCTAATTTAGACAAAGAGAGCATACAAGTATGTTATTCAGTTTGGTTAAATATTTTAGTTATTCTAATAAGGCTATAATATTTATATGGGTTAATGTAGTCTGGAAAGACACTCTGGCTAAATTTTAGCTCTTGTTAGACCAGGGGAAATAAATGCTATTATGGAAACGAAGAACTTGGAAGTAAGTAGTTTTGAATTAGGAGCATATTAAACTGTAGAAATGCTACCAGCTGAGAGAGAAAATTCAGCATGCAGAGTTCCGCTTCTGGTATAGATGAGAAAGTAAATTTGAACTCAAGACCTATCTTCTGAAATCTTAACTAAAAATGTTGCTTTGAATTTGTCAGTACATCTGAGTTTACCTTGAGCTTTGATTAACTAATGAGTATAAGACAGGATCCAGTTTACAGTATGTAACTCATATCTATTCCTCCCCAAAGAAGCTAAAATGAGGGGTTTGATTCTTCATGAACTGAGGAAAGTGTACATACTCACCGTTTTGATTCTGAATGAGCATCTTAAGTATGTTTGTTAGACACAGCTGCATACAAATGTTGTCTCTTTTTCTGTTAAAAATTCTATCATTTCTATCTTTCACTTCTTTCCTCATCCTCTTCAAGAATTCTAAAGACAGGTCTTTGAAAAAGTTAATACAGTTGAAACTTTCGCTTAGATCACAACCTTTCTCATATGTATCTACTCACTTAATTTTTTGTTGTTACAATGATGCTTCAAGACAAGTGACAACTTTTAGGGATCCCTAAGAGTTGCCTCATTGGAAAAGACTCTGATGCTGGGAGGGATTGGGGGCAGGAAGAGAAGGGGACGACAGAGGATGAGATGGCTAGATGGCATCACTGACTTGATGGACGTGAGTCTGAGTGAACTCCGGGAGTTGGTGATGGACAGGGAGGCCTGGCGTGCTGCGATTCATGGGGTCGCAAAGAGTCAGACACGACTGAGCAACTGAACTGAACTGAACTTCCCTTAAAAGTTTCAAAGACTCACTATGTGAATTTCAGTCATTTAGACAAAAGTTCTTACATAGTTGGAAGATGTATAATTTAAGAAAAAGTAATAGTAAAAGCAGGCAGGTCATAGTTTTGCCAAATCCTGGACTGCAAAGCATATATAATATATACATGTGTGCATGTATATGCAAAACCAAGCAATAAAAATATCAACAAAAATGAAAATCCAGCCAAGCAATAAAAAGTAATAATGCCAGGAGTGAAATTCAAATCAAACTTAAATGGAATTATGGAAGAAATAGCTGACTGTGGGATTGTTGATGCCTCCCCATTCCATGTAAACTTCAGGAAAGCAAAACTGTCAATCTACAGGAGGAAGGTGGGAGGGTGTGGAAAGGATGAAGATGACCCAGAGAAAGTGAGACCAGCAAACAACATTCACGTTAAAGGAATTCTCGATGTTTCATTCCATGAAAGTGCAAAGAACAAAAATGTTGGCCACTGACCCAAACCTAGAAAGCAATGTAATGATTTTCCAAGGCATAGAAAAGATGCTTTTTCCCATACTGTGCATGTTTCACTATTCATTGGGTGGCCCAGGCCATGTGGCCAAGGTTAGAAAGCAGGTAAGGGCCACCCAGGGAAAGACCAGTGCAGGATTCAAGACCCTTGAGGACAGACAAGAGGAGAGAATATGCACAAGGCCACCCCTTGCAATGCATCAGTCCCAACAGCCAGTGTGCAGGTGGCTCCACGCCGCCCCAGGCAGTGTGACTGTTCACACCCGCTTCGTGCTGGGATTTGAGAGACCAGGGACAGATGCTCCCCCTGAAGATCATGCATGCATGCATGCTAAGTCACTTCAGTCATGTCCGACTCTTTGTGACCTTGTGGACTGTAGCCCACCAGGTTCCTCTGTCCATGGGTTTCTCCAGGCAAGAATACTGAAGTCGGTGGCTGTTCCCTCCTCCAAGAGATCTTCCCAACTCAAGAACTGAACCCACATCTCCTGCGTTTCTTGCATTGGCAGGCTGGATCTTTACCACTAGTACCACCTGGGAAGGCCTGGGGGGCTCCTGATCTCCCAGTGAGGAGGTATCCAGCCCCTGCAACTCTCTCTCTATGATTTTTTTTTAACTTTATTGAGTAGATCTTAAGCATCCTCAGTGAACACACACACCAGTTGCCTCTGTTACCTCTCAGAGGTGACAGATAAATCCATTGCCAAGGCCACTCCTCTTAGGAGGCCCTGCCCAGGCCAGAAGCTGGCGTGATGTGTTTCCAGCAGAAACAGGAAGAAACTATTCAAACTGCTCGTGTTTTCTTACAATGAAATAAGACGCTTTCATTCTCATTTCTAAGGTTTTGTTGTTGTTGTCATTGTTGTTATTCAGTCTTGTCTGGCTCTCTGTGATCCCACGGACTGTAGCCCGCCAGGCTTCTCTGTGCATGGACTTCTCCAAGCACGAATCCTGGAGTGGGTTGCTGTGCTCCCCTGCAGGAGAGGGCACAGCATTCATTTCTCTAGGGGATCTTCCAGACCCAGGGATTGAACCCAAGTCTCCTGCTTGGCAGGCAGATTGTTAACCATTGAGCTACCTGGGGAGTCCTTCTAGGCTTTTAAATTACAGTATATTAAAAAAAAAAATGACATGAGTTTGAGCAGGTTCTGGGAGTTGGTGATGGACAGGGAGGCCTGGCGTGCTGCAGTCCTTGAGGTCACAAAGAGTCAGACATGATTGAGCAACTGAACTGAACTGATACTAAAAAACAAAGTTTTACTCTTTTTTATTTCCCTATATAACTGGTGAGGAGAGAGTTTTAAATGTTTTGACAAAAATGTTGAAATATCACAGTCAGTCATAACTTTCCCTTGATTATTAAGGTCACTTTGTGATTTTGCGAGTCTGTCTGACAGACAGAGACTCTGTGCTGATCCTGGTGGCTTCCACTCTAAGTATCAAATATGTTTATAAGATGTAGCCTTTGCTATTGTCATCATATTGACCTGGGTAATCTGCCTTTTGGTTTCAGCATAAAGCTAAAACTTTAGAGTATAAGTAGGCATTTGCCTGGTGAAACAATTTGTTTTTTTTTTTTTCTTTTTTTTTTTTTTGTATATTTACAAGTTCAGGGAGAGAAAGCAATGGTAGTTTTGTTGACCAGGACACTGACTTGTGACCTGAAATAATGGGAATTCTCTCCATATGTTTTAAATCATTCAACCTGCTTATTAACAATTATTTCCTCAGAGTCTACCACAATGAGTGCAGAAGATGATACAGAATTACATGGACCCCACTCTCAAAGACTTTGCATTTTAACTAGAGGATAAAATAGATTCCTTAATTTATTCAATAAACATCTGAAAGCCAACCAAGGTCTGGGCATTGGGCAAACCCTTGGGCTGCATAAGAGGACAAAATGCACAAAACTATCTCTCATAGAACTTGCATCACACAGCAATGAGTGAGGAAAGTGTAGTTGAGTGGAAAATGATGTGAGTCAAGAAAGGAAACCAGACAGTAAGGACTTGAGAGTCTGGGGAACTAGCAAAAAGAAGAATTTGAGTTGAACCATGGCTAACAGAACTATGTATGAATGATACATCAGAATAAAATCAATCTATAATTTTTTTATGCATTTTAACTTTAAAATACTCTTTTGCTTTGAAAAATTCATTTATTAATAGACAAAGTTTTCAGATACAGATCTTTGGTGTTGGTGGAGGTTTAGTAGCTCACTCATGTCTGATTCTTTGCAATCCCATGGACTGTAGCCCGCCAGGCTCCTCTGTTCATGGGATTTCCTAGGCAAGAATACTAGAGTAGGTTGCCATTTCCTTCTCCAGGGGATCTTCCTGACCCATAGACTGAACCTGGGTCTTCTGCATAGCAGGAGGATTCTTTAACAACTGAGCCACCAGAGAAGTCATAGATAACTTTTGTTGGTGGTGGTGATGGTGGTTTAATACTGACCTATAGTTTATAATTTTTCTGTATCAAATATATACAAGGCAGCTTCACCAACCATCATGAAATTCTCTCTGCTTAGTAGGTGCATGACAGCCACTGAAGAAAGTGGTTTCTATTGGCTGTGTCCTGCCCCTCTACAGCATCATCTAAGATTAATGGCCTTAAACCACTCTTTCTCAATACCTTCAACTTCTTTCTCCAAAAGAGTGCAAGCTTTTGGTGAAAGTGCAAGAACAGCATTCCTGGAGAGAAGTACCATTGCTCATCCAAATTGGAGTGGTTTTCCTACATTTACAGAATTTCCTATCCTCTTTTCCTCCTTTCAGGGGAGAGGAAACATCACAGACCCACTTAATGTGGATGTCTATTATAACTGTGTAGCATACGCACCAAATCATTTATAACCATAAAGCCAGAAAATGGCCTTTCTCTTTCAAGAAAGAGCCAGTCTCTAATATTTCTAGATTCTGTAGTTGAAACATGTATTTAGCCATTGAATATATTTGCAAACAGTCTTCAGATGCACATTGACATTTTTATTTTTTAGTACTCCATTTTCCCTTTCACATATGCCTTCAACACCACCACCTCCCAAATCATAAACTCCTTGAGTATATAAAAACAAAACTTCCTTCTGGATTCTTTTCTATCTCCAAGATGGAACTATCATTCATTGGCTCATTCTTGACTTTTGGTCATTTATAGTCCATGTATTCGACAAGTAATTTGTTGGAGGGGATGTTGAATAAAGGGCATAGCGTCTTGTTGGGACTGTTTAGTGTCATGTTGGTAACTGTTCAGTAAGTGCTACTGCATTTCCAGAGGTCTTAGCAACTGAATCAGTCAAAGTGCTTTGCTCTCAAGTCAAAGTCTGGCCATAAGCGTTTTATTTGATCCCAAAACAAGAAGTTCACAGACAGTCTATATCCAAAGTTAGTTCAGTAGACAGAACCTGGGATTCAGCTTCTCTGTGACACTCTAGTCCTCACCTCATGGTGACAAGGTGGCTGCTGCATATCTGGGCATCTTGCCCTCACAGAACATCCATAGCAGGAAGGTTGAGAGGGCTTATCTCTTTTTCCTGTTTCTCAATCTCTTTCTCTCCTTTTTTAATCCATAGATATTCTTTCCTAGAATGCTCTCTAGTACACTTTCCTTTCACCTCTGTCAGTCAAAATTGGATGGCATGTCCATGACTCAATGCAAAGAAGGTAGAGGAAGCAAGTTCAGCTTCTATGGCAGAAGGTGGGCTATGCTGGAAAGAACAAAGTGTAGACACTTTGTAGCTTGGCAGAGACAGTTTTAAAATTTTATTGTATTAAAGTACACTTGATTTAAGTGTATTAAATTCTACTATACATTAAAGTGATTCAGTTAAACATATATATTCTTTTTCATATGTTTTTCCATCATGGTTTATCACAGGACACTGAATACAGTTCCCTTTGCTATACAGAAAACCTTGTTGTTTATGAATACACATTTTAACAGCTATGAAAATGTAGAAGTCTGTGAGCCTTTTAAAGTTCTCTTTTGGCTCGGACGGTAAAGCGTCTGCCTGCAATGCAGGAAACCAGAGTTCGATTCCTGGGTCAGGAAGATGCCCTGGAGAAGGAAATAGCAAACCACTCCAGTACCCTTGTCTGGAAAATCCCATGGACAGAGAAGCCTGGTAGGCTACAGTCCATGGGGTCGCAAAGAGTCGGACATGACTGAGCCACTTCACTTTCACTTCATAGCTGTAATCTGATCACCCATGTGTTTGGAGTAATGATCTTAATGATAATGTTTTATTCTTAATATCTGTATCTCTTTGTCCATAGAAATTTATTTCAAATAATTTGCATTTCTTCAATAAAACAAATGTTCCTATGTTTCTGACACCTGATACCGCTCTTTCAAGGAAAAAAGCTGTTTTCCTGACACGTTAAAATTTTACTGAATTTGACCTCTTTGTTTTTGTTATTGGTTAGTCCCTAAGTCCTGTCTGACTCTTTGCAACCCCATGGATGGGAGGGCTTCCCTGACATTCATTTAGCTCCCTGAGTTTGCTCAAACACGTGTGCACTGATGATACCATCCAACAATCGCATCCTCTACTGCCCCCTTCTCCTCAATTTTTCCCAGCATCAAGGTTTTTTCCAATGAGTTGGTGCTTCACATCAGGTGGCCCAAGTATTGGAGATTTAGGTTCAGCAGTAGTCCTTTCAGTGAATAGTCAGGACTGATTTCCTTTAGGATTGACTGGTTTGATCTGCCTGCTGTCTGAGGGACTCTCAAGCAGTTCAAAAACATCAATTCCTCGGTGCTTAGCCTCCTTTATCGTCCAAATCTCACATCCATATATGACTGTTGAAAAAGTCATAGCTTTGACTAGACCGAACTTTGTTAGCAAAGTGGTGTCTCTGCTTTTTAATACACTCTCTAGGTTTGTCATAGCTTTTCTTCCAAGGAGCAAGTGTCTTTTAACTTTGTGGCTGCAGTCACCATCCACAGTGATTTTGGAGCCCAAGAAAATAAAATCTGACACTGTTTCCACTTTTTCCTCATCTATTTGCCATGAAGTGATGGGACCAAAGGCCATAATCTTCGTTTTTTGAATGTTGAGTTTTAAGCCAGCTTTTTCACTCTCCTCTTTCATCCTTATCAAGAGGCTCTTTATTCCTCTTCACTTTCTGCCATTAGGGTGGTATCATCTGCATATCTGAGACTGGATATTTCTCCCAGCATTCATGATTCCAGCTTGTGATTTATCCAGGTTGGCATTTTTGCATGATATACTCTATATAGAAGTTAAATAAGCAGGGTGACAATATACAGGCTGTTGAACCAATCCATTTTTCCATGTCCAGTTCTAACTGTTGCTTCTTGACCTGCATACTCAAGATGTAGGAAAGGCAGTCCGGTATTTACATCTCTTGAAGAATTTTCCAGTTTGTTGTGATCCACTCAGTCAAATGCTTTAGTATAGTCAATGAAGCAGAGGATGAGATGGTTGGATGGCATCACCGACTCAATGGACATGAGTTTGAGCAAGCTCCAGGAGTTGGTGATGGACAGGGAAGCCTGGTGTGCTGCAGTCCATAGGTCACGAAGTGTCGGACACAACTGAATGACTGAAATGAACCTAACTGAATGAAGCAGAAGTAAATGTTTTTTGGAATTTCTTTGCTTTTTCTATGATCCGATGGAATCCAATCCAAGAATCCAATTGTTGGCAATTTGATCTCTGGTTTCTCTGCCTTTTGTAAAGCAGCTTGTACATCTGGAAGCTCTCAGTTCACAGACTGCTAAAGCCTAATTTGAAGGATTCTGAGCATTACATTGTTAGCATATGAAGTGAACACAATTGTTCAGTAGTTTGAGCATTCTTTGGCATTTCCCTTCTTTGGGATTGGGATGAAAACTGACCTTTTCCAGTCCTGTGGTCACTGCAAATTTTCCAAATTTGCTGGCATATTGAGTGCAGCACTTTCACAGCATCATCTTTCAGGATTTGAAATAGCTCAACTGGAATTCCATCACCTCCACTAGCTTTGTTCATAGGGATGCTTCCTAAGGGCCACTTGACTTCACACTCCAGGATGTCTGGCTCTAGGTGAATGATCACACCATCGTGATTATCTGGATCATTAAGACCTTTTTTGTACAGTTCTGTGTATTCTTGCCACCTCTTCTTAATCTCTTCTGCTTCTGTTAGGTCCTGGCCGTTTCTGTCCTTTATTGTGCCCATCTTTGCATGAAATGTTTTCTTGGTGTCTCCGATTTTCTTGATGAGATTTCTAGTCTTTCCCATTCTATTCTTTTCCTCTATTTCTTTGTATTGTTCAGTTAAGAAAGCTTTCTTATCTCCCCTGGCTATTCTTTGGAAAGAACTCTGCGTTCAGTTGGGTATATCTTTCCCTTCCTCCTTTGCCTTTCGCTTCTCGTCTTTTGTCAGCTATTTGTAAGGCCTCCTCAGATGGCCAGTTTGCCACACCACAGCTATGGGCCATGGTGTGCTGGAACACAGTGTGTCTCGTATTTGTATTTCCTGGGTCTTCTGAAAGTAGTAACCTTCGAAATGTGATTTTTACATATACAAACATTCAAGACAGCATGAAAACTGGTGAAGTCTGAGTTGTGTCTACAGTTTAATTAATTGTATTTTGCCAGTGTCAATTTGATTTTGATAAAGTATTGTAGTTACTTAAGACTGCCATTGGGGGAATCTTAGTGAAGTGTTCACCGAACCCCTCAATACTACTTTTGCAACTTCTGTAAGTCTATACTTATTTCAAAATTAAAGAAAAAATTAAGGTGTTTTGTCATTCCCATCTTTCTTCAGATTAAGCACACTTATGCCTTATAAATTTGAGGCTTATATACTCAGTGCATAAACTTCCTCATTAAAAATTTTCAAGATTCTTATGATAATAAAGTTTTATTACATTAGAGTCCTATAGTAATCACAAAGTGTTCTTTTAACCACATAAAGTGGTTAGTGAAAGTGAAAGTGTTAGTCGCGTAGTCTTGACTGACTCTTTGCAACCCCATGAACTATAGCCTGCCAGGTTCCTCTGTCCAAGGGATTCTCCAGGCAGGAATACTAGAGTGGGCTGCCATTTCCTCCTCCATGGGATCTTCCCAACCCAGGGATCAAACCTGGGTCTCCCACATTGCAGGCAGATTCTTTACTCTCTGAGCCACCAGGGAAGCCCCTTTAATCACATGTGGCCTTTTAGCCTTCTACATAATGTTGTAAGAAAAAAATCCCATCGATGGCACTTAAAGAGTCTTATGGTAGGAATAATATTGGGCTTTTAAAAACATGGGTAACAAAAGTTTTCTAATCTTTGCATGTAGAAATCACTGACAAATAATTTATAATTGTTTTACCCACATTTTTCAATTTTTCTTTCACATTTATCTCATCATTCATCGCTCCTTCCGAGGTGATTTTATCGTTGCTTCTCCTAAAATATCTAAGCTCTGTGCTCATTTTTGTATCTTTGTGCCTGCCTCCCTCACTTATTTTGAAAAACCTGTTTGTCTTCCTCTTCTGCTGTGTTTTTACCATTTTGGATTGTTACGGATCAAAAAAAAATCTTTTTTTCCTCTTGTGTCTCTGCCTTCAGTAAGTGATTATTGACCTTCTCTGTGTCAGATACTGGCCAGGACACAGAGGCAAGATGATGCCCTCTTCTGAAAAGCCAAGGTCCAAGGAGAAAGAAGGACAAGTCCTCAGACAAAATGATTCGAGGTTTACAACACCAAGTGTCATACACATGGTGACCCTTCCACAGCCTCACCGCCTTTTCTGTTCTCTCCTGCCTTCCTCAGAAGTGCCACCTACAAGGCAGCAGAATGTCGCAAATACTTGAGCTCCAGTCTGCTTTAAACTTCAGTTCCAACTGATCATTTTGACAAGATCTTTGCAAAATGCTTGGCCTTCCTTGGGCAAAAATGGTTTTTAAAAGCCCTGACATCCAGGCAATGGAGTCTCAGAGGCACTTTTGCTCAGTGAGTGAGTTTGACTTACTTTGTTACTTACTTATCTTTTCGAAGCTTCAATTTCCTCATGTGCCAAATAATGGGAATAATAATATGCAGTGCTGAGGATTATGTGAAACAATTTGTGGAAAGCACTTAATTCAAAACTAAAAATTAATTAATATGCATCCCTGTGCATATTATTTTGCTCTTTCTAAAAACTTTTTTAGGATTAGTGACTTTTACAGAATCCATTTATTTATTTTCCACTGTCAGAATGTCAATCAAGCAGTACGCACATTCCCTGTAAAATCCATGCTTTCCAGGTAGAAATCTTCCTTCAGAACATTATCGTGTTTCATACACTGGGATATGAATTCAATTCCTGTGATCTTCATCCTGTTTTGTGTTAGTAGTAATGTATTTCTGGTTCACTGTTGCTGTTAGGGCTCTGTAGTCTGTGTGTCTGTCTGCCTCTCTGTCTTCGTGTGTCTGTGTGTGTGTATTTTGAAGCATAGAGAGAGGGCAGAGGGATCAGACTCCACTCGGAGTGGTTTCCCCTTTGGTTGTATTTTCTGTTCATTTCATGGAGATCGGTATTGACGTACACAATATTAGCAGCTTCATGTGAAGCAGATTGGGGTAACGAGCTCCCCTTTTCAGACAGTAGCATAAGTACTGCTACTCAGTCTCCTAAAGTATCCCCAGGCTCATTGGATTATGAGTAATCCTAAGTAAAGGGTGGCCATGAAATCATTGGAAATCTTTCTTGGAAGGGCCCAAGTGGAGAAGCAGCCAAACAGGAACACAGTACGTGCCTCATAAATTTCCCTTTTTATTAATAATGACCCAGAAGAAAGCAGATGGTTTCAACTAGGCAGACAAACCAGCAAAATTCCCAAAACAGAAAATAAACATCAGAGATCCCTTTAAAGGCTAATTTGAAACACAAGTAAATTCTCAGAGGGCCAGCAGCAAAATTGAAAAACTCGGAGAACCAGAGAGGGTATGAGGAGAGTGAGATGAATTAGTGGGTGTCGCCCTTGCAGTGCCTGGAGCGCCCCAGGCTTCCAGAGTTCAATGGCCAGGAGGACTCGCCAGACTGTCCCAAATTCAGGGTCTCTAAGAGAGATTCCCTGAGACTCAGCCCTGACGCCCTCTGAGCCCCCGGTGTGGTTTTGACTGCCTCTGTCAGAAGCCTCTCGATTGTGAGCCAAGGGGCAGGTGGAGTCACTGAGCTTCAGGCCTGGACCGAGTTTCATAGCCTGATTGTGAAGCCTTCTTCTGAACAGAGGCCCCTCAGATGGTTTATGTTTCACGTCCCACGTAATGTGGACACACCTGCTGTTGTCAGATCGAGAAACAGTTCAACCAGCTCAAGGAGCTCATCTCCGGTGGGACCTTTGTTCTGTGCCCACCCTTATTTCTCCCTCTGCCCTCCTGTCCTGCCTGCCCGTGCCTCCCCACTCCCCCTGAGATCCTGGGCTTGCCAGGCCTGTGGGCTGCAGTGGTGCTGAGTTTGGCTCCGACTCTTCATGAACTTTCAGACCAAACCCATGCAGGCAAATAACTGACTCCCATCATCCTGACACTCAGTTCCAGGCAGGCGCTGACAGTCTAGCCCCACATCACCAGAATCCCATCAACTGTGACTGTGACCAGCTGGGGGCCTCTCCTGCATGGGGGAGGCCTGCCCGGGGTTATGGGGGTGCGGGACTGTTCTGGGCCAGGGGGTCTGTCCTGGAGGAGGAAAAGCAGCCTCTCTAAGGAGGAGCCAGTGACTGGGCAGCAATGTCACATCTACCGGATCGAAAAGGGAAGCTGACCCAGTGTTTGTAATCTACTCAAGATGCATTGATCTCTGGACCAGGGAGTGCAGTAGTGCGTGGCCGGCTTTCTCTCTGCTTTCCTGCAGTCTTTCTGTTTAGATATTTAATAACTTTAGAAATGCTCAGCAAATAGCTTTCAAAACACGTTGGTGCTAATTTGCAGAGTGTTTCGTGAGCTCACGCCAGCGTGGCAGCAGCCTTCCAGCGACTCTGTTTTGCTAGGGGAAAACCCAACCAATGTCTCTCTATATCTAAAGATAGTCACGCTTTTTTTTTTTTTTTCCCTTTCCCCTCTCAGCTAAATACCTTTGCGCTGTTATTCATAGGCTCATAGCCAAAAAAAGAGAAGTGGTGTTATTTTCTGGAGAATGCAGGCTAGAAACTGCAAGTGGCTCATGGCAGCTGACTGACTCACATGATTTTTTGTGTTTGAAGACACTCTACGATGTGCAAAGAGTGCATTTCTCAGCGAGCAGGCATGTATTAAAGGTGGCGGACGGAAACAGAGGTCAAACATGACCCCAAACCTCTAGAAAAATCAGTCTTCCTGGTCTCTTTGTTTGTACCTCTGTATTGAACACCCACAGAGAAACTGCAGCTTTTCCAGACCCTCTTAGCCATATTAATCCTTCAGAGAAGTAACCAGAGAACTCAACACAATCAGGGTCCAACAAGCCTGTCCTCAGAAGGCGAGATGTGTCAGCTTAACACCACAAATCATACCCTCTTTGAAAGTGAAAGTCACTTAGTTGTGTCCGACTATTTGAGACCCCATGGAATATACAGTCCGTGGAATTCTCTAGGCCAGAATACTGGAGTGGGTAGCTTTTCCTTCTCCAGGGGATCTTCCCAACCCAGGGAAATGTTTCTTGGATCCCACTGTCTTTTCTCAGTGTTGCATTCCTAAAATTCACATTTTTAGATTTCCTGATTTTGCATATGATTGCACAATTTTTTTTCTCATTAAACCCTATGCACTTTATTGAAAAGACTCTAAAAGACTTAAGGAAAGACAAATTTACCTGCTTAGGGAGCCAGCTACACAACAATTCTAGGAACTAATTAAAACTAATGTTTGAAAAGAGCTCAATGTTAGATAAGTGGGAATAGGTGGACTGGACTCAAAGAAGACTGATTAAATTCCATCTAGACAACAAGGTAGGCCATTAGTTTCTTCCAGATATAGGTATAATTATTTATGTAGCAAATACTTCTTTAATTTTGTTAGGGTGTCTAGTTAAAAAAATAAACTTCTTTAAATCTATGGATAAATATGGTAGCAAAATATTACATCTAAAAATATCAAACATTCAAATTCATATTACACAAAACAAGTATTCTGTGTTGTAAATTCAGTTCAGTCGCTCAGTCATATCCGACTCTTTGCGACCCCATGAACCACAGCACACCAGGCCTCCCTGTCCATCACCATTTCCTGGAGTCCATCCAAACCCATGTCCATTGAGTTGGTGATGCCATCCAACCATCTTATCCTCTGTCATCCCCTTCTTCTCCCACCTTCAATCTTTCCCAGCATCGGGGTTTCTTCCAATGAGTCCATTCTTCGCATCTGGTGGCCAAATTATTGGAGTTTCAACTTCAGCATCAGTCCTACCAAAGAATACTCAGGACTGATTTCCTTTAGGATGGACTAGTTTGATCTCCTTGCAGTCCAAGGGACTCTCAAGAGTCATCTCCAACATCACAGTTCAAAAATATAAATTCTTTGGCGCTCAGCTTTCTTTCTAGTCCAACTCTCACATCCATACATGACTACTGGAAAAACCTTAGCTTTGAATAGATGGACCTTTGATGGTAAAATAATGTCTCTGCTTTTTAATATGCTGTCTAGATTGGTCATAGCTTTTCTTCTAAGGAGCAAGTGTCTTAATTTCATGGCTGCAATCACCATCTGTAGTGATTTTGGAGCCCCCAAAAATAAAGTCTGTCACTGTTTCCATTGTTTCCCCATCTACTTGCCATGAAGTGATGGGACTGGATGCCATAATCTTAGTTTTCTGAATGTTGAGTTTTAAGCCAACTTTTTTGCTCTCCACTTTCACTTTCATCAAGAGGCTCTTTAGTTCTCTTTCCTTTCTTCCATAGGGTGGTGTCATCTGCATATCTGAGGTTATTTATATTTCTCCCAAGATTCTTGATTCCAGCTTGTGCTTCATCCAGCCCGGCATTTCACATGATGTACTCTGCATATAAGTTAAATAAGCAGGGTGACAATATAGAGCCTTGATGTACTCCTTTCCTGATTTGGAACCAGTCTGCTGTTCCATGTCCAGTTCTAACTATTGCTTCTTGACCTGCATACAGATTTCTCAGGAGACAGGTCAGGTGGTTTGGTATTCCCATCTCTTTAAGAATTTTCCACAGTTTCTTGTGATCCACACAGTCAAAGTCTTTGGCATAGTCGATAAAGCAAAGTAGATGTTTTTCTGGAACTCTCTTGCTTTTTTGATGATCCAGCAGATGTTGGCAATTTGATCTCTGGTTCTTCTGCCTTTTCTAAATCCAGCTTGAACATCTGAAAGTTCACAGCTCACATACTGTTGTCATATAGAGTGAAGTAAGTCAGAAACAGAAAAACAGATATCATTTATTAGTGTGAACTTTCTTTTGATCACCACTTTGTCCTAACAGGAGACAGACTGTGTCTGCATCCACTGTAGAGTGGCTACAGCCTCAGTGAAACACTCAGATATCAAAGATAGGTCCACACCCTGCTGCCCACATGCATAAATGCTTGTATCTCAGTCTCAACTATCATTCTCACCTCATATGCTTGACTTACAGTTTCCTCATTACTATGCCCCTTCTCTAGTACTTGACATCTGCTTGAGGTGCAGTACATGCAAATTTATTTGTAAAATAAATTTAAAATAAATACAAAAATAAAATATAAATTAAGTTACAAATGGCTATCCTAGTATTATCCTTAATAACCTAATGCCAATTCCAAACTACCAAAGTCTCTCCCCAGAAGCAGTGTTTGCTCACTAAGAAAATCTGGGTCAACACCTGACCTTAGTTAAGCTACTTATCTTTCTTTTATCTGTTTGTCTTTTTTTTTTCCCCCTGAGATGTTAGCCTGGTTGTTTGCAAAATAATCTGATAGTCTCACAAGGTAACATTTATTAAACATTGAAATGTTAGCAGTAGCCCAAGCTTGAACAAATTTGACTTTACAAAGCCAAGCTGAATTATCTTAAAATACTACTTTCTATCAGTGATAACAACTATACATAACTTAGTTTCACACACATACACACAGGGTCCCAAACATCTTCATGAAGTTTTAAATTTAACTTATAGTGTAGAAATATAAATTCCGTACAGTTATAGAAAGCATCATTTGAAAGTTTAATTACTTATGTTTCTTTTTCATTCATATATTTCTATAAATTTTGAATTACAAAATTCTAGTTTTGATCTTATTTGTTTCAGATGCTTGACACCTTCAATCAGAGGATCTAATATGTATTCCATGTAAATGGGAAGATTAGAATCCTAAGAGTTATACAGAGCTTTTCCTATCTGAACTGATATTTGAACATTGTTTCCATTAGTGGCTCATGAAGTTGCTGCTAGGGTTTTTGTGGTGGCTCAGACAGTAAAGAATCCATCCTCAGTGCAGGAGACCTAGGTCTGATCCCTGGATCGGGAAGATTCCCTGGAGATGGAGTGGCTACCTGCTTCAGTATTGTTGCCTGGAGAATCCCCTGAATAGAGGAGCCTGGTGGGTTACAGTCTATGGAATCGCAAAGAGTCAGACACGACTGATCAACTAACACTTTCACTTTCAGAGTTACTGCTATTTGAAAAACCACCCGTGAGAAACATTTCATGCCTTTGATCCAGGAAACACTTGTTGAGAACCTTCTACCTTTTGGGTCTCTGTTACATGACTTACATTTCTTCATGAGACACTTACAACATCTTTGGAGGTGGATATTATAATCCCTTTTCTGTAGATGAGAAAACTGGAGGCTAAAGGAGGGGAAGTAACTTTACCTTGAAACCTACAAGTTGTCTGTGCAAACTTGATCGGAACTCCACATCCTCTGTGAAGGAGGGGAAGTAACTTTACCTTGAAACTTACAAGTTGTCTGTGCAAACTTGATCGGAACTCCACATCCTCTGTGTCTGACTCCAAGTTCTCTCATGCCATTACGTTCTCACTCTCCTTTCTGTGTTCTCATTCAAAAGCAGGTATTTCTAAAAGTCCTCATGAAAAAGTATTTGATAGACAGTCTTGGCCAAAGTGCAAAAAATTAATGGGCAAACTATCTCATAGATATAATCTCCCTCATCCATCATAATTAAAGGAATCAAGTGGAATTAGTAGATTCACTACAAAATACTGAACCTGTCTCAGACTCACACAATGGCCCTGTCACAACCCTACGCCCTGTAGGATTCAGTGCATTATCTCTTTGACAGGCTAATCCCCATGCTGAGTTCTTTTGATCATAAGGGATCCTGGACAGGATGTTTTCCCATCCAGAAAACCAGCACGACTGGGATGCCAGATGGAGACTTGTCATGAAAACTTGGCCCGGATTCCAAAGCCAACAGTGTGTTGAAATTAGGACATATCATTTACTTAGTTCCTGGCTACACTTTTCACAACTGACAACTGGAGATCACTCATAATATCTTCTATGAGTGTGGACGTTCATCCAGGAGGATTCCGGGTCAAGAGATCAGTCAATAGCAGTCATTTAACTCTGACTGTGTGTTAGACTGGGGTGGGATGGAGGGCTTAGTGTCTAGGTCCCCAGAATCCTTAACGGGGGACGTTGGGAAGAGAAATACGGGTTTTCTTCAGAGAAGGACTGCTGTACACAACTCTTCTGTGTGTGCTGACAGAAACTGTACAGCACATCACGTTAAAGTGAAAAAAAAAAAAAAAGCTAGAGTTTCTAACCAGCATTGGAATCAAACAAAACTTATTAATTAAAGATCTAAACCCAGCTACCCACTCTTGTACACATTTCCAGGCACCATATCGCCAGTGTCAACTTCCCTGGGACACAGATAATAACAAACATTTTACTGAATATATTAGTGTGTTAGTATATTAAAGATATTAGTGTATCCTGGGAACTTTTCATTATATATATATAAAACAAAAATCTTTATTAACCCTGTTTCATAAATAACAATACTGGGACTCAGATGAATTAGGTAATGTGGCCAGATGTCAAGCGGTGTAAAATGACAGTCAGGACCTTAAACATGTCTACAGCTTTGTTATGCTACCTTGGAATCTCCCCATCATGCCCATTTTCCTTCCCAAAACCTTCTTTATTTCATTCATCTCCCTTTGGGGCTTCTTCTATGAGGATTTTAGTCTAATCTACCTTAAAAGCACAAAAAATGATACCAATGTTTGTGTTAATAATTGGACGCATAAGTCTGCCTCCAAATCACACTTTGGCCAGACAGTTTAATTAGTTCAGTCCTTGCCACACATCCAGTCATCAATCCATCACTTTAAAAGCAGGAGAACAGTTTTAGAATTCAGATGATGTATTATTTTAATAATTGAATTTATGTGTGTATGTGGGCTTGAAGGAAGATAGTTTGAAAATATATATTCAGTCAGCATTTACTTTATGGAGGGAAGTCCCTGGAGGTGGAATTGGCAACTCACTCTAGTATTCTTGCCTGCAGAATCCCACGGACAGAGCAGCCTAGCGGGCTACAGTCCATGGGGTCACAAAAGAGTTGGACACGACTTAGCAACTAAACAACAACAACAGAGCTAGTAAACCTTAATCTACTCAGATTTATTACACAACACTAGCTTAGCTCTTTCTCAGAGTAACTGACAACTTTCTTTACACTCCTTTTTAAGAAATGATCTTAAGAAATCATAACTTTGGTTTCGTTCTGTTTATTATTTACCTTAGAGTACTTGGTATTTAAAGCTCAGGCTGTCTCTTGCCAGCTTCTTTCAATTCACTGCCATCTGTGACTGATTTCAAAGAAGCCATGAACATTGCAGAACAAGAGGAGTTAGAACTCCATTCACTCCACTTTGGTGAAACCAACCTGCAGTGTTGTTGTGTTTGGTTTGTAGTGCACTTGAGAAAAATACAGATAAATGGAAGCATGTTTCAAAGCAACAAGGAGGTGAAGGGACTTGAAACATTTGTGAAGAGGAATAATAGAAGGAAGTAGAGATGTTTATGGAGAAGGCAATGGCACCCCACTCCAGTACTCTTGCCTGGAAAATCCCATGGACAGAGGAGCCTGGTAGGCTGCAGTCCATGGGGTCGCAAAGAGTCGGACATGACTGAGGGACTTCCCTTTCACTTTTCCCTTTCATGCATTGGAGAAGGAAATGGCAACCCACTCCAGTGTTCTTGCCTGGAGAATCCCAGGGACAGGGGAGCCTGGTGGGCTGCCATCTATGGGGTCGCACAGAGTCAGACACGACTGAAGCGACTTAGCAGCAACAGCAGCAGAGATGTTTAACCCAAAGAAGAGAAATTGCAGACAGAATAGAATAGCAGTTACCCAATAATTGGAGAATTCTTGTATGAAACAGTCATTTCTGTTAGCTGAGTGAGTGATAGTTGCTCAGTCGTGTCTGACTCTTTGCGGCCCCATGGACTCTAGCCCGCCAGGCTCTTCTGTCCATGAAATTCTCCAGGCAAGAATACTGGAGTGGGTTGCCATTTCTGTCTCCATTTCTGTTAAGTTATTGGTGTTCATAAGATAAAATGTACTTCCTCAAAAACGTGTGGGTCCTTAGACCCCTCAGACTCCAGCAGTTAGATGAGCACTTAATGGAAATGATGTTCTAGTCGAGATGCAGAGCCCTTGGTGTGTTCCCCAAGGTCGTCTGGGAAGGCAAGACCTGACCCTCCCTCTGACACTGGCAGTGGCTGTTAAAAGTGGGCCTGTCTACACCAGAGCAGATTCTGGCAGATGTCTGGGGGCTGGAGGATCAAGGCCATGTTGGTTCAATGGCACAAGCTCCCAGCTGTGAGAGGATGAAAGTCTGGGATGTAATGTGCAACAGTGTGCTGTACTTACAAATCCCTGAGAGAGTAAATCCTAAATATTTTCACCATGACAGCAACAGCAGCAAGGACACTGTGTGAATTGAAGGATGAGTTAACTAACAAAATGAAAACGTAAAATATAAAAATCCATTATAGTGAAAAAATGTACTAATGTGTTCTGAGGTGCCACTGAAGAGGGGACAGCCCCCATGTCCTAAGAAGATAATGAAAATAGAGATTCAAGCACAAGTGAGTGTCAGGAACCAGTTTCTGTCCAGGACTTAGTCTCAGATGTAGGAAAATACCCAGTTAGTGTTCGTGCTCCAGAGAAGGCAATGGCACTCCACTCCAGTACTCCTGCCTGGAAACTCCCATGGACGGAGGAGCCTTGTAGGCTGCAGTCCATGGGGTCGCTAAGAGTTGGACTCAACTGAGCGACTTCACTTTCACTTTTCACTTTCATGCATTGGAGAAGGAAATGGCAACCCACTCCAGTGTTCTTGTCTGGAGAATCCCAGGGACAGGGGAGCCTGGTGGGCTGCCATCTATGGGGTCGCACAGAGTCGGACACGACTGAAGTGACTTAGCAGCAGCAGCAGCAGCAGCAGTGTTCGTGCTCAGGTGCAACAGGGCTTGTGAGGGGGAGGGTTGGTAACTCTTAGTGGGAGAGCAAGCAGCCTAGGGAAGCAGGGACCAGCTGTGTGTGCATAACCTGAGTGCAGGATTCCTATCTACACTGCAGGCTCTCCTGGTATTTCCCAATCCTGAAGACCTCTGATTTTGTAGTAATATGTGGACTGTTCTGCACTGTGTCTTTCCATTTTTGCATGACTTGAGATAAATTCAGAAGGGCTTTTTCTTCCTTGGGTTTCCTCAGGAATCTCTGACCAACATGACACTTCTGAAGACAGAAGATTTTGACAGTCTTTTTGACATTCAGTCATTTCAAGATATAAGATTAAAAACAAAAATTTGGAGGGGGTGGAGTTTCAAGTACATAAGACATGTGCATCCTTTAAGATACCCTCCATAGGGTGGCTAAGGCTAGAAATGATCTCCATGTGCCTACAGACAGTTAATGCAGGAGGGGTGTGACAAGGCTCAGGAAAGATTGGAGATCATTTCTGTGCAAAGAACCTGGCGTTTTAAGAAGCTGAGAATTTAATAGTTTAGGGCATATCAAAATGTTCCCTTGCCAAAATTGCTGCCTTGAAAAGTCCACAGTGTCAAATTGGTCACATCAAACTTTCACCTGCACATGCTTCTTCTGGAAAGTATGACTATTTCTGAATTGTCGGCATTTTGCTTATAATTTTCTTAGACTATTTTTTTAATGTTAAAATTTGGAAACCTGGTATAATTATTACATCATTGAGTCAGATAACCTGGTTTCTGTTGTGACCACCATGACATCAGGAAAAGCCTGCTATTCCTTGCTAATAAAATATAATAAATTCGTCATCTTTCTTAAAATGCATCCAAATATTTAAAGCCATCATTCATTATTAGACTCATTTATCATCATTTTATTGTCCTGAAAATACTGTATTATTTCTTTGAATGCCCTTTTATGTAACCAGGTCAAAAGTTTATACCCAGGGGAAAAATTATACCTTGCACAAATAATCCAGTAATGCACATTTGTTGCATATATCATCATGATGATGATTTAGTCTATAAATAACACACAGATTTCTTAAAGTCAAATACTCAACAGAAGAGGATGATGATTATTTCTCGCTGCTTTAACTTTCTCTTGTGTTAATTTTCCCTTTTTTGTTTTAACCATCTGTGAGCTATACTTCTGAAAAAAAGAAGTTTTCTAGTTTCCAAATAGATGTCCTGAGAACTCACACACACTGGCCCAGGGTTGGTCTGCCGTGAGCGCCTGGCCCTTGTCCTCCTAATCATCACCATACATCTTAGAGAAAATTTAGGGGTAATTTAAATATGTATCACTTCTGTGGTTAGACTTCCAATTTTTTATGTGACCATGTAACATACTGTTCCGCTGACCATGGAAAGCATAGCAGGAAATTCTGGGAAACAAACAGAGATAGATTCTTAATATTTTCCTTTTTCTGTTTTATCCCAGTCTTTATGGTATATTTACATGTACATGTAGGAAATACTGTGAGAATATGACTGCCTGTTCCTTCGTCATTTAATATGTTAAATAAACAAACTTGAGGTAGAATCAATTGTTCAAGAAGTAGCTACCCACTAAAGTTAAAGATTGATTTTACTTTAAGTGTAATAAGTCTGCTGTAGCAGTAACAAGCAAATTAAACAAAAATATTCTAAAGTATACTTACTATATTAACCCACAAAGAATAATATTTAGCCTAAATGTAAACCAAAAGCCACCTCAGTGGTTCACTAAATACAGAATAATAAAAGCTGGAAGAAGATCAAAGAAACTGCCCTAGGTACCTGTCATGAATTCTGATTCTGTAAGAAATATGCCTCTTCCTTTTCCTCCCACTCTTCTGAGTATTTGTTCAATAATACTTTCTCTCCAGCAGACTCTGGGATTGGGCTAGAATTCATCTGCAGTCTCAGATTTTTTTTTTTTTCCTGAGACAGAGCCTTGAAAATTGTGTTCTAACTGATAAGAAATTAAAGCAGCTGTTATGAAGAAATTCAATAAACTACAAGAAAAGATAATTCATTATGAGCCTATTAGGAGAAATTTTACTCTCCTTCCTTCTGCCAAAATAGGAAGTTTCCCCCTAAAACACAAAACACGACAAACCAAGAACAATAGCAAAGCAAAGGATCCTAGGACTCCAGGGAGGCATGCAAGCTGCTTGAAGTTCCTTCAGTATTTTCAGCCCCAAGTAGATTTTCTGCAAAGATTTGATGGATAGAAGAATGGGTGGGTAGATCAATGGACAGATGGAGAGACAGGTGGATGGATGAATAGATGGGAAAGAAACTGATCATGACTAATGACCAGTGAATGGCTTTATCCAGAACTGTAACCTCAGTACCTCTCCCTTCCCTTAATTTCCAGAAGAAATTCTGAGCAGAACTAACTGTGTCTTAATCTATCGGGACATGTGTGGTCATGTTAGCTTGTTACTAGAATCAGGTGCTGAGGTTTTAAAATCATTTCTCATTTTAAGTTAAAACAGAGTCAGAGTCATCTCTGAATGATTTTTCTTTGCTAATTTGCTTTCCAATACAATATTTGTCATGAGTGAGGAAGGCCATTTGTAGAAGCTTCTACAGAAGTGAACCCGCAGGGAGTGTGGCATCTATAGACATGCTCTGACTTGTGAATCTCAGCAAAAGCACAATGTTGGGAGTTACTGCTCTGAAACAGCAGTCAGGACTGATGTCCATCAAGTTCTCTGTGCCAGGCAGTTTTCCAGGAGCTCATCTTGAATAATTTCACTTCCTATTCTTGAGACCTCACTTAGACAGGCCCTATTAACCCTGTTTTACACCCCAGTGTGGTTGAGTAACCAGACCAAGGTCACACAGTCAGGACCTGGAGCCAAGCTCTCCAGCACCAGAGCCTTCACTTTATCAGGAGAGACATGTTTCATTTCCTGATTTGTGCAAAAACAAGGAGGTCTGCATTCAAAGCTCCCCTAATGAAATGCTCTTCTTTACTGCCATCTCAGTTGAGTATTCAGATTGTGTATTCTGTGACCAAAATTGAAAAAAAATTTTTGAAATTGGCATCCTTATTTTATATCAAGTCATTTTTATAGTCAGTCATTCATTCATACAGGTTTTGGTAAATCCTATGTACTCCTTGTAGACTTAACAACCAGTTCTACTAAAACAAAATTGGAAAGACATGTGTGACTGTTCTGCATTGTCTCCAGAAATGACAGAACTCACAGTTTTCTTGAGATGCTTACACGCTTAGAGGTAGAATCTTCTTTCCTTTTAATCTAAATCTTCCTAGAATTATAATAGCTTTCAATTTCTCTTAAAGGGATCAAATTTTCATCCTCTATTGATCGTTTATATACAAATAATTTTTCTTTCTGGCATCAATATTATTAAACCTAAAATGGAACGTACCAATTGGAGGTGATACTTAAAAGTTTAATGGACTTTTGTTGTTGTTTATACTTAATTGGAGCTTGTAAGTTATGCTCTTCAGCTCAGGTAATTTAAAAACGATTGTAGTTTATGGTTCTATGTTATATCCACCACAAACATAATATGCCCTCCCTGAAGTATAGCATCAATTTTGCAAAACAACCTCGGGTTTTGCAAAAACAACCTCAAACTCCACTAAATAAAGCAGTTCTGCAGGTACCTGCACAGTCTGGATGAGACTTCCTTTACTCCATCAGAAATCTTATCCTAATACAATCTTCCTTCCTTTTATGGACAGTAAAAGGACAGAAATGCTTACAAGGTATTTCTCCTTCCAGATATCAGATGTGATTTACTACTGAGTAAGCAGCCGGCACAATGGCTTTAACTGGCTTAGAAAAGCCTTGCTGTCCTTTCTCCTTAATCATATTAGTAGCCATCTTGGGATTTAATTACATTCCCAAGTATCTAAGTACATTACATAATAAGACATTAGTCGCTCTGTTGTGTCCAACTCTGCGACCCCATGGGCTGTAGCCTGCCAGGCTCCACTGTCCATGGAATTCTCCAGGCAGGAATACTGGAGTGGGTTGTCATTCCTTTCTCCAGAGAATCTTCCCAACCCACGGATCAAAGCTGGGTCTTCTGCACTGCAGGTGGATTCTTTACCATCTGAGCCACCTGGGATGTATGTATTCTTCATGAAGCTTTCATAACAGTCAGTGAGCTATTGATAACATGATGGTACAGAAGACAATTTAAACCATGACACTCGGTGATGTATCAGTTCAGTTTGGTTCACTCGCTCAGTCATGTCTGATTCTTTTTGACCCCATGGGCTGTAGCATAGCCAGGCTTCCCTGTCCATCACCAATTACCAGAGCTTACTCAAACTCATATCCATCAAGTTGGTGATGCCATCCAACCACCTCATCCTCTGTCATTCTCTTCTCCTCCTGCCTTCAATCTTTCCAGCATTGGTGATATATAGACTCTGAAAATGTATCTTTGGATTAAAGCTCCTCATTTTACATGGGGTACACCTAAAGCCAACTGATATTATACTTAGTACCTTGATTATGATATCACTTAAGCATTAAAAATCATAGTTACTTAACCCAAGTGAGAATGACTCCTCCTACTTGGTAGGAAAAATATCTTAATATAAAACTTCTAGCTAGCAAAGGGGAATGGGGGAGAGATAAATTAGGAATTTACGATTGCTGCTGCTGCTAAGTCGCTTCAGTCGTGTCCGACTCTGTGTGACCCCATAGACGGCAGCCCACCAGGCTCCCCCATCCCTGGGATTCTCCAAGCAAGAACACTGGAGCGGGTTGCCATTTCCTTCTCCAGTGCATGAAAGTGAAAAGTGAAAGTGAAGTCGCTCAGTCGTGTCCGACTCTAGCGACCCCATGGATTGCAGCCTAGCCAGCTCCTCCATCCATGGGATTTTCCAGGCAAGAGTCCTGGAGTGGGGTGCCATTGACACTACTAGATGTAAAATACATAAGCAACAAGGACCTACTGTATAGCACGGGGAACTATACTCAATATTTTGTAAAAACCTCTAAGGGGGCCTTCCCTGGAGGTCTAGTGGTTAAGATTCCCTGCTTCTACTGCAGGGGGCATAGGTTCTATCCCTGGTCAAGTAACTAAGATCCTACATGCCACATGTTGTGACCAAAAAAAAAAAAATCTATAAGGGAAAAGAATCTGTAAAAGAGTATCTGTCTATTTATACTTACATATACGTATAACTGAATCACTTTGCTGTATACCTACAATTAACACAACACTGTAAATCAATTATCCTTAAATAAAAAATTCTTTCAAAATAATGTAAAACGATTCAGCTTTGCTGTGTTCAGGGAAGGGAAATAAGGGAGCCTAATAGTTTTATATTTCTGGAAAATGTTATCATCAATTTAATGAAATTAGATAAGCTAAATACAAGTTTTATTGCTGCTGTGCTTTTATAAAAAAAACATAGGTGAACACATTCATTCACCTGGAAGAAGTAAATATCATCATCTTACCAACTAAGCAGAATGGTTGTGTTGTAGAAATGGTGGGAAATATAGTTTTAGGCCCTGTATGGTCTATCAACATAGCTATTAATTGCAAATTATTTAGTAATCATGCAATGAGATTTTTCATGGAAATGTATTTTCATTTCAATCACTAAAATAACTAAACCCAAGACAGAAAAATATAACATTTCTCAAGTTTAATGGGAGTAATTTAATGAGAAGAAAAAAAAAGTTGACAGGCTTTTGATTAAACAATATCATAAAAATAAACACTAACAGTATAGTCTAGTAGCTACCTCTCACTGTCTGCCACAAATCAAACACTGATGGGTATCCCACATCACTGCCTGCCTTGTTGCCACCATAATTCAGTCATCTCCAACTGCAGACACAAATAAGTCTTATAGACCATTTAGCAAGCAAAACACAAACTCGACCCTTAGCTGAATCCATAGCCCTTAGGCTTCATTTATATTCCCTTGAAATATTTGTCTTTAAAAGTTTACCAGAAAAAAAATACATTTATGCAAAACAGAAAGTCAAATCTCTCAAAAACAAACAAACAAATAGCAACAAATAGTCACATGGATCGTCTTCAAATAGAGCTATGCCTAGTTCTTCCAACAATGCTACCATCATGAAAATACTAGGGAAGCTGGCCCTGGAATTGCACATCCCCTTGACAGTCTTCACCAATGGAAAGTCTTTGCCCATTAGAGATGGATTTCATGTTTAGAAGCAGCGAGAAAGCTCTCAGAACCTTGTTTTGATTAAGGCACATAAAGAAACATTTGCACAAAAGCTCTGTTACAGCCGCTCACTATGACAGTACCATTGTCGTGAAGGCCATTGTCGCCCATATCCTCTGGTTTTGGCTCACACAAAATCTCTGATGTATTTTACCCAATACTATGAATTCTCCATGAAAAGTGTCATGGATGTCACAGAAATACATCATCAGTCATTTCACTTAGATTTTGGCAGATAAACTTTCTCCATGTTGGAGTTTCTACTGCAGCCTTTTATGATTTATTTCCTAGTTTTATTGGAAATGGCATGTTTCAATACCAGTGCTTATTTTCTTCAAACACATATTATCTTGTCCACTCTACTTGAAACAACACAACAAATCTCAAGTTGTCACTGTGATTGTTCATCACTCATAACTCAGAACGTGGGAGACATCTTGGTAGAAGCTTTTTCATTCTTTTTTTCATTTAAATTTTGCTTCTTTCAGCCTTAAGTTGTTTTCTTTTAAATGCAAATGTTTTCTTTTATAATTTTAATTACTCAGACATTAACCTCACAGCTAATCTACTTAAATAGCCCAAGTCTATATCCAATTTACTTTTTTTTATTGGTTTTTAGCGTACTGTTGCCAACATCCATTGGATAATAGAAAAAGCAAGCGAATTCCAGAAAAACATCTACTTCTGCTTTATTGACTGCATAAAGCCTTCAACTGTGTGGATCACAACAAACTGGAAAATTCTTAAAGAAATGAGAATACCAAACCACCTTACCTGCCTCCTGAGAAATCTGTATGCAGGTCAAGAAGCAACAGTTAGAACATGGAAACAACAGACTGGTTCCAAATTGGGAAAGGAGTACATCAAGGCTGTATATTGTCACCTTGCTTATTTAACTCATATGCAGAGTACATCATGTGAAATGCCGGGCTGGATGAAGCACAAGCTGGAATCAAGATTGCTGGGAGAAATATTAATAACCTCAGATGTGCAGATGAATCCAGACTTATGGCAGAAAGCAAAGAGAAACTAAAAAGCCTCTTGATGAAAGTGAAAAAGGAAAGTGAAAAAGCTGGCTTAAAACTCAACATTTTAAAAATGAAGATCATGGCATCCGGTCTCATCACTTCATGGCAAATAGATGGAGAAACAATGGAAACAGTGAGAGACTTTATTTTCTTATGCTCCAAAATCACTGCAGACAGTGACTGCAGCCATGGAATTAAAAGATGCTTGCTCCTTGGAAGAAAAGCTATGACCAACCTAGACAGCATATTAAAAAACAGAGACATAACTTTGCTGACAAAGATCTGTATAGTCAAAGCTATGGTTTCCCTGGTAGTCATGTATGGGTATGAGAGTTGGACCATAAGGAAGCTGAGTGCCAAAGAACTGATGCATTTGAACTGTGGTGTTGGAGAAGACTCTTGAGAGTCCCTTGGACTGCAAGGACATCCATACAGTCAATCTTAAAGGCAATCAGTCCTGAATATTCATTGGAAGGACTAATGCTGAAGCTGAAGCTCCAGTACTCTGGCCACCTGATGCGAAGAACTGACTCATTGGAAAAGACCCTGATCGTGGGAAACACTGAAGACAGGAGAAGGGGATGACAGAGGATAAGATGGTTGGATGGCATCACCACTCGATGGACATGAGTTTGAGCTAGCTCCAGGAGGTGGTGATGGACAGGCAAGCCTGAATGCTGGAGTCCATGAGGTTGCATAAAGTCGGATACAACTGAGTAACTGAACTATTACATCAGAGATATTTTAATTGACGAAACTTAAAAACACAATGAATACTAAAATTATTACTAATATGAATGCCAAAAATAAACAAATATTAACATTTGCTTATGATTATCTTAGTTTTTTTGGCAATAAACCTCAGTAAAATTTGTCCTGTCACATTCCCCTCTCAGTTCACATCTTCATACTTTTTATTGCTCTCTATATGTAGATCCATATATAATATTATGAAATGTTTGCTATTTTTCTTCATTTATAAAAATTGCATAATATGTTAAATACTCTCTGTAACTTGCTTTTTTCAAATAACCTAGTCAATTGTTTTTTTAATATAAGCAATTATATTAAAATATAATTTTTATATTTAGAGAAATAAATACAAATGTTTACTTTTATTTTATAGATAAAAATAAGAGGTGGCTTTTGTATACAAAAAAGAATGTCTATAGTTAGTTACTTCTCTTTAAATTAATATCCTGCTTAATAGAATTTTAATTGTAAAGCCTACCTTTTCATAAGATTACAAAGTAAACTTATAAATCTATTTTTTAAAAGTAGCAATTTTGTGAATAAGTGAAAATACTACCCTGTATTTGTTCCTGTATCCTGTATTTGAATTAATATTCAATTTATTTATGCATTTAGTACACTAAAATTTCCTAAATTCTTAAAAACATTGCAGAAAGTTTAAGCAAACTCTCTTAAACATTTTAAAGAAAACCTCAAATATGATATACCTGATTCTTTCTATAAATATCCAGGAAGTCAGAGTTTAAGATACTCATAAGGAAATTAAAACAAAATAAAATCTTCCCAAGCATTCAAATGCTGCTTATACATACAATAAATCTAAATGGATGGTTCTAAGAAGTCAGATTGTCTTGAGTATCTAAATACTGGTCACAAAGTTAAGTTTTCCAAAATATTTTGATGAAAATCTCAAATCCTTTCTGTTGGATTCCTATGTGTGCTTCTCTTTAAAAAGCAGCATAAATACCAATTAACAAAGTGATCACAAATCATTACTATACTTGTACATAATATAAAAGTGATACTGAATTTGGCCTGTTACTTATCATCTCCCTCATTTATGTATCAAGGAAACAAAATGACCACCTCAGATGTGTGGCTGACTAGAGATTAAGTTTACAGATTGTAGAATTAGGACCTTGATATGTTTATAGATTTAGATTGCTAGTCAGAAATTTGAGACCAACAAATAAGAACTTAAGTGTGCTTTTCTTACCTGTCCTACAGAGCCAGTGATTGTTGGGATAGGTCCTCCTGCTAAGGGTCACTTGTCCTATTGCTGAGAAAATGTTTCTCACAGTGTGTCCCATGGGCATTCCTCACTGGTCATCCTTAACCATTGTTTCCTTAGCATCTCATACTCAACTTTTTAACAAAGCTTCCTCTTTAAAGTTTTACCCTCTGAGTTATCCTAGTGGGACTGATGAAAATAAAATTCAGTATACTTACATAGTTTCAATTGCTATATTTGTCAATGTCAAAAAATTGTACAATTTGATAAAAAAATAAAAATTAAAAAAATAAAATTCTATTAACCTGTAGACAAAAAAAAATAAAATAAAATTCTATTATCCTGTAGACAAAAAAAAAAAAGTACAACTTGAAACTTGCATTTTATTTGGGGCAAAATGAAGACTGTGGCTTGGGGGACAGCACCTCAGATAGCTCCGAGAAACTGCTCCAGAGAGGCAGGTGGTAGGTCAGTATGTATGTGGTTTTGGTGAAGGGGGAATACATGCAATCGAGCACATATTTTTCCAGAAGATTTCTACTAGTCTGGGGATCATTTCTGCTAGTCATGAGGAGGAGTCATCACCATGAAGGACTACAGTGCTTTTCTAGATATGAGGAGGTACAAGAATCGGGCTAATCGGTTTCTGAAAATATCTCACTATCTGAAGACCTGCCCTGCCAGTGTTTCTCCCAGCACAGAGTGTGTAATTTCTGCTCTCCACCCCGAACTCCTTTCAGGGTGTGTGGAAGTTCAGCAGCACATGATTTGATCCTTGTAGAGGTAGATGGCAAGTGCCCATGGCAAGTGCCAATTTGTAGCTGATGTATCTCTCTTCTGTAGACACTGGAAATCCACAGATGCCTCTCTTCCATATACTTATGGAATATATATACATATACTTATGTTCATTTTGAATAAGATTATAAACTCAGGCCTCTGACCAAATTTTCATTTTCTCTTCTGGTCCTTTGATTGTCACACCCCTGGAGACACATTCCCCTGCAGAACTGTCTGCAGACATCTTTGAAAGCATTCTTACATTCTGGTAATAGCTATGCATTTCAAATACAACTTCATCTTCCCTACCCTTTACAGTGAATCAACTACTCTTCAAGGATTCCTGGGTCCCTTTATGGAACAAAGACACCAAAATCTGGGTATCAGGAGTGCATGTCAGATTGCAATTTATGAGAACTACAGGAAGACATGGTAGCATTTTAACAGAGCTTGGAGATATTTTTTGAAGTTTATGTGAACTGCAGGAAGTTCGTTTTAACTTTAAATTCAATTTTTAAAGATGCTTATGAAACAGACCTTTATAAATAATGTCTGTTTAAAATGTGTGTCTTAATATAAAATTTCTTATCTCTCTTTTTCCTTTTATACTAACATGATTTTACAAGTTTGAATATATCTATCATATAAGCTATATCAAATTATATGATTAAGTTATGAGCATGTTTAAACTTTGTATAATTAGATATGATTTGCTTAGCTCCTGTCTCTATCTTAGCTTCAACTGTGTCTTCTCTTTCCTTAGATAAAACATTATTTTACATTCATTTTTGTATATATATGTTTTCAATGACTTATATTTTTATATATAATAGTATAAATAGATATCACATATATATATAGTAATCCCTAACATGACTATATCATTATTTATCCATGAGATTTAGTGTTTCTAATTTTTTTTCGCTATTAGAAACAATGCTGTAAACAAATATTCTTAAATATGTCTCTGTTACCAAGTACTAAAGTTGCTCTAGGTTCTATATCTAGAAATGTAACTATTAGGTTATTCACTCTTCACTTTTAACTTTATGAGATATTGATAAATTACACTTCAAAGTGGGCTGACAATTTTCACTTCCACCAGGGGGTATAAGATTTTCAATTTCCACTTGTTCTCACCAGTACCTCACATTGTCAGATGTTTTAATTTTTGCCACTTCTAATCATAGAAAATGACTTGCTGTGCTTTTCACTGCCTTGATTGTGAGATTTAGCATCTTCTTTTAAGCATCTTTATTTGCCATTTGGCGTTCCTGCTTAAGGAATTTCCTGTCCTCATCCTTGCCCATTCAGTTCAGTTCAGTTCAGTTGCTCAGTCGTGTCTGACTCTGCGACCCCATGGATCGCAGCATGCCAGGCCTCTTTGTCCATCACCAACTCCCGGAGTTCACTCAAACTCACATCCATCGAGTAAGTGATGCCATCCAGCCATCTCATCCTCTGTCGTGCCCTTCTCCTCCTGCCCCCAATCCCTCCCAGCATCAGGGTCTTTTCCAATTGCCCATTACTACTATGTATTTTTCTAAATGATTTTATATGTTCTAAGTATTTATCATGTTATATATGTTAATATATATATTTTCAGATACTTTTAGCTTTGTGATATCTCTTA
Organism: Bos taurus; assembly: GCF_002263795.3. Classification (NCBI taxonomy): domain Eukaryota; kingdom Metazoa; phylum Chordata; class Mammalia; order Artiodactyla; family Bovidae; genus Bos; species Bos taurus. The sequence goes on from NC_037336.1 coordinate 12,319,138, forward strand.
TTGTACAGAAGTTTTATATTTTAATATAGGTAATTCATGGGCTTCCCTGATAGCTCAGTTGGTAAAGAATCCACCTACAATGCAGGAGACCCCAGTTCGATTTCTGAATTGGAAAGATCCGCTGGAGATGGGATAGTCTACCCACTCCAATGTTCTTGGGCTTCCCTTGTGGCTCAGCTGGTAAATAATCCACTTGTAATGCAGGAGACCTGGGTTCAATCCCTGAATTGGGAAGATTCCCCTGGAGAAGGGAAAGGCTACCCACTCCAGTATTCTGGCCTGGAGAATTCCATGGACAGTCCATGGGTTTGCAAAGAGTCGGACATGACTGAGCGACTTTCACTTTCATAAGAAATCCTTTATTACCCTGATGCAATAATGGTACTCACATTTTCAAGATTTTTTTAAGTTCTTTTTCCACATTTAAGCCTTTAAATCATTTGGAGTTCATTTTTATCTGCTGCTGCTACTGCTGCTAAGTCGCTTCAGTCGTGTCCGACTCTGTGCGACCCCAGAGAAGGCAGCCCACAAGGCTCCCCCGTCCTTAGGATTCTCTAGGCAAGAATACTGGAGTGGGTTGCCATTTCCTTCTCCAATCATTTTTATCTATTGTATGAAAAAACAAGTCTATTTCATTTTGGTTTTATTTCCAAAGGCAATTATTCCAGTACCCATTGTGCATTTTCTTATTTCTCTGCTGATTTGTGATGCCTTCTCGAGACACAACAAGATCTATGTGCATATATACATGTGAGTGGGCTTCTGGACACTATTCTTTGAACAGATCTACTTTTTGTCTATCCTTGTACCCACCAATCCTCTTGATTACTGTATATTTAAACCACCTGGGAGGGAAATTCTTGCCTCTCCTGTTTTGTTTTTTCCTAGTAGTCTTGGACTAATACTCTTTAATATGATAATTAAATCACTCTGTTAGTCTACACCCTCTTCAAAAAAAACCACTTATGGTTTGCCTAGAAATTAACAGAATTTGTAGAAAACTTTGAAAGAAACATTATCTGAATAATATTGTGTCTTCCTATCCATGCATTTAACGTAGCCTGCCATTCATTCTGGTCTTCTGTGAATAACAGTAAATATCAGAGTCCCATGCATGTGTTGCTATATTTATGCCTGGAAACTGAAATGTTTTGTTGCCATAGTGTTTTTTTCTATTTTCTTTTTATATTTTGCTATTTTTTGCTATATAGAAACGTTACCTGTTTTTATAAATTAGTCTTACAGTCAGCTACCTTGCTGAATTGCCTACCTGATTTTAGTAGACAGTTTTATATTATCTTGGCTTTGTTTCATTTCAGTTAAGTTCAGTCATTCAGTCATGTCTGATTCCTTGCAGCCCCATGGGCTGCAGTATTCCAGGATTCCCTGTCCATCACCAACTCCTGGAGCTTACTCAAACTCATGTCCATCAAGTTGGTGATGCCATCCAAACACCTCACTCTCTGTCATCCCCTTCTCCTCCTGCCCTCAATCTTTCCCAGTATCAGGGTCTTTTCCAATGAGTCAGTTCTTTGCATGTAACAGGTTGCCAAATATTGGAGCTTCAGCCTCAACATCAGCCCTTTCAATGAATATTCTGGACTGATTTCCTTTAGGATTGACTGGTTTGATCTTGCAGTCCAAGGAACTCTCAAGAGTCTTCTCCAACACCACAGTTCAAAAGCATCAATTCTTCAGTGCTCAGCTTTCTTCATGGTCCAGCTCTCACATCCTTATATGACTACTGGAGAAACCATAGTTTTGACTATACAGATCTTTGTCAGTAAAGTAATGTCTCTGCTTTTTAGTATGGTGTGTAGATTTGTGGTAGCTTTTCTTCCAAGGAACAAGAATCTTATAATTTTGCTTTGTTTATAGGTGATCAAATGTATTGGCCATGTCATCTTTTTTTCTCTAACTTTCCAACTCAATTTCTTGCCTTATTGCTTTGGCTAGCATTTCTAGTACAATGTTAAATGGTAGGATTGATAGCATTTAAGGGGCAAAGGGCAAAAAAGACAGTTTTGAATCAAGTTTGATGGAACAGAAAGGAATTAATGAACTAAATATATTTTAAACTGTTGATGGTGGTAATCCAATTGGATGGTGATGATGATGGTAGTAATGATGATGATGATGTGTGTGTGTGTTAGCCTCTCAGTCATGTCTGACTCTCTGCAACCCCATGGACTGTAGCCTACCAGGCTCCTCTCTCCATGGGATTCTTTAGGCAAGAATCCTAGAGTGGGTTGCCATTCTCTTCTCAGGGCATCTTCCCATCCCAAGGATTGAACCAGCTCTCCTGCATTGCGGGCAGATTCTTTACCATCTGAGCCACCAGGGAAGCCCACAGTAATGATGATAGCCAACATTTAATAAGTATTACTGCATCTAAGGAACTGCACTAAATATTTTGTATTTGTATCACATTCAATCATTAGGCAAAGCATGTGAAGAAGGTAACTGCTACTAGCACCATCTTAGGGATAAGAAAATGGGTTCTACAGAAATGTAGTCACTTACTCATGGTGATACAGCTAGGGATTGGTGGATACAGGATACAAATCAAGGCTTTCTCCCTTAGAATCCTCAACACTAGACCATCAGCAAATTCCTTTAGTTCTGTGAAGAACAGGAAGAGAGGTAATGAACTTTATCTCCAAGATACATCATTTTAAACTCATTTTCTCTTCTTTCTTGGCTATATCTCTGATTATCTTCTCTGGAGATTTTTTTAAAAACAGGATAGAAACCCATATTCCTTAGATTTCACTTAAATAATTCTTGAGTACCAATTATGTGCTGACCATTCAGAGCCATTCAAAAAATACCTAAAGACACAATTTCCTCAATGAGATTTCAGTATAATGAAACAGATAAATGAGCATGAGATTAACTGTAATTTCAGGCAGAATAAGAGAAGTGTTACAAATAAAACTGTAAGCAAAATGATACTTGGGATAAAAGCCAGGAATAAATTAGATTAACTTTAAGACACTTTCCAGCTGGTGATTCTGCAATTCATTCTTTACTTTTTAGTTTTTTGATTATGTGGTCACTGATGAAAGAAGTAGAAAGATAGAGACAGATGAATTTCTATGGAGGCTTGGTCATGCACTTAATATTTTTAATGAATAGAGTAGAAAATTAAAGGTATACCCATACTCCTAAGTAATCATTTTATAAAAATATATGATTGCTACTTCAAAAGCCAAAATATCCCAATTTAAATATTAAAAGTCCAGTACTACTTCAGATATATTTAATCTCTGAATTTTTGTCCTACTATACAGAGAGGGGTTCATGTTACAAGTGGATGTGGGTGGTACTAAGGTTCATTTGCATAATTATTAGTAATGCTGAGCAGGGCACAGTCAACAACTAAGACATACTCTTTTTCAAAAAATCTGAATTTCCTCAAGCAAATCTTTTTTTTTTTCTCTTTTTTAAAAATTAATTTAATCGGAGGATAATTGCTTTACCATACTGTGATGGTTTTTGCCATACATCAACATGAATCAGCTACACGTATACATGTGCTGCCCCCCATCCTGAATCCCCTTCCACCTCCCTCTCCACCCTATCCCTCTGGGTTGACTTAGGTAAACTTCTTCTGGATACATGTGTGCTTGTGCTTAGTCACTCAGTCGTGTCTGACTCTTTGCAACCCCACGGACTATAGCCCACCAGGCTCCTCTGTCCATGGGATTTTCCCAGGCAAGAATACTGGAGTGGGTTGCCATTCTGGATATGTAAGACGTCATAAAAATAAAGAAAAATTCTGTCATATCTTGTGGAGAGAAATGAGAGAATCCATCAAGAGTTACCATCTTCAAGGAAAGCAAAAGGCACTAATATTGTGTAGTGTTAAATGCTCAGAAAGGTTGATACTTCTACTTGGCTTGTCTTTAACTTTCAGATATTCATTTTTCTGAAGATTAGTACTTTTAAAATTCACTATGAGACTGAGTAATCGTGCATATTGGGCATATTCCTATTATTCTTTTCTTCTCTCCACAGCACACACTGTACATATTCTAGGGGTGGTTTAATTCATTTCTCTTGCATTCTGTTGGGTTTATGTTGATTGTGAGATGTTTCTCTGAAGAATTGAAGGGAGCTTGACAGCAGTCTATGCATCATCGTAGGAGCTGTATGCTCGTTAATGTTAGAAACCACTTTTACTTTTTCATGTGGGGAAAAAAAAATCTATATTTTCAATTTGTCTTAGAGTTTTAATGTGACTAACAAGTTATGACTCATGCAGTTCTTGCTCTGTAATTAATCACAAGTCTAAAATTCATCCAAAACCTACTCTTCCATGGGATTTCAAGCAGTGGTGAGCCTTGGACTCACCAATCTTCCTGCTGTGCCCTCCAGGTCTGATTAGAGCTGATGAAAGTAAGAACAGCACCTGTGCTCTCTGCACTCCTCAGAATGTTCCACAAGGTGATTTATTTTTTCTCTGACACTCTTTTTCTCTATTTACTTATACCCCAATTTCCTTCTAGGACAACTGGTGGCTCCTTTTGCAAATGAAAAATGTGTTGTTGTTTTTTTTTCTGGCATACCATCTTTGTAAAACAAAGTGAGAAACTATAACATCAAAAATCCTGCTTAGACTACTTTTCCTGATGAACTCACACTCTACTAAAAACCACAGAAGCATCCATTGTTGAGTTGTACAAACTCCTTTTGAAAATTCAGAGCTAAAATTTTTTAAGGTTTAGTGAAAAAATAAAAAGACAAAAAGAATCCAATATGAAACAAATACACTTGGGATAGAGCTGACTGGGGGAAAAAAATGCCCTCAGAATATAGCATTTGCAAGCAACAGGGCAGGATAATGTCAGAAAGATAGAATTGCTTGTGCATACAGCCCAGGGATGCAGGAAGGTGGAACAGAAAGCTCCCATTGCTACCTGCAGGAAGTTCTCATGGTGCAGCTCATCACACAGCAGGCAGTGAGTGAGAACAAGACAAATATAAGGAAGTGCAGAGAACAAAGGATGCAAGGGATGAGAATCTAGAAAAAGGCATAGTAATAGGAGTGAGGTCTTTAAATGTAAACCACAGGTGAGACTTAACAAACTACAAGCCTGCTAAAAAGATGTTAATAAAATCACATGCAGCAGCATACTGCATAGAGATTTGCTGTCATTGTGTGATGTGAATGAAGAACCCATACCATTAAGGGCACATCCAATATGTCTTCTTCGTTTTCTCAAAAGTTATATGATGAGATAAATCTCTGCCACATGAAGTAGGTATTTGAAGATATGACTCAGTTAAAAATTCTGATACATATAAAGGAACAGAAGTTTGAATTCTTTTAGCAAAATGTTTTATACTGTGGTTGGAATGGTGTTCTTGCCTGGGGTTACTTACTCTTTGATACAGGATATAATCTAGCACCTGTGGCTGGGTCCATCCTCAAGGTTACCTCCCCACTTTCCTTCACTTATGCTCAAGTGAATCTCAGAAACCTGTGTATAATGGTGAGTCTCCAGCAGCAGGCAATCACTGAAAGAATTCAACAGTAAGAGATTATTTAAAAATTTTAAAACTGCATCATGACCAGCTTATCATAAATCAGCACTGTCTTCTCTCAACACATATGAGTCTCTTCTCAGCTTCAGTGCTATTGTCTTTGAAAGGAAATAGCAATAATGGCAAACTCATTGGGTAATCGTGAAGATTAACATCATATAATAAACTAAAGCACTTATCAGAACAGTAGGCCATTTGTTGAACTAGAAATGATTCAACAAACATTACCTTTTTTTAAATTTTATATTGTTAGACAACTTCAATTTAGACCATCTTTGTGTATACAATTAATAACACATCAGTGCAGAGGTAATAATAGAAACTGAATAGTATTTCCTGACTGAATAAATTAGTACATGGTACGAAACAGTTCCTGCTGCCAGGATGAGCATGATCAACTTGGATAGATAAAAAAATTAATTGCCATTGACAAAAGAAAAAAAGTGCTATCAAATGAATAATTCAGAGTGCTGAAAGAGGGGTTTACTTTCTAACAATAACGATAGAACAGGGACCCTGAAAATCCTTCCTGAAATGTCACTTAGAAGTCTATAACTGAACTGACAAGAAAGTCAAGGAGCTCCTCAAAGACCAAAAGTAAGGTGAAATCATATGTCAGTAGAGAAGGTAGTTGGCATCAGCCATATGCTTCTGCCAATGCTTAGCAGCCAAGAGCCCGAATTACACAGGGAAAGGAAGCAAGCCCTAGGGAGCTGGTGGGAGTGTCCCAGGCAAAGAAAGAACTCTGTTAGGACAGCTGCCACGAAGAAATAGTACAATAGGGAGGGACAGGCACTCTGCAAAGTCCAAGACTAAAGAAATTAGTTACAGCAATGGCTCTCATTCGAGGAATAAAAAAAGTCTCTACTCAGAATGACAAGCCAGCTTTTACAGGAAGCGTGTGTGTGTGAGTGTGTCCTTCCAAATTTTTTCTTACCTGACAAAAGAAAAAGCAAACTCTCTCTCCGGGACTGCAGGAATTTTCACATTGTATACCGAGTGAGTGTGAATGGACATGAGAGTAAACAGAAAAAACAAATGCCAGAATCAGACCCTCAAAAGTTCCAGATATTGTATTTTTACTGTTTCAAAATATAAAACAGGCATGCAAATCTGTTTAAAGAAATAAGAGGATTCCACAAATATCACTGAGGAACATTAAACATAACCAGGCATTTTATTTGAATGAAGAATGAACAGAACTTCTGGACGTGTATGGAATGTCTTCCTGTGAGTGTGTGTGTTTTGTGTGTAATAACCATGAGATATAGACACAGCTTAAGAATTAGTGATGTAGAATATAAATACGAAGAAATGTAGTACTAAGGGGAAAATTATGAACAATTTAGAAACAAGGGTTGAGGTACATTTCATCAGAATTCCAGAAAGAATAAGGAATGTAGGAAAGAGGAAATATTCCAGAACATGATTGTTAAGAAATTTCTGTAATTGGAGAAAGATGCCAACTTTCTGATTTAAGTAGCCACATTATCCCAAAATGGATAAAACAGAGAAATCCATACACATTATAGACAAACTATACAAGATAAAAGATTCTTATAAGAAGCCCAAATCAAGAGCACAGTAAATAACCTAAGAAGGAATGACATTTAGACTAAAACTAACTTCTCAACAACAATAATGCAACAGAGAAGACAATGGAATAATTTTAAAATTCTAAGGGACAAATTACTGACAAGTATAATTGGACTAATATGTCTTTCAAGAACAAAGGCAAAACAATTTCATTATTATGCATTCCAAAAATTAAATGTAAAAAGCTAAAACAAAGAATTTCTTACCAAGACACCTCATATATGTATTTTTGGAAAGATATACTTAAATAAAAAGGCAAATTATCCCAGAAGAGATATCTTGCCTAAAAATAAAAAGGAAGAATGGTAAGCATAATTAGGCAGAGATAAGCAAATAAATGGGTGGGGCGGGGCGGGGGGGAGCTAACTTTCATAGTATTAAAAACTACCAAAAAACAATAGCAAATACATTTTGAGGGAATTATCAGAATAAAGTTGTTTCAAAAAAGAAGGACAGTTTTCTTCAAGGGAAGATTTGGGATGTAAGAATGGTGAGCAAAGCATAAACACATAGGTAAATCTAAGCAATCTTTGGCTGCAAATAATGAAAAGTAGCATTAGTTTGGACATTAAATAAAATAACTTAAAACCTGGGCAACAGGCACATCAGTTGTTCTTATTGGGCGTGGTGATCAGAGGTGAAGTGCTCAAAGGCCCTGGTATTTATTCCAAAGGAGGGTAAATATACTGACTCAATTTAAACTCTAAGTTAAATATGCAAATTAAAAGTTAGACTAAGCACTGAAATAATAGAATTCAAGAGTATGATTCAAAAACTAGTAAACAGAAAAACTAATTCTACAAGACTGAAAGTAACATTAGAAAGTAACAAAGACTGACTGGAACATGGAAAACGCATAGCAGCTAGATTGCTAACCTAATAAAATAGACCAAATATTCTACTTAAAAGACAAATATAGACAGACTTTTTTAAAACTTCCCTATAGGAAACCCACTTAAAAATATAACACAGTAATACTGAAAAGAACATTATTATGAGAAAATATATACCGAGAAAACTGACCAAAAGGAAGCTGGTATAAGTATATTAAAGGCAGACAAAATTAACTTTGAAAGAAAAAACATTGCGAGAGAGAAAGAGGGTTAATGCACAAAATAAAACTTTGAAAACTGGCAGAACTGCAAAAAGAAATGGACAAATCCAGCATGCTAAAAGTCAAGGGTAGCCAGGCATCCTCAGCAATTCCCGGAAGGCATTACAGAAGGAAGCTGATTCTGGTGCTGGGATTGAGGGATCCCAGGCACTGGCCAGATAAACAGGGTAAAACAGATAACAGAAAACAACTGCCCCAACACAGCATTTTTTGAAAAACCGCGAGTACCTGGGTACGACTCAGTGCTCAGAAGGCAGGCAGTGTTGAGGAGAAAGTGGAGGACCCCAAGTAGGAGTTTCACGCGCTTTGTTAGACTTTACCCTAATACGACTGAGACCAGTGAAGGATGTTAAGCAGATGAGTGTCATGACCAGATTTCTGTTTGAGTTCTTCTGGTGGCCTCAGCGTGGCGACCCAGAATGGGGCTGTGATGACCTATAAGTGCATCTGGTCTCGGGATCAGGGGGACGCTGACATAGAGACGCAACCCCGAAACCACTGTTAGTCCACGTAGCATGAGCCCTAGTTCTCCCAGATGGTAACCGTCTCCTGGTCACCCTAGCCTTGGTGACGTTCCTCGTTTGGCCATTTAAGGTGTTCCCTGCTTTCCTGTCCACTTGCATTCTTAAAGGCTCCTTCATTCACCCATCTATCCCCCTCATTCGATATTTAGCAACCAACTAAAGCAAGACACTCTTTTGTAGGCATCAGAAATACGGCAGTGAGCAAAAGAAGAAAAATCCCTGCCTGCGTGGAGCCCACAGTCCGTGTGTATTCTGCGTGTGTGTAGGAGGAAACAGTGAACAGAATACACAAGTAACTTAAGGACATTAGAAAGTGCTAAGTACTGTGGAAACACTTTAGTAGGGTAGAGAGTTGGAAAGTCCCTAAGCACACAGGGATTAAGTAGGTGATCACAGTGAGCAGTCTTGCTAAAAAGGAAATATCTCGACTAAGACAGGAAAAGGCAGTGAGAAAATAAGCTGTGCAAATATCAGAAGGAAGAGTGTTCTGGGCAGAAACAGGGTACCTTGAACGTTTGTCTTCTCTTGACTCCAATGAATCAAAGCAATTATTCTAACACTTGAAAATTTTGCCCTTGATGCGTCCTAGGAATCACGTATTGTACACATGGCTCTCCCTCCCATGGGATTAACATATCACATTTAAAGAGGAAGAGAGTTAGAAAACATTCATGAGGACATCAGTTACCCAGTGCCTTGATGTTTTCCTGCTTCTTGGTTAGCATTCAACCCAAAAGCTATCACCCTTACCTCTGGGGATCTGTGTCCCGCTCAGCAACCTGAGTGGCACTGAGCTTTGAGAGGATGTCCTAACATCTTTGTTAGAAACCAAATGCAAATTGTTTCCAAGAGGTTGACTCAAGTTTTTATTCTGAAGGTAAGAAAGGACCAAAAGCAAATTTCTTTATAAAGAAAATACTGAGATGAAATGAATTTCCCTGTTTGTCTTGGTTGACAATTCTTGTGGGATAAGGTTGATTGCTTTTATTTTTCATGGAGACTGTCAGATGAAGTGAAAACTAGCATAAGGATATTGTGTGAAGAATTTTACTCACATAAAATCATTCCTTTTAGAGGCTAAAGAAGAAAATGTGTTTTACACTGAAGGAAATTCAGGTATTTTAGGTTGATTGTCTTATAGTGAGTACCAAAAACTAACATTCTGAATTTGGTATGATACCCTCAGAGTACCAATTAAACTCAGAAAGTAAATACCATGGTCACACAAACTCTCTTGTGTTCAGACAGGGATTTGAGTTGGATCTTCCCCCCAGAAACTAAAACCTAAACTCTAAAGCAATCAGATACTGTCAGCTAAGCCATGCCAACTGCCATCAGCGGGTTCCTCCTTAATGAAGAAGGGCAGGCACTGCTTGTACCTGCAATTCCATGAAAACACACCCATGTAGACTCAGGAGGTGGAGGGTGGGCTTCAGAGTTTACTTTTAGTTTTTCAATTGAAGTACGGTTGATTCACAATGCTGTGTTAGCTTTACGTTCACAGCAAAGTGGTTCTGTTATACACACATGTACAGTTTTTAGATTCCTTTCCACTATACATTATTACAATATATTGAGTATAATTCCCTGGGTAGTTCCTTGTTGTTTGTCTATTTTGTATGTAGTATGTACATTTTAATTTCAAACTCCTGATTTATCCCTCCCCCTTTGGTAACCATAAGTTTGTTTTCTATGTCTGTGGGACTATTTCTGTTTTGTAAATAAGTTACCTTATACTTTTTTAAGATTCCACAGATGAACAATATCATATGATATTTTTCTTTCTATGTCTGACTTACTTCACTTAATGTGATCATTTCTAGATCCATCCATGTTGCTGCAAATGGCATAATTTCATTTTTTTTATGGCCAAGTAATGTTTCATTGTAAATATGTACCACATCTCCTTTATCCATTCCTCTGCTGATGTGCCCATGTCTTGGCTAGTGTGAACAGTGCTGCCATTAACATTGGGGTGCATGTGTCTTTTTTAAGTAGAGTTTTCTCTGGATATATGACCATGAGTGGGATTGCTGGATCATATGGTAGCTCTATTTTTAGTTTGTTGTGGTGCTGAGGAAGACTCTTGAGAGTCCCTTGTACTGCATGGAGACTAACCCAGTCACTCCTAAAGGAAACCAGTCCTTCATTGGAAGGAATAACGCTGAAGCTCCAATTCTTTGGCCACCTGATGCAAAGAGCCGACTGCTTGGAAAAGACTGGAGGTGGAAAAGATTGAAGGCAAAAGGAGAAGGGGGTGGCAGAGGATGTGACAGTTAGATAGCATCACCGACTCAACAGACATGAATTTGAGCAAATTCCTGGAGACAGTGAAGAACAGAGAAGCCTCACGTGTGCAATCCATGGGGTCACAAAGAGTCAGACATAACTTAGCAACTGAAAACACATGCACAGCAAGACATTTTTCCACACTGTTCTCCATAGTGGCTGCACCAATCCACATTCCCACTGACAACGGAGGGAAGGTTCCCTGTTCTCCAGCCCCTCTCCCGAGTTCATATTTTTAAAAAAACTCCATGATGATGTGGATGCTTGTCCTGGGTCAAGAACCAACACAGAATATGCTAGTTAAACTTGAGCTGGGCTACAAATGACAGGAATTCTGCCCGTGCTTCTCATGAGCAATTCACACATATGCTATTGAGAGCTTGATTTTTTTTTTTTTTTTAAGTGGTGGGCAGAGACAGAGAGAGCAGTATCTTTAGAAGAATAAAAGGAGAGCATGCAGTTATGAAGGTTCTCTAAAGGAACACAAACTTTATAATCTATTTATAATCTACTTGTAATAGGTCTGATGCATTTATTTAATATATAACTATGTATTCATATATTGAAATTGTTAGTCTTTTTCAAGAATGGATAAAGGACCTTCGAGGCTTTTGTCTTACATCCAAAATAGTCTGTTAATTCTCAAAGGATTTATAAAGCTTAACAACTCAAAGTTTTTGTATCTACTTCAGAAAACTACTTACTTACTAGAAAATTCAGTAAGATCTTTACTAGGTGAGTTGGACAAATTCCAAACTCTAAAGGGTCAGACGCTGCAGAAAATTTTCATTTATTTTAAAGCAATATGCTTGAGTTACAAAACATAAGGGTCTCCTCAATGTAGAGGTGCTTTGAGTTCTGATAGTTCATTTATTAGCGAGTCTATTAAATTGAAACAATGTTATTTGTAAGTTACAATAACATATCCAATAAGAATTGGTAAAGATGATCACATTGTAATTGAAATGTTATATAATGGCTCTGAAAAGTAGTAAAAAACAATGCTTCTAAATTACAGTATTTAAATCAATGTTTTAAACTGAATACCTATCAGTTCAGTTCAGTTCAGTCGCTCAGTCGTGTCCGACTCTTTGCGACCCCACGAATCACAGCATGCCAGGCCTCCCTGTCCCTCACCAACTCCTGGAGTTCACTCAGACTCACGTCATCGAGTCGGTGATGCCATCCAGCCATCTCATTCTCTGTCGTCCCCTTCTCCTCCTGCCCCCAATCCCTCCCAGCATCAGAGTCTTTTCCAATGAGTCAACTCTTCACATGAGGTGGCCAAAGTACTGGAGTTTCAGCTTTAACATCATTCCTTCCAAAGAACACCCAGGGTTGATCTCCTTTAGAATGGACTGGTTGGATCTCCTTGCAGTCCAAGGGACTCTCAAGAGTCTTTTCCAACACCACAGTTCAAAAGCATCAATTCTTCGGCACTCAGCCTTCTTCACAGTCCAACTCTCACATCCATACATGACCACAGGAAAAACCATAGCCTTGACTAGACAGACCTTTGTTGGCAAAGTAATGTCTCTGCTTTTCAATATGCTATCTAGGTTGGTCATAACTTGCCTTCCAAGGAGTAAGCGTCTTTTAATTTCATGGCTGCAGTCACCATCTGCGGTGATTTTAGAGCCCAGAAAAATAAAGTCTGACACTGTTTCCACTGTTTCCCCATCTATTTCCCATGAAGTGATGGGACCGGATGCCATGATCTTCATTTTCTGAATGTTGAGCTTTAAGCCAACTTTTTCACTCTCCACTTTCACTTTCATCAAGAGGCTTTTGAGTTCCTCTTCACTTTCTGCCATAAGGGTGGTGTCATCTGCATATCTGAAGTTATTGATATTTCTCCCAGCAATCTTGATTCCAGCTTGTGTTTCTTCCAGTCCAGCGCTTCTAATGATGCACTCTGCATATAAGTTAAATAAGTAGGGTGACAATATACAGCCTTGACGTACTCCTTTTCCTATTTGGAACCAGTCTGTTGTTCCATGTCCAGTTCTAACTGTTGCTTCCTGACCTGCATACAGATTTCTCAAGAGGCAGGTCAGGTGGTCTGGTATTCCCATCTCTTTCAGAATTTTCCACAGTTTATTGTGATCCACACAGTCAAAGGCTTTGGCATAGTCAATAAAGCAGAAATAGATGTTTTTCTGGAACTCTCTTGCTTTTTCCATGATCCAGCGGATGTTGGCAATTTGATCTCTGGTTCCTCTGCCTTTTCTAAAACTAGCTTGAACATCAGGAAGTTCACGGTTCACATATTGCTGAAGCCTGGCTTGGAGAATCTTGAACATTACTTTACTAGCGTGTGAGATGAGTGCAATTGAGCGGTAGTTTGAGCATTCTTTGACATTGCCTTTCTTTGGGATTGGAATGAAAACTGACCTTTTCCAGTCCTGTGGCCACTGCTGAGTTTTCCAAATTTGCTGGCATATTGAGTGCAGCACTTTCACAGCATCATCTTTCAGGATTTGAAATAGCTCAACTGGAATTCCATCACCTCCACTAGCTTTGTTCTTAGTGATGCTTTCTAAGGCCCACTTGACTTCACATTCCAGAATGTCTGGCTCTAGATGAGTGATCACACTGTCGTGATTATCTGGGTCATGAAGCTCTTTTTTTGTACAGTTCTTCTGTGTATTCTTGCCACCTCTTCTTAATATCTTCTGCTTCTGTTAGGTCCGTACCATTTCTGTCCTTTATCAAGCCCATCTTTGCATGAAATGTTCCCTTGGTATCTCTAATTTTCTAGTGTGTATAAAAGCTTTGCTGGAAATGTCAGCCAGAAAGCAAGTTTCAAGTCTGTATGCATTCTGTACCTGAAAAGCACCCTGTTTAGAATACTTAAAAAAATGTGTTGATGCTGATCTCCATTATGTATTAGAGGAATATTCTTATAGAGAATCACCAAGAAATACCTAGGTCTTAGGGAAAAAAAAAACAAACAAACAACCTTTTCAAGTCACGGTTTTCAAATATCAATTGATAAGAAACTAAAGAGCCTTTTTTTTAAGTGCAGGCTCTGGGACTCATACTCACAAACTCAGAAATCCAGAAGCTTGTATTTTTAACAGATACACAGTAAGAAGCAATAACAATTTGTCCAAGACTGTTTTGTTTCTCTCTTGTTTTACTGGTATAACACTCACTTCTACTCTTAGTGTGCTAGTTTGAATGCTAAATTGTGGTCAGCTAAAGTTTAGAGTGCTTGAAATGCCCTAAACTCTCCCAAGAGGTAAAAACGATGCTGCTAGAATTCTTAGGCACACCCTCCCCCAGTAGTGACTGGCACCCTCAGCTATGTCCTGGTCACCAAGCAACCTCTCAGAAATGTACAGAAAGTGTTGTAATATTTTAGAAGTACTGTAGAAGTCACTGTCAAGGAAATCTCCTTTGGAATTCTATCACTGAGGAATACTGCATCTTTTTTTTTTCCCCTGTAAGTTCTTAAACCCATGTTCTGAGTGACAGCTTAGGAGGTAATTCCAAGAAAAAGGGAAAGAAGAATAAGACACTCAATGCAGAACCTAGTGAGAAAATTTTGCTGGGGAACACATGTACACACATGGCTACTTCATGTCAATGTATGGCAAAACCACTACAATATTGTAAAGTAATTAGCCTCCAATTAAAATAAATTAATTAAAATAAATAAATTAAACAATTAAAAAAAAAGAACCAGAATTTCACTGTACCTGTCGTGGGAGTTATTGAAGATTTCTGTAAGAAGATGAAGGCCTGTCAGAGCTGAAACTGATGTTGGTTTCTTCTTTCTTGGTAAACTAAGAGATTACACAAACCTTAACCCCAAACAACGAAGGCTGGGGACCATTTTGAGAGTTATGGGAGTTAACAAAAATAGATCCAAGGGAAGAGGTAAAAAAAAAAAAGAACAGGAAAAAAAGAAGAAAGAAAGCACAAAATGTTTATGAGACAAGGAGGCTGCACCAGGAGAGACCCTGAAATGTGAGGAGACCCGGGGTCACGGCCAAAGTTCATGACTCTTGGCAGGGAGGCAGAGGATGAGTGGAAATTTTTCTAAGATTAACTTAATTAAAGATTAAATGAACTTCCTTAGGGGGCTTCCCTGGTGGCTCAGATGGTAAAGAATCTGCCTGCAATGCAGGAGACCTGGGTTCAATCCCTGGGTTGGGAAGATCCCCTGGAGGAGGGCATGCCAACCCACTCCAGTATTCTTGCCTGGAGAATCCCATGGGCAGAGGAGCCTGGCGGGTTACAGTCTATGGGGTCGCAAAGAGTCGGACATGACTGACAACTAAGCACAGCACAGCACACAAGGAGTACTCTTACCTGATAATGGCTTTATTTAAAAGCCGAGGCTCTCTCTGTCCTGTCTACACATCAAAAACCTTGTCTCTCCTGACCATACTACCAGTATAGTGCAAGGTAGGAATATTTTCCTGGAATATTTTGTTCTTCTTCAATGATAAATGATAAAGTACTAACAATTTGCTATTTAATTTAAAGTGTGTGCAAAGTATGTTTTTGTTTGTTAATGAATAATAGCAATGAGGGGAAATGTCTGTTTTCTTATGCGTGTATTATTGAGCAAATAATTTTGTGTACTGATTTTTCACTTACATTCCAGCAACATTTTCTCCTGATATTTCATGTCTTTCTCAAAAGTTATGTTTAATAACCATTTACTGTTTCAACTTAACCTGTACTGAAATTTCTCAGCAACCATCATTCTTCCTTGAGACACTTAAGATTATTTTTCTCTTACACATAATAATGAAATGAATATCGCTATGCATAAGGCTTTTCCTTATTCAAATTATTTATTGAGATACATTCATAATAGTTAACACTTACATGAAACAGCATGAGTATTTTTGAGGCATATAATATGTATTTCCAAATTACTTTGAAAACAGATTTGTACTCTTTACATATATTCAGCAGCAGTATATATAATTGATTATCATGTTTTCTTATTTTGATAACAAAATACATTATTTTTTTTAATTTACGTCACTTTGATTACTAGGCAAGTCAAACCTATCCACCTGTCTTTTCTCCTCCTTTGTAAGGTTGCTATTGTTTACAGCCTCTTGACTAATTGGGACCACAGTGTTTGTCTTAAACATTTGAAGGAGTTTGTAGTCTGTACCTGTCACAAATTGTTAACAGTCCTATATATTTTCAAACCAGGTTGGGATCTACCTTTTTGATTTCAGTATATTCTTTTGGGTCACACAGAAATATAACTTCTTTTATTGAAGTGTGTTTGATTTACAGTATTGTGTTAGTTTCAGGTGTACAGCATAGTGATTTTGCTTTTTGCAGATTATATTCCATTAGAGGCTATTATAAGATATTGAGTATAATTCCCTATGCTGTGCAGTGAATCCTTGTTGCTTTATCTATTTTATGTAGAGTGGTTTGTATTTGCTTTTTGTATAATACTAATTTGTCCCTTCCCCACCCTTTCCCCTTTGGAAACCATAAATTTGTTTCCTAGGTTTGTGAGTCTATTTCTAATTTTTATATTGATTTATTTGCATTATTATCTTTTTTAATTTTACTGGAGTATATTTGATTTACAGTGTTGTATTAGTTTCAAGTGTACAGTAAAGTAAATCAGTTATATGTAAATATATATATATTCTTTCTTTAGATTCTTTCCCCATATAAGCCATTACAGACTTCCTTTACTGTACAGTAGGTCCTTATTGGAGAAGGCAATGGCACCCCCACTCCAGTACTCTTGCCTGGAAACTCCCATGGACAGAGAAGCCTGGTGGGCCACAGTCCAGGGGGTCGCTAAGAGTCAGACACGACTGAGCGACTTCACTTTCACTTTTCACTTTCTTGCATTGGAGAAGGAAATGGCAACCCACTCCAGTGTTCTTGCCTGGAGAATCCCAGGGACGGGGGAGCCTGGTGGGCTGCCATGTATGGGGTCTCACAGAGTCAGAGACGACTAAAGTGACTTAGCAGCAGCAGCAGCAAGTCCTTATTAGCTATTTTATATATATTAGTGTGTATATGTCAATCCCAATCTCTTAAATTTACCCTTTCCCCCCTAGTAACCATAAGCTCATTTTCTACATCTGTAATTCTATTTCTGTCTTGTCATTTGTACCCTATTTTTAGATTCCATATATAAGTGATATCATATGATGTTTGTCTTTCTCTGACTTATTTCACTTGGTATGAGAATCTCTAGGTCCATCCATGTCGCTGAAAATGGCATTATTCCATTTTTATGACTGAGTAGTATTCCACTGTAGTATTCCATGTGTGTGTGTGTGTGTGTGTGTGTGTGTGTGTGTGTATGTGTGCATAAAGCATCTTGTTTATACTTTAATATATTGATGGATGGATAAGTTGCTTCCATGTCTTGGTTATTGTAAATAATGCTACTATCAACATTGGGATGCATGTATCATTTCAAGTTAGAGATTTTTCCAGATATGTGACCAGGAGTGGAATTATAGAATCATATGGTAACTCTATTTTAAGTTATTTGAAGAATCTCCGTACTGTTCTCTGTAATGGCAGTACCAATTTGCATTCTCACTAACAGTGTGGAAGGGTTTCTTTTTCTCCACACCCTCTCCAGCTTTTATTATTTATAGACTTTTTGATGATGCACTCTACTGTGTTATTTTGTACATGCTTTTAAAAATGCACCCTCATATTGATTTTCTATATTAACAATTTATATTTTTTAGAATGTTTTGGGTTTTGTTATTTATAACTAGCCCCAATATCTGTTGAATTTCTTTTTGTTGGTGACTGTGTGAGTCAGACATTTAACATTATTTTTGTTTCATAAACAGCTACTGTCCTGAAATTTATTAATCTTTCCCTTCTCCACTCACTGTGACATTTCCTTCATTGTAAGTAAAATGACCTTTGTGTACGTTTCATTCCCAACTATCTCTTTTACTTCTGTGATATGTTTATATACTCTCATGACATTGGAGACCATCTTCTACTTTATATTTTGATAAAAATATGAACTTTCAGAACAGTTTATGACAAGTCACTTTATTCTATTTCACTTGAAATAGAGGTTCTGAACTAAAACCTTTTTGCACAAAATAGGTAGTTTGGAGTTCTAAGCAATCAAGTAAAAATTTTTCATAAAAGGTGAGTTTTAGAAGGAGGTCACTTAGAGGACATAGTCCTTGAAACTCACATTGTTAGAGAATGAAGGCTTAGTGGTGTTTTTCCCCTGTAGTTACTTCTAACACCTTCCACATCATGACACCAGTGAAGAAGGAGGCTTTTCTTTTCCTAAGTGATTAGTACATACAGTGAACCATGACAAGTAATTATTGTGACCTTTGAAATTTTAATATATGGGAACGTTGTCACAGTATTATTTTTAGACAAGTCTCCTAAATTGCTTTCTACGTAATCTTTTCAATAACACATATCCTGAGCATTGTTCACCCTTGAATTGGTTCTAAAGCTGCCTGAGAGCCAGGCTGATATCTTACTGCAGGAGGGTGAGTAAGGATGAAGAATCCCCACCAGAGACTGGATCAGGCAGATGAAGCCGCCAGTGGCAAAGCTAAGCTCGATTCCGCATCTCCTGAATGCCATTCATGGTGTGGCTCACAGCCTTAATACCTTCCCATGTTGTGGATCCCTTGGCCCCTAGAGACAGAGTCATAGTAGTTTCTCGTCCTCCTTCAGGAGAGATACATGCATTTTCTTGTACTGGAAAATGAAAGGACCACATAGGCCTGTCTGAGCCAGTAATGTTTAATAGAAATGTGATGACAAAGACATTTTCTTCCACAAGTGCTTTACCTAGTATGTGCATTTGTTCAACATTTCTATCACCCAGAATTGGGATTCTTTATTTTCCCCTAGCCATTTAAAAATATGTGAAAGAATACAATTTATCCACAGCAGATTTTCCATACCCATTTCCATTCGACTATGTCTCCAGAAAGCATTTATCAACAGAAGCTAAGCATATGGACTTTCTCAAATTAAGAAAAGCTTTTTGGAACTTGAAGAGGGTTTTGAGTAGCACTGAATGCAACAAGCTGTAGTGAATTATTCAACAACAGGAGATCAAAGGAGTGGAGGAAAAAATTCGTGTTGTAGAACCAAAACTCTGTTAAGATGATATACGATGATTTTAAAGGTTACTTAATTTCAGGGCATGAACAAGAATCAGTGAGTGAAGAAATTCTTACAAACCTTTCTATCTTCCTTTTTAAAATTAAAGAGGTTGGCTAATTTGAATATACCACCTGTGCTTTACTCTCCAGTTCAACATTCTTTATGTAAGTTGAGAAAAACACATCTAATTTCACACATATTCCTCATTGCCTGCAATTAAAATATATATACACATAATTTAATATTCTCATGAAACTGGAACATAAAATAGAAAAATCCTACACATCCTTGTGATGTTTTAAATCTTGCATGTTTTAAAATTAAAGCTGTAATATTTCAATGGGGAGGTTTCCAAAGAAGGGTTAAGTTATTGAGGCATAGCCAGATTTTAAATCTCTCGAAAGAAAAATATACGTGTAAGGAAGAAAGTTACAGATAATAAGATTTAATGGTTGTGAGACATATCAAGCAAAAACTGATTGTGTTCTCTAGAGAAAATGTCTTTGGGGCAGACAGAGGAGAAATGAGGTGTGATACTGAATGAGGTTTTAGAAATAAAGAAAACAGAAACAGAGGAGAAAGAGCAAAATTAAAGAAAAGATCAAATCAGAGGATAGTATGTAGGAGTTGCCAAGCTTTTTCTTTGATTAATCTGATGGAACGTTAAAGCACTACATGTAAATTTTTCCAAAGTGAGAATGATGATATTTGGCCAACAGCAGACTGTTTTCATGAATGGAGGCTAAGTCACCTTAGATGCATAGACAACCAGCCTGCACTGTGACTAGCCCAGAGCACGGTCCTTAGGACTGCGGTGAGAGCCAGTACTCCTATGTGAAAGACACCGTACACCTACTTGGATATTTCTTAGCTTCCTCAATATAGAAGACAGACTATGTAAAGCAAAGATATCTAAAAGAATGTCTGGGCACTTCTAAATAGACTTACTGTGGCTAATACAGAAAGTAAACAGTTCTGAACTGATTATCACAGGCAGTTTCCATTTGGTAAGATCAGAGGTCTAGGACATCCCATCAGAACTTCAGATGGCAAGCTCATATTCAGTGGCTACAGTAAAAGGTGATCGTCAGTGAGCACAATTCCAGATTATTCCTTTAGTATTAAACACTACTGAATTTTCTTGATGCAGAGTTATATCTTTAATAATAAAATGTAAGAAAGTGTATAAATCCCTTTACCAAATAGAAATCACTTTTTTACTTGAATTGCATGATATGGCACATCACTGCTACATAATGGTAATAAACCTGAATTGCAGGAATAGTATTTAACCATAAGCTAATCTGCTGATTGCTTATGACACTGCTACTGCTGCTAAGTCGCTTCAGTCATGTCCGACTCTGTGCGACCCCATACACGGCAGCCCTCCAGGCTCCTCTGTCCCTGGGATTCTCCAGGCAAGAACACTGGAGTGGGTTGCCATTTCCTACTCCAATGCATGAAAGTGCTTATGACACTAAGCACTAGATATCATTATGTTTTTATTCCTTACACATTTCTAAGAAAATGCCAATAAAAGTGTTGAATCCAGAGTTGGATGTGAGATTAAAGTTCATCTCTTTTACCTTCTCATCTTACGGGGAAATAAAACCTTTAAAGTTAAGTCTACTCTTATTGTTCAACAATGACAGATAGAAAAGGAAACCATCTGCCAGTACATTCAAAGATTATATCAGTCAGTTCGGTCACTCAGTCATGTATGACTCTTTGCGACCCCATGGACTGCAACACACCAGGCTTTCCTGTCCATCACCAACTCCTGGAGTTTACTCAAACTCATGTCCGTCAAGTCGATGATGCCATCCAACCATCTCATTCTCTGTCGGCCCCTTCTCCTCCCGCCTCCAATCTTTCCCAACATCGCGGTTTTTTCCAGTGAGTCAGTTCTTCACATCAGGTGGCCAAAGTATTGGAGCTTCAGCTTCAGCATCAGTCCTTCCAATGAACATTCAGAACTGATTTCCTTTAGGATTGAATGGTTTGATTTCCTTGCCATCCAAGGGACTCTCAAGAGTCTTCTCCAACACCACAGTTCAAAAGCATCAATTCTTTGGTGCTCGGCTTTCTTTATATTCCAACTCTCACATCCATACATGACTACTGGAAAAACCAAAGCTTTGACTACATGGACCTTTGTTGTCAAAGTAATGTTTCTGCTTTTTAGTATGCTGTCTAAGCTCGTCATAGCTTTTCTTCCGAGGAACAAGTGTCTTTTAATTCCACAGCTGCAGTCACCATCTGTAGTAATTTTGGAGCCCCAACAAATAAAGTCTGTCACTGTTTCCATTGTTTCCCCATCTATTTGCCATGAAGTGATGGGACCAGATGCCATGATCTTAGTTTTTTGAATGCTGAGTTTTAAGCCACCTGTTTCACTCTCCTCTTTCACTTTCATTAAGAGACTCTTTAATTCCGCTTCACATTCTACCATAAGGGTGGTGCTATCTGCATATCTAAGGCTATTGATATTTCTCCTGGCAATCTTGATTCCAGCTTGTGCTTCATCCAGCCCAGCATTTCACATGATGTACTCTGCATATAAATTAAATAAGCAGGGTGACAATATAGAGTCTTGATGTACTCCTTTCCCGATTTGGAACCAGTCTGTTGTTCCATGTCTAGTTCTAACTGTTGCTTCCTGACCTGCATACAGATTTCTCAGGAGGCAGGTAAGGTGGTCTGGTATTCCCATCTCTTGAAGAATTTTTCACAGTTTGTTGTTATCCACACAGTCAAATGCTTTGACATAATCAATAAAGCAGAAGTAGATGTTTTTCTGGAATTCTCTTGCTTTTTCTGTAATCCAACCGAAGTTGGCAATTTGATCTCTGGTTCTATCAATGTTTATATATGGAATAACAAATTGTATTACTATCGCCTGTGAAGCTTTCTCCTACCTGTTACTCTTCACCTCAATAGTTGATTAATATGTTGTTGTTGTTTAGTTACTAAGTCCTGTCTGGCTGTTTACAATCCCATGGACTGTAGCCCTCCAGGCTCTTCTGTTGGGATTTCTCAGGCAAGAACACTGTACAGACATTTTAATATTTAAAGTTTTTGTTTATAATCATTCTTACAGAATGGAAGGGATTTTCTCTTTTTGTCTGTTTGAGTCTGGTAACTCATTATTCCCTATGTATTATTCTCCTAAGCTTACTTCTTCACCTTGTCTCTAAACCTCCTATCCTCTTACTTATATACCATTGAACTCTAAATTTGAAAGTTGCGAGTCCCCAGGCAGCTTCCTACATGAAAAACTGATCAACATGAGTAAAATACATGTGAAGTACTGAATGCAAATGTGACTTAGTACCTACGAGCAGAACTGACGCAGGTACAGAAAGTCATCAACTTCTCATCAACTGATCCTCACAAGAAGCTTTAAATGGGAGACACACCTTGTCTTGGATCTTTGCAGGACTGGGTGGAACTGGCCTGGGGAGGGAAGGCCTGCACCTGTGACTCTAGCTCTGCCAAGTTCAGGTGTGAACAGCATTGCCAACTACACTGACTTTGAACTTTATCCCAAGGACAAAGGGAAGCCCAAGATGAGTTTACAGCAGCAGAATGACACGACTCGATTTCGGTTTGAGAAAAATCATTCCAGCTTTAATGTGAAGGATGGGAAAAAATGGGCCCATCATGTGAGTGGTGAGTCAGACGAGTGCCTAACATAGTGCCCAATCAAGAGGGGTTGGATGGATGAGTCCTGAGTGTGTGGTGGTGGAGAGACCAGTCCTGCTGCTGCAGAAATCCAAGCAAGGAAAGGGTTCATTGGGCCAGCATGTGGCTCATCATAGAGTCTGCCCTAGAATGAAGTCTCCAATCCGAGTCTGCGAACCTAAGAACATCCATGCTGCAGGCTGAATCCGGGGCAGAGGAGGTCTTCTATTTTGTTTGACAGAAAAGCATTATCCTTTTGGCAGTTTGCTTTCCTTAGAGATGCTGCACTCTAACCACTGAAGTTGTGTTACTTCTGAGCTGGCAGTTTTGCTGATGGCTTCTGTGCTTTGGAAGGCTTGCCCAATGCATTTTATTCTTCCCCGTTTGCCAGGGCACATTTTTCTTTCTTTCTTCACGGCAAGGTCCAAACACATAAGATTTCTAACAATTGACATCTAGGAGAGGAAAAGGCTGGAGAGCAAACATGAGAGTAAGCAGATGTGCACCTGGTGAGTTGTTGCAGAGCATTTTTATTAATCGATGGCATTCCCATCCTAAAATGTTGACAGATTAAGCTTGGATAGGAGCCAAAATGCTCATCATCACTGAAAATAATGACTGGAGGGAATTACACATTGCTGGCAATACAGAGCTATGCACATAGAAGGCAAATGAAAAAGAGTTGACGAGTATATTAATGCATAACTTTTTCCTAATGAGCATGAATGGATTAGATCTATTTACTAAGTTTATAGAAACTTCACTTGAAAATAGAGCTTGCCTCCTCCTTGTTAATCCAGGATCCCTCCTGCTTAGTTTCAGAGCTGTTTGTGATTTCCCAGAAATGGCCACAAGTGTTTTCTTTATGCTGAATTTATTGGAGAAGTTTGTAGCCTCATGTGATGCAAAATGCTCAGGCTTGTTGGTTATACTAATTCAGATATAAATTCAAGTTGGGCAACTTGAATTTGCCCAAATTCAGTTGGGCAACTGTGTACCAGTTGTCTAACTTTTCTGAACACGATGAACAGTTCTTCATTCTTCGTTCATGATCTAAACTTCAAGCTTAATTTAATTTAAATAAAATGCTAACGGAAATATTAGGGATATTAGCGGCACTCGGAAATTCCAGGTATGTTTTTCCACTTTCTTTTTTCTCCCCACCAGTAGATGCCAGTTAGATCTTAATCAGTGGTGGTATTGATGATGCCTGACAAGTTTGGGAAACTCTCAGTGCATTCCCTGCAGTAAAATTACAGAAATTCAGACCTGAATTTGAATCAAGGCCACTGATCAACATGAGAGTTGAGCAATACGTTTCAACTTGATTATTCCCTGGAGCAGGGGCCCCTGTTGTGTGTGCAAGAGTAGTGTGCATCCACTGTTAAATGATGCTACTGGAAAACCAACATTAGTTATCTCATGTATGTCTGCAGATATTTTCCAAGGATACCCAGATGCTGTTGTGATTAGAAAAACTCATTCAGAAGCCCTAGAGAGTTTGAGTAGTTTGTGTTGTGCTTTCTTAACTCACAGCTGCATAAAATACAGTTGCTTTCCTGTAGAGCCTTCGAACTTGAAGTGACTTGAAGGGGACCTCGTGCTTTAAGGGGCTTTCCTGGTGGCTCTGATGGTAAAGAATCTGCCTGCAATGCAGGAAACCCGGGGGTCGGGAAGCTCCCCTGGAGAAGGGAATGGCTCCCCACTCCAGTGTTCTTGCCTGAAGAATTCCATGGACAGAGGAGCCTGGTGGTCTACAGTCCATGCAAAGAGTCGGGCACGACTGAGCGACTAACACTTTCAGTTTTTACTTGTGCTTGAAGGTCAGGGACTTAGAATATAGCAATTTAGAGCAGAGAGACTGACCTGTCCGGGTGGCATCTGGAGAGGTTATTCACTCAGTCCAAGCTAGGGCAAGGATGAACTTTATAAAATAGATTAATAAACATACTAGAACACACTCTATTTAAAATAGATAACCAACAAGGATCTACTGTATCATACAGGGAATGCTGTTCAATATTCTGCAATATCCTAAATGAAAAAAGAATCTGAAATATATATATATATATATATATATATATATATATATGTAGAACTGAATCTCCTTGCTGTACACAGAAAACTAACACAACCCTGTTAATCAGCTCTGTTGTTGTTCAGTGGCTAAGTTATTACCAGCTCTTTGTGACACTATAGACCATAGCCCACTAGGCTCCTTTGTCCATGGGATTCTCCAAGCAAGAATACTGGAGTGGATTGCCATTTCCCTCTCCAGGGGCTTCCAGGACCAGCCATAAAGCCTGAGTCTCTTGCATTGACAGGAGGATTCTTTACCACTGGACCATCAGGGAATATAAAATAAAAACTGCAAAAAATAAAGTAAATGTGCTAGAGAAAAACTAAGAAGGATACATGAGCTTGTTTCATTGATGGGAAAAGGGAAACAGGATAATTTTTGCCCTGCAAATGTGTTTTATTACCTGAAGTAGGCCCTTCAGAGGGCTTCCTTGGTAGCCCAGACTGTAAAGAGTCCACCAGCAATGCAGGAGACCCCAGTTCGATCCCTGGGTTGGGAACATTCCCTGGAGAAGGGAATGGGTACTTACTCTGGTATTCTTGCCTGGAGAATCCCATGGACAGAGGAGCCTAGAAGGCTACAGTGTCTAGGATCAAAAAGAGTTGGATGTGACTGAGCAACTAACACACACACATACACACTTCAGGGGTGGGGCTGTCACGGTTCACAGAGGCGCTGTCTTCCAGGACCAGGTCACCTGTGTGAACTCACCTGTTGGTGTAGATGGGGGGAAGTACGTATAGAGAGCTGGTCTCATGTGTGAAGGGCCAATTCCCACAGCCACATTTGCCAGGCCACGGGGTTCTTTTCCACCTTTGAAAAATGTGAAAATACAAAAACAAATATAAAGCACAGTGAAAGCAGGCTTTAAAAAAAAAAGGAGAACTTCCAATGCAATGATAAAAGAAGGCACAAAAGCGCTGAGGGATAGATCTTAGTTTCTTGGTGGAGGAGAGTGTTTTATGAGGCTGAGTTGGCGGGGAGGGGCAGCAGTGGCCCTGAGAGAGCCTGGGTTGGCCCCCTGCCCTCAGGCTCCAGCTGGGGACTGGGCAGCTCTGGATTTAAGTACCTGCAGAGAGCGGGGTGGAGCCTCTGGTAACTGCAACTCAGCAGGTCTCCTAGTCAAAGGAAACACACAGAATCCAGACCAGATCATCCCGCCTGGCCAGCTGTCCCTGGCTTGTTCACCCCACTCGCTGGTTGAGAACACTGCGTTTACCACTCTGCCTTTTCACAAGAAGCTGGGAGAGGAAAGTTACTAGAATAATGCAAGAATCAGAAAATAGAACCTGTTAATTTAGAAGAGGTTGAGGAGCTGGGGTTATGTAGTCAAGATACCAAAGGAATGACTTAATACTTTGCTTTTAGTATAAAAAAGAAGTGCAGCAAAAATGCAAATCTATTCTTTTTATTTTGCTTTTAACTACTGAAGCATAATAGGAAGTAGCCAGAGGTGTCAGTAACATGTATTTAGGTTAGACTGGAGGAAGAACTGTGAGGCTACAGGGTGTCTGTTTTAATCAAGAGGGGTGTAGAGCTTGGGTGATGATGATACAGTCTGGCTTCAAAGATGCTTTACCTCTTAATTTAAAAAGATTAAATAACCGTTGGTTCTTTGCTCCCAAATAAGAAAGTCCACATTTTTTTTTTTTTTTGCTTATCTTAAAAAGAGACCACAAAAAATCAGAAAAATTGATCAAGTGGCTTCCATATTGAGCAATTTTCCTGAATTCCCCTAAAATAACTATTCCTTGAATCTCCCTGAAAATAGCAGATACAATCTTAAGTGTTCATATTTTATGAAACATTATTTCTTTAAAATAAGAAATGTATGTGTCTGTGCTAAAAACTTGAAGATTAAAGGGTAAAGAAGATGAAAAGCAGACCTTTTTTCTGTGTGATGATGTACTTCAACTGTACACACACACACACATAACCACAGAAACACAGACTAAATTTTAAGTGCTGTCAAAAAACTTCTAATCATTAGAAAAATGACAAATTGATTCATTGTATTTCTGCTTTCCCATCTAACCATGTATAATTATATAATAAGATCCTGCTTGAATATTAGCACATAAAAATGAATCTGACTTGAAATGTAAGATCTGTGAAATGTAGACACTTCTAAAAATCATAGTCAGGACCAAGGTTCTCATGTAAGGCAGAATTTGCACAGAAATTCAAGTGCAAACAGAGCCCGCACACAAATTAGTTAATTGACCTCTTCCCTAGACTAGCCCAAATGGTAAAGAACCTGCCTGTGATGCAGGAGACCAGGCTTCAATCCCTGGGTTGGGAAGATCCCTGGAGAAGGGAATGGCCAGTATTCTTGCCTGGAGAATCCCATGGACAGAGAAGCCTGACAGGCCACAGTCCATGGGGTCGCAAAGAGTCAGACATGACTGAGTGACTAACACACACACACGCTAGACTTTGGTTACTCAGTGACTTTGGTTTTATCCCTGATAGCTAATCTTGGGGAACTGAGACTTAGCTATGGAGTCAGTTTTTTTAAAAGAAAACACCTTTTTTTTAGTGTTAGACTATTAAAACTGAGCTCTTTCACACAACTCCAAAAAACAGTGACAACACAATCGTTGGCAGTTTCTATGGCAGTGATTTCTCATTTCATGTTTTCTTTCCAGCCACTTTATTGTTTACCCAGGATTAGTAATGGGTATTGATTCCTAATACAAAGAAAACACAATTCAAGCTTTTCCCTGAGCATTATGCAGCCATAACCCAGTAACTTCCAGATATCATGCTTGCCTGGAAATATTTAAGGGGAAACTGATGCTAACACATGCTCTCTTAGAACTTTCAGGGAAGGTGTCAGTGAAGCAGAAGGGACCGACCACACAACAGGGCTGCGTGATGATACAGGGAAGTAGGAGATACACAAGGGCCATGGTATAGGGACCACTCGCCCTCCTTGGAACAGCTCTGTGGACCCACTACCTCCCAAGAACCTGAGGACACAAACAAGCTTGCTTCCCGCTTGAGTTCTCCCACCTTTGGTCTTAGCTGTCAGCCTTCCCCAGTCTGAAAAGAAAAACATTTTCCTGTGGTCATTTCCACTGTGATGTATGTGGATGCTTCCCTTTAGTACCTCGTGTGCATGTGCTAAGTAGCTTCTGTCGTATCTGACTCTTTGAGACCCCATGGACTGTAGCCCACCAGGCTCCTCTGTCCATGGGATTCTCCAAGCAAAAATACTGGAGCACATTGTCATTTCCTCCTCCAGGCAATCTTCCTGGCCCAGGGATTGAACCCAAGGCTCTTCGGTCTCCTGCATCATCATGCAGGTTCTTTACCTCTAGTGCCATACCATCTGGTATTTCTAGTACCTCACCCTTCCATCGGAGAAGGCAATGGCACCCCACTCCAGTACTCTTGCCTGGAAAATCCCATGGATGGAGGAGCCTGGTAGGCTGCAGTCCATGGGGTCACTAGGAGTCGGACACGACTCAGTGATTTCACTTTCACTTTTCACTTTTATGCACTGGAGAAGGAAATGGCAACCCACTCCAGTGTTCCTGCCTGGAAAATCCCAGGGACGGGGGAGCTTGGTGGGCTGCCGTCTATGGGGTCACACAGAGTCGGACACGACTGAAGCGACTTAGCAGCAGCAGCAGCAGCCCTCCATAAATCAGAAGAGTTTTCCTACATGACTACAGTTTTCTGCAAGATTTGATTGAATCAGTTTGCTTTTATTTACAAAAAAAAAAAAAAAAATTTGACCATAACACATATTAAGGAGCAGATGGTAAGTATGGTCTTGCTTTATTTCATTTAAGCTGGAAGAAAATGGGGAAAATGTCAAATGCTTAATATCTCTCAAGAGCCGCCTGGTCCTTGGGAACATCACTTTTCTGTATACAGCTGACTGGCCCCAGTAGTTAGCCAGAGAAAGCCAACTGCCTCTCTGCAGAGGGAGGGATGAGCAGTGGTTATACTGGCTCTGGTGAAGACGCCTTTCCCAGGCATCTCAGAGGGCCACCACTCCATGACAAGCCAGGGTTTCAGGGAGATGTGGTCCAGAGGAGGTGACGGGGGGAGTGTCCTGAGGGGACTCAGTTTTAAAAGAATAAATATAATAGGACTGAGAGATGTGGGGAAAAAAAAAAGCATTCCATTGCACTGGAGACATTGGAGACCTGCAGGGAATTTATTATGGTACAGCTTCTAGAAGATTTTAGAGCTTTTCACAAGGTGTTGTGCCCTGGGAAAGAAAGCTGTGGAAGGGAGCCTACTCCCAACTCTTCTCCCACCCTACCACCCCAAGTGAAGTTGCTCAGTCGTGTCTGACTCTGCGACCCCATGGACTGTAGCCTACCGGGATGCTCCATCCATAGGATTTTCCAAGCAAGAGTACTGGAGTGGGTTGCCATTTCCTTCTCCAGGGGATCTTCCCGACCCAGGGATCAAACCCAGGTATCCCACATTGCAGGTGGGTTCTTTACCATCTGAGCCACCAGGGAAGCCCAGAACAACCTCCTCAAGTCACCGCTAATATTACCAGGTCAAGTTACTCTAATCTAGACCAGGATTTCTCCGTCTCAGCACTACTGACATTTGGGTCAGACATTGTTTGTTGTAGGTGCCTGCCGTGTGCTTTGTAGGATGTTGAGCAGACTTTGTCCACCAATGCGGTAGTAACCCCTCCACTCCCCAAGTTGTGACAATCAAAACTGTCTCCAGACACTGTCAGATGTCCCAGGGAAGGTGGGGGAGGTAGACAGACAAAATTGTCTTTGACTGAGAACCATGGATGTAGATTCAACTTTCCACATTGGGTTCTCTGTTTCTTAAGGATTCCTAGAGCACGGTAGCAGCTTAAAATCTCTCAGTCCTGCTTGACTTTGTTTAAACCCAAGCCAAATCTAGTTAAGGATGGTACTACTGTTTTCTACCAGCATCTGTAGGTATTTTGTAAAGCTGTGTATCCTTGAAACATGCGTTGGATGGTCTTTAACTGGCAGAACCTTGTGGAGATGGTTATTATTTTAATGGTCTCTGGAATAAAAAAATCTCTGAACAAGAAATTAACCGTTTTTGTGAATATGTTTCAGAGTCATGAGAGAGAGTTCTTTTATGGGGAGAGGTGAATTCTGTTCCTCCCAAATCTTTGAGAACAGGGCGAGGGGGAGGGAGTCAGAGCAATGGAGAAAAATGCCATCTGCCAAGTTCTCAATCAGAGCTGCCAAAGAAACTGGGTGCTTACAGCTCCTTCCCCTAGAGCGCCCAACCAAACCAATGAGAACAGTGAGGGGGGTAGGTACATGATGATACCTGGGAAAAATAGCCTCCAGGGAAAATTCAGGGGTCCTATCCCTTCATTGGGCCCCTAGGTGTATTACTTCAGCTTCCCAGGTGGTGCTAGTGGCAAAGAACCCGCTTGCCAATGCAGGAGACTCAGGTTCAATCCCTGGGTCAGGAAGATCCCCTGGAGAAGGGCACGGTAACCCACTCCAGCATTACTGCCTGGAGACTTCCATGGACAGAGGAGCTTGGCAGACTATAGTCCATGGGGTCACAAGGAGTCATACAGGATAAAGAGTCAGACACGACTTAGCGCACACACACACACACACACACGCAAGCATGTGGGTATATTATTTGTGACTTTGTAGAATAGGTTTCAGGAAAAATAAAACCCGTGTCAACAAGTTCAAGTTAACACACAATATTGAAAAACACATGACATTGGCCTGATGTTGGCCCTGATTCTATAAAACATTTCCCCAAATGACTTGAGTATCCATGGTCAACCAAAGGACTAGTTGGCCCTGGATCGGGTGTTTGCCTCTGGGCTAGTGATTCTGCAACCAAGAAAAAAGAGGCAGGCACAGAATATTTATATGGTCTCTGTGAGCTGCCCCTTCTGCAGGCTGTAAGGGCCAAGGTTATTGGTGAGACAGGAACACCAAAACATAGCTATTTCTACCCACTGCTGTGCCTAGTTTCCAACAATATTGTCATCATAATAACAACTAGCATATGTTGAGTAGTTGTGCTAATAACTCATATATGTCAGGTGCTTTTCCAAATGCTTTTCAGTCATTCACTCATTTAATTTTCATGGCAAGCCTGTGAGGTAGACATCATTATGTCACTCATTTTACAGATGAGGGAACAAGGAACCAGAGAAATCCCCCAAACTGAGCAGCTAATAAATGAAAGAATCAAGAATCCCACCCAGGTGTCTGGCTCCATCTTTTAGTTACTCTGTTGAGCTTCGTCTCTGGGGAAAAAATAAAAGTCAGAAAGTGAAAGCTTATTAATGACTTCAGACAGTTAGATGCCCACATTTTGGCAAACTGTCCTAGGTGGGTTGGTTTTTCAGGGAAAGGACGAGCTGGTATTAAAGAGGCCTGCTGGTGGTGGCAGACCCACTGTGTGGTTTGTGCCTGAGTTTTGATGTCCAGCATGGACATGCGCCATGTGAGCTCACTGGTCATTTCCAGCTGTCAGTGTGTGTCCAGGGTGACGGACAGGTCTGTAGAACCCTATCCTAACTGCTTCCTGAGGTCCTCAACATCCACTTCCTCACCCTCTTGTGTGCCTGTGTCAGAACCAGGGTCTCCCGCATCCACTAATTAATCAAAGGAACGTCTGAGGTGCTATCTCCTTGTAGTTTTGATTTGCACTTCTCTAGCAATGAACACAGAGAAGGCAATGGCACCCCACTCCAGGACTCTAGCCTGGCAAATCCCATGGATGGAGGAGCCTGGTAGGCTGCAGTCCATGGGGTCGCTAGGAGTCGGACACGACTGAGCGACTTCACTTTCAGTTTTCACTTTCATGCATTGGAGAAGGAAATGGCAACCCACTCCAGTGTTCTTGCCTGGAGAACCCCAGGGACGGGGAGCCTGGTGGGCTGCCGTCTATGGGGTCGCACAGAGTCGGACACGTCTGAAGCGACTTAGCAGCAGCAGCAGCAATGAACAATGTTGAGCGTCTTTTCACATGTTTGTTAGCCATCTGTGTGTCTTTGGAGAAATGTCTGTGTCGGTCTTTTGCCCACTTTTTGATTGGGCTGTTTGTTTTTCTGGTATTGAGTTGAATAAGCCACTTGTATATTTTGGAAATTAATCCTTTGACAGTTGTTTCATTTGCTATTATTTTCTCCCATTCTGAGGGTTGTTTTTTCACCTTGTTTATAGTTTCATTTGCTGTGCAAAAGCTTTTAAGTTTAATTAGGCCCCACTTGTTTATTTTTGGTTTTTGTTTCCATTACTATAGGAGGTGGTCAGACCGGTGACCTCACACCAGTCAGAATGGCCATCATGCAAAAATCTACAAACAATAAATGCTGAAGAGGATGTGGAGAAATGGGAACCCTCTTGCTCTGTCAGTAGGAATATAAATGATACAGCCACTATGGAAGACAGTGTGGAGATTCCTTTAAAAACTAAAAATAAAACTACCATATAACCCAACAGTCCCACTACTGGGCATATACCTTGAGAAAACCACAGTTGAAAAAGACACATGTATCTCAGTGTTCATTGCAACATGATTCTCAATAGCTAGAACATGGAAGTAACCTAGATGTCCATCGACAGGTGAATGGATAAGGAAGCTGTGGTACATATACACAAGGGAATATTACTCGGCCATAAAAAGGAACAATTTGAGTCAGTGCTAATGAGATGGATGAACCTAGAGCCTATTATACAGAGTGAAGTAAGTCAGAAAGAGAAAAACAAATATCATATCAGTTCAGTTCAGTTCAGTCGCTCAGTCGTGTCCAACTCTTTGCAACCCCAAGAATTGCAACACACCAGGCCTCCCTGTCCATCACCAACTCCCGGAGTTCAGTCAGACTTGCGTCCATCAAGTCAGTGATATATATGGAATATAGGGGCTTCCCAGGTGGCCATAGTGGTAAACAACCCTCCTGCCAATGCAGGTAGATATAAGAGACGAGAGTTCAATCCATGGTTCAGAAAGATCCCCTGCAGGAGGGCACAGCAATCTGCTCCAATATTCTTGCCTGGAGAATCCCATGGACAGAGGAACCTGGCAGGCTACAGTCCGTGGGGTCGCAAACAGTCAGATACGACTGAAGCACGCTTGGAATCTGGAAAGATGGTGCTGATGAACCTGTCTGCAGGGCAGCAATGGGGACACAGACATACAGAACAGACTGATGGACACGGGGGAGGAGAGGGTGGGACTGAAGGAGAGAGCAGCATGGAAACGTATACACCACCATGTGTGAAATAGATAGCCAGTGAGAATTTGCTGTATGACTCTGCATGACTCAGGGAACTCAAACCAGGGCTCTGGATATCATAGATGGCTGGGAGGGGGTGGGAGGTGGGAGGGAGGTTCAAGAGGGAGGGAATATATGGCTGCTTTGTGTTGATATGTGGCAGAAACCACTACAGTATTGTAAAGCAATTATCCTTCAATTAAAAATAAACATATATATTTTTTAATGGAAGTCTGACCCCTCAAGTGTGACGGGAGTGGGACCCCACCCATCAGACCACCTGTGACCTGTGTGGGTCTTTTACATCCCCCAACTCGTTCTGCTGCTAATGGGACAGAGAGAGCTGCTTCTTAAAGACTTTCCTGCGCCTCGGATGTTACTTCAGAATCCAGAAATCATAACCTTTAACAATTCCCTGAAGCTCATTTCAGTGAAGAAAAAGCCCGATGTCCTTTGCTTTTTCTACCTTCTACAATTTTGCTCAGAACACTGTTAATGGTCCCAATTCCTCGCCTGATTCCAGTCTGTCTTTTAGAAATATTTTTCTTACTAAATCTTAGCCAATAATTTTTATATTTATGTTTAGTCTGATTTTTTTTTAAGTGTAGTAGTTTTGCTACACGTGAATATTTGGATCGACCATTTCCTTTAACCAGTGGTCAAATATGAGAACAAAGATGCATGCATGGCACGTTTAGAAAGTCCGTGGGGTTGGTGTGGACAGCGCATTATGTTTGGGGACAAGTGGGAGACCAGCAAGAAACAGAAGTCCGGGGCATTTCTGGAGTCCCAGGTGGTCAGTGACCAGCAAAGAACAGGGCAGTGGAGCCGGGAACTGTGGTTGAAGTCTCGGCTCTGCTTGTTACTGAACTTAGGACCTCGCTGGAACATGAGAATCTCTGTATGCTTCCATTTCTTCATCTGCAGAGATGGAAACATAAGAGACTCTATTACTCTAGGCTGTACTAAGAATTGCATGAGCTAAATAAACCACATTAAATTTTTTTTTAATTTTCTTCAACTTGTGTTTATTTTTTTTCCCTTTCTTTTTATTTTATTTTTTTTCAACTTACATTTTTTTCTTTTTTTTTAAATTTTATTTTATTTTTAAACTTTACAATATTGTATTGGTTTTGCCAAATATCAAAATGAATCCGCCACAGGTATACATGTGTTCCCCATCCTGAACCCTCCTCCCTCCTCCCTCCCCATACCATCTCTCTGGGTCGTCCCAGTGCACCAGCCCCAAGCATCCAGTATCGTGCATCGAACCTGGACTGGCAACTCGTTACATATATGATATTATACGTATTTCAATGCCATTCTCCCAAATCATCCCACCCTCTCCCTCTCCCACAGAGTCCAAAAGACTGTTCTATACATCAGTATCTCTTTTGCTGTCTCGTATACAGGGTTATTGTTACCATCTTTCTAAATTCCATATATATGCATTAGTATACTGTATTGGTGCTTTTCTTTCTGGCTTACTTCACTCTGTATAATAGGCTCCAGTTTCATCCACCTCATTAGAACTGACTCAAATGTATTCATTCTTAATAAATATAATGCTTAATACGTGAAGTGAAGTGAGTAACGTTGCTCAGTCATGTCCGTTGCGACTCCATGAACTGTAGCTTACCAGGCTCCTCTGTGCATGGGATTTTCCAGGCAAGGGTACTGGAGTGTGTTGC
Source organism: Bos taurus (assembly GCF_002263795.3). NCBI lineage: Eukaryota > Metazoa > Chordata > Mammalia > Artiodactyla > Bovidae > Bos > Bos taurus. The sequence goes on from NC_037336.1 coordinate 12,354,011, forward strand.
CTTTGCCTTCTCCAGGGGATCTTCCCAACCCAGGGCTCGAACTTGGGTCTTCTGCATTGCAGTCAGAGACTTTACCATCTGAGCCACCAGGGAATCTTAGTAAGTACTTATTACTAAATACTCAAAATCTGTTAGCTACTCTTGCATCCTAGGGAACCTTGAATTGAACATCCTGACAGTTTCCAAGGGGAGCAAATCAAAACTGGGAATCAAGAATTCAAAACTCACCGAATCACTGAACCTAAATTGGTTTTGTGACCATAATATGGGTAGTAACGTTGTCAGTTAAGGATGTAAAGAAAAGTTTAAGACACATGGATCCTTCAGCTGGAAACTGTTAATACTTTCAAAGTATGTCCCTCCAAAAGGGTCCGGGGTAGGGGGCAGTTTGCAGGGAAAAAAATGCCAGAAAAATCCATCCACTGACAGCTTACTAGACAATGGCAATGGTTTAATAGTTCACTCAGAAAGTATCAGAGGACCCAGCCCCAGTTCTGTATCATGACTGACTTTATACTGGTGGTCTTATTTTATGTATAAGCCTCCTAAGGCCTCTAAGCATACAGTGAAGGCCATCATTTCTAGCGGGTTACTTAGTAGAAGAGCACACTTCCTACCTGTGCTTTAGTTACCTAGTATATGCTACTCTACTTCCTCACATGATCTTCAAATAAAAGAGACCTAGAAACACAGTTTTTGTCTGTGGGTTTGATTTTTGAACGCAGAGGTTTCCTTTTCAGGTCAAGATGAGTTTGGAAAAATGTACTAAAATAATTCAATCGCAGTTTACTAAATTAGAACAGTTTTTAATACTTCATGCGGCTGCTGCTGCTAAGTCACTTCAGTCGTGTCTGACTCTGTTGACCCCATAGACAGCAGCCCACCAGGCTCTGCCATCCCTGGGATTCTCCAGGCAAGAACACTGGAGTGGGTTGCCATATCTTTCTCCAATGCATGAAAGTGAAAAGTAAAAGTGAAGTTGCTCAGTCGTGTCCGACCCTCAGTGACCCCATGGACTGCAGCCTTCCAGGCTCCTCCATCCATGGGATTTTCCAGGCAAGAGTACTGGAGTGGGGTGCCATTGCCTTCATAGGTAATATCAAAAACACTCACTTCGGAAATATTTATACTGTTTATACTGACTATTTATACTGAAGTTCATCTTTTTCTTATAGTTCATCTAATTATAACTTGCTTATCTGAGACTTACTAACATTTTCTTTTTTTTTTTTCCCTAACAACTTCCAATGTACCTGAGATATGAATTCATGACAGGTTTTTTTGAAAACATAAAGCATAATTAGCAATTGTTTATGAGCTGAAATTAATGTTGTGTTACTATGGAGTCAGTAATTATATAAAGGTCAAAACTTCTGAGTAAGCTCTTCAAAATGAGATAAAGTGACTACCTCGGGGGTCCTGGAGGGGAGGGAAAAGTTTTCACCCACCTAGAGTCCCTTACTAGGTCTGAAAAATGAACTAACAAAGATTAACAGGGAAAAAGAAGCACACAAATTTCTTTAAATTTCACAGGACCTGAGATCCTTCATATGGAAATGAAGATTCAAAAAAAAAGAAAAAAACAAACCTATGTATTGTTCTGCTGGGTTTGATGAAAACTGGATGATCATGGATAAAAATGAATGACAGGCTAAGGGGTATACGGTCATTGTAGTACATTGGCGGGGGGGGGGAGGGTGGATTTCATTCATTTCTTTCTATGATTCTAGTAGCCTTTGTGTGTGTGTGTGTGTGTGTGTGTTAATCATTCAGTCATGCCTGACTCTTTGAGACCCCATGGACTATAGCCCACCAGGCTTCTCTGTCCATGGAATTCTTCATGCATGAATACTGGAGTGAGTGGCTATTCCCTTCTCCAGGTGAAATTCCAAACCCAGGGATTGAACCCCAGTCTTCTGCATTGCAGGCCGATTCTTTACCATCTGAGCCACTAGATTGTACTGTGACAGCTGTCATTGCAGTGTGCAGTTAAAAAAAAAAAAAAACAAAAAAACCTTATCAAAATTGGTGAATTTTTATGTAGCCATTTTAGAACTGAAGGTGGAAGAAAAAAGCAACATTTTTGGCATATTATATTTTATTATTTCAAGAAAGGTAAAAATGCAACTGAAACACAAAAAGATTTGTGCGGTATATGGAGAGGGTGCTGTGACTGATTGAATGTGTCACAAGTGGTTTTGGAAGTTTCATGCTGGAAATTTCTCTCTTGATGATACTGCAGTCCAATAGGCCAGTTGATGTTGATAGAGATCAAATCAAGACATTGAGGACAAACAACGTTATACCACAAGGGAGGTAGCCAACATACTCAGAATATCCAAATCAAGTGGTGAAAATCATTTGCACCAACTTGGTTATGTTAATTACTTTGATGTTTGGGTTCCACATAAGTGAAAAAACCTCCTTGACTGCATTTCTGCATGCAATTCCTCACTTAAACACAGTGAAAACAGTCTATTTTTAAAGCAAATTGTGATGAGCAATGAAAAGTGGATACTGTACAATAATGTGGAACAGAAAAGATCATGGGACAAACGAAGAGAACCATCACCAACCACACCAAAGCCCAGTCTTCATCCAAAGAAAGCAATGTTGTGTATATGGTGGAATTGGAAGGGAGTACTCTATTATGAGCTCCTTCTGGAAAGCCAAAGAATTAATTCCAACAGGTACTGCTCCCAGTTAGACCAACTGAAAGCAGTACTCAATGAAAAGTGTACACAATTAGTCAACAGAAAATATATAATCTTCCATCAGGATAACACAAGACCGCATGTTTCTTTGACGACCAGGCAAAAAAACTGTTACAGCTTAGCTGGGAAGTTTGGATTCATCCACTGAATTCACCAAACCTTATACCTATGGATTTATTTCGATCTTCACAAAATTCTCTTAATGGAAAATAAATTTATTCCCTGGAAAACTGTAAAGGATACCTGGAACAGCTCTTTTGCTCAAAGAAGACTAAAAATTTGGGGGAAAATGGAATTATGAAGTCACCTGAAAAATGGCAGACAGTATTGGAACAAAATGGTGAATATATTGTCTCAAAAAAATTCTTGGTGAAAATGAAACATGTGTCTTTTATTTTTACTTTAAAAACCAAACGATCTTCCTGACCAGCCAAATATATGGCTAAGAGACCAACATCATCAGAATAGATCTACAAGGGAATTCCCTGGTAGCCCAGTGCCTAAGACTCCATGCTTCCAGTGCAGGGGGCCCAGGTTCAATTCCTGGCCAGGAAACCAGATCCCACATGCTGTGACTAAGACCCAAAGCAGTCAAATAAATTAATTAATTTTTTAAAAGAGACTAGATCTACAAATAACCATCTCCTTATACATCCAACCGTTCTTTAACTGAGTGCCTACTGTGTACCAGTTGCTTTTCTGGCGTGTTCCAGCAAAAACAGCCTAGGTGCGTGGCCTCTTGGAGTTTATAGAAGGCAATGGCAACCCACTCCAGTGTTCTTGCCTGGAGAATCCCAAGGACGAGGGAGCCTAGTGAGCTGCCGCCTATGGGGACACGACTGAAGCGACTTAGCAGCAGCAGCAGCAGCAGCAGCAGGATTATAAAACAAACAAACAAAAAACAAATACCCAAATGTACATATACAATTAGAACTCATGATATGAGCTTTAAAGGAAAATAAATGGAACCATAGCAGGGAGAAAATGCCAGGTGGCATTATTGAAATTTGAAGGTGGTGTCATCCAGCTAGGAAGGAGGATTTTGAGTAGAAAACAGCTTGTGGGAGGGAGGAGCTTGCTCAGTAGTTCAGGGAAGCCAGGGAAAGGTTTCATCTGAAGCCCTGCAGACTAAGGCAAGGTACTGCTGCAGGGGACGACCATCTACAGCACAGAACCTTGTGAGCTGAGACTTTGTATTTCATACGAAATGTAGTGTGTGTGTGTGTGTATGTGTGCGTGTGTGTGTATGTTAGTTGCTCAGTCGTGTCCGACTCTTTGCGACCCCATGGACTGCAGCCCACCAGGCTCCTCTTCAATGGAATTCTCCAGGCAAGAATACTGGAATGGGTTGCCATTTCCTTCTCCAAGAGATCTTCCTGACCCAGGGATCGAACCCAGGTCTCCTGCACTGCAGGCAGATGCTTTACCATCTGAGCTACTAGGGAAGCCCTTCAATGTAGTCAGAAGTCTGCAAAAGATTTGACACTTCCATGCTTAGATGTGTGATTCTATGGATGGTGGGTAAAGATTACTCCATCTCTCCTGGCGAAAACAGACATGAAAAGGCAAGAGAAAAGGCAGAAAGCAAAAAGAAGCTGTGTCTCAGCCACATGGCTGACCCGGGCGCAGTCCTACAGTGTCCCCTACAGAAAGGAGACTGTGCTAAGAGCAGAGATGGCGTGTCTGTGGGCTCAGCCTTTTGCCTTCAGGGATCCACCTTCATTCATTTCTTTAACTGCTGGGGAAGATGATAAACTGCTCTGCCCCACAGAATTGTATTGGTTTGGGACCCAGCACTGCATAGAAAAAGATTAATTAATATTACTGCTGCAAAAAATTACCAGCTCATGAAAAGCTACACTGTATATTAAAAACCAATCTGCTCACATTGTTTATGAGAAGCATCTGTCCACAGTGTCTTCTGAGGCACTTCTTTCTTTCTCTTCTTTCTCTTTTTACATTGAATTCTGGTTTCTGGAAATCAGATATTTTTAACTACAATTATTACTTCTGGTCATGTAGGTAGTTATGTAAGCAATGGTACCAAATGGTTTCCTAAGTCCCAAACTGTGTTAAAAGACAATGAGAAATATATAAGAGGTGCCAACAGCCCTAATGTTCCTTAGAATCATCCTTTTAATTCTTTGCTGCTGCTGCTGCTGCTGCTGCTAAGTCAAGTCAGTCGTGTCCGACTCTGTGCAACCCCATGGACGGCAGCCTACCAGGCTCCTCCGTCCATGGGATTCTCCAGGCAAGAGTACTGGAGTGGGTTGCCATTGCCTTCTCCTTTTAATTCTTTTGCGGCGTGGGGGCAGGGGGGGTATACTTCTAATTGTGAAAATTCAAAATCTTTTCTATATAGCACTTTAAGGAAAATATTTTATTGAAATGTTTTTATTGAAAATATTTAGGGTCAAATGATGTGCTGCAACAAGTTTCCAAGACCATAGCCACTTGGTAAATGTTAAGACAGTCAAGACTCAGAGATTTCATTTAAAAGAAAAAACAAACCTAAGCCTCAGAAAATATTGACACAAGGAATTGAGTTCTACAAACTAGCTAACTTTGGTCTCACAGCAGGAAATTTTATAGCAGTTTCAGTAGTACTTTGTGGTTCTTTATTAGCCATGTGGAAATGCTAAAATGTTTATAACTCAGAATTCTTTAGTTTTAATATGTGGCAAATGTCCCTGGACTAAGTTCCACTGAGACCCTCAGATATGTCAACTATAACAAGTTTAAATTTTTCCAGTAAATATAACTTGTTTATATCTCACTTTGAAAAACTTTTGTTTATACTACAAATCAAAGAAGCAAATGATCTCTTATTTTATGATTTGTTTTTTTAATGTGGCCTCCTTTGACTCTGGAGAACTTAGAGATTTCTACAAAGAATTTTAACCCAAATAGGTGACAATGGGACTAAGACAGTAAGCATTTCAAATAAATTCAGTGTCTCAAAATATATAATCATTTCATCTAGATAAAATGAATGATAAAATAAGTTGGGAGGAAAAAGGCTTCACTGCAGAGGCTGTGAGTTTGATCCCTGGTCAGGAAACTAAGATTTCCACATGCCTAGTGATATGGTAAAAAAAAAAAAAAAAAAGAGAGAGAGAGAAGAAAATATTTAGAGATGCAAATAGTGTGAATGCCAACTTAACCATGTCCTGTACCTTTCATTAACATTGCATACTTTATTGTTCTCATTAATTAAATTTTTATCTAGGATTGTACTACATTTATGAATTTATTACTCTACTATTCAACATTTTATTCACTCCAGCATATTTTATGTTCTTAATGTCACACCTTTTTGTCTCATGTATTCCTTAACTTGGAGAAGGCAATGGCAATCCACTCCAGTACTCTCGCCTGGAAAACCCCATGGACAGAGGAGCCTGGTGGGCTGCAGTCCATGGGGTCTCTAAGAGTTGGACACGACTGAGTGCCTTCCCTTTCAATTTTTACTTTCATGCATTGGAGAAGGAAATGGCAACCCACTCCAGTGTTCTTGCCTGGGGAATCCCAGGGACGGGGGAGCCTGGTGGGCTGCCATCTATGGGGTCGCACAGAGTCAGACATGACTGAAGCGACTTAGCAGCAGCAGCATTCCTTAACTAATTACTGTAATCCTAGTTATTTTTATTAATTTGTCTATGAACATTCATACTAGCTTTATAAATGATTACTCCACTATTTTATTACTATACATTTACTTTTCCAGTGTTTTCTTATTACTAATTAGCACCCTTGCCTTTCAGCTAAAAGAAGTCCCTTTATTATTTCTTGTAAGGCTAATTTGGTGGTGATGAATTCCTTTAGCTTTTGATTGTCTGGAAGACTCTTTCTCTCTCATCCAGTTCTGAACGATAACTTTGCTGGATAGAGTATTCTTGATTGGAAGGTTTTATTTTCTTTCAGGACTTTGAATATGTCACGCCACTCTCTTTGGGGCTGCAAAGTTTCTGCTGAAAACCTGCTGACAGTCATTAGGGTTCCCTCGTACATGAAAAGCAGTTTTTCTCTTGTTGATTTTAATATTTTCTCATCTTTAACTTTTTAATTTTTGGATTATAAAGTGTCTTGGTATATGGGTCTCTCTGGGTTCATCTTATTTGGAACTCTCTAGGTTTCTTGGATCTAAATGTCTGTTTCCTACCCCCAAGTTAAGGAGGATTTTGGCATTATTTCCTCAAATAAAATTTCTTTTCCTTTCTCCATCTATTCTTCTGGGAGCCCCATGATATGAATATCTGTTTGACATTGTCCCATAAGTCTCTTAAGCTATATTCACTTTTTTTTTCATTCTTTTTACTGCCCCAATTAGATGAGTTACATTGTCTTGTCTTCTATTGACTTATCCTTTCTTCTGCTTCATCTTAGTTCAGTTCAGCTCAGTTCAGTTGCTCAGTCATGTCCTACTCTTTGCAACCCCATGGACTGCAGCACACCAGGCCTCCCTGTCCATCGCCAACTCCCGGAGTTTACTCAAACTCATGTCCATTGAGTCGGTGATGTCATCCAACCATCTTATCCTCTGTCAATTCCTTTTTCTCCTGCCTTCAATCTTTCCCAGCATCAGGGTCTTTTCCAATGAGTCAGTTCTTTGCATCAGGTGGCCAAAGTATTAGAGTTTCAGCTTCAGCATCAGTCCTTCCAATGCATAGTCAGGACTGATTTCCTTTAGGATGGACTGTTTGGAACTCCTTGCAGTCCAAGGGACTCTCAAGAGTCTTCTCCAACACCACAGTTCAAAAGCATCAATTCTTTGGTGCTCAGCTTTCTTCACAGTCCAACTCTCACATCCATATATGACTACTGGAAAAACCATAGTTTTGACTAGATGGACCTTTTTTGGCAAAGTTGTGTCTCTGCTTTTTAATATGCTGTCCAGGTTGGTCACAACTTTTCTTCCAAAGAGCAAGCGGCTTTTAATTTCATGGCTTCATCTAGTCTGCTGTTAAATTTTTCTGCTGTATTCTACAGTTCAATTAATGCATTGTTAAGCTCTGTGGCTTCCATTTGGTGCTTTCTTATGTTTTCCATCTCTTTATTGAAGTTCATCCATTCTTCTCCCCAGGTTGGTGAGCATCTTTATGACTGTTACTTAGAATTCATTTTTTAGGTAAATGACTTATCACTTTCATTAAAGTATTCTCCTAAGGTTTTATATTATTCTTTCATTTGGAAAATATTCCTCTGTTTCTTCATTGTACTTGACTCTGTCTTGGCTTCTATAGTAGTTGAAACAGCAACCTCTTCCAGCCTTGAAGGAGTGGCCTCATGTAGGAGATGAACCTTGTCACTCAATCCTGCCTCAGCTCTTTCTTTTCTCTCAAATCTTTGTGATTTTCTAAGAGCCTATTACATTTTCAATGGTTCATAGTAGTTGAGGGTGTGCCAAGACCTGATAGCTTCCCTTGAGGCTCCGTCAGTAAAGAATCTACCTGCAGTGCAGGAGACCTGTGTTCGATCCCTGGGTCAGGAAGATCCCCTGGAGAAGGAAATGGCAGCCCACTCCAGCATTCTTGCATGGAGAATCCCATGGACAGAGGAGCCTGGTGGGCTGCAGTCCATGGGGTCACAAAGAGTCGGGCATGACTGAGCAACTAACCCTTAACCCCTTAACCTTAACCCAAGACCTGATAGAGGATCCCCTAATGAGAGGATCTCAGCACTTCATTCAGGCTGATTGGAAGCCAAGAGCTTCAGGCAGGCAAAAACTTTTTTTAAAGTATTTATTTAAAATATATAGAGTCCTATAGGACCATTAGTGTAAGTCCCACTAGCCACCCAAGCCAGGAGATATGGAGGTGGCCCTGGGTGGCAGTTGCAAAAACTTGGGTCTCCAGAGGAATGTATAAGCTCTTTTCTGATAAACACCAGCAGTCTGGAACAAGAGAGAGGGAGGGCATCAAGGCAGCATCCAGAGCCTATGTTCCTGAGATCCAGTCTGTCACCACTGGATATATGTGCCAAACCTGAAGTTCCAGGATGGCAGAGAGGCCTCCTTCACAGAAAGACTTGCCCTGGGGAGGTGGGCGGGGTTTCAGTTTGCTAGCTACACACTGCCCTGGCGGTGGGAGCCTCTTGAGAAACATTTCTCTGAAGGAGAGTCCTATGGGGCCCAGGAATGCAGGTCTCCCCTCCACCAGCCACCAGAGCCAGCCACAAAAACGGGCACCACAGGTTAAAAACCCAGGCCCCAGTCACATATACAGCTCCCCACCAGGACACCTGGGGGGGCAAAGCAGAGGGAGAGGGTGAAGATATCACCCACCTTCCAAGGTCTCTGAAAAGGATTACAGTCAGCTCCAGATGTGTGAATAGTTAGAAGCCTACCCCTTGGACCACAGCTATGAAAGTGAAAGTGAAGTCACTCAGTCGAGTCCAACTCTTTGCGACCCCATGGACTGTAGCCCACCAGGCTCCTCTGTCCATGGGATTTTCCAGGCAATAGTACTGGAGTGGATTGCCATTTGGACCACAGCCATGAGGATTAGCAAATCAGCAAATCAGCCTTCTTCACTGAAGGACCAGCCTCCTGGGTCTGTTGCCTCCTGCTGTGCTCTGGTGGAGACAGCTGTTTAAAAAATCTTTCTCCACTCGTTGTGGTCCTACAGTACACTGCTGGCCACCAGGGTCAGGCAACATAGGGGTGTCCCTAGGCAGCAGCAAACATCAGGGGACCAGACAGGAGTATGGGCTCCTTGTGGGGAAACACCAACCATCAGAGTTTCATGGGACCAGGAAGGCAAGCCCTCCTGACCTCCACAGCAGGGCAGTTGAGTGGTGTCGCCTGGTGGTGACCACAGACATCAGGGAACCAGACATGTGGGTGCTCCCCCAGAAACAGCAAGGAGACAGCATGGGGTTGGCGCCCGCCTGTCTCCACCCAGGAGAGTAGCCAGCAGGCTCCGGGGGTGTGCGGAGTGGAGTCAGACGCCAGCTCAGGGCCTTCTTTACTACAGCAGCTGAGCCTACTTCACTTTGAGCTGGGAGTGATCAGCTGCCTTTAAGCTGGGCCCTGGGGCAGCTGAGCTCAAGCACACAAGCCGTTTAAGAGCTGTTTGTTGTTTGCCCTCAGGACAGAAGCCTCACTGGTTCTCAAATTTAGATGTTTAAGGGGCTCAGACACAGGTCCTAAAAGTCAAGGCTTGAAACCTCCGCTCCTCAGGGAGGAGCTTCCGTCACTGGGCAAGAGGCAGGGTTTATGGCAAGAGGAGGCCCAGCCTCCACGCGGTTTTCTTCTCCATCGCCCCTTCAGTTCTTCTAAAAAAGAAACCATTCCATGTACAGCTGTAGACTCAGTGCATCCGTGAGAAGAGAAGAGCTCAGGATCTCCCTGCATTGCCATCTTGAACTGGGACCCAGTGAATTTGTCTTATTTTAATTGAATATATTGATATTAAGTTAGTCATTCATAGGTGAACAATGCAGGTGTGTTTTTCCACCTGTTTTTGTGCTGGTGATTCTGAACACACAGCCCTCTAGGCAGGTGCAATTCCTGGTCACAACAACTATTCAATAAACCTTGTTCCCATTCCTATCAGAGAAGGCAATGGCACCCCACTCCAGTACTCTTGCCTGGAAATATCCCATGGATGGAGGAGCCTGGTAGGCTGCAGTCCATGGGGTTGCTAAGAGTCGGACACGACTGAGCAACTTCACTTTCACTTTTCACTTTCATGCATTGGAGAAGGAAATGGCAACCCACTCCAGTGTTCTTGCCTGGAGAATCCCAAGGACGATGGAGCCTGGTGGGAGAACTTTAAAGGATCAAAGGAAGAAAAGGATGACCTTGAAAGATTTAGTCCAGGAAATAAATACATGAAAAGGAGAAAGCATCTAAAAATTGAATGTTAAAACATATATATTGCTTAGAACTCCTTAAGCAATGAAATTGCTTCAAATATACATTTGAAAGTTACTAAGAAACAGATCTTAAAGTTCTCATCATAAGAAAAACTTTGTAACTATGCATGTTAACTAAACTTATTGTGGGGATCATTTTACAATATGTGTGTGTGTGTGTGTGTGTGTGTGTGTGTGTGTGTGTGAAATCATTATGTTGTACAGCTTAAAATAATACAGTGGTTTATGTCAATCTTATCCCAGTAAAACAAGGGAATGCAGATAGATAAGTTTACTTGAGAAGAAACCAAAGCTTTTACGTTAATCTTTCTAACATGAATCAATTCCTTGGATACATAAAAGATTGCAAATTTCTTAGTTTGTGATATTCTCAGTTAACTGGCTAAATCAGAAATACAAACTTTGCTTTTAGCCAGTTTGACTGGTCAAAAATTTTATTGGGTGCTTCACTGAATTTAGGGAAAGGATGATCTAAAATATGCACAAGCATTCAATGTTATAAGGACTATATACAGTTGAAAGAACCCATTCCAAAAAGACCCAGAAGAACCTTGGAGATTCCACAGTGTATGCTTCATAATCACTCCATGGGTTATATTTGTATTAATATATTTTCCCCATAGGAAGACTCTTACCATTAAATAACTTTCTATTATCCTTTAACCACCTTGAAGGAAATTTTCTTAATTTCCTTGAAAGTGTTATTCACTCAGTTGTGTCCTGCTCTTTGCGACCCTATGAATTGTAGCCTGTTTAAGTTAATTTTAACATCAGAGAATACAAACAGAAGGCTTGGAATATTTTAGATCCATGGTAGCATGAGAAGCCTTCATTTTATTTTCAGATTAACCTTTAATGTAGAAAAAAAGAAATTCCTAGATAGATAATATAGATAGAGAGTAAACTCTAATGTCTGTCTACACATTTATCAGTGCAAAAAAGTTATTCTTTTTTTTTTTCTTTTTTTTCTTTCTTTTTTTTTATTTTAAACTTTACAATATTGTATTGGTTTGGCCATACATCAACATGCATCTGCCATGGGTGTACACATGTTCCCCATCCTGAACCCCTCTCCCGCCTCCCAGTGCACCAGCCCCAAGCTTCCTGTATCCTGCATCAAACCTGGACTGGTGATTCAATTCTTATATGATATTATACATGTTTTAATGCCATTCTCCCAAATCATCCCCCCCTCCCTCTCCCACAGAGTCCAAAAGACTGTTCTATACATCAGTGTCTCTTTTGCTGTCTCACATACAGGGTTGTCGTTACCATCTTTCTAAATTCCATATATATGCGTTAGTATACTGTATTGGTGTTTTTCTTTCTGGCTTATTTCACTCTGTATAATAGGCTCCAGTTTCATCCACTTCATTAGAACGTCTCTTTTGCTGTCTCACATACAGGGTTGTCGTTACCATCTTTCTAAATTCCATATATATGCGTTAGTATACTGTATTGGTGTTTTTCTTTCTGGCTTATTTCACTCTGTATAATAGGCTCCAGTTTCATCCACTTCATTAGAACTGATTCAAATGTATTCGTTTTAATGTATTCTTTTAATACTCCATTGTGTATGATTCAAATGTATTCGTTTTAATGTATTCTTTTAATACTCCATTGTGTATATGTACCACAGCTTTCTTATCCATTCATCTGCTGATGGATATCTAGGTTGCTTCCATGTCCTGGCTATTATAAACAGTGCTGTGATGAACATTTGGGTACACGTGTCTCTTTCAATTCTGGTTTCCTCTGTGTGTATGCCCAGCAGTGGGATTGCTGGGTCGTATGGCAGTTCTATTTCCAGTTTTTTAAGGAATCTCCAAGAAACTAAAGACCTATATATAGAAAACTATAAAACACTGATGAAAGAAATCAAAGAGGACACTAATAGATGGAGAAATATACCATGTTCATGGATTGGAAGAATCAATATAGTGAAAATGAGTATACTACCCAAAGCAATCTATAGATTCAATGCAATCCCTATCAAGCTACCAACGGTATTCTTCACAGAGCTAGAACAAATAATTTCACAATTTGTATGGAAATACAAAAAACCTCGAATAGCCAAAGCTATCTTGAGAAAGAAGAATGGAACTGGAGGAATCAACCTGCCTAACTTCAGGCTCTACTACAAAGCCACAGTCATCAAGATAGTATGGTACTGGCACAAAGACAGAAATATAGATCAATGGAACAAAATAGAAAGCCCAGAGATAAATCCATGCACCTATGGGCACCTTATCTTTGACAAAGGAGGAAAGAATATACAATGGATTAAAGACAATCTCTTTAACAAGTGGTGCTGGGAAAACTGGTCAACCACTTGTAAAAGAATGAACTAGAACACTTTCTAACACCATACACAAAAATAAACTCAAAATGTATTAAAGATCTAAACGTAAGACCAGAAACTATAAAACTCCTAGAGGACAACATAGGCAAAACACTCTCTGACATACATCACAGCAGGATCCTCTATGACCCACCTCCCAGAATACTGGAAATAAAAGCAAAAATAAACAAATGGGATCTAATTAAAATTAAAAGCTACTACACAACAAAAGAAACTATAAGCAAGGTGAAAAGACAGCCTTCAGAATGGGAGAAAATAATAGCAAATGAAGCAACTGACAAACATCTAACCTCAAAAATACACAAGCAACTCCTGCAGCTCAATTCCAGAAAAATAAATGACCCAATCAAAAAATGGGCCAAAGAACTAAATAAACATTACTCCAAAGAAGGCATACAGATGGCTAACAAACACATGAAAAGATGCTCAACATCACTCATTATCAGAGAAATGCAAATCAAAACCATGATGAGGTACCATTTCACGCCAGTCAGAATGGCTGCGATCCAAAAGTCTACAAGCAATAAATGCTGGAGAGGGTGTGGAGAAAAGGGAACCCTCTTACACTGTTAGTGGGAATACAAACTAGTACAGCCAGAAAAATTATTCTAATTGCCTTGGAAACTAGACATTAGGATGAACTGGTAATATTCCCAACAAAGTTTCCTACTCTGCGGGTGCCATAAGCTTTTGATTTTTCATTTATTAATTTCTTAATCAACCAACATTTATTGAACGTGCTGTGCCAGGCACTTTGACTTAGTATTGGAGATGTAAGGATAAATGATACTTGGTCATTGCCACCAGAGACTCAGAGGGCATCCTGAGGCATGATCCCAGTCCTCAGTCCTGTGTCCAGAGCTCTATGAGGGGCATGTGGATATGAGTTTAGGAGGACCCTTGTGATCATATAATCCATCAGTTATGGAAGCGATATTTTAAAAACATAACTTCATAAATGTTGACTCATAACTAAGGTTGTCTAGTTGTAGAACCATAAATAGGTTCTCCTCCCACATGCCTTGCAAAGTTTGAGTGGTAGAATGTGGTGCTCAAACTGAGGTCCCTCCTGTGTTTATAGGAGGGAGTTGAGGGTGATGACTGATCTATTGTCACACTGATGTGGATGCGGAAGGAGGGATAAAAGCTCGCGTCAGTTAATCAAAGGGAAGAGAAAATAAATATTCAGTGGAGTAAGACCAGATGCACAGCATGAACTGCACGAGCCACCCCCAGCACAGAACGTCACCGCCACACAAGGCACTTTAACTTGTCTGGGCGCCAGGACGTCTCTGGCATGGTCTCTTATTTATTCAAATATGACGTATATTAGTTAAAACTCTTACCTTTTGAAATTGCAAAACCAACTCCATGTGTTTCATGAGACTTTAAACTGCAAACCTTGAGTTTTGCTGGATGTAACTAGGATGCATTAGATTAAGACAGACATTTAATAGGGCATAGGAGTGTGGCTCAGGATAAGAATATGCAAAATCCAGAGCGTCAAAAATTTTCATCTTATCTAGGATAATTCAAAGTGTATACAACTTGTTAAATATAGTTTTGATGAAGTAGAAATGTTGACAAAATTATTAAGGAAGGACATCAAGAACACACTTGCTATCTATTCATATTAGACACAGCATTATGACAAGAAGCACCAAGGGCAGGGGCCATATTTGATTCTTTTCTTAGATGAAATGTATGTTATTTAACTTGCTTTTTTGTTTTTGTTCAGGAAACGTTTTGTCTTGAATATTAGTAAGTTCAGTGTAAAGCTTGAGGCATGGTCGTACCTGCTAGGAATATTAACAATTCATGTTGCCCTCCTGTTCTTACATCTGACTTCTTATTCTGCACTGATCTCATTAGATATGTGGCCATTTTTATGCTGTCTTAAATCATCTTTGCAGAAAAATGTGCATAATAATAAAAATGTAATATTAAATTCATAATAAAAATATGAACCTACATATCACAAAGTTAACGGAGGCCTTTATGTAGAGTAGCATGACATACCTTGGCCACATCAAGTATTAATTTATCTGTGGAATCATATTTAGAAAGTAAATAAAGAGAAAAAGACATCAAGCAATTTACTTAAAGCAATTCAAGTATATTGCATCTGGGAGAAGCAGTTATGGTATATTTTATAGTTTCACAATTAACAAAGGAAAATTTTTCTTTATAAAAATGTATCAGTTATTTCCAGAGAGACTGATCCCTTGAGTTGGCTTCTTTGTGTTTTATCCAGTCTTGACTTTTTGAATCACCTTGAAAGCAAACAGAGCATTTGAGTCATGTTTGCTGCTAAGCCAGTAATAAACGATGAGGCTTTGGCTATTTTTTTCAGAGGTCATTACTAAATTGCAGTTAATCACCTTAGTTAAGACATATGGGCATTTCACAAAAAGCTGCCAATGGTCCTTGAAATAAGGTTAAATAGATCTAATTTATGTCAGACTTTAATTAACCATATGCACTACTGTGTGAGAATGTTCATGCATATGTTGCTTACATTGATTGCTTTCATAAGTTAATTACTGCAACACACTTTTGCTTCTGTTAATTTGTGACCTAACAAATGTTCATACCAGCTGTGTAAGTGATTGAAGGCAATAAATGAGTAAACCATTGGTTTACTTGTTTTGATGAAATGTCGTCTCAAGCTGTCCTCTATCTTAACACGTTAGAAAAGATACTTGTAAAGTGATGCTCATATTAACACAGTTGTAATCACTGTCTAGTCATACTTGGTTAAATAACAGAGCCATGAACCTCCACATTTACCTGCTATCTTTCCTCTCTCTAGTTAGTCGGGTGATCATTGACTGTGGTTTACTTTTACTGTGGCAGAATTTATATGTGCTTTTCATACTGTCTGGACTACGCCTGGTCCTTATACATAAATAGACAAACTACATCATGCCCAATGTTCTTCATGATCTACTTTTGAAATTTTATTTTTTATTGAAGTATAGTTGATTTACAATGTTGTGTTAGTTTCAGGCATATGACAAACTGATTCAATTATATATATTTTCAGATTCTTTTCCCGAGTAAGTTATTATAAAATATTTAGTAGAGACCCCTGTGCTATACAGTAGGTTCTTGTTGTTTATCTATTTTATATATAGTAGTATGAATCTGTTACTCCCAAAGTCCTGATTTATCCCTCTACTCCACCATCTTTCCCCCTTGGTAGTCGTAAGTTTGTTTTCTATGTCTGTGAGTCTATTTCTGTTTTGTAAATAAATTCATTTCTATTACTTTTTTAGATTCCACATATGAGTGATATGATATTTGTTTTTCTCTTTTTCTTACTGCACTTAGTATGATAAGCTCTAGGTCCATTCATATTGCTGCAAATGGCATAATTTCATTTTTATGGCTGAGTAATATTCCACTGTATATATGTATCACATCTTCTTTATCCATTTATCTGTCAATGGACATTTAGTTTGTGTCCATGTCTTGGCTATTGTGAACGAGGTTCATGAATCTTTTTGAATCATGGTTTTCTCTGGATATGTGCTCAGGGGTGTTACTGCTGAATCATATGGTAGCTGTGTTTTCGTTTTTTAAGGAACCTCATACTGTTCTCCATAGTGGCTACGCCAGTTTACGTATGGTCCATTTTTTAATGGACCATATGGTTGTTGGTTGATTTACAATGTCATATTAGTTTCAGGTGTGCTGCAAAGTGATTCAGTTATACACACACATATACCTATTCTTTTTCAGATTCTTTTCCATTATAAGATTTTGAATATAGTTCCCATGGCCCACTTTTAATTGGATACTAAAGTTTGTGTTTAGAGAGATGATTCCTATACATGATTCCAAATAACATTTTTAAACAATAGAAATCATCTTTTATTAAAGCAAAATTTTACTTTTTTATTCCATCAGTCTGTTCCCCACAATCTGCATCAACGTTGGTTAATATACTGTGCTAATACTCTCCTACTGGACTATCTCATATAAAAACCTATGTTTTTCTTAAATGCAATTTAAAACAGCTTTGTGAAGAATCAGATTTCAGGATGTCTGAATCAAGATGGTGGATTGAATGCATGCATTCACCTCTGATCCCTTTCTGAAATCCCAATAAATTGAATGTAAAGAGTTTTTAAAAGGTCTTAACACACTAGGACACAGGAAATAAAAAAAGAAAAAGAACACAAACAAGGCTGGAAAGCATATGGACAAGTGGTAACTGATTTAACAGAACGTGAAACCCTAAAGCAGCTGCAAGAGCCACAGAGTGAGGGGATTATAATGTGATGTGGACAAAACATTCCTCTGGACACGGAAAGGAAGAGGCTAAGACAGAAGGCTTCTCGTAAGTTTGTTAGAGAAGCCATTAGACCCCAGAGCCATCCCTCCAACTCCACAAAGCAGGTAGCTCACCCTCCCCGACCCTAAGAATACTGGAGAAATGCAGACGATGGTATGGTCCCAGCACCCTGGTGGAGAGGGGGAAGGATACTGTACTGAGAACAGGCAGGGAGATGGTTAACATATGCCTGCATGCATGCTAAGTTGCTTTAGTCATGTCTGGTTCTTTGCAACTCTATGGACTATAGCCCACGAGGTTTTTTTGTCCATGGGATTCTCCAGGCAAGAATACTGAAGTGGTTGTCACGCCCTCCTCCAGGGGATCTTCCCCATCGGGGGATTGAATCTGCATCCCCTGCATTGACAAGTGGGTTCTTTACCACTAGCACAACTGGGGAAGCCCCTGGTTAACACATCCCAACTCCAAAACCCTGACCAAGAGGACTACATCCCCACCCCAGGTACTGAAGATGCCTTCCCTGGGGAATTCCCATTGCCTGGAAAGGAAGATTTGACCCCAGTGAGGTGACAGGCTGGGGGAGAAATTCCCCACAGACGCCAACCAGCTCATGGAGCTCTGTCATCCTGGAGGCTCCACCCTGAGGACAGGACTGTGTGAGCTTAACAGAAACTCTGAACATGAATTCTACCAAAATGTGTCCCAGTTCTCTCTATTAAGAGAATGAGAGCTGTGCACAGGAAATGTGTGTGTTGTCTGTGTGTGCAGGGGTGTGTATGCCTATGTGTGTTTGTGGTGAGAGTGTGTGTATGTTTGATGAGGTTGTATGCGTGTGTGTGTGTGTACATGTTTGATGAGGGTGTGTGGGTGGTGAGGGTGTGTGTGTGTGTGTGGTGAGGATATGTGTGTGTTGTAAGGGTGTGTGTGTGTGATGATGGGGCCAGGAAATGAGATGAAAGGGAGCTACTTCCTCATTCTCATAAGAGTTAGTAAATAATGTCTAAAAAAACAAGAAGCAGCAAAGAGGTTTCCTACTTAGATTGTTTTTTATCAGACTTGAAAGCTCTTGGTTTAGGAGCAGGAAAATATGTGACTCTTAATTGCATGCAGCATCACTTTGACTTTTTTTTAAAAAGCCTAAATTTAAAATTATAATAGATGCTTACATAAAAACAGACATTAAGGAGAGCAAGAGAAAGCTGCTATTCTTTCCTTACCAATTCCCAGGGTTTGTCCTTTATTGTTCATTTTCGTATATAGCTTCTTGATTGCCTGTCATCTTAAGACCCATGTAGCCCTAGCAATTATCATGTTGAAAAGCCCCAAGCTGCATCATATCAAATAGCTTAAAATGCTTCTGTATCTTACATTAAATGTAAATTATATGTGGTATAAAATTTAAGACAAATTTCATAAAGTTGCTTTTTAAATTGTTATTGCTTCATAGAATTCATTTCATACACGATTTATTTGTTAGCATTGCAGGTTTTTTGTACTTTATTTTACACTAAAACTGCTTTTTAAAATGCCCGGGTAATGTTTTTTTAATTGTCATAAACTACATATAACATTGTTTTTCTTAACTAAGAATATGTCAATTGACTATGATTTATATGAAACACAAATAGTAATTTGGTTTAAAACAGATTTGAGCATGAAAAAACAAATGCAGTGCCATTCTAGAGTAAATATCCTCAATAAAGCAGCAAGAAGACAGAAAAAATCTGAATTTTAATGAGTCAAAATATTTTGGAGTATGTTAAATGAAAGGCACCTTCAGATGCTCAGATTGGAAAGAATTCTGGACAGAATTTACTATGTTAAGAATCTTAAGAATTTAAGTTAAAAATTTTAATTAGATTAGGGTTTACCTTGCGAGGTATTATGAAAACTGTAAATGAGAGTCAAAGAGAGTTGTGAGATTAATCTTTCCTGACCAGAATGTTTCATCCCTAAGTCAGGTGAGTTTCTGTCATCTGTTCAAAGAGGATGCCTTTGGTTCTGGTCCATGATACTTACAAGGTGAGCATCCCAGCTTGGGGTAGGGGAGTGGCAGCCGTACAGTCATCCTTCTGGAGATCATGCCTTGCCTGTGACCATGCTAATGATAGTCTGTGTTGGGTCACAGGTAATTAATTCAACTTGATTATTTCACACCAGGTCTAATGAGTTGACCAGTACTTGTCTTCTACTCCATAGCTCTTAAGGATTGAGATTTTTCTCAAAAACAAATATAGAAAAATCATGCTTCAAAAGTACAGTGTATTCAATTGCATTCTGTTTGTGTTACAAACTATTTCTTTCTTTAAATTGGTTGTATTGGGGTCACAAATGTCCTGCCAATAATAAAAATAACAGTAGAGGATGGTAGCTCAGTTGGTAAAGAATCCACCTGCAGTGTAGAAGACCCTGGTTCAATTCCTAGGTCAGGAAGATCCTCTGAAAAAGGGATAGGCTACCCTCTCCAGCATTCTTAGGCTTCCCTGGTGGCTCAGATGGTAAAGAATCCGCCTGCAATATGGGAGACCCGGGTTCCATCCCTGGGTCGGGAAGATCCCCTGGAGAATGGGAATGGCTACCCACTCCAGTATTCTGGCCTGGAGAATTCCACAGACAGAGGAGCCTGGCAGGCTACAGTCCATGGGGTCTCAAAGAGTCTGACACAACTGAGCAACTTTCACTTTCACTATAAATGAGTGAGTGAACTCACTTACTATAAATAAATCTTTGTTCTAATCTTTAGACAATGTGCCTGATCTCATTGAATTTTTTCTTCCAAGAGGCAATAAAATCGATCAATAAATAAACAAATAAATGTATTATAGATCTCCCATTAAAAAAATAATTCCAGATGGTCATAAATACCATAAGGAATAAAGCTGGGTGTTTAGGAATAGAGAGTCAGGAGGTCCTCTTTTAGTTTGAGTGACTGGGATTATCCATGGAGGTAACATTTGAAATGAAGATTGGATAACCTCTGGGCAAAGATCTGGGGACAGAATACTCCATGTAGAGCCCATACAAAGGCCCTAAGTAAATGCTAACAACCTCTACACAGATGATGATGATGATAATTGTGGTGCTGATGGTGATGACAATGATGTTGATAATGATGAGGACAATGGTGAAGACAGTGATAAAAATAGTGATGATGGGGGTGATGCTGAGGATGATAATGACGATGACCGCGGTGAGGATGATGATGATGGTGGTCGTGCTGATGATGGGGATGACAAAGATAATGGTGAGGAGAAGGAAGATGAGGATGGTGAGGATACTGGTGTTAGTGACAGCGGTAGACCATTTGTCTCACTGGGTTCTCACAGCCCTGCTAAATTTACTTCCCACACTCAGGATAGCTTCACCAAATTGTCTGCTTTGCAGGTTTAGTTGTTTCCTTTCTATTGCAACATTCTTATCAACAGATCTCCTGTTAAAAATAAGAAAGAAAGCAAAATAGATCACCAAACCCATTCAGCTTTCTCCTCCTTCTCAGTTCCTTTTCACAGCGAAACTCCCCAAAGAAATGATCTCCACTTGCTGCCTCCATATCCTTAGCCTCCATTCACTCCAATCCATTCCCACTGAGCTTCTGTCTCCACTTTTGCCAAATTCAAAAGCCTCACATCTTTTTCAGTTCAGTCATCTGGCATCTATCTGTTTTCCTCACACTCACCTCAGGGCAGGATCCCCTGCAAATGACTAGCCGCCTTCTATAAATCCTCCTTTGCTACATTCTGAGGTGCCACACTCCCCTGGTTTTCTCCTCCTTGCTGGAAGAACCCTTCTCAGCCTCTTCAGCGGCTCCTCTTCTCTAACTTTCTTCTGTACTTGGGAAATTGTATGGACCTAACAGAAATAGCCAAGGTTAAGAGGTGGCAACAGTAACAGAAGAACTATACAAAAATGACCCAGAAAACCACAATGATGTGATCACTCACCTAGAGCCAGACATACTAGAGTGCAAAGTCAAGTGGGCCTTAGAAAGCACTACTAAGAACAAAGCTGGTGGTGCTGATGGAATTTCAGTTGAGCTATTTCAAATCCCAAAAGATGATGCTGTGAAAGTGTTACACTCAATATGTCAGCAAATTTGGAAAACTCAATAGTAGCCACAGGACTGGAAAAGGTCAGTTTTCATCCAAATCCCAAAGAAGGGCAATGCCAAAGAATGTTGAAACTACAGCACAATTGCACTCATTTCCCATGCTAGCAAGGTCATGCTCAAATCCTCCAAGCTAGGGTTCAACAGTATGTGAACCAAGAACTTCCAGATGTTCAAGCTGGATTTAGAAAAGGCAGAGGAACCAGAGATCAAAATGCCAACATCCATTGGATCATATAAAAAGCAAGAGAATTCCAGAAAATATCTGCTTCATTGACTACACTAAAGCCTCTGACTGTGTGGATCACAAAAACTGAAAAATTCTTCAAGAGACGGGAATACCAGACCACCTGTCTCCTGAGAAACATATATGCAGGCCAAGAACCAACAGTTAGAACGAGACATGGAACAACAGACTGGTTCCACATTGGGAAAGGAGTATATCAAGGCTGTATATTGTCACCCTGCTTATTTACCTTATATGCAGAATACATCAAGTGAAATGCTGGACTGGATGAAGCACAAGTTGGAATCAAGATTGCCAGAAGAAATATCAATAACCTCAGATAATACAGATGACACCACCCTTATGGCAGAAAGCAAAGAGGAACTAAAGAGTTTCTTGATGAAGGTAAAAGAGAAGAGTGAAAAGCCTGGCTTAAAACTGAACATTTAGAAAACTAAGATCATGGCATCTGGTCCCATCTCTTCATGGAAAACAGATGGGGAAACAATGGAAACAGTGAGAGACTTTATTTTCTTGGGCTCCAAAATCACTGCAGATGGTGACTGCAGCCATGAAATTAAAAGATGCTTGCTCCTTGGAATAAAAGCTATGACCAACCTAGATAGCATATTGAAAAGCAGAGACATTACTTTGCCAACAGAGATCTATATAGTCAAAGCTATGGTTTTTCCAGTAGTAATGTATGGATGTGAGAGTTGGACTATAAAGAAAGCTGAGGACCAAAGAACTGATGCTTTTGAATTGTGGTGTTGGAGAAGACTCTTGAGAGTCCCTTGGACTGCAAGGAGATCCAACCAGTCCATCCTAAAGGAAATCAGTCCTGAATATTCATTGGAAGGATTATGCTGAAGCTGAAGCTCCAATACTTTGGCCACATAATGGGAAGAGCTGGCAAATTGGAAAAGGCTCTGATGCTGGGAAAGATTGAAGGCAAGAGGAAAAGGGGATGACAGGATGAGATGGTTGGATAGCATCATTGACTCAATGGATGTGAGTTTGATCAAGTTCCAGGAGGTGGTAAAGTTACAGGGATGCCTGGTGTGCTGCAATCCATTGGGTTGCAAAGAATTGGACGTGATTGAGCAAGTGAACACAACTGACTGACACTTAGGATTGACCCAGGACACAGCACCAGGTTTCCTTTAGTTTCAAATTTCCCATGGATGCTTTGTCTTTAAATCCCAACTGTAGGAGGCTCAGCTGGTGGTTTAGCTGGTAAAGAATTGGCCTGCAATGTGGGAGACCTGGGTTTGATCCCTGGGTTGGGAAGATCCCCTGGAGGAGGGGATGGCCTGGAGTATTCTGGCCTGGAGAATTGCCGGAGCCAGCCGGCAAAGTCGATCAGGTCCTGAGAACGTGCACGGCGGGGCTAAGAAAGAAACTAAAGCAAGAGACTACAAAGATGGGGTCGAGAGGTTCAGACACGTCACCACGAAGGGACGCAGTCTGACACCAACTTTATTCAACATCTCATATTTATACAGAAAAGCGTGAGAAAGACAAGACAGTTGACATTTTTTCTTGGTTGGCCTATACATCTTACAAACAGTCACAAGAAATCTTGAGAGCATGGGAATGGCTCCCTGTTATTATTTCTTACACCAGATAACATTTCTCTGTGCATGAGAAGTTTGCACAGAACTCCAGGTGCCTGCAGTAAATAAGCGCCTAATCTCTGGGGTGGCGGGACAGAGAGCTATGTTTGCAAGCAAACCCTCAAGGACTGAGGCAGCTCCCAGAGCTGTGTCCTTCAGACAAAGGACCCCGTTCTCACGGGCAGCTCCCCGCAGAGAATGCCATGGACAGTATAGTCGCAAAGAGTTGGACACGACTGGGTGACTTTCACTTCACTAGGAGGATAGTGCCCATCTTTTAGTGGCTGCTGCATCTCTCACCTCATCTTCAGGCTCATATGATTAGAAGACTCCTTGACATTTCCACTTATTTGTCTGATGAAAGTGAAAGTCACTCAGTGGTGTCCGACTCTTTGCAACCCCATGGACTATACAGTCCATGAAATTCTCCATGCCAGAATACTGGGGTGGGTAGCCTTTTCCTTCTCCAGGGGGTCTTCCCAACCCAGGCATTGAACCCAGGTCTGCAGCATTGCATGCAGATTCTTTACCAGCTGAGCCACAAGGGAAGCCCAAGAATACTGGAGGGGATAGCCTATCCCTTCTCCAGTTCATCTTCCCGACCCAGGAATCGAACCAGGGTCTCCTACACTGCAGGCAGATTCTTTACCAACTGAGCTATCAGGGAAACCCTATTTGTCTGATAGTCAGCTGAAATTTAGCACAGCCACAGGAAATCTCTTGATATCATGCCATAAAGATGATGCCTCTAGATCACTAGAAAGCGACCCATGTCTCAGTAGCCCTCATCTTCCGCTCAGTTGCTTTACAACATGCATTCTAGATTCTTCCTGTTTCCCTGTTCCATATCCAATCCATCAGTAAATCTTGTCCATTCTTCTTCTAAAATATTTCAAATCTGCATGTTTCTCTTTTTCACTTGTTCCCTCCCCCACTTCCATTACTGGTTCCCGTCTTGTCACCCTGGGTTATTTTTTTTCTCAATTGAAGTATCATTGATTTACAGTGTTGTGTTAATTCTGCTGTATGGCAAGGTGATTCAGTTACACATACGTTCTTTTTCATATTCTTTTCCATTGTTGTTGATCCCAGGATATTGTGCTCTAGAATAGGACCTTACAGTTTATGCATCCTCTGAATAACAGTTTGCATCCACTAACCCCAAACTCCTGCTCCTTTCCTCCCCTACCATCCACCCCTTCAGCAACCACAAATCTGTTCACTACATCTGTGAGTCTGTTTCTGTTTCATATACAGAATCATTGGGATTATTTTTTGAATTTCACTTATTAACTGATATTACATGTTATTTGTCTTTCTATGTCTGACTTACATCACTTAGTATAATAATCTCAAGGTCCATGCTGCTGCAAATGGCATTATTTTGTTGTTTTTTTATGGCTAATATTCCATTGGATATATGTACAACATCTTCTTTATCTATTCTTCTGTCAATGGACACTTAGGTTGTTTATGCTGTGCATGCCACTAAAAGGAATTCTGTCTCACTGATTGATTCATGGTGCACAATTTGCCTCTTCAGTAACATATAAACTCCAAAAGGCCAGGAAACCCATCTGACTTATTCTGGTTTTCATCCCAGAGTAGAGATCAGTGCTTGCTTCATAACTGGCACTCAGTACATATTTATTATAAAATGAATGATGAATGAAAGATTAGGTACTTCAGCCATAAAGCTAAGTCAAAATCCACCTGACAGGTTTTCTTAGAATGAAAGAAAGGACCATAAAATGGGGCCTTGTATTAAAATGAGTCACATGCAAATTTGAGCTGGTAAATGTATCATTTTTTCAGTCTCTTACAACTGATATTCTAACCATGGCAGACCTGTTTATTATATTTTATTAAATATAATGTATAAAGTATATTTATATAAATCAGTCATATGTATAATCTGTT
Source organism: Bos taurus (assembly GCF_002263795.3). Taxonomy (NCBI): domain Eukaryota; kingdom Metazoa; phylum Chordata; class Mammalia; order Artiodactyla; family Bovidae; genus Bos; species Bos taurus. Next base: position 12,379,132 of record NC_037336.1, read on the forward strand.
TTTATTTAATAAATCTACTTAATTATTAAAATACAAATTCTGTAGCAAATTCTTCAGTTCAGTTCAGTTGCTTAGTCATGTCCAACTCTTTGCAACCCCATAGACTCCAACCCGCCAGTCTTCCCTGTTCTTCACCAAATCCCGGAGCTTACTCAGACTCATGTCCATCAAGTTGGTGATGCCATGCAACCATCTCATCCTCTGTCATCCCCTTCTCCTCCCGCCTTCAGTCTTTCCCAACATCAGGGTCTTTTCCACTGAGTCAGTTCTTCGCATTAGGTGACCAAAGTATTGGAGTTTCAGCTTTAGCATCAGCCCTTCCAATGAATATACAGGACTGATTTCCTTTAGGATAGACTGGATAGATCCCCTTTGTGTCCAAGGGACTCTCAAGAGTCTTCTCCAACACCATAGTTCGAAAGCATCAATTATTCAGCACTCAGCTTTCTTTATAGTCCAACTCTTACACCCATACATGACTACTAGAAAAACCATAGCTTTGACTAGATGGACCTTTGTTGGCAAAGTAATGCCTCTGCTTTTTAATATGCTGTCTAGGCTGGTCATAACTTTTCTTCTAAGAAACAAGTGTCTTTCAATTTCATGGCTGCAGTCACCATCTGCAGTGATTTTGGAGCCCAAGAAAATAAAATCTGTCACTGTTTCTACTCTTTCCCCATCTGTTTTCATGAAGTGATGGGACTGGATGCCATGATCTTAGCTTTCTGAAAGTTGAGTTTTAAGCCAACATTTTCACTCTCTTCTTTCACTTTCAAGAGGCTCCTTAGTTCTTCTTTATTTTCTGCCATAAGGGTGGTGTCATCTGCATATCTGAGATTATTGATATTTCTCCCAGCAATCTTGATTCCAGCTTGTGCTTCATCCAGCCCAGCGTTTCTCCTACTGTACTCTGCATATGTTAAATAAGCAGGGTGACAATATACAGCCTTGATGTACTCCTTTCCCAATTTGGAACCAGTCTGTTGTTCCATGTATAGTTCTAACTGTTGCTTCCTGACCTGCATACAGATTTCTCAGGGGCCAGGTAAGGTGGTCTGGTATTCCCATCTCTTTCAGAATTTTTCACAGTTTGTTGTGATCCATACAGTTAAAGACTTTGGCATAGTCAATAAACCAGAAGTCGATGTTTTTCTGGAACTCTCTTGCTTTTTCGATGATCCAGCGGATGTTGGCAATTTGATCTCTGGTTCCTCTGCCTTTTCTAAAACCAGCTTGAACATCTGGAAGCTCATGGTTCATGTATTGCTGAAGCCTGGCTTGGAGAATTTTGAACATTACTTTACTAGCATGAGAGATGAGTGCAGTTGTGCAGTAGTTTGAGCATTCTTTGGCATTGCCTTTCTTTGGGATTGAAATGAAAACTCACCTTTTCCAGTCCTGCGGCCACTGCTGAGTTTTCCAAATTTGCTGGCACACTGAGTGCAGCACTTTCACAGCATCATCTTTTACAATTTGAAATAGCTCAACTGGAATTCCATCACCTCCACTAGCTTTGTTTGTAGTGATGCTTCCTAAGGCCCACTTGACTTCACATTCTAGGATGTCTGGCTCTAGGTGAGTGATCACACCATTGTGATTATCGTGATCGTGAAGATTTTTTTTGTACAGTTCTTCTGTGTATTCTTGCCATCTCCTTTTAATATCTTCTGCTTCTGTTAGGTCCATACCATTTCTGTCCTTTATTGAGCCCATCTTTGCATGAAATGTTCACTTGGTATCTCCAATTTTCTTGAAGAGATCTCTAGTCTTTCCCATTCTATTGTTTTCCTCTATTTCTTTGCATTGATCCAAGGAGCAAGCGTGTTTTAATTTCATAGCCGTAGTCACCATCTGCAGTGATTTTGGAGCCCCAAAAATAAAGTTTGTTACTGTTTCCATTGTTCTCCCATCTATTTGCCATGAAGTGATGGGACCAGATGCCATGATCTTAGTTTTCTGAATGTTGAGTTTTAAGCTTACTTTTTCACTCTCCTCTTTCTTTCATCAAGAGGCTCTTTAGGTTTGGTAAAAACCTCTGCTTGCCTCTCTATGGTCTTCCTGGTGGCTCAGATGGTAAAGAATCTGCCTGCCATGCAGGACACTCGGGTTCAATCCCCGGGTCTTGAAGATCCCCTGAAGAAGTGAATGGCTCTCCACTATGGTATTCTTGCCTGGAGAATTCCATGGACAGAGGAGCCTGGCAGGCTATACAGTCCATGGAGTTGTGAAGTGACTAACACCTTCTATTTCACACTTTTCCTCTTTAATTCCTACACATTATTTAATCTCTCTCAGCCTTAAGTTCCTCATCCTTAGATTTGGTGACTTTCAACTATCAAATTCTCTGACTCTGTCTTATTATTACTTGTTTCTTTTCCACATTTTCAATTGTACATTTTGCATAATTAGGATAAGACTGTAGCTGTAACTGGGGCTGTAAGCATCCCTGAGGAGATGAGAACACACGCAAAATAAGCCAACTCTTGAAAACAACTACTCATATTGATAAATTATACAGATAAACTGGAATTTTAAGGGAGAAAAGTAAAATTTTATTGTAGTAATTTATAATAATGCTCTATAAAGGGGGAATTGTGGGTTGGGGTGTCCAGAGAAGTTCACCCTCCCCTTGTTTGATGGGATATTCAGGGCAATAAGACTTGAAAGTCCTGGGAGATAGTCTTTGAGGCCAGGACACATTTAGCTGCCATCTGAAGCCCAAGTCACTTCAGGCAAGAAATTATGTTAGCCTTCGCTTGAACCAACAAGAATATGCCCTGAGGGAAAAGAAAGCAACCCTCCACAGGCATGCACCAACTAGACCACTTCTAAAGGAAGTTATGTTTGTTTCTGGGCTTCCCTGATGGCTGAGAGGGTAAAGAATCTGCCTGCAATGCGGGAGACTCAGGTTCAATCTCTGGGTCAGGAAGATCCCATGAAGATCTCCTGGAGAAGGGAATGGCAACCCACTCTGGATGCCTTGCCTGGAGAATCCCATGCACAGAGGAGCCTGGTGGGCTACAGTCCATGGGGTCACAAAGAGTTGGAAAGGACTGAGCAACTATCACATTTATGACTGAAGCGACTTAGCACATGCATGCTTGTTTCTGCCATAGAATCCTACATTTGTAAAATACACATGCAGGAAAATAAGATAATTTTGATCAAAATTAAAAAGTATATTTTAACCAAAAGCAATTTCCTTTTATTTTGTACACCTTTTAATAATTCTTTCCCTTGTGTCACTGTGATTGTAGAAGTATGTGAATCGTACCTCCTCACCCAAAATGAAGGGTGAGGTTGGACAGCCAGCCACCCAAAGAGTCCGGGGGTGGTGAGGGAGAGTTGCACACTCTTGAACTTAGCCAGATGACCCGAAAATGTGTGCTCTTAGAAACCCTACATAATTTCTTCAGTTCTCTGTGTTATCTTGCATTTGTAAAGCTCATTTTTTAGGTAAAAATATTTTTTGTTGTTATACTACTTCAAACAAATTCAAGGCAGAAAATAGTGAGAGGTTTTCTTTTCAGTAAAATTCCCAAATATATTTATGTAGCAGCCAGATCCGGCATGGAGTGAACACTGGCCGTGGGGTCAAAGGCACAGCTTTGTCATCTGCAGGAGTGGTGGGACCATAGCACTGATTCCTCTACATTCGTCTTTCATGCTCAGAAAGCATATCCTGTGCTGACCACTTTCCAAGTTGTCTTAATGAAGTGCAAGCCCATATTCAAGCACCTGGTGTATGGAAGAACAGTTGGATTTCCTTAGAAAGTGCCCTGAACCTAGTGCCCCTTTAGCTAGTTAAGAAGACCTTGATTGAACAAACTTCTGTGGAGCTCCTGCATGCATGCATGCTACGTTGCTTCAGTTGTGTCCAACTCTCTGCAACCCTATGGAGCTCCTAGCAGGCACTTAATGTTTCCCCAGGCGCAGGGCTTCAAGAGGGAACAGGACAGAAGGTAGGTTAGTGGTTGCCGGGGACTAGGGGTGGGAATGGGTGTGAAGACTCTCAAATGTGATAGAAATGATCTGAAATAAGATTGTGATGATGGTTGCACAGTTCTGTAAAAGTGCTAATAATTGTAGAATTGTCCATTTACAACATCACGGATCAGGCAGAACAGAAGGGCCTGGGTGAGTGGCAACCCCAGACACAACCCAGCTGGAAACTCTGCTCTGCTTAGAAAGAGGGGGTGGGATTCCAGGCTGTGCTGTCTGTCTTCAGAGACACTTTTCTGCTTTAGGAAGGTGGGAAGGACTCCCTCACTCAGATTTGAATTTTGACCCCACCTCTTCCATGTTCTCTTTTATTTCCAGCAGTTGTCTTTCTTATCTGCTATGCCCCTGATCTCCTTTTCCTCTAACAGATGAATCCTGCTTGGAGAGCAGCTATCCACTGTGTCCACCCCTGGGCAGCCCCTGGAGGTCATGTCCTTCCAGCCTGAGTTACCCACCCCATGCTCAGGAGCCCACACCTACTCACTGACCAGTTTGTGTGTTCCCTCATCCACCTAGCAAGCATTTATGGGCCTTATTACCTAGTTAACATTGATGCAAACATATAAAGTCAGATGATGTCTCTGGCACTAAACCCTATAAGCCTGTGGACATCTCCCAGATGGGACCTGGTACTTGGGCCCCAGCAACTTCATAGGCATGAGCTCCCTTTAGCAGAGAGAGGTGGGCCTTTTCACTTCTGTCAAAATGAGTAAAAAGAGTAAGAGCAAATTTACTTCCTAGGTTTCTCAAACTGGTAGCTAAATGTTAGGGTAGCTCGTGAAAAATGTTTATTCTCTGTGGTGTCTTTCTGAAAGAGAGGCTTGAAAGAAATATTCATTCATCTTAAACTGTTCTCTGGGCCTCAGTTTTTCCTACTGTAACCCCCTTGGACTTAACCCCGCTTTGAACTTAAGCACTCCTTGACATTCTGAAACATATCCAAAATTCAGCCTTTAGCTTGGCAGAGAGAAGTGCAGGTTTGAAGAAGAACCAAAAGGGGCCAAATTTTCCCCAGAAAAGCTTAATAACTTTGTGGCCTAGCAGAGGACCCAATGTATCCAGCTGAATTATGTGTGCATTATTATTGAAAGGGTTATCATTTCAGTCGAAGTATTAAAGTTTCAGCAAGAAGAATCTCTTCGCCCAGTCCTGTTTGCTTCCATCCCCAGGGCGGGGTCATGCAGTCTGGGCAGAATCTCGTCTGACTGGGGCACGTGTCCGTCCCCTGGTGCCTCTGGAACCTAGGTGCTCATGTCCACTCCCAGGTGGTGTGGTCCTCAGGCCACTGGGAAGACAGGCCGGGTGTGACCAGGTATGACGAGAACTGTGATACTCCGAGCTGTCAGTCAGCGCCCCAGAAGGGGAAGAGGGGGAAGAGGGGACATTGGTATAGACGTACAGCTGGACCATTTTGGCCAGAAAAGTGGGCACTCAGGTAAGTCACGCATTTGCTCCACACAAGGGGGCAGTCAGAGGCCATGATCAGCACCTAGGCTCTGAGTCTATGCTTCCCGGGTTGGAGTCATGACTTGGCACACCCTAACTCAGTGACTCTCAGCCGAGGTAAATGAGACTAGTAACAGTACTGTTTGGAGGATGAAATGAGGTGGTCTAGGCAAATTATTCTGAAAAGTACCTGCCATGTGATATACACTCTGTCAGTGTTACTAGAAAGTAAAAGTGAAAGTCACTCAGTCGTGTCCGACTCTTTGTGACCCCATGGACTACACAGTCCATCGAATTCTCCAGGTCAGAATACTGGAGCAGGTAGCCTTTTCCTGCTCCAGGGGATCTTCTCAACCCAGGGATTGAACTCAGGTCTCCCACACTGCAGACAGATTCTTTACCAGCTGAGCCACAAGACAGGCCCAAGAATATTGGAGCAGGTAGCCTATCGCTTCTCCAGCGGATCTTCCAGACCCAGGAATCGCACTGGGGTCTCATGCATTGCAGGCAGATTCTTTGCCAGCTGAGCTATCAGGGAAATTACCTGTGTGCTATACCTGCACATGGAGCAAGCTCACAGTCAAGCCACAGAGAAAAGGGCATTTCAAAGGGCAAAGGAAATGTGGTATAACTCGAGGGGTGCTAGGGTTGGGTGGGGTGTTATGGAACAAGATTCCACAATCTCAGTCTAACAACCTTCTCATGAGGCCAAACTGAGATGTTTATCAAGTGACTGGACTGAGGGTAGATCTCAACAATAGTAGCTCCTGTCCCTTGCCTAGTGTTTAAATTTCCTTCCTGTTATATTCTTTTCTTTGTTTTTCCTTTCTTTGTGCTGCCCTTCATTCATCCTCCTTTATTTTTTTCCAGTGATGCACTGGAAAGATTTGGGGGAAAATGTCACAACATCTAGCAAAAAGTCATTTTGTCTTGCTTGTAACCAAACAGTATCTTGTGACTCCCTTCTAAATAAGAGTTTCTTTTTCACTTAGAGAATCATTCATTTTCAAAATATATATTGATTCACTAATTGACCTGGAATATTAAAATTAAAACTATTTTGCTTCTAAATAAATTCATGTTAATATAATTATCACTAATTACCCCCTGCTGCTAAGTCACTTCAGTCATGTCCGACTCCATGCGACCCCATAGACAGCAGCTCACCAGGCTCCCCGTCCCTGGGATTCTCCAGGCAAGAACACTGGAGTGGGTTGCCATTTCCTTCTCCAATGCATGAAAGTGAAAAGGGAAAGTGAAGTCGCTCAGTCGTGTCCAACTCTTAGTGACCCCATGGACTGCAGCCTACCAGGCTCCTCTGTCCATGGCATTCTCCCTACATAGCCAAATATTCATCAAGAGTTTTATGATTATAAGATTTGAGATGTGGAGTCATTCTTGACACCTCAGTTCTACAGCTGGTAGGTAGGCGTCCCGGAAGACACTCAAAAATACATTTTACAGGTGAAAAAAATTAAAGAGATTGACAGATAATAGAGTTAAAGGAATCATAACCTCAGTTGCAGAGAGGTTCTGCTTTCCATATACTAATTGCCCTATAACTTTTCAGATTATTTGGGGAAATTTTGAATACAGATTTGAAGCTGCGAAAGTACAGTTGAGTTTTCCAAGTAGAAATACAGGTTTCTTTAAAGTAATTTTTCTTTGAATGTTCACTGTGCTTCCATAGGGGTTCAAATGTGCCATGAAACACCCGCAGTAGAGGTAGCGTGTAGCACTAAAATGACCATTTAAATAAGCCATAGAAGTCATCACTTCAACCTTGGCCTGCATTACTGTGTAGATGCCTATTTAGCTGATTTTAGGAGGGGAAATCCTTGTCGCTTTTAATAGAAAAAGGCCTTTTTGAAACTTCAGTCATTATAAGTAATACATTTGACACACCCGGCCAGGTTTCACAGGCTGTTTAAACTTACACAGTTAAACTACTCTGAGGTGAGATTTGGAAATTTGATCACCGATATCTTTTGTCTTTTTCATGATCATACCATGAGTATGACACAAGAGATATGTGGATGTTTAAACAAATACGGAGTCTCCTCTTTCACTCTTGTTTAAAATAATAATAATGTTTATGTATTTATTCTGTCTGTCAGGTCTTAGTTGCAGCATGCGGGATTGCGCTCGTGTCCACTGCATTGGGAGGCAGTTTCTTAATGTCTGGATCACAAAGGAAATCCCTCCTTCACTCCTAAGCACAGTCTGCCTTCTTAGTGATATATATTGCTGTCCCACATGATTATTTTTCATTAAAAGTTTGGTTCAGCTGTTTTCAGAAGTTCCAGCCTGCTACACAGTCACTGAAATATAACCTGTCCCTCCTTGAGCCATACAGAATCTGCCTGAAAACAACCTCAGCTACAGCTCCTGCGGGGACTTGTCACCTCAGATGGAAATGAACACTGAGAGATTTTTACTGTCAAATAATGTAAAGCAGGTCTCACCAAGATGAGGTTTATTTTTAGTTACTACCAATTTTGAAGTCAAAATTACAAAAAAATAGCAGTCATTTTCTAGTGTGTTGGCTCATAATCAGGCAACTGTTAATAATAGCATATTTTTATTAATAACCTTCAAAAACACCTGTACTTATTTATCAGAAATCTTCAAAATGGTATGCTAGTCAAGGAGTGTCAAAGTATCATTTGAAAATCATTGAATAAATTCTGGGATCAGTTTTTTATGAAGAGTGAATTAGCTGCATTTTCAGTACATTCATCTGGGGGGATGTTTTGGCATCAAGGTTAAGGGTACAAGCTGTAGTATTAAACTAGCTATTTCCAACCTTCAATACCTACCAACCATGTGATCCTGAGCAAGTTACTTCTCAGTGCCTCAGTTTTCTCCTCTGCAAAATGGGGATGAAAATAATACACTGATTGCTCACTCTTTTGTAGCTCCTTCTTTACACCAGGCATGTTCTGTGCAAAAACAGACAAATGGGAAAAGAGAGGCAGAGAGAGGGATGGCAGATAGATGTCACATGTCTCCTATTGATCTAGGATCAACCATGCATATAATCTTAACAACAACTGTATGAGATGGGCACTATGATTTTCTTTTCACAGATAAGAAAACTGAGAAACTAGAAGTAAAACAATTTGCCCAGAGGCAGCTTGGTGCCAGGGTCTGGACTTTTTTTTTTTTTTTTTTTGTCCAATTTATTTTTTTTTTAATTTTTTTTTTAATTTTTTAAATTTTTTTTTTTAATTTCAGGTATACACGTGCTCCCCATCCTGAACCCTCTTCCCTCCCCCCTCCCCATACCATCCCCCTGGGCCGTCCCAGCACACCAGCCCCAAGCATCCAGCATCGTGCACTGAACCTGGACTGGCATCTCGTTTCATACATGACATTTCACATGTTTCAATGCCATTCTCCCAAATCTGCCCACCCTCTCCCTCTCCCACAGAGTCCATAAGACTGTTCTATACATCAGTGTCTCTTTTGTTGTCTCGTATACAGGGTTATCATTACCATCTTTCTAAATTCCATATATATGCGTTAGTATACTGTATTTATGTTTTTCCTTCTGGCTTACTTCACTCTGTATAATAGGCTCCAGTTTCATCCACCTCATTAGAACTGATTCAAATGTATTCTTTTTAATGGCTGAGTAATACTCCATTGTGTATATGTACCACAGCTTTCTTATCCGTTCATCTGCTGATGGACATCTAGGTTGCTTCCATGTCCTGGCTATTATAAACAGTGCTGTGATGAACATTGGGGTACACGTGTCTCTTTCTCTTCTGGTTTCCTCAGTGTGTATGCCCAGCAGTGGGATTGCTGGATCATAAGGCAGTTCTATTTCCAGTTTTTTAAGGAATCTCCACACTGTTCTCCATAGTGGCTGTACTAGTTTGCATTCCCACCAACAGTGTAAGAGGGTTCCCTTTTCTCCACACCCTCTCCAGCATTTATTACTTGTAGACTTTTGGATCGCAGCCATTCTGACTGGTGTGAAATGGTACCTCATAGTGGTTTTGATTTGCATTTCTCTGATAATGAGTGATGTTGAGCATCTTTTCATGTGTTTGTTAGCCATCTGTATGTCTTCTTTGGAGAAATGTCTATTTAGATCTTTGGCCCATTTTTTGATTGGGTCATTTATTTTTCTGGAGTTGAGCTGTAGGAGTTGCTTGTATATTTTTGAGATTAGTTGTTTGTCAGTTGCTTCATTTGCTATTATTTTCTCCCATTCTGAAGGCTGTCTTTTCACCTTGCTAATAGTTTCCTTTGATGTGCAGAAGCTTTTAAGGTTAATTAGGTCCCATTTGTTTATTTTTGCTTTTATTTCCAATATTCTGGGAGGTGGGTCATAGAGGATCCTGCTGTGATGTATGTCAGAGAGTGTTTTGCCTATGTTCTCCTCTAGGAGTTTTATAGTTTCTGGTCTTACATTGAGATCTTTAATCCATTTTGAGTTTATTTTTGTATATGGTGTTAGAAAGTATTCTAGTTTCATTCTTTTACAAGTGGTTGACCAGATTTCCCAGCACCACTTGTTAAAGAGATTGTCTTTAATCCACTGTATATTCTTGCCTCCTTTGTCAAAGATAAGGTGTCCATATGTGCGTGGATTTATCTCTGGGCTTTCTATTTTGTTCCATTGATCTATATTTCTGTCTTTGTGCCAGTAGCATACTGTCTTGATAACTGTGGCTTTGTAGTAGAGCCTGAAGTCAGGTAGGTTGATTCCTCCAGTTCCATTCTTCTTTCTCAAGATCGCTTTGGCTATTCGAGGTTTTTTGTATTTCCATACAAATTGTGAAATTATTTGTTCTAGTTCTGTGAAGAATACTGTTGGTAGCTTGATAGGGATTGCATTGAATCTATAAATTGCTTTGGGTAGTATACTCATTTTCACTATATTGATTCTTCCAATCCATGAACATGGTATATTTCTCCATCTATTAGTGTCCTCTTTGATTTCTTTCACCAGTGATTTATAGTTTTGGAAGTTTTGGCTACAGCAATCAGAGCAGAAAAAGAAATAAAAGGAATCCAAATTGGAAAAGAAGAAGTAAAACTCTCACTATTTGCAGATGACATGATCCTCTACATAGAAAACCCTAAAGACTCCACCAGAAAATTACTAGAACTAATCAATGATTATAGTAAAGTTGCAGGATATAAAATCAACACACAGAAATCCCTTGCATTCCTATACACTAATAATGAGAAAACAGAAAGAGAAATTAAGGAAACAATTCCATTCACCATTGCAACGAAAAGAATAAAATACTTAGGAATATACCTACCTAAAGAAACTAAAGACCTATATACAGGGTCTGGACTTAGACCCAGGCTGTCTACCCTGGAATTCTATCCTCAGCCACTGCCCTGCAATGCCTGATGCACATATCAATATAGGGATCTTACTTAATGAGTTTATATATGTTATATAAACCACTTAGATCATGGTATGGTTCTAATACATATTCAATGAACACAAATTACTATTAATGGTTTCTAAAAATTTTAAACCTTATTTTACAGTATTTTGTTTCTTTTAGTGCATTAAATATATTAAAGGTAACTAAAATTTTAATATTTTTACACCACAGTTAGCTATGTTCATGGGATTTGGTATCTTGGGGCCAACATATACTAAAATGTAACACATCTTTTTTGTTTCTATAATTTCACATACCAGAGTATGAAATAGTCATGTCAATTTTTTTTTTAATCATTCACTTCTTTTTTTTCTACAAATCACCTAATACATAGGGATAAGACATCGACTACATGCCTGGCCATATTCCAGAACCTATCCTAGGGCATTCAGCAGAAAACTATATTGACAGGGTCCTGGCTATCATAGCTTGTGTGCTATGCTGTGCTAAGTCACTTCAGTTCAGTTCATTTCAGTCGCTCAGTCGTGTCTGACTCTTTGCAGCCCCATGGACTGTAGCATGCCAGGCTTCCTTGTCCATCACCAACTCCCAGAGCTTGCTCAAGCTCATGTCTATCGAGTCGGTGATGCCATCTGACCATCTCATTCTCTGTCTTCCCCTTCTCCTCCTGCCTTCAATCTTTTCCAGCATCAGGGTCTTTTCCAGTGAGTCAGTTCTTCGTATCAGTGACCAAAGTAATGGAGTTTCAGCTTCAGCATCAGTCCTTCCAATGAATAGTCAGGACTGATTTCCTTTAGGACTGACTAGTTTGATCTCCTTGCTGTCCAAGCGACTCTCAAGAGTCTTCTCCAACACTACAGTTCAAAAGCATCAATTCTTTAGCGCTCAGCTCTCTTTATAGTCCAACTCTCACATCCATACATGACTACTGGAAAAACCATAGCTTTGACTAGATGGACCTTTGTTGGCAAAGTAATGTTTCTGGTTTTTAATATGCTGTCTAGGTTGGTCATAACTTTTCTTCCAAGGATCAAGCGTCTTTTCATTTCAGGGCTGCAACCGCCATCTGTGGTGATTTACTGGGAGAATTCCATGGGCAGGGGAGCCTGGCGGCTATTAGTCCATAGGGTCACAAAAAGTTGAACACAAAGTCACTTCAATCGTGTCCAACTTTTTGCGACCCTATGGACTATAGCCCACCAGGCTCCTCTGTCCATGGGATTCTCCCAGTAAATCATTTTGCCATTGACTCAATTGCCATTATAGCCATCAATCCTGGGAAGCAGCACCTCGACTAAAACTGAAATTTTCCATGGTTAAGCATTTGGGACTTTAGCAAAGTGATGTATCACATAGGTCATGATCAGCTGTGTCACTAACTTTTCCCCCAAGCACTTAAGAAAAGGTATTTCAGGTTCCACATTTAAGTGATATCATATGATGTTTATCTTTTCCTCTCTGACTTACTGTACTCAATATAGCAATTTCTAGGTCCATCCATATTTCTGCAAACAGCATTATTTTGTTCTTTTTCATGGCTGAGTAATATTCCATTGTGTATATGTACCACTCTTCTTTATCCATTCGTCTGTTGACGGACATTTAGGTTGCTTCCATGTCTTAGCTATTGTAAACAGTGCTGCAGTGAACATTGGGATGCATGTATCTTTTCAAATTATGGTTTTTCTCCAGATATATGTAGCAGTGTAAATTAACTATACTCCAACAAATATTAAGAAAAAGAAAGAGAAGGCATTTCAGGATTTCTGAGAACTGGATATTGCTGGATCATATGGCAGTTCTATTTTCATTTTTTTAGGAACCTCCATACTGTTCTCCGTAGGGCTGCACCAATTTACAGTCCACCAACAGTGTAGGAAAGCTCCCTTTTCCCTACACTCTCTTCAGCCTTTATTGTTTACAGTTTTTTGATGATGGCTATTCTGACCAGTGTGAGCTGATACCTCATTCTAATTTTTATTTCACTCATATATGGAATCTAAAGAAAAAATTGTACAAATGAGCTTATTTACCAAACAAAAACAGAGTCATAGATGTAGAAAGCAAACTTGTGGTTACTGGAAGAAAGGTAGGGAAGGATACACGGGGAGTTTAGGATTTACATCTACAGACTACTATACATAAAATAGATAACTAATAAGGACCTACTGTATAGCTCAGGCAAATCTACTCAAAGCTCTATAATGACCTAAATGGGAATAGAATCTAGGAAAGAGTAGATATATGTATAACTGAGTCACTGTGCTGTTCAGAAGAAACTGACACAATCTTGTAAATCAACTTTACTTCCAAAAATTTAAAAAAAAAGGAAAGGCATTTCAGGATCTCTGAGAACTGCATCCATGGAGAGAATGCACTGGCCATGTTTCTCTCTGGTGACTATGAAGGGGTAGATCACAGGTCGGCCTGCTCTCCCCATCACTGCTGGAGAAAAGCCATCATGATTCCGAAACAGCAACTGAGGATTTCAAAGCCGTGAGAACAGAATTTGATGCTCATCTTATTCCCTTATGTTATTTCCTTCATGCACTTAGTTTTTAAACAAACCTTCCATATTTTCATATCATCAATATCTCATGAAATGATTAGCTGCATTAGGGAAGACTTTTCATCAGATGATGTCTTTGAGTATACAAAAAAAAACCTCATTTTTATAACAATATTAGTATCAAGATGATTCTTTAGTCATTTTATTATTTAAAGGGAAATTTTAAAGTTTATAGAAAATTTATTTCCCTAAAAATTTAGAGGAGGAGGTTTCTTTATTCTGCAATTCCATGGCCTAGCCTTAAGATATGACAGGGAGAAAGGAAACTCATGTACATTGACCACTCAGAAATTTAACATAATCTCCTTTATGTACTGGACTGTACTGGAAAAGATCAGTTTTCATTCCACAGTACATGAACCGTGAACTTCCAGATGTTCAAGCTGGATTTAGAAAAGACAGAGGAACCAGAGATCAAATTGTCAACATCTGTTGGATCATCAAAAAAGCAAGAGAGTTCCAGAAAAACATCTACTTCTGCTTTATTGACTACGCCAAAATCTTTGATTGTGTGGATCACAACAAACTGGAAAATTCTTAAAAAGATGGGAATACCAGACCATCTGACCTGCCTCCTAAGAAATCTGTATGCAAGTCAAGAAGCAACAGTTAGAACTGCTCATGGAATAACAGAATGGTTCCAAATTGGGAAAGGAGTATGTCAAGGCTGTATATTGTCACTCTGCTTATTTAACTTACATGCAGAGTACGTCATGCAAAATGCTGGGATGGATAAAGTGCAATCTGGAATCAAGATTGCTGGGAGAAATATCAATAACCTCAGATACACAGATGATACCACGCTTAGGGCAGAAACCGAAAAAGAACTAAAGAGCCTCTTGATGAAAGAGAAAGAAAAGAGTGAAAAAGTTGGCTTAAAACTCAACATTCAGAAAACTAAGATCACGGCATCCAGTCTCATCACTTCATGGCAAATGGGTGGGGAAACAATAGAAACAGTGAAAGACTGTATTTTGGGGGCTCCAAAATCACTGCAGATGATGACTGCAGCCATGAAATTAAAAGACGCTTGCTCCTTGGAAGGAAAGTTATGACCAACCTAGACAGCATAAAGTAATTAGCCTCCAATAAAATAAATAAATTTATATTTTAAAAAAATAAATAGAAAGCAGAGACATTACTTTGCCAACAAAGGTCCATCTAAGCAAAGCTTTGGTTTTTCCAGTAGTCATGTATGGATGTGAGAATTGGACTATAAAGAAAGCTGAGCACTAAAGAATTGATGTTTTCAAACTATGGTGTTAGAGAAGACTCTTGACAGTCCCTTGGACTGCAAGGAGATCCAACCAGTTCATTCTAAAGGAAATCAGTCCTGAATATTCTTTAGAAGAACTGATGCTGAAGCTGAAACTCCAATACTTTGGCCACCTGATGCAAAGAACTGACTCACTAGAAAAGACCCTGATGCTGGGAAAGGTTGAAGGCAGGAGGAAAAGGGGACGACAGAGGATGAGATGGTTGGATGGCACCACCAACTTGATAGACATGAGTCTGAGCAAGCTCTGGGAGTTGGTGATGGACAGGGAGGCCTGGTGTGCTATAGTCCATGGGGTCACAAAGAGTCAGACATGACTGAGCGACTGAACTGAACTGAACTGAATCTCCTTTAACTCTTGCAATAGCCCTGGAAGTAAGTACATTTGATCCTCATTTAAACATGTGAAAACAGAGATTCAGGAAAGCCATGGATCTGGCCCAAATTCACTGCAGTAGCAGAAACAGGCAGTGTCCAAAGGCCTTGTATATTTTGTGAAATCACAGTATTTTACCTGAGAAGATATCATACCTGTGATTACAAGACTACTGCTGTTCAAAGAAGAAAGAGGTTATGAACTGTCTTTATAGACTCTGGTGTCACATATATCACAATAATAGCAGGAAGAAGTATCTCTATATGCCTGCTTGTAATTCCTCAAAAAACCATTGAATTAATACCATCCACAATTATTTTAAGTCAATTATCAGATGAAGTGTTTCCTTGTTAACAAACCACTTGATGGTCCATTAAAAGGAATAAAATAATGTAATCGGCATAGATGAGATTAGCAACTTTCCCACCCATGTTATGATACACCTTTTAAAGCCACCATCTTCATCAAATAATGCATGCATGCATGCATATTAAGTCACTTCAGTCATGTCCTACTCTTTTTGACCGTATGGACTGTAGCCCATGAGGCTCCTCTGTCCATGGGATTCTCCAGGCAAGAATACTAGAGTGAATTGCCATGCCTTCCTCCTGGAGATCTTCCTGATCCAGGGATCAAGCCCCTGTCTCTTATGTTTCCTGCATTGGCAAGCAGATTCTTTACCACTAGTACCACCTGGGTTCAGTTCAGTTCAGTTCAGTTCAGTCACTCAGTCGTGTCCGACTCTTTGCGACCCCATGAATCGCAGCACGCCAGGCCTCCCCATCCAGGGTAGCACCCATCAAATAATATTTCACTGTAATTCCCAGAAGAGCAGAGTTTGGGTTGGAAAACATAACTGAGATACAAGCAAAGCAAGACATTGCTTATTTAATAGCTCACTAGCCATTGTAACTTCAATAGAAATGTACTGACCTGGAACATTTGTGTATCCATTTGTAGAAAGTGGAAAAAAATCAAAAGGCTTTAGATACTTTGTATGACTTTGAGTTTAGTCCTTCTAAAACACCAAGCACATTTGTTTATTCCTTAGTAAATGTCTATTAAATTTAATTGGCAAAGCAAGGAGAAAAAGAAGTCAGTCTGGACTTGTTGATTGGCAAAGTGCCTAATCCTCCTCCTAAGTATGCATCAATTCTAGAACTACTAGCATATGGAAATCTTAAAGTATCTGAAATACACTTGTCTCATTTACAATATACAAAGGAGGAAGATTCCCTCCTCTCATTTTCTCCAAGTGAACATGAAACTGGCCAGGTTTGTGCAGAGCCTCAGAGCAAGCTCTGTCACCAACCCCAGTGTCCTGACTTGGAGGCTGGTGGCCTGGTGGCCTCCGCCAGGCAGAGTTTTACGACTCTTCATATCCCTGGGTTATGCGCTTTGAGTTTCCCACCAGTGATCATTTTAACTGTGTTCCCAGATAACGAACATCCACAATAGCCCTTGAACCTTGGCATTAACTGCAGCACATGAATGAGCTGTCAGGGCCTTGTGCATAGGTCCTCATGGATCCCAATTAATAATAATGATGTTCAGAAAACAAAGAGGTTAATTTTTAAAATGAATTAATATGCTGCATTTGATATGCTGTTTCTCCTGAGCTTTGAATATGAAATAGGCATTGTTTCATATTGCAAATCTGAGGTCAGGCAGTTTTTAATTTGCTCTTTGGACCCTAAGTTGGGCGGGAAAGTTTGGAGCATCTAAACTTGTCATCATCATCAAATAATATTTATTACATCCCGTATTTCATGGTAAAAGGGTGGGGTTTGGCCTGGTAGCTGAGATATGACACTTCTTGAGTACTTAACAGGGCATGAACCTACTCTGTACTGATTAGGATGTCCAAGGTCAGGGGAGTGTCTCTAATGAAATATAAATGAAAGTATTAAAGACTTTCTCAGTCTTAGTATAAAATCCTAATGGATACAATTTCACCTCATCTAGAAACACTATCATATCTGTCTGTACTTCAAGAAGCAAAACAATGAGTTTTATCTTATAAACAAGCTCCGTGGCATGCCTTCATCATTTTATCTATAATACCCACATTTCTTTGTCAAATATTAAATAATGAGATTTATCATTGAAGCCTCAAAGGAAAGGTCTACTTGGAAAGCTATATGATAAGTTACATGAAAATAGATTGTAGTTAATTTTGTCTTATAGTTAATCCTTTAACTAGAACGTTGGCTTCTTTACAATTTACATATGGTAAGAATATAAACAACCATTTTTTCTAAAAACTTCCTGAAAGTCCTAAGGGTCCAATTACACTATGTTACGAAGAGGTACCAACATCTGGGGTTTTCCCAGAACACCAAAAAATCAATTACCGCAGCACCACATCAGTTTAAAAAGCAATTACCAACTTTCCCCACTATATCAGGGTCAGATTTCATGGCGGTCAGATCCTTAATTTTAAAATAATTGCTGGACTGAACTTTGATTGCCAATACCACAAATTTGAAGGAAAATTGTTACTGTTCCTTGAAGTCATTCTTATGATATTAAAAAAAAAAAAAAATGGGTTGACTTCACAAACAGCCAAGACCTTTCTAAAACCAGCTGGCTTGCAAATTCAACTGACCTGTTGTTACCATACTTCACAGTCTAGAATCATGGGAATAACTTGTTCTGAATTTGCTGGCTGCCTCCCTGTGAGGCATGAGCGGAAAGCTGGTTCTCTGATCACCATATAAGCAGGGTTTTATTAGGTTTTGGCTTCCTTTCTCAAGTGGAATGGATAATCTTTTCTTTCCTCTTAATGGATTTTTAGTACCAATTTTTCCTCCCAAGGTATGTCTTAGGAGAAAAGAGCAAGTGGAGATTGATTTTATACTATCTTTATACCCTTGCCAGTTACTAAGATTTTCAGTTATCCCAAGTAATGTTTTTATATTTATGAAAAATATTCTCTTGAGTTATTGTCTGCATTTCAGTATTTAAGCTACTTCACATATTGGATTTGAAGGAAAAGTGAAAATGAATACAATATAAAAACTTCTAAAGCCAAACCACTGTAGCTAAATTTTTTGTTATACTAATAAACCCATGCTAACAGTTCCTTTTAGTTTTCTTTAAACAGATTCAGAAAAGACCTGAAAGAGTCTGTTTTATCAAGAAAGATGATTTTATACACAGTTACTTTAATAATCAATGTTACCAGCATTATCTTCTTGAAATTCCGTAGGAGGAGATGATAGCAGATGTGTGGACCAATGGAAGTTTTAAACAGCAAACAAATGCACATACACAGCCTCATTTAATCACCACCCCTCACCACTTTTCCATTTTACTATTCTTTTCACTCTTTGCTCATTAGCATTTCTATTGGATCAAAACTGCTTCTCAATTGGCAGTACCTGTATTTATCTATATTGACTCAGAAAAAGCAGAAAGAAGCACTTGTATTTTTAACACAGTACAGTTAAAATAAAATGCAGACACGGGTTTTGGCCCTCTCTAAAGTGTGCTCCAGGTCGGAAAGTTAAACCCTCTCTGGCATATAATATTAATTCTCTACAACATTACACAAATCATTTGCTTGTGTGCTCTCTGAGGACATATGAAGAGGAGAAGTATTGTTTCTTCTCTTGGAGATACCGTGATACTTGTTTTTCATGGTCTGGAGTCCAACAATGCAGAATAGGATTACATGTGGCAAATACTTCCAACCAGGACACCCAGGTCCCCACACTGGAGCAGAGACTCCGGACGTCGTGATGGGCAAGGACAGCTGTAAATAGCCGGGTCTTTCATGTCTCTCCCATTTCTTTAAAATTGATTATGAAGCATCAACATTTGGCAATGTGAGATTTTCCCGAGTTGTTATGCCATGTGCATTTTATGGTGTCAGTATTACAAAAGGAACAGAAGAAATTTAACAAAAGTAGTATAGCTTTAAAAGTTTTCATGTTGTATTCATTTTCACTTATCAATACCCAATTTTGGCACGTTTGTTCAATGGATTATAAATAGACACATCTATGCTGCTACTGCTACTGCTGCTGCTGCTGCTAAATCGCTTCAGTCATGTCCGACTCTGTGCAACCCCATAGACGGCAGCCCACTAGGCTCCTCTGTCCCTGGGATTCTCCAGGCAAGAACACTGGAGTGGGTTGCCATTTCCTTCTCCAATGCCTGAAAGTGAAAAGTGAAAGTGAAGTCGCTCAGTCGTGCCGGACTCTTAGCAACCCCATGGACTGCAGTCTACCAGGCTCCTCCGTCCATGGGATTTCCAGGCAAGAGTACTGGAGTGGGTTGCCATTTCCTTCTCCGAGACACATCTATAGAGATTAATAAATCATTCTTCCCATTTTTTTATAAATCATAATTGGAATAAGTCTAGCTGGTACTCTCACCAAAATTATCCTGGGAAACAAGGGTAATGTTTGCTTTACCCTGCCCTCTCCCCAATAAACTAAATTTGTTTTGAAAAATGATTACCAATTTAATGCCATATTTAATCATGAGGGGAAAATAAGAACTTTTCTTTCCAAAAAAAAAAAAACTTTTTCTCAGATTGCTTTTTAGTCAAAATTGCCATGAGCAATCTTTTTATTCAAAACTTCTCTCTTTTTAAAATTTCCAAAGGAGGTGTAAGAAATTTGCTTTTGTTCTTTCAGGAGCAAAATTAGTATAAGAGTAACACAGATATTTCTCTTGAATATTTATTTTTTCAACAACTCTCCTGGTAAGTCAGACCGCTAAAAATCAAGAATAGCTAAGCAAAACTAAAAATTATGCCCTCAGATCAGATCAGATCAGTTGCTCAGTCATGTCCGGCTCTTTGCGACCCCATGAATCGCAGCATGCCAGGCCTCCCTGTCCATCACCAACTCCCGGACTTCGCTCAGACTCACGTCCATCGAGTCAGTGATGCCATTCAGCCATCTCATCCTCTGTCGTCCCCTTCTCCTCTTGCCCTCAATCCCTCTCAGCATCAGAGTCTTTTCCAATGAGTCAACTCTTTGCATGAGGTGGCCAAAGTACTGGAGTTTCAGCTTTAGCATCATTCCTTCCAAAGAAATCCCAGGGCTGATCTCCTTCAGAATGGACTGGTTGGATCTCCTTGCAGTCCAAGGGACTCTCAAGAGTCTTCTCCAACACCACACTTCAAAAGCATCAATTCTTAGGCGCTCAGCCTTCTTCACAGTCCAACTTTCACATCCATACATGACCACAGGAAAAACCATAGCCTTGACTAGCTGGACCTTTGTTGGCAAAGTAATGTCTCTGCTTTTGAATGTGCTATCCAGGTTGGTCATAACTTTCCTTCCAAGGAGTAAGCGTCTTTTAATTTCATGGCTGCAGTCACCATCTGCAGTGATTTGGGAGCCCAGAAAAATAAAGTCTGACACTGTTTCCACTGTTTCCCCATCTATTTCCCATGAAGTGATGAGACTGGATACCATGATCTTCGTTTTCTGAATGTTGAGTTTTAAGCCAACTTTTTCACTCTCCAGTTTCACTTTCATCAAGAGGCTTTTGAGTTCCTCTTCACTTTCTGCCATAAGGGTGGTATCATCTGCATATCTGAGGTTATTGATATTTCTCCCGGCAATCTTGATTCCAGCTTGTGTTTCTTCCAGTCCAGCGTTTCTCATGATGTACTCTGCATATACGTTAAATAAACAGGATGACAATATACAGCCTTGATGAACTTAAATTTTTTTTCCTTATTGTACTTTTTTTCCAAAGTCTGTCTTGATAGTCATCTGTATTCAATAGAAAGGCCACTAGCAGCCAGTTTTAGTAAAAAGATGACCTATCACCCAGAATTAAAAAGATGACCTGTCACTCAGAATTCCATGATTGACTCGTCTGGACTCAGAGTACCATTGGTGTCACTGAGTGCAGTTGATGAGGCCATGGCTTCACAAGAAAGAGAACTAAAATAATTAGCCAAAAATCGGGCAGAAAATCCTAACTGATTATTGCCAACCTGTGAGATGCATGAAAGAAACACCCCTGGGATGGTGAGATGCTGTGTCTGGTCTCCTGTTAGTTACAGGAGCCAAGGTGGCTCTGGGCCTTGCCTGTCCTGGGGCTGAGCCAGCTGCGTGCCCTGCACCACCTGCTGGCAATGATGACTAAGACGCTGCAGCCATGCTGGCCACACACTGCCTACAGCAGTTGGTCCAGAGCTGCTGTGTGCTTCAGAAGCCATGAAGGGAGAGTGGATTTCCAGGGCTGGGGCAGTCGAATGATCCCAGACTGGCACGATCTGTCTTGAATTCTCAGAATATGTTTTCAGAGCTTGGAGGAAGCCCATATCATAGGAGGGGAAACTCAAATATTGACTCTTTCTGCCTATGATGATGTCATCTGGATTAATCATCCAAATGTAACTTTTTGCACTCTACAAAAGGTCATGTGAAATCAGGTTCCCTATTACAGGTTAGATTAGATATCAAATTCCAAGACCTTGAAACAATCTTTTGTGGCCTTTTCTGTTGCTGCCTCTTAGCTCTGAGAATGTAGATTTTCTGAAAACTTTGAGCCTGGTTTCCAGTTCGTCAAATGCTGCTCCCCACATCATGAAAACCAGTGTTGAGAACCTAAGTATTTTTACATGCAAAGGAAGGGTTTTAACTTGGAGCAAAAGAGGGACTTTCTCCCCATGATTCAAATTTTCAACTCCTTCTTTCTCTGATATCCTCTTTAGCCAAAAATTATTCCTTCCTTAATTTAAACCCTGAGCCTTCTCAAATAGAAACCCATGTCCTCCTCTAAAACATGCATCTTGTCAGTAAACATGAAAATATACACCTGTGCTCACCTTTTATGCTTTGATGGTGTTTTATCCCAATCCACTCCCATTTCCTACAGAGCATCCCTGAGAGCAAGTAGCTTTTAGGGTTGAGGATGATGTACCTAGAACAAAGGGCAAAGTTTAGTTCTTAATACATGACAAAGCTGACCTCACTCCTAAAGAGTGCAGAGAAATGTACTTTTAGAACTTCATATTCTATCCAAATCCATTAAATTAAAAGAGAGATCCAAGGAACTGGGTGGAAAAGTAGTTAATATTTCACCAAATAAAATGTGGGCCATATCTCTGAAATTAAGAAGTTTGGCTTGTATAACTGGGGCGAGATATGAACAGATAGTGTTTGTGCCTGACAACCGAAGTCATTACTTAAGAACAATTTGTCCTTAAGAAGAAAATGACTGTTGTAAGTTTGCCAAGTTGAAGTAAGTTAGAAGGGTGGGTGGTGAAATGCAGGCAAAGAAGAAGGATTCAGTGAGATTAAGAAAGTATTTCTGAATAAAGGCCATTGTTGTGTTACATGAAGGACTCAACTTGAAAGTTTGACTTCAAAGGAAACTTTCCAAGAAAACACACATGTGCGTGTATACAAATACACAGAAAGCCAACACAGACACCAAGTACATGTACATCATTGGAAAGACATGTTATTGGACACAATATTAGATTCAGTCTAAGGTCTTGCACTGTATACTTCTTTTAATGTACACAGAACTTTTCCTTCTAGAACCCTGTATTCTAGAATCTGTCTTGTGACTGCAAAATTTTAGAAAGAACTTATTTCTACAGTGATGTGAAATCCTCTAAATAAAGTTGGAAATTTGACAAAAACATATTGGCCTCTTACAGCAATGCTGAGTTCTAAACCTAAGTCCATTTTGTAAATTATTTACCAGCTTGAACTGGAGTTAGACATTGTGAGACTCAAAGCCAAATTATCAGATTTGATCTTCTTTGAAATTTTCTTTTCCACTTAATAGTAACTCTCTTCTCAGGAATTTTCTATGAGCAAAACTGTTGAAGATCTCTCTCTACCATTCATTCCCTTTTAATCCATCTGCCAAAACTGTTCTTTAACTGAGGTTTTTTTTTTTTTTTCCTTTAAATAAGCCAATTTTATTGTTTTAAATCAAAAGTCATAAATTCATATGCTACCTCTAGATTGTAAATTCCAGAAGCAGGCCTCTCTTCTCACCTGATCTTCTGTTTCTTCTGGAGACCCAGGAATGTACTCTCGAATGGATGACTGCTTACTGACCACTCTACAGGGGGCTCATCCCCAAGATCCTGTCATCCATCCTCTCAGTGACTATGTGTTGAGGGCTTTGTGTTCCAGGCATAGTTCTGAGAGCAAATAGCTTTTAGGGCTGACCAGGTGAGTGAAACCTGCTCCACAGGTCTTCCAGCCCAGTGATGAGCTTTCGTTATAACTTCTGACACACCTTTTATCCAGTAGAGATGCATACATTTGTATTAAAATCTTGATCAGTTAACATTTTCCTAAGTGGACTTCACACTGACTTGCAGCCAACTGACGTTAAACCAAAATTTTCTTCCTATGAAAGTGTATCCACTTAAAGAAGAGTTATTAATTCAGTTATACTTTTGTGAACAAGGAATTAGGATATTCAAAAGCAGAGACATTACTTTGCCAACAAAGGTTCGTCTAGTCAAGGCTATGGTTTTTCCTGTGGTCATGTATAGATGTGAGAGTTGGACTGTGAAGAAGGCTGAGCGCCTAAGAATTGATGCTTTTGAACTGTGGTGTTGGAGAAGACTCTTGAGAGTCCCTTGGACTAGAAGGAGATCCAACCAATCCATTCTGAAGGAGATCAGCCCTGGGATTTCTTTGGAAGGAATGATGCTAAAGCTGAAACTCCAGTACTTTGGCCACCTCATGCAAAGAGTTGACTCATTGGAAAAGACTCTGATGCTGGGAGGGATTGGGGGCAAGAGGAGAAGGGGACGACAGAGGATGAGATGGCTGGATGGCATCACCGACTCGATGGACGTGAGTCTGAGTGAACTCCGAGAGTTAATGATGGACAGGGAGGCCTGGCGTGCTGCCTCATGGGGTCGCAAAGAGTCGGACATGGCTGAGTGACTGAACAGAACTGAACTGTATTCTCAGAAGATTTTTCAAGATTGTGTGTGTGTGTGTGTGTGTGTCTGTGGAGGAAACTCTCACTTCTGATAAAGTAAGAATAACCTTTTTTTGTTAATCTATCTCATCTGTTATAGAAAATATTCATCTGTATTAAAGAGTGGCAGGGGGTTAACTTGAAAGCATGACAAGGTAATAAAAAGTGCTTTTCTAGAAATGTAATCCTTCTCCCAGACACACTTGGCACAGTAAGCTGGTGTGAATGGCTGGTTTGAAACCAGTGGTGAGGTTGTGTCTGACATCTGTTTAATGAGCACAGTGCTTGGAAGGAAGAGCAAACCATAGCGTTGAACCTGGGGGAATCCGGGGCCACAACGCTGTGGGTGTGTGCGTGTGCACGCATACACACAATTCCGTCGTCTCACACACTTTCCCAGTCTTGTCAGCTGTTCCAGGCTTGTTATCTGGATCCTGTTAACTTGAGATTTGTTCTGAGCTCATGGAAAAGGTCTCCCTTTGTTTTCTTCTTACAGATAGGAGAAGCCTTTTGGCAGAGTTCTTCAAAGGCAGTGAAGTTGGTGGCATCATGGAAATTTGGCAGCAAGTTGCAGACTAAGGCAGACCTAAACATTAGTTTAGGTTATTTTCACGAGCAGTTGTTCCATGATTTTTTTATCCCTTTATTTTGCCCTGAGCAGGATCACTCACAAGCATCCCTCCTAAAGGAAGCCCCCCATCTATACTTATCATTGTGTAGTCTGAGTAATTGTGAAATTTAAATTTACCCTGGAAACATAAACATGAAGGCAGAACATGAATAAATCAGCCCAGGGCCTTCTGAACTCTTTGGTTTACACTTCTTTAAAGTTAATACAAAAAGTCAAATGGAGGCCATTGATTAAATAAAAAATTGAACAACTAGATTACTTTGATGTATTTCATGCTAGGTAATTTTGTCCTTTTGCCTTTTAAATCATTGTTAATTGCTTTGAATGTTGCCAAATTGTAGGCTCACTCTAATCTGTTATAAGTACAAGTAGGAAATTAGTGCCTCTGATAAAAAGAAGGCAATGTATATTATAGGTGATTTAATCCACCTTAGGTTGGTTGGGTTACTTGGAGAATGGTATGGGTTTATGTGGAAGGAATTAAGACCCAGCTCTTGGATAGTGTCTCAGATAGTAATGACCTCGAAATAATTATTTTAGCTTTTTGTAATTCGGAAACATTGTGATGCACCAAAGTAGCATAAAAACGTGGGTCTCCTTAAGCTTATATTTTCTACAGATACGACACAAAAAACAGTAATCAACAAAAGGCCACCCTTAAATGTTTTTAAATGCTAGGTTGTTTAGCTATCATCCTATGTCACCATTTCATAGAAACTTTCCTGTGCTACAACTCGTCAACTACAAGCACAGACAAGGGAATGAAGTTGACAAATATTGAGCATACACATCACAAAACACAAAACACTGGATTTGTGTGTGGGGGGTGGGTGTTTATTGACATATGGTTGATTTACAATGCTGTGCTAGTTTCTGGTGTTCAGCGAAGTGATTAGGTTATACACGCACATGTAGTGTCTTTAATGTCTATCCCTCTCTCATACATAAATACTTTCAAGGATACCAGCCATAATTTGCACATTTTCTAAACAATAACTCAACATGTTCCTTGAGGGTACAGTGAAGACTTTGGTGTTTTTATGGTCCCTTGTACCTTTTCTTCTTGACATGAAACCTTACAGGGAAAACCTGTGTATTAAACAGATAAGAAGAAAGATACTCTGCAGGAGGTGGGGCAGGGCAGGCTGGACTCCTGGGACTCTGGCTTTCCCCATTCCCACCAAGGTGAGCTTTTGACGTCTCGACATTTCACGTGATGTCAGACGTTTTGAATGTGTAATAGAATGACTGCTGGCAGACCACCCAAAGGTCTCTCAAAAGTATGGACAAAAGCAGGTGTTTGAAGCCCTCAGTGTTCAGACCCCTTGCATCAGAGTGTCCAGAAATGGGTGTGACGCTCAGCTCCGCCCCTGCTCAACAGAGTGATCTCAAGCGCCTCACTTAACCTCGTGCACCTGGGCTTTCCAGGCTTGGAGGTGAGTGAGGGCTGACCTAGAGCCCTGGGTCTTAGCCCTCTCTGTGCTTAGCCCTCTCTGTACATAGAAAACTTTAAGATTTCAGCACCCAGGCCCCACCCCCAAGGAGTCCAGGCTGTCTTCGTCTTTGGATGAAGCCTAAATGTGAATGTTTTAAACACTCACTGGATGATTCTCATGTACGTCTTGGATGATCTTCCATTTCCAAACCCATTGAAATGCTGATGAGGACATTCTTTTTTTGCAAATTTTTTTTAATTGTGTTTTACATTGGAGTGGGCTTCCCTGGTGGCTCAAATAGTAAAGAATCTGCCTGCAATGCAGGAGACCCGGTTTCAGTCCCTAGATTGGGAAGATCCCCTGGAGAAAGGAGTGGCGACCCACTCCAGTATTCTTGCTGGAGAATTCTACAACCCATGGGGTCACAAAGAGTCAGACACAACTGAGTGACCAACACTTTCACACAGTTGATTTACAATGTTGTGTTCGTTTCAGGTGAACAGAAAAGTGATTCCGTTTACATATACACATACCTGTCCTTTTCAGATTCTTTTCTCATGTTACTACAGATTTTCGAGTTGAATTCCCTATGCTACACAGTAGGTCCTTGTATTTTACCTATTTTGTGTATAGTAGAGTGTGTCTGTTAATCCCAAATGCCTAATTTATTCCTCCCTCCTCCCCTCTGGTGACCATAAGTTTGTTTTCTGTTGAGGACCTTTACTTCTGTCCTTATGATTTTGCTTCCTTTGAGAGTTGAGGCTTGAAGGAGGTATATCAGTTGACGCCCATGTGTTGGGTTACACTGAATCATCACGGAAAGTTAGAGTAGTGAAAATATAGACTAATATGTTGTGACTTCTAAAGGTTTATCTGAATTCTACTGTTTAATATGCAGCCCAACGGCCTTCCATGTCTAAAGCCAGGGTTGTCTAGCCACAGAGATGCTAATTAGGACATTGTTAAATGTCTCAGCCATCCTGCTCCAGAGCTAAAGGAAGGTTCATTTACAAAATTTTTACTCTCTTAGTGCCGGTATTGCCCATGGTGTGGATTTAATCACATGATTGGCCTTTTTCACATGCATAAGGGGGTTCCCCAGAAAAATAGTTCGTCCTTGTTCTCATCTTCCTTCCCCAAATCATTCAAATTTTCTACTAATTCTTCAATATTCAGTCTCATGAACTGTGAAAAAGAAAACTTCTGAACTCTTTTTTAGAATTACTGCATCATTTGACTAGATTTCTTAGGCTCTTATGTGCTGTATGGGCTGATGTTGACCTGGGGCCCAACACAGACTACCTGGCACCTAAGAGGTGCTCCATGATTTTTTAATACATGAAATGCTTCCAGTTTAGCCAGTGGACTCTTGAGTTCTGAATAGTGTTCCATGAACTCAGTTCCCTCGTGAAGCCTCCACTATCCATGACAAGAGAACAGTCTGAAGGTAAGACAAACAAATGAGCAGTTGAGGGGCTCAGTGCCTCCACCTCTCCACCCCCATCCCAGGCTGACCAGTTGGAAGATGAGGGGTCAATCTGATGGAACCAAGTATCAAGGATGGACATGGTCTCAAAGAACCTACTCAGAGAGTTAAGAGGAAAACAAAGCCACTGTTGTGTCCAATCTATGTACACTGCGCTTTTCATGTGAGATCTAACCCCAGAAATACACTATACTCTCTCCCTACACACCCGTGGGCACCAACAAAACCCTCTCCTCTATCAAAATGTGCTAACTTTCAATTGTCTCTCAGCTGTTAAAGCCAAATATTAACTCTATTGAACAGTGTGATAAGGGAATTTATATTAATATATTTCATCCTGATATATGAAATATATACAACAAAATATGAAAACCTTATTATGTGAGGACACATAATAAATATGCGTTCAGTTCAGTTCAGTTCAGTTGCACAGTCGCGTCCAACTCCTTGTGACCCCATGAATCGCAGCACGCCAGGCCTCCCTGTCCATCACTAACTCCCGGAGTTCACTCAGACTCACGTCCATCGAGTCGGTGATGCCATCCAGCCATCTCATCCTCTGTCGTCCCTCTCTCTTCCTGCCCCCAATCCCTCCCAGCATCAGAGTCCTTTCCAATGAGTCAACTCTTCACATGAGGTGGCCAAAGTACTGGAGTTTCAGCTTCAGCATCATTCCTTCCAATGAACACCCAGGGCTGATCTCCTTTAGAATGGACTGGTTGGATCTCCTTGCAGTCCAAGGGACTCTCAAGAGTCTTCTCCAACACCACAGTTCAAAAGCATCAATTCTTCAGTGTTCAGCTTTCTTCACAGTCCAACTCTCACATCCATACATGTATTAGATTGATGTTAAACGCATTTTACATTAAAGTCAAGAATCAGGTAACAGTTCCATCAACATTACGGAAGAATTGTCCTAATGGCACTATTGAAACGTCATTTCTTACATTCTTACATTTCTTACATCAAAGTGTAATACATTATCTGAAAACAGGAAAACCTGTGGTGATCATCCATTAATGCTACATTAGAGATGTTAACATCTGTGTACCACAGCTGGGACCCGTTTTACTAATAACAAACAAACATAAAACCTGTTTGCTGCAGGAAAAGTGAAGAGTTGGGTTTAGAACTGTGCTTGTCTTCCTCTTTTCTCTTGTACTCCTGAGTTACATTGTACACTCAGGATGCTGCCAGCCATCTCCTACTTTGCTTTCCTATTTGAAAATGTGAACTTTAAATCAGATTTTTTTTACAGGAGAAAATGAGTTTAGAAATATCTGGTCCTGTTATGAGGCAGAGCCTTCATGGATAAGCAGAATAAAATGTGTTTAGCTCTCAGGCAAGGTCTGGGCAATAATGATCTGCAAATCAGAGCTCGAATTCTCGACTCTCTGCCTGGGAATCTTGCCCAGGGCCTTTTTGGCTCTTGTTTTTGCTGTCTCATATTTGCCATTTAATTTATATGCATCAAATTAACACTAACTGTCATATTTGGGCAAGAAAAGGAAGATGCTTACCAGTTGCTGGAGCTGAGGAACTTTCCAAGGAACAAAGCTCCCAATCAAGTTTCAGGTTTCTGTATTTTTAGAAAACACACATATATACGGTTTACTACAAAGGCACTCAACACACACCCTTAATTCTAGAATTGTGTACCAATTAAGGATGCCATGAACATATTTTAGGAGACAAGATTTAGTTAGTACAGCATATCTGCATCTGAAGAGTAAGTAGCAAGAAATGTTATTTTGGTTATATAATATTCTGGGCAGCCCTGAGATGCAGAAATGTTAAGGAAAACAAGAATGCTTCTTCATAAATGAGGAGGAATGAATAAATCACACTTTCATTTTCAGAGTTTATAAGACAAGCAATAGTTTTATAATTTTTTAAATTGCTTTGGGGAAATCTCAGACTGAAATTATTGGTGAATAAAAGCTTACTTATAAATTGAGGGTCTAGGAGATTCACAATACAATTCAAATCTAATTACAGGAATGACATTCCAGAGCACAAAAGTGTGGGAAGTGTCTTGAGTGTGTTTAACTTTTTAGCTAAACTTTCAGCAATAGCTCTTTTCATCTAATGCTCTAAAACAAATAAATGTAATATAGAGTGATTTTGCACTGGTAAGGATTTTTGAAAGCCTGCCAGCCTTGGACCAGAGTGAAAGGAATGCTTTGATGCACATGATTTTGTGCGTTGAGTTTTCATCTGTGATAGATGGGGTCACAGTGAAAGAAGCTTGACAACATGGGGGGAGGGGAAGCTGGGGGCCCAATGGACCCACAGTTGAATCTGATAGCAGGCCATTAAGACGAACGTTAAACTACTCATGATGTCAATTTGTAAAAATATTTATCAACTACCTCCATATTTTTTCACTTGCTAAACTTTCACATAAATATTTTTGTTTCCCTCAATTTTCTATTCCAATGCCCCAAGTTACTTTATACAGATATGTTATCATTTGAAGCAAAAAAAAAAAAGTGACTATCCTTATTAATTAATTAATTCAGTCAGTTTGGTCGCTCAGTCATGTCCAACTCTTTGTGACCTGATGGACTGCAGCACGCCAGGCTTCCCTGTCCATCACCAACTCACGGAGCTTGCTCAAACTCATGTCCATCGAGTCAGTGATGCCATCCAACCATCTCATCCTCTGTTGTCCCCTTCTCCTCCTGGCTTCCATCTTTCCCAGCATCAAGGTCTTTTCTAATGATTCAGTTCTTCCCATCAGGTGGCCAAAGTATTGGAGTTTCAGCTCCAGCATCAGTCCTTCAAATGAATATTCAGAACTGATTTCCTTTAGGGTTGACTTATTGGATCTCCTTGCAGTCCAAGGGACTCTCAAGAGTCTTCTCCAACACCACAGTTTAAAAGCATCAATTCTTTGGCACTCAGCTTTCTTTATAGTCCAGCTCTTAAATCCATAAATGACTACTGGAAAAACCATAGCTTTGACTAGACAGACCCTTGTCAGCAAAGTAATGTCTCTGCTTTTTAATATGCTGTCTATGTTGGTCAAAGCTTTTCTTCCAAGGAGCAAGTGTCTTTTAATTTCATGGCTGCAGTCACCATCTGCCATGATTTTAGAGCCACAAAAATGAAGTCTTTCACTGTTTCCATTGTAATTCACTTCTAATGCTAATACAATTTATTTGAACCAGAGATTATAAAACATGGTGATGCTGATTCTCCTCATCTCCGTATGGACAAGAATGATATAAATGAAAAGTTAGATAATAACTCATATATATATATATATATATATATATACACACACACACATATATATATATAAATTCACGTCAGACTCCGCAAGACCACCAGCATTATAGCAGGTGATGGGGAATGTGGAGAGGGGAGCACTGGGGAAGTGGAGTTTGCAGGGTTAGGGGTGGACTGAGATGATGGGATAGAAAGTATTTCAGGTATGAACTTGAGAAAAGAGGCCAAATGAGCACAAAAATGGGGAGACCAGCCAAAGAATCTTGTGCGTGGAGAACAAGGCTTGACAGAAAATGGACAGACCAAGGCTTGGGAGGCAGGCAAAACCTTGTTGGTGTTAAGAGAACAGCAGGAGCCCCTTAAGGCTCTTGGAAGGAGAAAGTTCAAAGGAGGATATAGGGGCAGTTTGTTGCCTACATGCCAGGAGAGAAAACATGAAGCCCAAGAGGCTTATAAGAAGCTGATGGTAGCCTCCAGCTGTGTGGCTCAGGGAGCCTGGACTGGACAGAGCTAATTTTATCACTTCTCAGGGCCACACACTGTCCCTGCACAGGATGGTAGCTGTGTTATGATGTAACACTCAACAGCATACAATACGATCTTGCATCTCCAGAGTTTGTCACCTGAGCATTTAGAATCATTCTAAAGATATTATTATTTTTTCTCTAAAGCAATGAGATCTATATCTTAGAAGATACAGTTTCATCCAAATTGTAACATTTACAAGCTAAAACATTACACATATTATTCAAAAATAAAAGTTAACTTAGTAGTAGTAGTAGCGTTATCCGTCAGTCATGTTCCATTCTTTGTGACCCCATGGACTGTAGCCCACCAGGTTCCTCTCTCCATGGGATTCTCCAGGCAAGAATACTGGAGACGGCAGCCATTCCCTTCTCCAGGGGATCTCCCCAACCCAGGGACTGAATCCGGGTCTCCTCCACTGCAGGTGGATTCTTTACCATCTGAGCCACCAGGGAAGCCAAAAGGTTAACGTACATGTTAACAAAAGAAAAATCATTCTGTAACTGGTTGAGCTTAAGTGACTGGAGATATTTTCAGACATTTTGCAGTCAGTATCTTTTGGAAACAGTAAAACTGGTTGAGAGTAATGTATTTTAGAAGGGCTTCTTATCTTTGTTTAGTAAGAAACAGAAAGTTATCCAGTGGAGATGGGAAAAACACCTCTTTGCTGGACCACAATGCAATACATGGGTTACATACGTGAAACTCATATTTGTGAATAATCTATTGAAAGCTTGAGCGAGGTCTTCCCTTGTGGCTCAGTGGCAAAGAATCTGCCTATTAATGCAGGAGACATGGATTCAGTCCCTGATCCAGGCAGGTCCCATAAGCCATGGAGCACCTAAGCCCTTGCACTACTACTACTGAGCCTGTGCAAAGCCCATGAATAGCAACTTGATAATAGCCCCTACTCTCCACAACTAGAGAAAACCCACACCGCAACAAAGACCTAACACAGCCAAAAATAAATAAATAAATAAATTTTTTTTTAAAAGCTTGAGTGAAGTATGATTTAACATATATTTTAACTCCTTTTTTTCACAGAACAAACCTTAGTCTTATTGGAATTAAACTTATTTATTTTAATATATGATTATTGTTTCCTGTTAAACTCCACAGAAAACCAGTTTATTTCTGCACTTCTAATAGCATGAAAATGCTTAAAATCTTAAAGGAGTTTGTTCAGTGAATATACATCCCTTAAATGAGAGTAGAAAACACTCTTGTTAAAGGCTGAATTTGAAACCTCCAATTAGATCGTGGCGGCTTTAATCACAGCTCTTATTTTTAAGATGGCAGCTTGTATTCCTTGTCAAGTCAGTCATGATGAGTTTCAGTGTCGTGTTTGTGTTCCCACAATTACCCATTGTTTGGGAAAATTAAAAAGAACAGATATCCACTTAAATAGATTACAACAGTGTTGTCTTGGCCACTTTACAACATTAGTTCTCAAGTCGGGGTGGGTGTCTTGGCAGCTCTGTACTTCTTCAATCAATGGACTCAGCCATTGGAATTGTTCCCTGGTAGACTCTTAAGTGTACACTGTGAAACTTTAAGAACAACAGTATCATCTAAGTTGCTCATTTTACTCCTCTTTCTGCCCTTTATAATGGTTTGTGGATCACTGTGAGCATGTGGCCAAGTGATTCATGTCAATCAGCAGTATGAGGAAGCTTTCTGTTACCTTCCAGTTTCTGAGTCTTTGCAGCCACCATAGTGTTTCATGTCATAATACCTGTATATTTATTGGTTCTAAAACTTTCATCCACAGTGAAAATAGACAAGAGGGTTCAGTTCACTCAGTCATGTCCAACTCTGCGACCCCATGGACTGCAGCATTCCAGGCTTCCCTGTCCATCACCAATTCCCAGAGTTTATTCAAACTCATGTCCATTGAGTCAATGATGCCATCCAACCATCTCATTCTCTGTCATCCCCTTCTTCTCCAGCCTTGAATATTTCCCAGCATCAGAGTCTCAGGGTCTTTTCAAATGAGTCAGCTTTTCGCATCAAGTGGCCAAAGTATTGGAGTTTCAACTTCAACATCAGTCCTTCCAATAAATATTCAGGACTGATTTCCTTTAGGATGGACTGGTTGGATCTCCTTGCAGTCCGAGGGACTCTCAAGAGTCTTCTCCAACCACAGTTGAAAAGCATCAATTCTTTGGCACTCAGCTTTCTTTACACTCCAACTCTCACATCCATACATGACCACTGGAAAACCATAGCCTTGGCTAGAGGGACTTTTGTTGACAAAGTAATGTCTCTGCTTTTTAATATGCTGTCTAGGTTGGTCATAGCTTTTCTCCCAAGGAGTAAGAGTCTTTTAATTTCATGGCTGCAGTCACCATCTGCAGTGATTTTGGAGCCCCAAAAAATAAAGTCTGCCACTGTTTCCACTGTTCCCATGAGGGTACAGGGCATGAGGGTACAAAAATATTTTATTTTATGTGAACTGTAAATATTTTCTTGATTTTGTATACTCCATATTTATAAGAAACGGTTCTTTTAGACTCCTATTTTACATGAGTTGATGATAGTAATCCCATTATTTGCTTGTTAAATAAAGGAAGTTATATTTATCCATTTACATATTTTGAATTTACATGCAGCTTACACACACAGTCAATCATCATTACCTATGAGTTCTTTGTTTATAGACTTGCTAACTAAAATTTAGTTTTGAGACACAAGTCAATCCCTGTGGCCCTTCTGTGGTCGCTGCTGGAACAGGAAGGATTTTAGTCTCCAAGGTGCATGTTTCCAGCTGAGGTGGGACACGGCTCTACTGAACCTTGTATTCCTTTCATGGCCTACTTACTATGACATTTTTCACATTATTGTGACTTTGTTGATGATTTCACTATTTAAAATGGCCCCCAGGCTGGTGCTGAAGTGCAGTCTAGTGTTCTAACCCAAGAGAGCTTTGATGTGCCTTACGGAGAAAGGACATGAATGAGATAAGCCTTTTTCAGTCATCAGCTATGCTGCTACTGGTTGGGAGTTCAATGTGAGTGAATAAGCAGCACACAATAAGAAAGACATCTTGAAACAGTAACACATGTAAAACAAAGTTATGGACTGAGTAATGGAAAAGACTCATAACCAGAGCTCCAGGAGTCTCAGTCTACTTTCCTTCTGGGCAGTGGTTCAGGACTCGCTAACCCACTGTTCACAGGAACTGTATAGAACATACAACCACCACAAACAACAAGAGGAATCAACTATCCTTTTCCTTTACTGGAAGCCACTTTCCCAGCATTTCATTGTGAGCCATCACAGCCTGACTGTAAAGGTGAGGTGTGTCATCTGAGCACATTTCTGCTGCACTATCCACTGACCCACAACTTCAAACAAGGTGCAGGAGGAAGGTGGCCCAGGAGTCTCCAGAACTGTTAACCATACATATTTTTTTCCTCCAAATTTCAACAATCAGACTGCTATTGAAGTTTAACTTACTGGATTTAGACATCATTGATGCTGAAAGCTCAACCTCTGTTCATGTGCCAAATTGAATCTCAGAGACACAATTTGGGGTGAAGCATAAGAGAATAGCTTTATTACGTTGCCAGGCAAAGGGGACAGAGCAGATTCCTGCTCTCAAAGCTGTGTCCCAACCTGGGAGGATTTAGTGAGGAGTTTTATAGCAATAAACTCCTTAAGACCCCATGGACTATAGCACCCCAGGCTCCTCTGTCCATGGAATTCTCCAGGCAAGAATACTGGAGTGTGTAAAGCCATTCCCTTCTCCAGGGAAACTTCCTGCCCAGGGATACAAACTGGGATCTTCCGCATTGCAGGCAGATTCTCTACCATCTGATCCACCAGGTAAGCCCAGCGTAGCACAGGACTGCCCTCCTTTACAGAGAAGGCAATGGCACCCCACTCCAATACTCTTGCCTGGAAAATCCCATGGATGGAGGAGCCTGGTAGGCTGCAGTCCATGGGGTCGCGAAGAGTCGGACACGACTGAGTGACTTCACTTTCACTTTTCACTTTCATGCATTGGAGAAGGAAATGGCAACCCACTCCAGTGTTCTTGCCTGGAGAATCCCAGGGACAGGGGAGCCTGGTGGCCTGCCATCTATGGGGTCGCACAGAGTCGGACACAACTGAAGTGACTTAGCAGCAGCAGCCGCAGCCCTCCTTTAATTTGGCCTCAGGTGGCTTCTTGATCTTGATGAGTTTCTCCGGTTCTTTTAATCTGGCTTCAGATGGTTTCTTGACTACTCCTCCCTTGACTCTGCATTCCCTCCCGTCTCTGATTAGCCACTGTTTGAATCTGCTGTTTGGAACTCAGGGAAGGTTATGGAGGCTAGAGTCTGTTCCCAATAAGGAATAGGAGAAACAAAGACTTCTACACCCAGGAGCCCCACAATGTCCTGCTCAGTTTCATTTAAATGACACTGTTCATTTAAAATTTTAGGAAAGGCTATAGCTGAGGTCAGTACTATGTAGTTCAAGGCTTTAGAACTGGCAACACCTAGCAGGATGCCTTATGTATCAATAAATAGAGAGTAATATACTTTATGTCTTGAGAGGGGCTAAAGCATGCTTTCACATGGAGTTATTGTCATGGATTTGGATTTAGCTGGAAATGATGTTTGAGCTTATGCCAGTCATCCTCTGCTTCCACAGAAGGGAAATGCAAGCCCGGAGAGGTTAGGGTGTTTGCTGCTAACTTAAAAAAAATGCACAACATGAGAGTTGTGTATGAAGTTTAATTGAGGGAAAATGAGGACTATAGCCCAGGAGACAGCTTTTCAGATCGCTCTGAGAAAGTGCTCCAAAGAGGTGCGGGCAGGGGGAGAGGTCAGTACATATATATATGATTTTAGTAAAGGGTGAGTGCATGCAATCAAGCACACATTTTTTGCAGAGGTTTCTGCTAGCGTTGTGAAGGGTTCTGCTAGTCACAAGGAGCAGTTGTCACCATAAAGGATTTTAGTGCTTTTCTAGATATGAAGAGTTACAAGAACTGGGCTCATAAAATCAGCTCTTGAAAACATCTATCTACCTGAAGACCTATCTTGCCAGTTTTTCTCCCAGCCCCAGAGTGCCTCATTGCTGCTCTCTACCCTGAACTCCTTTCAGGGGTGTTGAAAAAAAAAAAAAATGAGCAGCTGCATCAGCACTGATTTAATCCTTCAAGAGGTAGATGGCAACTGCCAACGGCAAGTGCTAATTTGTAGTGGACACTGCTCAAAGCCACATGCTGAGGCAGAGCTGGGAGGCGCTGCCTGTCCATCCTGTGAATGCATGCCCCCATCAGATCACCCTTTCTGTGAGTCTGGAGGCCAACTACAGAAGAGAGGAGACATTTTTACTACTTAGAGGGTTCATCTCAAGCCCCAGGGGCAATTGTTGTTGTTAGTTCGTAAACATATGACTTTTCTTCCTCATGATTTTATAATTAGGAGTCAGAAATTCCTGATTAACTTAGATCAGAAATTTTAGCTTATCTTTTCATTTTAGGAAACCAAGCAATATTTTGAAAGTTACCCTTCTATTACTTTGTGATGACACTAAAATACTTATACTAAAGCTTAACTTTCAGTAGTTAAACAGAAACTCAATTGTGTTTGGTTTGAAACCCATGACTGAATGCTGAGCAGGTTTATCAAGGCGCCATGGGCAATAATGCAAAGGAAATGTTTTGCGAAGAATGTATTCTGTGCCGCGTTCGGAGCCCAGTGCTCCCCCGGTGACTCAGTATCCAGTACAGGTGATTGGCAGGGTCTACCAACAGCTGATCTCAATAAAACCAACTTGATTGTGCCCTGGAGAACTGTTGTTTTTGGAAGGAGTTGGTGAAATTAAACAATGAGGACTGATTTGCTTCATGTCTTGTAGTAGTCAGAGGAAGATATACAAGAACAAAGAGATATAATTAAGGTACAGTATTTTTCTCCTACTATACATGTGCTGTATGGAGCAGAATTTCAGCACTGGCTCCCTTCAGCAGTGACAAGGGAGAAAACCCACAATTAAGATCAAAGTCTCCTTTCACACACAGGAAATGAAATACCATAAACCTAATGGTATTAATTTTAGGGTTTTATTTCCTCCTTTTTATTACCTCTTTAGGAGAAAACACATTCCTTGCCCTGCAAGGAACAGGGAACAGTGGGTTGCTATTTTCTTCTCCAGGGAATCTTCCTGACCCGGGGATCAAACCTGTGTCTCCTGAATTGGTGCATGGATTTTTTTACCACTGAGCCACCAGGGAAGCCCTTTAAAAATTTCAGTTAACACATTTTTCATGTTCTCTAAGCAAGGTGATAACAAGTCCCATCCCCTTTGTGACTTTTGGTCAGCACAGTGGAAGATAATGACATTATGTAATTTTAACATATATCTCTAAACAAAAGACATCCCTTTATTAATTAAAGATAGTAAGAAAAAAGTATGGTGAAAGCCTTTAGCACATATGTTTCGATACATTTTTTCATTCCTTTCTTATTATTTTCCTTTAACTCTATGAAGCTTTCAACAGATAATATGGGGGTACTTCAGTGCCTTCAGACCATGCTATGCACTACAAGGTCTCTAAAGGAATAAACAGTTCAATTAAAAAAAATGATAAAATGTTAAAAAAAAAAAAAAAAGAATGTATTCTCTGCTGTCAAGAATGTGGAGTTTGCCCCATTATGCAAAGAGATACAAGGGTCACTTAGGCTTGCAACAGGAGGACTGATAAGATGCAGTTCCTCCATCAGGATTTTAGACACAGGGACACTAAAACCTACCCCAGCCCCACCATTCACATTATATGCCAAATAGCTCTAAGTCTCTCAATAATGAACCTCAGGTACTTCAACTGGACCCAGCATTCCCTCTGCATATCACCATAAAGAACCCCGGGTATTTACACTGAACCCAGCATTCCCCTCACGTCTAGTGATGAAGAACCCCAAGTACCCTCTATTCCCCACCCCCATGTCTCATGGTAAAGAACCCTGTGTTTTCCTGCTGGACCCAGCATGGCCTCTGTGTCTTTAATAGAGACACAGTGTCAAGGGTTGGACCTGTGGAAATCTTTTGGGACAGTGGCATTCAGCTGAAAAACATTTGGGAAATTCTAAATTCCGAACTTCCAAAGATATTTTATGGTGAAGGTGTGAATGCAAACTCAAAGCACTGTGGGTGTGGAGGACAGAAAGGTCATTGTGCTGTAGGCTGGTGAAGAAAAGCATCTCAGGAGGTGGGATTTAACATGAAATAGAAATGTAGCTGAAAACAGCGGAGGGCTGAGGTGAGAAAGGGAAAACTCAGGTTCTGTCTCCCAAGCTGTTGACTGATCATTTGCGAGGGCGATGGGCAAATGTGCTGACAGTAATTTCCAGGAACCTTGGCTAAGTTACACATTTCTGTGTTATTTGTGTGCTTGTTTATATCTTTACTTCTGTGATTTTATGAGTATGTGCATACAATATTTACAAACAGGTACGAATACACTGTCTTGGCCAAAAATGTTGAAACAGCGAGGTTAACTGGTGTGCAAGGTAGTCAGTACCTATAGTTCATTCCTCTCTCAAGTGTGCTGCTGCAGGGATGAAGAAAAACAGCATGGGCTTGGCTGCTCACCCAATCAATAGGTGATGAATTTATACCTGAAGCTAATAAACCGAGGAGCAAGCAAAAAGTAGCCAATTTGAACTTTACGATTCCTCCTCAATTTCAATATATTCATTTTTTCAAGTGTATCTTATTTTAAAGTGTCCTTTAACATTTTTTTAGCTACTTATGCCTAAAGCACAAAGTGTGTTTTTGGTCTGAAAACATACCCAAGTTTGAAAGTAACTGAAAAAACCCTTGAGACAGAGGAACTATTTTATAACTATTGTCTGCTTGGAAAGCCATTTTTCCATTCATCTTCCTAAGATATTGTTAAAGGGATTTTTTTTGAATCTGGGAAAATGATATATTCGCACTTTTGTGTTTATAGCTTGAGTGTATATAAAGGTATACACATACATGCAGCAAAGTGTAAGGATAACAAGAATAACATGTAAAGTTGCAGAAATTTGACTGTCCCTGAAATCCAGTAATGGCAATTGTGTTTTACATATATAAACATAGCCCTAATAGCTTAGCTCCTCACTTGGGCAGACAGTTTGCCAGCAGTGGGGTCAGGGGGGCCACTGTGGCTTCTGTCACATTTGCAGTTCGGGGCAGGATTTTTCTGGCCTCTCCT
The DNA here is from genome assembly GCF_002263795.3 of Bos taurus. Classification (NCBI taxonomy): domain Eukaryota; kingdom Metazoa; phylum Chordata; class Mammalia; order Artiodactyla; family Bovidae; genus Bos; species Bos taurus. Next base: position 12,418,625 of record NC_037336.1, read on the forward strand.
ACTTCTAGCTCATTCTACTCTGTATCTCTCTGTCTCCTAAACATTACTGGACAAGCTGATTACTTATAGGCATCTTTATATGCTTATCTACTTCTTGTTCAGCAAATTCTCAGACTTAAAAGGTCAGAGGAGGTTCTTGTGATGAGTATAATAGACACAGATACTGTTGCTCCCTCTCCTGTCTTCTGTCACCATCTCTGTGACTCTTAATGTTGTCTAAGAGCATCTGGATGATCCCAGAAATTCAGGAACCAGATAGAATAGCCTCTGATTACCTGATGTCTACTGAATTGCTTGACAGGAGTGCTAAAGGCCTGAATAAAAGACTGTCTCTAGGATAAATGCTATCAAGAAAATATTCACTCTCTAATAACTCAAGCACACTTATTTCTATTTTGTCCCCTGTATTTCCTTCTCTGTTGGCCCCCACTGTGATTAAAAATCAGAATAACTACCAGCTTCCATGGATTGCCACGTGTGTATTACATACGCACATGTATACAATATTGACACAACAATCTGAAAAGAGAAAATTTCAGTGGTTTTCTCCACATGTGGTTTCAGTAATACCAACCCTAATTACCCAGTTGAGGAGAATTAGACTTTACAGGAGGTGCTAAATATAATCTAACGAGTTTTGTAACAGACGTATTTTCATAGAAACAGGAGCACTTGTTTGTTATGGCTTTTTTGTGGTTTGAAAGGCTGCACTGCCTTCCTATCTACTAGCTTCTTCTAGCTATACACGTTTGCCACAGCCTTACCTCTGCTACTTCCCTTATGGCTCAACTGTTAAAGAATCCACCTGCAATGCGGGAGACCTGTGTTCAAACCCTGGGTTGGAAAGATCTGCTGGAGAAGGGAAAGGCTACCCACTCCAGTATTCTGGCCTGGAGAATTCCATGGACTGTAGAGTCCATGGGGTCACAAAAAGTCGGACACGACTGAGCGACTTTCACTTACCTCTGCTACTACTATCTGAATGTAAGTTGCCTTGCCAGAGAGCTGGTTTTCAGATTCCTCCTTTCAGAAATCTAATGTAGTCTCTAAAAGGCCTTCGTTTTTTCACTAATGAATAGATGAATCTCTCTTTGCTATTAAATATAGCTTTTAATACAAGTCAATGAATAATTATTGTATTCTTCTTTGTATAAGAATCTGGTGGGTAATGCTGGCGCCTAGTAGGTGTTCAATGAATTTTTCTTAAACTCAAAGAACTAAGACAAAGGCCTGCTCTCAAGGACTTCATAATCCTCTCAAGAGTACCCTGTATTTGTGCAATATGTTCATTTCATCACACATATAATCAAGTCCTACCTAAGCACGGCAGATATTAGGCTTCTCATCTTACAAATGAGAAAATCAAAGCACAAAGGAAATAAGAGATTTGGCCAACAGTTCTGTATTAGGGCTCTCCTTAGAAACAGAACCAAGAGGATGTATGTGTATGTGTATATATACATATATATATATATATATATATATATATATATATATATATATAGGCTTCCCTGATGGCTCAGTGGTAAAGAATCCACCTGCCAAGGCAGGAGATGTGAGTTCGATCCCTGGATCAGTAAGATCCCCTGGAAAAGGAAATGGCAACTCACTCCAGTGTTCTTGCCTGGGAAATCTCATGGAAGATATAACCTATGAAGTCACAGAGTCAGACACAATTGAGCACAGCACAGAAGCAGCAATATATATACAATGTAATATTTACGCTGAGGAATTGGCTAATGTGATTATATAGGCTGAGAAGTCCCATAGTCTACCATTTGCAAGCTGGAGACCCAGGAAAGATAGTGGTGTGGTTCATTCCTAAAGCTTGAGAACCAGGGTAGCTAATGGCGTTGATATAAACCCCAGACCAGGGGCAGGAAAAGATGAGATGAAATGCATATCCCAGCTCAAGCAACGAGGCACAAAAGAGGGTGAATTCCTCCTCAACAGACTGGATGGTGTGCACCCACAATGGGGCGGGTTGTCTACTTTACTGGCCCACCAGTTCAAATGCTGATATTACCTGGAGCCGAGCTCACAGACATAGCCAGACATAGTATTTTCAGCCTAGACACCCAGTGGCCAGTCAAGCTGACACATAAAGTTAGCCATCACAAGTTCCAAGCTCAGAAGTAGTGAAGCCAAGCTAAAATCCAGGCTTTCTAAAATGCATAATCCAACACTCGTTAGTTGAACAAACTTCCTTGGTTCACGAAAATCAAACTGAAAAGGAAGCATCTTGGCAAAGGAAGAAAGCAATATCCATTTATTCATTCACTGACACCCCAGATAAGTAGAAAAAAAGTATCCTGCTTTCCACAGCACATGGCCTTCAGTTATTATTTAGTGGCTATCGATTACTGTCTATCACAGTCATGCTTTATTGATAGGGCTATAAACTTTTTAGTTATGAAGAGGAAATCCATATCTAAACATTTTTATTTTAAAAAATAATTTCACTTTACTCAGTGGAAAGAAAACATCGGAACCTTTGTCCATTAAATCTGGTGCACTGCCAGCTTTTGTAAATAAAGTTTTATTAGAACACAACCACACCATTCTTTTAGTATTGTCTGTGGCTGTTTTTGTGCTACAACTGCAGAGCTAAATAGTTCCAAGAAAGACGTTATGGCTCACACCAAGTCTGAAATATTCATGACCTGGTCCTTTACAGGGAAAGTTTGCCAAACTCTGATGTAAATCTTTCTTCTTTCCCTTCCTCTACTGCAAAAGGAAGTAACTAGTGGGAAAAGACATAGCCTAGATTCTCTTAAGGCAAGAAGAGGAAATAATACGTTTTCTCCCTAGACTTTGCAGGTGATACTTCTGAGTCCCTGCCAGCCTCGTGCATTTTGAAGGGCCTAGGAATCATAAGCATTTCTGGCTCTTCATTAGCACAGCCTTCCTGCCACTGCTCTCAGAATAGCAGCAGAAACATCAGAGGATACGGAAACAAGTAAACTTTACATTGAGGAGGATAGTAGGGCTTCTTTAGTGCATCACTGTCACTTTTCTGATGGAAAAACTGAGATATATTTCCATTTTAAGATAAAGGATGGGTGCCCATGAAAACTGAAGATTTGGAGCAAAATGGTCAACTGTTAACCACTTTCAATTTTTTTTTTTATTTTCCATCACCACTTAATATGAATTAGTTTCAATTATGCACCTGAAACAATAACAACAGAATTAAAGTAAACATCTCTAGAATTGTCAGTGAAGGGTATAATATGAAATTAGATACAGTCACATTCTGTCTCACTTTTTATGTTTGTGGCTCTTTTTGGTTTTTTCCATTGGAGTATAATTGCCTTCAATATTATATTAATTTCAGGTGTACAGCAGAATGAGTCAATATTTTTATACACTCCAAAATGATCACCCTGTATGTTTAGTTACCATTTGTCACCATACAATTATTACAGTATTATCAACTATATTCCAAATGTTGTACGTCACATCCATGGTTTATTTATTTCATAACTGCACGTTTATACCTCTGAATCTCCCTTACCTGTCTCACTCTTTACCCCAATTCCTCCTCTCTGACAAGCCACTAGTTTGTTCTCTATATCTGGGTCCATTTCTGTATTTTTTATTAGTTTTAGATTCCAACTATAAATGAAATTTTACAATACTTATCTTTCTCCATCTCACTAATTTCACTTAGTGTAATACTTTATAGTTCCATCCATTTAGTCAAAGTGGCAAGGATGCATGCCTTTTGTGGCTGAATAATATTCCATTGTATATGTATTTGCTGTTGTTGTCATTGTTGTTCAGTCACTAAGTCATGTGCGACTCTTTGCAACTCCATGGACTGCAGTATGCCAGGCTTCCCTATCCTTCACTATCTCCCGGAGTTTACTCAAACTCATGTCCATTGAGTCGGTGATGCCATCCAACCATCTCATCCCCAGTTGCCCCCTTCTTCTCCTGCCTTCAATCTTTCCCAGCATCAGAGTCTTTTCCAATGAGTCGGCTCATCCCATCAGGTGGCCAGTTAGCTACCAGGCCCTGCGTTGTGCAGTGACTGCTGGTCCTCTAGTTGGCAGGGCCAGATCTCACCATGACTGACTGTGGGGACCCGGGAACCCAGGTTCGGTTCTGGCCTGCTAGGAGGCAGGTAAGCCCCCAGTGCTAATAGGATGGAAGAAAAACTCCAACTGGCACATGCCTGCATCAGTGTCCTTATGATAAAATGATCTCCCCAGAACGGCTGCTTGCAGCATCTGTGTCACCAGGGGGAGTCCCGGTTGCCTCCTGCCTCTCTAGGCATTGCTGTGAGATCAGCAGGCAGCTATGACTTAGGCTTCTTTCAGATTACTACCTCTGAACTTGGGCTCAGAGCTTGTGAGATATTCTACACTCCCTTTTACACTCCCTTTAAGAGTGGAGTCTCTGTTTCCTACAGTCCTCTGGCTGTCTTGTGCCTGAGCCCCGCTGGCCTTTAATGTTAGGTGTTCTGGGGGCCTGTCTTTCCAGTGCAAGGTCCCTGAGATTGGGAGCCCAACGCGGGATTGAACCTCTGCAACTGTGATCATCTTCCTGTTTGCTCCGTCTACCCAAGGGTGTGGGTCTTGACTAAACCGTGCCTCTGCCCCTCCTACCCGTCTTGTGGTTTTTTTGTTTATATATTTAGTTGTAGGAAATCTTTTCTGCTAGTCTTCAGGTGGTTTTTGTGGAGAGTTGCTGTGCAAACAGCTATAATTTTGGTGTGCCCATGGGGGAAGGTGAACTCAGGGTCTTCCTGCTCCAGCATTTTGACCACACTTCCCTCAGTTTGGTTTATCATATATGTGGAATCACCAACTTCAATGCTTTGTAAACAAACAAAAAATATTCTTGATGTTTACTTACATAGAAACAGAAAGAGAAAGCAGACATGTTTACTTACTTAGCAGCCCCAGAGGAGTGTCTATAGTTTTTACAACTGATTGCAAATGTATTTTTAGAGGTGGGAATGTTCTGTACAGTCTGTCCACTACTTTCCAACTTTGCTCCATAAACCCTTTTTGTTTTGCTCCATAAACTCTTCAGCAGCTCCACTCAGTATGATGCTGGCTTTCAACTTCCTTTCAGCCTGGGTCACCAAGAGCCACAAGAGCCATTGTAGGCCAGTCCCAAAAGAAAAAGGTATCTTCCTTACCCCTTGGGCAGGTACTGACATGTGCAATAGTTTCAAAGTTTATGGTTATTACTCTCTGGAAACATCTGTCTGCTGGGTTTAGTTTTTCCTGACATTGTACTACATCATAAAGTCTGCTGCCAAGGGTACTTAACTTGCCAAGGGTACTAAACTTAACTGCTAGTTTAGTCACTTTACTACTTTATTTCTGTAGGCCAAATAGACTAGAGAAAATCAGTAGCAATTCCCCACTCCATGGCCCCCATAGAATAACCTGGCTCCATTGGTTGAAAGTTTTTATTCTGCGAAGCTTAATACTCTCATTTCATGGGAAGTGATGGGTCTTCTTGGCTTATGTGTAACAAAGAGTTGCACTGAGATTTCCCATGTAATGTGATTGCTCTCAGGAAACCTCTCAAGGAAAGTCTGTTTTTAAAGTAAGTGGATCATATGGGTCTAATCAGTTGAAAGAAACCAAATTCATAATTGACTTTTTATTATCAAATATAGTACTTTAAAATAGCTTTTTGCTTGCAGGGAAAAATAACTTTAAAGCCTATTTTTATCCCCTTTTACTTTGTTCCCAGTAAAAATATTTAAGTTACTTCAGAATTTCTGTTATTCATTTTCAGATAATGTAATGGCTATTATCATATATTCATAGAAAATTGCAATAATTAAGTTATTATTTGCCTAATAAATTGACCATTTCTTTTATGGAAAAACCATTCAGGCCAGACAACTATTGTCAAACATCGTTTAACATATGTTTTCAACCTTTGCCATAGCTCACTTTCTTGCATAAACAGACCTTTTGAAACAAAGCATGGAAAATTTAATTCACATGGGTGCATATTATCAAAACTATTAGTCTGGATTATTTTCCATGATGTCAGCACCAAAATTGCCTCTTGAAAAGATGCCTTTGAAAGCAACATTCACATAGATTATACAACGTTGTCTCTTTCTTAACCTTTGCAAACAACTTTTACTTCATTCATGACTATAATTAGCATGTTATTCTTCCAAGGCCTCTTCAACTGCATGTGGCCTGTTCATCAGCGTGGCAACCTGGCCTGTAGTTCTTGGAGCTCATTTTAAGGGTGAATCTCTGTCTAGTCAATTCCACCAAGGTTCCTTCCCATGTAGAGACCGCAGCCCATCAGCTTCTCAGTGCTGCCAGCTGTTAATTTAGGGCAGCCTCAAGTCTTTTCATGCATTGGAGAGGGAAATGGCAACCCACTCCAGTGTTCTTGCCTGGAGAATCCTAGGGACGGGGGAGTCTGGTGGGCTGCCACCTATGGGGTCGCACAGAGTCGGACATGACTGAAGCGACTTAGCAGCAGCAGCAAGTCCTTTCCAGAAGCTGGAGTAATGAGCGACTGGACACCGAGGTCCAGCTGTCCACGACTGTTATGTGTCAGGAAGGCACTGTGACTAGTGAGCCTGGGGAAGGTGGTCACAGAGGTTCCAGCCCAACCGTCACGTTGTCATTCACGCGGGCTCACCTAGACACAGCGTGAGGTGACCTGAGCCCCTCAGGCCCCGCTGGGCATTGCTGCATGTGAGACATTTTCAGATGTCTTCCTTTACAATAAGCAGGAGTTTTAGACAATCAGTCACTTTAATTCTTTTCATGATTTCATCCTTGTTAGTAAAACTGGTGGAAATTGTGTAGCAATTGTGTGTCAGTGGGATGCTCAGTTGGCATTTTTAACTCAATTTGGTATTTATATACTTGGTTGTTAGGTTAAAACACACAAACTCTGAGTTTGATGCGTCCTCGTTTAGCCTTTAAAACAGTTCTAGAGGAGAGGCAGTTAGGTGTATGGACAGGGGGCTGGGCAGGGACCAGCTGCCACGTGACTGACTGACTCAGAAGCAGCAGCATACGGAAGGATGTAGTTCCATTATTACTCCCATTATTACATTACAGAAGATGTTGTGCAGAAAATAGAACGGAAACAGAGCTGCCCAGAGGGTCTCTCTTGGAAAATGGTGGAATTAATGTTCCGGTGGGGATCTTAAAACCCCAACAAAGGAGTTTGGATGTGACAACAAGAGAAAGGAACCGTACTTTTTAAGATGGGAAATTGGCGTGACAAAAGCAGGCCTGCGCCAGGCTGAATTCCAAGTGCACCGCTGCTTCGGCTTGATGGGTCAGGGCTATCACTTGTGAAATTCAAATGTTAACCTTCTTAATAAGACCTTCCTGGACACTCTGTCCAAACTTCATCTCCACCCTGTCCTCCCCTGCTTGTGTAGGGGTTTTCCTCCTCCTTAGCAGTTATCACTCTCTAACATTATATACGTTTTATTTGTTGACACTGTTTGCAACCCGGTTATCCTACAACAGAGATTTTTGTCGATTTTATTCACCGCTGTGCCTTCAGCACCAAGAACGCTGCCTGGCACATGGCAGATTCTGAGTAATATGTGTTGTATGAGTAAATGAATTTACTAGTACCTGCACCCCACTCCAGTACTCTTGCCTGGAAAATCCCATGGACAGAGGAGCCTGGTAGGCTGCAGTCCATGGGGTCGCTAAGAGTCGGACGCGACTGAGCAACTTCACTTTCACTTTTCACTTTCATGCATTGGAGAAGGAAATGGCAACCCACTCCAGTGTTCTTGCCTGGAGAATCCCAGGGACGGGGAGCCTGGTGGGCTGCGGTCTATGGGGTCGCACAGAGTCGGACACGACTGAAGCGACTTAGCAGCAGCAGCAGCAGCAGCACCAACCTGATTCTAGTTACTGGTTAGTGGTTAGTAGCAAATCAGAGAGAGAAGGTTCCTGCCTTCGTGGAGCTTACTTTCTCACAGAGGAGACTAAAATGAACAAGCAAATAAGAATTCCAGTTGATGTTATTTGCAGAGGAAAATGCAACAGGGAAACAATATCAAATATCAAATAGAATGTCCTCCTGTTTCATGCATTAATATATGACAGTAGGAAGACTGGTTTTGCTTTTTATTTTAAATTCATTATTTCTTAACTGTCTACACTGGTTTTCAGTCTCAGTAGTGTCTCCTGGGAAGAACGCAGAAACAAGGGCCTGACTGATGGTTTCTGAATTGCAGCCTCGGGCCCTTTAGGAAACGGTGTTCTGTTCCCTCTGAAGACAAGCACGGTGCATTTGGGGATTCTTGGAGTAGGGAGTTGGTAGTTCATGTTAGGAATAAATGGATCAAGATTAACATAATAAAATGTAAAAGCAGTAAATGTAAGCTTTTCAGAAATTTAAGTGAGAGAAATTTAGATTTAGTTTACATTGTTAAATTTGAACCAGTGGTGTCATTTACTTCTTTAAAAAGAGTACAACTTTAGGCTGCATTAATATTTCTATTTCAAGGAAAGAGAAGTTACAGACAAAATCATATCTTTATGAAGTATACCCCAGATACCCTGCATCATCCAGAAAGTACTCGAGGCTGCTAACAAAACACATATGGTATAAGTGGATAAAAATAAGCGAAGGTCTGTGGTCCCACTAAACTGAAGGCCCTGTTAAGCACAGACCATGCCAAAGTGCACAGTGCCAGTAAATATCCAGGGACTGAAGTAATACAGTAAAGGTAAGACAATGACAGGATAATTTAAAGAAGTCAGGAGTGACATTAATCCTTAAACATTTGCCAGAAGGATCTGTGCCATTATTACCAAGTCACAAATTCACCACCCAGCTTCCTAGCAGCCAAGGCAAGGAGACAAATACGTTAAAAGATTACTGCCTTCATAAAGTAAAACCTCAGCATTTTCCCCAGAAGCAATAGATGGTGCTTTAGCTCAATGGATCATGGGATTTCACTTGTCTTCAAAACACAAGCCTTACAGAGTTTTCTCACCTTTAAAGACACCAAACCACCCTTAAAAACACCAAACAACCTTTAAAGACACCAAAAATGTATTTAATTACCATTGCGTTGCAGTGGAAGTTAGGGCATGTGGTAGATAGATTTAATGTGCAAAATGCCCTTTTATGGAAAAATTATACAAGAAGGACATTTTGCAAAGTGCCAAGTTTAGAAATAAAGGCAAATTTAGGATGCCGAAAGAAAAAAAAAAACTGGGCTCCAGTTTCCTTAGGCAGATTTCTCAGATTTCTTTCCAGATTTCTCAGGCAGCACTTCCTCAGGCAAATGCGGTGGCAGCCGGCGGGTTATCTGTGGTCGCTGATGCCAGCGCGTGCACTCCGGTCCTCGTGATTCACTGCGCACCGTGAGGTCTTTCCTCAGATACACACTCTATTAAAGCGGTAATGAGAAATTCATGAGAAGTCAGAGGCAGGGTTGAATTTCCTTCAGAAGTTTCTTCTAAAGAACTGTTTTCTTTGACAACTTCCTATCTACTTCCTGTTGTCATTCTTTATTTTAATTCCGCAATTCGGGTCCCTTTCAGACATTTGCAATCACCTCTACCCCACAACTTTCCTAAATAGTTGACTCACATGGACAGTTACGCGTGGAAAGCATATCGTCCCCCAAAATCCTTGCCAAGAGCACCTTCTAAGTGGGAGTGTGTGGTTGCTGCACCCACAGAAGCCTGTGCTGTAAGTCTGCCTGCTGACTGAGCTCAGCTGCCTCAGAGAAAACTGTCTCCATCAGCCCCTCTTCCTCCTTCTCCACTGTGTTATTCACCGCGGCTCCTGCGGGGCTGAGGTGTGTGTTTGTGTGAACGATGTTGCATAACTTCCTTTATTTTCCCATCACTTTAATTCTTCCTAAATGAACCCCTGCTCAAAGCATGAACTGGCTTCCCAAGTCACAGACGTCATCTATTCCACAAGCACCCACATTATTTCCAAGTAGACCCTTCTCCCAAAGTAAGAGGAGCCTGGTGAGTTATAGTCCACAGGATGGTGAAGAGTCAGACATGACTTAAGGGACTGAGCATGCACGCACCAAAGTAAATCTGACAAACTGGGCTAATTAAAGCCCACAAAAGCTGATGGTAGTTTTCTGGGATAAACATAGAGGCCTTTCAACTGACAATATTTTGTATCATAAATACCCTTCTTTTCCTCTTATAATAATTTCTGCGTTCTAAAGGACAGAAAGTCCACATCAAAGTTAATTTCCTCAGAAACAAGACATAAATGGTTGCTTCAGGCAAAGTAAAAGCCAATAGGTGTTACAGAATGATTTTCTAGGAATACAGATTTTATGATACCGCAGGATTAATTATAAGAGAAAGAATATTCATATTCTTTCAAAATTATTTTAAAACCTACCTCTGGGGGAAAATAAACAATTAGGACTAAATACGTGAAAATAAATATCTAAAATGCTCTAGGATTAAAAAAAAGAAACATTACCTGAGTAAGTTGGTGACCCATGCCTAATAGGTAATTTTCCACTCCCCAGCGCCTGACTCATCTCCTACCACAGGCTTCTAATTTTTGTGTGCCATGAACCTTCAGCAGTCTGGTAAAGCCTGTGAGCTTTTCCTCAGAAAAATGTTTTAAAAGCATAAAATACAGGTGATTACAAAAGAAAAAAATTAAATTTGAAATGCTATTATTAAAATATTAAAGTGTCTGATAGAATTATACATATGCTTCTTTATTGATGAGGTTAAAAAAAAAAAAACAACTCCCAGCAGTGGGTCTAATAACTACCGTAATCTTGAAATAGTGATAAGGCAAAATCAACATTTGAGATGAAACACAAATGGTTCCTCTACAGCTGTAGAATGGGGTCTGAAAATATCTGTGGTTTCTGTGAGTGACAGACTCACGAGTCCTGCTGATACCATTGTGGTTTTTAATCCTGATGATACCTTCATGGTTTTTTGCCATGATTCGTGACAAAGATATAATTTTTCCCATCCACATTCACCCCTCCCTGAAATTCTACCTACAGAGCCCTTGGGGACTTGTATACCCTAGATAAAGACACCCCATGTCTAGTGACTCTTGCCTCTGCTCCCACTTCTATTCAGCCTGCAGAGGGGTGGAGTAGGGTGGTTGTCAGACTGCGCATGGGTGTGTGGGACCTTAGGAGCAGTGAGGTCCACAGAGCCACACTCTGACCCAGCAGTGCAGGCAGTCCCCTCGGGGGTGATGCTGTCAGCCCAGTGCTTCTCCAGCCAAGGGCCCTGTCTCTGGCAGGGCCACCCAGAGCTACTTCACAGCAGCGTGTGTCTCTTGCTCCCATAATGCCACTCTCCAAGATCAGGAAGTGTCCCCAGTTAGCCTGTATGCCGTTTAAACCTTCTGTGCTCATTCTGCACTTTCTGTTCATTTGCTTCCTCCCGGAGGAGGGCACTCCTGTATCTCAGCCAGAACTTGTGCCCAAGATTCAGACCCACAGTTCCATGTGGGTGTCCAAGATTGGGGTTGTCTTCTCCTCAGAATCTGGTTTTCCTCCTCACTCTCCTGACTTTTCCCCTCCTGACTTGTTAAGAGCGTCACCAGTAAGTGCGGATGGAGACCTCAGATTTCTCGGCCCCCACCCGCTTCCCAAACTCTACCTGCAAGGCCAAGAGTTACCAAGTGAGGGAGCTACTGCTTTAACAACATCCCTTCAGGCTGCCTCATTTCTGCCAGCAAGCTCTCAGCCTAACCCGAGTCACCATTACTCCTCACCCTATTTCTCAGCTACTCAGAGATGTCCTAACGCACATGGCTGCTGACTTGATCTTCCCAGAGGGCATGTCTGATGAGATGAGCTTCCTGTTCAGAAACAAAGGCTACTTCCTGTTCAGTGGCCTCCACTGTCTGCTGAACTACAGACAGACCCTGAAGTATTATCCGTCACGGCCCCAGACTCCCAATTCAAGCCACCTGTCCCATCCATGCTACAATTAAACTCAATAACTTCTTGTTCCATGAAACAGGGAGCAGGAGCAGATACTTTATCTCATCCATTTTCTGGCTCGTTGCCTCTCTCCTACTGTACTCTCCTTCTGGAATGTGTTTCTCCAGAAATTTCTCTTGTCAAAGCCCAACCTTTCCTCCAAAGACCAGCTCCAGCAACACCCACTTTTGGAGATTTTCTTAATGTGCTTCCACAACTCCCAACTGAACAGAACACGCCCCCCAACCCCGCCACTTCCTTTCAGGCTCTGTGATATTTCTCCTAGCATGTATCTGTCTCTACCTTCATGATGACTGTCTTGCGTGTTCCCTTTACTCACCACACTGCTTGTTAAGGATAGGGTCTACTTTGGTTTATTCTCATCTCTCAGTTATGCTTGGCATGGTGTTTTTCACGGAGGGTACTCAGTACATGTTTTCAATGGAGCCAACATGATTCCTATGTTAAAAAAAAAAAATGAAGTTGCAAGAATGACTTGCTTTACACTTTTCATGAACCACCAAAGAATAAGCTAGCTAGAAGGAGTTCACTAACTCTACCCTGTTGATTAATTAGTGAGTTTTGGTGATGCTTGCATCTGGCCTTCACCCACGCAGTTGAATGGCCTAGAGCATCCCTTTCCCCAGCCACACAACCGTAGTGCAGACCAACCCTCCTGGGCCTTCAGGGCTCGTTTCAGTCCTTACCTGCTCCAAGAAGTCTTCCCAAACCCCAGGTCTGACTCTGTAGGTATACCACCTGTGCAGTCTCATGGAGCCCAGAACTGAAGGGTGCCACACTTGGTGTCACGCACCACTGTCATTGCCTTGAAATTCTTCCTAATCTTTAACAAAGGGTCCCCATGTGTTCACTTTGCACCAACTCCACAAACTAAGTAACCAGTCTCATGCGATTCCTCCTGTCCCGTATGCTCCTGTCATCCCCTGCATCTTCCCTATCTTTGCAGTCATCACTCAGAATTTTCACTTACTTTTTACATCTGTTTGCTACCCTGTATGCCTCAACAGATCATAAACTCTGCAAAGGCAAGAAAAGAAAGTCTTGTTTATTGTTATATCCCTGTGACTCAGCCTAGTATCATATGCATAATCAGTATTTGCTGATTGGGCAAGTGGATGAATGGTTGAAGGAAAGAAGGAATTTGGGGGTTAATAAATGTATTTGTTCATCCATACCCTCTTGGGCAGCCAGAGCAGTGGAGGTCTTTGCTTTTCTGTCTTCAGCTGGGCTCCCATAGAAATAACAGATTTCTAGTACAGAAACTACTCTTGGTAAAAAGGAGGGTAAGATCAGCTCAAGAGAGAAAATGGGCAAAGTAGTGACATGAAGGAAAAAGATTAAGCAACACCCAGCTGTTAATGAAGAAGGCACTTGCAAAAGGGCTAGTGATGTAGGTCCGTTTTGAAAATACACATGGGGGTCATGAAGCCACTATCAAGATGCTCTTGGAGGAGACGGTGTCTTAGTGACTGAGTCATCGCCTGCTTGCTTCTCTGCATGTTTTCTGCTCACCCTGGACTCAGGAGGCATCTATAGATAGCAGTCACTCACCAGAGGGAAACATCTGTCACTGTCTGTATTTGATGCCATATCATCCTCCGAACTACTTTAGTGATCCCTGGGTTTCAAGGTGTAGGTGTGCTGGAATTTGATTTCTAGTTTACGATTCCCAGTCTTTTAGAGCCAATTATAGTAAAATTGGAAGGATCCTGAATCATGAAGTACATGCGTCAAAAGTATGAGTGGTTATTAACTCAGATACAAAGTTTTCTCCCTAGTAGCGTCCTTCCCTGAAGCCCTTCTTGAAGGCTTCTGCTATTCAGAATGGTAACTACTTCCCTCTCAGAGGGAAGAGAGAGAGAAGTGCCCCCACTTCCAACTCCAAGAGTCTTGCCAGACCATCACTGCTATCCTCCCTGCTCCTCAGCAACACTGCACGGTGACTCCAGGACAGACAGTGCTCGACCCCTCTTCCTACTAAATAGCCTGGGATGAGTCACAAAATGTTCCTAATTCTCAGTTTTCATGTCTACAAAACAGGGACAATGAGATTTCTACTCCATAAATTTGAGAGGATAATGTGGAAAGTGCATGTGAAAGGGACTTAGCACAGTGTCTCCCTTATAGGAAACCCTCTGAATGTGAGTAATTATCAGCAGACCCACTTCACTTCTGCACCGAAATGGATGTATAGAAATAAGGAATGCTTGGTATCAATCAGGAGTCAGCAAATTTTCCTCTAAAGGCTAGAGAGTAAACATTCCAGCCTCGTGCTTGGAACACAAATCTCAGTTCTGGAGTTTTGCATGAATGCAGCCATAGGCAATACACAAGTGAACGAGTGTGGCTGTAGGGGCCAGATTTGTCCCCTGTCCCTAAGTCACCAATCCCTGGCTTTGAACTCTTGGGAGCCCCAGTCAAGTGTAATAGAAAGACATGCAGACTTGTCAGAGGAAGACAAGAGGGGCCAAAGGCTAGATCCATGCGATGCTAAAGAACACAGAGCTGATGTTTTAAAGGAGATTGTTGAATAAGAGATGAAATTATGTGAGTCAGTCCTCTAGAATACAAAGAAATATTTCAGATTGCTATTATGTAGCAGTATTTTATGTTATCATTGCCTCATAAGTAGAAGGCAATACTTGGAAGCAGTTTTAATTTTGTTTCTCCACCACAATAAATTACAAGGAGAATCAGCGTGTTTGCAGTCGCTTATAATATTGTTAAAAGTTACAGGTCAGACAGTGTTTTCTGAAAACCACAATTTGGCAATATAGCTATATGACTTAGAGCAAGTAGCTCAGCTATTGGGATTTTTTTTTTTTTTTAATTTCAGGATAAGTAAATTTTCAACGTTAAAACCAAGCCTGCCCGTTTTATTAGACGTTTACTTTGGGAACTTGGTTTCCCACCCTGGGGCCCCAGAGGTTCAGTATTTCTAGGAATGAAAATGCCTGCAAATTGACTGCTAGACATGCTCCCTGTCACTACAGCACAAATGAAGCTGGGCAGGGGAACATTTCTGTAAGGGTTTGACCGGAAAGGAATGGAAAGCATGTGGGTAGCAGAAGTCACTTTCTGTTCTTATTATTAAAATAAAGAAATGACAAATGAGAATCCGGGAGCAATATTGGACTCTAAAAAGGAGCCCACGGCTTAGTAACCACTCAGAACGCTTGACGGTTCACCAAAGCTGCCAAACAGGGGGGTGAGTCTGCTCCTTTGACAGCAGAGCGGCTACAGTTTGTGCTCCAAACAGGAAAGCAAAACACACTTCTGGGCCTTTCAGGATGCCTGCTCAGGAGAGCTCTTTGTAGGAAATTTACAGATTCCTAGCCGAGGGAGGACATTTAAGCATAGTACACAACACACACACACACACACACACTTCATCAATAAAGTTACAAAGGAGCCCCACATGCGTTGGACATCACATTGTACTTTGATATTTTAAATGGCTAGCTGCTTTTAGAGCTTTTACAATTTAACCAATGTCAATTCAAATGGATCGTGTGCTTTATCCACTGGAAATGAGAAATTAAGTCTGTCATGCTAAGGCCAGGTTCTCATCAGATTTCTCTTATTTTGTTGTTTTGCAGTTTTCTCCTCGTCTTTGGTTGCTTGATTTTGTCAGTGTTTTCCACCATCCCTGAGCACACCAAATTGGCCTCAAGTTGCCTCTTGATTCTGGTAAGTGAAACATAAAAACAAATGTGTACATAAAGTTTACATAATGTGTGGATGGTCTATAATATTTATGCAATGCATTTTGTCCCACAAAAAGTTATCTCTAGAAACAACAAGAGTTTCTGTGTAGTATAAAAGTCCCAAATGTCACTGAAACCTTTGCCTGCTCTTTTAATCTTTAGTTAGTCCTCTAGAATACATGGACATATTCCAGATTGCTGTTATGTAGCAGTGTCTTATGTGATTGTTGCCTCCTAAGTAGAAGGCAATACTTGGAAGCAGTTTTAATTATGTTTCTCCACCACAATAAATTACAAGGAGAATCAGCATCCATGCAGTCTCTCATAATATTGCTAAAAGTTACAGGTTAGAGAGTGTTTTCCGATAACCACAATTTGGTAGTATAGCTCCTTAGAATTGGCCAAGAACTATGAGAATATAGCACCTCATAAGAAAACAGAAGGCTTCATGCTCTTTTCAACCAACAGACTGTATTATGAATTTTGCTGCTAATGCAGTTACCTGGTGAGAAATTCTGTAGTTTGCTCTGTTTCCATTATGCTGTCAATCCTCAACCAGAAAGAATTGCTCAATTCATTTTAAAATGGAAAAATACCACAAGATATTTTAGTCTGAATTATTCTGGGCCTTTTCAGCTCTTATCCGTTCTATTACAACTGAGCTATGGTACTGTATACTTAAATCACAGCTGATTGAAAGTTTGGTTCATTTACATCCATTTTGACCTACTCACCATGTCCCAGAGTATCAGACTTGACAGTGTCAGAACTGTCTGAATGAGCTATAAATTGGAACAACTTACTTTTCCATAACATTTGGTGGACTAGAGAGGGAAAGAGAGAAAGAGGAGGGTGGAGTAAGATGAGTGTGTGCCCTAATAAACAGAAATTGGTTATGCACAGCAATGAACATTTTACAAAGGAGAGTACTTTTGCCTTGAAGCCAGAAAGTGAAAGGTGTCAACTCATATAACCTGGAGAGCTGCTCTTTTCCTTGCCCTGTCAGAGACTGGTTTGTGCATGGAGTTACCAAGACTTGATCCAGACTCCATCCTACATGAAGGAGAAATCACTTTTGAACTTAGAATGAATCTTTTCCAATTTGTTTCCATACAAATTGTACTCAGCAATATATAACTAACATCAAGGTTACTATTTCAAAGCCCAGGCAGACAACAAATAGACTAAAGAGCCCACTGGGGATTTGTCCATTTCCAGGGGTTCCACTGGGGTAGAAAGTGGGCTTTTAGCTTCATACACCAAATGGTCTGAGCAATTCAGTCCTTGCTAAAGAGTTTCTAAATAGTTCAAAGAAACCTATTTTATTAAAAAGGCAAAAGCTGGTTAATATCATGATTTTTAAAATTTCCTGAGCAGTAGACAACTAACCAGAGTTCAGTAACTAAAGTATATGTGAGTATATAAAAATATAGATGTTTTATACCTCCCATTGTTTTTTTGCCAGTTTTATTGAGATATATTGACATATATTGTGTAAGCTGAAGTATATAGTGTGATGATTGTATATACATATATATTGCAAAATGACTACCACATAAACTTAGTTAACACTTCATGATTTCACATGGTTACCATTGTGTGTGTGTGTGTGTGTGTGTGAGATGAGAATGCTTAAGATCTACTCCTTTATCAACATTCAAATATACAGTACAGCATATTACCTACAGCCACCACGCTGCACGTTAGACCCTCAGAACTCATTTGTCTTGTAATAGGGAGCTCATAACCTTTGAGCATCTTCACCCATCTCCCCCACCCTGCCTGCACAGTCACCAGGCTACTCTGTTTCTATGAGTTCAGGGGTTTTTGACTTTTAGATCCCACATGTGAGTGAGATCATACCATATTCTCTGTCTCACTTATTTCACTTAGCATAAGAACAATCCATGCTGTCACAATGGCAAGATTTCCTTTTATGGCTGAATATTATTCCATTTCACATGTGTATGTGTCATGGATAGATAGTTTCCATGTCTTGGCTGCAATGAATATGGGGGTGCAGAGGTCTCTTTGAGATCTTAATTGCATTTCCTTCAGATAAATACCCAGGAGTAGGATTGCTGCATCATATGGTAATTCTGGTTTTGGTTTTATAAGGAAACATCACACTGTTTTCCACAGTGGCTATACCAATTCTGCATTCCCACCAACTGTGTAGGAGAGTTCCCTTTCCTCCACATTCTCCTCAACACTGATCCCTCGATTTTTAATGCAGCCATTCTCACAGGTGTGAGGTGAAATCTTATTGTGATTTTGATTTGCATTTCCCTGAGGATTAGTGATGTCGAGGGCCTTTTTGTGTACCCATTGGCCGTTGATAAGTCTTCTTTTATCCCTCAGTCTTTTTTTTTTTTTTCCTCTAATTCCCTTGTTTTTAATCAAGTCTATTAAGATACAATTTACACAGAACAATCATCATGCATTTTAAGTGTCTACTTTCGTGAGTTTTGACAAACACCTGTTGTTTGTCACGTGTATTCATTTCTTAGGGCTGTATAACAAAGTGTGTCATATACATGAAATTATATATATCATTGTGTTGAGTGAAAGAAAGAGGTATTATATAGTCTTGCGTTTGGCTTCTTATACTCAACATGATAGTTTTGATATTCATTTGTATGTTTTTTAATTGAAGTATAGTTGATTTGCAATGTTCTGTTGGTTCTGGTGTATAGCAAAATGATTCCAATATACATTTTTTTCCTATATTCTCTTCTATTGTGGTTTATTAGAGTGTGTTGAATATAGTTCCCTGTGCTATACAACAAGTAGGACCTTATTGTTTATTTTGTCTATGGTAGTTGGTATCTGCTGATCCCAAACTCCTAATCTATCCCGCTCCCCACTCCCCATCTCCTTGGATAACCATAAGTTTGTTTTCTATGTCTATGAGTCTGTTTCTGTTTTGTAAATAAGTTCATTTATATCATATTTTAGATTACACATATAAGCAATATCATATGATATTTCTCTGACTTACTTCACTTAGTACGATAATCTCTGAGTGCATCTATTTTGCTGCAAATGACATTACTTCATTCTTTTTTATGGTTATACTATTTCATTGTATACATGAACTACATCTTCTTTATCCATTCATGTGTTAATGGACACAGGTTGCTTCTGTATTCTGGCTATTGTAAATAGTGCTGTCCTGAACATTAAGGTGCATGTATCTTTTTGAATTACGTTTTCCTCCAGATAGGAGTGAGATTGCTGAATCATATGGTAGTTCTATTTTTAGTTTTTTAAGAAACTTCCCTGCTGTTTTCCGTAATGGCTGCACCAATTTACATTCCCACCAAGAGTGTAGGAGTATCCCTCAGTCTCAAATGCCTGCAGCTCTGACAAAGTTGAAACCAGTCCTTTTCTGTGTGTGTCCCCAGATCCTTGCTGCCCCTTACCACTGCTCCACTCGCCGGTTGACAACGAAGGGAAAGCTTTAACAGCCACGAGCACAGTCATCAGGCACATTTACCAGGGAACTATAGCAGTCAAAATCTGTTTCCTTCCTCACCAAACACAAGTGGTTATTATGCACATGAGCCAGGCCTAAAGTGGGCATCAGAGTCACTTCTGGTTGGAGGGACAAGTCTGTGTAAAGAGCTGCTGTAATGTACAGTTTGTGGTGAGAAAACTCTTGCAAAGATACTTTTTTTTTTTACTATTAGGAAAGCATGATACGTTCCCAAATGCATCCCTTTTCAAATATTCCTGGTTCATTGGCCCCCATCAGGCCCCAGTGCACGTGGAAGTGGAGTGACCATCATATTTGGTGCCTTCTTTGCACTGAGCTCAGCACTGGGGTTTAATCCTCACAACAGCTTTATGAAGCAGGTGATGTTACTACCCATTTTTAACAGACGAGGAAACGAAGGCATAGAGAAGTGATTCGCTAAAATTACTCAGCTAAAAAGTGTTAGAAGTGGAATTTGGAGTCCTGACTCCAGAGTCTACATCATGCTCTTCATTCTGGGCTCCGTGGTCCCCATTTGGCTTGTAATCAAGGCCAGTAAGTTATAGGTTTACACGCAGCAGAGGAGTGCAGTTCTGGGTGACAACAGAACCTATGAGCTCAAGAGAACAGAGCAAAGCACCAAGGACAACAAAAAGCTGGTGTTGTTTTCCTGTGCTCTGTAAATTTTTCAGAACTGAAATGGAACTAGCATTTAACTACCTTTCACATATCAGGCTCACTGATTTCTTATTAAAGCAAACGACATTTTTGAAAACTTGCGATATGAGCATCATTCCTCCCATTTTACCACACTAAGTATAAGGCAGAGCTCAGGCTGCGCCCCAGACCCGGCTGCCACCTCGCACTCTCTTCCCCCTCAGTTGAGACCAACAGGTCAGCCCAGTGAGTCTGGCGTCGCTCAGGGCAGCTTTACCATCCAAGCCTTCCCTGTGGTTCCACATATGCCAAGAGTGAGTCCTGAAACCCTTTTATTTAGGTTAAGTTCATTTCTTTTTTCTTAAAGAGTCTGTTTACAAAGCTGTCACAAATGGGAGTATCCCTTCACACCACTAGCAGTGCTTTGTATCAAGAATTACAAATCCGGATTTGTGAACAATCAACAGCTCCCATCTGGCGTGCCAACAGTCCCGGCTCCTTTGTGCAGATGACCTGAGCACCTGTTGGTGAATGGAGCTCTCCTATTTTCAGTTAAACTAGTGTGGAAAGTTTTGTTCCAGTTTGTATGTTTCTGCATCTATATCTCACCTTCTTAATAGCAATGCTGCTTGGAGCCCAATTCCTCTCTATTGGATAACCTCTTGTCTTCCACATTAAAGTATTCATTTTGGCCTTTAAATGTAAACTGTTCAACATGTTGATGATTTGTATATATTTCCTGTGACATTCTCCCCTGATGACCTCTCCTCTTAATGAAAATGATGTATATCGTTTGCAAAATGTTCTTTGAAGGTGGTCATTTCTAAGATGGCTGACACATATGCAGTAAAAAGAACGTCATTATTAGTTTCAGCAAGAAGAGAATGTCTCAGTGTATTTGCTCCTCTGCCCTCCTGCTGGAGAAGGAAATGGCACCCCACTCCAGTACTCTTGCCTGGAAAATCCCATGGACGGAGGAACCTGGTAGGCTACAGTCCATGGGGTTTCAAAGAGTCGGACACCACTGAGCGAGTTCACTTTCACTTTCCTCCTGCTGTGTGAGTAGGACTTCCAACCACAATGGATTGTGCTGAGCATCTGGACAAGACTCATACACACAGTCAGAGATCCAGGCTTTCCCAAACATCTGGCTGTTTGGCACCTTCTGGATAGAGCATATGCATATTTGCTGGTTGTGCTCTGTGTCACAAAGCAAACATGGGTTTGCTGTTTCTGTGCACAATGAATCAGTTCCTGAAATGTGTACAAATCCAATTTAGGCAGATCTAATTATATCTTCAATGCACTAGTGGAGCTTACTATTTAAAGAAAATCTGTAGTGAATCCTTTTGTAAAGTGAAGAGTCCCCTTGAAAAGCTAATAAGTACATAATTAATCTGTGTTACATGTTTGTTTTCTTCCTCTAATGTGGGTACATGTGGGTTTTGTTTTTTTTTTTTTAATCACTGTAAACTACCCATTATATAACACGGTACTGAAGAATTAGATATGTTGCTACCATTTCCCATCTATCCTACTGGCAGAAGGAAAGTCAGCCCCAGAAACATTTACCAGTCCTTCCAAAGTAGAAAGGCTTGCACATAAAATTACGTAGATTTGATGTACAAGATGACATTGCATCTTTACATTTAAAGGCTGGCATGGACATTGTAAAACAGGATAACAACGTCAGGACAAGGATCCATTTGAAGTTCTTCAGTCTTCTGTGGATAGAAGATGTGAAATGATCAAAAGTGAGGAATGAGCAATGCTCCTTTCTGTTTATCACATCCCTGTCATGTACCGCAGAAAGCAAGCAGAAGATCCCAAGGAACATTGAAAACTGCAATTATTTTCCTTTGCTTGTCTTTCATCAAGGCAAACGCAAATAAACTTTAAATGATTCATGGGGACTAATGACCCTCATCAATCTGCTGATGACTGAAAAGAAAATGCAGGAGCAGTTTACACCTACACGGAATCTTCACCGAGGATAATAACAGAGTAGGCGAGGCACTCTGTGAAACGTACTTCAGATTCAGAGGGAAGAGTTGTTCAAGTTGAAGATAATGGAATTATGCCTAATTAAGACCATGTCTCCACCCACAACTAAGGCAGCCAAGACCTTCCACACTCCCAGCGTGAGATGTGGATGCCGGGGTCTTCACCAGGGTGTCCAGTGTGTGTCACAGACCTGCTCCACGCAGCTCCGTGTCTTGACATAATGAGCAGCCCTGAGCCAGGCCGCTCTGATGCCAGCAGCTATGTCCTCTAATCACAGAAGCTTATTCAGCAGGAGGAGTGGTAGGGAACATGGTGGTGTTGGAAGCAGTAGAGGGTGGCTAGAAAATAGCAGAGTCCAGGAGGGGTGGCAACTTGCCTTACCATGGTCCCAGGCTTCAATATTTTCCATCGTTTGAAACCTGCTCGGACACCTCCTCCTGCGGAGAATGAACGGGCTCTTCGCTCTGACCTCCTGCAGCACCCAAGTCTGAAGGTGTGTCTCCTCCCTTCTCCATGGATGCCAGAGTGTTTCCGCAGCTCCCAGCGTGGATGAGGTTTTGAGGGGGAAGATCGGGGTACAACAGTAAGCAAAACAGCAAAATCTCTGTCCTCATGGAAAATATAGAGTAGACAAGTTAACAAAACAAGTGTTAAAAATAACAGTAGGGAAAAAAGGGAATAGATAATTACGGAGTGTTTCAATTGTGTGTTCATACAGGTCTGCCAAGAAGGGTAGACTCGCACCATAGGCTGCAGTGAGGTGAGGCAGCCAGCCCTGCAGGGATTAGAGGAAAGAGCTTTCCAGGTGGATGGAGCGGGGAGGGTAAAAGCCCCAGCAGGACTTCACCTGCTGAGCCTCAGGAGGGTAAGAGGACCAGGCCAGCTGAGGGAGAGAGTGATGTAGGCTGGGGAAACTGAGGCATCATGGGCTCTAACTCAGCAGCAATGCTGAGTAAAGTGGGATCTGGTGGCAAATTATCAAGAAATCTTCTTTGATGAGAGAAGACGGCTGATGGTTTAACTGCACAAGATTAATATTGAAATGTTGCTCTCTCGTGGATATGGCACCAAAATTAAACCCTGATGCAGTTCCTGACTTAAAAGAACTGGATGGAGCAGGGGAGTCACAAAGGGGCAGCCCTCTGGGAACCATCGGCATCGTTTGTGGAAAACCTAATGGAAAATAACAGAAAACCTAATAGACTACAAGGCAGAAGTGAGGTCTGATAAGCCCAAGGTAGGGGTTGACTGGAACCAAAGACGTGGCCCCTAGATGAATAAGAATTGCAAATCCTGTGTGGTTGGACAGGGCCCCGCAGACAGTTGTGGGAGAACCAAGACTCTCTGCCGCTTGCAGGGTACACCCCGTTTCAGATGCTCCCTGCCTGTCTAGGCTCTTCATCTGCCCTTGGTCTCCTCACTGTCTCTGTGGCTTAGACTCACATCTTCCTTTGACCTGTGTACCCCAGTTCTGGATGTTCCATTTGGTCTCTGATCCTGTATAATTCCACAGATTTCCAGAAATTTCCCTGGATCCTACCTCCCTCCTGTCCTCATTGCTCCAGGCCTGGTGCCTTAATTCACTGCAATTTTAATTCAGATAAATGTGAAGTGCTTCCTACCTTCCAGCCCAGTGAATGGAGTCCCAGACATGAGTTAACACCGCCCTGACCTAGTGGCAGACCCGTTAGCATATTCCTGTCTACAGCCTCTGACTAATAGAGGGAAAATGAAAAGCCTTGAGATCATGGATCTATAAAAAATAAATGGTGAAACTAGGAGATGAAAGAAAAATGGGTTAATTTGACATTTTTTATTACCCACTTAAGATATTTGGCCACCTGATGGGAAGAACTGGCTCATTTGAAAAGACCTTGATGCTGGGAAAGATTGAAGGCAGGAGGAGAAGGGGACAACAGAGGATGAGAAGGTTGGATGGCATCACTGACTCAATGGACATGAGTTTGAGTAAACTCTGGGAGTTAGCAATGGACAGAGAAGCCTGGCGTGCTGCAGTCCATGGGGTCACAAAGAGTCAGACACAACTGAATGACTGAACTGAACTGAAGATATATGGACATGAGAGAATAAATCTATCTCAAGTCATTGATTTCTCATGAAAGTCACAGATAAGATTACCAAAAGCTACTTTCAATATAGGTCTACTGATCACCCGTACATGGGGAATTTGGGTTTGGAACTATATAAACCCAAAGCTGTTCCCATGCAACCTACCTCCCACTCAGATATCGAATATTGAGTTGGAATATGAGGGTCTTCTTTACCCTGCAGGCCTACATCAGGGGTCACAATTAAGGTAAAAAGACACATCAGTGCTTTTGCAAAGTAGAGAAAAAATTTCCAAGCTGTAAATGGCCGTTTGACAAACAGCATTACAGGCTGGATTCCAGGAGAAGGCTGCAGGCCTGACTTCCTCTGGGGCTGGAAATCATAATGAATCCACAGATCATAATGGAAATGGAAAACAGAAGTGAGACTTGCAGGTGTCACAGGCCCTCCAGCTGTGCCTTACCGGAGGCTGCAGGCAATTTGTGCTGAAGAGAGAAGCCTAGAAGCCCTCCTCCCAGGAGCCAAAGCACCTCAACAAAGATGCCCTTGGGTGGGGCCCAGACTGAGGGGAGCACCAGCCCTGGGTGGTCAGGCAGGAGACTCACTCTGGCCCCCACTCCCCACCCCGGACTCTCCTGAACTTTATTTTCTTAAATCAGATGGAATCAGGTACTTATCACCATCAAATGCAGCCTTCAAAGTAAAGAACAGGGACTTCCCTGGTGACTCAGTGGTAAAGAATCCTCCTTGCAATGCAGCAGACACGAGTTCAATCCCTGATCTGTGAAGATCCCACACACCACAGAGCAACTACACCCGTGCACCACTGCTTCTGAGACCACGCTCTAGAGCCTGCAAGCTTCAATTACTGAGCTTGCACACTGCGACTACTGAAGCCTGTGCACCTAGAGCTTGTGCTCAGCAACAAGAGAAGCCACCACCGTGAGAACACCGTGCACCACAACGGAGAGTGGCCCCTGCTCTGCGCAACTAGAGAAAGCCTGTGCTCAGCAACGAAGACCCAGTGCAACCAAAAATAAAGAAAGAAAAATTAAAATTAAAAAAAGAAGAGAACAATCCCAGCCTGATCAGAGGGCATCGTGCACACTGCAGGCAGAGGATGGGGAGCCTCCTGCTCTTTGGCCTCTTCGAGATCATGATGGTAATAACTGGGGAACTTGTGACTTGATTACACATCTGTGAGTATGGGGCCCCACT
This sequence comes from Bos taurus, assembly GCF_002263795.3. NCBI lineage: Eukaryota > Metazoa > Chordata > Mammalia > Artiodactyla > Bovidae > Bos > Bos taurus. Next base: position 12,443,709 of record NC_037336.1, read on the forward strand.
TGTTCAACCCATCTGGGTCTCTCCTGCAAGCTCCTTCCTCAGTCACTTTCTGGCTTTGGCCTGGGGTCCCCTGCAGTGGATAATTGTGTCCTCAGGGTCACTGTAGCCAGGCAGGGATGAGCATGCTCCCCGCCACCCCACCCCATTCAGGCAGGCAATGTGTGAGCAGGTTGTGAGGCTTGTCTGTTCATAAAGCCCAGTAAAAGAACTGTAGGCTGGAGTCAGAAACAGGCAACATCCAGCTGGGCTGTTCAGAGGACAAATGATTCCTTAAGGCCCCTCTGCATCCTGAAGGACATCTTGACCTAAAGCTGCTCATCTATCCATTCATCCATTTATTCACCCATATGGAATATTCACTCAGCACCTCCTGGGAATGCTCTGAGCCAGAGGGACTATCCATGTCACATGCCAGCTGTATACTTGACACTTACAGTCCCCACCCTGTCTGTCGAAGTTCCTCAAAACCATTTTTCTACTTAAATCAGGTGGAGAGTTTTGAGTATTATGCATATGCAGTTCTCTTTCTTCACAGTCCCATGATGCAAATTGCCTCAAATGTGATGATCAATTGGAGAAGGTTACGGCAACCCATGACTTGGGTTGGCAACTCATGTCCACAGAGAATCCCATGGACAGAGGAGCCTGGCAGGCTATCGTCCATAGGGTCACAGAGAGTCAGACACGGCTGAAGCGACTTAGCAGGTGATGATCAATTGGGTAATGATGTCAGTGTAACATGAAATTTAAAGATGAGTTTTCCTAAATAGCAGCAGCTGAACATAGAGAAGATCCCCTGGAGTAGGAAACAGCACCCCACTCCAGTATTCTTGCCTGGGAAATTCCATGGACAGAGGAACCTGGTGGACTACATTCCATGGGATCACAGAGTTGAACACCACAGAACACGCACCCACACACTCATGCATGAGTGTAAAGCACATTATCTGGGCTGAATACAGCGAGCCTGGAGGGGTGGGGTCACATTGTTCTTTGTTTTGGACACTTGCTCTGCCTTGGAAGTGCCCGTAGCATGATTCTCTCCAGTCTGTTCAACCACACAAAAGAAAAGTGATCCATCTTTAGCACCATATTTTGTGAGAAGCCTGCACCTCTCTCCCTGTGCCTTGTGATGTGGGGCCCTTGTCTCCAAAGCCAGTGGACTGCACCCTCCCAACACCCCCCATCAGGCTCTCTCCACACTGATGTGAGTGAGGGCCAGGACTTTCACAGCATCTCTCTGATAGAACTTGACATGTCTTTTAAACCATACTGGTATCTTATTAGGATTGTTGTTTATGTTAAATCTCTGTTGAGAAAGTTCCATAGGCTCAGAGTGGTTTACCCTAGTGCTATTTTTTAAATTAATTTATATTTTATTGAAGGATAATTGATTTACAGAATTTGGCTGTTTTCTGTCTTGAGAAAGAAGAATGGAACTGGAGCAATCAAGCTTCCTGACTTCAGGTTATACTAAAAAGCTATAGTCATCAAGACCATATTGTACTGACACAAAAACAGAAATATAGACCAATGGAACAAGATAGAAAGCCCTAGCTCTATTTTTATCATAAAGCCTGATTTTTTATGGAGCAAGGTTACCTAAAACCTGGGTTTTCATCACTGCGTTTATTCTTTAAATGATGTATAGGTGATTTACAATGTTGCATTAGACTCAGTTCAGTTCAGTTCAGTTCAGTTGCTCAGTCTTGTCCAACTCTCTGCGACCCCATGGACTGCAGCACACCAGGCCTCCCTGTCCATCACCAACTGCCAGAGTTTACTGAAATTCATGTTCATTGTGTCAGTGATGCCATCCAACCATCTCATCGTCTGTCATCCCCTTCTCCTCCCGCCCTCAATCTTTCCCAGCATCAGGGTCTTTTCCAGTGAGTCGGTTCTTCACATCAAGTGGCCAAAGTATTGGAGTTTCAGTTCAGTATCAGTCCTTCCAATGCATATTCAGGACTGATTTCCTTTGGGATTGACTGGTTGGATCTCCTTGCAGTCCAAGGGACTCTCAAGAGTCTTCTCCAACACCGTGGTTCAAAAGCATCAATTCTTCAGTGCTCAGCTTCCCTGGTGGCTCAGAGGTTAAAGCATCTGCCTGGAATGCGGGAGACCTGGGTTCGATCCCTGGGTCGGGAAGATTCCCTGGAGAAGGAAATGGCAACCCACTCCAGTATTCTTGCCTGGAGAATCCCATGGAGGGAGAAGCCTGGTAGGAAAGAATTGGACACAACTGAGCGACTTCACTTTCAGCCTTCTTTATGGTCCAACTCTCACATCCATACATGACTATTGGAAAAACCATAGCTTTGACCAGATGAACCTTTGTTGGTAAAGTAATGCATTAGTTTCGAGTATACTGCAAAATGTTTCAGGATTCAGTTATGTTATATATATACATATATGTGTGTGTGTGTGTATAGACATATATATTATTCTTTTCATTATGTTTGTTATAGGATGTTGAATATAATTCCCTGTGTTATACAATAGGTCCTTGTTGTTAATCTATTTTACATATAATAGTGTATATATGTTAATCCCAAATTCCCAATTTATCCCTCCTCCTCTTTTCCCCTTTATAACCATAAGTTTGTTTTCTGTCTGTGAGTCAGTTTCTGTTTTATAAGTAAGTTCATCTGTATCACTTTTTAGATTCCACATATAAGTGATATCATATAACTAAGTCTTTTTCTTTCTGACTTACTTCACTTGGGATCATAATCCCGAGGTCCATCCAAGTTGCTGCAAATGACATTATTTCATTCTTTTTCATGGCTGAATAGTATTTCATTGTATATATGCACCACATCTTCTTTATCCATTCCTCTGTCAATGGACATTTAGGTTGATTCCATGTCTTGGCTATTGTCAGTAGTGATGCTCTGAACATAAGGGTGCATGTGTATTTTCGAACTAGAGTTTTCTCCACATTTGTGCCTAGAAGTGAGATCGCTAAATCATATGTTAGCTCTGTTTTTAGTTTTTTAAGGAAACTTCATCCCGTTCTCCATTGTGACTGCACCAATTTCTATTCCCAGCAACAGTGTAGGAGAGTTTATTTTTTTTCCACATCTTATCCAGCATTTCATCAATGCATTTATTGCACTTTGGCAAAAAAGTTGGTATAAGTAGATGAGACTATCCATTTGCCAATCCAGAAGTACTTGCTGCATTCTGCTTGATACTATGGTTGTTTTTTTTTTTTTTTTCAGTTTTATTTATTTTTTTTAATTTTATTTTATTTTTAAACTTTACATAATTGTATTAGTTTTGCCAAATATCAAAATGAATCCGCTACAGGTATACATGTGTTCCAGTGAAAGGCATCAGTGTGTCCTTAAGTCATAGGATGACATGGGAGATGTCATTCTTAGGTCACATAAACCAGAAGGATAAAAACCTGTGTCAGATGATGGTTTATTCTTCATCCAAAGTGTCTTCTTCTCCCTTTTCTCAAGCTATATTAAATCTTTAAGCTCTACAAACCTGTTCATGAAAGGTTCACAATTTTTTTAATTAGTCAATTTTAATCAAGGAAATTTGTATGCAGTTTAGATAGAAAAATAATGTTTCTGCAACATTTCTGAAACAAATTTTAAGACTGTTATAATAGAGAAAGTTGAGAATATTTTATTTAGAATATAAGACAATTTGATTTAATAACAATAAACCTAATGTTTCACATTAACTCTATGGATTTTGACACATTCTCAGTATGTAAAATCTACAACATTTGTGTTCTATCTTTTTCTGTCTTTAACATAAAGTAAAATTCCAAATAATTTTTAGACTTAGAAGATGCAGTTCTTAACCTTGCCACACATGACCTTCTTCCCACATCTCTCTGGTCCTTCCTGTTTCTCTAGGCTTATTTCCACATGGATTACCCTTAAAGGTGCCCACACAAGCAGCATCATGTGTATGCATACCTGTGTGCATGTGTGTAAACACTCACACACTCATTCACAGTCACACTTTACACTCAAGCAATAGCGAACCATTCACGCTTTCCAAGAACACTGCCTCTGTATTTTCATAAATGGATTTTTTCTACTTGAAAGCCCAGTTTATACAACTTCCCTGTTCTACCACCACCATAGTAATTCTTACTCATCTGTTAGGTCTCACTCCCACTCCCTGGAAGTTTTCCCTGACCTGCCCTCCCCAGGAATTGTTACATTTCCTTCCTCTGTGTTCTGGGATGCAGAACAGCTCCCAGAAGACAGGTTATAGCAGTGGATGGTCAATAACAGCATTCCTTGTATCCAGGATGATCATCAGTTTCCAAACATTTCATTTCTGCTAGACAGAAAACTACCTAAAAATTGGGACCATATGTTAGTCTCTGTATTTCCTAGTTTGTACAACAAGGCCTAGCAAGTAGCGAGTGCTCAAAAAACGTGTGACCCAGCTGCCTAGCCCAAAGAAGTTGGAAATATACTCCACATGCAGCCTGTTTTGTCAGCTCTATAGCATTATCATGATTTTTTTTTTTTTTTTTTGCTTATTTGTGACTGTGGTTTCTGTCCCCAGAATGCAGGCTCTGTAAGAATGGGTCTTGCCCTGTTCATCACTCCCACCCCAATGTCTGGAACAAAAAGGTGCTCAATAACTGGAAGAAAAAAAGGTTCAAAATAGAACTATCAACTGTGCAAAACAAATGACTAGATCCAGATATTAGTGTATAAATTCAGTGCCTCCGTGAAGACATTAAAATACCCTGGCCCTAATTAATCTTTTAATTTTAGCAGTATGAAATTCCCCAAATAATTTTTCATCCTTTGGAAGATCTGTAAAGGCAAGTATAATTAAGTAGTGTTGGGCACAAGTTTCAAGATCTAAAATAAAATGATTATTTGTTAACTTATGCCTCTTTCTTCCCCACTCATCCTCATCTTCTGCTGAGCTTCAGTTACCCTTCTGAATCTGGGATCATCAAATATTTATGTTATTAAAACAAATACTCTTGCCTAATATCAAAGCAAGCTGATCACCAACATTAAAGAATAATCATATAATATGAGTCTGTAGCCAACATTAAAAATGAATAGGGTTATGTACTAAGAGAGAATTACTGCCATGACCCAGTCAGTTACTCAACACTAACATATTTTAATTATAAATTCATTTACCAATGACTTGCTGCAGTCACTTCAGTCGTGTCTGACTCTGTGAGACCCCATAGATGGCAGCCCACCAGGCTCCTCTGTCCCTGGGATTCTCCAGGAAAGAACAAATGGAGTGGGGTGCCATTTCCTTCTCCAATGCAGGAGAGTGAAAAGTGAAAGTGAAGTCGCTCAGTCGTGTCCAACTCTTCGCTATCCCATGGACTGCAGCCTACCAGGCTCCTCCATCCATGGGATTTTCCAGGCAAGAGTATTGGAGTGGGGTGTCATTGCCTTCTCCATTTACCAATGACTTACTCCTTCACTAATGATCTTTAGAGGCAAAAGCAATAGGGACTAATGCCTCTAAACAGCTTCCTACGATAGTGTTTTAGATCAACTGCACCTATTCAAACTAAGATGTTTTCATCACTCTCTCCTAGACCTCATGCAAAGCATTATTTATATTTCACTTTTGACACAATTTTTTTAAACCATGCACTGAAAAAGCATTTTTTTAGTGTCTACTATGTTCTAGGCACTACACCCTGGTTTCCTCCCTAATCTCATTTGGATTATTCTGTTTTCTCCCATTTTTAACCTAAAGTAGAATTTTAAATAATATTGTGAATTAAAAGACCAAGTGTCTTGTCTGAAGAGAGAAAGAATCAAAAGTGAGTAAGAGAACAAAAAGTAAGCAGAATTAAAGATGATGTGAACCATAAATATGATGACATAATAGAAATGTGTAAAAGAACCACTGGTTACAACAGAGAATGTGACTGTTTCTCCACTGCAAGATGAGGAAGGCTCCAGAGGTGGGGACCTTTAAGTGAGATCTAGAGTCACAGAGATCTGAATCAGTCTGGCTAAATTCTTAGGGTTCAGGTACACAGATAGAGCTCAGAGAAGGGCTAGAATCAGACAGAGAAGAACCTGGTTTTCTAAACTAAAGTCATTTGGAACTCATGCTGTAAGTGATGAAAACCATATGAGGTCTTTAAGCAGCTCAATAACCTCATCAAATTTGTTTTTGATAAAAATAAGTCTGCCTGCACGTTGGAGGGTCAGTGGAATAGGGAGGGAACACTGGAGGACAGAGCTGAGTGTAAAGGAGTGACCATAAGGTGAGAATATTATTGAAGCATTTAGGGATAAAATAGTACTATTGTCCCCATCTCTCAACGAAATGTTGAGTGCCCCAGATGTTAATGAAAGCATATGGCTTATTGATATGTGACTTAAATGTTGAAATCTTTGAGCATTGAGGAACTCAGCACTGCTGAGCTGTGCAAAGGAGGTAGTGGGTGACCCTGGCATGCAGGGTGCTTCTAGGATCTTAGCATCCTCAGGCTGGGGCATGTTAACACAAGTTGAGTGTGCTTATTTGCTTTGGTGATTTTTTTTTCTATCTAATGGAAAGAGAACCCACTTAAATAATGATTTTGTTCATCTGAAATGTTAGTCATAAAAAGTGGCTAGTCACCACAGTTTTTAGAAATTTCCACCTTATAATTAAAAAAAAATAAAATTGTTGGTCATCAGTAGAAACATAAAAATGAATTCTGGCTCTTGTTAGGAACAAATCATACTGAAAATTTATTTTATGCCTCTATATTTCTGAATATTACAAAATGAAGAGAGAGTAATCCCTCATTTCAGATGGGATTTTTCTTGGAGATTCTCCCAAGCAATTAATTTTTCTCTTTGGTTTTCCTCATCTTGCCTCCTGAAAATCCCGAAGTTTGATTTTTTAATTCCTAGCTATCTTTTGATGACAAAAAGCTTACACATATTCAGGTAAGCTAAAACTTTAAACAATTTTTTAAAATTATTTTCCTTTGAAATTGTTTTGATGATGCAGACGTTGATGCCAGTGACTAAACTCTTTTATTGATGTTTGTTGCTTAGTATGTGACCAAGATTTGATGTCAGAGGCTTAGGCATGCGGCAGAGCCTTGCAGCCAACAGGGATAAGGCCAGCCCATGCATACCAGCACACCACCATAGTTGATCCTACAACAAAAGAAGGGTCCGTGCACCCCACAGAGGGAGGTAAAATTGCATAGTTTTAGAATGCATTACAAATGATCACCCACATAATCATATACATTTATAAAGGCATAGTTGTAAATAAACCTCACAGTAACCACAAACCAATAATCTATAACTGATACACATGCCAAAAATGGAGAGAGAGAGAAAGGACTTGAAACATAATACTGAGAATGGTCATTAAATCACAAAGAAAGAGAGCAAAGACAAAAAAAAGAAAAAACAAGAACTACAAAAAAAAAACAATGAACAAATGGAAATAAATATATAGTCATCAATAACTACTTTAAATGTAAATAGAGTAAATGCTATACAATCAAAGTGGCTAAATGCATGCAAAACAAGACCCATATATATGCTGCCTTCAAGAGACTCACATCAGTTCTAAAGACACACGCAGACTGAAAGTGAAGAGGGTGGAAAAATGTACTTAATGCCAGTGGAAATGGAAATAAAACCTGGGTAGTAAAACTCATATAAGACAAAATAGACTTTAAAGCAAAGACTAACAACAGAAAAGAAGGACATTACATGATGATAAAGGGATCAATCCAACAAGAAGCTGTAACAATTATAAATATATACGCACTCAAGAAAGGAGCAACTAATTACATAAAGTAAGTACTGACAAACATAAAGGGAGAAATTGAGAGTAATGACAGTAGGGAGACATTAACACTTCATTTACATTAATGGACAGATCATCCAGACAGAAAATTAATAGGGAAATATTGGCCTTTAATGACACATAAGATCACACAGACTTAATAGATATATGTGTGGAACATTTGACCAAAAGCATTAGAATACACATTTTCAAGTGTATATGGGACATTCTCCAAGATAGATCACATGCTAGAACACAAAAACTGTCTAAATAAATTTAAGAAAACTGAAATCATATCAAGCATCTTTTTGACAACAATGATACAAAAAATAGAAATCAACTAGAAGAAAAAAAACTTCAAAAAGTTCAAACACATGGAGACTAAACAATATGCTACTGAACAACTAATGTGTCACTGAAAAAAATCAAGGACAAAATCAAAAAATACCTGGAGACAAAGGAAAATGATAATGCAAAAATTCAAAATCTGTGGGATTCAACAAAAGCAGTTTAAGAGGGAATTTTATACAAGCCTACCTAATGAAACAAAGATTAATGTATCCCAACCTGGTAAAGGCCATATAGAACCCTCAGTTCAGTTCAGTTCAGTCACTCAGTCGTGTCTGATTCTTTGTGACCCCATGGACTGCAGCACACCAGGCCTCCCTGTCCATCACCAACTCCCAGAGCCTACTCAAACTCATGTCCATCACGTCAGTGATGCCATCCAACCATCTCATCCTCTGGCATCCCCTTCTCCTTCTGCCTTCAATCTTTCTCAGCACCAGGGTCTTTTCCAATGAGTTGGTTCTTCACATCAGGTGGCCAAAGTATTGGAGTTTCAGCTTCAGCATCAGTCCTTCCAATGAATATTCAGGCCTGATTTCCTTTGGGATTGATTGGCTGGATCTCCTTTCAGTCCAGGGAACTCTCAAGAGTCTTCTGCAATACATCAAACCCACAGCTTTTACCATTTCCTCTATGATCAGGGACAAGATAAAGAAGCCCACTCTCACCACTTTTATTAAACATGGTATTGGCAGTCTAAGTCATACTAATCTGGTAAGAAAAAGAAATAAAAGGAATCCAGATGAGAAGGAAAAAGTAAAACTGTCACTGTTTAGAGATGTCATGATACTATAATTAGATTGGGCTTCCCTGTGACTCAGAGGGTAAAGCATCTGCCTGTGATGCGAAAGACCCAGGTTCGATCCCTGGGTCGGGAAGATCCCCTGGAGAAGGAATGGCAACCCACTCCAGTATTCTTGCCTGGAGAATCCCATGGACAGAGGAGCCTGGTGGCCTACAGTCCATGGGGTCGCAAAGAGTCAGACACAACTGAGCGACTACGCTTACACTTACGCTTATGCTTATGCTTAATTAGACTATTCTAAGGAGGCCATCAAAAAAAAAATTGTTAAAACTTAGCAATGAGTTCAGTAAATCTGCACAATACATGTTAAGGTATAGATATCTGTTGCATTTCTACACACTAACAATGAACTATACACAATACACTAACAATGAGCAAGCTCTGAGAGTTGGTGATGGACAGGGAAGCCTGATGTGCTGCAGTCCATGGGGTCACAAAGAGATGGACATGACTGAGCGACTGAAATGAATGAACAATGAACTATCAGAAAGAGAAATTAAGAAAACAATCCCATTTTACAATAGCATCAAAAATAATAAAGTACTTATGAATAAATCTAACCAAGGAGAGAAAAGACCTGTACTAGGAAAACTATAAGATATTGATGAAAGAAACTTCAGATGACAGAAACAAATTAAATGATATACCTTGCTTATGGATTGGAAGAATTAATATTGTTAAAATGCCTGGACTACACAAAGCAATCTATAAATTCAGTAAAATCTCTATCAAAATTCCGATTAGCATGTTTCACAGAACTACTAATTCTAAAGTTTGTATGAAAGCACAAAGGCCCTGACTAACATAAACAATTTTGAGAAAGAAAAACAAAGCTAGAAGTATCACGTTCCCTCATTTCAAACTATACCTCAAAGCTACAGTAATCAAACAGTATGGTCCCAGCACAAAATCAGACACATAGATCAACAGAACAGATAGAGAGCCCAGAAATGAACTTACAGTTATATGGTCAGTTAATCTACTCAAAAAAGGCAAACATAAGCAATAGGAATAAGACAATGTCTTCAAAAAATGGTTCTGGGAAAACTAGACAGCTACATGCACAAGAATCACAGCTACTTTCTCACACCATATACAAAAATAAACTCAAAATGAATGAGAGACTTAAATGTCAGACCTGGAAGCATAAAACTCCTGGAAGAAAACATAAGGAGTAAGTACTTTGACATCAATACTAGTAATATTCTTTGGATATGTCTCCTCCAACAAGGGAAACAAAAACAAAAATAAGCAAATAATAGATCAGACTAAAAAACTTCTGCATGGTGAGGGAAACAGTCAACAAAATGAAAGAACAGACTACTGAATGGAGAAGATATTCACAAATTATATGTCTGATAAGGGGTTAATATTCAAAATATACAAAGAACTCATACATTTCAATATCAGGAAAACAACAAACCAGGTTAAAAATTGGCAGAGTACCTGAATAGACATTTTCCAAAGAAGACATACAGAGGCCAACAGACACATGAAAAGATGCTTGACGTCACTAATCATGCTGCTGCTGCTGCTAAGTCGCTTCAGTCGTGTTCAACTCTGTGCAACCCCATAGACGGCAGCCCTCCAGACTCCCCCGTCCCTGGGATTCTCCAGGCAAGAACACTGGAGTGGGTTGCCATTTCCTTCTCCAATGCATTAAAGTGAAAAAAATAAAGTGAAGTTGCTCAGTCGTGTCCAACTCCTAGCGACCCCATGGACTGCAGCCCACCAGGCCCCTCCGTCCATGGTATTTTCCAGGCAAGAGTACTGGAGTGGGGTGCCATCGCCTTCTCCGCACTAATCATGAGGGAAATGCAAATCAAAACCACAATGATATCTCACCTCACAGCTGTCAAGATGGCCATCATCAAAAGACAATAGATGACAAGTGTTGTGTGAGGATGTGGAGAAAGAGGAACCTTAATGCAGTCTTGTTGAGAATGTAAATTGGTGCAGCCACTGTTGAAAACAGTATGCAGGGTCCTCAAAACATTAAAAGTAGAACTACCATGTAATCCAACAATTCCATTTCTAGGTATTTTTCCAAAGAAAGCAAAAACACTAATTCAAAAAGATACATGCACCATATGCTAATTCGTGGCATTGTTTATAATAGCCAAAATATAGAAGCAACCAAGTGTCCATTGATAGATGAATGGATAAATGTATGAGATAGATAAATGATAGCCAGATAAAGTAGATAGATATACACACAGTAGAATACTATTCAACTGTAAAAAAGAGAAGGAAGTCCTGCCTTTTGTGACAATTTGGATGAACATTGAAAGGATTGTGCTAAGTGAGATAAGTCAGGCTGAGAAAGACAAATACCATGTGATTTCACTTATATGTGGAATCTAAAAACAAAAGGGAGGAGGGTTCAGGATGGGGAGCACATGTATACCTGTGGCGGATTCATTTTGATATTTGGCAAAACTAATACAATTATGTAAAGTTTAAAAATAAAATTAAAAAAAAAAGAAGCATTAAAAGAACAGAAGCAAAAAAAAAAAAAAAAACAGAAGCAGACTCAGAGGAAAAACAGGTAGTCGTCAGAGAGGATGGCATTGGGGGATGAGTGAAATAGATGAGGGGGATTAAGAAGATACAAACTTCAGTTGCGAAGTAAATAAGTCACAGGATATAATATACAGCACAGGAAATAGAGTCGATAACATTATAATAGTTTTGTATGGTGACAGAGGGTCACCAAAGTTACCACAGTGGTCATTTTGTAATGATAAAATATCAGATCACTGTGTCTTAACCTCAGACTTCAATTAAAGTATTAAATACATAACCCAGGAGTTAATTAAAACATTTCATGCATTAAATAAATTTCTATTTAAATTTATCTTGGAAAGTATAAAAATCAAATATAAGATGATTCTTTCTTCCTGCTGTTTTTCTTTCCTTTTCTGCCAATAAATGATGTCACATCTCACACTGTTTCTCACTGCCTGAGAGCCACCCGGAAGCTTGTCAGTTCAGGGCCACATTGAGCACCGAGAACAAGGCAGTGTGGGCAGAGTAGCATCTGCTTGGGGATACTGATCATGTGGGAGACCCTCTCCTGAGGGCGTGACACGTTCGCAGCCTCAGCCTTCTGCTGTCGCAGGTGGCAGGGAAGCCTTCTCAGCTTGCAGTCTCATTCCTCTCCTCTTGCCCAGAAGAGACACGTGGGACGTGGGTGCTGCCCCAGTTCTCAGTGCCCCTGCCCGACCCCTGTGGGCACCCAGTTCCTCCCAGGAAGACTTCCATCCCTACAAAACCTGGTACATGGCCAGAGTCGCCGTGTGAGGACGCAGCACAGCCAGGCCTCCCAGAGACTCTGGTCCTGGACAGACCCCCACTCATCTCACAGGACCTGAGAGCCCCTCCACGGTCTAGCCCTCACCTCCCATCCGCCCTGTCTTCTCCTCTCCCCTCCCCGCATTTCCCTCCCACTCTCCATCCACTCATTTTCTGAGCTGCTGCCTCGGAGCCTCTCCCAACCTAGCAGCCTCTCGCATCCAACACCTCCTCACGTCCAACTGTGCAGCAGAGCCAGCCTGCTATCCTGCGGGAGGATGGCTGCCTGCCCCACCCAGCACTGCCTGTATAGCTCTCCGTAGCACTCACCTCCTAGTGGTAAAGCATGATTATTTATTAGGATTATTTTCTGCCTCCTCAAGCAGGCATAGAGTGCGCAAGGATTTTTGACTCTTGGGTCACTTCTGTATTTCCACCATGTGGAATACTACTTGGCATATAGGAAACACTCAATAAACATTGAAAGAATGAATTTATTTTATTTAGTAGTATGCATCAGACACTGTCCTAAGCAGTGCACAAATATTAAGTCATTTAAACCCTGGTAACAACCCTATAAAGAAGGAGTTTTACCTCCAATATACAGAAAAGCAAAGTGAGACACAGTGAGGTTTGTTAACTTGTCCAAAGTAACACAGCTGATACGTGGCCGGGCTCCTCCATGCTTCTGACACATACTCTCCAATGAATGAATGAATGAAACATGGTGGAATATCTGTTTTCTGCATTTTGTCCTAAACATCCGACTGTAACCACAAGAGTGATCCCAGTGTGTGACAGTGACCTGATCAAGGGACTGTGTTGGAAGGGAATGAGCAGCCCATTGATTGTCCAGGGGCTGGTATCCAGGAGAGAGAGGCAATAGGCTATCTACTGGGGCGGGTCATACAGAGATGTGAAGAAATCAGAACTTGTACATTCATAGCAGGACAGGGAACACAGGGCTGTGGAAATGAGTCTCAAATCATGGGGTCAACTGTAGACCCTCCTTCTTATCCTGCCTTCTCATGCGCCCTTTCCTGGGCCAGGGTTTCTCCCAACAATCCCAGGGACTGTGATCACATAAAGCACATGTGAGACAGACTGACACGTGTTCACGTAGGGCTTTATGCATCTTATAAAGGAGCTGGTTGGAGCAATCGCCTCCATGTTGGGGAAGCAATCACAATGATTGAAAGGGGATAATTAGAATTGGGAGGAAGCATATTTCTGCTAACAAACAGTTGCCAAATAAAGATCCTGCTGGGTTTCCTTTAATTAATGAGATGGCTTGGTTGTAATTATTCCATTAATCGTTTAAATACAAAAAAGTTCTATTAAGGATCTTGAAAACGATTTCCTCTTAAATATGTTAAACCTTCTCTTTTATCCTCTTATTTCTGTTCTTAATTTGCCAAGTAAATCCTTTTTAAAAATGGTACAAAAATAAGTGTTACCCAAACTCTAGCAGAATTATCACAAATTTTGAATTAGTGGAGTATAAATGGAAGTGCTGAACTGTATTTATGCTCTTGAGGAAGATAAGATTCTACTGGATCTGCATTTAGTGTGCAAACAAGCAAAGTAGTGGAAGAAGTGAAAATAGGAACTTCCATAGTATTTATAAGCAATTTCTATTTTCTAATAAGGTGCTGATTTGGGGTATATATAGAAATAAATATATATATATGTTAGTCTTTGAAAACCTTACCTTCAGTGACTCTTAGATAGTCTTTATTATGGGGGAGGGGAGTGTAAATTCCCACTTTAACACAATTCTATACTCTGCCTCTTGGGGGGCAGGGGAGCAGCAGATGAGCACCCCCCACACCCACACCTGCACCCTGTACCCATGGGTCTTCAGCCATGACCAGAGGGTGCCCAGTGAGGCTGCCTTGAGGGGGCCAGATGGCCCTTCCTTACTGGAGGCCTCATGGTCTGTCTGGAAGATGAGAGGAAGAAAAGGGGATGCAGACCAGAGAAGAGAACTGTTTCCATGGCAGCCAAGGAGACTCCCAGGGCCTCCTTGATTCACCCAGCCCCCTCCAGCCTGGCCCCCACCCTCCACCCTTCACCGAGTAAATTTGCTCTCCTCACACTTTGCTGCTTGAATTCCTCTGTCTAGATTCTAGAGAGGATCCAACGACTGCTGTATCACATTCCCTCCATTCAGGTTTCCATGCTGCCTAGGCAGTGGCAAGGAGGGTGTTTCCTCCAAGCATGCTTTGGGGGGCAAAGCCTTGCTTCTGAATAGATGGTTATTTTTGCTCAAGGGCCTACTTTAAGTCCAGACAAGTTCATGGGTCTGTATTTCCACAGCTTTGGTCACTAACTGTGTGCAGGATGCTTTATTAGTTCACACTGTGAATCGATCCTCTCACATGTGGTTCAGTTACCACCAGAGTCTCCAAATCAAGCATCGTGTTGCCAGAGAGGATGGAGTCTGCAACCAAAGAAAAGAGCAGGAGAGCAGAGCAGTGTTACAAGTTACTATGACCAATCAGATCCCTGTAACCCAGAGTGACTTTCCATGTCAATCCTGGTGATAGTGATGCGTCAGCCGGATGGGGGCCATTGTTCATCAGAGGTTGTGTGGCAGGTGTGTGTGATGGGGAACCAGGAGGGGTGTATTAATTAGGCTACGCTGATGATAGGAACAGAGATGTTTGGCAGAAATCACAATGAGAGCAAGTAAGAGTGATGCTTCTGTACAACAGGAGCCATCTCTGTCTGAGGTGCATGCTAGATGCAGAAGAGGAGGCGTCTTCTCGCCATCTGGGAGACCAGAAGAACAGACGAGGGTCAGAGCACGGCCTGGTGAATGGCACAGCGGAGACATGGACTGTTATAGAAACAAGCGAGACCCTGAGGGATTCCTTGAAATCAGTTGTCAGGATAACTCACCTTTAAATCAAATCAATAAGTATTTCCCTGTGCTATGTCGTATGCTTAGAGATCATAAAAGTCGGTGTTCTGAAACACCTGGAAATCTTCCAAGTAGTTTTCTTGTTTTTATTCTCAACTCTAGTTTTTAAGCCCGGGGTAGAGAAGACATATGCATTATTATTCTATTGTTTAATGATTCAAAGGAACAACAGGCAGAGGACCTCAGTAAATTAATTCATGTTTATCAAGGAACAGGCTCTTCATCTTCCCAAATTAAGAACAACATTCTTGATTTACAGCGTAACGGGCCTTGAATGATTCTGATGGATAACTAGAGATGTAAATAAACATTCCGGAATCATGACAGGCTTCTTAAAGGATACAGTGTGAAGATTCACATGGTTAATAAAATCGAAGCTATAAAAATAAATGATCTTGCATAAGTTTGATTTTTTGAAGATCTGAATGTTCCAAAGAGCAGAAAAGTTGAAATTTTCTTCCACTCAAAGAGTGTTATTAATGGAATGTTGTTACAGTGCCACGGATTTACTTTGGAGATAATATTTTGTGTTTATCAGAGATTGAACAGAAAGCTGATATGCGCTTCTATTAGTGGCATGGTGTAGAAGGAAAGCAAAAAGGTGTCTGATTCCTGGTGGACACCCCCCCCATCACCCTGCCCCATTCTCACAACTTGCCAACTAGCTGAGCACCATCTCCCTGGACAGCTCGACCGTGAGGGTCTCAGGGTTCTCCCTCCATCAGCGCAGCCTCTGCCTCCTCATTCCTGAGTAAATAAAACCCTAGCTGCTCCTGCTGGGCCTTCAGGAGACACGGTGGCTCCACTCTGAAGTTCCATGTCCTTCAAAAACCGAAACCTTTCAGGATTCTGCCTAAAACATGTTCAAATAAAAGGAATACACTGCCCTTCACTGTCTCTTTATTTTCCCACCATGTCTTAAGAACCTTCCTTAGCCAATGGTGAAAAAATCCTATTGTTCCAGTGAGATAGTAAGAAGAGGGGAGACCTCAACACAGGACCCCCAGTGAAAACAAAATTGTTATAAATCATAAGTGTGAGATTGGTAATTACTGTTACTGTCCTCCAGTTTAGATTCTTCAGAACAAGCCCATTGACACCAGACATCTTGTGGTGAGAAGCCACTCTGCAATCGCAATTAGTGTCAATAATGCTGGATAGGCAGCTTAGGAAAAAACCACGGGCCAATTAGTTCCTTCCAATTTTTCTTCTCCTAGCTAGCTCTTTCTCGGGACGGTGATTTTAATGGATTGATAAAGCAGTATGCTAATTAGTGCTTGCTGAAGCTAAAGTTTTGAACCTAAGGAAACTTGAGGAGGCATTTAGAGAGCGAATTATTGCAGTGGGTGACCTCACAGCACC
Organism: Bos taurus; assembly: GCF_002263795.3. NCBI lineage: Eukaryota > Metazoa > Chordata > Mammalia > Artiodactyla > Bovidae > Bos > Bos taurus. Next base: position 12,460,223 of record NC_037336.1, read on the forward strand.
TCAAAGTATGAGTTTTCTTGTGAATATATCTTACCATTCCAAACAGACTGAAATCTCCTCTTGGAGACAGACATGCTGCTCACCTTGATGTCCTGCCTGGCTATGCTCTTCAGTATACGTTTGTAAAGTGACTCATGAAAAACAGAACACTTACCAGTGAAGTAGCCGTCACACAGCGGTTGGTTATATTAAACAAAGCAAATACCCCAAAGGCAGAAGGGAAGGGCATATTTTTGGAAGGTAGGGAATCTCCTACTATGAGAACAAGGTCTTTATTAGTCATTTACTTTATACATACTGTGCTGTGTTTAGTAGCTCAGACATGTCCAACTCTTTACGACCCCTGAACTTTAGCTTGCCAGGCTCCTCTGTCCATGAGGATTCTCCAGGCAAGAATACTTGAGTGGGTTGCCATGCCCTCCTCTAGGGGATCTTCCCAACCCAATGATCGAACTGAGGTCTGCTGCATTGCAGGCAGATTCTTTACCTTCTGATCCGCCATAGTGGTGTGTATATGTCAATCCCACTCTCCCAATTTATCCCTCCCCCAGTTTTCCCCACTGATGACCATGTTTGTTTTCTGTATCTGGTGACTCTATTTCTATTTTGTATATAAATTCATTTTTTTTTATATTCGACATATGCTATGCTATGCTATGCTAAGTCACTTCAGTCGTGTCCGACTCTGTGCGACCCCGTAGACGGCAGCCCACCAGGCTCCCCCGTCCCTGGGATTCTCCAGGCAAGAACACTGGAGTGGGTTGCCATTTCCTTCTCCAATGCATGAAAGTGAAAAGAGAAAGTGAAGTTGCTCAGTCTTATAAGCAATGCCATATAACAGTTATCTCCTTCTGACTTACTTCATTCAGTATGACAATCTCTAGGCCCACCCATGTTGCTGTAAATGGCTTTCATTTGTCTTTTTTACAGTTGAGTAGTATTCCATTGTATATATTTACTATATCTTTTTATCCATTCCTCTGTCAATGGACATTTACAATGCTTCCATGCCCTGGTTATTGTAAATATTGCTGCAATGAATAGTAGGGTGCATGTATCCTTTCAAATTATGGTGTTCTCCAGATATGTGCCCAGAAGTGGGATTACTGGATCATACAGTAGCTCTGTTTCTAGATTTTGAAGGAAACTCCTTACTGTTTTCCATAGTGGCTGCACTGATGTACATTCCCACCAACAGTGTAGGAGGTTTAATTTTCTCCACACCCTCTCCAGCATTTATTGTTTGTAGACTTTTTCATAATGGCCATTCTGACCACTGTGAGGTGATACCACATTTTAGTTTTGATTTGCAAAACATTTTAGTTTTGGTTTATTATTTCTCTAATAATTTGTGATGTTGAGCATCTTTTCAAATGTGTAACCATCTGTATGTCTTCTTTGGAGAAATGTCTATTTTGATCTTCTACTCATTTTTTCATTGGGTTGTTTTTTGTTTTGTTTTTGATATTGACCTGCATGAGCTGTTTGTATATTTTGAATATCAATCCCTTGTCACTTGCTTTGTTTTCAAGTATGTATTTTACCATTCTGAGGGCTGTCTTTTCATTGTGTTACAGTTTCCTTTCACCTAGGTTCAGTTGGATTACTTTTGTTTTCATTTTTATTACTCTAGGAGATAGATCAAAAAGATCTTGCTGCAATTTATGTCAGAGTGTTCTACCTATGTTTTCCTTTAAGACTTTTATAGTATCTGGTCTGAGTTTATTTTTGTGTATGGTGTTAGGAAGTGTTCCAATTTAATTATTTTACATGATGTAGTTGTCCAGTTTTCCCAGCACCACTTATTGAAGAGACTGTCTTTTCTCCATTGTGTATTCTTGCTTCCTTTGTCATAGATTAGATGACTATTGGAGAAGTCAATGGCAACCCACTCCAGTACTCTTGCCTGGAAAATCCCATGGACAGAGGAGCCTGGTAGGCTGCAGTCCGTGGGGTCACTAAGAGTCAGACACGACTGAGTGACTTCCCTTTCACTTTTCACTGTCATGCATTGGAGAAGGAAATGGCAACCCATTCCAGTGTTCTTGCTTAGAGAATCCCAAGGACAGCAGAGCCTGGTGGGCTGCCATCTATGGGGTCGCACAGAGTCAGACACGACTGAAGCGACTTAGCAACAGCAGCAGATGACTATAGGCGTGTGGGTTTATCTCTGGACTTTGTATCGTTCCATTGATCTGCATTTCTGTTTTTGTGTGTATTCCTGTGTATTTCTGTATTTGTGTATATGCTTTGATTACTGTAGCTCTGGAGTATGGTCTGATGTCAGGGAACCTGATTCCTTCAGCTCCATTTTTCTTTATCAAGATTGCTTTGGCTATTTGTGGTCTTTTGCATTTCCATACAATTTTTTTTTAATTTGTTTTAATCCTGTGAAAAATGTCATTGGTAATTTGATAGGGATTGAATTGAATCTGTAGGTTGCTTTAGGTGGTATGGTCGTTTTGACAATATTGATTCTTCCAATCCAAGAACATGGTATATCTCTCCATCTGTCTGTGTCATCTTTGATTTCTTTCATCAGCATCTTATAGTTTTGTAGTATACTGGAAGCATGGTATACTTATAGTTTTATAGTACAGGTCTTTCACTTCCTAGTGTTTTATTCTTTTTGATGAAGTCATAAATTGGATTATTTCCTTAACTTATCCTTCTAATCTTTCATTGTCAGTGTATAGGAATGTAAGTGATTTCTGTGTATTAATTTTGTATTCTGCAACTTTAACAAGTTCATTGATGAGCTTTATTAGCTTTCTGGTAGCATCCTTAGGGTTTTCTATGTATAGTATCGTGTCATCTGCAGTAAGTGTCAATTTTACTTCTTCTTTTCCAGTTTAGATTCCTTTTATCTCTTTTTCTTTTCTGATTGCCATTCCAAAACTGTGTTGAATAGTACTGGTGAGAGTGGATATCCTTTTCTTATCCCTGATCTTAGAGAAAACGCTTTCAGTTTTTCACCATTGAGATTGATGTTTGCTGTGAATTTGTCATACATAACCTCTATTATGTTGAGGTAGGTTCTATGTCCACTTTCTGGAGAGTTTCTATCATGTACAGGTATCAATATTCATTTAAATTTCAAATTCTTTGTGGGTAAGTTCCTATAGTTCTTGAGAGAAAGAAAAGCCTATAGGATAATGATAAATTAACAAATTATCAAACTGAATCAAATGAAAACATGGTTTGATTTCACTCATTTGGGAAACTCTTGGTGTTCCCACTTCAATCGGATCTGGACTTCTAACTTCAGTTTCAAGTTGAACAGATTCTTTTGTGATAATTTGGCAAAACCTTAGCAGAACGATAATTGAGTTCAGTTCAATGTGCTGCAAGCTGTTTCCAATTTTTCTAGCTTGGAACTCACACCTCAGTGTTTTTGTTCTAACTCTAGCTATCCACATGTGCATGCAGACACACCTGTATATAAACCTTAAACAAGCTAATGTGTAATTTTGCTAGAGTTTGGAGGACCAAAAAGCCATGGGTAAGGCTGCCTTTCATTTCCACTGCATGTACCGCCAACATGGCGCCTTAGCAGAGAGCACCACTGTGCTGTGTCCTGCAGACAGACCCCACCCTCCTCCTGGGCCTAAGCATGCTTTGCCCTTATGTTACTGTGACTTTAAGACGGTGAAAGGGGAACCCAGAGGGGTCCCTGGCTGGTTCCCTCACATCAGGCAGGCACTGCAGCAATTGACAGCAACCAGCCCATTGTTAAGTGTCTAAACTCACTATAGGGAGTGTCCCCCTCAAGGTCTCCCCCCAGCAACTAGGATGAATGTCGTCTGGTCCTGACTCTCCAATATTGGGGGCACCCACCTTCTGCTGTGTGGCCCCAACACCTGATGAAAACCTGCCCCTGATCCTTCTTAGGCAACAAAATGTGACTCCAGCATTTGGGATGGGACGTTTTCAAACTACTCCCTTCCTCGTGCCCCTCTAAGAACCCTCTGAATAAATGAACATCAGTGTATAAATGTGATTAAATGAATCATTTTTCAGATAGGGATTTGAATTTTAAAAGTGTGGGAAACTTGAACACATGTACACCCATGGCTGATTCATGTGAATGTATGGCAAAAACCACCATAATATTGTAAAGTAATTAGCTTCCAATTAAAATAAATAAATTTTTTTAAAGTGTGGGAAACTTGAAAGGATAAGTTATGTATAGAGAAATTTGAAGGATCAAAAAACCAGCAAGCAAGAAACCTGAATTTTCCTGTTAGTCCTGAAACAATTTCATTTTCCAGAGTCTTCCTATCCCAGCCAGTGAGGCGGCCCAGTTACTGGCTTCGAAACCATCTCAACCACCAGTGCCTCATCCTCACCCTACTCCCACTTCCACTTCCCTCCTCTGCTCACCCCACTCAGTGTCTCCTCAGTGAATGCTGCCACACCCACACCACCATCCTCAATATAAGCGTGATCCTGTCTTCAAGTCAAATCAATCCCTGTGGTAAAAACATTCATTGCCTCACATCTCTGCCAATTCACCAACAGTTAATATACCATCCCCCCAAAAGTAAGGAGAATGTGAAATCGAGCTAGGTTGATGGTGGTGCATGATGGCCTCCAGGTAATGGTCTGTAAGCCTGGGTTTGGGGTCTTTTTCTGCCCTGCAAAGAGACGAAAATCCTAAAGATGATTTACTTTTGATGTTTATTTCCACATTCCAATTTCAGCATTGGATCCTAACTCAATCCTAACTTCATTTCCTCAGTAAGTATTTGTCTCACTGATCCTGGCGACTACGCCAGTCATCTCACGGTTGGCACTGTCCGTTGAACCCAGAGTAGGTAAGATGCGAGCAGGGAAGCTGGAAGGAAACTCAAGGAATCGTAGGAACTGCAGACACATTTACTGTCTCCTGACTGGCACAGCAGCCATAGCAGCAGACACGCTGTATTCTCTCCTCTGTGGTTGACCCAGCGGACACAGCCATAATGCAGCCTCACCACCATAATGCAGCCTCACCACCATAGTGCAGCCATAACGTAGCCCTGAGGGCTTTACCAGGTTGAGCTTATATATGCTCACAAAACAAAAGTAGCCCGTGGCCAAGCAAGTACCATGTGACACGCGTGCACAGTGCTGTAAGTCATCTCAGCTGTTACATAATCGTTGCAAAATGTGGGGAGAAAGCAAAAGGCCACTGAGTGACGTAGCGTGACCACCGCCATCTTGGCTACTTCGCTCTTTCCCTACAGTGTTATACTGATAGGGGTCTCCAGATTACAAAGAATTATAACTGCAACCCCTCTGACTGCTGCCTTTCTTTACAATTTACAGCTCCGCTGACATCACAGATCCTTTCCCTGCAGGGACTGTATGAGGAGGCCTGCTGGCCTGCGAGCCCTGTGTTACTTTAAGTACACATACAGAAGGCAGAGCAAAGACAGCTGTAAAGTGATGATGTTGATATTCAGAATAAGGGCACTACTTCCAATTTTCTACGTCTAATTAGCCACAGCTCTTCAAGAATTGGTGCAAATGTCACGGGGTTCACAATGTCAGTGTATCATCTTCACAAAAAATGCTATTTGATGGCATGAAAACAGAAATAACTGATGGTCACAGCAGACAGCTTGTAGATTAGACAAAGGTCACGGTGTTTTAATGAACCATGCTGTTAATTAATGAGAAAACAATGAGAACATGAGCTGTTAGGCTTGTGAATTTGTACCAAAAAAAAAAAAATCAATCAATCTGCACCTAAAATCTCTTGGAGTAACTCACAAAGAACTGCAAGAATAGAAACACAGAAACATAGTTATTAACACCAGCTTTACATCACAGGCTTCCTCCTAGTAGGTCAAGTATTCTGATTATTATGCACTAATGTCTTTAGCAACCATTTGAGGAAATACAGGGCATTTTATTTAAATTAAAAACAAGCCAGAGAAAATGAGCTGATTTATCCTGAGGTACAGCAGCAGAGGCACCAGAAACTGTGTCTTGCTTGCCCTGAAAAGGTCAGGAGAACTTCATCCCAGATCGAAATCATTTCAAATGAGCATGATGAATGTTTTTATTTTTAACTCATTTGAAAATAAAATAAGGAGACCCATACAAAGGGTCATTTAGAGCCATGAAACCAAAACACAGTGAGGTCGGATCCATTCTTGGACTTGATGAAGAACATTTCCTCTTTGGAGGCTGTCCCCCCTGAGCTAGATGACAAGCAATGACTTTTTTTAACTGAATTTTTCTGAAGTAATTGTAGACCCACATGTAGTCGTAAGAAATAATATTGAGATATCCTATGTATACTTAACTCAGCTTCTCTCTAATGTAATATCACAACCAGGATAATATTGATACAATCCACAGATCTTATTCAGATTACCCCAGCTTTGCATGGAGTGTGTATATGTGACTATATGTATGTGTTTGTGCGAGGGTATTTAGTTCTGTACAGTTTTAACTCTGCTAACAGTCAACACACCAAACAGCTCCATCAACGTGAAGGTTTTTCAGGTCACCCTTCAGTAACCACACCCACATGCTCTTCCCCACCAGAGTCCATCCCCCCCATCCCCAGTTCCCAGGAACCACTAATCTGTTCTGCATTTCTAAAATCTTTCAGTTGAAAAATGTTATGTAGACATAATAACATGGCATGTAACCTTTGGGATTGCCTTTTTCCACTGAGCCCCATCCCCGCCGAGATTCATCCAGCTGTCGTGTGTGTCTGTAGTTGGTTCATTTTTACCGTGGAGCGGTATTCCACGATATGGATGGACCACAGCTTGTTTGACCATTCCTTTGGTCAAGACATCTGGGCTATTTTCAGATTTTGGTCATTATGGATGAATCCACTATGAACCTTCATGTACAGGTGTTTGTACAAACATAGGTTTACACTTCTCTGGTATGACTACCCAAGAGTACAATTACTAAGTCAAGTAGTATGCAGTTTTAACTCTATAAGAAATTCTCAAGCTGCTTTCCAGAGGGGCTGTATCACATCCACACTAGCTATGCCTGAGAAACAAGGTTTCTGCACATTCTCGCCAGTAGTTTGTGTTGGCACTATTTTTAATTTTACCCATTTTGATAGATATGTAGTGTTATCTTGTTGTTTTAATTTGCATTTTCCAAATTTAATTTAATTTGCATTTGCTGATGATGTTGAATATTTTTTGATGTGTTCATTTGCCATCCATTATTTTCTGTTCATGTATTTTGTCCAGTTTCTAGCTGAATTATTTTTTACTGTTTAGTTTTGAGAATTTTTATATTTCTTTTTAAACTGACTTACAATGTTGTGTTAGTTTCAGGTGTACAGCAAAGTAAATCAGATATACATATGTGTGTGTGTGTGTGTGTGTGTGTGTGTGTGTGTATGGACTTCCTTGGTGGCTCAGGTGGTAAAGAATCCGCCTGCAATGAGGGAGACCTGGGTTCAATCCCTGGGTTGGGAAAATCCCCTGGAGAAGGGAACAGCTACCCACTCCAGTATTCTGGCCTGGAGAATTCCATGGACTATATAGTCCATATGGTCGCAAAGAGTTGGACACGACTGAGCAACTTTCACTTCACTTCATATATATATATATATATATATATATATATATCCATTCATTTTCCAGTTTTTTCACAGATAGTTTATTACAAAATATAAAGTAGAGTTCCCTGTACTATACAGCACGTTCTTATGAGTTATCTTTTTAAATTTATTTACTTTTAGTTGTAGGATAATTGCTTTATAATGGTGTGTTGGTTTCTGCCATACATCAACACGAATCAGCCATGTATGTGTTAGTTGCTCAGTCATGTCCAACTCTTTGTGACCCCATGGGCCATAGCCCACCAGGCTCCTCTGTCCATGGAATTTTCCAGGCAAGAATACTGAAGTGGGTTGCCATTTCCTTCTCCAGGGAATCTTCCCAGTCCAGGGATCTAACCCAGTCTCCTGCATTGCAAGCAGACTCTTTATCGTCTGAGGCACCCGGAAGCCTATTGAATCAGCCATAGGTATACGTATATTCCCTCCGTCTTGAACCTCCCTCCTGCTTCCCACCCCAGCCCACTGCTCTAGGGTGTCACAGAGCACCAGGTTGAGCTCCTTCTGTTATACAGCACCTTCTCATTAGCTATCTATTTTACATATGGTAATGTATATATTTCAATGCTACTCTCTCAATTTATCCCACCTTCTCCTTCCCCACCTGTGTTCGTAAGTTTGATCTCTGTGTATGATTCTGTATTCCTGCCCTGCAAATAGGTTCATCAGTACCATTTTTCTAGATTCCATATATGTGTATTAGTATACAATATTTATTTTTCTCTTTCTGACTTATTTCACTCTGTATAACAGGCTCTAGGTTCATCCACCTCACTAGAACTGACTCAAATTCATTCCTTTTATGGCTGGATAATATTCCACTGTATATATGTACCACAGCTTCTTTATCTGTTGATGGACATCTAGATCAGTTGTCTATTTTATATATAGTACAAGTGTGTATATGTTAATCACACTCTCCTAATTTATCATTTCCCCCCACATTTCCCCTTTGATAACTGTAAGTTTGATTTTGAGGTTTGTGAGTCTGTTTTTGTTTTGTAAATAAGTTAATTAGTATCATTTTTATTAAATTCCACATTTAAGTGATATCATGTAATATTTATCTTTTGCTGTCTGACTTACTTCACTTAGTATGATAATCTATAGGTCCATCCATGTTACTACAAATGGCGTTATTTCATTCTATTTATGGCTAAGTAATATTAAGTGAAAGTGGAGAGTGAAAAAGTTGGCTTAAAGCTCAACATTCAGAAAACTAAGATCATGGCATCTGGTCCCACCACTTCATGGGAAATAGATGGGGAAACAGTGGAAACAGTGTCAGACTTTATTTTGGGGGGCTCCAAAATCACTGCAGATGGTGACTGCAGCCGTGAAATTAAAAGACGCTTACTCCTTGGAAGGAAAGTTATGACCAACCTAGACAGCGTATTGAAAAGCAAAGATATTACTTTGCCAACAAAGGTCCGTCTAGTCAAAGCTATGGTTTTTCCAGTGGTCATGTATGGATAGGAGAGTTGGACTGTGAAGAGGGCTGAGCACTGAAGAATTGATGCTTTTGAACTGTTGTGTTGGAGAAGACTCTTGAGAGTCCCTTGGACTGCAAGGAGATCCAACCAATCCATCCTAAAGGAGAAGAGTCCTGGGTGTTCATTGGAAGGAATGATGCTGAAGCTGAAACTCCAGTACTTTGGCCACCTCATGTGAAGGGTTGACTCATTGGAAAAGACTCTGATGCTGGGAGGGATTGGGGGCAGGAGGAGAAGGGGACGACAGAGGATGAGATGGCTGGATGGCATCACTGACTCGATGGATGTGAGTCTGAGTGAACTCCAGGAGTTGGTGATGGACAAGGGAGGCCTGGCGTGCTGCAGTTCATGGGGTCGCAAAGAGTCGGACACGACTGAGCGACTGAACTGAACTGAATATTCCTTCCTGTGTATATATACATATATATCACATTTTCTTTATACTATCCTCTGTCAATGGACCTTTAAGTTGCTTCCATGTCTTGGCTATTGTAAATAGTGCTGCTATGATCCAGGGGAGCCTTGTGGGCTGCCTTCTCTGGGGTCGCACAGAGTCAGACACGACTGAAGTGACTTAGCAGCAGAAGCAGCAGCATGAACACTGGAGTATATGTATCTTTTTGAATTATGGCTTTCTCCAGATATATGCCCAGGAGTAGAATTCCTGCATCATATGGAAGCTTTATTTTTCATTTTTTTTTTTTTTTTTAAGGAAACTCCATACTTTTCTCCATAATGGTTATAAAAATTTATGTTTTCTTGAACAATATAGAAGGGTTCCCTTTTCTCCACACTCTCTCCAGCATTTATTGTTTGTAGATTTTTGGATGATGGCCATTCTAACTGCTGTGAGGTGATACCTCATTGTAGTTTTGATTTGCATTTCTCTAGTAATTAGTGATGTTGAGCATGTTTCCTTGCGCTTTCAAAACATCTTTGTATGTCGTCTTTGGAGACATGTCTAGATCTTCCACCCGTTTTTTTGATTGAGTAGTTGTTGTTGTCTTTTTTAATTTTGAGCTCTATGAGCTGTTTGCGTTGTTTGGAAATTAATCTTTTTTCAGTTACTCGTTTGCAAGTATTTTCTCTTGTTCTATGGGCTGTCTTTCATTTTATTTATGGTTTCCATAGCTGCGCAAAAGACTTTAACTTGGTCCCATTTGTTTATTTTTGTTTTTATTTTCATTACTCTAGGAGGTGGATCAAAAAAGATCTTGCTACAATTTATGTCAAGGAATGTTCTGCCTATGTTTTCCTTTAAAGTTACATTTACATCTTTAACCCATTTTTAGTTTATTTTTATGTGGTGTTAGGGAATGTTCTAATTTCATTCTTTTACTTGTAGCTGTCCCAGCATCCTTTATTGAAAAGACTGTCTTTTTCTCCATTGTATATTTTTGCCTCCTTGTCATAGATTAGGTGACCATAGGTTGGTTTATTTGTGGGTTTATCTCTGGACTTTCTATCCTATTCTACTGATCTATATTTCTGTTTTCATGTGTATTTCTATATATTTCTGTGTTTGTGTATGTGTTTTGATTACTGTAGCATTGTAGTACGGTCTGAAGTCAGGGAACCTGATTCCTCCAGGTTCATTTTTCTTTCTTAAGATTGCTTTGGCTATTTGTGGTCTTCTGTGTTTCCAAACAAATTTTTAAAAAATTTTTTCTTGTTCTGTGAAAAATACCATTGGTAATTTGATAGGGATTCAATTGAATCTGTAAATTGCTTTGGGTGGAATAATCATTTTGACAATATTGATTCTTCCAATCCAAGAACATGGTATATCTCTCCATCTGTTTCTGTCATCTTTGATTTCTTTCATCAGTATCCTATGGTTTTCTGAGTACAGGTCTTTTGCTTCCTTGCTGCTGCTGTTGCTAAGTAGCTTCAGTCGTGTCCGACTCTGTGCAACCCCATAGATGGCAGGCCACCAGGCTCCCCCATCCCTGGGACTCTCCAGGCAAGAACACTGGAGTGGGTTACCATGCCCTGCTCCAATGCATGAAAGTGAAAAGTGAAAATGAAGTCGCTCAGTTGTGTCTGACTCTTAGGGACCTCATGGACTGCAGCCTACCAGGCTCCTCTGTCCATGGGATTTTCCAGGCAAGAGTACTGGAGTGGGGTGCCATTGCCTTCTTCTTGCTTCCTTAGGTAGGTTTATTGCTATGTGTTTTATTCTTTTGGATGCAATGGTAAATTGGATTATTTCCTTAATTTCCCTTTCTCCTCTTTCATTATTAGTGCATAGGAATATAAGTGACTTCTGTGTATTAATTTTGTACCCTGCAATTTTACTAAATTCACTGATAAGCTTTATTAGTTTTCTGGTAGCATCTTTAGGGTTTTCTATGTGTAATATCATGTCATCTGCAAACAGTGACAGTTCTACTTCTTCTTTTCCAATGTGAATTCCTTTTATTTCTTTCCTTTCTGACTGCTGTGGATAGGACTTCCAAAACTATGTTGAATAGTAGTGACAAGAGTGGGTATCCTTGTCTTGTTCCTGATCTTAGAGAAAATGCTTTCAGTTTTTCACCATTGAGAATGATGTTTGCTGTGAGTTTGTCATATATGGCCTCTATTATGTTGAAGTAGGTTCCCTCAATGCCCACTTTCTGGATAGTTTTTATTTATAGATGAGTGTTAGATTTTGTCAGAAGCTTTTCCTTCATCTACTGAGATGATCCTATGATTTTTATTCTTCAGTTCGTTAATATGGTGTATCACATTGATTAGCATATATTGAAGAATCTTCACATGTCAGGAATAAATCACAGTTGATCATGTTGCATGATCCTTTTAATGTATTGTTGGATTCAGTTTACTAGTATTTTGTTGATGATTTTTACATCTATGTTCATCAGTGATATTAGCATGTAATTTGTGTGTGTGTGTATGTGTGTGTGTGTGTGTGTGATGTCTTTGTTTCACTTTGGTATCTGGATGATTGTGGCCTCATAGAATGAACTTGGGAGACCTCCTTCCTCTACGATTTTTAGAAGAGTCTTAGAAGAATAAGTGTTAACTCTTGAGAGTTTTTATACTTTCTCAATACTTGTCCTTTGTCAAATATGTCTTTTGCAAATATTCTCTGTGTGTGTGAGTCTATAGCTTGTCTTTTCATCCTGTACTTTTTTTTATTTTAATTTTTAAACTTTACAATATTGTATTAGTTTTGCCAAATATCGAAATGAATCCACCACAGGTATACATTTGTTCCCCATCCTGAACCCTCCTTCCTCCCTCCCCATACCATCCCTCTGGGTTGTCCCAGTGCACCAGCCCCAAGCATCCAGTATCGTGCATCGAACCTGGACTGGCAACTCGTTTCATACATGATATTATACATGTTTCAATGCCATTCTCCCAAATCTTCCCACCCTCTCCCTCTGCAACAGAGTACATAAGACTGTTCTATACATCAGTGTCTCTTTTGCTGTCTCGTACACAGGGTTATTGTTAGCATCTTTCTAAATTCCATATATATGCGTTAGTATACTGTATTGGTGTTTTTCTTTCTGGCTTACTTCATTCTGTATAATAGGCTCCAGTTTCATCCACCTCATTAGAACTGATTCAAATGTATTCTTTTTAATGGCTGAGTAATACTCCATTGTGTATATGTACCACCGCTTTCTTATCCATTCATCTGCTGATGGACATCTAGGTTGCTTCCATGTCCTGGCTATTATAAACAGTGCTGCGATGAACACTGTCTCTTTCCCTTCTGGTTTCCTCAGTGTGTATGCCCAGCAGTGGGACTGCTGGATCATAAGGCAGTTCTATTTCCAGTTTTTTAAGGAATCTCCACACTGTTCTCCATAGTGGCTGTACTAGTTTGCATTCCCACCAACAGTGTAAGAGGGTTCCCTTTTCTCCACACCCTCTCCAGCATTTATTGCTTGTAGACTTTTGGATTGCAGCCATTCTGACTGGCGTGAAATGGTACCTCATAGTGGTTTTGATTTGCATTTCTCTGATAATGAGTGATGTTGAGCATCTTTTCATGTGTTTGTTAGCCATCTGTATGTCTTCTTTGGAGAAATGTCTGTTTAGTTCTTTGGTCCGTTTTTTGATTGGGTCATTTATTTTTCTGGAGTTGAGCTGTAGGAGTTGCTTGCATATTTTTGAGATTAGTTGTTTGTCAGTTGCTTCATTTGCTATTATTTTCTCCCATTCTGAAGGCTGCCTTTTCACCTTGCTAATAGTATCCTTTGATGTGCAGAAGCTTTTAAGTTTAATTAGGTCCCATTTGTTTATTTTTGCTTTTATTTCCAATATTCTGGGAGGTGGGTCATAGAGGATCCTGCTGTGATGTATGTCATAGAGTGTTTTGCCTATGTTCTCCTCTAGGAGTTTTATAGTTTCTGGTCTTACGTTTAGATCTTTAATCCATTTTGAGTTTATTTTTGTATATGGTGTTAGAAAGTGTTCTAGTTTCATTCTTTTACAAGTGGTTGACCAGATTTCCCAGCACCACTTGTTAAAGAGATTGTCTTTAATCCATTGTATATTCTTGCCTCCTTTGTCAAAGACAAGGTGTCCATATTTGTGTGAATTTATCTCTGGGCTTTCTATTTTGTTCTATTGATCTATATTTCTGTCTTTGTGCCAGTACCATACTGTCTTGATAACTGTGGCTTTGTAGTAGAGCCTGAAGTCAGGTACGTTGATTCCTCCAGTTCCATTCTTCTTCCTCAAGATAGCTTTGGCTATTCGAGGTTTTTTGTATTTCCATACAAATTGTGAAATTATTTGTTCTAGCTCTGTGAAGAATACCGTTGGTAGCTTGATAGGGATCACGTTGAGTCTATAAATTGCTTTGGGTAGTATACTCATTTTGACTATATTGATTCTTCCAATCCATGAACATGGTATATTTCTCCATCTATTAGTGTCCTCTTTGATTTCTTTCACCAGTGTTTTATAGTTTTCTATATATAGGTCTTTAGTTTCTTTAGGTAGATATATTCCTAAGTATTTTATTCTTTCCGTTGCAATGGTGAATGGAATTGTTTCCTTAATTTCTCTTTCTATTTTCTCATTATTAGTGTATAGGAATGCAAGGGATTTCTGTGTGTTGATTTTATATCCTGCAACTTTACTATAATCATTGATTAGTTCTAGTAATTTTCTGGTGGAGTCTTTAGGGTTTTATATGTAGAGGATCATGTCATCTGCAAATAGTGAGAGTTTTACTTCTTCTTTTCCAATTTGGATTCCTTTTATTTCTTTTTCTGCTCTGATTGCTGTGGCCAAAACTTTCAAAACTATGTTGAATAGTAATGGTGAAAGTGGGCACCCTTGTCTTGTTCCTGACTTTAAAGGAAATGCTTTCAATTTTTCACCATTGAGGATAATGTTTGCTGTGGGTTTGTCATATATAGCTTTTATTATGTTGAGGTATGTTCCTTCTATTCCTGCTTTCTGAAGAGTGTTTATCATAAATGCATGTTGAATTTTGTCAAAGGCTTTCTCTACATCTATTGAGATAATCATATGGTTTTTATTTTTCAATTTGTTAATGTGGTGTATTACATTGATTGATTTGTGGATATTGAAGAATCCTTGCATCCCTGGGATAAAGTCCACTTGGTCATGGTGTATGATCTTTTTAATGTGTTGTTGGATTCTGATTGCTAGAATTTTGTTAAGGATTTTTACATCTACCCCTACATATGTTGTCTACAAGAGACCCACCTCAAAACAGGGGACACATACAGACTGAAAGTGAAGGGCTGGAAAAAGATTTTCCATGCAAACAGGGACCAAAAGAAAGCAGGAGTAGCCATACTCATATCAGATAAAATAGACTTTAAAACAAAGGCTGTGAAAAGAGACAAAGATGGTCACTACATAATGATCAAAGGATCAATCCAAGAAGAAGATATAACAATTATAAATATATATGCACCCAACTCGGGAGCACTGCAATATGTAAGACAAATGCTAACAAGTATGAAAGGAGAAATTAACAATAACACAATAATAGTGGGAGACTTTAATACCCCACTCACACCTATGGATAGATCAACTAAACAGAAAATTAACAAGGAAACACAAACTTTAAACGATACAATAGACCAGTTAGACCTAATTGATATCTATAGGACATTTCATCCTGTACTTTTGAAAAAGTCTGATTTATCAATTTTTCCTTATGCTTTTGGTATGAAGTCTATGAACTCTTTTCTTAGCTTGAATCCTAAATATTTTCTCTTATGTTTTTTACTAAAAGTTTTATGGCTTTAACACTTAAGCCCATAATCCATTCTGGATCAATTTTTGTATAAGGTGTGAGATATAGAGGTTCATTTCATTGCATTTGGAGGTCAAATTGCCCCAGCATTGATTACTTTCAGTAATCAACTATTTCTTCCTCTGTTGAACTACTTTTGTATCTTTGTCAAATAATCAATTGAGCATGTTTGTCTGAATACATTTCTAGGTTCTCTTTTGTGTTCCATCATTATCTACATGTCTGTCCCTCTGCCAAGACCACACAGTCTTGATTACTGGAGCTACATAGAGGTTTTTCATATGAGATAAAGTAATTCCTCCCACTTTTTTCCCTTTCTTGGGAGTTTTCTTTTCTTTTTTTTTTTTTTTTTTTTTGTAAGCTATTCTAGAGTCTGTACCTTTCCATATAAACTTTAGAATAAGTTTCTTTACATCTACAAAAAAAAGTTGCTGAGATTTTGATAAGAATTTTATTAAAACTACAAATCAGTTTGGGAGAAGTTGCCATCTGTATCATGTTGCACCTTCTAATTCATGAACACGGTATTTCCATTTACTTAGGTTTTCTCTGATTTCTTTTATCAACATTTTGTAATTTTCAGTATGCATATCCTGTACAGATTTTGTTAAATGAATAGCTAAACATTTTATTTCCTTTGGAATGGTCATAAATAATATTGTGCTTTTAAGTATGGCTTCCACATCTTTTTTTTTAGTATGCAGAAATGTGTTTTTTTTTTTTTATGTTGATCTTATAACTTACAACCTTACTGAATTCACTGATTAGTTCTAAGAGGTTTTTGATAAATTCCTTGTGATTTTCTCCTTAGACAATCATGCATCTGCAAATATAGACTTTTTATGTCTGCCTTTCCAATTTGCATGCCTTTTATTTCTTTTACTTGCCTTATTGCAGTGACTATAATATGCAATTATGTTGAATAAGGGTGATGAAACTAACATCTTTCCTTGTTCTTGATTTTTGGAGAAAAGCTTTCACTCTTTCATCATTAAGTATGACATTAACTCTAATGGTTTTGTAGATGACATTTATCAAATTGAGAGCACAAACTTCTAGTTCTGACTTGCTGAGAGTTTTTATCACGAATGAGAAAATTGGATATCCACACTTAGAAGAATGAAATTGGACCCTTATCCCCCACAGTGTACAAAAATTAACTCAAAATGGATGAAAGACTTAAAAGTAAAGCCTGAAAGTATACTCATGATTGCTGGGAGAAATATCAATAACCTCAGATATGCAGATGACACCACCCTTATGGCAGAAAATGAAGAGGAACTAAAGAGTCTCTTGATGAAAGTGAAAGAGGAGAGTGAAAAAGCTGGCTTAAAACTCAACATTCAAAAAACTAAGATCATGGCATCCAGTCCCATCACTTCATGGCACATAGATGGGAAAACAATGGAAAGAGTGGCTGACTTTATTTTCTTAGGCTCCAAAATTACTGCAGATGGTGACTGCAGCCATGAAACTCAAAGAGGCTTGCTCCTTGGAAGAAAAGCTATGGCCAGCCTAGACAGCATATTAAAAAGTAGAGACATTACTTTGCCAAAAAAAAAAAAGGTCCGTCTTGTCAAAGCTATGGTTTTTCCAGTAGTCATGTATGGATGTGAGATTTGGACTATAAAGAAAGCTGAGCACCGGTGGCTCAGACGGTAAAGCATCTGCTTGCAATGCAGGAGACCCAGGTTCAACCCCTGGGTTGGGAAGATCCCCTGGAGAAGGAAATGGCAGCCCACTCCAGTACTCTCGCCTGGAAAATCCCATGGACAGAGGAGCCTGGTAGGCTACAGTCCATGGGGTCGAAAAGAGTTGGACACGACTGAGCGACTTCACTTTTGAACTATGGTGTTGGAGAAGACTCTTGAGAGTGCTTTGGACTGCAAGGAGATCCAACCAGTCCATCCTAAAGGAGATCAGTCCTGAATATTCATTGGAAGGACTAATGCTAAAGCTGAAACTCCAATACTTTGGCCATCTGATGTGAAGATCTAACACATTGGAAAAGACCCTGATGCTGGGAAAGATTGATGGCAGTAGGAGAAGGGGGAAACAGAGGATGAGATGGTTGGATGGCATCACCGACTCAATGGACATGAGTTTGAACAAGCTCTGGGAGTTGGTGATGGACAGGGAAGCCTAGTGTGCTGCAGTCCATGGGGTCGCAGAGTCAAACATAGCTGAGTGACTGAACTGAACTGAAAATATAGCACTATTAAAAGAAAACATGGAGAAGGAGCTTCTTGACATTAGTTTGGGCAATGAGTTTTTTTTTTTTTAATCAAGGTATAGTTAATATACAATATTATATAAAATTTAGGTGTACAACACGATTCACAATTGTTAAAGGTTGTATTCCATTAATAGTTATTATAAAATATCAGCTTATTTCCTATGTTGTACCTATACTATATGTCCATGTAGGTTATTTATTTTATACCTAGTAGTTTGTGCCTCTTACTTCCCCCCATTTATCCCTCCTGTTTCCCCTCTCCCGACTGATAACCATTAGTTAGTTCTCTGTATTTGTGAGTCAGCTTCTTTATTGTCATATTCACTGATTATTTTTATTTTTTAGATTCCACATGTAAGTGATATCATACAGTATATGCCTTTTGGTTTTCTTGATATAACTCCAAAATCACAAATAACAAAGACAAAAATAAACAGGTGGGATTGCATCTAACTAAAAATCTTCTGTGCATAAAAGGACACCATCAACAGAGTGAAGATACAGCCTTTGAGATGGGAGAAGACCTTGCACACCAAATATCTAATAAGAAGTTAATATCCAAATACATAAGGACCTTTCATAACTCAATAACAAAAATTAGTTAAATAACCTGATTTTAAAATGAGCAAAGGACCTGGATAGGCATTTCTCAAAAGAAAACATACAAATGACCAAACAGGTATATGAAAAGATGTTCAACATCACTAATCATCAGAAATGCAAGTCAAAGCCACAATGAGATATCACCTCACATATTTTAGAAAGGCTATTACCAAAAAGACATGAGATAACAAGTGCAAATGAGAATGAAGAAAAAAGGGGACCCTCCTAACCTACTGGTTGGAATGTAAATTGTAGAAAACAGTATGGAGGTTTCTCAGAAAATTAAAGCTAGAACTACCATATGATCCAGCAGAAATAAAGTCATGATCTCAAAGAGATATTCACACCCACATGTTCATTGCAGCACTATTCACAATAGCCAAGGTATGGAAGCAACCTCAGTGTCCATCAATGGACAAATAGATGTGACATAGATAGATAGATACATTGGCAGAAACATATAAGAATATTAGTCAGTCTTAAAAAAAAGTAATTTTTTCCACTTTTTTTTAAATTTTATTTTATTTTTAAACTTTACAATATTGTATTGGCTTTGCCAAATATCTTGCAGTAACATGAAGTTGGAAGACATTATGATAAATGAAGTAAGTCTGACACAGAAACACAAGTACTGCATGATCTCACCTATATGTGGAATCTAAAAAGTTGAACTCAAGAAACAGAGAGTAGAGTAACTACCAGTAACTAGAGGATGGGGGAAAAGAGATACACCAGACCAAGGGCACCACGTGTAAGTCATGCAGAGGAATTAGTCCTAGAGACCTAATGTACAGCCTGCTAACTGAAGGTAACAGTAGTTTCAGTGTGTACTGGAAATTTGCTAAGAGATCAAATTTTAAGTGTTCTCACTATCACACACACACACACAAAAAATGTTACCTATGTGAGGTGATGGATATGTTAGCTTGATTACGGTAATCAGTTCACAATGTATACATACGTTACGACATCATGTATATGTACATTGTGTATATGTACATCTCAAATATACACAATTTCTACTTGCCAATTATACCTCAACAAAGCTGGGAAATGAAAAAGGGCCAAAAAAAGGTGATCTTCCAATTTCATTCCCTTCCAGTTCAGTCAGATTTATAATACTTTCCCTCTCTTTCTCCACAGAACTTTGTTCCTTTTAATTGAAATAAGATAGAAACTTCAGGAAACAAAAGACAAAATCTGGTCAAAATGGTTTTCATGCTTTTGCTCCCAATCAAATGAGCTCAGGTCTTGCAAGGGAACATTCTCATGGCCCGCAGCTCTGGGCTGTGAAGAGAGGTGTTCCACGGTCACCTCACTAATGCTCCCTTGGTGACCAGACAGTTTGAGGTTACTGTTTGCCAAGTCTAAAACCAGGCCCTCAGAAAGAAGACGAAGGAATGCTCTAGTAGGAGAGAGTTCTGACCCCAGTCTTACTCCTCCAAGGCAGAAACTGTGACCTTGTAGTAAAATCCAATTACAACTTCCTCTTGTTTTATTTGGAAATGAAGGATTTTTCCCAATGTTGTTTAAAAAAAAAATCAGTAAGCAATATTCCTAAACAAGTGCCCCTGAGTAAATCTATAATGTATCTGCCTCAGGATACAACATAGAAACGATTCAGTGAGGACCTACCTGACTATACTAATAGAATGTTACCTTACTATACTAGTAGAATATTACTTTACTCCAGTGCTCTTTGTTCTCAAGAATATTGACTATACATCTATTGAGGGCCTACCTTACTATACTAATAGAATGTTACTTTATTCTAATATTCTTTGTTCTAAAGAATATTGGCCATACATCTACCAGTAGCAGCTATTTCCATGAAAAAGGAAAACCTTTATGTGATAGTGCCTCATTGCTCAAGCCATATTTGAGTTTTCTTAGCTATCCCTGACAATAGAACCCCCCACCAGTAGAGCACCAGACTCCCTGGCTCAAGTAGGAGGAGGAGACAGGGATAAAAGTAGACCCCCACTAAACACAGACTCGACATGGGCCCAGATACATGGGCCCTGTGGGTGTCAACAGGCTCTGTGTGAGGCTAGAGGAAGATTAAAGGAAGCCTTGCCTGCCCAGCTCTTCCTAACATGGCACTTCAGACACCATAAGAATGAATAAACTCAACTACCTAGATATATAGTGTACAAAGTGTTAGTCACTCATGTCTGACTCTGTGACCCCATTGACTATATAGCCCACCAGTCTTCTCTGTCCATGGAATTCTCCAGGCAAGAATACTGAAGTGGGTAGCCATTCCTTTCTTCAAGGGATCTTCTCGATCCAGGGATCGAACCCAGGCCTCTTATATGGCAGGCAGGTTCTTTACAGTCTGACCCACGAAGGAAGCCCACCTAGATATATACTGAAAACTAAAACAGAGAAAACCAAAACAAAGCCCTCATATCATGAATGAGCGTGTGCTGACCATGCTATGGTTATCTTCGTGAAATCATCTGTGGAGATTTAGCCATGGGCAGGACTTCCCTGGTGGCTCAGAAGGTAAAGCATCTGCCTGCAGTGCAGGAGACCCAGGTTCAATCCCTGGGTCAGGAAGATCTCCTGAAGAAGGAAATGGCAACCCACTCCAGTATTCTTGCCTGAAAAATCCCATGGACAGAGGAGCCTGGTGGGCTACAGTCCATGGGATCACAAGGAGTCGGACACGACTGAGCGACTTCACTTTCACTTTTCACTTTCAGTGTTAAGTCACTGTAAGTAACAGCCATAATATTGGAGATTTATCTACCATCATGAGAAATATTTGTGGGTTACTTAGTGCAAAATAACAGAAGGAGAGAATCCTGTATCTCTACTAGGCATTTTAAAAGTGTAGCATATCACATACTCTAACTGAAGAAACAGACATTTCCCTGAAACTTGCAACAAAAATGCCATTTTTCTAAATTTGATAATGGCTTTTATCTTGGGATGTGGGGCAGGAGGATGGAGAGTAGATTAGGACATTCACTTTCTACGTTCAACACTTCTGTGATGTTTAGAGGTTTTAATAAAGACCATGTATCACTTTTATAATTAAGCAGTTATAACAAAGATCATTTAATAACTGTGTATGTGTGTTAGTCACTCAATCATGTCTAACTCTCGGCAACCCCATGGACTGTAGCCTGCCAGTCTCCTCTGTCCATGAAGTTGTCCCAGCAAGAATACTGGATTATCATTTCCTCCTCCATAGGATCTTCCCAACCCAGATCTCCTGCATTGCAGGTGGATTCTTTACCACCTGAGCCACCAGGGAAGCCTCAATTAATAAATACTGTTCTATTAATACATTTTAAGTGCTGAGTCAATGCTTGTTTAAAAACAAAAGAGGGAAATATTATTTTTAAAGGAAAACAAATGTTGATAAGCTCTGTGCCTGCCCCAGTCAAGGAATGACAAGGTGACTATGACAAGTTTGCTCCAGAGACATTTCTTAACAAATTCCAGTGGTTTACATTCTGTGACCCACTATTCAATGAACCTCTTTAGTTGGCCTTTCCCAGGATTCACTCACAACTCTTCCTAGAAAATCTCAAAGCCTTCCTGCTGGAATAAGTGTTATTTTCTAGGCAGCTCTCACCAAAGGGCAGCCTAGTAATTAACAAGTTTCATCTCCAGAGGCTTCAGGATCTCATTTCTGGCGAAGGATGTGTGTGCTACACATGATAACACTGTCAAAACTTGCTGTCTTATAAGGAGATTTTTGACATCATAACAAAAGAACTCTGTATACTCCTAAATATTTACCTCTCTTTGTCTCAGAACAACTCCTCAGAGCTCAGGGATTAAGTCACTCCTTGCAGCAAAATGAGGATCTGCTTTCTGTAAAACTGTAAACTGTATTTTTGGAGTTCACTCTTTCATTTCAAATATTTCATGTTACTAGGTAACTAAGGGCAATTGCACTATGTAGTCAGCCCTCCTTATCTCCAGGTTTCACACCCGCAGGTTCAACCAACCATAGATCAAAAATACTTGGGGAAAAAAACAGAAATTCCCAAGAAGCAAAACTTGAACGGTGTGCCAGAAACTGTTAACAAAACTTTTGATCATATTAGGTACTATAAGTAATCTAGGGATGACTCAAAGTATATGCAAGGATCTGCATGGATTACATGCAAGCCCTACTCCATTTTCCATAAGAGACTTGAGCATCCGCATATCTTGGTGTCCAGGGGGTCCTGGAACCAGTTTCCTGGGGATACCAAGGGACTGCATATAGCAGGCAAGAGGAATCTGTAATTCAAGCTGCACTTTTAGAATTAAAACTGACTCCTAAATTTGCAAGACATTAGAGACTTGAAGAGAAATAGTGTTCCACACTAGGAAACGTGAGGTTCCGATGTTCTCTGGGTTTACCTCGATTTGGAGAAACGGAAATGTTAGCTTCCGACTTTAACAACCAGATGTTTTAGATGAAGTGCCTGACTGTATAATATCCATGGAGCTTCCTGCTCTGGTCTGCTCGGTAATGCCTCTCCCTGACATGCCTTGTTTGATGTTTCAGGAATTCGTGATGATCGTCGTCTTTGGTTTGGAGTTTATCATTCGAATCTGGTCTGCAGGCTGCTGCTGCCGGTACCGTGGATGGCAGGGAAGACTGAGATTCGCCCGAAAGCCCTTCTGTGTCATAGGTGAGTATCAGAGTCCTGGACGCCCAGGTTTGGGGCACTGCATCCTTTTCTTCTTCTGTCTCTGGTATTACCACATTTGGTTTACGTTAAAAGCTAACATTCATGGATTCTTCACCATGGGCCAGGCTCTCTCATGGTTTGAGAGTGCTAACTCATTTAATCCGCTTCACAGCTCAGTGAGGTAGGTATTTTCATTATCCAAGTTTTGCAGATGAAGAGGCTGGGGCACAGAGAGGTGGAGTGAGTTGCGAAAGTCACACAGCTAGTAAATGGTGGCACTGGAACTGAGCCAGAGGTCCTGGCTCTGGAACTCTCACGTCAAGTTGAGCCGTGCTAAAATACACAGTTCTCGAGCATTGCCCTGAATTAGGGGAAGCATTGATTTCCGTGAGTATAAAGATCTATTTTTGCTCTACAGTGTAAGCAGTACTGCCTTTATGCTCTTGGTCAGCTGAAATGTGTAAGTGTACCGGTCCTGGTAAAGCTTATTTATGAGCAGGCCTCAAGAATAATTACATGTATGGCTTATTATACCCACTGTAACCATGAGACCTGATAAAGTGTTTTCCCCTCTGAAATTTGGGTCCCCACCTTACAGTCCCTGAATAAATATCACATCTCTACAACTCCCTGGCTGCTGTCGCTTCAAAGAGATTCCAGTCACCTGGGTGCCAGCCTGAAACTATAAAACATTCCAGAGTTAAGATCTGGCACCTCGGAGTGATATATTTTAAAGTATATCATAAAATTGAAAATTTTAGTCAATTATATCTCAAATTTTAATTATTTTTTCAAGTGAGCTGCCTACATCATGGCCTTTAATCCCTAAATATTTCAGTATGGATTTTCAAAAGGAAGACTATGAGTCTGCATAATCTTCTGTACTTAAATTGGATGTTAGTACAACCCCTTATCTAATCTGCTGGCTGTATCCTAGTTTTGCCAGTTGACCCAATAATGTCCTTGTAGCATTTTTCCCTCCAGTCTAGGGTCACACATGGTGTTTAGTCATCAGGTCTCTGTGGTCTTCTTTTATCTAGAACAGTTCCTCAGCCTTTCTGTCTTTTACAACACTGACATTTTTGAAGAATTTGACCTATTTTTTAAAAAATGGAATGTTTTTATTTCTTTGGGGGAAGAATAGTAAAACCCTGTGTACTATAGCTTCTTGTAATTGTGAATGTCGTAGTTGTCGTTATTCAACAGTTGCATTTGGTTTCCTTGCTCTTTTCTCCTTCCTATTTCTTTGGCAGCCACTCAAATCTCATGGACGGAGGAGCCCAGTAGGCTGCAGTCCATGGGGTCACTAAGAGTCGGACACGACTGAGCGACTTCACTTTCACTTTTCACCTTCATGCATTGGAGAGGGAAATGGCAACCCACTCCAGTATTCTTGCCTGGAGAATCCCAGGGATGGGGGAGCCTGGTGGGCTGCCATCTATGGGGTCGCACAGAGTCGGCCATGACTGAAGCGACTTAGCAGCAGCAGCAGCAAATCCAAATGCTGGAAGTTCCTGGTGAGCTCACTTATTTCCACTGTTTCCAACCTGAGAAACTGGGGGTTTTAGTTACAAGCTAGTTTAGGCTAAGCTCCTCATCAGCAAAGGGTTTTCCATTCTGTTTCAGAAATTGTTGAGCATCTTTAGATACCTTCGTCACCCAATGCTTAAGGAGGAAGTGGAGAAACCCTTTGCACGCGCTCTGTCAGAGGAATCCTTTGTTCCATCTTTTATGCCAGTGCTGTGTCCATGTCCTGGACACTTGTTCTGAGCATGGGGAAGTGGGTGGGCTCCCCACACACCTGCCTATTTCAAGAGTTTCCTTTCATTCAACTGGACTTTGTGGAAACGTGACTGCTTGAAAAGCACTGCAGTTACAGAAGTGACTCTAGTGCAATTCTAAGTTACATCAACCTTGAAACACCTTGCTTGGCCTTCGCTCATGCAGTCTGTTTGTCTGGCTGCCCCTCTTCTGCCAGATGAAGTGCAGAGGAAACTGGGCACCAGCTCCAAGCCCCCGAGGGGCCCACCTGGCCCCCAGGGCACATCCGTGCAGGCACTTGGTTTTACTCTGAAGATCTCCTCTCTTTTTGAATCTCCACTCAAGCTACACCATGAAACACTGTAGCTCGATGCGAAATTATGGCACGAGAGCTTCTAGTACTATAAGGGACCCGAACAATTCACAAGGCAAACAGTTTAGTAGGACTCATTCAGCTTCTATAGGATAAAGTTGGTTCACAGCTGACTGCAGGAATGTCCCGTTTCAGACTTTAAAACCAATTAAAAATTGCCAAAGAATGTTCAAACTACCACACAATTGCACTCATCTCACACGCTAGCAAAGTAATGCTCAAAATTCTCCAAGCCAGGCTTCAACAGTATGTGGACTGTGAAATTCCAGATGTTCAAGCTGGATTTAGAAAAGGCAGAGGAACCACATCTGTTGGATCATCAAAAACATAAGAAATTTCCAGAAAAACATCTACTTCTGTTCTGTTGACTACGCCAAAACCTTTGACTGTGTGGATCACAACAAACTGTGGAAAATTCTTCAAAAGCTGGTAATACCTATCCATCTTACCTGCCTCCTGAGAAATCTGTATGCAGGTCAAGAAGCAACAGTTAGAACTGGACATGGAACAACAGACTGGTTCCAAGTAGGGAAAGAAGTACATTAAGGTTGGACATCACCCTGCTTATTTAACTTATATGCAGAGTGTATCATGTGAAATGCCAGCCTGGATGAAACACATACTAGAATCAAGATTGCCAAGAGAAATATCAATAAACTCACATATGCAGATGTCACCACCCTTCTGGCAGAAAGGGAAGAAGAACTAAAGAGCTTCTTGATGAAAGTGAAAGAGGAGAGTGAAAAAGTTGGCTTAAAACTCAACATTCAGAAAATTAAGATCATGGCATCCAATCCCATCACTTCAAGGCAAATAGATGGGGAAACAATGGAAACAGTGAGAGACTTTATTTTTGGGGGTTCCAAAATCACTGCAGATGGTGACTGCAGCCATGAAACTCAAAGACCCTTGCTCCATGGAGGAAAAGCTATGACCAGCCTAGACCGCATATTAAGAAGCAGAGACATTACTTTGCCAACCAAGGTCCATCTAGTCAAAGCTATTTTCAGTAGTCATGTATGGATGTGAGAGTTGGACTGTAAAGAAAGCCGAGCACCAAAGAATTTATGCTTTTGAACTGTGATGTTGGAGAAGACTCTTGAGAGTCCCTTGGACTCAAGGAGATCAAACCAGTCAATCCTAAAGGAAATCAGTCCTGAATATTCACTGGAAGGACTGATGCTGAAGCTGAAACTCCAATACTTTGGCCACATGATGCGAAGAGCTGACTCCATGGAAAAGACCCTGATGCTGGAAAAGATTGAGGGTGGGAAGAGAAGGAGACGAGGATGAGATGGTTAGATGGCATCACTGATGCGATGGACATGAGTTTGAGCAAGCCCAGGAGATGGTGATGGACAGGGAAGCCTGGCATGCTGCAGTCCATGGGATCATAAAGAGTCAGACATAACTGAGAGACTGAACTGGCTGAGAATTTGGTTTTAATCCAATTCCAGAGGCAATGCCAGTGTATTTCTGGCCCCTAAGCTAAAGAGCATGTTCTCTCCCACATGTTTGCTGCCTTTTGATAGCTGTTCTCAGCTGCAGATACATGGGCACATCTTGGTCCTTTAATCTTCCTCTTCCTCTCTTGAATCTTTCTGGGACTTGGTGTAGCATGTGATGCTGAAGACGGTGTTGTGTCATCTGTAACTCAGCCACCTTTAGGCCTGTCAGCTGTGACTTCACAGATTCAGTTTGACGTAGTGTAGGTGTGGTTGGAGCTTAGTTTCCACTTCAGGCCTTTTCTTCATTTGTTATTTTACCTCTACCAACTCAGCTTCTTTGGAAGAAAACCTCACAGATAAATACATAATGAATACCCACTAGAACAAAAGCAAGATTTGTACTTACACTTAAGGTAACTATGCACTTCTCAGTCTTTTATTTGATATATGTGTAATGATTTGATTCGTGGTCCAGCTGAACCTATGTAATAGTGAAACGTGTTCAAATGTGGCTCTTTTGGATGAGGTTGGTAAGATGTAACCTACACAAAGGAACCAAATGTCAGCTGCCTGAAGGCAGCTGCTGCTGCTGCTAAGTCACTTCAGTCGTGTCCAACTCTGTGCGACCCCATAGACAGCAGCCCACCAGGCCCCACCATCCCTGGGATTCTCCAGGCAAGAACACTGGAGTGGGTTGCCGTTTCCTCCTCCAATGCATGAAAGTGAAAAGTGAAAGTGAAGTCGCTCAGTCATGTCCGACTCTTAGCGACCCCATGGACTGCAGCCCACCAGGCTCCTCCATCCATGGGATTTTCCAGGCAAGAGTACTGGAGTGGGTTTCCATTGCCTTCTCCAGCCTGAAGGCAGCAGGGTGTCCCAAATGGCTCCTGGAGCCCTTTCTAGGCCATGCTTAATAGGGCCATAAAAAATGATTGATGTCAGGGGTAAAATGAGCAATCGCATTGGAAAGTAAGCCCTGATCTCCCTGCTTGACCTAA
Organism: Bos taurus; assembly: GCF_002263795.3. Classification (NCBI taxonomy): domain Eukaryota; kingdom Metazoa; phylum Chordata; class Mammalia; order Artiodactyla; family Bovidae; genus Bos; species Bos taurus. The sequence continues at coordinate 12,487,628 of NC_037336.1, forward strand.
TTGACTGCGGCAAAGTAGACAAAGAGTTGTCATCCCTCCCCTGCCCACTATAGCCACGCCTACTGCACGTCGCACTGCCTCTGTCAGGCCGCTGCTCACAGGCCTAAAGGTGGCCGAATTACAGGCGACACAACTCCATCTTCAGAACCACGTGCTACACCAAGTCCTAGAAGGATTCGAGACAGGAAGAGGAAGATTAAAGGACTAAGATGTGCTGATAACGCTGTGCGTTTGGAGATGTAGCTAAGCTCTCTCAAGGCTCCACATATCTGTAATATCTGGTTATTCTGAACATGCCACACACCCAAACATTTTCAGAAGGCTTGAGCATTCAAGAAAGGGCCCCGAGGAGACTGGTGGCCTGTGTGACTGCTGTGTGGGGAATGCCTTCTGAAAGCGCCCTGTAAAATAGAGCTTAAGCAGAGCAAAGCTTCTTCAGCTGTTGCCTTGGGCAAGACAGAGCCCTGCAGACCAACTGATCCTATTGGGACACAGGTTGGTTCATGGGGCCCACGGGCTGATTCCCAAAGAATCGTAACTTCCCTCCTAACCTGCCCACTCCCCACCCCTACATGGGAGCCAGAACCAGAGCATTTCCAAATATTGTTGATTTAAGAAAACATAAAATCATTATATTCTTGTGTTTGAAAAACATCTTTTAGACATCTGTAACCAAAGGGAAGAAAAATCTACTCATTTTTTAAAATTAGATGCTTGCTTTCTTTACCAAACTGATTTATCTCTCCTTGATTTGGGGAGTTTGGAAACTGGTAAAAGCTTATCTTGAATTGCAAAATTCTTATATATCTATGCCTTCAATTTGGCAATGGCAATCCACTCCAGTACTCTTGCCTGGGAAATCCCACGGACAGCAGAGCCTGGTAGGCTACAGTGCATGGCGTCACGAAGAGTCGGACACAACTGAGCGACTTCATTTTCACTTTTCACTTTCATGCACTGGAGAAGGAAATGGTAACCCACTCCAGTATTCTTCCCTGGAGAATCCCAGGGACGGGAGCCTTGTGGGCTGCCATCTATGGGGTCGCACAGAGTCAGACACGACTGACGTGACTTAGCAGCAGCATGCCTCCAATTTACATCTCTCACCTAATACGCTATTGGAATAATATGTCTGCAGCTGTGGTCAGTAATCACTGTGCTACAACTTGAAGAGTTGAATGTGTTTGTGGATGACTAATGAGTTGCCCTCATTTGTCTGGACTTTCTGATTTCTTTTCTGATCTCTCTACAATCAAACACAACTCATTCACTCAGTGGCCTCAGTATAGAGGACGTGTAAAATAACCTCAGAGACTGAGTTCATAGTCACTCCTTTTCCAGCTTTCATTAATGACCTGCCTGAAAATTGCAAATCGTACCCAAGACTGCTGCTTAGATTACAGTAATGAGCCTGATGGGTTAGAATGTCAACAAGTTACTCGTAACCGTGACTTTTTGGATCCCTGGTGACTCCTCCTAGAGACAGCTGGAACAAGGCCGTAGTTTTTAGTCATCTCAGAAAAGAAGAAAAGACTAGCCTGTGATTAACCTTGGATCAGTACTTGATGCTAAATATAAGTTGATTTTTTAATTGCTGTTTTAGCAGTTCCCCTTCTGTGTAATATTTCCACAGGAAGACAAAAAGAGGCAAAGCAGAGCATAGAGGTGTCCCCCGTGAGCTGAACGTATGTGCCTTTGACACGGGAAAATAGCAAATGTATCTTTTTTCTTAATGAAGAAAAAATAACCAGTGTCTTCCCTAGCTACAACAAAATTGGAGCCTTTATTAAAATCAACCACACAGCCAAGGCCACTCTAATATATCTGCGAGTTCATCTTATTGAAAGCAGTTTCAGCTGCTAATGTGTTGGAAAGCTATATCAGAGACACTTGGATGCCACCGGCTCCTAAACTGAAGATCCAGGCACCGTTTTTCTACCTCTCCAGCCTCTCCATCTTTCGTTCCAAGAGACAGTCTTTTCAGCTGCACTCATTTTCTCACCCTCTAATCTCCTCTGCCCTTTACTGAAAGCTATTTCTCTTGGGTTGTTTCCTGTCAGCCGTGTACTCTTCTGTGCCTCCTTCTATGTCTGAAAGTCCAAACTCCATGCATATGGTCACCTGTATGTGATTAACTGGACCATCTGAGGACCGTTAAACCTTCTTGACTTGCTTGACTACAGAACTATAAAGCCGTTTCAGTCTCTATAGTGAATATAGCTGATAGTTATTGAAATTTGCTACGCTATGGGTACTGCTCTTGAACTCGGTAAATACTGTCTTATTTAATTCTGCAGAAGTTTTATAATATCCTTTTTAAAGATGAGGAAGTAAGATAGGGTTTGAGAAACTTGTCCACAGTTAGATGGTGAAAGAACTAGGATTTCAATCTAGAAAAATAAGCCTACCTGATGAGCTCCTTTTACTCACAACACTTTTGACATCAAATCTGTGGGATTTTCCCTCACATCAACCAGTTCTCCAACTTTCTGTACACCCTTGCAAGTGAAAGTTGCTCAGTCATGTCTGACTCTTTGCAACCCCATGGACTGTAGCCCGCCAGGCTCCTCTGTCTATGGAGTTCTCCAGGCCAGAATACTGGGGTGGGTAGCAGTTCCCTTCTCCAGATCTTCCCAACCCAAGATTGAACCCAGGTCTTCCACATTGCAGGTGGATTCTTTACCATCTGAGCCACCAGGGATGCCCAAGAATACTGGAGTGGGTAGCTTATCCCTTCTCCAGCAGATCTTCCCAACCCAGGAATCGAACCAGGGTCTCCTGCATTGCAGGTGGATATTTTACCAGCTGAGCTACAAGGAAGCCAACAACTCAATAATTTTGACACTACCAATTGGTATTAGTATGAAACCCCGCCGATCCAGGGTTTAGTCTCACTGGACTTTCCCTCCCCAACTTCAGACACCAGCCACAGAGAGGTGTCCAGGCTAACATGCTCTGCCTGGCCGACGGCAATCTAGAGATTCCAATAGCCCCACACTTTGCTAGAATGACACAGGGTTCAGGAAAGTGCTGTACATTATATCACATTATATTTTTTATATTTATTATAAAAGCTGAATCTGAGAACAGCCAAGTGAAAGAGATGCACCGGACAGATATTTGGGGCAGAGGACTGGCTAACATGGAGATTTTGTGCCCCTTCAAGAGCCCCACCTCCTAGAACCTGTGTGTTCACCAGATGCTCACCAAACCCCACGCTTTAGAGATAGCCGTGGAGCTGTCACTAAAAAAGCACATCTGTTGGTCACTGGCTGTTGGTGACTGAACACTTTCTCTCCCAAGAGGTCCCAGGTCCTCCTGGTACCCAGGAATCTGAATAGGGACCCCTAGCCAACAGTCATCTGATGATTGTACAGAAGGCATTTATCATGCCAGAGATCCCTAAGTCTAGGAGCTCTGTACAAGGAACCCAGGAGAATGACCAAGTATCCACTCCCCAGAGTACCACATGACCCAACTGTGAGAAAAATTGCTCTTATTGTTTATTAGTGTTTTTAAATTAAATTTAGTCAGCCTTGTCCATTGTCATCAACTTACATTTGTAATATCCATTAGTTGTATACAAATGTTATCATTTGCCACCTAAACTCTTTGATTGCAGTATCAGCCTTAAATATTAGCCTTATCACTTCAATTAGATCAGGTTACTTGTTGCTGCTCTCCAACCTAAAGAAGAAATTAAGCTCTGAAGTAGACTAATTTGACTTTTCTGTGACTGCATGGCCTCCTGTGCAATGCTTTCCTGAGGTCCCTGGGTGTGTCCCAACTAGAGACGTTTCCAGGTGAGTGACATCATTCTCAGAAATGTATTCACATGTTGTTCATACTATAGACTGCTGGAGACCTGTTTAGGTCACTTGACCTGGTGTGCAAATTTGAGTGTCATATAGCTTGATTAGCTCATAAGACTGGACCATAGGGAGAATATGCCTGGAGAAAATGAATAACTAAAGATTATTTCCCATTCCTTCAATAAACCTGAGTGGAGCACTGTGATATATGGTACTAATATTCTGTACTTTCAAATGTTACATAAGAAAATTCACTCACAGACAGAGCGCTTATTTATTACGTGCCAAACATGATCTTAGGTGCAAATGACACAACGATTAATAAAACACGATCCCTGCCTGTAAGCGTAGGAGCTCCTGTGCCCTTGGAGCAAGAAGGAGACTCGTTATGTTGATTTAGAACAAAGCTGATGGAGGCAGGAGTCGTGGACAGAAGGGTGTAGAACACCATGACTGATTGAACAAAGGAGGGGAAGGTCCCTTGGGTTTTGAGCTCAGTCACCCGCCAAACATCTGTACTATGTCCAAGTGTGGTTCTCAATGCCAGGGATGCTATGTTGCTCTAAATGGGCAGTGTCCTCTTTCCTGTCAAGCTGATATTCCAGGGGACAGAGAAAAATAATATGCAGAAATATTTTTGAAAAACGAGATAGCGTCAACTACAGAGAATGCAATGAAGAAAATGAACAGAGAGATTAGGAATTCCTTTAGATTGAGTGGTCCAAGGGAGTCTTTCTAATGAGTGAGCACTCAAGTCAACCTGAGTATTACAGGAGCCATTGATGAGATGTGGGCAGAGGTCTTTCCAGGCCAGAGAGCAGGCAATGCAAAGGTTCTTGAGACCAAGGGAGCTCGGCGTGTACCAGGAAGAGACACATGGTCATTGTGGCCAGAGCTCAGTGAGCTCGGTGTGGTAGGTGATGGACAGATGGCCACTCCCAGGGGCCGTGGGGGCCACATGAGGCCATCTAGTTGCCTGAGATGAAGTAGTGTCTAAGATGGGCCACTAGGCAGAGGTCCAATTGATGACTGTTGGGCCTAATGATAAATATTTAGGTTAAAAACACAACATTTTGATCAGGCAACAAGAAATATGGCTATATAAGGCCCTAGGTCTCTTGGTCATCTGTCTATACCTGTTTGAACTTCATATTGGAATATATAAATCATTATCCATCCAGAAAAATATAAACCTGTCCCTTTGACTTTTCCACGCATCTGTGTATCTACCCTTACATCTATGTATCTGCCCATCTATATAGAAACATGAAATGTCCAAACTGAAAAGAAAATGTGTTTTTCCTGTGAGCAGCAGGAATTAGGAGAATGTTATGAGAGCTCTCACATTCCCCTTGGAAAATCTCACCAGGAAGCAGTTCCCAGGGGCCTCTGAGCAAAGGACTTTGCAGCATCCACTCAGTGATGGCTGTGAGGCAGACTTATTTCATTAAAGATAATTTATTTCCTTTGAGAAATGGTCCCTTGCTGCGCTGAGCTGTTATCTGAAGACTTATGATCAATAGGAGGCATTACTGTCTCTATAAGGTCAGTTTTCTGAGTGCTGCTTGGAATTTGCCAGCAGGAGCCCCTCTCACCCCAGTGGAAGTTGAGCAATTCAGCCCCTGTGTGCTGCTGCGGAGATGTTCCTGGCACATTTTTGCAGGGCTTGTGTTTTATTTTTAATAAATACCACAGAGTGAGCGGCCCTGTGCACAGCTGAGTGCAGCATTTGAGAGCATGGATAATGTGCTGTGTAGTGGGCGGCTTTTAAAATTAGATTTTAAAGCTTCATCCCTATTAAGAGGCTCAACTGCAGTAAAATGCATCTTTAATTCTTCAAAGAGTACCTTCCTATAACAGAATTTGGAGCTCAGTTAGAAGATAGAGCTCATCAAGCAGCACTGTGTCCCTCTGAGACGTTGCTTCTCTCTCATGAGAAACAGTAAAATTGAGGCTCCATGAAGGGAGTACTCCCTGCTTAACCCCCAAGTCAGCCACAGGACTGGGGCAGAAAGCTGACTTCCCCTGGCTCCCAGCTCTAACACCCTGTCTCTGGAGAGTCAAATTTAATTACAGTATAATCCACTTAATCTACACACAGAAGAATAACGAGGGAGCAGGAAAAATGAATTTATTAGCAGGTTGGCAGGAGACCATGTGATGTAGATCAGCAACCTTCCTGTCGAGATGCAGGTTTCCAGTGAGTTCTAGGCGATTTTCCTGCCATGGGAGGTGATCCTGACGCCACGGCCACAACTGGCAAAGGACTGCTTGATTTTTCTCACTTTGACACATAAGTAAAGCTTCAACTTGGAAATGCTGCAGAACCACAATTTTATCAGAAATAAAACTTAACGGATTTTTTTTTTAATAACGATAATAGTAAGAGGAAAAAAAGAGTGCGTAGTTCCCCCTCAACACTCCTTTGGGTCAAAAGAAACAACCACATTGAATTAAATGCTCAACTCACCACCTTCCTTAAAACAAGAGATGAGTGAGCCTTTGCTTCATTGTTGACTTTTGATTACTTTCACACCAATCCACGGCGGCTGTGAACTTGCTAGACTATCTATTGTCTATTTCCTACACACACATTACAAAACAGACAATAGTTTAAGAGGTGTGTTTAGATAAGAAATCTGCCTTTAAAGCTGAATATAACAGGAGGTTAGAACTTGGGCTACTTGATGTTACATGAACACAAATAAAATTTTGTGGTTTAAAGTATAAATCATATTTATGAATGATCTCATATAACCCTCACTGTTGTTCAGTTGCTCAGTCATGTTCAACTCTTTGTGAGTCCATGGACTGCAGCACACCAGGCTTCCCTGTCCTTCACTATCTCCTGGTATTTGCTCAAATTCATGTCCATTTAGTCAGTGATGTCATCCAACCATCTCATCCTCTGTCGTCCCCTTCCCCTTTTGCCTTCAATCTTTCTCAGCATCATGGTCTGTTCTAATGAGTTGGCTCTTTGCATCAGTTGGCAAAGTATTGGAGCTTCAGCTTCAGCATACTCCTTCCAGTGAATATTCAGGGTTGATTTCCTTTAGGATTGACTTTCTTATTAAAATTGAAAAAGATGATGATCTCCATTTCACATATTGAAAACGTGAGCCCTAGATTAATGGTCTTATCAAGGGTCACACTGCATATAAGTAAAACAGTCAGAACAACAAAAAAGAGCAAGAAAGTGAGATATGCTCAGGACAACCTTCTGTGGTACCACGTTATCTCCCTGCATCACTCACGTGCAATGCAACAGGAAAAAATAAATAAACCATGTGATGGGGTCTGGGTCCTGTCCCCATTGGAGACACTAGCTAATGTGAAGCCAAGAAGAAATTAGATGTTAGTATCAAAAAATGCAGTTCCTTTTCCCAGCAGTCATCTTCCTAAGATCTGGCCCTTTTTTACAACTTTTCATTTTGAAATAATTGTAGACTTACTTAAAAGTTTCAAAAAGAGTAGAGAGAGTTACCCTGCATGCAACTATCCTTCAGCCAGCTTCCCCTATTGATGGCATCTCACATGAGTTTAGTGCAATTACCAAAAATAGGAAGTGGATTGGATGTGTTACTGACTAAACTGCAAACCTTGTTCAGATTTCACCAGTCTCTGCCTGCAGTCAATGAAATTTTACCACATGTACAGGTTAATTGAACCATCACCACCATCAAGACACAGATCCTTCCCACCCCCCTAAACAAACTCGAGGTGCTATCCCTTTAAAGTCACTCCTCCCAAAAAAATCCCAGCTCCTGAGAATCACGGATATGTTCATCACTGTAATTTTGTCACTTTTAGATTGTTGTGTAAATGCAACCATACAGTCATAAATTCAGTCTTAAAATTGCTTTTTTTTTCACTCAGTATAATACTCTTGAGCTCCATGTAAGTCATTGCAAATAACAGTAGTTCAGTCCTTTTTATCACTGACTAGTATTCCATCGGAGAAGGTGATGGCACCCCACTCCAGTACTCTCGCCTGGAAAATCCCATGGACAGAGGGACCTGGTGGGCTGCAGTCCATGGGGTCACTAGGAGTTGGACACGACTGAGCGACTTCACTTTATTTTTTCACTTTCATGCATTGGACAAGGAAATGGCAACCCACTCCAGTGTTCTTGCCTGGAGAATCCCAGGGATGGGGAAGCCTGGTGGGCTGCCGTCTATGGGGTCACACAGAGTCAGACATGACTGAAGCGACTTAGCAGCAGCAGCAGCGGTATTCCATGCTATGGATTACACAGTTTATCCATTTACCTGTTAAAGGTCATCTGGCCAGATGACCAGATGGTCAGGTCGTTTCTATTTATAAATCAAGCTGTCATGAACATTTATGTAGAGGCTTTGTATGAACATAAGTTTTTATTTCTCTAGGATAGATACCCAGGAGTGGGGTTACTGGCTCCAATGGTGTTTGACTTTATCAGAAGCTACCAAACAGTTTCCAGTGTCTAGCTATTTCTTTAAAATACAGAAATGCCTAGAATACTTCACGACAGTAAATTACATCCATATTGACATTCACTACTTTTCATAGAAAATGTTTCTACTTCTGTTTTTCTATGAAAATTATTCTAATAAGCAGAAGTTTCTGAAATTCATATTTGATTACTTGGGTCAAGAAATAAGTGAAAATATAGTCCATTAAGGAGCAGTTCTTCATGCTCTAGTAAATGAATGCAAATTTGATGCTTATGTAGATGAAGTGTTGAGAGACTAATTAATGTAAAAAAACCAATACTATACAAATTCCTGAAGGACCATTACCTAAATCTAACTTTACTTTGTAGGAAATCCTTATTCAAGCACATTTTACTGAAACAAATACTAATTGTACTTTCCTGCTAAAGCAGCAGTCCCCAGTCTTTTTGGCTCCGGGGACTGGTTTCATGAAAGACAATATTTCCACTGATGGTTTCAAGATGATTCTCATAAGGAGTGCTCAACCTAGGTCTCTCACATATGCAGTTCATGGTAGGGTTTACACTCCTATGAGGATCTAATTTCAGCCACTGATCTGACAAGAGGCAGAATTCAGGCAGTAATGCAAGCAATGGGGAGTGTGTGTAAATACAGATGAAATTTCACTTGCTCACCCACCACTTACCTCCTGCTGTGTGACCATGTTCATAACAGGCCACCGAACAGTACTGGCCCATGACCCAGGGGTTGGGGACCCCTGTGCTAAAAGATACTTATAATCACATCAAGCCTCAAATCTGAATCCCTCAGGATAAAGTGCTTAAAGCTGTCACCAAACTTTGGACCCAATAATCATAGTCCTGATGTAATGTAAACAAACATTTGTTCTCCCTGATCCCACACCTTTCAAAAATCCCCTATTCTTTTTTTAACCATTTTTATTGAAGTGTAATTTACAATAATTTATTAGTTTCAGGTATACAGCAAAGTGATTCAGTTATATATATATATATATATATATATATATGAATGTTGTGCTATGCTTAGTCACTGAGTCATGTCTGACTCTTTGTGAATCCATCCATGGACTATACCTGCCAGGCTCCTCTGTCCATGGGATTCTCCAGGCAAGAATACTGGAGTGGGTTGCCATGCCCTCCTCTAGGGGATCTTCCTAACCCAGGGATCGAACCTAGGTCTCCCACATTGCAGGTGGATTCTTTACCATCTGAGCCACCAGGGAAGCCTATGAATACTGGAGTGGGTAGCCTATCTTTTCTCCAGGGAATATTCCCAACCCAGGAATTGAACCAGGATCTCCTGCATTGCAGGAGCTCAGTTGCATTGCAGTAGCTCAGTTGCATTGCAGTAGCTCATTGCAACTGAGCTACCAGGGAAGCCCATATATAAGAATATATGTATTCTTTTTACAGATTCTTTTCCAGTATAGGTTATTATAAGATCCTGAATATAGTTCATTATTCTATACAGTAGGTCCTTGTAGCTTATCTATTTTATGTATAGAAGTGTGTATCTGTGAGTCCCAAATTCTTAATTTATCCCTCCTCCTTTTCCCCTGTGGTAACCATACATTTGTTTTCTGTGACTGTGTCCATTTCTGTTCTGTAAATAAGTACATTTATATCATTTGTTCAGATTTCACGTATAAGTGGTACTGTATGACGTTTGCCTTTATCTGACTTACTTTGCTTAGTAGGATCATCTGTAGATCCACACATATTGCTACAAATGGCATTCTTTAATTCTCTTTTGTGGCTGAGTAACCTTCCATTGTGTATATGTACCACATCTTCTTTATCCATTCCTCTGTTGATGGACATTTAGGCTGCTTCCATATCTTGGCTATTGTAAATAGTGCTGCTATGGACATTGCATGTGTATCTTTTTGAAGTAGAGTTTTCTCTGGATATTTGCCCAGCAGTGAGACTGTAGGATCACAGTGCAGCTTTAAAAAAAAAAAAAATCCCCCAATTCTTAAAACTATTCTTAAAACCTTCAAAACCCCTCTCAAAATCTCCCAGTGAATCTTCCATCGTAATCAACAGAAAAGTCATTTTCTCAAAAGTTAGTAACAACCCCACACATTCATGAATTTCAGCTCCATCACCACTCTGGGTATAAGCAATGTTAGAACAACTAATTACTCATTTGGAAGAAGATCAGGTTGGATCCAAATTTATCTTATCATATTCCAAGATAAATTCCAAATAAATCAAAGATTTAAATAAATATTGGATGGCAGAAATGGGTAAATTGTCATATAATCTTGGAACCAAGAAGGTCTTTTTAACTGTGACTGAAAATATAGAGACCATAGAAGAAAACATTGATAAACTTACGCTACATAAAATTTTTTAAAGATATAATTAGTTACATAAAATCAAAAATACTGTATGATAGAACAAAGTAAAACAAGCAAGGTTAAAAGACAAATGCAGGAAAATATATACAACACCTATCAGAGACAAAAAGTTAATCATCTTAAACTATAAGCAGCTTTAGAAATCCAGAAGAAAAATCCAGCAGCCCAGAGGAAAATAAAAGATAGCAAATGAATATGAACAGACAGTTCCCAGCCAAAGAAATACCCATGTGCCCTGTAAACACAGTCTCGCTCATAAGAAATACAAAAAGGCAGCATTTTCTCACCTGTCAGATCGGCAAAATCCAGTTACTTTTTTAGTGAGACGGTGAGGAAACAGGAGTGCAAAGTGGTGTCACCCTTATGGAAAGTGTCACTACCATTAAAATTACATGGAGTTTACTCTGTGCCCCGGGAATTCTCCTTCCTGACAGTCTCACCAATTTGTAGTAAGTAGTAAATAGAGCTGGAAAAGGAAATGGCAACCCACTCCGGTATTCTTGCCTGGAGAATCCCATGGACGGAGAAGCCTAGTAGGCTGCAGTCCATGGGGTCGCACAGAGTCGGACACGACTGAAGCAACTTAGCATGCATTGGAGAAGGAAATGGCAACCTACTGCAGTGTTCTTACCTGGAGAGTCCTGTGGACAGAGGAGCCTGGTGGGCTATGGGGTCGCACAGAGTTGGACACAACTGAAGTGACTTAGCAGCAGCAGGGGTGGTTGTAGCTTTATTTTTGACTGGTTGTTCATTGTGCTTAACCCTCGTTTCCCCCAGAAGGGCTTCCTCAGCCCTGAACCAGGTTCCCTGCGCCTGCCCTGCTGCTGTCTGAACAGGCATCACCCTGGTTGTGTTAACTTCCTCAGTCCATCTTGCCAGCTGTCCTTTCACCTCTGGGTGAGTGGAGGGCATTGGTCTCGTCTACCCCGCCCACACCCTTTACTATCAAAACCCCAGGTCCTAGCAGCTTCTGACCACAATCAGTGTGTATTGAGTGAATAAAAAATTCAAAACAGTCACAAGCTATGAGGCATTCACCTGCACAACCTCACCTCCCCCGCAGTCTCATCCTATACATTCTTTATATTGTATAAAGAATGAAGCGGAACTGTGGCAGTTATCCAAGCAATGCAAGGAAAGGGTAGCACCTTTACCTCAGGTAACAAGAGTTTTCAGAAAGATCATTTTTGCCTGTATTTTTTTAATGTAGTTGCATCATTTGGTCATATGAATGTGATTTTTTAATAAAGTGCTTATTTTTCATGCTTGTAATTACAGGCTCCTTAACAGGGTGATCTTCTGCTACTGTTTTCTCAAACTTTTTACTGCTGCCTTTTACAAAATGTTTGAAATATTTGATTTTAGCTCCTACCACAGACTCCAAATCTGTGTTTGGAATGTGAAGATCAAAGTAGTGTAGCTAATCCTCAGGACTTTGCCATCGTGTGACTTCAGAATCCATCTCCTACCAAGTTTCTGTGGTTTCTGGAATCTTTACTGGTCACAACATTAAAATGTGCACATCTGAAACCATTTTTTAATTACATTTTTTTTTCTGCTTCTCCACAGTTCGCTTGAGGGAATATAGCCTGTCCCGATGCATCCCCAAGGTGGTATCACCACGTGTTTTCAATAAACCTTGTTTTTTGTTCTCCTCTAAACAGAGCATGTCTTGTTCAAAAAGCTCTTGATGGTAGGGAAGGGATTGATAATAGAAAGAAAGAGAGCCCAGCGTGGGATCCATCCTCGTGACTTCAGGATTTGTCGGGAAGCAACTCGTCCCACAGTCAGAGCTGAGACTCATGTCATTACCATGAGTTCTAACCCTGTCTCTGGGAATAACTTACTCTGTCATCTTGAACCAGCCTGGGACTCCATTTCTTTCCTTTTAATCACAGATAAGAACAGCAGTATACTTTATAGACTTCATAAAAGCAAATATGAAATTAGAAAGTTCTAAAACCTGCCCTTTATCTAGTGCCAACGAGGATGAGTTTTGCCAAGCATTTGATCATTAAGGATGGAACTCAGGTCTGTAATTAATCATGGTCCGTTTGACTAATAATCCCCCTAAAATGATGGATATAATCTGCACATGGCACCAAGTAGGATTTTCAAAATTATGCATGTCAAGTGTTTATTTATGGCTTATATTTACTCAAATTCACTCTTTTAAAGCACCATTTTTTTTCATTCTTCACAGAAGGAAAAGTCCATTTTCACACCCCAGTGTTTATCCCTAAGGATTATCCAGCAGCCGAAACTGTGTCTATTTCTTATTTCTAAAAAATAAGAAACTGTGCCTTGAAAAAGACTGAAAGTCAGGTGTACTGGGTAATTCTCAAAATCCCTGGATGGTACTCAGAATCAGTTCCCACCCACAGGTGTCTTTTGGTTACTGACATTTGGTTACTGAAATGACATCTCCACCTGCAAAATCCAAATAGCACAGTCTGTTCAAAGAACTTCCGAAAGACATGCTTTCAGAAATTTTAGTAGTAGGCAATGATTAATCAAAACCTGCATGCCATCTGAAAATAAGTATCAGATTTCTCAAAGAAAAATTACATTTCCCAATGCTAGTAAATACAACTGGCTGCCAAGAGTCAAAGGGTCAGTATCATGTAATGCCTGAGAGTAGGAACCAAAAGGGACACTGGATATTTTGTTTTCACTTGGTAAAGTTACACCTGTAATGACATCATTGTTTCGCTCTTGGAGCATAAACACTCAGGTTACCACACTGAACAGGATATCCGAGCATCGGATTTCATCGTGGGGCCAAAGGGGATTTCCAGCAGAAGTTTCAGCCGTGAGCTTTCATTGGTGGCAATCCAAATCTTTTTTTAGACTTGTAGTCAAATACCGGTGTGAGCCCTGCTGAGTTGGAAGTGACTGCACGGTTGCCGTCTGGTAGGCATGAAAATAGGTACCAGGTGATGGTTTTACACAGCTTCCTCAGATGTGTGCAAAACTGCAGTTTCGGAAAGTCATTCTCGTGCTTTCTATATAAAGGAACACCACATAAGGCCAACAGGTCACGGCCCTGGAACACATTCTGAATCATCCAGAAATACCCCCTGATGCTTCATCCTCCTGATGGATGGAGAGCTCATGGGATTACACCCAGGTGATTTACTCAGGATCCTCGGGGGTGCCTTCAGTAGGATGCGTTTGCCTCCTGCTCATTCACAGCAGTTCTCAAAGGACATATGCTTCTTCCCTGCTTCATAAACACAGAAGCACAGCTTCCGCACATCCTCCCAGCTGTACCCACCTCTGAAGTGAGATGTCTGTGATCACACTGTGAAGCGGAAGGTCCAGCGTGAGGCTAGTCCCGTGGCACCACAGGACTAGATCAGACCTCAGCATGCCTGAGTCTGCACCCCTGACCTCTGCCCATGCTCCAGCCTCCCCATACTGTCTTCCAGTGTCTGGAGGGATCTCAAGCAGCCCTGTTACCCATACCCCTCAAAGAGCCCCCCTTTCTGCCCCCTCTGGCAACAACAGCCCCCCATCTCAGCCGACAGGCTTTACTCACCCAGTTTCTCAGGCCAGAAATCCTAAAGTCACCCTCAGAGCCCCTTCTTTGTGTCAGACCCCACAATCAGCCCTGCAGTGGGTCCTGACACCTCCTCCTTCGCACGTCCCAAGTCTGCCCCCTGCCTGGGTCCTCCTCACTTTCCCTGGCTCCTCTGAGGCTGCTCTCGCCCTCAGGCTGGACCACGCCAGTGGCCTGCTAATTGGCCCTGTGACCTCCACTCATGTCATCCAGCCCCCTCTGGATCTGGTTCCCAAAGGCAACCAAAATGACCTTGGAAGACACAAGTGGGATTGATCCCACACCAGAACCCCACCACACCTGGAAGGACAGCTAAGTGAAAGTGAAAGTGAAGTCTCTCAGTCGTGTCCGACTCTTAGCGACACAATGGACTGCAGCCTACCAGGGTCCTCCGTCCATGGGATCTCCAGGCAAGAGTATTGGAGTGGGTTGCCATTTCCTTCTCCAATGCATGAAAGTGAAAAGTGAAAGTGAAGTCACTCAGTCATGTCCGACTCAGCGACCCAATGGACTGCAGCCCACCAGGGTCCTCCGTCCATGGGATTTTCCAGGCAAGAGAATTGGAGTGGGGTGCCATTGCCAGCTAAAGCTCTTCCTAAAGCTGCCTTGATCAGGCCAGAGCCACCCCCTCACCTCCCCTCAAGCACATGACCACACTTCCACCTCTGGGTCTTTGCACCTCCTGCCTGGAGGGCCTCCCCCGAGATGGGGTGATGGCCACCCCGTCACTGCACTGGACCCTGGATTCCTATGACATCACCTCAGAGACAGCCCCCAGACCTGAAAGCACCCCTGTGACCTGTTAACCCTGTGACCCCACCCCTTGTCCTGCTTGCTCTCTCTCAAGATTCTCTGTCGCTCCTGCATCTTGGACTCTGCCCTTACTCATCTGGACAATGTCAGTCTACACTGTGTTACAGAACATTAGCTCCTTGAGGACAGAAAAACATCTGTTTTCTTCACTGCTCTATCCCCTGTGTTCGGCTCATAACAGACATGCGCTGAAAGGTGTTTGGTGGGTGAACTACTGCCTGAATGAATGAATTGCCTTAACACTTAAGAAAGCTCATTTCCAAAACTCCTGATGATGCTTCATCACTGAACCATTTAGTCTCCAAAGAAAGAATGTATTGCCTAGAGTTATAGAAACCGGAGTCAGGAAGCGTCCTGGACCCTTTCCAGTTCGGTCCATCTCACTGTGAAGACAGGGAATCCAGCTTTAAGAGAACTTATGGTGAAGCAAGCGCAGTTCAAGCTTCTTATGCTTCTACACTTTATACCTCTGTTCCTTTTGAGAAGTTAGAATGTTGTATTCACAAGGAAAATTCAGAGGCCACAAAATTTCAGTTCCTCCTTGACTTGATGTTCTGTTTGCAATAAAGCATCTGGCATGGTACACTGTGGTGTTGGAGAAGATGCTGGAGAGTCCCCTGGGACTTCAAGGAGATCAAACCAGTCAATCCTAAAGGAAATCAGTCCTGAATATTCATTGGAAGGACTGATGCTAAAGCTGAAGTTCCAACACTTTGGCCACCTTATGCGAAGAACTGACTCATTGGAAAAGACCCTGATGCTAAGAAAGACTGAAGGCAGGAGGAGAAGGGGACGAGAGGATGAGATGATTGGACGGCATCACCAACTCAATGGACATGAGTTTGAGCAAGCTCCAAGAGTTGGTGATGGACAGGGAACCCTGGCGTGCTGAAGTCCACAGGGTCACCAAGAGTCGGACACAACTGAGTAACTGAACTGAACTGATGGTACACTGAAAACTTACAAATTCATGCAGAAATTGTCCCATGTAGACAGGACAGCTGACCACTACTCTATTAGTCTTCTGTCCTATTGGCACAACCTAAAAGATAAAAACTGGTTAATATAAGATTTCCTTTAAATTTACCTGAATGTTCACCATTTACAAGTAGTTATATTCCCTACCCTTAGTAATCCATTACTCCATGGGTTTTCATACTTAAGGCTTGCCTACATCCCTGTTCACCGATCTTTTTACAAGAGAAAGGTTATCAAGAAGGAAGCATGGAATAAAGTATAAGCACTTTAGAACCAGACATATAAAAAGCCAAAACCATGGCTTTGATTCTTGGCCCCATGTACTAGCTAAGACCTTGGATAAGATTCTTGAAACTTCTTGGTATCAAGTTACTCATCTGTAAAGTTTGGTGTGTGTGTGTGTGTCTGTGTAAAATATCGTTTTAAGCCAAGGCGGTAACCTGATGTCAGGCACAGTGAGGCAGACCCGGGCTTTCTGTGTATTACGTCTCTGAATCCCCACAACAGCCCTGGGGGAAAATGGCTCTTTTCCCTACTTTCAAGTGAAGACTCTGAGACCCGGCACGGTCAATAGGCCCGAGGGTCCACACCCTGGAAAGGACAGCACTAGGAGGACCCGGGCTGTCTCGCTAGGTCCACACTGATGACCCTCCGCAGAAGGCTATTATGGAGATGGGCTGGAATCAATTCTGTGCACTGAGCACCCTGAGGAGCCCGTATACCAGGGACACCAGCAAACACCCCTTCTCACCACTGACTCCCTTGGCCAGTGACCGGCCTTCCTGGGCCAATAGCTTCTATTTTAAATAACTAATAATTCTCTTTTTTCTCATTACAAAAGCAGCAAAGGCTTATTATAGGTCATTTGGACAAAGTAGACGTGTCTAAAGAAACTAAGCTAAGCTAAGCTAAGTCACTTCAGTCGTGTCTGACTCTGTGTGATCCCATAGACGGCAGCCCACCAGGCTCCCCCATCCCTGGGATTCTCCAGGCAAAAACACTGGAGTGGGTTGCCATTTCCTTCTCCAATGCATGGAAGTAAAAAGTGAAAGTGAAGTCGCTCAGTCGTGTACGACCCTCAGCGACCCATGGACTACAGCCTCCCAGACTCCTCTGCCCGTGGGATTTTCCAGGCAAGAGCACTAGAGTGGGGTGAAAGAAACTGAACTTTATACTAATCCCACCACCCAAGGAGAATCACTGTTAGCATCAGGTATAGGTACTCAAAGTATTTAGTTTTATATATAAGAACACATAATCCTTTGGAGGCAAAATTGGTAGCAACTTAACATCCTGCTGTGTATCCTACCTATCTCATCAACATCCTTCTAAAACATGAGGTTTGTGGTTATGTAGTTATCCACGGTGATGATACTGCTACTGCTGACTCAATGGACATGAGTTTGAGCGAACTCCAGGAGATAGTGAGGACAGGAGAGCTGGGAGTGCTGCAGTCCACCGGGTCACAGAGAGTCAGACACAGCTTAGCAACTGAACAACGACAACGATAGAAGTTGGATAAAATTTATTATGGGCTAACACTGAACAAAGACCTTTTGAATGTGCTAACCACATCTCTGTGATACAGGCACTTTTATGATTCCTATTTTACAAATAAAGAAATTAAGGCACACAGAGATTCAGTAACTTACCCCCAGCTGCCCAGCTAGTAAGAGAAGGAGCCAGGGCTGGAACCGAGGCAGATGGATTCTGTAGTCCATGCTCTGGAACAGAGGCACTGGATTGTTTCTGATGAATCCATTTTTGTTAGAGATTTGAATTAGAATCTAAATTTTTATATTATTTAATAATATTATAATGAACCTTTATTGACATCTATGATTTTTTTCATTAGGCTAAATTCCTAGAAGTACAAGTACTGAAAGGATAGGGTTCAAATAGTTAATGCATGCATTGTAAATTAATGCATGCTTCAGTCATGTCCTACTCTTTGCAACCCTAGGGACTATAGTCTCTGTCCACGGGATTCTCCAGGCAAAAATACTGGAGTGGGTTGCCATGCCCTCCTCCAGGGATCAAACCCAAGTCTACAACATCTCCTGCATTGCAGGTGGATTCTTTACTGCTGAGCCATCTGGAAAGCCCCCAGATAATTAATACTTTTGGCCTATAATGCTAAAGTTCCCTCCCCCACAAAGTTAAACCATTTTATTGCTACGTAAAATCTTCATGAGAAAACTTTTCCTCCTCCTCTTTGTAAATATTGACTTTAAAAAAAAATGCTGTCCGTTTCATAGATTAAAATGGTACCTTGCTACTATTTTAAATTTCAAAGCTCGAAATGCTAAAGAACTTCTTTCCACATACCTATTGGCCATTTTTACTTTTTCTTGGGGTTAAATTTATATTTATGCCTCCTGTCCAATTTTCTACCAGCATATCTTCATATTATCTTTACACATTAAGGATAGGAATCCTTTGGCCATCATCATATATGTTGCAAATATTTCTTTGAAGTTTTTTTTTTAATATATTTATTTATTTTAATTGGAGGCTAATTACTTTACAATATTGCATTTCAATCTATGTGGGGTTTTTCAGCACATTTTTAACTTTTCTATATTTTGTATACTTGTGCTTCTCAACTGCAAAATGTGGGCTATTTAACTATTATTTCTAAGACCCTTGATATTATAAAATGTTATTCTGTGTGCTCACTGTAAGAAAATAACCCATCAAGGAAATATCCATCAGATCAGTACTGAGCATCTGTACTATGGCAGGTACTGAACAGACACTGAGTTTACAACAAAAAAGAAATGCTTTGCCTGCCTTTAGTCACCTACTGAAGTTTCTGGAAGAGACAGGCGGGCTAGCAGATGACTGCTGAAGGGATAGTGAGTGTGACAGCGTGCACGCAGAGCTCCAGGCACCAGTACACAACCACACCCTCGCTAGCCTGACGCCTGGGCTGAGCTCTTGAAGCAGCTGAGAGCTGGCTGTACAAGGAAGGAGAAGAGTCTTCCAGAAAGAGCTGCAGCATTTTGTCGGGCATTTTGAAGCCAGGCAACAGAATTTGATTTTTGATCTGAGTGTTGGAAAAAAAATGGTTTTGATCATAGACGTAATAGGAACACTCTGACCGTTTAGTAATAGAATACATGAGTTTAAAGAAAGCAAAGACAGGAGCGTGAAGAGCTGGTCGGAGTTCATGGGGTGGCTGGGAGAGGGGGAGCCTCACCCTGAACCAGGACTAGAGGAAGGAGGGAAGTGGGGAGGGACTGTGGACTAAACAGCTCTCAGAACTAAACAGCTCTCTGGGTGTGAGGTGAGGGAGGCAGGAAAGAAGGTGCCCACCCACAAACCCAGCGTGCAATCTGCATCAGGACGCTGGGGTTTAACTGACACATTTTATTCAGAAATTTACCTGGGAAAAGAAATAGGCTTAGAATAATTGATAATTTTTTAAAAGGAATGACACTGAGGGGATATTACCCTGCCTAATATCTAGTGTCATACAGATGCAGGAGTAGGCAATAAAACAGAAAGGCTCTAGAAACAGACCTCTCGGTGAGTATATGGAAACATTTGGAAAAGAATAGACTTTTTATTTAGGTGGTACTGGAAAAGCTGACTATCATATATGATAAAAAAAACAAGATCATTTCTCTGCTTCTCCATAGAGACAAACCTATATTTCATAAAAGTGAAAGCTGTCTCTGGGAAAGGAAATGGCAACCCACTCCAATCTTCTGGCCTAGGAAATCCCATGGGCTGAAGAGCCTGGTGGGCTACAGTCCATGGGGTTGCAAAGATTTGAACATGGCTGAGCGACTGAGCACACAAAGACGTCTCAGATAAAGTCATGCTAATTGTTATACAAATCCTCAAACTCCAGTAACTTCTCAAAGTAAAAGTTCATTTCTCACTTGTGCGGTAGTCCAGTGCAGGCGCTTCTCAAGGAGACTGGGGTGTGTGGAGAGGCCCTGCTCCGCGCATTCACTCAGGCCCAGGCTGACAAGGACCCGTCATCTGCAGCATCTGGCTCTAAGGACATCCTCAGTGCCCATGTGAGCTGGCGGATGGGGAGACAGCCCCTCAGGCCATCTGCGTCCCCTCAGCCTGGACATGGCTCACGCCCTCTCCATTCACTGTCCATCAGTTAGGACAGGTCACATCCCCACTCCCGGAAGCGAGCAGATGAGAAATGACATCCCTGGTGGGCAGCCCCTTCCCAGAGCTTGTTCTGCACCTCGGAGGAGGAGCAGGCTTCTGGGGAGGACAGCTGGCTACCGCTGCCACAAAGAACATGCGTTCACTCGATGAGCGTCTCAATACACCAAAGAGACTCTAGGAAAGTATTTTTATAATCATAGGCAAAGGCCTTTGTGGTGACTTGACTTCGTAATGACATGAAATTCAGAATCTGTTTTTTTTTAAAGGTGATGTTGTATCTATCATATTGAAAACTATCACAAATTTTTAATATTCTACGCCTTTAATGTCACACAGTAAATAGTAAGCTTTAGGTATTTTTATTACTATTGTTATTTTTGCTTTTTATTAGTAAAGAGAGTGAAAAATCAGCACTTGGGTACCATCATTTGGAGGGCACTTGGATATCAAAACACAGCACATGCCAACCTTCAACCCAGCAATCCAATCTCTAAGAATGTATCCTTAAGAGAATACCTACAAAAATTTATGTATGGGGCTGTTCATTTCAGAATCATTTCAGTAACAAAGATTAAAGTAATCTACTGCTCAATACTAAAGAAGTAGCTAATTACATAAATTTACTTCTTACCTTATACTTATGTCTAAACTTCTGATATTTTATAGCAGCTATTACTTTTATAATTTTAAATGAGATAGTTCATTAAAATTTTCCAAAGTTTAGCCTATGGTGAGGTCACTGAAAGGAGCTCAAGGAATTAGAACAAAAAACGTGGTGGGAGAGGATGGAATCGCCAGGAATGTAGCATTTGCTGCACTTCTGTTTTGACCAGAGGCAGCAAGATGAAATGAGCTTACAGTGCAAGGGGAGATTTATGTTAGCTGTTACAAAACTTTCTGAGACACTATCATAATTTACAAAAAACCTTAAAGCCTAAAGTCTCCAGTTAAAATCTATTATAAATGTCAAGATGAACCCCGTTTGTGGTTTGCCTCTAGAAAATTTCTCTCTCCTAATAATTACTAGTTTAGAAGTGTTCATCTGTGCATTGTTTAATCCATGTGATTTAGTTCTTCCCTTTATGATTTTAAATTAAGCCAAGTGTACTAAAATATACTCCCTAATAGGTGAATTGTGGCATGTAATTGTAGCAACAAAACAGCCCACCAAGTTCAAACATTGCTTTAACCCAGCTGTCACTCCATGACAGGATAACCTTGGATGAGGATTTTTCAGTGTTTCACTGATTAATCCCTTCTACACAGGGCAGCACACAGGGCCCAGTGTGATCAATTTGTATTGATTTTGCTAATACTAGAGCAAAGTTCCAGTGGGGTGTAATAATAATCTTGAATACTTAATGTGTCTTAAATATCACTTTAGTATTTTGTTCAAATCTGCAGTGTCCTCAAATCTCAAGAATTAATCCATAAATCACTAAGTGATTCAGTGAGTATGTGAGCCTACTTCCTAATACCTCGTAAGCCTATATTCCACATTTCTAATGGGCTAATTATAATCAATAATTGTTTCTTCCCTACTTCCAAAATTGTTTTCATTGGGAGGGGCATTTAGGAGCTCGAGATTAAGATTACATGTTTTTTATTTTTTCATGTAATTTGGTGCTTCTCCTTGTTTATTAGCAGCTTTATTTCTTTCTCTAATCCCATTTTCTATGGACGTATCCATAAAAGTACTGTCTGTTTTAATATAATTTATTTCTGCTTTATTTTCCCGGCATTTCTTTCTTTCCTGAGCACTTTATACAATAACGAATTTATTCTTGCTTTAGTTTCCACCTGCTTTTGCAGCCTACCCCTTTCTCCCTCCCCCCGACCACAAACCCTCCAGTTACTTCACCCTGATTTTCATTATCCAAGGAATGATGCACCATGACTCCTAAGGGCACAGCTCGGGAGTCAGGTAAGGGCCAGCACAGCCACTTGTAGATGCTGTGCCTTGGCTAGTTGAGCCCCGCAAGCCTCAGTTCTTTGTTTTTAAGGAGGACATGGCAATGATACTGTCTGCTTTATGGCACTGTTTGGAGGACTAAATGAAACGATGGACCACAAGGCTTTGCAACCTTGGCACTACTGACACTGGGACCAGGTCATTTCCCTCCCCCCGCCACCAGAGGGTTGTTCCAGGCGTTGCAGAATGTTAGGAAGCAACCCTGGTCTCTACCACTAGGTGGCAGTAGCAACTCCTTCCCACTTACAACAACCAAATACACTCCAAACATTGCCGAATGCCCCCGGGAGGAAAACTTTCCCCTCTGACAACCACTGGTGCACATAAAGCATTTAGCAATGCCTGGTACATGGATGGGACATGATAAATATTTGCAATAGTTTGATGATCAGATGAATGAATGAATGAATATTCATTTTAATGCAAGTGTCCTAGACAATGCTTGACCCTTAATTAACTGCTTCACACACCAACAGATGAACAAAGGAATTTGAAGCCAGTGAGGCTCAAGGCTGTCTGTATTTGTTACATTGTACTAAAATGTTCTGTCTTCTCTTAAATGCTCCTACGTTGCAAAAAGAAAAACATTTTAGACAAATAGCTACTTGTGCAGCTTAAGTTGCTACCCAAATTCCACTCTGCTTTATTGAAATGTAATTGACATAAACATGGTGTAAGTTTAAGGTGTACAATCTATTGATTTGACCTGCTTATAGGCTGCAAAGTGATTATTAGTTAACAACTGCATCATTTCACATAATTGCCATTTCTTTTTTGTGGTAAAACATTTAAGATTCACTCTATTAACAATTTTCAAATATATAATACAGCATTATTGACTATAATCATCATTCTATACATTAGATCCCCAGGACTTGTTCACCTTATAACTGGAAGTTTGTAATCTTTCACCAAGATCTCCCCATTTCTCCCCACTACCCTCCTCCAGTAACCATGATTCTAGTCTCTGTTCCTTTGAGTTTTACTTTTTGAGATTCCACATATGAGTGATATACAGTATCTATCTTTCTCTATCTGGATTGTTTCAGTTAGCTTATTGTCCTCAAGGTCCATCCATGTCTTTGCAGACATTAGCATTTCCTTCTATCTCATGGATGAACAATATTTCAATAACGATAGGTAGATCTTCTTTATCTATTCATCCATTCATCGATGGACACAACTTGCTTCCAAATCTTGGCTATTGAGAATAATGCTGCAATGAACATGGGGGTGCAGGTGTCTCTTCAAGATCCTGCTTTAGTTAACTCTGGATATATACCCAGAAATAGGATTGCTGCGATAGTTCTATTTTTAATTTTTTGAGGATGCTCCATACTGTTTTCCATAGTGGCTGTACCAATTTACATTCTGACCAGCAAAGCAAAAGCATTCTCATTTCTCCCTATCCTCACCAATATTTGTTATCTCCTATCTTTTTGATAATCACCATTTTAACAGGTTTTTATTTTCATCCCCTGATGATCAGTGACATTGAGCACCTTTTCAATACATCTGCCATTTGGATGTCTTCTTTGGGAAAATATCTATTCAGATCTGCTGCCCAATTTTTAATTTGTTTGTTTTTTACTATTGAGTTGTATGAGTTATTTGTATATTATGGATATTAAGTTCTTATCAGCTATGTGATTTGAAAACATTTTCTCTCTTTCATTGCCTTTCCATTTTGTTAATGGTTTCCTTTACTGTACAGGACTTTTCAGTTTGCTATAGTTTCACTTGTTAATGTTTGCTTTTCTTGCCTTCACTTCTGACGTCAAACCCAAAATATCATTGCCAAGGCCAGTGTCAAGAAGCTTACCCCCTGTTTTCTTGTAGGAGTTTTATAGTTTCAGGTGTTACATTTAAGTTTTTAACCCATTTTGAGTTAATTATTATGAGTGGCGTGCGATAGTGTTCAGTCTCATTCTCTTGCATGGGGCTGTTCAGTCTTCTCAACACCATCAACTGAAGAGACTGTTCTTTCCCTTCCCCATTGTGTATTCTTGGCTCCTCTGTCATTAATTAATTGTCCATATATATGTGTGGCTTCATTTCTGGGCTCCGTATTCTGTTTCCGTTGACCTTTTTTTATGCCAGTTTCATACTATTTTGTTACTACAGCTTTGTATTATAATATGAAGTGAGGAAGTGTGATATTTCTACTTTCATTCTTTGTCAAGGTTGTTTTGGTTATTCAGAGGGTTTTTTTGTTATTCCATACAGATTTAGAACTAATGTTCCATTTCTGTGGGGGGAAAGAAGCACTTTAATCTGACAGAGATTGCATTGAATCATTGCTTTGGGTAGTACAGACATTTAACAATATGAATTGTTCCATCAGCATGGAGTATCTTTCCATATTAGTGTCTCCTTCAGTTTCCTTGATCAATGTTTTATAGTTTTCACAGAATAGATTTTCCACCTCCTTGGTTTAATTCCTTCCTAAATATTTTCTTCTTTTTGACGCTCCTATGAATGGGACTTTTTTCTCAGTTTCTCTTCCTGATAAATGGTTGTTTGTGTGTAGAAGCACAACTGATTTTTGAATTATTTATTTTGTGTCGTACAACTTTATTCATTATTTCCAACATTTGTTTCAGTAAAATAATGCTTTGTCATTTGCAAGTAGTGAGTTTTACTTTTTCCTGTCTGGTCTGAGTGATTTTTACTTCTTCTCTTGTCTGCTTGCTCTAACTAGGACTTTCAATACTATATTGAATAAAAGAGGCAAGCATGAGCATCCTTAACTTGTTCTTACAGGGAAAGTTGTCAGTTTTTTAGCACTGAATGTGATGTTCACTATGGGCTGAGGTACGTTCCCTCTATATCCACTTCTTTGAGAGCTTTTATCATAAAAGTGTGTGAATTTTGTCAAATGCTTTTTCTACATCTATTGAGTTGATTATATCACTTTAATTTTCTTTTGTTAATGTGGTATATCACACTGATTTGCAGATATTGAGCCATCCTTGCATCCCTGGAATAAACCCTACTTGATCGTGGTATATGATCCTATTAATGTATTGTTGAATTTAGTTTCCTAGGATTTTGTTAAGGACTTTTACATCTATGTTCATCAGGGATGTGTACTTTTATCTTTGGACAAGGTCCAAAATCCTGTCTGGTTTTGATATTAGATTAGTGCTACTGCTAAGTCACTTCAGTCGACTCTTTGCGACCCTATGGGTGGTAGCCTGCCAGGCTCCTCTGCCCATGAGATTCTCCAGGCATGAACACTGGAGTGGGTTGCTGTTTCCTTCTCCAGAGGGGATCTTCTGACCCAGGGATTGAATGCAGGTGTCCTGCATTGCAGGTGGTCACCTGCATTGTAGGTGGATTCTTTACCAACTGAGCTACCAGGGAAGCCTATTAGGGTAATACTGAGCTTGTAAAATGAATTCAGAAGTGCTTTCTCTACTTCTGTTTTTTTATGAAAGAGTTTGAGAAGGATTGGTATTTATTCTTCAGATGATTTAATTCACCACTGAAGGACTGGACTTTTTTGTTCACTGGGAGGTTTTTGATTATTGATTCCATCTCTTTGTTAGTGATTGGCCTGTTCAAAGTTTCTATTTCTTCCTGATTTAGCCTTGTTAGATTATATGTTTCTAGTAAGTTAACTATTTCTTCTAGGTTGTCTGTTTCACTAAGATCTGTTTCTGGGAGTTTGTCTTGTTCTTTAATTTGGAGCATATTATTTTGTTTCTTCATTTTCCTTGACTCTCTGTTAATTTCTGTGCATTAGATAAAAATAGCCACCTACACTAGTCTTGACTGACAGATCTTATATAGGAGATGAACATCAACAATTAGCCTAGCCTTTGCTTCTCATTGTCTTTGAAAAGTTTGTAATTGTCTAACCACCATGGTCTTAGTGGCTCCCAATGGTCAAATATGTGCCAAGACTCATCAGTGTCTCAAGCAGAGGGTCACAGTCATCTTCTGGATGAAGGCCAGTTGGAAGTTGGACCCTCAGGCAGCAGCTGGGAAAGTATGTGATTAGACCTTATCCAGGGAGAAACTGGGAGGTAGGCATTTCACCTGCTCCCTCTGTGTTGCTGCTGCTGCTAAGTCACTTCAGTTGTGTCCGACTCTGTGCGACCCCATAGCCCACCAGGCTCCTCTGTCCACAGGACTCTCCAGGTAAGAACACTGGAGTAGGTTGCCATTTCCTTCTCCAATGCATGCTAAGTTGCTTCAGCCGTGTCCGACTCTGTGCGACCCTATGGACAGCAGCCCACCAGGCTCCTCTGTCCCCAGGATTCTCTAGGCAAGAATACTGAAGTGGGTTGCCATTTCCTTCTCCAGTTCCCTCTGTACTGGACCCAGTTATTAATATATAGCCATGAAATGGGGGCGGGGGACTGCGGGGTCCTGAACCCATTAAGAACTTTCTTTGCTATAACCCTGTAGGACTCCTGGATGCAAGCCCTGTTGGCTGTCAGAGCCAGGTGATCCAGAGGTTTTTCTCCCAAGCAGCAGCCTCAAAAGCTGGGCCACTAGATATGCATAAAAACTCCTCGAGAAGGATACTGGCAAATTGGAGCAGGCCAGAGGGAGAGGGCAGGAGACATGTCCACTGGCTCCTGTGACCTCAGGAGAGAACTGCAGTCACTGTCCAGATGCATTTAAATTGGAGGCCTGACCTGTGGCAGCAGCTTGTAAAGTAGGCAAGTAGAATCCTTTCAGGAAAAGACAGGGAGATGGGGATTTCTACAGCCCAGGGCTCACACCCACTAACATCTGCTTCCCTGTCGGCTATAGTATGTGTGTCTCATGGATGCAAGCCTCACAGCTTTCAGGGCTAGGTGTTTGGGGGGCTGATCCCTCTGGTAAGAGTCTTAAAAATTGGGGTGCTAAATGTGGGGTTCAAACTCTCAGTCTCTCAAGGAGAAGCTAGGAGTTTGAGGTCCCTCCTGGGTGTCTGGCACTGTGCTAGGAGTGGGGTTTCTGGTGACCACGTCTCAGCCTCTCCTGCTGTTTTGATGTGAGCGTTCTCTTTCTGGATTTCCTCCAGAGGGAATTTCTGCATGTGTAGCTGCTCATGTGGTGTGTCTGTGGGAGGAGGGCAGTTAGGAGCCTCCTATGAGGCCATATTTAAAGGCCACACCTACCCACGCTTATAAAAGGTAAACCTTAGTGAGTTTTGCTTTTTATAAATGTCAATGAATGACGGCTATGAATTATTACATTGCTGTAGAATTCCGTGCTGGTTTGATTAACTTAAGAGTATTTTTGATTGATGTTCCAGTTATTAAGCCACTGATGTGGTAAGAGAAGAAAGCTCAAGCTACTTGTAAATGTTTATTAACTTAAGTTTATTCTATAAACATTTACTGAGTGCCCGCTCTGTTCTAGGTACTTGGGATACAAGTATCCAACCTTGTGGAAGCTGTAGTCTCCTAAGTAATGGACTACAGAAATAATACATACATACATACATAAAAATAAGACAAGAGTACTCACAACTTCTAAAATAGTAACCTGGGAAATAGCTAGATGTACCGACAGCAAAACTCCAGCGGATGACTATAACCCAAGCAGAAGCATTTTTGTTTGCTGACTCATCGGTGCCATTTGGTTGCTCACTTATGACTTCATGTCACTGAATTCTGACTTTCTGATCCGAATTACAATAAGGGTGTTAAATCAAATCTATGGTTACCTTTGCATATTTTGTGACTTAAAATCTTTAGATTATGATTCACTGTGAGCATGGTTGTTGAAACTGTCTCAGACCTACAGGGTTTCTTTTACTTCCTCTAGGTTTTGTCTACTAAAAACATACTTTGGTGCTGTAGTGTAACTGCTCTATAGCTAATTTTTAAAAACTGATACAATATATGTTTTCTGTGTTTCACTTTTTTCATCTAGAATATCTAACAGATATTGGTGTTACAAGGATTACAACAATATGACATTTGAAAAAAACTTAAAACTAAAGAAAATGCCTGGACAAAGTAAATTTCAAGTCTGTGTTTTCTGCAACCACACTGGTCATTTATTTATTTCAACTATTTCTAATATTTTAGCATAGTAAGTAGGGTATTGTATCTTTTTCTTTGTACACTTGTGAGGAAGTAGTACTACAATGAGAAATAGAAGCATAATGTATATCCAGCAGGGCCATATAAGGAATGTTTCTTTGTCTATAAACCACTTGTCTCAGAAGAAAATCCCTCCGAATGATGAAAACCAAGAGATGTTTTCACACTTAACTCTTTTTTAAATTTTTTCCTGATTTCAAAAGATGTTTTCATTGTTATAAAACTCCAAGATTAATGAACTTAATAACTTCAAAAGTGAAAAGTCCTTTATCCACATTCTCATCCCACCTCTCAACCCATAGAGAGAAATAATATTCTATGTATATCCTCACATGTTTTTCCTAGTCGTATAATGTATTTTTTATTAAGTAAGACTACACTGTACATTCTGCTTTGCAACTGACTTCTAGTCACTTAACGTGCCTGGTGTTTGTATTAACATATTTAGTTTCCGCTCCTCTCCAATAGCTACAGAAAAGGACAAGTTTGTGGCTGGCTGTGCGCCAACCACAAACTCACGCAGCCTACGTATCTAACGGTAGAAATGCCTTCCACTGACCTGTGTGCCAACCCCCAACCCTCTCTCCAAGTCCTGACCCAAGAGGGCACCAGGAGAGTGACTCTAAAGATCCTCACAGTCCACACCCAGGGGCCAGACCTTCCTGCGAGCGTGAAGGACTGGGCTGAATGAAAAATCCACATTCACTCAGCGGTTAACCCTGATGACCCCAGAAGCACAGTAAATGCTGCACCCCGAGGGGTCTGAGTGTTGCTGCCTGGCCTTGCACGCCCACCTGGAGCAGGAAGGACATTTTACTGAGGATGAGCAGGTCAAGCTGACTTTTTGTAAAATCGCCATGGGAGGCTATTTATCCCACTTCACTCCTCCCACTTCAAAGCTACTTTCCATCACTCCAATATTTACCCTTGGAGCGATTAAGTCCTCCTTTATCTTTTCTGCGCTTTCGTTAGCTGCTCTTTTTAGCAGGTATGATTTAAGCCAAATGTCCATATGTCAGACATTAAATATCCATTCCCATGCACGGTGTGGACCATTACCTCCTCTGTTATAGCAAACGGAATGTCAATTAACTTGAGTGCAGAAGTTACACAAAACTGACTGACAGCAGTTTATAAAGGACTCTACCCAGAGCGCTTGAAGCATTTAGCTTAGTTGAGGCCTTTCTTTCAATCTGCAAAGCTGCAGATACAACAACAGAAATGAAATTTTTGTAGGAAGCAGCAACAAGCTTTGGGGGCAAGAAAACAGGAAACATGATTGTGCGAAGCAGCACTTTCACAGCTAGACAGGCTATGATACCTCCACGGCATCATCGGGGAAGCTTCGGGGCTGGGGCTCCTGCCGGCAGGACACCCCGCTCCAACCGTGACACCAGGGCTGCAGTAGGGGGTGCCCCCAGCCCCTAGCCCCCCAGAGCACCAGACCTTCCAAAGGCCACGTCCAGTTCTTCAAAAGTTAAACAGGAAGTGGTCCAAACTGGATGGCTAATGCAGAGAACTGCCGAGGGGTAAGAACGTGTCAGCAGAAGGCCCAGTCCTCCACCTTCTGCTCCTCGGCCATCACAGAGTTCACGTGGCGGGCGCCAGCCTGGAGCTCAAGTTCTGCTCCCAGGGCCCCAAATAGGTCCAAAGTGACGCGTTCTGAAATCCTCTCTGGGAAAGGAAAACCTCCTGGCCATGCGACTTACGGCGGCTTCAACCTGTTTCTTTCAGATACCATTGTCCTCATCGCCTCCATAGCGGTCGTTTCTGCCAAAACTCAGGGTAACATCTTCGCCACGTCGGCACTGCGCAGCCTGCGCTTCCTGCAGATCCTGCGCATGGTGCGTATGGACCGGCGCGGCGGCACCTGGAAACTGCTGGGCTCCGTGGTCTACGCGCACAGCAAGGTGAGCTCCGGCTTCCGCACCCGCGGCCGCCCTGGTCGCCAAACTCTTCGAAAGCAAACTTGGGCTTTTCAGAACCTGGATAAAGCCATGCGAGGACACAATGTGGATTATGTAAAAGTCACCATAAATATCCAAGCAGTAGTCAAACACATGAAATCATGCTCAGATTTTGTTTTTTGTTCCTGTTTCAAGTATTTTTCACCTCTAAAAAATCTCTCATTCTTTTTATAGCTATAAGGCTTCCCTCATAGCTCAGTCGGTAAAGAATCTGCCTGCAATGCAGGAGACCCGGGTTTGATTCCTGGGTCGGGAAGATGCCCTGGATAAGGAAATGGCAACCTCCTCCAGTAGTCTTGCCTGGAGAGTCCCAGGGACAGGGGAGCCTGGTGAGCTGCCGTCTATGGGGTCGCACAGAGTCGGACACGACTGAAGCAACTTAGCAGCAGCAGGCTATAGTCCATGGGGTCGCAAGAGTCAGACGTGACTTAGTGACTAAACCACCACCACCACCACCATACCCAAGTAGTAGTCAAAGACATGAAATCATACTTAGATTTTGTTTTTGTTTCTGTTTCA
The DNA here is from genome assembly GCF_002263795.3 of Bos taurus. Taxonomy (NCBI): domain Eukaryota; kingdom Metazoa; phylum Chordata; class Mammalia; order Artiodactyla; family Bovidae; genus Bos; species Bos taurus. The sequence continues at coordinate 12,518,255 of NC_037336.1, forward strand.
AGTATTTTTCACCTCTAAAAAAATCTCTCATTCTTTTTATATCTAGGAATTAATCACAGCGTGGTACATAGGATTTTTGGTTCTGATTTTTTCATCTTTCCTTGTCTATCTGGTGGAAAAGGATGCTAATAAGGAGTTTTCTACATACGCGGATGCTCTCTGGTGGGGCACGGTGAGTGAAAAAATTTGGTTTTATTTATGGGATGTTGTGAGATGTTTCCTTTGAACACAGTGCAGTGATTCCCATGAGTGGTCTCAGTAAAACTATAAATGAACTTCCAAAAGGGAAATTTTGTGCAAATACACAGCACTTATAATTATCTGAAGAGTTGCCTCATCTGTTTAGGTCTAACAAAGTTCTCTTACAAATCAACTTACTGCTTCATGCGTGCCAGTCTGTTGCAAAATAAAAACGAATAATTTTTTTAACCTTGATTAAAATGTTCAGGGGCTCACTTATTTGTTTTAACTTTGTGGAGCACAGCTTTGAAGTACAAATTGTTGTGTTGTTTGTCACTCATCAGAAAGTTTATCTGAGGCTTTAAAAGAAGAAATAGTAGCTGAACAAAAGCTATTAGTAAAATTGTGGTACAAAAAGGGAAAGAGAAAAGAGTGGTAACCATCTGTGAGATCAGAGATTACAGATACTGTGTTTCAAATTTTTCTACTCTTCTTCCTTTATATTGTTAAAGGATAGTTTTCCAAACAAATAAAAGTTAAAACGTGACTCTCATACACATAGAAAATAAAGCATGTGTAAATATTTTAAGTTATTATCAATGAAGGAACTAGGAAGATGTTATAGCCAGTTCAGAGGACTATCCCAAGAACAGAAGTGTATACAGATTAGGAGTACTGAATGTGCAAACAGAGGCAAACCTGGCTGCTTCCACAGTGAAAGCAGGAAGTCAGAGGAACCCCCACCAGACAGTATTTATTTACATATCTATAGACAAGAATTATTTTGCATTCCTGCTGCAACTTACACTATCATAAAATAGCTCAAAGGCCATGAAAGGTGCAGAGCCTGCCCCATAAAATCAGAAATCGATAACCTAGAAGAACGTACTCCAAACAACACATAGTTTTCCACTGAAACAAAGATTGTCTTTCTATTGTAAAGAATTTATTAAACAGTCATTGAATTATGTACCCTAATAAGAATGTTTTAGGATAAAGGAATGCCTTATACAATGTGTAAACTACATTTCTTTTTCTTTTATTCCTTAATATCTTCCAAAATGGTGAAAATACAACAGCAGTTAGAGTTGTCTGAAGTCTCTTTGGTCCAGCAAATTTGTTCTCCTATAAATCATTTGTAATATTTCTTGAGTGTTAGATCGTTGCCAAAATCAAAATGCATCATCTTCTTAAACTGTGATTGAAGCATTAGTAAGTTTGTTTGCCAGTTTGCTTTGTGGAGGTCACTGCTGCACTATTCCGCTATTTGTCAGAAGCTCATCAGTGAGAACTAGAACTGTCATCAAAGACGAGGATAACTCATCAGGGCTTGAAGTAAGCAGAACCTGGTGCAGCATAGCAGCAATAAAATGAATAAGAATCAGAAGCATAGTCGTTTGAAGATTAAGATTCTTTTTCCTTAGATTGTCAGAGCTAAATGTGTACAAGATTGTGCCACTGATAACAAAGCATCCTGTTGGCTTCATAATTTGATTTCCAACTCCTTGCCCTCCCCCACAAGCAATAATGACCACTTTGAAAGAAGGAAAGTGGAAAACCCAAAAGAGAGCTGTCATCTGACATGCCTAAAATACTTTTTATGTGCTGAGAACGAATGAAAATGTATGACTCATAGTGGGGATAAACTGAGTAAACTGAGCAAAAAGGAGGTTTTTCTAGCCAGCAAGGAGAAGACAGCGATTTGAATTTTAGTTTTTGCATCGCTGTGAAGCCCCTAATGTGGCTGAATGACTGAGACCCTTGGGTGCCCTCTGTACCGAGGTGCAGCTGCTGGTGCATCCACCTGGCACCTCTCTAGCCGTCCTTCCATCATCTTCCTTTCTCCTTCCTACTACTCTCCTTCCTACTTATCCCCTTCCTACTAATCTCCTTCCTACTGCATTGTGTGTTGAGCGTGTGTGGGAAACTCTCAATGTACTTAGTCACCAGCTTGTTTCTTTGCCAGAATAACCCACGTAGCAGGTTTCCAAAGGTCATCTCTGTGCCTTTCAGGGAAAAGCAGCATCTATTCATTGATTTCAGGGCAGCAGTGCTATTCTACTGAAGTTTAACCTGTACTTAGGGCTTCCCTGGTAGCTCAGCTGGTAAAGAATCTGCCTGCAATGCAGGAGACCCTGGTTCGATTCCTGGGTAGACAAGATTCGCTGGAGAAAGGATAGGATACCCACACCAGTATTCTTGGGCTTCCCTTGTGGCTCAGTTGATAAAGAATCTGACTGCAAAGCGGGAGACCTAGGTTTGATCCCTGGGTCGGGATCAACCAAGGGATCCCTGGAGAAGGGAAAGGCTACCCACTCCAGTATTCTGGCCTGGAGAATTCCATGGACTGTATGGGGTCGCAGAGTTCGACACGACGGAGTGACTTTTGCTTCACTGACTCTGATGCTGGGAGGGATTGAGGGCAGGAGAAGGGGACTACAGAGGATGAGATGGCTGGATGGCATCACCGACTCAATGGACATGAGTTTGGGTAAACTCTGGGAGTTGATGATGGACAGGGAGGCCTGGCATACTGCGATTCATGGGGTCTCAAAGAGTCGGACATGACTGAGAGACTGAACTGAACTGAACTGAATCTGTACTTAGCAGAATCTTTGAATGGCCTAATTATATCTCTTTCTAAAAAAAAAAAAATCTAGTCTTGACTACAGAAGCAAAATTTTCTAAGATATTGAGCTTCCAGGAATAAAAAAATGCCTTGTTGGTCCATAGTGGGTTTGTTGATATTAGCTAACTCATTAATGAAATTCTCTGAAGCCATAAAAAGCAAACAAGAGAACTTACTAGTTCTGTCCTTATAAGAAGAACATATACTAGGTCTCCAATATAAAGTAAAACAAATATAGAATACTCTGAGTGTGCTTAGTCACTCAGTTGTGTCCAACTCTTTGCAACCCCATGAACTGTAGCCCACTAGGCTCCTCTGTCCATGGGGATTCTCCAAGCAAGAATACTATAATGGGTTACCATGCCCTCCTCCAGGGGATCTTCCCAACCCAGGGATCAAACCCAGGTCTCCTGCCCTGCAGGCGGATTCTTTACCATCTGAGCCACCAGGGAAGCCCAAGAATTCTATAATGGGCTATCATGCCCTCCTCCAGGTAGTCTTCCCAACCCAGGGGTTGAACCCAGGTCTCCCACACTGCAGGCGGATTCTTTACCAGCTGAGCCACTGGGGAAGCCCAAGAATACTGGAGGCCATAGCCTATTTCTTTTCCAGGGGATCTTCCTGACCCAGAAATCAAACCGGGGTCTCCTGCATTGCAGGCAGATTCTTTACCAGCTGAGCTACCAGGGAAGCCCATGGAATACTCTACATTTTATTATATATTAATGAAGACCTCAATGAAATCTTTCTAGTTAGAACTGTCCACGTTGCATGTAATGCACACCTTGCTAACTAAAGAAACATCCGGAATATAGGGAAATGAAGGAAATGAAAGAATCCTGATTTGATGAGTTTCTTAGTGCTGGGCTTTGGTGAAAAAAAGGAAATCCCCATTTATTTTTTTAAAAAAAAGCCTGAAGTAGTGATATATAGTTTAAAATGCAGTTTATAGTCTATGGATATAGTATTCAGTGAATTCTAAATATTATATGCAAAACTTCTCTAAGAAGAAGATACTTTCCCCAAACCAACTTTAGGAGGAATGCGTAGTGCAATCAGCACTGCTCAAAGCAATAACAATTTAGAGAACCTTGGTCCCTGGAAACTATTCCCATAATAGATGACAATACTCAGCCCATAGTCCATAGAAAGGGCTGGTGTTAAGCCCCTGGCAGCTACCCAACCGCAGATGGGGGCTGCATGAATGGATATGGGGAACCTCTACAGCAAAGGAGCAGAGACCAATGTCCTTCCTGACAGACCTACAGCTTCAGGGCAGAAGGGTTTTGGGAATCAGAGTTTCATTGAACAATGTTCTGGACTCTGAAGGAGCAACCAAAGAGGTGTTGATGACGGACGTTGATGAGGCCAGGCAGCTATAAGAGGAGAGGTCTTCTGATTGTTCGGTGGAGCTCTGCTTAATGTCACTTCCTATTATTTTTATCTTTCTTTTCAGTTACTTCAGGTTTATTCTGATAATCAAAGAATAGGTTTTCCTGGAGTTATTTTTTATTATGAGCTCCTTCTTCCCTGTTATTATCTTCCCTCCTTTTGATTTGATTTAGATTTATTCTGAAATAACTTAAGATACCATCCTCCTAAAGTAGTTTTTCCTGGTAATGACCCTATCCTTGAAGGCCAACTTGTCCTTTTTTTATTTACCACTTTTACTGTGTTGAAGATGGTGTTATGGGTTTTCTTTAAAGATCCAACAGCAGCAGATGGTATAAACCTACTCTTGAGGTTTATATAGCCTCCACCTGAGACCTGTGCTTGACATGATTCCTTCAGACATGTAGAGGATTTGGCGTTGGCCAGTTAGTCCTAGAATTTGCTCTTAAAAACCTCACACTTTTCCCAAGCAACAATATGGAAGGCTCTGTATGTAATGCACACTCAACAGGTTATGCAGCCCATATGTGTGCCATGAGTTCATCCCCCTACAAAATCTAAGAATAGGAAATGGTGCCGATTTGTGGAAAGAGCAAGGATACCCTTGTCCTTGATGACACTGGTCACCTTTCTGAGAATCAACCCCCCCCCCCTCCTTCCAGGGGGTTTACCAGGACATAGTGTTCTCTGCCAACTCTTAGAAGCTATTGGTTTCTGACTCAGTAAGTCTGCTGGTACAGTAAATAGAAGTGTTTCTTACTACCAATGTGAGGCCTGATGGAATCAGAAGCTTTACTTCCAACTATTCAGGATTATTAACAACCAAGTGAAAACTGAGACATACACCCCTGGCAATATTTTCCATACAGTCTAGTGGTTATTAACCTCTCCAAGCCCCATGCCTACCTTTGGGGCATTTACGGGGTATATTGGGCATGAATCCCTGGAGAACTCTTTCCTAAGACATCTGTTCTTAAAATTGGCACATGTGCAACTCTGGACACTTTTGTTAAGTGTTATTCTAATAGTATTGAGCACATGCTGTATTAAAAAAAAAAAACAGTATTATAGTCAGGACACCAGGGTTCCAACCCCATCGTTAGTGTTAGTAGAGGTGTGATATTAAGCAATTGTTTAATATTGCTGTAAAACTGAGAAAATAATAGTACCCAAACACAAAGTTGCTCTCTGTTTCAAATGAGACTAGGACATGTGGATTCACTTTATCCAATACTAGATAGTTGTGACTGCCACTCTTATTGCTTATCTGACCACAAGCCTGGGAGAACAGTAGGGAGTGCTAATGCCCTGAGCCCTTGCCACAGCAGAACTTGAGTTTCATGATGCCACCACCATGGAGTTTCCAATGTGTACAGATTGAAAATCTTTCTGACCTACTAGTTCAAGATGACCAAATGTCAAAATTAACTTCATAGATTCTATGACTACCTACTATCTGAAACTGTATGCTCAGGAAGTAGCCCAAGAGATTACTTGGGCTAAGAGAAGAGAACAGAGAAGAAAAGAGACTAGAAAGAAGAGAAACAGAGCAGAGAGGAGGAAAGAGCAGGGAGGGAGAAGGAGATTGTTGACAACTGTTGACAGGAATCTTCCCCCTTAAAGGACCCCCTTAGGAATTGCTGGAGGGAATGTAAGTTGTGCACCCACTATGGAAACCAGTCGGAGAAGGTGATGGTACCCCACTCCAATACTCTTGCCTGTAAAATCCCATGGACAGAGGAGCCTGGTAGGCTGCAGTCCATGGGGTCACTGAGGGTCAGACACGACTGAGCAACTTCACTTTCACTTTTCACTTTTATGCATTGGAGAAGGAAAAGGCAACCCACTCCAGTGTTCTTGCCTGGAGAATCCCAGGGATGGGGGAGCCTGGTGGGCTGCCATCTATGGGGTTGCACAGAGTTGAACATGACTGAAGCGACTTAGCAGCAGCAGCAGCGTGGAAACCAGTACAGCTATTCCTCAAAAAAAAATAAGACTAGAACTACCACATGATTCTGCAGTTCTACCCTAAAGAAAATAGAAGTACTAGCTGGAGAAAATATATGCACCTCATATTCTATTTACAATAGCCAAGATTTACAATAGCAGCGCTGTTTACAATAGCCAAGACATAGAAGCAACCTAAGCACCCATCAACAGATGAATGGATAAAGAAGATATGTGTATATATACAGTGGAATATTACTCAGCCATAAAAAAGAATGAAATGATGTCATTTGCAGCAACATGGATGGACCTAGAGGTTATCATACTTAGCAAAATAAGCCAGAAAGAGAAAGACAAATACCATATGATTTCACTTACATGTGGAATCTACAATACAAAACAAATATACAAACATAGCCAAACAGAAACAGAGTTACAGATACAGAAAACAAACAGGTGGTTGCCAGAGGGCAGAGCAGGAGGGAGAGGGAAGAAATAGGTGAGGGAGACTGAAAGGTACAAATAAGTGAGTCCCAGGTATAAAGGCTACAGTGTGGGAAATATAGCCAATAACTGCAGTGTCTTTGTATGTGATATCGTAGCTAGACTTACCTTGGTGATGGTTTCAAAATGCTATAGAAATACCAAATCACTGTGTTGTGTAACAGGCACTAACAAAGGGCTTTAGGTCAATTATGGCTCAAAACAAACAAATAAACTCATAGAAAAAGAGACCAGATGTGTGTTTACCAGAGGCAGGGAGTGGAAGGTGGAGGAATTGAATGAGGATGGTCAAAAGGCACAAACTTCCAGCTATAAGTGCCATGGACATGATGTACCATGCAATAAGTATAATGAGCTCTGCTGTGCATTATATATGAAAGTTGCTAACAGAGTAAATCCTAAGCGTTTTAAAAACTATATATATATACATATATATGTATATATATATATATCCATTTCTTTAATGCTGTATCTATATAAGATGATGGGTGTTCGCTGAACTTACAGTGTTAATTATTTCATGATGTGTTCAAGTCAGGGCATTGTACTGTGCACCTTAAACTTCTGCAAAGCTGTGTGTCAATTATATCTCAATAAAACTGGAAGAAAAAGAGATGAAAGAAAATAAAAATAATTTTAAAGAGACCCCCCTTAGGGGGAAATTATACTGTACTGTGGAAATCTACGAATAGTCTATTTTTAATTTGCTCACATAAATGCATTAGCTATAAACAGCTATTCATACCTGTGTTCTGCAAACCAGACCAGTAAATAGTTGTTGATTTGTTGCTTGAAGAAAAGAAGGTAGGTTTATATCTCCTGGTCTCTAATTAATTGTGCTATTGAAAACAATTAACTGTAGCCTAATCTATGTCTAAATTATAACTTGAACACAGCACCTGTCTCCCATTAAAGAAAAATACTGAGGAAAGCTTGGACCCGAGTTTACATTTGTTGTGCAGTATGATTCCTGAGGGAGAAAACACTTGATTGTTGAACCCACTAAGAGGCCCCGAGCAGACCTCTGACTTTGCTACCATAATTACTCCTTTCTGCCAATATTTGCAACCCAAAGACTTTCAGAAAATCTCTCCTTACCTGCATGACTGCAGTTGAGGGCAAAACTTCCTCTGAGCTGCTCCCACATGCTGCAGCCCCTTCCAGTAAATGCCCACCCGGAAGGACAGCACGAGCCACAGGCACCACCAAGCCCACTGGTGAGGCCACAGGGGAAGCAGGCCTGTCCTTCTTGTCCCAACCCTTCCCGTCAGGCTGGTCTGCCGGCTTCCACCTCTAGTCATGAAGTGTGACAACCAATTAAAGTATTATTTTGCTAAAACAACACTGCAAGAGATATTGGAACATTTAAAAAATGTGTTTTTTAATTGTTTAGGGACTTCCCTGGTGACTGAGATGGTAAAGAATCTGCCTGCAAAGCAGGAGACCTAGGTTTGATCCCTGGGTCAAAAAGATCCCCAGGAAAAGGGAATGGTGACCCGATCCAGTATTCTGGCCTAGAGAATTCCACGGACAGAGGAGGCTGGCGGGCTACAGTCCATGGGGTCGAAACGAGTCCAAAAGAGATATTGGAACTTTTTATAAGTGTATCTTTTAAATGTTTGAATTCAAAACTTTATAACCTTTCCTAGTCAAAAGTCAATGAGTATGAATCAGTAATAAGTAAATATGTATATAAATACATAAATTTTCAAAATTTCACTAACCAGCAGATGTTAAGAGCATAGATCCTAGGGGCTCTGGAAGGAGTCAGAAAATGGAATGACACTCAATACAGTGGGTTTCCTCCAGGCCTGATTTTTGCCAACTCCTTAGGGTCACACATGCCAACTATAAGCAGGTAATTCCTTCCAGGAGCTCCCAGGGAAGAGGGTGTCTTTGGGGCTCTCTGTGAGCCCACCTTACTCTAGCTTTACATCCAAATTAGACCAGTTACTGCAGCTCAGTCCCTGGAGCTGCACGTGGCTTCTGGAACACAGAAGTGGGTGCATTGCTGAGCGCAAGTGTGGGAGCAGAGACCCAGAAAGGCTACTCAGTTCATGTGCAAAGGATCAACTGAGAAAGCTTCCCAGGGCCTTCCAGTTACTGGGGAAAGGGAAGAAACATAAGGTAGCTGCACTGGGGTACCTCAAAGACAGCTTGACCTGAAAGCCCAGAAAAATCAGCAGCCTTCCTGCAGACTACTGCCTCAGAAGGTAAAGAATCCTCCTGCAATGCCGGAGACCTAAGACTTGATCCCTGGGTCGGGAAGATCCCCTAGAGAAGGAAATGTCATCCACTCCAGTATTCTTGCCTGGGAAATCCCATGGATGGAGGAGCCTGCTGGGCTACAGTCCATGGAGTCACAAAGAATTGGACATGACTGAGAGGTTAACACTTTCATTTTCCTGCAGCCCTCTTCCAGGATGGTTTGATGGAATGCAAGCTTCCCTGGTGGCTCAGACGGTAAATAATCTGCCTGCAGTGCAGGAGACCTGGTTTCAATCCCAGGGTTAGGAAGATCCCCTGGAGGAGGGCGTGGCAACCCACTCCAGTATTCTTGCCTGGAGAATCCCCCTGGACAGAGGAGCCTGGTGGGCTAAAGTCCATGGAGTTGCAACGAGTCAGACATGACTGAGCAACTAAGCACAGCACAACCAGAGGCTGCCTTAGAAAGGGAGCAGCCAGGTCAAGCAGGGGGGTCAGTGTGATGCCCCCTGATAACAGCAGGAGGCCCAGTTTCCCCCTTTGCAGCCATAGGAAGCAAAATGATCTGCCCACAGGCACAAAACAGGAACCCTCGCCCCCGCTCCCTGGCATCCTGGTGCTAGATCCTTCCCCAGCCTCACCTTCAACAAAAGGCCCCTCAGCCCTCAAGCAAGCAACACCCCAGCGACTGTGAGGTCCAGCAGAGGAAGTGGCTGCTCCAGACTGGGCTGTGGGCCACTCCAGCTCCTCCTGGCCTGGCCCTGGTGGCACAAGGAGAAGGTAGGAGGGTCTCACTATCCTCCACCCCAGGCAGCCCAGGTATGACTCTCAGGGTTCATGACACCTCCTCACCAGTGCCATTAGAGGGGCAGCCCTGAGTTCAAAAGGAGGGCGCGGCACTCTTAACTGGACTTAGTACATGGTCACTTTGCTGTGTCTGGAAGCAGCAGATTAAAACCCACTCAGAGCCCCAGGCCCAGGAAAACAACTCAGATGTGTGACTGGAATGGAAAGCAGACAAAGAAATGCAACATTATTGCTGTGACCAGACCATGAAATTTCTCCTTCCGTTTATTATTGTTAATAAACTACTGGAAAGGATTAAGCTGTTTTGCAGAAAAGGTGTGGTAGATTAAACTCCTTCCTGCATATTTAAGGTTATGAACCTGTCATGAGATGTAGCCAGGAGTGTTTTATCTGCAATCAGAATCCCTTCCAAGACTGCCAGGGGCATCTGGTTCGCTCGGCTGCTGTTTTGCACAACACGTTCTTTCTCACACCCTCACAGCCCAAACAAGCCCTCCTCGTTCCAGGCCCTTCTCTCCCCGCAGGTGATCCTCCTTGTCCTTCACTGCAGGTGATGAAGCCACCGTGAGCTTTTCCAGCCCAGCTCCCTCTTCACGTTGTGTCCACACAGTCTCCACCCTGTGGAGGATACATTCATCCACGCGACCAAGGCTAGCCCGCCACCATGTGCCCTTCCCCTTGGCTTGCTGTTGCTGCTTAGTCACTGAGTCATGCAACCCCGTGAACTTTCATCTGCCGGGTTCCTCTGTCCATGGGCTTTCCCAGGCACAATAGTGGAGTGGGTTGCCATTTCCTTCTCCAGGGGATTTGCCCCACCCAGGGATCGAACCCGAGTCTCCTGCATTGGCAGGCGAATTCTTTACCGTCTGAGCCACCAGGGGAGCCCCTGTCTTGGGTATCCCCCACCATAAAGCCCCCACTTCCCCTCTGCAGACTTGGCCTCTCTGCAGACAGGCACAGATCCGTCCTAGAAATCCCCACCTCACGTCAGAGATTCCCAGGAGTTCTCACCCCAGTTTCTCACTCTGTTTGTTACCAATGTTCTTGAAAGCGTTCTTTATTTGTTTACTAAACACTTACTGAGGTCCTGTTACTTTGCGGCAAACTTCATGCTAGAAAACAGAGTAAAGAAACAGTCCTTCCTTCCAGTTGAGGAAATGCGGCCCGAGGGAAAGCAGAGTAGACCACCCCTCATGATGGGAACCAAGAGGAAATGAGCAGACCAGAAAGAAACCGGAGGCCCTGCCGTGGACAGTGGGCAGGGGGCCTCTCCGAGGACAGCCAGCTTAGGACAAGATCTGCAAAATGAGAAGGAGCCCTGGCAAGGGGGAATGGCTGCGGGGAGAGGCTGTGCAAGGGCTCTGTGGAAGGATGGCCTTGCCCATTCAAGGAGAGAAAGGACACTGTGGTCAAAGTGCAGTGAGCAGAGGGAAGCCCAGGGCGGTGTGGGGGTGCCACGGAGACAGGGTCACGTTCTCCACAGCTCGGAGCTTAGAATTTATTCTGAATTTGGTGAACAGCCATTGAAGGACTTTTAGAGAGGAGTAAGAAAATAGCCTGTGCAGGTGTGTGGAGAAGGAAACAAGAGAAACAGGAACAAAAGCAGAAAAGGCAATTGAGAGATGACGGCTCATGATCTTCAAGAGCCAGGACGTGGAAACAACCTCAGGGTCATGACAATGGATCAGCAGGAGGGGGTGGTGTACACATGAGGGGCCTGCTACTCAGCATGGAAAGCGAAGAAACTCTGCCAACTGCAGCCACGTGGATGGACCTTGACCTCTAAGCCCAACAAGTCAGACAGGGACAGATACTGTATGATCTCACTTATATGTATTTAAAAACAAATAAAAATGGGCATAGAAGGAGCCTACCTCAACATAGGCCCTATATGATAAGCCTACAGCAAACATTATTCTCAGTGGTGAAAAACTGAAAGAATTCCTAAGACCAGGAACAAGACAAGGGTATCCACTTTCATCATTATTATTCAACATAGTTCTGGAAGTCCTAGCTACAGCAGTCAGAGAAGAAAAAGAAATAAAAGGAATCCAGATCAGAAAAGAGGAAGTAAAGCTCTCGCTGTTTGCAGATGACATGATACTGTACATAGAAATCCCTAAAGATAATATCAGAAAATTACTAGAGCTAATCAGTGAATTTAGCAAAGTTGCAGGATACAAAATCAATACACAGAAATCACTTGCACTTCTATATATACTAACAGTGAAAAATCATAAAGAGAAATTAAGGAATCAATCCCATTCACCATTGCAACAAAAAGAATTAAATATCTAGGAATAAACTTTCCTAAGGAGACAAAAGAACTGTACACAGAAAATTATAAGACACTAATGAAAGAAATCAAAGATGACATAAACAGGAGGAGAGATATTCCATGTTCCTGGGTAGGAAGAATCAATATTGTGAAGATGACTATACTACCAAATGCAATCTACAGATTCAATATGCTCCCTGTTAAATTACCAATGGCATTTTTCAGAGAACTAGAACAAAATATTTCCCAATTCATATGGAAACACAAAATACCTCGAATAGCCAAAGCAGTCTTGAGAAAGAAGAATGGAGCTGGAGGAATCAAGCTTCCTGACTTCAGATTATACTACAAAGCTACAGTCAGCAAGACAGTATCGTACGGGCACAAAAACAGAAATACAGACCAATGGAACCAGATAGAAAGCCCAGGAAGAAACCCATGTACCTATGGGTACCTTATTTTTGACAAAGGAGGCAAGAATATACAATGAGGCAAATACAGCCTCTTCAATAAATGGTGCTGGGAAAACTGGACAGATACATGTAAAAGAATGAAATTAGAACATTTCCTAATACCACACACAAAGATAAACTCAAAATGGATTAAAGACCTAAATGTAAGACCACAAACTATAAACCTCTTAGAGGAAAACATAGACAGAATACTTGATGACATAAATCAAAGCAAGATCCTCTATAACCTACCTCCTAGAGTAATAGAAATAAAAACAAAAGTAAACAAGTGGGACCTGATTAAACCAAAAAGCTTTCACATAGCAAAGGAAGCTATAAGCAAGGTGAAAAGACAGCCCTCATAATGGGAGAAAATGATAGCAAATGAAACAACTGACAAAGGATTAATTTCCAAAATATACAAGCAGCTTATACAACTCAATACCAGAAAAGCAGACAACCCAATTAAAAAGTGGGAAAAGACCTAAACACACATTTTTCCAAAGAAGACATAAGGATGGCTAACAAGCACATGAAAAGATGCTCAACAACGGTCATTATTAGAGAAATGCAAATGAAAACTACAATGAGATATCACCTCACACCAGTCAGAATGGCCATCATCAAAAAGTCTACAAACAATAAATGCTAGAGAGGGTGTGGAGAAAAAGGAATGCTCTTGCACTGTTGGTGGGTATTTAAATTGATACAGCCACTATGGAAGACAGTATGGATATTCCTTTAAAAACTATGAATAAAACCACCATGTGACCCAGCAATCCCACTCCTAGGCATATACCCTGAGGAAACCAAAATTGAAAGAGACACATTTATCCCATTGTTCATTGCAGCACTATTTACAATAGTTAGAACATGGAAGCAACCTAGATGTCCATCGACAGATGAATGAATAAAGAAATTACGATACATATACACAATGGAATGTTACTCAGCCATAAAAAGGAACACATTTGAGAGCTCTAATGAGGTGGATGAACCTAGAACCTATTATACAGAGTGAAGTGAGTCAGAAAGAGAAAGATAAATATCATATTCTAGTGCATATATATGGAATCTAGAAAATTGGTCCTGAATAATTTATTTACAGGGCAACAGTGGAGAAACAGACATAGAGAATAGACCTATGCACATGGGGAGAGGGGAGGAAAGGGTGAGATGTATAGAAAGAGTAACATGGAAATTGCACTACCATATGTAAAATAGATAGCCAACGGGAATTTTCTGTATGGCTCAGGAAACTCAAACAGGGGCTCTGTATCAACCTAGCGGGGTGGGATGGGGCAGGAGATGGGAGGGAGGTTCAAAAGGGAGGGGATATATGTATCCTATGACTGATTCATGTTGAGGTTTGACAGAAAACAGCAAACTTCTGTAAAGCAATTATCCTTCGATTAAAAATTAAGAAATTTTAAAAAACAGAAAGAGATGAGATTCATGGTTACAGCAGGTTTGGGAGGTGGAGTGGAGGAAGGTGGTTAAAAGGTACCAGCTTCCAATTAGAAGATAAACTAACACCAGGGATGTCAGTGCCACAAGGTGAGTGACTGTAGGTGACACTGCTGTGTGACATGCAGAAAAGCAAAGAGTAAATCCTAAGAGTTCTCATCACAAAAAGAAAAGTGTGACCCTTGTAGAATATCTCTGCAGAATGGTGGATGTTCACTAGCCCTGCTGTGGTCATCGTTTCACAGCAAATGTAAATCAAACCACCAAGCTATGTGCATTGAACAGTGATGCACGTCAACCATCCCTTAATAAAATCTGGGAAAAGTATAGTAAAAAAGAGGCTGCTACAGAGCCTGATCTACCATGGCGCCCACGAGGACAGAGAGGAGGGAGGGGACTGGGAATATCGAAGCATCGTAACCTGCTGAGGGATTCAGAGAGGGACCTGTGGGGAAGGAGCAGCAAGGGTTCCTCGAGGCTTCCAATTGAGCAGCCCATACACGAGGTTTGTGAGATGTTAGTTCCCTAACCAGGGATTGAACCTGGGCCCTCAAGGATTTCCTGACAGCAGTGTTCTTGATTGGGAAGGGATGTAATTGGCACAGCAGGCTGGGGGTAATAAAAGTTCTGTCTTAAATATATTAAGTTTAAATGACTGGGCAGCATCCAAAGAGAAGTATCAGTTGCAGATATGTGGATCCAGAGCTCAGAAGAGTGGTCTGACCTGGAGGCAGAAACTCAGTGTGTTCCTCATAAAAATGGCATTTAAGTCTTGAGAACGTTTCAGATCACCTGGCAAAAGAGAGAAAAGAGGAGATAGAAGAGAAAGGAAAAATGAAAGAACAGAATTTTTCAAAAAAGAGAAAAAGACCCAGAAGCAAACCTTAAGAATCTAATATTCGAAGGTTGACTGGTGTAGAAGCTGCCAAAGATGTAAAGCTATGACAAACAGTATATGAAAAAGCAGAGACATCACTTGCCAACAAAGGTCTATATAGTCAAAGCTATGTTTTTTCAGTAGTCATGTATGGATGTGAAATTTGGACCATAAAAAAAGCTGAAAGCCAAAGAACTGATGCTTTAGAACTGTGGTGCTGAAGAAGACTTTTGAGAGCCCCTTGAACTGCAAGGAGATCAAACCAGTCAATCCTGCAGGAAATCAATCCTGGATATTCATTGGAAGGACTGAAGCTCCTTTACTTTGGCCATCTGATGCGAAGAGCTGACTCATTGGAAAAGACCCTGATGCTGGGAAAAAACAAGGGCAAGAGGAAAAGGGAATGACAGAGGATGAGATGGTTGGATGGCTTCCCCCACTCAAGGACGAGTTTGAGCAAATTCTGGGAAATCGTGAAGGACAGGGAACCCTGGCATGCTGCAGTCCACGGAGTTGCAAGGAGTTGGACATGCCTGAGCAACAGCAACAATAAAGAAGTAAAGGGAAAACCATGAAAGTAAGGCAAGAAGAGAGTTTAGGAAGGGTGGTCAGCTGAGCGGGATGCTTTTGGAGGGTTTACAGCACAAAGTGTCCCTTCCATTACCATTTCTGCCTCTCAACAGGTTTCCCTCCTCTGAAAGCTGGGGAAGGTGACATGACCAAGACGGCTGCTGTTAGAAACCGCTGGCGACCCTGTCCCTGTGTCTACCTCTCTTCTCAGTCCTCATTCTCCTTGTTTTCCATGAGCCTGTGACACCAGGGCTCACCTGGTCTTCTGTGAAGCTGTCTTCTCCATTGAGTTTCCATTTACATAACCCGTTCCTAGTCCTCCTACTTTTGAAACAATATACTCCTCTGGCTTTCCTTTTCCTTCTGCCCCTTAATTGTGTGGGTTTCCTGAGGAGGTGTCCTGCACCCCTTCTTCACAGTCTGCTACCTCATGGCTTCACAGAGCTTCCACAGTCACTCAGCACCTGATTCCAAAATCCACATCTCAAGCCAACCTCAAGTCTTAAGACGCAGGCTCTCCTTCTTAATTCCTTGCTAATATGGCTTCCCCAGGTAGCACTAGTGGTAAGGAACCCACCAGCCAATGCAGGAGATTTTAGAGATAAGAGTTCTATCCCTGAATCGGGAAGATCCCCTGGAGGAGAGCAGAGCAACCCACTCCAGTATTCTTGCCTGGAAAATTCCATGGACAGAGGAGTCTGGTGGGCTACAGTCCATGGGATTGCAAAGAGTCAGGCATGACTGAGCTCACACACACACAAACAAACACAAACACACACACACACACACACACACAGAATGTCTAGATCAGCCACATACTGATATTTGAAAAGCCGTCATTGAAAGTCACTCTTCATCTTTGCTCCCGAACCCTTTCCTTCTTGTCGTCTTTCTATTTATGGGGCCACATCTTCCACTTGAAATGTTCAAATCCTGTTGGTTTGGTCGTCACCTTCCTTCTGGATGATCTGTGGATATGCTACTATTGCTCTTCTTCAGCTTGTCTCTTTACTCTCCACCTTGTACCATCCCACTTCCACTGTTCTGATTCAATCACCCCATCATTCTACCAGGTCAGGCTTGCCTCGTCTGTCCTGGAGCACAGCCAGAACTCTGTTCTAAAGCACACAAGCAGCCCCTGGAGCAGTTTATCATCAGGGAGACAAGACCCAGGGATCATTTCTCAGACACTCCCTGGTCTAGCATTAGCTAGCTCCAGTGCAGCTAAGTACACATTCCAAAACCCACCCTGTTTATCCCACTGCTGTGCAGCTGTTCATCTGTATCCCCTCCCTGGATTACTCTATCATCTCTGTCTCTCAAAATAGTACCCCTCCTTCAAAGCCTGGGTATGATGATATCTTCCCAACAAAGCTTCTGCAACTCGCCCAAGCTAGTACTAATCTCTTTGAATTTGAGCAGCAGATTATTTGTGCTTTCAGCATAATACCTGTCTTGCCCTATTTTGTGTTTTAATGATTTGTGTGTGACATACTTCCCTTCTTATGCCCTAAATATCTTAGGACAGGAGCCATGCACCTCTCATTTTTGTTCCACTACAAATCAAAGCACGCACCCTACACACACCAGGCCTTCAGGAAATGCCCTCCAGGGAAATGAGTGGATAGACTTAATTAACACAAATTATTGTTTTGTGTACTGATCCAGTCCTAAAGCAGAAGAATTGATGCTTTTGAACTGTGGTGTTGGAGAAGACTCTTGAGAGTCCCTTGGACTTCGAGGAGATCCAACCAGTCCATTCTAAAGCAGATCAGTCTTGGGTGTTCTTTGGAAGGGCTGATGCTAAAGCTGAAACTCCAATACTTTGGCCACCTCATGTGAAGAGTTGACTCATTGGAAAAGACTCTGATGCTGGGAGGGATTGGGGCTAGGAGGAGAAGGGGACGACAGAGGATGAGATGGCTGGATGGCATCACTGACTCGATGGACGTGAGTCTGAGTGAACTCCGGGAGTTGGTGATGGACAGGGAGGCCTGGCGTGCTGCAATTCATGGGATGGCAAAGAGTCGGACACGACTGAGCGACTGAACTGAACTGAACTGAAAGCCATGGTGCAATCATTCCTATATCACTGATGGTTATCCACTTACTAATCTAGCCTTTCTTTGAATGCACTTAGGAAAGATGGAAAATCGTGTTATAAGGGAGGAACAAGTATGTAGGTTACTCCCTTCCTTAAGCAAAGAGTTCTGTTATGTGTCATGGAAAATTAAAGCACAGTAATAAAATGCGCCAGCCAGACTGCTTGAATAATGATTTAGTGGAAACTGTTCGTGAGTCCTGACTTCCCTCTCAAGTACTTAAGCTGCACGTCCTGTTTATTTGTTTTTAGATAACATTGACCACGATCGGTTATGGAGACAAAACCCCCCTGACGTGGCTGGGAAGGCTGCTGTCAGCAGGCTTCGCACTCCTGGGCATTTCTTTCTTTGCACTTCCTGCTGTGAGTATCTTTGCAAAAATTAAACACTTCCAGTTGGATTGTAGAGGTTTACTAGCATGAGCTTCCTTTAAACAATATGCCCTGGAACATAGCTATATTTACTGGTATCATTTTTCTGATATAATGTTGACTTTTCTACATATAGCTAGTTGGATAATTTAAAAAATGGTCTTCCCTTGGAGACATTTAACCCAAAAGTTTTCTACCAGCTGGGGCTTTAGGATCGAATAATAATTCAGGTGGCATCAGTCAACATGCTCCTAATACATTGAAAATAGGTGTAAAGAGTTAAAGCTGTCCTCCTCTTAAACTGATGGCTCCAGTTAAGTGTGTGAGGTGTGAGCTACTGAAGAGATTCATGTGCCCATGTGGAGTATTTACCTCTTCGGATCCACTTGAGTGAGAAGCACATGGATTTAAAGGGTCTTTAAAGTGTCAGATGATTTATTGTTTGTGTCATCATTGATTTTTGTTAACCACCAGTTTCTGTATCATATCAGAATGAAGAGCACACTTATCTTCTCTTAAGCTTCTGATTATTTTCCCCTGAGTGGATGAAGCCTGTCTTTCTGGTTGTTTTATCCTCTTGTGTCTTCAAAGGCAGTTTGTGAAAATATTTATTACGATTTGCCACCATCCCCAAGCTCTCTCTTTCGCTCACTCCACCCCTCGTGGGGGAAAGGAGCCCAGAAGCAGGCGTGTTAGAGCCATGGCCACCGTGCTGCTTAAGAAACCAGAGCCTCCATCTTGCTCGAGACACAGGCAGGCTCACAGAGACCCCAGGGCACCCGTCCAAGGAGCCAAGGGGGTGGGGCCTTCAGCACCACAGGCTGAGGTTCCTGGGGCTCCACCTCTGCCCAAACCCCTTGTCCTTCCCATGGCCAGTGCTCAGCTCCAGGCTGACTGGCTGGTTGCATCCCAGACCACCTAAAGTCAGAGAAGGGTCCCCAGGGACCATGCATGAGCTCAGGTACCAGATCTCACTTTGAATTCGGATTCAGTCCCATGCTCCCCAAGTGTGATTGTGTTGGTTTGCTAGGACTGCTGTAACAAGGTGTCACAGACTATCTGGCTTGACCTAACATAGTTCAGTTGTCTCGTGGTTCTGGAATTTTCCTGATGGTTCAGATGGTAAAGCATCTGCCTACAGTGTGGGAGACCCAAGTTCGATCCCTGGGTCAGGAAGATCCCCTGGAAAAGGAAATGGCAACCCCCTCCAGTAATCTTGCCTGGAAAGTCCCATGGATGGAGGGGCCTGGTAGGCTATAGTCTATGGGGTCACAAAGAGTCGGACACGACTGAGCAACTTCACTTTCTTTCTCATGGTTCTAGAGGTGAAAGTTGAAAACCAAGGAGCTGGCAGGGCTGGTTCTTTCCGAGGGCCCCAAAGGAGGGATGCGTCCAGGCCTCATGGACACCGTATCCTCATGGCTACTCCCTGTGTCTCCCTCTGTCCATGTCCAAGTTTCCTCTAAAAAGGACACCAGCCACACTGGGCTAGGGCCCGCCCTATGAGCTCACTGTAACTTGATCACCTGGGTAAAGACCTTTTCTCCAAATAAGGTCGTACACTGAGGTCCTGGGGATTAGGACTCCAACCTGTAAATTTTGGACACAAGTCAGCCTGTAACAGACCCTGAGTACATTTATTAACGTCACGTATGAAGAGTTATTGCACCCAAAGAAAGTTTTTGAAGACCAATGATATAACATAAGTCAAGTGCTTGTCATGAAGAAAACTTTTACAATATGTGTGTGTTTCCTGCTGAGACAAAGTGGAAAAGAGGACAGAAAGCCTCTGTCCATCCAGAGTCACATGAATCTGGCGACCTCAGCCATGTAGAACAGACACCCACGTGACAGCCAGATTCCCTACAGGAAAACACCTTAGAAACAGCAAAATGCAGTCTTGTGCTTTTTTACCCAAAATAATGGCGCCAAAGACCTGCCACTGTTGGGTTTAATACTCATCCTGAGGCCACACGTATAACAGCCCATGTGATCCCTCAAAGAATCACAGACATGGCGGAGGCCACGTCAGGGCGATTCCCTTGCAGGGCAACAGTGTCCGCCGTCTCCCCAGGAGAGATCGAGGTCTTTCATTACCTTTGCTTAATTTAGAGGGAAGTCTGATAAGGTGAGTTCTGTAGTTTCACACTTCTTCGAGGATTCTAAACAGCAATGTGGAAGTAGGCTGCAGAACCAGGAAGAGATAATAGCAAAGGATGGAAAAGAGAGCCTGTAAGCAGAGAGCAGAGACAAGTGTTCAAAGGTGTAAAGACCTGGGCCAGTTCGCATGAAGGTCAGCCATCTTCAGGCACTGCCTGCATCCCACCCAGCAGGTTGCTCGCCTCCATCGTGAAACCCTGGACCATCATGGCAGAGTCAGTTGTATTGCTGTTAGGTTAAGGGTCAGAGACTAATTAGTCATTCTTGAGAAGCTTTCCCAATAAAGTGATTAAGATTTTATATGTAAATTAAATCAATTCGTGTTGGAAATCAAAATCTCACTCACCCGTAGCATCCCCTCACAGGGCCAAGCAGAGTAGACTTTACCATGGAGAGTTTCACTGCAGCCTCACTGTAGGTGCAGGGTTCTTACTGAATGAATGAAAGATGGTTCATGTTTACCTTTAATAAAAAAAAATAAAAAGGTGGCTGGAAACACCAGTATGTCCAGTGCACCTGCCGGCCGCAGTGGTGTCAGATTGAAATTAGGGGAACACAGGGGCACTTTGCTAAGAAAGTCAGAATGGATGCTGGGCCTGCCTTCCACCCAGGAAAGAAAGGGCCAAGAAGAGAAGAGCCTTCCCTGTC
This sequence comes from Bos taurus, assembly GCF_002263795.3. NCBI lineage: Eukaryota > Metazoa > Chordata > Mammalia > Artiodactyla > Bovidae > Bos > Bos taurus. The sequence goes on from NC_037336.1 coordinate 12,538,844, forward strand.
TTTCCCTGGAAGTAGGATTCTCCTGTACACCACAGAGGCATTCTCCTGCACATCACACAGGCATGCGGGCCACCACCTCGGCTGGGGTCTGTTTCCCTGAGGCCCCATCCCAGGGCCTCAAGATAAGGAGAATTCTCCTGTATTCTTGGCTGAGAAGCATGAGTAGCATAAGTCACCACTGCCTTAGAGGGACTGTCTCCACCTGCGGACCCTCGCTTCCCTCTTGCTGAGAATATCTTTAACCTGTTTGCCAAGTACAGGGTACAAATCAGCTCTTTTAACCTGGAAGAAAAGGGATAAATATTTTGAATATTTGCCAAGATGTCTTATTTCTATCTGATGTTTATGGAGAACTTCTAAAACTTAAAACCTGAAAGTTTATCTCACCTTAGAAAGTGAAAGTGAAGTCGTTCAGTCGTGTCCGACTCGTTTCGATCCCGTGGACTGTAGCCCACCAGGCTCCTCTGTCCATGGGATTCTCCAGGCAAGAATACTGGAGTGGGTTGCCATTTCCTTCTCTAGGGGAATCTTCCCTACCCGGGGATCGAACCCTGGTGTCCCGCATTGCAGGCAGACACTTTAACCTCTGAGCCACCAGGGAAGGTAATGAATTAAGACAAAACTCAATTTCTGAGAATGTGTCTCTGTCGGTCTCAATATTTGACGGGATGGCACGTTAGCTATATTTTACACAGCAGGCTTTATTTTTAACAGACCTGCGTTTCTGTATATGAACTGACGGCTGAGGGAGATGGAGAAGGACTGGACAGGAGCCGTAACCAGACAATGAGCAGAGCTGGTGTCATGACTGCTGTAATGTACAGTCTGGCTCAAGAGCCCTGCAGCCCACGGTCGCCATCTACTAGTGTGTGTTTCTAAGCAATGCCAGCATGATTTTCACCACATTTTAGCTTGTTTGGCAGGTGCTCAGTTTGTGTTATGCAGGGCCTGTCTTCATTTTCCAAAAGGGATTTAACTCTGAACCTCATATTTACATAATGAATGCTCAAAAATAGTAGCCATTGCTGTTAATTCAATTTCTACAAAAACTAAATTATGCTTCCTATGAGTGGATTATACACATCTATGCATGTAATATAAATACATAATATAAATATATGCTATAAATTCTGCTGTTTCAGTCTCTTACATGTTTAAGCTTCATGAAAAATGACATTAAAAGGAAAATAAATAAATCTTTCCTAAATGGTCTTAAGGAGCAGAAGGAAATTTTGGAGTTGTGAATAACTAAGAGTTGATTTGGATTTGGAAACAGAAGGCCATTTTTATAACCTCTAAATGCAGGGAGATGTTAAAATCCACGAATAAAATCCTACAAACCAGGTTTTCATAAAGCTTAGTTTGTTCAGTCACAACCTGCGTGAGATGAAAACCTCAGACAGGATGAGACAGTCGCTGAGAAAGAGCGATGGAAAACAGACCCTGTGACGTTGTTTCTAATTTCACAGTGCAGTTGCACATCCTGATTGATGAGGGAGTCCATCACTGCTCATTAGCGGCAATAGTATCATTGTATAACTGTATTTAAACATAACTGCGTTATGTATTATCTGGTTATCATCACAGAGGTACTCAGAATTGTGGAATCTCAAGGAGAATTCTCCAGTATTCTTGCCTGGAAAATCCCATGGACAGAGGAGCCTGGCAGACTATACAGCCCACGGGGTCACCAGAGTCGGACATGACTTAGTGACTAAACCACCTCAAGATAAGGAGGAAGAGTAAAGGTTATCTAGAGCCCAAAAATATCCTCATCAAGTTGTCATCCACTGAGACCTAAAACGTCACAAGGATGAGACATACCACCCCCTCAGACAGCCCTTACTATCTTTGAGTGACTTCAAACACATAAAGAAAAGAAAAACAGCCGTCCCTTACCTATGGCAAGGAACTGACTTACAGTTCGTAAGATACCCGGCTGTAACCTAAGGGTTAGATTCCTTGAAGTTTAATAAAAAGCTAATAATGTATAGCTAGCAAGTACAATCCCAGACTCGAAAGCAGAGGGGCTCTGCTTCCCACACCAATAAAGTGGAGACTAAGAGACAAAGCCCAGAGACTGAACTGAGTGAACTCTGAAGCCAACCTCAACCTGAGGCTGACGTGAAGCATCTTGATTCCACAAATTTAGACCAAAGCAAACTGAAAATAGGGGACGTATCAAGAAAGCAGGATTTTGGCAGATGAAGACGATATGCAGAAAAAGGCAAACCAGCCAAAAAGCCAGTATAAACACAGAAGGATCAGGCTAGTTTTACCAGCCCCCAGACCTAATGGGTGAGCCAAAACCAAGAAAGCAAGGCTTGCTCCGAGTGTTAAGACTCTGAGGATTAAGACCCAGGAGAGGGGCTTCCCTGGTGGCTTGGTGGTAAAGAATCTGCCTGCCAATGCAGGAGACACGGGTTCAGTCCCTGATCCAGGAAGATCCCACGTGCCAAGGAGCAACTAAGCCCGTGCACCACCACTACTGAGCCTGGGCTCGAGCCCACGTGCCTGGAGCCCAGGCTCCACCACAAGAGAAACCACTGCAATGAGAAGACCAAGAACGGCAAGTAGATAGTCACCGCCACTTGCCACAGCTAGAGAAAGCCCTCACAGTAATGAAGACCCAGCACAAAGAAAAACTAATTGATGAGTGAATTAATTAACTTTAAAAAATAAAGAATCGGGAGGATAAGTATGTGCTTTGCATTGACCCGTGCTCTCATCTGTACTGGACAAATAGGCAAAAAGGAAACATCTCCAAGCCTGAGTGTCTATGTGTCTCATCTAAACAACTGTCCTTCCCCACTTGCTTTCCTTTGGTAGGTGTAGAATTATAGCATCATGAACGGATCTTAAAATTTAATAAGATCATTCCCCCACCCATTCATGAACGGAAAGTATAAACTGGAGTAGTTGCCATCAGCATGCTAAAATAGCTCCCAGGTCCACATCCACGAGGCAGTAACACCTCCAGATTTTAAATCCCCCTCATCTGTCACTGGATAGGCCTGTTTTCTCTAACTTACGTGCAACGAAACGCCACAGAGAAGGCCATGCAAAAGCATTTTTTTATTTGGAATTGTGGGGCCTCCTCCTATACCCTAGGAGACTGGAGGGCAGCACCTGGTGATTTCCTGAAGGACAGACATCATCCTGTTTCTTGTTCAACAACTTGCCATTGGCCAGTGGCATAATAATAGAGGAAATCATGTTTGTCTAATAAGTAATGAGATTATGGACAGGTTGCATACTGTTTGTATTTTCTCAGACTCTTCTTAAAGGGTTGTTTTTTTCTTTTAGTATTTGTATTATTTAATGATGCTTTGGGGGGAATTTTTTTTAAGCACTATTTCTGTATTTTGTCACAGGGCATTCTTGGCTCAGGTTTTGCATTAAAAGTACAAGAACAGCACCGCCAGAAACATTTTGAGAAAAGACGGAACCCAGCTGCCAACCTCATTCAGGTAAGTGTCAGTGCACCAGGAGCACGGCCCTCCCTGCAGGGGTGCTGGGTCGGGAACCAGGCTCTCTGTGGCCTCACTTGCAAGAGCTACCCTTTGGTTTTGTTTTTAAACACGAAGCTAGAACTTATTGCACAGTCTTGGATTTGGTCGTGGGCTCCCCACTCCCAAACAGAAAAATATCTATTTTCAGTCAATGGTCTGTGCTTCGTTTGCATTCATTAACCATGCCAGCAAGGCCACAGGGGCTTCACTAGTGGTTCGGTGGTAAAGAACCTGCCTGCTAATGCAGGAGACCCAGGTTCGATCCCTGGGTCAGGAAGATCCCCTGGAGAAGGAAACAGCAACCCACTCCGGTATCCTTGCCTGGAGAATCCCATAGACAGAGGAGCCTGGCAGGCTATAGTCCATGGGGGTCGCAAAGAGTCAGACACGACTTAGCAACTACACAGCAACAACAACAAGCAAGGCTACACAGATGTCAGCAAGGCGGTGCTGCTCCCGGAATGGCCTAGAGTCATGAACTAGTTGGTGAAACACCATTGATCATTCAGGATGGAGCAGAAAGCCTGCACTGCACTCACCCTCTGCGGCCAGGTGTATGTGGCTGTTCTGAAAAACACATTTATTCAGAATGTCAAGGTTTAGTACTTGGGGGATCACTTTTAATGCTGTCTAGAGCAATAACTAGAAATACTTATTTTAGAAAGTGGTGTAATGGAGTCCATCAGTGTTTGAGCACATTGAAAAGTGAAAGTCGCTCAGTCGTGTCCGACTCTTTGCAACCCCATGGACTTAGTCCATGGAATTTTCCAGGCCAGAACACTGGGGTGGGCAGCCTTTCCCTTCTCCAGGAGATCTTCCCAACCCAGAGATCGAACCCAGGTCTCACACATTGCAGGCAGATGTTTTACTAGCTGATCGACAAGGGAAGCCCTTGAGCACCTTACTTGAAGCTAACTCATAATGTGTAAGTTGTTCGGCGTTTAATCTTCTTTTCAATAACTCCGGTTTGCTTCATCAGTAAAGGAATGCTTCTCTTTTGTCCTCCATATCTCTGGGGAGCAGAACCACCCTGGAAGACGGGTTAAAAATCACTTAATATGTTTTCCTCTGGATCCATGCTGTGGAGTTCATATTTAATTACAGCAGAGATGATTATGTAATCTCCTCCCTGCCAGGCAGCAGGCGACCCAGAGCTACAGAACCAGAGGCTCTGGGGCGGTGGCTGTGGTTTCTGCAACAGGAACACGCTCTCTCACTTACACTGTGGGTTCCGGGAGAGGGAGGGGGTCAGCGGCCACAACACAGCAGCCCTCCTGCAGCCTTTGCTTGTGGCTGTGATGCTGGCACCTCCTGCAGAGGTGGGCTGAGTAGAGGAGGGCTCAGCAACATCAGGAAGGGAGTCCATCTGTTTCTGTGGCCACATGAGGGTGTCAGTGTTTAAATAAAGCTGTTCCCTGACTCCTAATGCGAAGCACTGAGGGGCTCTAGTTTTTAACTTTCCAGGTTTTAAAGGGGCACCAAAGATACAGTAAATTCTGTTTTCCTGAAGGAAATATCCCTGAATAGCAGGAGTTTAAGATCTGAGGCCAAATGATGAGGGGTGGTGAAGGAGAGCGTCCGCACCCCAGAGCATACAGAAAACACCCGAGAGCGAGCCCCCCACCCTGTGGAGCTTAACTGACCATAAGGTGTCCCCACATGTCTAATGCATTTTTCTCCTTGCTCCTTTTCTCTTTCGACTCCTCTTTCATGTATACATCTTTCAGTTCTTGAAGGATGCTTTCTAGCCTGTGAGCACAGAGTTACTCCCTGGGTTCCTGGCACAAGCCCGGTCCACCTGGGGAACGGATAACATGCCTTACACACACCTGATCTCAGGAGCACAGCCATGCCATTGGCATGGATAATGATCAAATTTATTGAAGATCCTTGTGAAATTGTTTTATTCACTTTTTTTTATTTTGTATATTTTCTCAATCAACGTGTGCTCAAAGTACAGACACTTCTGTGTACAGATCCTTAATATTTGTGGATATAAAAGGGGACTCTGTCCAAAAACATCTTAGGCCATCCGCTGTCCTGTTGGAAAATGAGGCCCCTGCCGAGTTTCTGAGGCTCCGACCCCTTGTGATGACAGAGCTGACAGCTGTGCCCCAACACAGTTGCCAGTAGCTGCAGGTGGCTGCTTACATTTAGAAGTTCAGCTCCTGGATGGAACCAACCACATCTCAGGTGTACACTAGCCAGCCAGATGCTGGCGATTGTACTGCATGAAATAGATACAGAGAAAAATAGGAGGGAATTTCTGATCTAACTCATCGTTATTAACTAATAAATTGTGAAAAAAAATTCCAATTGAACTTGAAAACAGATTACATTTCCTGCAAGAAATCTCTGGGCCAGAGGCATTTCTATGCCAAGAGCCAGGCAGAGCTAGGCCAGAACAGCCTCAGACGTCACCCGTAGGAAGCAACGGGGCTGATTGCAAAGTTTACTTAAATATCTAGGTTTTTATTTTGTGGAACAGGGTAAGGTAACATATACTATGATCGATAATTGAACTTGTACCAAGATAGGCAACAGTGGAGTAAAATCTTTTTTTTTTTTTTTTTTTTTTTACTCAAAGCTCTATGTGTTATTCTAAACAAAAAAGAATTTAAAATGAAAAGCTCTAAATGTTGAAGAATACCTTTAAACCTAATCATAGTTTCATAAATCGAAGTGGATTCTACCAATTTAAAAAGCAATTGTTGCCCTGTCCAAATGTAATTAATTAATTTATTCAGTCCAAATGTAATTAATTAATTTATTCAGTTCAGTTCAGTCACTCAGTCATGTCAAACTCTTTTGAGACCCCATGGACTGCAGCACACCAGGCTTCCCTGTCCATCACCAACTCCTGGAGCTTACTCAAACCATGTCCATTGAGTCAGTGATGCCATCCAACCATCTCATCCTCTATCACCCTCTTCTCCTCCTGCCTTCAATCTGTCCCAGCATCAGGGTCTTTTCAAATGAGTCAGTTCTTTGCATCAGGTGGCCAAAGTATTGGAGGTTCAGCTTCAGCATCAGTCCTTCCAATGAATATTCAGGACTGATCTCCTTCAGAATGGACTGGTTAGATCTCCTTGCAGTCCAAGGGACTCTCAAGAGTCTTCTCCAATACCACAGTTCAAAAGCATCAATTCTTCAGCACCCAGCTTTCCTTATAGTCCAACTCTCACATCCATACATGACCACAGGAAAAACCATAGCTTTGACTAGACAGACCTTTGTTGGCAAAGTAATGTCTCTGCTTTTGAATATGCTATCTAGGTTGGTCATAGGTTTTCTTCCAAGGAGCAAGCGTCTTTTAATTTCATGGCTGCAGTCACCATCTGTGGTGATTTTGGAGCCCAAGAAAATGAAGTCTATCACTATTTCTGTTGTGTCCCCATCTATTTGCCATGAAGTGATGGGACCAGATGCCATGATCTTAGATTTCTGAAAGTTGAGTTTTAAGCCAGCTTTTTCATTCTCCTCTTTCACTTTCATCAAGAGGCTCTTCAGTTCCTCTTTGCTTTCTGCCATAAGGGTGGTGTCATCTGCATATCTGAGGTTATTGATATTTCTCCTGGCAATCTTGATTCCAGCTTGTGCTTCATCCAGCCTGACATTTCACATGAAGTACTCTGCATATAAATTATATAAGCAGGGTGACAATATGCAGCCTTGACCTACTCCTTTCCCAATTTTGAACCAGTCTGTTGTTCCATGTCCAGTTCTAACTGTTGCTTCTTGACCTGCATACAGATTTCTCAGGAGGCAGGTAATGTGGACTGGTATTCCCATCTCTTTAAGAATTTTTCACAGTTTGTTGTGATCCACACAGTCAAAGGCTTTGGCATAGTCAATAAAGCAAAAGTTTTTCTTTTTCGATGATCCAAGGGATGTTGGCAATTTGATCTCTGGTTCCTCTGCCTTTTCTAAATTCACCTTGACTTAATTTATTAGATTCAAAAATAATAATAAAATTATTAAATATGTTCATTGTTTTTCCTTGCTGTAACCCTTTGCCAGAAGTCAGGGCTTTATGCTTTGATTATAGATTATTGGAATTTATTTGAAGGATGCTTTAGATTAAAAAGCAAGCTTCACTTGCTGATCCATCAACTTTCTTACCCAATTAACCTACCTTGGTTTGCTGACCACACAAAGCATCAAGACCAAGACCAGTCTCATCTGTTTGGGGCCAGAGTTGCTGTCTGTGTAAAGGGCACTGGAGAGGCCCAGAATGCTCTGTCGTTCGGGCACCAAGGCAACTAAATTAACAGCATTTCAGGGTTTTATATAAAAGTTTAAAACTTCAGCAGCTTGCAACAAATTTAGTTGTATCAATATCTTTGCATGATTCATTTAAGTTAACATTTCCTTTCAGGTAGACCTGTCTGGAAAAAAAAAAAAAGCAACTATCAATGATGTTTAGAATACCTGCCCAATGTCACCACTTGTATTAATAATGTCTGAGACTTGTGATGTGCCTCTTGCTGTGTGGTGTGTTTCTACCCCATTCTGTCACTTGATCCCCAGGACAAGCCTAGAAAGAGGTAGGACTCAAGTCCTTGGTGTTTGAATCTGAATCTAGTGCTCTGGAATCTGAAGTCCAGTGCACTGGGCGTATCCAGTGCCTCATAGATATGTCTCTGAAGCCTGGGGATTCGTATTTCAAGGTCCTTCAGAAGTTCCATGTGAGGAGTTTCCTTCTAGAGCGATTGCACCAGTTCAGGGTGGAGCCAAGTACTTTGTAGGAAACAGAGACAGGTGGATGAAATAAGTTTGTGAAATGAATGCTGACCGGGGGCTTATTTTCCTGAGGGAAGAGATAAGAAGATGCTGTTCTGGAGAAATGAGTTGGCCGCAAAGAAAAGCAAACTGTATATTGAAACTTTGGCTTCCTCCTAGGAGAGAATTGAGCCTTTATCCCATTACCCTAAAGTGATGCCCCTAAAGTAAACTCAGACCACTGACACAGAGCTTGTACATTTTTTGTAATGCTTCAGTCATAAATAAGGACAGATGCTGAAAAAAAAAAATCATCCTAGATATGAAAATCATGACTTCAGAAAAAGAAGAAAACAGAAACGGAGATAAAACTGAAAATCTAGAAAAGTAGAATAAAAAGAGATGAAAAAAGAAACAAAAAAGTAGGAAATTTGGATAACCATTCCAGGAGATCAAATATTCAGCCAACATAAATACTTCACAAAGAGTACAGGAAAACTGAAGGTAGCATTTTGTCAAAGAAATTTCATATTCTGGATCTCCAGAACTGAAGGACAGGAGTGGCCACAGTAAAAGACCTACCCACCCCCCAACCCCTGCAAGGGCTCAGCCCTGATAACAAAAAAGCTTCACGGGATACCCTTGTGAAATATGAGAACTCTTGCAAGAAAGTGAATCCTAAATGCTTTCTGAGCAGAACATACCCAAAGGGTCCTGAATCTAGATTGCATGGATTTCTCATTAGTAACCTTAAAATTAGAAGACAGTGGAACAATAGTTTCAAAATTGTGGAGGAAAATTATGTCCAATCTAGAATTTTTTATCCAGCCATAATATTCATGGAGTGTGACAGTCACATAAAGACGTTTTCAGATATGCAAAATCTCAACATTTTACCTACCATTTACACTTACTCAAGAAGCCAATATATATATTTTACATTTTCCTTATCCATTCATCTGTTGATGGCCACTTGGATTGTTTCCATGTCTTTAATTGGCTGTACAGCTGTAAGTGGGATTGCTGAATCATATGGTGGTTCTGTTTTTAATTTTCTGAGGAACCTCCATGCTGGTTTTCTTTGCAATGTATATGCATATGTATATATGTATGTATGTTGCAACAACACAGATGGACCTTGTTATTATACAAAGCGAGAGAGCCAGGCAAAAAGACAAATACTGCATGGTCTCACTTATACGTAGAATCCAGAATTTTTTTTTTAAATGTCCATATAGAAACAGAAGCAAAAAGTGATTGCCAGGAGCTGGAAGGTGGGGAAATAGGATGAAAGGGTACAAGCTTTCAGCTATGAGAATGAATAGGTTCTGAGGATCTAATGTGAAACGTGGGGACTGTCACTGATAACCATGTTGTATAACTGAAATTTGCTATGATTGTAGAACTTAAATGTTCCACACCAAACAAAAAAAAGACAAATATGTGAGGTGATGGATTGCCTAAATGAAGGAGATTCTTTCAAAATGTATACATACATTAAACCATCATGATGTAAACTTTGAAGATCTCATAATTTTATAAGTCAATTATACCTCAATAAAACTGAAGTCCAAAAAAAAGAAGGAGAAGGAAAAGCTGCTTGAATTGATCCTCCAAAACAAGGACATGAACCAAGAGAGGAAGGAAACATGGAATCCAGGGAACAAGAGATGCCACACAGGAAGGAGAGCTCAGAGAGCTCAGGGCAGGCCTGGGGAGAAGTCGTCAGGGAGACACAGTGGACTCACAGCTTTCTCAACATAGCTGATGAATAGAATTTTTGAGTTCTGTTCCAAAGTTTAGGAATGTTTTCCTCATAGGTACATAAAGGCAAATCAATAAATTAGAGTAGGGTAATACTAACTCTACAAATGTATGGATGTGAGAGTTGGACTATGAAGAAAGCTGAGCACCAAAGAATTGATGCTTCTGAACTGTGGTGTTGGAGAAGACTCTTGAGAGTCCCTTGGACTTCAAGGAGATCCAACCAGTCCATTCTAAAGGAGATCAGTCCTGGGTGTTCATTGGAAGGACTGATGCTGAAACTGAAACTCCAATACTTTGGCCACCTCATTCGAAGAGCTGATGCATTGGAAAAGACCCTGATGCTGGGAGGGATTGGGGGCAGGAGGAGAAGGGGACAACAGAGGATGAGATGGCTTGATGGCATCACTGACTCGATGGACATGAGTCTGAGTGAACTCCGGGAGTTGGTGATGGACAGGGAGGCCTGGCATGCTGTGATTCATGGGGTCGCAAAGAGTCGGACATGACTGAGCGACTGAACTGAACTGAACTCTACAAAGTCTACCTAGACAGTATATTAAAAAGCAGAGACATTAGCTTGTCAACAAAGGTCCATCTAGTCAAGGCTATGGTTTTTCCAGTGGTCATGTATGGCTGTGAGAGTTGGACCATAAAGAAAGCTGAGCGCCGAAGTATTGATGCTTTTGAACTGTGGTGTTGGAGAAGACTCTTGGAAGTCCCTTGGACAGAAAGGAGATCCAACCAGTCCATCCTAAAGGAAATCAGTCCTGAATATTCAATGGAAGGACTGATGCTGAAGCTGAAGCTCCAATACTTTGGCCACCTGATGCAAAGAGCTGGCTCAATTGAAAAGACCCTGATGCTGGGAAAGATTGAAGGCAAGAGGAGAAGGGGATGACACGGGATGAGATGGTTGGATGGCATCACCAACTCAATAGACACGAGTTTGAATGAACTCTGGGAGTTGGTGATGGACAGGGAGACCTGGTGTGCTGCAGTCCATGGGGTCACAAAGGGTCAGACACGACTGAGCGACTAACAGAACTGAACTGAACTCTACAAAAAGCCAAAATTAATTATACAGGGAAGAAAATAGTAATCAACAGTACATCACATTTCTGAGCTAGGAACCATGGTTATGTGGTCAAAGTAACGCAAGCATAAACAGTTAACTAAAGTTAACTGAAAGTTAACTAGAATTAACTAAAATTTTTCAGTAGGATGAGACAGGGGCACGTGTGTACATGGCTATGTCATTATCTTCTATGGTAAGAAAATTAAAAACCTCAAAGAGATGTGAGAGCAATCCCTAAAATAAGGATTCTTAAAAGCAAAAGCTATAAAAATTGAAGGGGTTGCCATTAAAGAACAAAAATGAGTGAGAAGTAAATTGGAAAAAAAGAAATGACTGGTTTTTACCCTAAATATTTTTGTTCTCCAGCTTCTTAAATTCTGTACCTTGAAAAAGTTGTTCCATGTTAGCTATACCTTTGGATGATCAGCCACAATTAAGATTTCCAGAAAGAATCCAACATTCCATAGCTATAATGCTCCAGACAGAACAAACTGCTGCTGCTGCTAAGTTGCTTCAGTCGTGTCCAATTCTGTGCGACCCCATAGACAGCAGCCCACCAGGCTCCCCGTCCCTGGGATTCTCCAGGCAAGAAAACTGGAGTGGGTTGCCATTTCCTTCTCCAGTGCATGAAAGTGAAAAGTGAAAGTGAAGTCGCTCAGTCGTGTCCGACTCTTAGCGACCCCATGGACTGCAGCCTACCAGGCTCCTCCATCCATGGGATTTTCCAGGCAAGAGTACTGGAGTGGGGTGCCATTGCCTTCTCTGGAACAAACTACTAAATCCTCCCTAAAGCATAATTACACTGACATGGTGCTCATCATTAGAGACCAAAGTGTGAACTTGTTTGGCTGCCTCAAGCACCAGCTTGCATGGTAAACGGTGAACCTGGCTTTCGTTTTGTTTCTTGCTGACTCATCCATGGGAGTGCATGTGCCATATAAATTAAGTCCCTCAAGGCAATGTCTTGCTAACCACCATGTCATTTTAGCCTTGAAGAGAGGAGCGCTGGCTCCTGGATCACATGGCTGTGGCCTTGGGTTCAGCTTCAAGAAGCGATTAGCTGAGGAGAGCTGAGCAGAGGACAGAGGTATTGGAGGGTGAGAATAATAGACTCGCTCCGCTGCCTCTTTGCTGACTAGCATCAGCCCTGAGGCAGGGGCCGCTGGCTTCCCTGTTCTCCCATTCATAAGATATTTTTAGGAGAAGCATGATGGAGGGAATAGAGCTTAGCTGTTGAGATAAATTTGATAGAAAAAGAGTAAGAAGCCAGATCTCACTGCTAAGAAAATGTTCAATTTTCTAAGAGTGGCCTCTTTTGCCCCTAGTTCTTTATAATGTTGGCAGGTAATGTCTTGGTCCCATTTTTTTTTGGGGGGGGCGTACTGTTGTTTCAATTTTTTTCCACTTTTATCTAATAATGCTCAGACCTGCTGTGTACTTCTAACGTCTACGTGAGTCCTGCTTCCAAAGTATCTGAGTTCACATACATCTGACTCCTTCCATGAAAGTTGTCTTATTAAAGCCACATGGGTGGGGATGGGCCCTCTGGCCTTCACTATAGAAGTTGTTGTTCACTTGCTCAGTCATATCCAGCTCTTTGTGACCCCATGGACTGCAGCACGCCAGGCTTCCCTTCACTAGCTCCCAGAATGTGTTCAAATTCATGCCCATCAAGTAGGTGATGCCATCCAACTATCTCATCCTCTGTTACCCCCTTCTCCTCCTGCCTCAAATCTTTCCCAGCATCAGGGTCTTTTCCAATCAGTTGGCTCTTTGCATCAGGTGGCCAAAGTATTGGAGCTTCAGCTTCAGCATCAGTCCTTCAATGAATATTCAGGGTTGATTTCCTTGAGGATTGATGAGTTTGATCTCCTTGCAGTCCAAGCAACTCTCAAGAGTCTTCTCTAGCATCACAGTTCAAAAGCATCAATTCTTTGGCTGCAATAATAAAACCATGTGTCTTTACTGATTACTCTATATCACTTGTAGATTGTGTTTGTACAGTATTTGCCAAAATTAATGTTTCAAGATGATACAATAATTGCTTGTTCTCTATAAGCTGCCACGATGCGTAGCATAAGTCTTGAGAGATTTGTAGGTTATATCAACATGAGCTGTGTGAGGAAGGCTCTGGGCAAGGAAGTGGCATCGATTATTTAAACCTTTCTCAATAACATAAAACCCCTCAGGTCCTACTATATATTTCCCCACTTTTTTATATCACTCTGGAACATCTTATTGAAGTATAAGGTGCTTGAGGAATGCAGCACAGCTCCTAGAAAACTGTGCTGCATGTCTCCAGCAACGAGTGGAAGAGCAGACCAGATCAGCACCCCAGGGTCTCAGGGTCCCCCCCTCCCCCAGGGGAGCTCCACACTGCCTGCTAACAGCAAGGATAGGCTCCCCTGCTTTTGTACTTTGGGGAAGTAGAAGCACAGAGTATGTACTCTTCTGTGTCTTGTTTGTCTCACTCAACAGTATTCATGTAAAGTTCATCCACATTGTTGGGCATAGTTATAGTGGACGGTTCCTGTGTGATGCTCCACTGTGTTAACATACCACAGCCCACCTGTTCATTGTCCTGACAGCTGCTTAAACATTCCTGACTTCGGTTGATTAGGAAGGCTTCCCAGGTGGCTCTAGTGGTAAACAACTCACCTGACAATGCAGGAGACATAAGAGACGTGGGTTCTATCCCTGGGTCCAGAAGAGCCCCTGGAGAAGGGCATGGCAACCCACTCCAGTATTCTTGCCTGGAGAATCCTGTGGACAGAGGAGCCTGGTGGGCTACAGTCCATAGAGTCACAAAGAGTTGGACACGACTGAAGCAACTTAGCCTGCACGTACCCTGTTTAGACATAGAAAACAAACAAATCTATGATTACCAAAGGGAAAAGATGCAGGGCAGGATTAAACTAAGAGTTTAGGATTAAAATATGCACAATACTATATATAAAATAGATGAATAAAGACCTAATGTATAGCACAAGAAACTACACACAATACTCTGTAATAACCTGTATAGGAAAAGAATCTGAAAATAACTAGATATATGTATAACAGAATTACTTTGCGATACCTAACACAACAGTGTAAATCAACTCTACTTCAGTTTTTTTAAAAGGGCTAGAGCTGGTGAGACTCACAGGTAGAGAGAACAGCATATTAATAGTGGCTACCAGTGGAGAGGGGAGGGGCAAGATAAAGGTAGGGGATTAAGATGTACAAACTATTATGTATAAAATAAATAGGCTACAAGGCTGTGTTGTGCAACATGGGAATACAGCCAATAGTTTATTTTTTTATAATTTTATTTCTTTGTTTACTCCTTTACTTTGGGCTTTGCTGGGTCCTCGTTGCTTTGTGCCAACTTTCTATAGTTTCAGCAAGCAAGGAATACTTCTCTTTTTAGTGCATGGACTTCTCATTGCTGGTGGCTTCTCTTGTTACAAAACACAGGCTCTAGCCACTTGGGCCTCAGCAGTTGGAGCACAAAGTCTCGGTAGTTACAGTTTACAGATTCTAAAGTACAGGCTCAGAAGTCGTGGCGTGTGGCTTAGTTGCTCCATGGAATCTTCCCGGAACAGGGATCTAACCTGTGTCCTCTGCATCGGCAGCCATATTCCTATCCACTGTGCCACCAGGGAACTCCAAGCCAATATTTTATAACTACAAATGAAATATAAACCTTTAAAAATTGTGAATGACTATATTGTATACATGTATATTGTGCACCAACTTCAGTTCAGTTCAGTTTGGTTTGGTTGCTCAGTCGTGTCCAACTCTTCGAGACCCCATGAACCGCAGCACGCCAGGCCTCCCTGTACATCACCAACTCCCGGAGTTTACCCAAACTCATGTCCATTGAGACGGTGATGCCACCCAACCATCTGATCCTCTGTCGTCCCCTTCTCCTCCTGCCCTCAATCTTTCCCAGCATCGGGGTCTTTTCCAGGCCGAAGTATTGGAGTTTCAGCTTCAGCATCAGTCCTTCCAAAGAACACTCAGGACTGATCTCCTTTAGGATGGACTGGTTGGATCTCTTTGCAGTCCAAGAGACTCTCAAGAGCCTTCTCCAATACCACAGTTCAAAAGCATCAATTCTTCTGCACTCAGCTTTCTTTATGGTCCAACTCTCACATCCATACATGACTACTGGAAAAACCGTAGCCTTGACTAGATGGACCTTTGTTGACAAAGTAATGTCTCTGTTTTTTAATATGCTGTCTAGATTGGTCATAACTTTCCTTCCAAGGAGTAAGCATCTTTTAATTTCATGGCTGCAATCACCATCTACAGCGATTTTGGAGCCCAAACAAATAAAGTCAGCCACTGTTTCCACTATTTCCCCATCTCTTTGCCATTTACTTCAATAAATAAATACATAGGAAAATTAATATTAAGGTTAAAAAGAAATAGTGCTGTTTACAACATTATAGTGTACCTCTTTTGATGAACTTATAAGCATATCTGTTAAATATAGATGTAAGAGTGAGTAGCTGTCCTATAGGGTATTTATACTTCAGCTATAATAAATATGGCCAAAGTTTTCCAGATTAGTTATATCAATTTTAAGTCTTTTTTTCTGCACACATTTATTCAATGATCATCTCATGGAAAGGAATATTATTAGATTACTGTTTTCTTCATCGTAGGTTTCAAAATCATGAATGAGGGTCAGACAACAGGATTGTGACCTGTTTATATGAATTTGCCACACAAAATAGAATGTTTTGATTTATGACTTAAAAATTTTCCTCTCAGGAGAGTAGAGTAAACACTTGGTCCCTAGAGATGTTTTCAGACTTATTGCAAAGGAAGAAATTCACCAAAATCTCTGTGGCAAGTAAGTGCAGGCTATCTCTCTGATAGACAGTTCAGAGGGAAGCTTCCAACAGCAGTCACCAAGCAGGCAGCAAGGACCAGGGAGGGATGCTAAGACCAAGAGCCAGGCAACCTGAGATGACGTCTCACCTCTGCCATCCTTGTGTTAATTTCTTGATTTATCTGAGCCTTTATTTTCTTATTTACAAAATAAGGTCTTAATCCAGACTCCAATTTGTGAGAGTTACATGAAAATACTTTGTATCACATGTATGGGGTATAATTATGTGAAGTAGACCAAGCTTGTGTTTTACGTCAAAGACCTATGAACGTGTTCTTAGATGCCAACGTTAAATCCTTGTGTGCTTTGCGGTCATATTCCTGAGAATACATTGCCCCACCTTGTTTAACAGTGCCTTCATTGTTAGCATTAGAAGTACTGTGTGGTTCAACCTCAAGGGATTTCAGTATATCACTAACATGCCCTGGTGGTCAGCAGTTAACCAGCTAGCTTACTAATTAATTTACTAATTGCACTACGGATTTCCTTTCTCTCACAAGTGGTGATGAAGTGCGTGCTCCCAGGAGGCATGGTCACCTCCCATGTCTTCCCCTAACCAGTCCCAAAACTCCTGTGTTAGGCTTTGTCGTGCTTTTACTTTTGATATGAGTTATTTTGAAAAGCAGTTCTTCAGATGTGATGGAATATGTATGACAGTTAACCAAAAATGCCAGAATCTTCTTCAACTCAGGTGTTTATCGGGGCTGAACATAACAAGGAAAAGATGCATCATCTGTATGAATTTGCTTATCTCCTCCTCACTGCATTCTCTCCCCTTCTCTCTTGTTTTTCTTTCTTATGTCCCCACGTGTGCCGTGTGCAGTGCGTTTGGCGTAGTTACGCAGCCGATGAGAAATCTGTCTCCGTTGCAACCTGGAAGCCGCACCTGAAGGCCTTGCACACCTGCAGCCCCACCAAGTAGGTGTCAGTGTGACAGTCGGTGCTGTAGCTGAGTCTCCTTAAGTTTGTGAAACAAACCACACACACACAACCACACACACACCCATAACCACACACATACACAATGTGTCGATTCGAGGAGTGTCTTATTCTCTGTTGTTTTTTGAGATTCAAACCTGTTTGGTAACAGCTCAGGTATGAAACTGAATGGACTCAGTATTATTGCTCACCATCCACATATTGGGCTTAAAGGTGAAAAGAATCTAAACTTTATAAAGACTTATTTTTACTGTTTCATGCTTATTTTCTAACATCTCATTTCATAAAGCCCGCCAGAATTCCTAAGGTAAATGCTGTGGTTCTGGAAAAACAGTGACTGTTAAAACGCCCCCCATCACCTGACCCAACAAAAGGCTGTTTGGGAAGCATTGTGTCTGCACATTTAAGTCCCTCAAAGTCATTTCTCCATGAGGGACTCCTTACAGGACAGGACAGGTGTTGAGCTTCACTTGCAGATCAAACAGACATCAGTAGTGAAACAAGAGAAGTGGATACAGTGAGGTAAGGGGAGCACTCCAGTTCAGTTTGGGATTAGTGTTCAAAATTTAAAGAGACCTTACCTCCATTCATATGTTATCTGCCAAATAGGTCACCTGGCTATGCTTCAGCTCAGGGTGGGGGAGTCACACCCCCCTGTGCTTGGAAGGGAGGCGGCTGGGAAGATGCTACACAGACTGAGGGCTGCCACAGCATCTTTAATTCCCAAACAATCCCTAGTCCTGGAAGCCTGGACTGTGGTTCAGCTGACACACTAAACCATAATCACTATCTAATTAAAGAAATCCTCAGTGAAACTAGCAAAGCCAGTAAGCCAGAGGCTTGCTGTGAGTCACCCGCTGGACTAGTGGTCAGTCCCTGGATTGTGCAGAGTGCATCTGAGTGCCTGCTGTCCCCTTTCAGAGCCCATTACAGCCTTAGTCCCAGGGCCTCGTGGGATTGGAGGCAGCTGATGACTGTGACGGTCCGAGAAGACTCTTCTTACACAGTGCAGGAAACCAGCTGGGGCAGCCCTCACAGCTGGCTCCCTGGAGCCACTGTCTCCCAGGAGATCTGTGGGACCGTTATTAACTCATGGGATCTGTTACAATGCTTCCCTGCGCTGCCCTGAGCCTGGGGTTCACATCCATAGGTGATGATGAGAGCTGGCCAAGGTCACCTCTGACCCTACGGGGGAGGTCAGGGTCACACCTGTGCCAGCACCTGCGACAGAGATGCACTGACCCAGGATGCTGGAGGGGGCGCAGTCTCAGCAGGGATAGAATCCACTTTTCATTCAGATCTCAGAATTCAGTGAAATTCCCCTTATTCAGTATTAGATTCTTTCAAAGTTTTAGTATTTTAAAACATCAGTATTAGATTCTTTCAAAGTTTTAGTATTTTAAAACAAAAAAGGAATATAACTGGTGTGCCATCTATTCCTTGGGTATATATGAATCAAAAACGGGAATTGTATAGAAAGTGTATGTCTCATCTCCAGGAAGGTTGCTGGGGAATGTGTAAGAGGTAGGCTAGTGGGAAAAAAAAGGAAAACAAAAGAAGGCTCTCGAGTGACAGGAGAGCGTAGGCTATTATTTTATTATGTGTGATTATTTGGCTTCCCACTTCCTGCCATTTTTGGTTTCAAAGCCATCCTGAAACCTGGAAAAGCTATTCAGTAATGAGTCAAATTCTTGCAGTGCACAAACTGTTGTTTTACTCCCATGGCTTCTTTTTTTCTGATATTTTCCCTGTTTTTAGTGGGAGTGGAGAAATTTGTGCACATACCCTGCCTTCATCCTGCCCTCTGTGGCCACCAGCACCCTCCCCTCCCTCTCGTCTCCCTGAGCCCGGGAGCCTCTGGGTCTCAGCCTTATTTATGAATGACAAGTATGTGCCCAGGAGGACAACAGCCACTGCAAAGCTCCTCTCCCTTCAGTTCATAGTTTATTGTCCCAAACTGCATGGTTCTAATCCTTGCTGTTATTGTCGTTTTTTGTTAAACCATTGAAAACATGATGGTTAATTATGGACTCTTTCTCAAGAAAAATATTCAATGCCCCAAAATCAAAATTTTGCCTACAATTTTAATGTATTTACAAACTCCCTGAAGACAAGTTCAGAACCTTTGCTTCAGAAACAATCCTGCTTTAATCAAATGTGTAGGTTTGTGAGGAGGCTAATTTACAATGACTTAGAGGGATAATTTTACATTTGTAACTAACTGGCTTACCAACTGCAGAGTGATGTAGTAAGAAACAGATCAAAACTTCTTCTTCACATCATGGATTTCCTAGAGTGTTTCAGGTTAAGAATCTCTGAAGGGTAAGTTCATTCACTCATTCATGGGTTCATGCAGACATGAGCACAGTCGGGGAGGAAGGCATTTCCCTCTGCCTTTCTAGGTCCTTCCAGATGGTCTAAGAATTAAGTTGACTTGAGACAGATTAACAGGAGAAAATCAAGAGTTTAGCAATATGTTCACATGAGAGGGACCCAGGAGAACGGAGTGACTCGACAGAAGTGCCAAAGCCCTCTCCTTAAACTCCACCTTCAGCTGAAGACAAAGGAGGGTGTCGGGTCTGGTTTGGGAGGAAGGCAGCGCACCTGGAGACAGGGAAGCAGCTGCTTGGCAAAGGAGTTGCCTCTGCTGGTTGGACTAGCAGAGAAGGCAGGACTCGGAGAGGACTCTGGTGGAGACAGTCACCTCCAGGCCCTGCCGAGCGTCCCCACCACACCCGGCCCATCACCCTCACAGACCTCTCTGGTGACAGCCCTATTCTGGGGAAGCAGGCCCTTTATCTAAATTCTTTTAGGTCGTTAAGGGAGAGATAACAAGAAAAACTTCCTAAGACTTCCTTTTCTTAAAAAAATTAATCAGCCTGAGGCTCAAGAGGGAAGGGACATATGTATCCCTATGGCTGATCCTTGCTGATCTATGGCAGAAACCATACAATATTGTCATTATCCTTCAATTAAAAATAAAGAAAGAAAATAAATAAATAAAGAAAGAAAATCAGCCTGAATTTATCCTCATGCCAGAGACACACTTTGAGGTGCCAGATTTTGGAGGTGCCACATTCTGCTCCCCTACAGCACCTACTGGGTCACAGTGCTGCTCTGGGCACAGGGAGTGCAGCAATGGAGGAGGAAAGCCAAGAGAATCTCAGGCTGAGCTCAAGGAGTCTAAATGCAAGAGATACTGGGAAGAGACAGTAAAAATAAATAAGCAAAACATTTAATAGAGTAGATGATGCTAAGAGCTAAAGAGAAAAGTAAAGTAGAGGAGGAATTAGGGGGGCATTGGGGACTATGATTTTAAATAGCTGGTCAAGGGAGAGATTATACTATCAACAGCAGGAGAAGCAACAATGACTTTGTTATCAGTAAAGACCGAAGCCTGAGATCTTGTCCTCCCAGTGAGAGACACTGTGGGCTGCCTTGACTGCTCATCGTTATCCCAGGGAGAAGGATGATGGAACGGCTGTGAGGGGGCGGGGGCAGAGATGCTCCTCAGATCTTCCGGACACTCTCCTTTCTGATCCAGTTCGTCTGCTGCATGCACTTTGGAGGTCTTAGCAATTGCAAAGTTTTGTTTTAACGACAGAAGGATTTAGGGAAGGAACACTTTTCTTGATTTTCATCTCAAAGAGAGTGAAGGCTGTGCAGAGGGTGAAGCACCAATAACTATGCTATTTGGGGAAATGAGTCAGATAGTTTATGAAGCTGTGTGGATCATCAAGCTCCCCGGGGCCACGTGGCACCTTAGGGAGTTAGAATTTAGAGATTTTCAACTTCAAGGCCTTCCATTCATTCATAAGAAAATTGAGACCCACAAGAAAGTGAGCCACGTGCCCAAGGACACACAGCTCATTTACAAAGAGTGGGGACCCTACACCATGTTGGGTAGACCCAAATTTCCTACAACAGTTTATTAGACCACCCAACACTAAGCTAGGTTGGCTATGTGCCTAATTTCCTGCAAGGAATTCACATTAAAAAAAAAAACAAATCTTCCTCAACAAGTCATTAACATACAAAACCACAGTCACACATGAACTAAAGCAGATTAAATAGCCCCAGGGTCTGCCTGAACCACAGGGACTCCAGCTTCACTGTAACCAGCACAGCAGTTCTAAGAGTCCTTACTGATGCTGGTTAGATCAGAACCACTTTTTCCTAAACCCTGGATGACTTTGGCTGATGAAGACTCTATAGCTTTCGGTCACATGTGGGCGGTATCTCGGGTCTGTGCCACAAAGAACACAAGTTAGAAATTTGGATACATTTATGATGAAGTGTTTTGCTTCTATGGCTCTTGCTCGAAAAGAAAGGATTAATCAAGGTACTTGATTCCCCAGTTTGGTCATTATCAAGTGCTGTAAATGTGTTCACCATGTATCATCATTTTTCTTCTGTCTGCACGCACCTGAAGGAAAGAGCAAGGGGAAGCTTCAAGCAGGTTTGTAATTTCTGTTCTGCTACGTGTTTGTTGGTAAATCTGATCCCTCACCTATGTTTTAAATGTGTCTCGTGAGAAAAATCGATCAACAAATGCAAGGTGATTCAAAGTGACCTTTCACAAGATTGCCTGCAAAGGTTGCTGTTGTATTGATTTTTTCCCCTCCTTGGGAGTGTCTTTCCCTAAGTCACTCAGTGCTTTTTACAATCTGCAGAGCATGGGACATTCTAGGGAAAAAATAATATTTATGGTTTTTGGTTGTTCCTTGCTGCTGTTTTCCCAGAGTCTGACTGAGTATTCAAATCCCATGAAGCAGGATAAGATCTACTCCCTTCACAGGCTCCTTCTTTTAGAGTGAGAAATTGCATGATTTGGGGCAGGGGATGGGAAGGAACACTGTGTTCAGGAGGTAAGGACAAGCTCTATGCAACGTCTCCAGCTCGTTCAGAACTCAGGCGCCCTAATCCTTTAGTTAGGAAGAAGATAATCCTCCCAGACACATCACCAAATGAAGTTCACTGTACGGTCATTCTTCCGTGCTTTAGAAGGAAATGCTTTATCAGATTACGTAGTAGAAAGCTAGACCCAGAGGGAACAGGAACTGAAAGAGCACATTTTAACCTGGTTTCGTGACTGCCAAGAAGGATCTGGGTTTGAGAACAGAACCCAGAAGGAGAGAGCTGCATGGATCCCAGCCCAGATGGGGTGAGGAGGTACAGAGAAGAACCAGCAGGGAGTCCCAGCCCCTGGGATTCCTTCCCATGAGGGATGCAAGGCTTTTCCGGTCATGATCACCCATCCCAGTAATGAAGAAACACAGGCACCCCCTGCCCTGGGCTGGCCCCTGAGTGGGGAGCCAACGGCGGTCCAGGGATTGTGTCGTTAGCTTTGTGCTGTTATACGAATGACTCTTATATATTTATCATGATGTATTTATTCACTCCTGAAACCAGAGTTGCAAGTTCTCTAGAGGTGATGAGTCTCTGGGTCATCCATTTCTGCATTATCTCAATCAACACTTACGACGATTATAAACAGCCACAAAGAAACCTTCGTTTGTGATGAGAGGTAGATGCGATTGGACGTACCCACTTGTCAGGGCCGGGAAGCCCACACGGGTTCTGGCACTGGAGATGCTTCTTTCACGTGGCAGATACACAGTAAAAGCAGAAGGCAGTGGTGCTCTCCAGGTGGTGTTTCCAGAAAGTTTTAGTGGCTCGAAGAGTTGCTCTTCACTTTGGAGGTA
Source organism: Bos taurus (assembly GCF_002263795.3). NCBI lineage: Eukaryota > Metazoa > Chordata > Mammalia > Artiodactyla > Bovidae > Bos > Bos taurus. The sequence continues at coordinate 12,561,449 of NC_037336.1, forward strand.
TTTGTGCTCAAAGAGAAGAACTGGGCTTTAGACACTGGACGAGGTGGGCCGAGCGGCTGTGCCCCTCGTGTCCTGCTCTGTGTAGACTCCACACAACCCCACCCTCCTCCTGGGTGGAGATGCTACTCGAGACAAAGTCAAACGAAGTAAATCATAGTCACTGTGTGCCGTTTTGGTCTCTTGGGTGACATTCGAAGTTTTCTTTGTCTTGAGAGCATCGATCTACAGATTATCTCCAAGAGGAGCCTGTCAATTTATAGTCAGTGTGAAAAAAAAAAAAAAAAAGGACCCCATCATCTCCAAGTCCTCAGCACAGAGACCCTCTTTGGCAGACATGACCTGAAAATCAGGTCACCTGTCTGGGTTTCGTCCTCCGGAGGGGACATTTGTGGTGGTTTTGCTTCAGTACAGCCGTGACTGAGGGGCCACTCTGGGCTGACGGCAACACTGCCCTTCTCCAAAGATCACCGAGGCAGAGGGCACAGGCAAGACTCTAGTGGTCAGGCTGCCATCCCCTGTCCAAACGCGAACCGAGCAGACTACGACCAAATGTTCTAAATGCCGTGATGCTCGTGTTATTTTTATACCTAAAACATTATACTGTGTTTACCTAAACGTCATATACCATGTTCATATACCTAAAGCATTAAGATCTATTCTGCATGGTTGGGGCTGAGTCTGTCAAAGATTACCCACCCTCCCCTGTAGACTTGTACTTGGGGCTTCCCTGGTGGCTCAGCAGTAAAGACTCCATCTGCAATGCAGGAGACACAGGAGACGCAGGTTTGATCCCTGGATCAGGAAGATCCCCTGGAGGAGGAAATGGCAACCCACTCCAGTATTCTTGCCCAGAGAATCCCCATGGACAGAGAAGCCGGGCAGGCTATAGTCCATAGGGTCACAAGGAGTCGGACACGACTTAGTGACTAAGCAACAAAAAAACAGACTTCACCTGAGCCACACTGCTGGCTCAGAGACTCACACAGAGACATCTAGCTTCTCCGCGGTCTTTGAACATTTGGCAAAAGCCACCGTGAACACACCGCATGTTGCTGTGTGGCACACGTCTTACTTCACGCTTCACCAGCCCACACTGGGGTCTCCTGTACGCCAGTCCACATATGATGTCACCATGTGTGAAGCTATGACGGGCAATGTGCTCCGTAAACACTTCTTGGGTGACATAATAAAATACCCCTGACCTCTAGTACTTGACGTGAAGAGAGAGAAAAGACCAACAAGAGAGATCAAGAGGAGGAATATAAAAAGAGAGAAAATGAAAAGTTAACAACATTTCAGTCATCTGAAGGAAATAAGGGGCAGTCCCACTTTAATGTGACCTTCGCTTCCCCCGCTGTGACCCCCGGGGCAGCGACGTGTTCATGGCAGATGCAGACCAGTTGTAGTAACAACAGCAGCACCAGCCCAGGAAGTAACAATTCTGCCCTCCACTGAGCAAGTGTGCACAAAGGAAGTGCATCCTGATGATAATTCTCCCTTAGAAGCAGCAGCTCTGAGTCCAGCATATGGCTGGCGAGTGCTGGACCCAAGTTCAGACCGGCTGATAACACTGCTTTGGCTACAGCTCTACCACTGTGATTCAGATAAGGGAGTGTGGATACACTGCAGCCAACCCTTTTATCCTCCAGAGCCTGGAATCTCCTAAAGGCTTCCTCAAGGGACCTCTTCGTACATGCTAAGACCTGGGAGGGACCCAGATGTAGGAGAGTCTACCCAGCAGCCAGCACTGCCCTCATCGAGGGGCCAGGACAGTAGATCAGGCCTCTCTCTACACACTCATCTACACCCCTGGGGAACTGGGTCCCCAGCTTCAGGACCTTCTTGTGAGAAGATTTCATCTTCCTACATGGAGATTAGCTCGTGCTTTCTAAAAACTCGTGCAGAGCCTCTCGGGCTAAGGAAAGGCACCCAGTCCCAAGATGGTGACCAATTCAAAAATCTTAAAAAATACAACACATCAGCCTCCAGGAGAGCTTGCTAATCTAGCTTAGCTGAACAAGAGTGACCGTGGTCCCAGGTCAGGTGTGAATCACCATCCATCTCAGCCGACCCTACCCTGTTCCTCTTCTGAAGCCAAAAACACTGCTTCTTGGGCATCGTTCATCGTTTTCCTTTCCATCTTTCCACTGAAACAGTTTTCGTCCCATGCGTGGTGGTAAATGATGTCTACTGATTTTATTCTAATTAATCATCCCCCTGAGTAACTTTTCCCACTCATTTTATAAGCTGGGCAGTTCTCCGTTTGGGTATAAATGGCCACTTCGCAAGGACAGAATGTCCCTGTAAATGCATCCAGCATCCTCACCTTCCTCTCTGCCGCCTCCACCAAGCTGACTAGGCTGTGAGTTAGCTATCACAATGGTACGAGAAAGCTCTTACTTCTTCCTACCTGTTAAGGTTTTATTGCTCCAAAGACAGATCATACATCAGAGGCTTGGGGAATATCCGTAAATCTCCCTGCCTCTGCTAACCCTGTCTGCTTAATCAACACTCAGTGGCTGTATGCCTGCTTTGTAGTTAAACCACTGTAATGCAGGTCATGAGGCATTAAGAGAGCCCTGCCAGACTTCTTAGTAGACTCTCTGAAGTTGCTTTAACGGGTACTTGTGAGACAGTTATAAAGATGCGTGTCTTAAAAGTTAAAGCATAAGCAAGACTCATTACGTTACATCCTGTGCTGTGATCCACAGGGTGCTTTGCCCGAACTGTTCCTGCACGGTTGCCTTTATTAGATTCTGAGTAGTGTGACTCTCAGGAGAGAATGCGACAGCACTGATGGAGACACCGTGCTCTTCTATTTCTTCTGCATTTATTTTCCATTATTTATATGTCTTTCTTTTGTGTGCAGTGAATGATCTGCATGGGCTATTAAACTAAACTCAGGGAAACAACTTCTTTTTTCGGCACAGCCAACTTGTGTCCTTACCGGCAAAAGGTTAGGTTGTTGCAAAAAAGTTTTTTTCAAAATAGTCTCTCCTTCTGTTCACATTTATTGATCCAAGGAAAGGATTTAGTCTTTGAAAAGCACATTGTAAGAGTTAATATAAGAAAAATGATCTTTTTCTTACAAACTAGCAACCTAGAATATTTCCTTCTATCTTTCAGAACATGTTCTATCTGACAATTGGTTCCTTATATTTATACCTTCAGTTCAGTTCAGTTTAGTTCAATCACTCAGTCATGTCTGACTCTTTGCAACCCCATGAATTGCAGCACACCAGGCCTCCCTGTCCATCACCAACTCCCGGAGTTCACTCAAACTCACGTCCATTGAGTCGGTGATGCCATTCAGCCATCTCATCCTCTGTCGTCCCCTTCCCCTCCTGCCTCCAATCCCTCCCAGCATCAGAGTCTTTTCCAATGAGTCAACTCTTCACATGAGGTGGCCAAAGTACTGGAGTTTCAGCTTTAGCATCATTCCTTCAAAGAACACCCAGGGCTGATCTCCTTTAGAATGGACTGGTTGGATCTCCTTGCAGTCCAAGGGACTCTCAAGAGTCTTCTCCAACACCATAGTTCAAAAGCATCAATTCTTCTGAGCTCAGCTTTCTTCACAGTGCAACTCTCACATCCATACATGACCACTGGAAAAACCATAGCCTTGACTAGACGGACATTTGTTGGCAAAGTAATGTCTATGCTTTTCAATATGCTATCTAGGTTGGTCATAATTTTCCTTCCAAGGAGTCAGCGTCTTTTAATTTCATGGCTGCAATCACCATCTGCAGTGATATTGGAGCCCCAAAAAATAAAGTCTGACACTGTTTCCACTGTTGCCCCATCTATTATTTCCCATGAAGTGATGGGACCAGATGCCATGATCTTTGTTTTCTCAATGTTGAGCTTTAAGCCAAATTTTTCACTCTCCTCTTTCACTTTCATCAAGAGGCTTTTTAGTTCCTCTTCACTTTCTACCACAGGGGTGGTGTCATCTGCATATCTGAGGTTATTGATATTTCTCCCAGCAATCTTGATTCCAGCTTGTGCTTCTTCCAGCCCAGCATTTCTCATGATGTACTCTGCATAGAAGTTAAATAAGCAGGGTGACAATATACAGCCTTGATATACTCCTTTTCCTGTTTGGAACCAGTCTGTTGTTCCATGTCCAGTTCTAACTGTTGCTTCCTGACCTGCATATAGGTTTCTCAGGAGGCAGATCAGGTGGTCTGGTATTCCCATCTCTTTCAGAATTTTCCACAGTTTATTGTGATCCACACAGTCAAAGGCTTTGGCATAGTCAAGAAAGCAGAAATAGATGTTTTTCTGGAACTCTCTTGCTTTTTCGATGATCCAGCTTCAGGTTTCATACAAATCAAGAACTTTTTTATTTCAGGGTGGATTCTTTAACCAGCTGAGCTATCAGGGAAGCCCCTATTTCAAAGCAATTAGTGTTATCTACTTCATTGATTCCTATAAAGATTTTAATAGTTCCAGAATATTTTATTCTTCAATCATTTATACCGTGTTGCACTGTTACTTATTATAAGGGTTTCTATACCCTAAAATATTTATATTCTTATTTTTGTATGCAGCAGATGCTAAGACATAGACTACCATCATTTGGAAAGCCTGCTTCAAATCTAATTGTTTCTACTTAACCATTAAGAACATGGCATCCATTTTGAGCAGCATAATTAATTTAGTTTGTCCTTGGTGTTTAAATAGTCCAGGTACTTGCATATGAATAATGAGGAAGCCAAATGGCTTTGCTTTTCAAGACCACAAGCCCCTGAGCCCTTTTCCAGTTGCAATGCCTAGTAACAACCTGCTGTCTCCCCCTCACTCCTAGTCAGGTCTGTAGTCATAAGCAGAAGCTCTTCAGAATACACACCTCATGGAAGCAGAGGTACCAGCATCCCGGCTGCTGACATGAGATCTGAGAATGCCAACTAACCTCAGGTGCATGACCAGGTCACCCGGCCCTCTACTGAGCCCTGCTCAGACTTACTCTTCTGAGGACTCCTGAATGAGGTTTCCAGCCCGCTTGTATTCCTTCCGCTGCCTGCTGCCTGCTTGGGTCCCCTGCGCCCTGGGGACGAACAGGCAGGTCCGAGTGGACCCTCCTGGCGGTGGACAATGCTGAGCCGTGCACGCACCGAGTTGTCCTGGCTCCACTGCGCTGCCGAATTGTGCAAGGGGCGAGAATTTGCAGGAGGCTTATCCTGTGAAGGGCTGAAACCTTTATTAAGTGTAACAATAACTACAGCGTTCTGAGTCCAGGAGGATTACCATGGGGATGCTGTGATGCCACCCAGTCCCTGGTAGGGATCCCCCAGGGGCCAACTGCACGCTGGCCATTTGAGGAACACGAGCATCTGGTGACGAGAACCCCTGCAGGGCGGACATGTCTTCTGCCCTAAGACAGCCCGTGGCCAGGGACCAGGGGCTGCACACCGTCAATGACCACAGTCACCTTTTGGTTACTTTCTCCAAAGAGAGGCCTCCTTGTTTCTTGGGGATAGGCTTTGGCAACCTTCCTAAAAAAACACTGTCTCATAAACCTTTCTCAAAAATCACATTCATAGATATCGCAAAAAAGCCGAAAAATAATGAAAACATACTGGACTAGGGAAGAGTATTTTTTTAATCAATGTGTGTTTTCAATAGCAGTCACCTAATCCATTTAATAGTAAGCTCATCAAGGTGCTCTGCTGATTTGCAAAGAGGAAATGAACTACAAAAATTAGTAAAAGTAAACTTTTTGTAGGAAAACACAAGAACAGATCTTTGGCTTGGAAAAGAAAATATTGCTTGGCTAAAAAGTTCTGGATTAGGATATTATTCTTAAGTCATACTATGTCAGAAGACATATTATGTCAGAAGAAAGAGTGAAAACATAACATCTTTTTTTTTTCTAATTTAGTGTTTAATGTGTTGAGTTCACTTCAAAATAATTCTAACATTAGAATATTTTAACATTAGATGTGTCAAATATTCACATACTTTAGAAGGACAAAAGGGGAAAAGGTACCCAGAACTCATTTATATCAACTCTCATGCCTTAAGTAGTACTGAGATTCAGAAAATAATATTCTTTCCATTCCCGTTAATTCTTAAAGACAATATTAAATGTTTTATAGGGACAATTTTTAAATATTTTATGAGTATTTTTCAAAGGTTTTTGTTATTGTAAATAACATTGGTAGATTTAATGCTGATACCTATTTTAGATTTTTTAAACATTTTTAGCAACTGAAATTTTTAAAAAACTAAATTTCATATTAAATGGTTTTATAATGGTTTTATCAGTTTCCTATTCATTCAGTTGGCAAAGGAAAGAGAGATATCTTGAAAGTTTGAGAAATAATTTGCTGTTAACTGAACCCAACCTTCTATAGTAATTAGCATCTGTTAGTTCCAGAAAAGGTAATGGATTAAAGTATAATGAGACCACTTGTAACGGCAGCTCTGTCGATAAGCCATTCATTAATCTAAATAGAGGTGCATAGGTGCGTTCCTAAACCAGATCCTTATACATTTAAATAACGGAACAGATGGCTGAAACTTAAAAGAGGCTTGTAGTTTCTAGTATTAAGGGGGAAAAAAAGCTTGAAAAGAGTGGGCATCTTGAGCACCATCCCTTTGAGGATTTGTTTAAATACTGTGAACTTTGGATGACATGGAGGATGTAGCCTGAGCATAAGAAGATGCAGTTTTATACTTTATTGTCATTGAATGAATCCATCATTTAATCACACGTTTGTCAAGTGCAGAGAAAGCCCTGCCTGTGTTAGTGAGCCCTGAACCGCCTGCCCTGCCTGCCCTCTGCCCGCACCCCAGCAATCCTGCCTGTGTCTGCCCTTCCACACAGAGCTGTCAGCTGCATGGCCAGCACGTGTGTCGTGACCAGGACCTGCTGACCACTGCAATCCACTGCCCGATGTGTTTTCACATAAACACACAGAAAACACGGTGTCTTCCTAGAACATCATCTGTTAAGCAGCTAGGCATGGAAAAATCAATGTTACTGTGCTTGTTAGCTACAAGACATAGATCCGCTAAACACATTTGCTGTTGGCAATTTGCCGCTGGGGACAGTGGACATGGCGGAAAGCGCAAAAGAAAGTGTTTCACGTGGTCTCCGAGAATCCCTGTCCATAAGAATTCTGTCTCCATGTCCCACAAAGGCTGCATCTGGATAGTGGGCCTCAGATTCATCCAGTCCACTGCTTCAGGCCTGAGAGCCCTGGGCTTCTCGCTCCAGAAGGGAATCACTTTTTTTTCCCATAAAAATATAAATGCACTCTATTTTTTTTTTAATTTTTTAAGTAGGGTTGATTTAAAACATTTGTTAGTTTCTGCTGGAGCCTGGTGGGCTGCCGTCTATGGGGTCGCACAGAGTCGGACACAACTGAAGCGACTTAGCAGCAGCAGCAGCAGCTGCACAGGAAAGCTAATCAGTTATATATGTATCAACTCTTTTAGATTCTTTTCCCATATAGACTATTACAGAGTGTTGAGTAGAGTTCCCTGTGCTATATAGCAGGTCCTTATTAGTTATCTGTTTTATATATAGTAATGTGTATATGTCAGTCCCAATATTCCATCTATTCTTCTCCCCACAGCCTCACTTTGTAATGAATAACACAGTACTTTATAAATGAACAAGAACACAGAACTTTGTACAGTTCACCTGATCCCCATAAGAGTCCCTCAGCTACATTGCTATTTTTATCTTCGAGTTAGAAGAGAGGCCTCCAAACCCAGGTCTCTGATTCCAGCCTGCGCTCCCAGCACCTCATACCCCACTCACACTCAGGAAGGCCTGGGGGCTGCCTTGTTAGCACTTCCTTAACAACCAACCACAGTTCAGGCCAAGCTGGCGTCTGAGAACTGAATGTGAACAAATATAATTCACCAGGAGCTGCCACAGCAAATCAATAACCTGTTTAATAGCAAGAGTCTGTGTTGATGAACACAACATCTCATTCTGTTAAATCCGTCATCTGGTTCATTATAAACTGAAGCTGTTCTACCTCGTGTGGTTTTTGTCTAGCAAGAATAAATGTGTTAAGTGCTGTACGTCTAATGCTGTCTGCAGTACTGCCAGCTGTTCCAAGACTGCATGGATCTGGAAGTCATAATCTTGCCTGGAATATAAAATGCATGCAGACTACGTATGCATGTGTAACTGTCATCTCTGTTTTCCTGTAGAAATATTTTAGAAATTACATAGATATGCTCCCCCCCAAAAAAAAAACGAAAAACTTTTTTTTAAGTTTCAAAAGTTGAGGTTAAAGCTAAAATGTGTCTCTAAGGCAAACACCAAACCAGTTCTGGGGTCTTTCCAGTGTCATGGTGCGCAAACCGCTGTGCTAGGTCTCAGGCCTTTGTTGAATCCAGGAAGGGTTTGCAAAACCGTAGGATGAGATGGACTGGAGATGAATGCAGAGAGATTAAAGACAGCTCAAATTTTCAATAAGGAGAAAGGTATCGATGTGCCCCTACTTGCTAGAAACATTTCATGTGATGCAGTATGTGATCGATCCGTCGGTCGTGTGTACAGTTGCATCAGCGCATTGACGCAGGTGGATGGGCGGCCCGGCCTGAAATGCACTAACGCCGCCCCTGTCGCCCGCAGCCAGAAGCTCAGCTTCAAGGAGCGCGTGCGCATGGCCAGCCCTCGGGGCCAGAGCGTCAAGAGCAGGCAGGCGTCGCTGGGCGACAGGCGGTCCCCCAGCACGGACATCACGGCTGAGGGCAGCCCCACCAAAGTGCAGAAGAGCTGGAGCTTCAACGACCGCACGCGCTTCCGGCCCTCCCTGCGCCTGAAGAGCTCGCAGCCCAAGCCGGTGGTGGACGGTGAGTTACCCCTGTCTCTCCATAACTACGTATTACACGAAGGCAAGGACCAAGTGGCAGATTCTGCCTGGTGCCACTTGGAGAGAGGGCAGGAAGCAACCCCAGGGAAAGAACCGTGTGTTTGTTGCTTGTTTTCTTGGAAGTTTATTGTCTGCCTTGGGCAAGTGTACAGAAGTTGACTTTTGCAGGCAAGTTTGGCAGCTGGATCTACATTGCAAGGAAGTCAGAGACAGTGGTGTTCGTTCTTCTCTGGTATCTACAGCATAGCGTTACTTCTCAGGTAGGTCGGGGTCAGGTCAACAGGACCGTGCTGCTGATGCACAGAGTGTATCCAATCTGCAAACTGACCAAGATGACCAGGGGCTCAGGACACCTGAGGTGCAGGAAGAAGGGCCAGAGTCTTTCTGGACCCAGTGGAGGTGCTGGTCCTTTTATACTGAGCACTGCTTTTCCCTACATCAGGGGCCAACTGCTCATCTTCCTTAGAGAGAGTCCTGTTGAAAGTTCTTATCTAATGATAACTGGAATTCTAGTTCTTCTCCCAAAAGGAATTAACCTATTTTATTTACTATATTAAGTGGCAGAAGCTTCCTTTGCCAACACATTTTACTGAGTGCCATACAATTTCCACGTTTATGAAATAAAACCTTCTTTTTCATTTTGGCTTTCCTTTTAAGAATGCCCCCTGGGATCTCTTATCCTGGGCAAAGGACCAAAATCAAATCGCATCTTCCATTAATGCATAAAAGCTTGCAAAGGCCATCAGCCCCTGTGCTCACCCCCCAGGCAGAACCTGAATTTTCCCAGGCCCTGAGAGCCCGCGGGATAAAATTAACAACCCGGGTCATGATCACAGTGACCTCAGGTTCCCTCGGTCCCAGGCCCCTCCCGGCCCATTCAGAGCTCCTGGGGCCGCCCTCCCCACACTCTCAGGGGATCCCCCAGAGTCCCCTCCACACACCTCCCACGCTGCACACCTTTGGACACCCTCCAAGTAGTGCCAGAGGCTGACCCGATGTGGCCCCTCCTGATGGAGCTTGCAGCTCCCTTCTGCGCTGCACACTTGACCTGTCTCCCACCTGCCCAGGCTCCCCACCACCTGCCACTGTGCTGAGATGGGAAGGGCTCTCTGCCCAGCACTGTGCCTGCATGCTAAGTCACTTCAGTCACGTGCAACATTTTGTGACCACCCCCCCCACCCCGCCCTGCCCCAGGCTCCTCTGTCCATGGGATTCTCCAGGCAAGAATGCTGGAGGAGGTTGCCATGTCCTCCTCCAGGGGATCTTTCAGACTGTACACCCCACACCAAGCCCCCAAGTACCCAGAGTCACTGGCAGCACAGCTTTTCAGCATCCTCTGGTTTCCACACTCTCCTCCCCAGGAATTTGGCTGAAAGCCCATGAACAGCTGAGTCGAGAGTTACCAGTAACAAGGCTTATGGAGCACTCAAAATAGACTTGCTGAATATAAATGGACACACATTTCTGGAAGGCAAGTTGGCAAAAGACACCAAAGCCTTTACATCTGCCTGAGCTCGGACACCTCCTACCCTGCAGTTTCATTTCTAATTCCATTTCTAGCAATTCCATATCCTAGAAGTGAAGTAGCATACATACAATATAATGAAGTAACAGACATTAGAAAAGATGCTATAAGTCTAAAATTATTGAAATAGAAAAAGGATCACAAAAAATAAATTATTCCATTTTGGCTCTGTGTGTGTGTGTGTGTGTGTAAATTCATGTGTTTATAGTAAAAGTTCTGGAGAGATTTACAACAGTGAATGAACAGTTATCTCCAAGTGGTGACATCATAGTTGTATTATGTTTGTTCATATGTATTATTTTGTTCATCTGTATTATCTATTATTTCTAAAATGAGCATGTATCCTTTTGTGATAAGAAAGCAGAAGAGGATTTTCTATTAAAAATCGGGTCCTCCTTTCAGATGCTGCCTCTTTCCTTCCCCACGGTGGGATATTGTTTGTACTCCCGTCGGTCCTGTCCCCACGTTGGTCCAGCGGGGGGCACCAAACCCTTCTCCTTAGCCCAAATTCCCCCTTACCTTGGTGCTGGCACAACCCTTCACTGTGTGTGGACGTGAATTGTCTAATAAGGTTTGACAGCTCCTACTACAAATAGACCCCTTCATGGATCACAGCCTTGTCACGGCAAAGGGCTTCCATAAGTCAAAGTATGAGTCTTGGCATGCAGGGCCACTCAAGACAGATGGGTCATAGTGAAGAGTTCTGACAAAATATGGTCCAGTGAAGGAGGGAATGGAACACCACTCCAGTATTCTTACCGTGAGAACCCCTAAACAGTATGAAAAGGCAAAAAAGATATGACACCTGAAGATGAAGGCCCCAAGTTAGAAGGTATCTAATATGCTACTCAAGAAGAGCAGAGGGCAGTTACTAATAGCTCCAGAGAGAATGCAGTGGCTGAGCTGAAGCAGAAACGACACTCAGGTGTGGATGTGTCTGGTGCTGAAAGTAAAGTCTGATGCTGTAAAGAACAGTATTTTATAGGAACCTGGAATGTTAGGTCCATGAATCAAGGTAAATTGAAAGTGGTCAAATAGGAGATGTCAAGCGTGAACGCCGACATCTTAGGAAGCAGTGAACTAAAATGCACAGGAGTGGGCAAATTTAATTCACATGATCATTGTGTCTGCTACTGTGGGCAAGAACCCTTTGAAAGATATAAAGTACGCTTGTAGTCAACAAAAGATTCTGAAATGCAGTACTTGGGTTCAATCTCAAAAATGGCAGAATGGTCTCAGGTCATTTCCAAGGCAACCACTCAACATCACAGTAATCCAAGTCTGTGCCCGAACCAGTAATGCTGAAGAAGTTGAGTGACCTATGAAGACCTACAAGGCTTTCCAGAACTAACACCAGAAAAAGATCTCCTTTTCATCACAGGGGACTGAAATGCGAAAGTAGGAAGTCAAGAGATACCTGGAGTAACAGGCAAGTTTGGCCTTGGAGTACAAAATGAAGCAGGGCAAAGGCTAACAAAGTTTTGTTAAGAGAACACACTGTTCATAACAAACACCCTTTTCCAACAGCACAAGAGACAGCTTTACACATCAGTTCAGTTCAGTCACTCAGTCATGTCCAACTCTTCTCGACCCCATGGACTGCAACACCAACTCCATCACCAACCCCCAGAGCTTGCTCAAACTCATGTCCATCGAGTTGGTGAAGCCATCCAACCATCTCATCCTCTGTCATCCCCTTCTGCTCCCAGAATCAGGGTCTTTTCCAATGAGTCAGTTCTTTGCAACAGGTGGCCAAAGTATTGGAATTTCAGCTTCAACATCAGTCCTTCCAATGAACACCCAGGACTGATTTCCTTTAGGTTGGACTCGTTGGATCTCCTTCCAGACCAAGGGACTCAAGAGTCTTCTCCAACACCACAGTTCCAAAGCATCAATTCTTTGGTGCTCAGCTTTCTTCACAGTCCAACTCTCACATCCATACATGACTACTGGAAAAACCATAGCTTTGACTAGATGGACCTTGTTGGCAAAGTAATATGTCTGCTTTTTAATATGCTATCTAGGTTGGTGATAGCTTTCCTTCCAAGGAGCAAGCATCTTTTAATTTCATGGCTGCAATCACTATCTGCAGTGATTTTGGAGCCCCAAAATATGAAGTCTATCATTGTTTCCATTGTTTCCCCATCTATTTGCCATGAAGTGATGGGACCAGATGCCATGATCTTAGTTCTTTGAATGCTGAGTTTTAGGCCAACTTTTTCACTCCATTCTTTCACTTTCATTAAGAGGCTCTTTAGTTCTTCTTCATTTTCTGCCCTAATGGTGGTGTCATCTGCATCTCTGAGGTAATTGATATTTCTCGAAGCAATCTTGATTCCAGCTTGTGCTTCATCCAGACCAGCATTTTGATGATGTCACACATGGATATCACCAAATGGTCAATAAAGAAATGAGACTGATTGTGTTCTTTGCAGCCAAAGATGGAGAAACTCTATACAGTCAGCAAAACAACTCCTGGAGCTGACTGTGACTTAGAGCTCCTTATTGCAAAATTCAGAATTAAATGGAAGAAAACCATTATTCTATTCAGATATAACCTCAGTCTTATCACTTATGATTATACAGTGAAGTTGATGAATAGATTCAAGAGATTAGATCTGGTAGACAGAGTGTCTGAAGAACTATGGACAGAGGTTCCTAACATTGTATAGGAGGCAATGACCAAAACCATCTCAAAGAGAAAGAAATGCAAGAAGGCAAAATGGCTGTCTGAGGAGGCTTTACAAATATCTGAGAAGAGAAGTGAAAAGCAAGGGAGAAAGGGAAAGATATACCCAACTGAATTCCAGAGAATATTCAAGGAGAGATAAGAAGCCCTCCTTAAATGAACAATGCAAAGAAGTAGAGGAAAACAATAGAATGAGAAAGACCAGAGATCTCTTCAAGAAAACTGGAGAAATCAGAGGAACATTTCATGCAAGGATGAGCATGATAAGGACTGAAACAGCAAGTACCTAACAGAATCATGACCCAGATAATCATGATGGTGTGATCACTCACCTAGAGCCAGACATCCCGGAATGTGAAGTCCAGTGGGCCTTAGAAAGCATCACTATGAACAAAGCTAGTGGAGGTGATGGAATTCCAGTTGAGCTATTTCAAATCCTGAAAGATGATGCTGTGAAAGTGCTGCACTCAATATGCCAGCAAATTTGGAAAACTCAACAGTGGCCACAGGACTGGAAAAGGTCAGTTTTCATTCCAATCTCAAAGAAAGGCAATGCCAAAGAATGCTCAAACTACCGCACAATTGTACTCATCTCACACGCTAGTAAAGTAATGCTCAAAATTCTCCAAGTCAGACTTCAGCAATATGTGAACCCTGAACTTCCTGATGTTCAAGCTGGTTTTAGAAAAGGCAGAGGAACCAGAGATCAAATTGCCAACATCCACTGGATCATCAAAAAAGCAAGGGAGTTCCAGAAAAACATCTATTTCTGCTTTCTTGACTATGTCAAAGCCTTTGACTGTGTGGATCACAATAAACTGTGGAAAATTCTGAAAAAGATGGGAATACCAGACCACCTGACTGGCCTCTTGAGAAACCTATATGCAGGTCAGGAAGCAACAGTTAGAAATGGACATGGAACAACAGACTGGTTCCAAATAGGAAAGGAGTATGTCAAGGCTGTATATTGTCACCCTGCTTATTTAACTTCTATGCAGAGTATATCATGAGAAATACTGGGCTGGAAGAAGCACAAGCTGGAATCAAGATTGCTGGGAGAAATATCAATAACCTCAGATATGCAGATGACACCACCCTTATGGCAGAAAGTGAAGAGGAACTAAAAAGCCTCTTGATGGAAGTGAAAGAGAAGAGTGAAAAAGTTGGCTTAAAGCTCAACATTCAGAAAACTAAGATCATGGCATCCGGTCCCGTCACTTCATGGGAAATAGATGGGGAAACAGTGGAAACAGTGTCAGACTTTATTTTTCTGGGCTCCAAAATCACTGCAGATGGTGACTGCAGCCATGAAATTAAAAGACGCTTACTCCTTGGAAGGCAAGTTATGACCAATCTAGATAGCATATTCAAAAGCCAACAAAGGTCCATCTAGTCAAGGCTTTGGTTTTTCCAGTGGTCATGTATGGATTTGAGAGTTGGACTGTGAAGAAAGCTGAGCACCGAAGAACTGATACTTTTGAACTGTGGTGTTGGAGAAGACTCTTGAGAGTCCCTTGGACTGCAAGGAGATCCAACCAGTCCATTCTGAAGGAGATCAGTCCTGGGTGTTCTTTGGAAGGAATGATGCTAAAGCTGAAACTCCAGTACTTTGGCCACCTCATGTGAAGAGTTGACTCATTGGAAAAGACTCTGATGCTGGGAGGGATTGGAGGCAGGAGGAAAAGGGGACGATAGAGAATGAGATGGCTGGATGGCATCACCGACTTGATGGACGTGAGTTTGAGTAAACTGGGAGTTGGTGATGGACAGGGAGGCCTGACGTGCTGCAATTCATGGGGTTGCAAAGAGTCAGACATGACTGAGCGACTGAACTGAATAGAAGCAGAAGAGATTAAGAAGAGGTGGCAGCAATACACAGAAGAACTATACACAAAGGGTCTTAATGATCCAGATAACCATGGTAGTGTGGTCTCTCACCTAGAGCCGGACATCCTGGACAGTGAAGTCAAGTGGGCCTTAGGAAATATTACTATGAGCAAAGTTACTGGAGCTGATGGAATTTCAGCTGAGCTATTTAAAATCCTAAGAAATAATGCTGTTAAAGTGCTGCACTCAATATGTCAGCAAATTTGGAAAACTCAGCAGTGACCATAGGACTGGAAAAGGAATTTTCATTCCCATCCCAAAGAAGGGCAATGCCAAAGTATGTTCACACTAGCATACAATTTCACTCATTTTGCATGCTAGTAAGATTATGCTCAAAAATCCTTCAAGCTAGGTTTCAACAGTACATAAACCAAAAAATTCCTAATGTACAAGGTGGATTTAGAAAAGGCAGAGGAATCAGAGATCAAATAGCCAACATTCATTGTTCATAGAGAAAGCAAGGGAATTTCAGAAAAATATCTACTTTTCCTTCATTGACTATGCTAAAGCCTTTGACTGTGTGGATCACAACAAACTGTGGAAAATTCTTCAAGAGATGGGAATACCAGACCACTTGACCTGTCTGCTGAGAAGCATGTATATGGGTCCAGAAGCAACAGTTAGAACCAGACATGGAAAAACTGAGTGGTTCAAAATTGGGAAAGGAGTATGACAAGGCTGTATATTGTCACCCTACTTATTCAACTTCTATGCAGAGCACATCATACAAAATGCTGGACTGGATGAATCATAGGCTGGAATCAAGATTGCCAGGAGAAATATCAACAACCTCAGATATGCAGATGAACCCCACCCTTATGGCAGAAAGTGAAGAGGAACTAAGGAGTCTTCTGATAAGAGTGAAAGCAGAGAGTGAAAAAGCTGGCTTAACTCAACATTCAAAAAACTAGGATCATGGCATCCAGTTCCATCACTTCATGGCAAATAGAAGGCGAAAAGTGGAAGCAGTGACAGGCTATATTTTTCTGGATTCCAAAATCACTTCAGACGGTGACTTTAGCCAAGAAATTAAAAGATACTTGCTCCTTGGAAGGAAAACTATGAGAAACATAGACAGCATATTAAAAAGCAAAGACATTACTTTGCCAACAAAGGTCCATCTAGTCAAAGCTATGGTTTTTCCAGTAGGCATGTATGGATGGGAAAGTTGGGCCATAAAGAAGGCTGAGTGCCCAAGAATTGATGCTTTTGAACTGTGGTGCTAGAGAGGACTCTTGAGAGTCCCTTGGACTGCAAGGAGGTCAAATCAATCAATTCTAAAGGAAATCAACACTAAATATGCATTGAGAGGACTGATGCTGAAGCTACAACTCTAGTACTTTGGCCACCTGATGCAAAGAGTCAACTCACAGGAAAAGATTCTGATTCTGGGAAGGATTGAAGGCAAAAGGAGGAGGGGGCAGCTCCCGCCCTAGGTTCCTACATGGTGGAAACATATCTAATGCCCCAGGGAGTCCACACCCTTCCTACATGTCTTCAGAAAGCATGCGCCTCCATACTGTGAAGTCCTTACAGTTGGTTGAACACATCTAAATATAAATGTCATAGAATCCAGATGGAAAATGAATTCTCCTTGCATGTTTGGCCAGAGGGAAAGCATTTTTCAAAGATTCCTGGAGTCAGCTCTGTCCATCACACTATTTCAAGTTACTGCAAAAATGCCTCAGGGGTCAGACAGAAACAGAAGTCCTTCTCTTTTCAGATCACAAATTGGAAAGATCTCCCACCATCCACTTTCTGCATCATTTTGTAAAAGTGCATTTCTGTTTGGTTAGAAAAGAATTGCTTTTCCCTGGCTGATGCCTGACTGAATTGGTCCTGAGTTCCCCAAGTAACCAGAGGCCAACTGCTGTCGTATTGAAGTAGTTTTGCTGGCCACCTGCCCACAAGAGACTGTGATCCCCGACTCCTTATTGTACCCAGTAGCCCAGAACCCTGACCTCTGACTCACCTCAACATTAGACCTTGGGAACAGAGAATTCTCTATATAGACAAAAAAAGAAAAAGAAAAAATGAAGTAGCTATCAAATAAATGTAGACTTCAATTTATACATTTTTATTTATGGTGCCTCTCCAGGTTTTAAGTATTTCTAAAATCCACTTATCATAGAAAATAATATATAATACTGCATTCAGCTCCTGATTATTTCAGATCTCTTTGCTCATTCACTTCTGGGGCTCTTTTTTTCTACTTCTTTTTTTCCTTTACACATTTTAGGCATGTCAGTGCCCACTAACAGCTCGGGGAAAGTAGATGAATAGCAGTAAGGAAAACAAAAACTTACACTGGCCTTGAAGTTATTAAATAAGTTACATTTGAAAAATAATGGGCCTGTAACTGAAAGATAACATAAAAAAAGAAATTTAAGGTTAATCTGTAAATCTTAATGAAATGGAAAAAGTGAAAGCCTCTCAGTCGTATCCATCTCTTCGTGACCCTATAGACAGCATCCCACCAGGCTCCTCTGTCCATGGAATTCTCCAGGTCAGAATACTGGAGTGGGTAGCCGTTCCCTTCTCCAGGGGATCTTCCAACCCAGGGGTCAAACCCAGGTCTCCCGCATTGCAGGTGGATTCTTTACCATCTGAGCCACCAGAGAAGCCGGAGAACACTTAAGTGGGTAGCCAATCTCTTCTCCAAGGAATCTTCCCGATCCAGGAATCAAACCAGGGTCTCCTGCATTGCAGGCGGATTCTTTACCAGCTGAGCTACCATGGAAGCCATGTAAATTTTAATAATTTCTGCCAAATCTGATATCCTTTACTACAGAGGACTTTCCAGATGTTGCAGTGGTAAAGAATCTATCACCTGCAATCCAGGAGACTCAAGAAACATGGCTTCAATCCTTGCATCGGGAAGATCCCTTGGAGAAGGAAATGGTAAACTGCTCCACTCTTCTTGCCTTGAGAATCCCATGGACAGAGGGGCCTGGCAGGCTATAGTCCGTGGGGTTGCAAAGAATCAGACAAGATTAAGCACACATATGCTGCACTGCACTGTATGCTCAGAGAGCTGATATGCCTGGTGTGCATTGGGTACCTATTTACTACAGATGATATTATTTTTATGATTTAATAACTCTTACAAAAGGTTGTTAAATATTCCATGTTGTTTTTATTTGCTATAATTTTGATTAAATTTACATGTTACAGTTTAAAAGGGCACAATTTTAAATTCCACATCCATGTGTACCTGAGAAGTGGAAAGTAACAGGCAAATTTTAGCACCAGAAATTTAGAAAGAGGAAAAGGAAGAAAAACTATAAGGAACTAGGGTGGTGTTGCCATAGCAAATTTATTTTGACCAATAAGAGATGAGGGATTCTCCAGGCAAGAATACTGGAGTGGGTTGCCATTTCCTTCTCCACGGGATCTTCCTGACCCAGGAACTGAACCCAAGTCTCCTGCATTGCAGGCAGGTTCTTTACCAACTGAGCTGTGAGGGAAGCCCTGATGAATAATAATAAGAGATAGAAATGTTCCATTAGCCAGTCAATAGTATTTAAGCTTCTTCACATAATCTCAAAAATTAGGTTGGATATGACTTTCTGAGAATCCATATATAATGAGTGTGAGCTGTATGGTTTTTGTTTTTTTTTTCTTTCTGTGTCTTATTTATCTCAGTGGCATAATGTCCTCCGGGTCCATCCATGTTGTTGCAAATGGCAGGATGTCTTTCTTTTTTAAGGATGAGTAATACTCCACTGCATAATTTATACAACTTCCTTTAACTATCAGATCAGATCAGATCAGTCGCTCAGTCATGTCCGACTCTTTGCGACCCCATGAATCGCAGCATGCCAGGCCTCCCTGTCCATCACCAACTCCCAGAGTTCACTCAGACTCACATCCATCGAGTCAATGATGCCATCCAGCCATCTCATCCTCTGTCATCCCCTTCTCCTCCTGCCCCCAATCCCTCCCAGCATCAGAATCCTTTCCAATGAGTCAACTCTTCACATGAGGTGGCCAAAGTACTGGAGTTTCAGCTTTAGCATCATTCCTTCCAAAGAAATCCCAGGGCTGATCTCCTTCAGAATGGACTGGTTGGATCTCCTTGCAGTCCAAGGGACTCTCAAGAGTCTTCTCCAACACCACAGTTCAAAAGCATCAATTCTTCAGCGCTCAGCCTTCTTCACAGTCCAACTCTTACATCCATACATGACCACAGGAAAAACCATAGCCTTGACTAGATGAACCTTTGTTGGCAAAGTAATGTCTCTGCTTTTCAATATGCTATCTAGGTTGGTCATAACTTTCCTTCCAAGGAGTAAGCATCTTTTAATTTCATGGCTGCAGTCACCATCTGTAGTGATTTTGGAGCCCAGAAAAATAAAGTCTGACACTGTTTCCACTGTTTCCCCATCTATTTCCATGAAGTGGTGGGACCAGATGCCATGATCTTCGTTTTCTGAATGTTGAGCTTTAAGCCAACTTTTTCACTCTCCACTTTCACTTTCATCAAGAGGCTTTTTAGTTCCTCTTCACTTTCTGCCATAAGGGTGGTGTCATCTGCATATCGGAGGTTATGTATATCAAATCATCATGGTATACTTTTTAAATATGTACAATTTTAAAAATACAATAAAAATATTAGGTGGGTTAGAAATGATATGGTATCTCAATAAATGAGAATAATGATGAAAGTGACATTTATTGGCTGGCACTGTTCTAAATGCTTGACTTCTATGATTTCCCTTCAGTCTCTCAGTACTGAGTCTGAGTGAACTCCTGGAGTTGGTGATGGACAGGGAGGCCTGGCGTGCTGCGATTCATGGGGTCGCAAAGAGTCGGACATGACTGAGTGACTGAACTGAACTGACCCCTATGAGGGAGGCATGCTGTGACCCCGGTCTTGTGAATGAGGGGCCTAAGACCTGCCCAGACCTAACAGCCATGAACAGGGAGCCCAGGGCACCTCCAGTCTGACTTCCTTCCCAGCCTCCTGTGGGACCCATTCGCAGCTGGACCCCAGATGTCATATCAGTTTCCCCTAAAGCATCTTTCATTTCCCCTTCTCCCCACTGTTGCTCTCCCCATCTTCACTTGGCCAGATCCCCTCCCTTAGAAACCATTCAGCTTTGCCACTGGCCCACCCACCCTTCTCCCAGCCTGAACTGCCCAACTTCTGAACTGCATCGTCTTCAGAGAGTGGAAGATTTGGCAGATTGGGAACAATGACCTGTCTCTGTGTCGATCAGGCATCCGAAAGGGGCTGAGGGCCACAGCCGGCTGGCCTGTGTCTGTTTACCCAGGCGGGGGGACAACCACAAGGCCATCTGTGATCTGTTTCCAGATATAAGAGGTGGTGTCAGGAGACAGATCGTGGTCCACACAGATGATGAGCACGTGAAACATGGCAGAAGCAAGTCCATCGAGCACCAGGCAGCCTGAACCCAATGAATGAAGTTAGGAAGCGCTAAGTCCAGGTTTCTGGCAACTAGTTTGCTATCAAAGAGGCTTTGGTGACAGACCCTGCTATGCTGGGAACACCTTTCAGAGGTGCCTCGAAGGGCAGGGCAGTCTGGAGCAAGATAAGGAGGAGCTGCAGTTGGATCCACCCTGTAGAGCATAAAAAAATCTGCTTCCATGCTACACGTGTAACCAGCGTGTGTCAACGTGTATGACCTTGTCTCTGCTCAAGGGGAAGTATTAGTTCTTGTGGGTGATCCACTGGCCATTCTGGGAGATGTGTCCTCGCCAGATGTTTGTGAGAAAGACTGGCAGCCCTGTGCAGGAGATGTGTGGAGGTCCCCTGAGTGGAGGCTGGGTGGGCAAAAGATGGGAACTGCTTTCCAGTCGTGGGGTCCCCACGGCCCATTCTTTTGTTCTAGGCCCTGCTGCAAGCTCTCCTCTCTTTGCTTCTCCTCTGCTGCCTTTCTCTGGCCCCCAAGCCAGGGTGCCTGTCAGGGTGCACTTGACTGCGTGGCACAAGAGTGAAAGTGAAAAGTCACTCAGTCGTGTCCGACTCTTTGTGACCCCACAGACTATCCAGTCTATGGAGCTCTCCAGGCCAGAATACTGGAGTGGGTAGCCTTTCCTTTCTCCAGGGGATCTTCCCAACCCAGGGATCGAGCCCAGGTCTCCCGCAGTGCAGGCGGATTCTTTACCAGCTGAGCCACAAGAGAAGCCCAAGAATACTGCAATGGGTAGCCTTTCCTTTCTCCAGGGGATCTTCCCAACTCAGGATTTGAACCCAGGTCTCCCTCATTGCAGGCAACCAACTGAGCTTTCAGGGAAAACCGTGGCACAAGAGAAGCAAGTTCAGTTACCTTGCTGCTGCTACTGCTGCTAAGTCACTTCATTCGTGTCTGACTCTGTGTGACCCCAGAGACGGCAGTCCACCAGGCTCCCCCGTCCCTGGGATTCTCCAGGCAAGAACACTGGAGTGGGTTGCCATTTCCTTCTCCAATGCATGAAAGTGAAAAGTGAAAGTGAAGTCACTCAGTCGTGTCCGACTCTTAGCGACCCCATGGACTGCAGCCTACCAGGCTCCTCCATCCGTGGGATTTTCCAGGCAAGAGTACTGGAGTAGGGTGCCATTGCCTTCTCCGTTACCTTAAGTGGTAATAAAATGTGTAATCGACACCACAGGGGAAAGAGCAGCCCCCAGCCAGGAGGCAGGCGCCCTTGCCCCGCTTCTCTGGGCTCTCTCTAGTCTCCCTTTCCTCTGCCCAGCTGTAGTCTGGGTGCTGTCTTCCCCCAGGTTGGGAGCAAGACACCCATAAGCACCTTCACATACAACACTGAGAGGCAAGGAGGGGACCGGCCTGTTTGTGAGGAACACTGTCCATTCCGGTCTCTCTTTGTAGAATCTGGTCTCAGGCCTGAAATGACCGCTGGTGAGGATGGTGGCTCTGGGTCTGGGGTCAGAGTTCCCTGCGGCCCAAGGGTCAAGAGGTGGGGCAGGAGGGGTGACTGAAGAGACGTGAAGCTGTGCGTTTGGAGACTGGCTTTCAGAAGGAAACCTTAGTGGTGTCAGAGGCAGCCAAGAAATGGTTCCTACTTTGTGGTGAAGGTGAGGAGGCAGAATGCCTCTGAACATGTTTCCTCCCAAATATTCCGCCCTTCTGTCACGTCTGTTTCTCTGAGCGTCCAAAGGCCAGATTTTTCTGTTTATTATTGCTCTTTCCTCCTTTCTTCCATCACCTAATCTTCATGAGACCATGAGTGCAGACCAGCCTAACTCCCTTGTATTTCAAAAGCAGGACAAGGTGGGTAAAGGGAAACCTGAGGAAAAAACAAATGAATTCGAATTTTTTTTTTTAATGAATTTATTTATTTTAATTGGAGGCTAATTACTTTACATATTGTAGTGGTTTTTGCCATACATTGGCGTGAATCAAATTTAAATAACACACCAGCCCAGGCTGTGCGTTTCCTGTTGCCGCTGCCACCCAGGGAAACCTGAGTTAGTGCTTCCTTCACTAGCACCTCACCAGCCCCAGATGCCTCACCCCCAAGTTGCTGGCCAGGACCCCTTCTTCCCCTTCAGGAGAATGACAGCCAACCAGGTCTCACCTGAAATTAGCAAAAGAAAAAAAAAAATGCACTGCTCTCAACTCCTCTTGAAGATAGAAAAGTCCCTCCCCTTCCTCCCTTCCTTAACTTCTGTTCCCTGGGCCCCCAGCCCACCGTCTCCTAGAACTCTAGTTTGAGATCATCAATGTAAGGTCAGTAGGACAGTGACAGAAAAGAAGCATTTCAGCAGTTGGCCACCAGCCTCAACCAACAGGCTCCTGTCCGCACAGTGGGACGTTTTCTTCCAAGGGGCATAAATCACAGGCCATCAGCATCTTGTCCTTGACTCATCCACACACACAGGGCTTTCGTTTAATGCTGAGCCTCGTCTACGCTTCTTCTGCAGTGGCATCTTCTTCCCTCGTGTGTTTCTCAGTCTCCCTAGATGACATTTTTGGTGTTTCCACAAAATGCCAAGCACAGCACTGCACTTACTGTTTTTTTCCTGACTCTGCACTGATGGCCCAGCTTTTGCCAGGCTCTGATTATCATTTTACACAATATATGATACTCCCTGGCACTTCCTGAAATTACCTGATGATGCCTCTGCATCGTGTCAACAGAATTAATTCTCGTGAAGGCGGTATTCCCTCAGAGCTTCACCTGGACCCTGGCAGAACAAAGCCTAAGGGTTTTCTTTCATGACCAAATGAAAGGACTTCTTGAAAATGACTGGACCCAAAGTCTGGAAATTAGTCCACAGTCCACTCTATGCCCAGCTTAATGGTTGGCGTAATTCTGTGCAAGAGCCTGGAGGGTATTTAGTAGGAATCTGAAACACACTTTCCATCTTTCAGCAAGTATTTGGTGAACTTGGTTACCTGGAGGAATCCCCTCAGTTCCAGTCCCTGGGTTTCTTTTCTCCTTATTTGTCTGATTCAGCCAGTCCCTTCTCCACCCAGAGACAGACCCTGCTCCTCCCCTGTGGGTTCTGCATTCCTCCTCTGCCCCAAGATCTGAGTCTATGTCCGTGGTTCTTATTTCTCTTGGGAGCCGGGAGAGGAGGGCCCTTTCAATCTCTGCTTATAGACTCTAAGAGACTACGTAATTATTGTATTTCTGGTAAGGTTGCTTTTTCCAATTCTTGTTGTAAAATGCCAGTTCCTCATTTCTAATTACTGGGGAAATGCATTTCTATTTTGATCAGACTGGAGATCACTCTGGCCTTCTATTCTAATCTAAGTACTCTGTATCATAGAACAGGATTTCTGTCCAGATTTCTCTAGGCTCTTACCCAATGTTTGCTGCCACCCTGCAGTGACAGGGAAAATTATATTCGGTTCCTCTTGGTAGGAGAAAATAGCTCCATGCTTAAGGTATGAGTTACGGGTAGATTCTGCCTCCTCCTTCTGGCAGACTGTAAGCTGCCAAGTGACCTCTGAGTACGACTTTAAGCCATGTCTTCCACCTTCTGAGGATCTAAATTTTATTGTTTTAACTTTTCATTGTATATTGGAGTATAGGCAATTAACAATGTTATGATAGTTTTAGGTACACAGTGAAAGGACTCAGCCATACATATGCATGTATCCATTCACTCCCAAACCTCTCTCCCATTCAGGCTGCCACATGACGTTGAAAATAGTTCCCTGTACTTTACAGGAGAACCTTGTTTATCCATTTAAATATAGCAGTGTGTACATGCCCATCCCAAACTCCCTAACTATCCGTTCCCCCACCCTAATCTTTCCTCCTTAGCAACCATAACATTGTTCTCTAAGTCTGCTGTTTGTTTCTATTTTGTAAATAAGTTCATTTGTATCATTTATTTTTAGATTCTACATATAAGGGATATCATACAGTATTTCCCTTTCTCTGCCTGACTTACTTCAGTCAATATGACAATCTCTAGGTCCACCCATGTTCCTTCAAATTGCACTGTTTTACTCTTTTTTAATGGCTGAGTAATGTTCTGTTGTATATATGTACCACATCTTCTTTATCCATTCCTCTGTCGATGGACGTTTAGGTTGCTTTTGTGTCTTGGCTATTGTAACTTGTGCTGCAGTGAAGATTGGGGTGCCCGTATCCTTTCAGACCACATGTTTCTCTGGATTCATGCCTCCTGGGCATGTATTTCATGCCCAGTGGTACTGCAGGATCATATGGTAATTCTAGTCTTTTAAGGAACCTATATACTCTTCTCCATAGTGGTTGTACCAATTTACATTCCCACCAACAGTGTAGGAGGGTTCCTTTTTCTCCACACTCTCTTGTTTGCAGACTTTATAAAGATGACCATCCTGATTGCTGTGCAGTGATATCTCATTGTACTTTTGATTTGCACTTCTTTAATAATTAGTGGTGTTGGACAACTTTTCATTACCTCTTGGCCATCTATTTGTTTTCTTTGGATAAATGTCTATTTAGGTCTTCTGCCCATTTTCTGATTGAGTTATTTGTTTTTATGATAATATGCCACATGAGCTATTTGTGAATTTTGAATACTAATCCCTTGTCAGTCGCATCATTTGCAAATATTTTCTCTCAGTATGTAGGCTGTCTTTTTGTTTTGTTTATGATTTCCTTTGCTGTGCAAAAGCTTTTGAGTTTAATTACATCCCATTTGTTTATTTTTATTTCCATTACTCTGGGAGACAGATCAAGAAAGATATTGTTGCAATTTATGTCAGAGTGTTCTGCCTATGTTTTCCTATAGGGGTTTTACAGTATCAAGTCTCACATTTAGGTCTTTAATCCATTTTGAACTTATTTTTGTGCATAAGAATGGTCTAATTTATTTATTTTTCCATGTAGCTGTCCAGTTTTCTCAGCACCATTTGTTGAAGGTACCGTTTTTCCACCATCATATAATCTTACCTCCTTTGACATAGATTAATTGGCTATAGGTATGTGGGTTTGTTTCTGGGCTTTTTATCCTGCTCTGTTGATCTATTGTAGATCTCTATTTTTGTGACAGTACCGTACTGTTTTTTTAATATAAATTTATTTATTTTAATTGGAGGTTAATTACTTTACAATATTGTATTGGTTTTACCATACTGTTTTAATGACTATAGCTTTGTAGTATAGTCTGAAGTCAGGGAGCCTCATTCTTCCAGCTCAATTTTTCTTTCTCAAGATTGCTTTGACTATTTGGGGTCTTTTGTGTCTCCAAACAGATTTTAAGATTTTTTGGTTCTAATTCAGTGGGGAAATGCCATTGGTAATGTGGTAGAGATTGCACTGAATCTGTAGATTGCCTTGGGTAATACAATCATTTCGACAATATTGATTCTTCCAGTCCAGGAACATGATATATCTCTCCCTCTGTTCGTGTCATCTTTGATTTCTTGCATCATATCTTATATTTTTTTGAGTATAGGTCTTTTGCCTCCTTAGATAAGTTTATTCCTTGGCATTTTATTCTTTTTGTTACAACAGTTAAATGGGATTGTTTCTTGAATTTCTTTTTCTGATCTTCCATTGTTAGTGTATAAGAAAGCAAGAGATTTCCATGTGTTAATCCTGTATCATGCAACTTTGCATGCTCAGTGACTTTAGTCGTGCCCAACTCTCTGCGACCCTATGGACTGTAGCCCGCCAGGCCACTCTGTCCATGGGATTCTCCAGGCAGGAATACTGGAGTGCGTTGCCATTGCCCTCTCCAATCATGCAACTTTACCAAATTCATTGATGTGCTTCAGTAGTTTTCTTGTAGTGTCTTTAGGGTTTTCTATGTATAGTATCATGTCATCTGCAAACAGTGACAGTTTAACTCCAATTTGAATTCTTTTTATTTCTCTTTCTTCTCTGATTGTTGTGGTTAAGACTGCCAAAGCTATGTTTGATAAAAGTGGCAAGAGGGGACATCCATATCTTGTTCCTGATCATAGTGGGAATGCTTTCAGCTTTTCACCATTGAGTGTGATGTTAGCTTTAAGTTTGTCATATATGGCCTTTATTATGTTGAGGTAGGTTCTCTCTGTGCCCACTTTCTGGAGACTTTTCATCATAAGTGGGAGCTGAATTTTGTTGAGAGCTTTTCCTGCATCTATTGAAATGATCATATGGTTTTTTTATTCTTCAATTTATTAATGTGGTATATCACATTGATTCATTTCTGATATTGAAAAGTCCTTGCATCACTGGGATAAATCCCACTTGATCATGATGTATCATCCTCTTAATGTGTTGCTGGATTCAGACTGCTAGTATTTGGTTGAGGATTTTTGCTTCTATGTTCCCCAGAGATAGTGACCTGTAATTTTCTTTTTTTGTGGTGTCTTTGTCTGATTTTGGTATGAGGGTAATAGTGGTCTCATTGAACAAGTTGGGAGTGTTCCTTCCTCTGGAATTTTTTGGAAGAGTTTGAGAAGGATAGGTATTAACTCCTCTCTAAATGTTTTATAGAATTCTCCTGTGAAGGTCCTGGACTTTTGTTTGTTGGGAGTTTTTTAATGACAGTTTCAATTTCAGTGCTTGTGATTGGTCTGTGCATAGTTTTTTGTTTTTTGTTTTCTTCCTGATTCAGTCTTAGGACACTGAACCTTCCTAAGAATTTGTCCATTTTTTCCAGGTTGTCTGTTTTATTGGCATATAGTTGCTTGCAGTAGTCTCTTTTGATACTTTGCATTTCTGTGGAGTCAGTTGTAGCTTCTTTTTCATTTCTAATTTTATTGATTTGAGTCCTTTCTTCTTGATAAGTCTGGCTAAAGGTTTATCAATTTTGTTTACCTTGTCCAAGAACCAGCTTTTAGTTTCATTGATCTTTGCAGTTGCTTTTTTTTTTGGTCTCTATTTCATTTATTTCTGCTGTGATCTTTATGATTTCTTTCCTTCTACTAACTTTAGGTTTTGTTTGTTCTTCTTTCTCTAGATGTTTTAGGTGTAAGACTAGGTTATTTGCAAATTTTCTTGTTTCCCGAAGTAAGTTTTTATTGCTATAAACTTTCCTCTTAGAACTACTTTTGAGACTCCCCTGGTATTCCAGTGGTTAAGAATATGCCTTGCATTGCAGGGGATTGGGTTCAATCCCCTGGTTGGAGAACTAAGATCCCACACGCTGTGGAGCAACTAAGCCCATGTGCTGTAAATGCTGAGCCTCTGAGCCACAACACAGAGTCCATGCACTTCAACAGAAGCTCTCACATGATGCAGCGAAGATCCCACATCCCACAGCTAAGACCTGATACAGCCAAATAAATAAATAATTTTAAAAAGAGCTGCTTTTGCTGCATCCCATAGGTTTGGGGTCATGTGTTTTTATTGTCATTTGTCTGTAGGTATTTTTTTTTCTTCTTTGATTTCTTCAATGAGCCATTGGTCGTTTAGTAGAATATTGTTTATTCTCCACATGTTTTTGTTTTTACAGTTTTTTTCTTGTAGTTTATTTCTAATCTCACAGCATGTGATTAGAGAACATACTTGATATGATTTCAATTTTCTTAAATTTCCAAGGCCCCATGTGTGGTAGTCTTGTGAAATGTTCCATGTGCGGTTGAGAAGAATGTGGATTCTGCTGCTTTTGTTCTATAAATACCTATTAAGTCTGTCTGGTCTAATGTGTCATCTAAGATCTGTGTTTCCTTGGTGATTTTCTACATGGATTATCTGTCCATTGATGAATGTGGGATGTTAAAGTCCCCCTCTATTATTGTGTTACTCTCAATCTCTCTCTTTATGGCTGTTAGTATTTGCCTTATATATTGAGGTGCTCCTATATTGGGTACATATATACTTACAATTGTTACCAGATTGATTCCTTGATCATTATGTAGTGTCCTTCCTTATATCTTGTAACAGTCTTTATTTAACTTCTGTTTTGTCTGATAGAATTGTTACTCCAGCTTTCTTTTGATTTCCACTTGCATGGAATTATCTTTTTCCATCCCATCACTTTCAATCTGCGTGTGTCCTCAGTCTGAGGTGATTCTCTTTTAGGTGGCATATATATGAGCTGTATTTTTGTATCCATTCAGCCAGTATGTGTCTTTTGTTGGTGCTTTTAATCCATTTACATTTAAGGTAATTATCAGTGCATATGTTCATGTTGCCACCTTCTTAATTGTTTTGGGTTTGTTGTTTTTCTCCCCATCCTCTTTTGTTCTCTTGTGGTTTAATGACCATCTTTTGTGTTGTTTGGGGTTGCGTTTTGCTTTTTATATTTTTATCTATTGCGATTTTGGGGTTTGCTGTCCCCATGAGGTTTTGATATAGAAGTGTATATATGTACAAGTTTGTTTTAAGTTGCTAGTCTCTTTTCTGCCTGGGGGAGTTCCTTTAGCATTTGTTGCAAAGTTGCTCTGGTTGTGCTGAATTCTCTTTAGCTTTTGCTTGTCTTTAAAGTTTTGATTTCTCCATAAAATGTGAATGAAAGCCTTATTGGGTAGAGTATTCATGGTTGTAGGTTCTTCCCTTTCACCATTTTAAATATATCACTCCCTTCTTAAATATACACAAAGAGTCAGACACAACTGAGCGACTGAACTGAACTGAACTCTTAAATATACCCCTTCTTTAAATATACCACTTTAATATACTCCCTTCTTTAAATACACCACTCCCTTCTTTCCTGCAGAACTTCTGCTGGGAAATCAGCTGGTAACCTTATGGGATTTCCCTTGGATGTTATTTGTCATCTTTCCCTAGTTGCTTTTGATATTTTTCTTTGTCTTTAATTTTTTCAGTTTGATTCCTGTGTGTCTCAGAGTTCTCCTCTTTGGGTTTATCCTCCCTGGGATAAACTTCCTGCACTTCCTGGACTTGGTTGACTGCTTCCTTTCCCATGTTAGGAAAGTCTTTTAGCTATTATCTCTCCAAATATTTTTCTCAGGTCCTTTCTCGCTTCTCCTTCTGGGACCCCTATAAGTGAATGATGGTATGTTTAATGTGCCCCAGAGGTCTCTTAGGCTGTCTTCATTTCTTTTCATTCTCATTTCTTTGTTCTGTTCTGTGGCAGTGATTTCTACCACTATGTCTTCCAGGTCACTTATCCATTCTTCTGCCTCAGTTATTCTGCTATCGATTCCTTCTAGTGTATTTTTCACTTCAGTTATTTTATTTTTCATTTCTGTCTGTTTGCTCTTTAGTTCTTCTAGGTCTTTTTGAAACGTTTCTTGTGTCTTCTCAATCTTTGTGCCCCATTCTTTTCCTGAGATCTTGGATTATCTTCACTATCATTTTTATGAGTTCTTTTTCCAGCAGCTTGCCATCTCCACTTCATGTAGTTGTTTTTCTGGGGTTTTATCTTATTCCTTCATCTGGGATGTAATCGTCTGCATTTTCATTTTGTCTAACTTTTGGTGATTGTGGCTTTCATTCTATGGGCAGCAGGATTGTAGTTCTTCTTGCTTCTGCTGTCTTCCCTCTGGTGGGTGAGTCGTTGGAGAAGCTTGTACAAGCAAACCTGATGGGAGAAAGTGGTGATGGGTAGAGCTGGGTCTTGCTCTGGTGGGCAGGTCGTGTTCCATAAAACTTGTCTGCTAATGGGGCTATGTTCTGCACCACCCCACCATGGTTGTTTGGCCTGAGGCAACCCAGCCCTGGAGCCTACAGACTCTGTAGTGGGGTTAATGGCAGCCTCCGGGAAGGCTCACACCAGCGAGTTCTTCCCAGATCTGCTGCTGCCATTATCCTTGCCTCTGCAGTGAGCCACAGCTACTCCCTTCCTCTGCAGGAGACCCTATAGTACTTAGCAGGTAGTTTTGGTTCAGTCTTCCATGTGGTCATTGCTCCTTTCCCCGGGTCCTGGTGCACACAAGAGTTTATGTGTGCCCTCCAAGAATGGGGTTTCTGTTTCCCCCCAGTCCTGTGCAAGTCCTACAGACAAATACCACTCCAAAGTCAGGAGTCCAGCGGCGACCTGGATGAGTGATTCTGGCTCAGACAGAGTCAAGCCCTCGCTGGTCATGATGTCATCTCAGGGCTCAGCTGGGGGTGGGGATATTGTCCCCAGCTCACTATAGTGCTTGCCTACAAGTCTCATCTCTTCCCCACATCAGCCCCTCCGTTTGTTTCCTAGATGTCTTTGTGACATGCAGCTGGCAGAGAGAAAATGCTCTCCCTCTCTCAAGAGATGCTGTCCTGACCTGGCCTCATCTCTTCTGATTCAGAGGAAAGTGCTTTGCACGGCTTTCTTCCCCCAGGAACCCTATCCATCTCTTTACTTCCTAGATTTCCCAAGAAGTGGTCCCCTGTGCCCCACCTGTCATAATGTATGTGTGTGTGCATGTCTCAAGATGGACCCTTCACAGGGTGCTGCATTCCCTTCAACTGGTGGGGTTCCATTCAAGTCATCTTAATTTAGGGGGACTGCCCAGGACTAGCATTCTGCTGGGCACTGAAGGAGCCACCTGAGTGGACGTGACCCATCTGTCTGTAAATTTTACCACCAGCCCTTCCCCAGTTACAGTTGACTGGCACTTGTGTGGGGGGAAGGCATCTTCCTCACTCTGCAGCCTTCACATTTTTCACAAAATAAGTGCAAAGTTAGCTATTACACAAATCACAGAATTTATCCCTTAGGTAAGGGAAGCACTGTTGAACTGCATGGTGATTTTTCATTTGTATATTTCAAACTATTTCCTTCAAAGGCACACTTAGTTTTCTGCTCCACAAAGGGAAGCCAATATGACACAATTTTAAAATTATATTTAATTGCTCTCATGGAGTGTTCTACTGGGTGAAAAAGAAAGAAAGAACAAGAAAAGGCCAGGATCCTTTCAATGGCTGACCCAGGAAAATGCCAAGTTACCCAGGCTCTGCTTTCTGTATATGCAACATGAAGTTCAAATTATTGTAAATTGCTTTATTTTATTTTCAATGTCAGGTTTTTCCCAGCTTCTCTTCTCTTGCCATCCTTTTCCTCTGTTGCCGTGTACAATACATAACAACAGTTCCTAAAATCTGAAAATATAGAAACCTCAGAAGAATATTGCCTGGGGAAAATTAATCTCTGTACCTCTAGTGACAAAGATTCATTTGCACATGAAATCCTGAATTCCCGCTGGTGAGAGATTTGCATCTTTCATTAATCTTACACAGTAGCAACTGGTGTACATCATTCTGTCGGAGCCAGTGACTAAGCTTTCCCCAGATTGTTTTGAACCTGTGTTCCAATGGTTTTGTGCTTTGATCGAAAAATGTCATGACCTCATGACATCTTGCATTTGCATTTTCAAGCAAAGTGGTCCTCTCCCCTCAGGCTTAGTGGCTTAAAACAGCATCCGGCTTTCATCTTGCACTTCTGTCGGGCAGCCCTTTGGGCTTGGCTGGACTCATCTGGGCACCTGGGATTAGCTGCTGGCAGGACCCATCTCTGCTGCACGAGGTCTCCCAGTCTCCAGCAGGTCAGCTGTGTCTCATGGTTCTGGGTTCCCTAGAGAGTGTCACCCAACAGAAGTCTGTGTGCCTGATGCACAGTGAGGCCAAACCATACTGAAACATTGGAGTTTGGAGCAGAGAAAGGTTTATTGCAGGGCCAAGTAAGGAGAACAGGTGACTCATGTCCCCCAAAGGCCCCAGACTCCTTGAAATGTTTCACAAAGCATTTTTAAAGGCAGGTGAGGGAGGGATGTTGTTGCAGACATCTTGGTGTCCGAATCCTTTGTTCTCGCAGCTGTCCAAGTAGGTCAGGTCACGATGCAGTGCTTAGTCTCTCAGTCATGTCGACTTTCTGTGGCCCCACAGACTGTAGCCCACCAGGCTCCTAGGTGCGTGGAATTTTCCAGGCAAGAATACTGGGGTGGGTTGCCATTTCCTCCTCCATTTAACCCAGGGATTGAACCCGTGTCTCCTGTTTCTCCTGCATTGGCAGGCAGATTCTTTACCATTAGTGTCACCACGAGGGAAGCCAGGTCAGGCCACAATGTCCTGTAAACGTCCAACAAGACGAATGTTATTCTCTGTTCTGCAATACCTTGTCTCCTCGTGAATGGAAAAGTATTATATCCTTAAGGTCAGAGTCTTGAAAATGAGCTCTTTCTGAATGTTTCTGGCTATAGGCAACATTCTTAACTCTAAGCAAAAGCAATAGAATACAAAGGTTCAAGTAAAGGAAACGGATCCAAGATGGAGTCAGGCTTGTTCTCTGTTACAAGAGCAAGAGCAGAACCTGCAAGGTCTGCTCAAGACTCGCACAGAGTGACGTCTGCTGCATCCTCAGGGTCACAGGTCACAGGACGGCCTGACGTGGAGTCCAGGGAAACAGGCCCCAGTGTTGCACCTCACCACCTGCCACTCTTGTTATGTGCAGTTGGTTTTGCAGACACAGTGCTGATGTCTGAACACTGTGTGTTCCTCCACTTCCAGAGCCTCGGAAGGGACGAGAAGGAAGACAGCATCCTTAGCACCTGATACGTGCCAGGCGCTGATGAGGCCTTTCCCATCTGTTGGCTCCTTCAACACCCACACAGCTCTTTTGCAGATAAGAAAAAATTGAGACTCAGAAAATCTAAATAATTTGCCTATGTAGCTCAGGCTAAATAGGGGGCCAGGGTTTGGAATTGCACTGAGGTATGGTTCCAAAGCTCTTCACGTCCTGCTGGGCTGCTTAGCGGATTTCTTTCAAGTCATGTCACGAATGAGTGAACGCGTGAAATGTGGACTAAATCTGCTGTAAGTTCAGTGTTAGTCAAATGACTTGTTATCTGCTTTTAGTATGGCAAATCTGCTTGGGCCATACCCCCTTAGTCATTATATAAACTATAAGTATTCTTACCCATCCTTTCAGATGTCAAGGTAATGCATCAGTAACTCCCATTATTTTTTGAAAGGCACACTTAAATATTGCCATCTTCAGCCAAGCTCATCCAAATGGTACCAATGTTGACACCTTGGCGTTTCCTGGCAGTATCACTGCTCACCAAATAAGAATTGAAAGCTGAGGAGAGTTTACCAGATCTCTTTTGAATTCCCCAACAGATTTGATTAATGAATAATGCAGATTTGTAATTCTACTGTTTGTTGGGCCACTGCAAACCATGGCTGTTTGATTGAAGTCAGATGTCTCTGAATATGGTTCAAAAGAAACAGAGTTCATCTTTTTGTACGTAAGATTAAGTAAGTTCTTTTAAGTCACTTTGCCATGTTTCAGAATGTTTCTCCCTGGGGTGAAGTACTGCCTGCCTGAGTCTAGAGTGGCAGGAGCCATCCATTGACCTCTTCCAGTTTGACCTAGTGCAGTTATTTTACTGTGCTCAGGGCCAGCTGAGACCATGCCAGTAGGCGTGGATAGTGACTGTCTCAGTTACCTGCGTCTGGTTGGCCTTTGTTTTCTTATAATCACTTGGCTTCTCGTCTGCCTACAATGCAGGAGACCCAGCTTCAATCCTTGGGTCAGGAAGATCTCCTGGAGAAGGAAATGGCAACCCACTCCAGTACTCTTGCCTGGAAAAATCCCATGGACAGAGGATCCTGGCAGGCTACAGTCCATGCAGTCACAAAGAGTCAGACACAACTGAGCGAGTTCAGTTTCACTTTCTCTGCTGCTGCTGATGCTAAGTCGCTTCAGTCGTGTCCGACTCTGTGCGACCCCATAGACGGCAGCCCACTAGGCTCCTCTGTCCCTGGGATTCTCCAGGTAAGAATACTGGAGTGGGTTGCCATTTCCTTCTCCAATGCATGAAAGTGAAAAGTGAAACTGAAGTTGCTCAGTCGTGTCCGACTCTTAGCGACCCCATGGACGGCAGCCTACCAGGCTCCTCCGCCCATGGGATTTTCCAGGCAAGAGTACTGGAGTGGGGTGCCATTGCCTTAGGATTACCCAAATGTTTGTTCCAAAAAAGGCAGTCCTGCTCGACTACAAACGTACCTTGCTTTTATTGCAAACGCTGAGATGACTTACTGGTGAGACTACAAAAGTCTACAAAAGTCGATATGTGTGTATATGGGTTAAAAAAAATAATGTTTTCACAAAGCTGTGAGGTTTATGTCTTTATTTTTGTTACCAAAACCTAGTACACTCTTCTGTACATGAGTGCTAAATAGAAAGAAATGGAATTTAGGAGGAGAGAGAAGCTTTATTTCTTTGCCAAGCAAAGAGGGAACACAACAGGCTGGTGCCTCCAAAACCTGTGCCCCACTTTGAGCGGGTAGTGAGAAGTTTTTATTGTCATAGTTCAAAGGGGGTATAATCAGCTTGTGGACATTGATGGTAACTGGGAGTCAGCACCACCAACTTTCAGGTTCCTTCAGGTCTGGGGTGTTCATGCTTGTGGGCACCACATCATCATTAATTGTTAGCTTTTCCTTCCTAGACAGGGTTTCAGTGCCTGCAAAACAGCTCAACAATATTGTATCCCTGGAGGGAGAATCAGAACCTTGCCCCAAGACTGCGCTGTTGTTTCCTGGGTATTCTTCTCTTGTCGCTGTCTCTGCCCCCTTCCCTAGTTAAGCATTGCTTGAATCTGCCCTTGGGAACTCCCGGAGGCTGAATGAAGGCTGTCCCCCATAATCAAGAAATGGGGGACACTGAAAGATTTTGTGCCCAGGAGCCCCACAGGGCTCTCTGCTAGGTATCATTTTCAATTGAGTATAGTGAGTTCTCAAGAATTTTTTTATGAAAATTAAATTAATCCAACGCAGTGGTTAAATGCACAGTTTTGGAATAAAAGAGAACTTGTTTCAAATCCCACAGCCCCTACAAGGTTGGCTGAGAGGAGGCCACTGACTTAACCTCACTGTGCTTGCATTCATTCTTTTTCTAAAGTAGAAGGAATCAGATCAGATCAGATCAGTTGCTCAGTCATGTCCGACTCTTTGCAACCCCATGAATCGCAGCACGCCAGGCCTCCCTGTCCAACACCAACTCCCGGAGTTCACTCAGACTCACGTCCATCGAGTCAGTGATGCCATCCAGCCATCTCATCCTCTGTCATCCCCTTCTCCTCCTGCCCCCAATCCCTCCCAGCATCACAGTCTTTTCCAGTGAGTCAACCCTTCGCATGAGGTGGCCAAAGTACCGGAGTTTCAGCTTTAGCATCATTCCTTCCAAAGAAATCCCAGGGCTGATCTCCTTCAGAATGGACTGGTTGGATCTCCTTGCAGTCCAAGGGACTCTCAAGAGTCTTCTCCAACACCACAGTTCAAAAGCATTAATTCTTCAGTGCTCAGCCTTCTTCACAGTCCAGGCTTGTTGGTGTTCTAATGAGATGTAATGATGTAATGCGTGTAATATTCTTGCCCAACACAGAATAGGTCCTCAATGCATTGAATGTATTGCTACTATTTGTTAACTCATTAATGCTAATTTAAACATTAATTTTAATCAGTTAATATCCTGGCCTTGATTAATTTTCATGTTTCATCTTCATTTCTTCCAGTACTTAATGGCAATTTCTTTTCTTTTCTTTTTTTTTAATTCTGGCTGCCTTCAGTCTTCACGGTGGTATACTTCTCTTGCAGAGCGTGGGCTCTAGAGTACACGGGCTCAGTTGTTGCAGCATGTGGGCTTAGTTGCCCCACAGCATGTAGGATCTTAGTTCCCCAACCAGGGGTTGAACCCAAGTCCCCTGTATTACAAGGCAGATTCTTAACCACTAGACTGCCAGAGAAGCCCCTGATGGCAATTTCTATCAATGGCAAGAAAGGGAAAGTGTTAGTCACTCAGCTATGTCCAACTCTTTGCAACCCCATTGACTGTAGCCCCCAAGGCTCCTCTGTATGTGGGATCTTTCAGGCAAAAATACTAGATTGATTGATTGCCTTCACTCAGTCGTGTCCGACTCTTTGCGACCCCATGGACTGTAGCCTACCAGGCTCCTGTGTTCATAGGATTTTCCAGGCAATAGTACTGGAGTGGATTGCCATTTCCTTCTCCAGGGGATTTTCCCAACCCAGGGATCAAACCCATCTTCCACATTTCAAGCAGATTCTTTACTATGTGAGCCACCAGGGAAACCCTATCAATGACAAGTGAAAGTTTAAAATTATATGATCATACAAACTTTATATCTCTATTCCTTATAGTGAGTTTTAGGAGTCTTCTTGTTAAATAATTTATATAATCACAGAAAGAAATTAATCATCCTTATTTTATCTCAGACTATTTTTTTATCATGGATCATTGCTTTTATTAAAGATGACAGAAATAATTCATTTGTTCTGGAAGAGAGGTGTTCCTTTACTATATGACAGGACATAATAGTTTACTATATGGCAGTACATGGCCCATAATAGTTGCTCAAAATAAAAAATATTTATTGTGAGTGAATAATTAACAGATAATGAACAAGTAAATGATTTAATATTTATTTGGAGTGAATCCATGCACCCTCTTGATAGAAATTGCTTTAGGATTATAAAAAGCCCCCACACAAATGAGATTGCTGAAGCACAGAATGTGATATTATTATTAAATTGTTTATTGCTGAATCACTGAATGTTGGGGTATTCAATAAACGGTATTTGAGTTATTTTTAAGATAATGAAAATCCTGTATTGCCTTATAGTTGCAATAACTTTAAAAGAAGTATAAAAACACACTCCAGTGTTACCCTTTGAATAAAGATGGTGAATATAGTAACCTGTGCAATTATAAAGAATTTTTAAAGTATTTTTTCATCTTCTCTATATCAGCAGTTAGCTAGGCATTATTATGGTGTGATCAGCAATTACAGCAGTAGAGACCATGTTAATCATTTTTTAACACTCTCCAGTGCTTCAGATCATCACACAAAACAGAAAGACCTCTTTTAATTAAGTGTCAGGAGCTATCCAGGAAATTTTGCCAGCATTTCTGCTAGCCAGTTAGTAAGGTTAATTGGCAATCCTTAATAGAGAATCTTAGAGAAATTTGTATCATAGTTAACATAATTTAAGATGCTGATAATGCATGAGTTATCTACTCAATCAGCATGACAGGGATCTTTGAACTTACAGAGAAATTGCTCAAGTGTCTTACATAATGTATCTGTCATTAGGGTAAATTAGTATTTCCAAATGTTGCTAATTAGCAAGCCTGAGAACAAACATAACAAAAATCAGGTTTTCCAAATTGCAAGAGTGCTGGTTAGTAAACACAGATTTTTGGTAAACACAGATTACCACTTTGACTGAATTCCCCATTCGAGATTCCCGTGGTCGGCAGGCATTGTGCATAGTATGTTTTACCTTCCTGGGAATCATCAGGTGTGCTGAGTGTGTACTGAAGGTTAAGATAACTCATACTTTAGGAGGTTACAAGAATGTAGTTTTGTAATATTTGTGCCTAAAATTGGTTGTGACTTGTGTTAAAGTAGGATGAGCTGGAAGGTGAGAGATCCTGTTTTCCAGCAGTGATAAATGTGAATGAAGTGCTGATTGCTAATAAAATGTCCACAGGGTCGGGGGGTGGGGAAGATGCAGTTTTGGAAGAATAGGGATGTGGTGTCCTAATTCTGAGGTGACTGTGGAAACTTTTAAAAAGTTAAAAAAGAAGAAATAAGAAAGAGATGGAAAACTGAAGTGCTGGAGAAGACTCTTGGGAGTCACTTGGACTGCAAGGAGATCAAACCAGTCCATCCTAAAGGAAATCAGCCCTGAATAGTCATTGGAAGGATTCATGCTGAAGCTAAAGCTCCAATACTTTGTCCACCTGATTCGAAGAACCAGCTCATTGGAAAAGACCCTGATGCTGGGAAAGATTGAAGACAGGAGGAGAAGGGAAGACAGAGGATGAGATGGTTGGATGGCATCACCAACTCAATGGACATGAGTTTGAGCAAACTCTGGGAGATGGTGAAGGACAGGGAGGCCTGGTGTGCTGCAGTCCATAGCGTCATAAAAAGTTGGAAATGACTTCTGAACAACAACAACGAACAAGGAAAACTGGGAGTGGGAACCAGATGAAAAGACTATGTCTTCAGCCCTTTCCAATCTACGGTGGAGGGTCGTGAGGTCACACTTAGGGCAGGTAGGGAGATTTGGGGTAAATGGGTGGGGTGAGACATAACAGGAAATAGAATGCATCACAAGTAGTAGGAGCCATACTATTTCATGAGCCTTTTAGGTGTTTTTTGAGCCTTTGAGATATTTTTCAAAGAATTCTTATTTTACCAAAGTAATAAATTTGCCTAGTTATAAAAGTCAAATAATACATATTAACACAAAATGAATCATGGAGTTAAATATAAAACATAAAGCTATAGAATTTTTAGAAAAAACAGAAGAGAAAATTTTCAGGATCTGGAGCTAAGCAAAAAACCACAACCCATGATAAGAAAATTGACAAAGTAGATATCATGAACATTTAAGATGTTTGCTCTGCAAACTACCTTATTAAGAGGATGAAAAGACAAGTTGCAGGCTGAAAGAAACAATTTACAAACCGTATGTCCTGCATAGATAAGAAGATTCCAGACTCAACAGTAAAAAAAGAAAAAGAAAAGAAAATTTGCACTAGAAAAAGGAGCAAAGACAGAAACAGACATTTCGATAATGAAGGTATAGAGATGTCAAATAAGCACATGAAAAGATGTTTATATTCATTTGCTACTAGGAAAATGCCAATTAAAACTACAGAAGATATCACTACACACCTATCAGAATAACCAAAGTAAAATGTAGCAATAACAGAAGATGCTGGGGAGGATACAGAGGAAGGAGTTCTCATATGTTGCTTGTGGGAATGTAGAATGATGCAGTCCTTCAGGAAAACAACTTGGTAGTTTCTTATAAAACTAAGCATGCAATTATTGCATGACCAAGAAATTGTATTCTTGGGCACTTATCCCAGAGAAAGGAAAACTTTTATTCATAGAAAACGTGTGCATCAATGTTCATAGCATCTTTATTCATAATAACCAAACACTAGAAGCAACACAGATGCTATTCAGTAGATAAATGGTTAAACAGACTCTGGGACCCATGTACCAAAGATTCTATCCAGCCCTAAAGGTGCAAAAGCTTTTGCTATGCACCATTCGCCTGAATCTTGAGGGAAATATGCTGAGTAGAAAACAGGCCAGTTTCAAAAGGTTGCACAGTATATGATTCCATTAATGTAACATTCTAGAAATGATGAAATTGTAGAAATGGAAATGAGATTGGTGGCGGCCAGGAGTCATGGAAGCTGGGTTATGGGAGGGAGAACAAGGCTGTGAAAGGTCAGCACAGGAACTCCTGGTGGTGATGGAGCCATATCACGACTGTATCACTGAGCATCCTGGCTGTGCTGCAGCTCTGCAAGATGTTATCATTGGGGGAAATGGAGTAAAGGGTACAAAGGAACCCAGAGTTACTCCTTGCAGCTGCTGCTACTGCTGCTAAGTCACTTCAGTTGTGTCCGACTCTGTGTGACCCCATAGACGGAAGCCCACCAGGCTCCCCCGTCCCTGGGATTCTCCAGGCAAGAACACTGGAGTGGGTTGCCATTTCCTTCTCCAATGCATGAAAGTGAAAAGTGAAACTGAAGTCGCTCAGTCGTGTCCAACCCTCGGTGACCCCATGGACTGCAGCCTTCCAGGCTCCTCCATCCCTGGGATTTTCCAGGCAGGAGTACTGGAGTGGGGTGCCATTGACTCCACAATTACATGCTTGAATTTGCAGTTGTGACTACAAAATTGAAAGTTTTAAAATAATAAAAGTCAAACCACATAAGCTCTTTATATCAGGACAGATATAAAGAGCTCTCCCACTTGCCTCAAGTCTTCCACTCTACCCTGCAGACCTCCTTTCCGGAAGCAACCATTTCTGTTTTTCCATTGTTTCTTCTGATACTTATCAGTGGCTTTTTTTCAATAGTACATGCATGCAACTAACTTCTGATTAATCAACTTTGAACGTTTTCTATTAACTTAAAATTCTAGTAAATGAAGGTTTCACTCTTTTTTTTTTCACTGTTGCCCTTCTGCAGAGCCTGCCATCATTCCATAAGTTTTTATAAGTTAAAACTCAGCATTTACATTATGCCTGTGTATTATGTTGTATTACCACTACTTGCTTTTCCAATGGTAAATGAATGCCCTATTTCTTGCCGGCGTCGCTTTCATAACTCTTTCCACATCTTCCAGTCATCCTTCAGTAAAAATGTCTGCAAGGTCCTCTGTGTCAGCTAAACGACCCAGTTCCACTGTGGTTTTTCACAGACACCCCCTCCTCCTTTCCACTGGCTTGGCTGCTTGCCAAGCCCGCTGCAGACATCAGCTCTGACTTCCTTCTGATTTTCTTCTAAACTGTGTGTCCAGCCTACAGGGGCCCATGACTTTGTCTTTCTTGATGGGAGGTGTAGCACTGACTGCTGTCAACGTGCACGGGTCCCTCCAGTCCTACCTGGACGGAACCCCCTCCACCTGGCCCACAGTGACCACCAGGGCTTCCTTCACCCTCACCCCATGATTCTTGCTGTGTCTGCTGCACCAGGCTTGTCCTCACTCTTAGTTTACACCCCCATTTTTATGGGGTACATCGTCCAGGACATTCTTGGGAAAAAGCACAGAGAAAGAAATATTTTTTGAGATCTTGCATGTCAGATGACTTTTTTCCATCCTCTTGCTGCTTGAGAGGTTGACTTGATATATACTTTTAAGCCAGAAATAATGTCCTTTGGAATTTTGAGGGCATTGCACCCTGATATGCTCGTTTTCAGGACTATTAAGTCCAGAGCCTTTGTGATGTTTGAAGGTGGCCAGTGGTGGATGTTGCTCGTTTTATGTTTGGAATTTTGTACAACCCACTTTTACCCTAGTGTGGTAAATTTTCATAATGAAATTCCTGGGTATGAGTGTATTTTTGTCTACTGTAGTGGAGATTCAAGGGGTCATTTCAAACTGGTGAATCATGACCGTCCGTTCTAGAATGTTGTGTGTGTGTGTGTGTGTTTAATGAGCTCTTCCTTCATCTTCTCTGTCTCATGAAAATTCATCATTTAGAGGCAGGGTATGGGGACTGGCCCTCTGACTTCCTTCTCCCACTTTCTGCTTCTTTGTCTTTTTGTTCTATTTTCTGGGCATTCTGGTCAATTATCATCCAAACCTGTCATTTCTAAGGTTCTTCATTGCTGCTGCCCTTGTTTACTGTGTCCCTTTTTTTGTTTCATACTTCTGGTATCCTACCTTATCTCTGTGAAGATTTTAATGACAGTGTTTTCTTTTACTTCATTTTGGGTTGATTTTGATCTCTTTGAATTCACTAATACCACAGATATTTTTTCTCATACTGAAGTGTTGGCTCTCACAAGGGTGACTAGAACTTCTCAGCATATGGCCAGTGTCGGTCAGCTCGACCTTCTCTGTGGGTTGATCTG
Organism: Bos taurus; assembly: GCF_002263795.3. Taxonomy (NCBI): domain Eukaryota; kingdom Metazoa; phylum Chordata; class Mammalia; order Artiodactyla; family Bovidae; genus Bos; species Bos taurus. The sequence continues at coordinate 12,603,097 of NC_037336.1, forward strand.
GGTCAGTCTTTTCCTGGGGAACCTCTGAGGTTAGTTGTTCAGTCGCTCAGTCATGTCTGACTCTTTGCACCCCCATGGACTGCAGCATGCCAGGCTTCCCTGTCTTTCACCATTTCCTAGAGCTTGCTCAAACTCATGTCCCTTGAGTCAGTGATGCCATCCAACCATCTCATCCTCTGTCACCCCCTTCTCCTCCTGCCTTCAGTCTTTCCCAGCATCTTTTCCCAGCTCTTTGCATCAGGTGGACAAAGTATTGGAGCTTCATCATCAGTCCTTCCAATGAATATTCAGGATTGATTTCCTTTAGGATTGACTAGTTTGATCTCCTTGCAGTCCAAGGGACTCTCAAGAGTCTTCTCCAGCACCACAGTTCGAAAGCATCAATTCTTCGGCACTCAGCCTTCTTTATGGTTCAACTCTCACTTCCATCCATGACTACTGAAAAACCCATAGCTTTGACTCTATGGACTTTTGCAACTTTTAATACACCATCTAGGTTTGTTATTGCTTTTCTTCCCAGTAGCAAGCATCTTTTATTTTCCTGGCTGTAGTCACTGTCTGCAGTGATTTTGGAGCCCAAGAAAATAAAATCTGTCACTTACCTTCAACTCTTTCTTCTTGAGCTGGTCAGAGTCCTCAGAGGGAACTTCTCCAGACTCCTACCTGGAGGTGAGATCCTGCTGCCCTTGTGATGGTGACCAGCTGTTAGTGGGTTCTCTACATCTGGGCTGTATATGGTCACCTGACACCCACCCCCAAGGGCTCCTCACTTGAAGCCCTGCAGCCAGTATCCTGCGGTAAAGAAGCAGAATCAGGCAGACTCCACACCACCTTCCTCATCCCAGTTACCTTGCAGGTTCTGGCAGGTCCTGACTGGTCTGAGGTGTGAGTGTTGTTGCTTCTCAGCTTTTCCCAGCCTTAGCTGGGGTTTCTGCCTGGGGTCAGCTCGCCAGCTACCCAGCTTGCCCATTTGCCTTCCTACTTTCAAAATTATGTGGCTGCTGCCTCTTCTCTTCCTGTTATGGGTTTATGTCTTTTTTAAAAGCATCTCATCCCTATACGTCTAATGAGATTTTCAGAGAAGTCAAGATTAGATGTGTGTGTTCATTCTAGCATCTTAACCCAGAAAGGAACGTCTGTCTTGTGTGTGTATGCATGTGTATTGCTTATTGTATATGAAAGTCAGATTTGGAGATTGATGCTAGGCCATGCCAACAGCAAAGTTGTCAGGTCCAGTCAAAGGCCAATTGTATTTTCTCTTTACTGTGAAAGTCTTCTACGGAGCTGAAGGTACTTACAGCCATTTTCATGGTGTATACAGCCATACTTTTCAGAATGTGGTAGTCACAGGATAATCTAGATCTAACTGTTTTTAGGCAGGAAAAAGAAAAGTAAGCTTCACCTTCTCTACTAGTGTATTTGAATGTATCTCTTCATTTCTGCTGTGGGTATTACAACTTTGTTTTTGGTCCCAAATTTTCCCCTCCACATAGAGAATGTTATAACAACAAAAAATACAACAAATATCAAGCACAACTAAATTATGTATTCTCTATCAATACATAATCTTCAATTGTGCTAGCAGCGTTTGCATCTACCTTGGTAAAAATATATAGGAAAATGCAATTACCTGTTCAAAATATTAAAATTAGCTCTTTAACTAGAATATTGCTGTATAGGGCAAGGATAGTTTATTTTGAAACCAATATACGTCAATGGCAACAGATATGAATACTGGAACTTTTCCTAATACTATACAGCCTAGAAAAAAATTTCATGAGCATATGTTCACAAATGGAACAATTTCCTTATAGCATTATGTTTTATTTCTATCAGAATTCAGTGAGATGATGTCCTAATTCTTAATAAAATCTCACTTCTCAGCTATTTACTCCAAATCTCCTAGGATTCCGAATGGAGTGACCAATAGTCAAAGGACTGAAATCTCCCACTTTGTCCCTACAGTACTAACACTGCACAGCACTGGGTTAAAAGTCACACTTGGAAAAGCATAAGGACGTGAGGATCCCGAGGTGCCACGTGAATTCTCAGTGTGTGTCACTGTAATATATTAACATTCCATTCCCAGAGATTGCTCTTGAAGAGGAAAGTGAGTCAGGATGGGCCTCTTTGTTATGTGAATATAGAGGATGTGCTCTCGCTTGTTGTACTGGCCGTAAAATTCTTCTGTTATTTACTGATTGTAAATTTATAGACTCAAGAATTTAAAGTGCACTGACCTAAAATAAAAGCCTAAAATAAAAGCCTAAAATAAAAGCTCAGTATACAGTATTTATTCAACAGATATTTCCTGAGTTCTACTATAGAAGTTATTCATTCTTTTACTTTGAACTTATTTACCTCAAATATTTTTGTGGATCACTGGGAGAAAATCCTATTTTAAAATCTTATAGCAATTAAATGCTATGAGGAAAACTTGGATTTTTTGTTTTTCACAGTAGGATCTCAAAAGTGTATCTAGTCATGAGAGATCATCAAAAAAAAAAATCCAGAGGTTAGCTGGTGAGCTAAACTTTGTGATCAGTCAGAGTTCAGAGTTGGAGGTATCACTCACCCTGACTTGTCGCCCCAGTAAATATTAGATTGCTTAACCCTGTTCTTCACCCCAGGCTCTTGAGATAACCAGAGAACAAGATTACACTCCAGGCTTCCCAGGTGGTACCAATGGTAAAGAGCATGCTTGCCAATGCAGGAGATGTTAGAGACACAGGTTCTATCCCTGGGTAGGGAAGATCCTCTGGAGGAGGACATAGGAGTCTACTGGAGGGAATCTACTCCAGTATTCTTGCCTGGAGAATCCCATGGACAGAGGAGCCTGGCAGGCTATGGTCCCTGGGATCACATACAGTCAGACACAACTGAAGCAATTTAGCACAGGAAGATAAATAATGAACACAAACTAGTAAATTGTTTAGTATGTTGGAAGGTGACAAGTGCTGTGGGGGGTGGGGGGGTGGGGGAAGGTGACTAAGGAGCTACAGATGAGTGGAGGGGGTAGCAGGAAGCCTTGGGTAAGGTGGGCCAAGTGGTCCTCCTGGAGACATGGGGCTAAACAGAGGCCTCAGGAGTAGGGGAGCTCCCAGGCCATCTGGAGGGAGCATCCCCAAAGGGAGCCCAGGGTGTGAAGTGCAGGGAGCAACCCCAGGTCTGGAGAAAGCTCTCCTGGAGGGAGCTGATGAGAAGGTAGGGGAGAGGCCAGCACTCAGGATCCTGTAGGCCTGGTGAAGCTTTGGACTTTTAGTCTGGAAAAAATCTGGAGATTGGTGCACAGGTACACGTGATCTCAATTTTCAAAGGACTCAGTTCAGTTCAGTTCAGTTGCTCAGTCGTGTCTGACTCTTTGTGACCCCATGAGTCACAGCACACCAGGCCTCCCTGTCCATCACCAACACCCAGAGTTCACCCAAACTCATGTACATTGAGTCGGTGATGCCATCCAGCCGTCTCATCCTCTGTTGTCCCCTTCTCCTCTTGCCCCCAATCCCTCCCAGCATCAGGGTCTTTTCCAATGAGTCAACTCTTCGCATGAGGTGGCCAAAGTACTAGAGTTTCAGCCTCAGCATCAGTCCTTTCAATGAACACCCAGGACTGGTCTCCTTTAGAATGGACTGGTTGGATCTCCTTGCAGTCCTTCAAAGGACCCCTTTACCCTTAATTACTCTGTGTCTTGACAAGTTATATAACCTTATGGAGGTCAATCTGGAAAGAAGAAAAAACACAGGAAAACAAAAGGGATCAAAGAATTGCAATTCGGGTACATGTATTCAGTTATGTCCCGCTTCATGGCCTTGTAGTGGTGAAGGGTCTTCTACAACTCACTGAAGCTATGATCCATTCTATCAGGAGCTACCCAAGACTGAGGATCATAGTGAAGAGTTCTGACAAAACGTAGTCCACTGGAGTGGAGAATGGCAACCACTCCAGCATTCTTGCTGCGAGAACCCCATGGGCAGGATTAAAAGGCAAAAGGAAATGACACTGGAAGATGAGCCCCCTCAGGTAGGAAGCTGTCCAGCACGCTACTGGAGGGCAGTTACTAATCGCTCCAGAATGAAGCAGCTGGGCCAAAGCAGAAGTGACACTCAGCTGTGGCTGTGTCTGGTGGTAAAAGCAAAGTCCAATGCTGTAAAGAACAATATTGCATAGGAACCTGGAATGTGAGGTCCATGAATCAAGGTAAATTGGACATGGTCAAGCAGGAGATGGCAAGAGTGAACATCAACATCTCAGAAATCAGTGAACTAAAACGAACAGGAATGGGTGAATTTAATTCAGATGACCATTACATCTACTACTGTGGGCAAGAAGCCCTTAGAAGACATGGAGTACCCTCATATTAACATAAGAATCTGAAATGCAGTACTTGGGTACAGTCTCAAAAACAGACAGAATGACCAGTTTTCTTCCAAGGCAAACCATTCAACATTACAGTAATCCAAGTCTATGCCCCAACCACTGATGCTGATGAAGCTAAGGTAACAGGTTCTATGAAGACCTACAAGAGCTTCTAGAACTAACACCAAAAAAAAAAAGTCCTTTTCATCATAGGAGTCTAGACTGCGAAAGTAGGAAGTCAAGCAATACCTGGAGTAACAGGCAAATTTAGCCTTGGAGTACAAAATGAAGCAGGCAAAAGCTAATAAAATTTTGTCAAGAGAACACACTGGTCATAGCAAAAACCCTTTTTCAACAACACAACAGATGACTCTACACATGAACCTCACAAAATGGTCAATAATGAAATCAGATTGATTATATTCTTTGCAGCCAAAGATGGAGAAGCTCTATACAGTCAGCAAAAACAAGACCTGGAGCTGACTACTGCTCAGATCATGAGCTACGTATTGCAAAGCTAAGCTAAGTCACTTCAGTCGTGTCCAACTCTGTGTGACCCCATAGACGGCAGCCCACCAGGCTCCCCTGTCCCTGGGATTCTCCAGGCAAGAACACTGGAGTGGGGTGCCATTTCCTTCTCCAATGCATGAAAGTGAAAAGTGAAAGTGAAGTCGCTCAGTCGTGTCCGACCCTCATCGACCCCATGGACTGCAGCCTACCAGGCTCCTCAGTCCATGGGATTTTCCAGGCAGGAGTACTGGAGTGGGGTGCCATTGCCATATTGCAAAATTCAGCCTTAAATTGAAGAAAGTAGGGGAAGCCATTAGGCTATTCAGGTATGACCTAAATAAAATTCCTTATGATTATACAGTGGAAATGATGAATGGATTCAAGAGATTAGATCTGGTAGACAGAGTACCTGAAGAAATACGGATGGAGGCTCATAACATTGTATTGGAGGCAGTGACCAAAACCATCCCAAAACATAAGAAATGCAAAGTGCTAAAGTGGCTGTCTGAGGAGGCTTTAGAAAGAGCTGAGGAAAGAAAAGAAGTGAAAGGCAGGGGAGAAAAGGAAAGATACACCCAAATGAATGCAGAGTCCAGAGAATAGCAAGGAAGATAAGAAGGCCTTCTTAATTGAACAATGCAAAGAAATAGAGGAACAAAATAGAATGGGAAAGACTAGAAATCTCAAGAAGAGAAGGGAACATTTCATACAAGGATGGGTACAATAAAAGACAGAAATGGTAAGGACCTAACAGAAGCACAAGAGATTAAGAAGGGATGCAAGAGTACACAGAAGAACTATACAAAAATGGTCTTAATGACCTGGATAACCACGATGGTGTGGCCACTCACCTAGAGCCAGACAGCCTGGAGTGTGTAGTCAAGTGGGCCTTAGGCAGCATTACTATGGACAAAGTTAGTGGAGGTGATGGAATTCCAACTGAGTTATTTTAAATCCTAAAAGATGATGCTGTTAATTGCTTCACTCATTATGTCAGCAAATTTAGAAAACTCAGCAGTGGCCACAGAACTAGAAAAGATCAGTTTTCATTCTAATCCCAAAGAAAGGCAATGCCAAAGAATCCTCAAACTAGAATCCAGTTGTGCTCATTTCACATGCTACCAAGGTTATGCTCAAAATCCTTCAAGCTAGGCTTCAACAGTAGGTGAACTGAGAACTTCCAGATGTACAAACTGGGTTTAGAAAAGGCAGAGGAACCAGAGATCAAATTGCCAACATTCACTGGATCATAGAGAAAACAAGAGAATTCCAGAAAAACATCTATTTCTGCTTCATTGACTCCTCGAAAGACTGTGTGGATCACAACAAACTGAGGAAAATTCTTAAAAAGATGGGAATATCAGATCATCTTAATTGTCTCCTGAGAAACCTGTATGCAGGTCAAGAGGCAACAGTTAGAACCAGACATGCAACTGACTGGTTCCAAATTGGGAAAGGAGTATGTCAAGGCTCTATATTGCCACCCTGCTTATTTAACTTATATGCAGAGTAAATCATGCCAAATGCCAGGCTAAGTGAATCACAAGCTGGAATCAGGATTGCCAGGAGAAATATCAACAACCTCAGATATGCAGATGATCCCATTCTAATGGCAGAAAGTGAAGAGAAACTAAAGAGCCTCTTGATAAGGGTGAAAAGAGCAGAGTGGAAAAGCTGGCTTAAAACTCAACATTCTAAAAACTATGATTATGGGATCTGGTCCCATCACTTCATGGCAAATAGAAGGAGAAAAGTGGAAGCAGTGACAGATTTTATTTTCGTGGGCTCCAAAATCACTGCAGATGGTGACTGCAGCCATAAATTTTAAAAAAAGATTGCTCCTTGGAAAGAAAATTATAACAAACCTAGACAGCATATTAAAAAGCAGAGACATCAGTTTGACAACAAAGATCTGTACAGTCAAATCTATGGTTTTTCCAGTAGTCATATATGGATGTGAGAGTTGGATCATAAAGAAGGCTGAGCACCAGTTAATGCCTTTGAATTGTGGTGTTGGAGAAGACTCTTGAGAGTCCCTTGGACTGCAAGGAGGTCAAACCAGTCCATCCTAAAGGAAATCAACCCTGAATATTCATTGGAAGGACTGATGCTGAAGCTGAAGCTCCAATACTTTGGCCACTTGATGTGAAAAATGGACTCATTGGAAAAGACTGTGATGCTCGGGGGGCAAAAGGAGAAGGGGGCAGCAGAGGATGAGATGGTTAGATGGCATTGCCAGTTCAATGGACATGAATTTGAGTAAACTTTGGGAAATAGTGAAGGATGGAGAAGCCTGCCATCCTGCAGTCCATGGGATAGCAAAGAGATATGGCTTAACAACTGAGCAACAACAAAATTTGGGTAGAGACACAGATAGTACCCTGATTATAGAAGACCTGATGAAATCGGGATTTTTAATGAAAAGGGAAAAATAGAAGAAAAGAGATGATGAGGTAGGTTGTTTTTAAGAAGAGTCACTTGGTGCTTACAGGCTAAACTATATTCACATTCCACTGAATATTCAAGCAAAACAGTCACAAGATAAACATTCATTTTCCTAAGTCTCCTCAACGGGTGGTTTACTCATCCTTGCTGACTTCTTGGGAGGCTGGCCGTTCAGCCCAGTTCACCAGGTCAGAAAACAGGACGTGAGGCAGTTCCCCCAGGATGGCTGCTCCAGCCCCGTTTTAAAGGTCCCACCTACCTCATTTCTCACAGGGAGCTGCAGCTCCTGCATCTCTAAAATAAGCACAGTATATCCCATCAGTGTGATATCTTAAAGTATAGCTCATCTTTGTGCAGCATCCCACACACAAGGACCCAATGAATGATAGGCCTAAGTCCAGTCCTAAATTTCTACATCCAGACTTTACTGAAGTCAAAAGGAAATGCTTCCCTCACAAAGCAAACATGTCCCTGAGTGTTCTGGGGGCAGCAGGTACCTGGATGAGAAGATACAGGGACGATGGATACGTGGGGTGAAGAATGGGGTCCCTGCCCTCGCTGCTCACTGTCTGCCAAGGAAAGGGGCTTGTTAACAGCAAAATAACAAGAAATATAAGAGTTTGTACCCAGAACAGGAGACAGGGCAGAGTCAGTGTTGGGAGTCAGGCTACATTTCCCGGATGTCGAAGACTCTTGAAAGGCTCATAGTTGGAAAGCTGGATCTGAGGTTTCAAACTCTGCCCTTCTGCCCTCATTCTCTTTGCTTCGGATAACTCAAATTAAATAGGAATTGCTCAACTGCAAATGGGCTTCCCAGGTGGCGCTAGTTGTAAAGAACCTGCCTGCCAATGTAGGAGACATAGGAGACTCCACTTCAATCCCTGGGTCGGGAAGATCCCCTGGAGGAGGGCATGGCAACCCATTCCAGTATTCTTGCCTGGAGAATCCCATGGACAGAGGAGCCTGGTGGGCTGCAGTCCACAGGGTCACAAAGAGTCTAAGATGACTGAAGTGGCTAAGCAAACTGCAAAATCAAATTCTACTTTTCAACATGGCACAAAAATTCTATGCACGCTGAAATGTAAATGATTTATTATAAGTATCCTGACATTCTTATCTTTCTTCTCATTTGGGGATGCTCCTTGCTTTTCTGGTGCTCTCTGTATATAGTCATCTGTCCACTGCAAATTAAGCATCCACAGATTGCTAGCCAAGAGAAAAAAAAAAAAGGAGAGCGGGCCGTGCAGAGGGCGGCCCTTGGGAGAGCGGGCACAGGTAATAATGCTCAGACAGTACCTTGAAGAACTATGTGTCATCGGTATTGCTGCAGCACGAGATGAAACTCCACGTAATAAATGAGGCTGAATGAGGGCTTTCAAGCTATCAAAACAAAGCTCCCCCTTTCATGGCAACCAGCAATTCAACTTCTAATCTGTGCTGAGGAATTGACTTTGACGTTAAACATCAGCTGATGCAAAGGAAAAGTTCCTAGAAGGGAAGAGGCCAAAATTTAATAGGATTTGCCTGAGTGTTAGAGCTATAAACAAATGTTTCTCATTCTACATGATTTAATTTAAAATTCAAATTTTTGAAGTTTCTGGAGTAAGCATGTATTACTGTCATAATGAGAGAAAAACAAAAGCTATTTGAAAAGGCAAAAGTCTAGAACAAAACATATATCATCTGGAGGTTTTTTTTTTTTTTCCTGGGGTTCTTATTGGCATCTTGAGGACCTAGCAGAACCCAGCAGAGAACAGAAGAAAGGTCCCTGCCAAGGTCATAGCAAAATGAAATTGTGCCATGCGCGTCAGGGCCCAGGTGATTATTCTAAAGTCTAGCGGGATTAAAGGAGATGCCTGTGAACTAGCACATGCCTAAAGTGGAGACTCGAGGATGATATTTAAGATGTCAGGTAGTGATAGTGGGGAAGAGGTAATCAAAAGACAAGTTGCAAGGAAGGAACCCTTGGGAAATCTATCACAATTCATAACAGGTTGTAATAAATTAGTTATCACCACCGTTGATAGTGGCTATTTTAATGCTTGTTCCTTATAGAGCAGTGGAATAGAATCATTACACGGTCCACTTAAATTTCTGAAGTGTATCATGAACTTGTAGCCCTCACATTTTTACTATGAGAAACATATTACACTAATGATTTCCAGTAAGTTCTCCAACTTGGGAAGATTTTTTTTCTTCATTCTGATTGTTCTCCTATTTTTCAAATACTCTTCAAAAACCATATATTATTTTTGTGATGGAAAAAAACTTTAAATTCCATAAAGAATTTTAAAAGTGCTGTCAGTCACCTCTAATCTCATGCCCTGACACAGCTAATTTCATTTTTACATATTCACTTATAGCTTGTTTTCTTTATATATATCACTGTACATAGTCATTATCAGCAAGAGGATTTGGGCTCATATTTCAATTTTACTAAACATTTAAGGATACTTTCATACTATCATATACTACTCATAATTATTTTTTATCATAGTTGTGTAGTACATCATCATGGTCAAATACTATAATTTATGGATTCCTATTTGGGACATTGAAATTTATATAACCATCTCTCTACAATAGGCAATAATGCAATAACCATTTTTCAGTTCAGTTCAGTTCAGTGGCTCGGTGGTGTCCAACTCTTTGCGACCCCATGGACTGCAGCCCGCCAGGCCTCCCTGTCCATCACCAACTTCCGGAGTTTACCCAAACTATGTCCATTGAGTCGGTGATGCCATCCAGCCATCTCATCCTCTGTCGTTATTACATTATCTTTATTTTTTATAATTGTATTTATTTCTGGCTGCCCTGGTTCTTCATCACTACGTGGGCTTCTCTCTGGTTGTGGTGAGTGGGGACTGTCTCACTGCAGTAGCTCCTCTTGTTGTGAAGCACAGGCTTCAGTAGCTGTAGCTCGTGGACTCAGTCGTTGCGGCTCCCAGGCCCTAGAGCACCGGCTCAGTAATTCTGGCACCGGGGCTAAGTTGCTCTGACGCATGCGGGATCTTCCCGGATCAGGGATCAAACCCTTGTCTCCTGAATTGAATTGGCAGGTGGATTCTTTACCACGGAGCCACCAGGGAAGCCCTATCTTTATTTTCTTTTTGAAATTATTTTCCAAAGATCATTTCTCTGATAATAAATTGTAATAAATTATAAGATTGCTGATTTTAACTTTTTTAAACTCTTGTTGCCGTGAAATTTTGTTCTGACTTACATTGTCACTAACAACATCAAAGTGTACCAGTGTGACCTCAGATTTTTTAGTGTTATTTGTTCTTTTACTATTCGATAGATATAAGTCCATACCTTCAAATACTTTTGTTTTTTTTATTTCTAATTAGGTTGAAAAGTTTTCTGTCATTTTTTTCTACTGGTGGTCTTTTTTGACTGACTTATTTGTATGTTTATATTTTGGATTGTGATCCGTTTAAATAGGTTTCCTTATACATTGTAAATATTAAGCTTTTTTATAGCTTCCAACTTTTTCCTGATCAGCACTTTCCTTTGCTTTATAATTGACCATTTCAGGTAGTAACACTTTCTGCATTCATGACCAAGGCTGTCCGCTGCCTCCTTTATAATTTCTCCTAATGACCATACATCAAGCCCTTATCATTTCCTGCACTGATGAAACAAATATTTTCTGTTAGGTTTTGACAGTTTTGTCTTATTTTGATCTCTGGACATAATGTAGCTCCTTGTGTGTGAAACTGTAATGACTTCCATGAAAGAGAACAGGGTCATGGCCTGAAGAGCAGGTCTCAAGGCTGAAGGGTGGAAAACAGTGGCTAGAATTCGGAACTCAGAGACCTTCGGGCTGGACAAAAAGATGGTGAAACTTGTTCCCAAGTCACCAGTTTGTAAGGGGTTTCTTTTTCTGGTTTTCGTGATGTGATCATTTCCTGTTGTCTTGGGAAGCACCCATATTGTCTCAATTGTGCGAAATACACTAGTAGTGCGAGGGGAGACACGGGGGTGAGTCTGAGTCCAGTGGTGACTAGTCACATGCCTAGGCTCCAGCTGGGGGTCACGGAGGGCACCATTCTCCACATCCAGTCACACAGATTCCTCGGCGAGCTTTCATAAACTCTCTGAGGCCTAGGTTCCAGCCTGTCCTGGTATTGATATTTTTTTTAAACAATCTCCAGGTGAGTCTAAGGTGCAGCCAAGGTTGAAAACCATTGTAATCGTTTCATCAGGCAATGTAAAAGAAATCTAATCCATAAGAGCAGAAGACCAAGAGAAAGAACTAGAAATTCCTGGTTCTTTTTTTTTTTTCATAAACACCTGCCTCTTGATGGCAATATTTATGGTGGGACCGGAAAAAAATGGTCTCTGGATGTAGCAGAAGTTTCCAGAATGCTTTCTTTATGCCTCTCTCTCTTTAGTCTATAAGGTCCAAAAGGTTCTATCCAAAAACTAAGGAATACAGTTTCCAAAATATGGGGGAACAGAGTATTTGAAAGTAGATCTTGAACCTGCTAATTAATAGGAGATGGAGCAGGTGGGAGAGACAGAAGGTTATGTTTCCAGCTTCTTCTCCTCCCAGCACAGATGGGACATGCAGGGGGCAGGCCTTCAAGATATGCAAGGCTCAGCCACCGGTAGTGGGGCGTGGGGGGCACCTCACCCTGCTGGCACATGGCCCTTAAGGACGGGGGTTTTCAGGTCTGCTCATGTGAGCTCCTGTTCCCGTGACCACATTCCCCAAATGTCAGGGCAGGGGAACAGCGATGTCATCGAATGGCTCCGAACCAGTCATGGCTGGAAGCTCAGTGCCCCACATCCGGGGCCTCAGAGGTCAGGCAGGGTTTTAATCCTCTAGGAATCATGACAAAGACATTTAATGTGTTATAAACCTCACTCGAAAGAATACGGACATCTCAAGACACTTATGAATCAGAATGATGGCATTCCCCCCAATTTTGTGGCTTTGAAATAAGGGGGAAATTTTTCTAACTCAGCCCTTGCTTCAATACATGCCAGTAAGGATTATTTCCTATTAGTTTGTTCTGACCAAACTTGCAAAAAGAAAAACTTTTTTTTTTTTAATCGAGAGCTTAATTTATGCCTTGAATAATCAAGTGGTAAGTGGTGTGATGAAATTCCCTAATGAGATGCCTTGGATACAGTGACGCCCACCCTCTGCCCAGCCTGTTTCTAATCAAGACAGAGAGACACAGAAGGTCTCACCGGGGCAGGATGGGGGTGGAGAAGGCTGTGTCATCATTGTCAGAGATACTCCCAGTTCCGCTTGCATTCAGCGTGAACCTTATAGTCTCACTCTCTTTACATCTGTGCTTATTGTGACAGCACCTACCTGCTTTAAAAGTTTTCCATTAACCTCATAATAATGAAAGGACCCTGACTTTTATGTTATTTGACTCTCTGGGGGCTTCCCTGGTGGCTCAGTTGCTAAAAAATCTGCCTGCAATGCCAAAGACTTGTAAAGATCTTTATTCCAAATAAGGTCATATTCCAATGTTCTGAGTGGACATGAATTTGGGAGCAAGACATTCCACCCACTACCCCCAATTAAGAGCAGGTTGGGATCAAACTGAAAGAAGAAATGTGGAAAGTTCCTGGAAGGATGTTGTTTAATCTCAGGCATGAAGTTTATGTGCTAAGAGGGCTGTGGTTAATAGGTTAATGTGGGTTAATAAGTCAACCAAGCAAACTGGGCCTGCTGCCCTCGAGGTGTCAGTGAGTCAGGACCAGCCATCAACACAGAGTCAATGGGCGCCTTCTCATTAGAAGGGTGGCCCTCTTCCACGGAGAGACGCTGAGGGTCCCCCAGCCAGTGGGACAGGCTGTGCCCCTGAGCTCTCCTGAACTTCAGGCTGCCTCCGCTGCCCCCTGTGTGTGTCCTGACACTGCTGATGCAATGCAGAGGGCAAGAATTGGACCATAAAGAAGGCTGAGCACCAAAGAATTGACGCTTTCAAACTGTGGTGCTGGAGAAGACTCCTGAGAGTCCCTTGGACTGCAAGGAGGTCAAACCAGTCCATCCTAAAGGAAATCAACCCTGAATATTCATTGAAAGGACTGTTGCTGAAGCTGAAGCTCCAATACTTTGGCCACAAGATTGGAAGAACTGACGCATTGGAAAAGATCCTGATGTTGTGGAAAATTGAAGACAGGAGGAGAAGGGGATGACAGAGGATGAGATGGTTGGATGGCATCACTGACTGGATGGACATGAGTTTGATCTAACTTCAGGAGTTAGTGATAGACAGGGAAGCCTGGTGTGCTGCAGTCCACAGGGTCAACGAAGAGTCAGACACGACTTAAAGACTGAACAACAGCAGCTCCACTGACCACTGCTGAGGCCTCGAATGAGGCGCTTACCTTCTTGGAGCCTTGATTTCAGTATCTAAAAATCAGGCTTGTCATCACCAACTTGTCCAGTTGCTATAAATAAGAAAACTAACACGTGCAGAAGTTTTGTCTAAGTGCCTGGCATACGTTTCAGCAAGTGGTTATTATTATGATCATTATTGTGAGGTCATGGTTCTGGAGAACCCCCTTAGGATGAAGCTTGGGGACCAGAAGGCCAGAGGGACCATGAACAAGCTGTGAAGACTCATCTGCATCTTTTCCCCCTACTCCGCTCCTGGCATACAATAAACCAAGTAAACACACAGTGAATCATTGAACTGAGTGATGCATCAGCTGAGTTCCAGATGTGAGCCCTGCTCCAATAAATGGGCTGCTTATAGTCATTCAGGACTTACAGCCTGACAAGGACAGCCCATTTCAAAGTCTCCTTCTTCTATGATGTAGCAGATGGTCACTGAGCAGAGCAGGTGACAGAAAGCAGTTTTAGTCCCTTGGTGGTGGTGTTCAGTCACTAAATCATGTCTGGCTCTTTGAGACCCCATGGACTGCAGCATGCCATGCTTCCCTGTCCTTCCTACCTCCTGGAGTTTGCTCCAACTTATGTCCATTGAGTCAGTGATGCCATCCAACTATCTCATCCTCTGTCATCCCCTTCTCCTCCTGCCTTCAGTCTTTCCTAGCATCAAGGTCTTTTCAAATGAGTCAGCTCTTTGCATCAGGTGGCCAAAGTATTGGAGCTTCAACATCAGCATCAGTCCTTCCAGTGAATGTTCAGGGTTGATTTCCTTTTGGATTGACCCGTTTGATCTTGCTGTCCAAGGGACTATTCTTTATTCATTTCATAAGCCCTGACTAATTGGTGTTTATTGTAACCCTGCTTCCTTTTCCAAACTTTGTAATTAAACCGAAAGTTGTTTTGCCCAGTTTCTGAGGCATGGACTTTCTTATCCCGTCTGAGAACCTGCTCTCAGTTTCAGCCCTGCTGTCATCAGCCAGCTCTGCCCATGTCGAGTAACTGACAGGGAGACAGTGTTCTTGGAGCCAGACGCTCAGCACCCTCGTTCAGGGTGTGGGGCTCCTGGGGTCACGATGTGGGCTTCAACCTCTGTCTAGTTGCCAGTTCATTAAATGTCCAAAACCTGCCTTCCTAACTCCAAACAGCTGCTTTCTAAACTCTGGCTATTAGCTTCAAAAGAACTGAGCAAAAGAGCAGTGTGGATAAGCACAAATCCATCACCACTGCTGGGAAGAAAGGATGTCAACAGCCCCATGTCCCCTGGCAGACAGTTCAGAAGGGTAGTCATGTCAAGTTACGTGAAATGGGTGATCTTGCAGGAAAAGGAGAAAGAATAATAGCAATTGGCAGCCTCACACGTGTGGATTTATAAGCCGAGTCTGTGAGGCCCCCATCCCTATGGAAGACCAGTTGGGGAACGAGTTTTAAATCACCGCTGTGCTGTCATCTAACTCGCCCTTTTCTCCTACAGCTGACACAGCCCTTGGCACCGATGACGTGTACGATGACAAAGGATGCCAGTGCGACGTGTCCGTGGAGGACCTCAC
Source organism: Bos taurus (assembly GCF_002263795.3). Classification (NCBI taxonomy): domain Eukaryota; kingdom Metazoa; phylum Chordata; class Mammalia; order Artiodactyla; family Bovidae; genus Bos; species Bos taurus. The sequence goes on from NC_037336.1 coordinate 12,618,319, forward strand.
CCCACCGCTGAAAACCGTCATTCGGGCAATCAGGTCGGTGAGAACGTTTCACAAACTGATTCTGAGACCTCCCGCTCATTGTTTCAGTCACTGTGTTGCTAAGTTCTCTTTCCTGCAGGTCAAAGTGAAAGTCACTCAGTCGTGTCCGACTGTTTGCAACCCCATGGACTATACAGTCCATGGAATTCTCCAGGCCAGAATACTGGAATGGGTAGCCTTTCCCTTCTCTAGGGAATCTTCCCCATCCAGGGATGAAACCCAGGTCTCCCGCATTGCAGGTAGATTCTTTACCAGCTGAGCCACCAGGGAATCTCCCATAATAATTCCTTTCTTTCTTCCTATTCATCCACATGCCTATTAAATTGTGAGATATTTTTTCTTAATACAGAACTTGACTGTATTCAGCATGAGATGTGTTATAAGTGGTGATTCATGTTGATGTATGGCAAAACCAATACAATATTGTAAAATAATTAGCCTCCAATTAAATAAATTTTTAAAAAAACACACAATGGAAACAACAAAAAAGAGAAAAACTAGGCCAGGTTCCAAACAGATCACATGAGAATTGGCTTATCGTGTGAATTTCTTGCTTTGGTGTATAGATACAGCTGAATTTTTTAAATTATTTTTCTGATTGATGATTCAATCCCTGTTCTGTACTTTGTGTCAAAGAAGAGTCCCTCTTTGTTATTTCAAAGCAGGTTGAGTTCTGAACATGGAGAGCCTGAGTGCTTTGCAGGAAGCTGCAACTGTCCTGCCAAAATTTATTTGTAAAGTCTGACCATGGTACACGTTCTCTCCTGATGGTGGAAAATCAAGAGTGTGTCCAAAGCAACTTTTATCTCCAGAATCCACTTCCACAAACGATCCAGGATCCACACTAAATAAGTTGCTGCTGTTCTGCCCGCCCAGTTCAGTCCTTTTGGGAGAATGTGTATCTGTAGAGGATGCCGAGTGGCTGTCTGCAAAAACGAATGCCTCTGCTCTCTTTGGCTTCTCCTGCCTCTTACCAGGAAGCCTGGGGAGGGCTAAAACTATCCAGCCCAGTGTAGCTACCTAGGTACTTGGTCTGAGCTCAGATGTCAGAGTGATTGATTTTGCATTGCTGGTTTGAGCATCTTGTTAGTCATTGCTGTACTCTGTGGTCAAGGTTGTCTTGGAGAGTAAAGGTGAGTTATAAAGATTTGGGTATTAATAAATGTTTGCAGGGACAAAAAAACTATGATATGATAAAAATGTTTGTCCAGAAGGTGCTTAAATTTTACCTGTAGCAACAGCCCACACAGAAGTGAAGCTAAGCCTGGTCACTTCCCTCCTGCGTGCAACCTGCGAGCAACACCCCAGTGGTAGGGCACCTGCGTGTCCTGGGCCTCTCGTTTCTTCGTGACTGTTACTGACATTCCTTGTCTTTCTCAAAGTCTCCCAGTTTGGGCAGTCATGTGCTCACACTGCCCCCTGGGGATCTCAGAAGCCTTGGGTGATATTTAATCCGAGAAAACCCAAGGATATATAATAAATGCTATCTGCAGCCTCCATTAAATGGATGGAAAGGATCTTTTGTGCACTGCCCAACATTGTAGCCACCAGTCACACGAGGTAATTCAAATTTGAATTAATTACAATGGAATAAGGAGCTTCCCAGGTGGCACCAGTGGAAAAGAAACTGAGACACAAGAGACACGGGTTCAAGCCCTGGGTTGGGAAGACCCCATGAAGTAGGAAATGGCAGCCCCCTCCAGTATTCTTGCGTGGAAAATTCCAAAGACAGAGGAGCCTGGCGGGCTACAGTCCATAGGGCTGCAAAAGGAGTCGGACGTGACTAAGCCCATGACATGACACAACAATGGAATAAAATGCAAAACTGAGTTCATCAGTGGTGTGGCCAACACGTAAAGCACTCAGGGTCCATGCGCTGCCACGCTCCCACTCTGGGCAGAGACACAGTGCATTCCTATCACTGCGGGAAGTTCTCCAGGACTAGCTGGCCTACAAGTGACCTTGAAATTCTTTCCATCCATCGTGACAGCCGTCAGAGACCCTTGCCTTTATTTGCAACAAATACAGTAAAATCTTATCTCCGGGGAGCAGATTAAGTTTCCTAAAAGTCATACTTAACCCAATTTGTGTCATTTCCCTAGACCTTCTGAAGCTTTTGGCTTTTGCCTTACAATTTACACAAAGAATCTTGAGCTGTGAGGGAAAAAAAAAAAATGAAATGGGTTTATTCTGCCAACTCAGCATCTTAGCAGCAGCTTGCAATTTATTTTGTTCTACCTTGCTCTTACAACCTGACTGATTTTTGAAAAGTTCTTTGCAGAATTTCCTTGCTTTTCAGAATTCATTCTTGGTTCTTATTTTTAACAGGACTTTATTATTTACACATCTCTCCTTTTTGTGAATTTCGGAAGCTCTCTGCCTGCTACTTCGTAACTCTTGATGTGGTGTTTTTCTTCCCTGTTTCCCTATTCTGCTTAGTGGGTTGTTTTTTTTTAATAACTTCTGAGTTCCATTTAAAATTCTTTGCTTCTATAGAAACATAATAGCTACACTCAGTAGTTAATAACTTAATTGGAAATCTTTGACTTATGATAGAACTTTTAATATCTAAGAATTAAAGGACTACCCAATGCAATCAGCAATTCTGAAAAGGAGTCTGCAAGTAAAAGTCCGTAAATCATATGCAAAAGTGTCCTTTTCCTGAGCTTAATTATATAACAAACTGAACATCAATTGACTGGAATGTTTTTGCTAGAACACACCCACCGCCCACAGCTCACCTGAAATAGGATTTTATATGCATGTTACTGACTGCAAGTGTGAACCATCTATTATTCATCTCAGAAATGGCGACTCTGTTTTTGGCATTTTCCTTGTTTTCTTTTGGTTGTTTGATTATTTAACATAACAATTTGAACATGCCTTTTGTTTTCCAGTAGCTCTAATAATAATAGTTTTCCTAAGAGACAAATTAAAATGTGTAACAAAAAAATATGTATTCTACTGCAAGGATGACAGCATATAAAATAGTATGATTACATTCACAAAGAGTGAAAGTAGGAATTCTTATTTTCAGTTTTTAGTATTTATTAAGCCTCTGACATTTTCTAGTTATTTTTGAAAATAAACATTCTCAGGCCATAAGATGATTAAGGTCACTCTCCAAATTCATCTGGATTCCATTCCTGGTGAATTTGAGATTCTTGATGTCTCATCACAGCAAGAACTCAGTGAGAGACAAAGTGATAGGTAAGAAAGTGAAAGAAAAGTGAAGTCGCTCAGTCGTGTCTGACTCTTTTCGACCCATGGACTGTAGCCTACCAGGCTGCTCTGTCCATGGGATTTTCCAGGCTAGAGTACTGGAGTGGGTTGCCATTTCCTTCTCCAGGGGATCTTCCCAACCCAGGGGTCGAACCCGGGTCTCCTGCATTGCAAGCAGACGCTTTACCATCTGAGCCACCAGGGAAGTCTAGATAAGAAAGGTAAGAAATTGATTTATTTAGAGAGAAACATAGTGCACAAATAGAGGGTAAGCCATCTCAAAAGGCGAGAGGCCCTGAAATATGGGATGGTCAGCTTTTATGAGCTGAGTAATTTCATAGGCTCATGAGCAGGAGCCTATGGGCTGTTTATTCCAACTATTTGGGGGAAGGGGCAGAGATTTCCAGGAATTGGGCCACCACCCACTTTTTTCTCTTTGATGATCAACCTCAGAACTCTCGTGGTGCCTGGGGGGTGTGTCACTTAGCTAATATATTACAATAAGCATATAGTGAGGCTCTAAGTCCTCTAAAAGTCGAATCTTCCACCATCTTGGACCCAGTTGGTTCTAACCAGTTTTAGTCAAGCCCTATGGCTATAGCTTCCCTAATGGCTCATATGGTAAAGAATCTGCCTGCCATGCAGGAGACCCAGGTTCTATCCCTGGGAAGGGAAGATCCCCTGGAGAAGGAAATGATGACCCACTCCAGTATTCTTGCCCGGAGAATCACATGAACAGAGGAGCTTGGTGGGCTATAGTCCATGGGATTGCAAAGAGTCAGACACGACTAAGAGACTAACACTTTAGAAAGAATGGCCATGTTATTATTTTAAAGGTTGTGATCTGCCTCTTTTCTCCTGTTTCAATTCCATTACCTAAATGCACTTGGAGACTTTCTTTTTTTAATGAATGACATCATTTTTTATAGTAGTGAACAGCAGCTATTCTTAGACATTTCCAAGCTATGCCTTAAAAGACAGAAAAATACTTTGTTTAGTTCCTCCAGGCTTGCCACAGATTTTTTTCAAAATATTTTTAGTTGGAGTGCATGAGGTTGTTGGAAATGTGTTTTCAAACTCATCTCTGGGAGAGAAGACTGAACTTATTTTTAACAAAAATTCTGTATCTTGTTAATGATTTAATTCAAACACTGTTAAGTTTCTTTGCATTCACTCATATAAATTAATTTCCAAATATAAAAATGAAATTAGCAGGGAAGTAAACAGAATCCCAGGGATGGGGGAGCCTGGCAGGCTGCCCTCTATGGGGTCACACAGAGTCGGATACGACTGAAGCAACTTAGCAGCAGCAGCAGCAAACAGATAACAAGAAAACTGATAAACTCCTGAAAATACTACACACTCTCTTCTCATTGTACAGTTGACCCTTGATCAATGCAGAGTTAGGGGTGCCAACTCCCTATGTAGTTGAAAATCTGCATATAACTTACATGACTTCCCACAAACTTAACTACCAATAGCCTGCTCTTCACCAGAAGGCTTCCCTATCTATAACATAAAGTCAGTTAACACATAGTTTATACATGTAACATATACAGTATTTTTACCAAAAATCAAGCTAGAGAAAAGAAAATGTTATTAAGAAAATCACAAAGAAGAGAGAATACATTTACAGTATTGAGCTACATGTTTACAGATGAATCATTTCCCTGTACCTACAATATTGTCTCATATAAAACACTGGAGATGTTATATGTAGTACTAACACTGGGCATCCAAAAGGAAAAGATAATGTGAAAAAATAATTCATATTTATTTATGTTTATTTACAGGTAAAGCAATACATGCATTGATGATGAAGAAGCAGCAATATGATTGCTTCATGGTAGCTTACCTAATACACTAATGAATGCCTCATTATTAAAATTTTCATGGCACACAGCACAGTCAGGTTCATAATACAGTATTGAACTCTATGAGATTTAAAAAAAAAAAAAAAAACTTCCCTGTGCTTGTAAGCTGATATGCAGTTTCTCCAATTATGAGAGAGAGACCTACTGTACAGTATTGAAATTCTTTGAAAGTGAAGTTATAAAACAATAAGAAAGCTAACACACTATTAATTTTATATTAAATATCACTCATGTCTAGGTAAAGATAGATTGTGCTGTGCTTAGTCACTCAGTCATGTCTGACTCTTTGTGATGCCATGGACTGTAGCCCACTAGGTTCCTCTGTCCATGGGAATTCTCCAGGCAAGAATCCTGGAGTGGCTTGTCATGCCCTCCTCCTGGGGATCTGCCCACCCAGGGATCAAGCCCGGGTTGCACTGCAGGCGGATTCTTTACTGTCTGAGCCACCAGGGAAGCCCAAGAGTACTAGAGTAGATAACCTCTTCCTACTCCAGGGGATCTTCCCAACCCAGGGATCGAGCCCGGGTCTCCTGCATTGCAGGCAGATTCTTTGCAAGCTGAGCTACCAGGGAAGCCCCAAAGATAGATTAATATTTACATATGTTTTATGCATTCATGACATACCTAACTTTTTCTTAATTTTTTTCAGTATCTTTAGCTATGTCATCTGAGTTTTTTCAAATTGTCACAAATCTCAAAAAAAATTTCCAATATATTTATTGGAAAAAAAATCCACGTATCAAGGAACCCAAGCAGTTCAAACCCGTGTTGGTCAAGGATCCCCTGTATTATGGTATATCCATGTGCTAGGGCTGCCAAGACAGAACACCACCCTCCTGGGGGCGTAACCACCAGAGCTTTATTCTCTCACAGATCTAGAGGCTTGAAGTCCAAGATCAAAGCCCCCTCAGGGCTGGTTTCTTCTGAGGCCTCTCTCCTTGGCCTCAGAGGGCCACCTTCTCATCGTATCCTCATGCAGTCTTTCCTCTGTATGTGTCTGCATCCAAATCTCCCTTTATAAAGACAGCAGTTAGTGTGGGTTCAGGTCTCTGCTAAGATCTCATGTTAACTTATCCACCTCTTTAAAGACCCTGTCTCCAAACACAGCCACATTCTGAGGCCCTGGGCTTTGACATAGAATCTGGGGGGAGAGGGGGGCAGACACAATTCAGCCCATGACACGGGGTGAGACACCAGTTTTCCTATCACTGTTCACAAAGTATTTTCTCAAGCACAATATCAAAATTTTCAGATTAAAAATAAGCCCATTAATTACCTGGATATTCCTTGCAACATCAGACATCCGGGAATATCTGAGCACATTCCCTGGCTCACCTTGCACGCTTGCACTGATTTTGTACAAACACTGCATAAGTGTGAGTCAGGCCAGTTTTGCCCCCAAATCAAGATATGCTCATCAGATGGTGAAGAATCTGCCTGCAGCGTGGGAAACCGAGGTTCGATCCCTAGGTTGGGAAGGTCCCCTAGAGAAGGGAATAATGGCAATCCACTCCAGTATTCTTGCCTGGAGAATTCTGTGGACAAGAAGAGCCTGGCGGGCTACAGTCCACCGGTGTCACAGACAGCCGGACACAACTGAGTGACTAAACTTTCACTTTCATGTATTCGAAATAATAGATGTTAAAAGTCATAGTAAAACTCTACATTTATAAAAAGCTCTTGGAAAATCATTTTTAAAAATACAAAAGAGATGGTTGTAGCTGCATTCCTACTGCATGGGCTGGATAAATTCTCAGATGTACTCAGCAAGACAGCACAGGTACCCCGTGTGCAGGCCCGGGTGGCCGGGCAACAGCTTGGTCTGTTAGAACCTTGAGGGGAAACTCTTGCCTGCTCCTCATGGTATTTTTTCATAGAATCACCACATCTAGGATCAAGGCCGCTCCTAATGAGATCCTCTCATCCTCCTAATGAGAACCTCTGTGGTTCTTGTTTACATAACCATGTTTTCTGTCTGTCGTCAAGAAATGAATCAGAATTACAGTGCAACCTGTTCTTGTGAGGAGAACCCAAACAAGGTGAAGGAGATTACTCAGTGTGCGGAGGAAAGAGGGCCCAGAAGCTGGGGATGGGTCACGACCTTAACAGCTCCACGCTCACTCTGTCTCCCGCAGACGCGACCTCTCATTTCCTGGATGGAACCAGCCTTCCAGATAATTAGATGATAAATGAGGTCTGGGGTAAAAACTCAACAATTCTTTTTTATAATGTGCATTTTTTACTGAAGCATAGTTGATTTACATGTTGTATTAATTTCTGCTGTATAGCACAGTGACTCACCCATATAGATACACTTTTTTCCACATTCTTTTCCATTATGGTTTATCACGGGATATTGAATATAGTTCCCTGCGCTGTACTGTAGGACCTTACTGTTTATTCATCCTGTATATAATAGTGACAGCCTTTGCTTTCCTGGGCTCCAAAATCACTGCAGACGGTGACTACAGCCATGAAATTAAAAGACACTTGCTCTTTGGAAGAAAAGCTATGACCAACGTAGACAGCATATTAAAAAGCAGAGACATCACTTTGCCAACAAAGGTCCATCTAGTCAAAGGTATGGTTTTACCAGTAGTCAGGTACAGATGTGAGAGTTGGACCATGAAGAAGGCTGAGCGCTAAAGAATTGATGCTTTTGAACTATGGTCCTGGAGAAGACTCTTAAGAGAAAGAGATCAAACCAGTCAATCCCAAAGGAAATCAACCCTAAATATCCAATAGAAAGACTGATGATGAACCTGAAGCTCCAATACTACAGCCACCTGATTCCAAGAGCCAATTCATCGGAAGAGACCATGATGCTGGGAAAGTCAGAAGGCAGAAGGGGACAACCGAAGATAAGGTGGTTGGATGGCATCACCGACTCTCTGGACTTGAGTTTGAACAAACTCCAGGAGATAGTGAAGGACAAGGAACCCTGGCATGCTGGCCATGGGGTCACAAAGAGTCAGACACTGTTGAGTGACTGAACAACAAAATATAATAGTTTGCATCTGCTAACCCCAAATTCCCCGTCCTTAGTTGAAACTGCACCCTGACTTTACCAGGCCCCGCAGTTAATTCTACCCTCACCCCCTTCCCCGGCCCTAGGCTACTCAGGAAGGTGGTCTGAAACCAGCACTGTGCCACCTGGGGCAACCCGCACCACCTCCCTGTGACCTTCCCTCCTCATGGGTGACTTGGGCTGGGGACAGTGCTGACCTTCGCGGTGGTGAGGATCACAGGGGTTCCCCCCTGCAGGGCTCTGGGCACTGGGCCAGCATCCTAACCGGGGCTCTGGGCTCCCTGGGGACCAGCCCACCCTCTGCTCAGGCCAGACCTCCTCCTCTAGGAGCTCCCCCTGCTGGGTCAAGGCTGCCTGCTGTGTGAAAGAAGTCCTGCTTTTTCCCATCTGGGGGTCCGCCTGCTCCCACTTCCCTAGGTGCCTTCTGTTTCCCCTTAAAGTTACCGGCTCACCATGCCCTGTGCTAAGGAGTCGCCCAGAGCAACGCTGCCACTCGGAGCTGGTAGGATGCGAGCCATGAGCTCCTTGGGGTGCTGTGCAGCCCCCTGAAATCCCCCTCCCAGGAGTCCAGGACAAGATTCTCCTCCGCCTCCTCCACCCACACAAACCTCCGAACACACTGAAATAGTCACTTTCTCCTCACCGTGGTACACAGTAAGAAGGAAGATGACCTGCAGAGAGCCGGGAGGGGCTGATGTGTGGTCCCAGAGTGTGTGTCCGGGAGACTGCCATCACCGAGAACTCGGGAGGACATGATGCGGGGAGGCGAGGCCAGACCACAGGAGCAGAAGGCCTCCAGCGCACAGGAAGGCGAGGGGTGTCCACGTGCAGAGGTGACCGTCCTGAGTGAGGCATCATCCCAGCACATGGGAGAGGGACTCTGACTACAGCGGGAAAACAGGCTGCAAAGAGGGGGCGCTGGTGGTTACAGGCCTTCCCAGATGGCACAGTCGTAACCCAAGCAGGAGACGCAAGAGATGCCCATTCTGATCCCAGGGTCAGGAAGATCCCCTGGAGTAGGAAATTGCAACCTGCTCCAGTATTTTGCCTAAAAAAAAAATCCCATGGACAGAGGAGCCTGGCGGGCTACAGTCCATGGGGTCGCAAACAGTCGGACACAACTGAGCGACAGCACACACTCTTTGTTACAAACCCTGGGGCTTGCGGGGGCGGAGCCACACAGTCACGGTGAAAAGAAGAGAAGGTGGAGGCCCCGGCTCTTTCAATGCAAACGATAACGGGACATCGGGGCTCTTCAATGTAAAAATAATGGGATGTTTAGTGGTTGGAGAGGAGGGAATGGAGGGAGAGGAGTCGATGAGACGCCCTGATGCTGAGTCAGGGGCAGCTGGGAGTGGGGAAGAGGGGTGCGGTGCATGGTTGCAAGTGTCTTTGGGGGCTGCGGTGGGCCCAGCAGGCAGCTGGACCCCTGAATGTGAAGCGCAGGAGACAAGCTAGGAACTAGGACAGACTTGGTCATCATCAGTGCTAATATGGATGGCTTCCAGAAGCATCCTGGAGAGAGCATGGTCCACACTGAATCCAGGTTCACAAACTGTAAAGAACCTGGGAAGGGAACAGGAGCTGATGGAGATAAAGCTGGGGCAACCAGATGGAGGGACCAGGAAGGGGAATAGAGCAGTGAGGAGAGCCTTAGGAGAAGGAGGCAGGGTCCTCTGTGGTTAAACTCTGGTAAGAGGTCAAGAAAAGCAAGAGGGACAAGGTCCTTGGAAATCAGCAACAAAGAGGTCACCTGGAAATTTGGAGAAAATTTCAATAGAGGCCAAAATGTTGGAGCCAGATTGTAAGCACATTTTTTTAAATTAGAATCTTTCTCCCTAGTAGGAACATAAATGAGGCATCAAGAATATAACTAGCAAAGACTCAGCAGCTCTTCTGAAATGGCTCAGATCTGATCAGCCAAGAGAAGAGCCCCAGATGACTTGTCAATTTCTGAATGGGGTGTGGAGATCACACCTGATTGTAACCCCAGGTTGAGTCAGGAGGTTTCCCAGTTTTCTCGCCCTGGGTTCTTCCTATTCTCGAAGGCACGAAGGTTCTCTTACCAGGCTCTAAAATGCATTCTCAACTCCGTATCCTTAAATCTCACTTCAAAGTTCAGACAAAAATATACTCCACAAATAGAGAAGAGGCACATGTCTGCCATTGAGGGTTTTTGTTAAAACCCGCAAGCTGTTTAATCATCACCAGCTCTTTAACTTTGCCGATGGCATCTGGGCTGTTTTAGCAGAGGTGATGGGAGAAGGCGATGGCACCCCACTCCAGTACTCTTGCCTGGAAAACCCCATGGACGGAGGAGCCTGGTAGGCTTCAGTCCATGGGGTCGAGAAGAGTCGGACACGACTGAGCGACTTCACTTTCACTTTTCACTTTCATGCATTGGAGAAGGAAATGGCAATCCACTCCAGTGTTCTTGCCTGGAGAATCCCAGGGACGGGGGAGCCTGGTGGGCTGCCATCTATGGGGTCGCACAGAGTCAGACACGACTGAAGCGACTTAACAGCAGCAGCAGCAGAGGTGATGAGTCTTTGTTTGCAAGTCACTAGGAAAACATTCTTGCCAGCCAAGTCTGTGACACGTGATAGGACAGGATGCTGTTAGGGAACATTTTATGAATCATTTAGCACAGATTTTTTAATCAGCTAATATCCTCCCTGGAATATTCTTTTTGTTTGTTTCTGTTTTGAAGATAATTGCTTGTGGCCACATTTTGCCCTGAGGCTGCATTAAACCAGTGTGTTCACTGAAAATGCACTTACTTTGCAGCATCGAATTTTTAACCTTTTACTTTGGTATAATTTAAACTGAATCTCCTATTCATTACCAAGATCAAAAATATTCAAGAGTAATCAACATGTATGGACAGTTTGTTGACTTACTTATTTGTTTCAAACTTTAAAGTTTATGTAGGGTTTTATAGTCCCAGGAAAATGAAATTCCCCAGTGTATCCATGGTTACCACATTAGTGCTCACAAAATTCTAGGAAGGAAAGTTACCCATTTGTAGACTGGCTTGGATCCAGAAGTTCTTGCTTGGGTTTTACTACTCTCACCTCTTTGAAAGAAAGCCAAACACTATGAACAGAAGAACCTACTAGACGTTGAGTGTGCAACAATACTAAGGGAGTTCCCTGGTGGCCTAGTAGATAAGATTTCACTGCCATGCTGCTGCTACTGCTAAGTCGCTTCAGTCGTGTCCGACTCTGTGCGACCCCATAGACGGCAGCCCACGAGGCTCCCCCGTCCCTGGGATTCTCCAGGCAAGAACACTGGAGTGGGTTGCCATTTCCTTGTCCAATGCATGAAAGTGAAAAGTGAAAGTGAAGTCGCTCAGTCGTGTCCGACTCTAGCGACCCCATGGACTGCAGCCTACCAGGCTCCTCCATCCATGGGATTTTCTAGGCAAGAGTACTGGAGTGGGGTGCCATCGCTTTCTCCAGCCATGACCTGGGCTCAATCCTTGGTGGGGGAACTGAGATCCCACAAGCCACATGGTGTGGCCAAAAAAAAGAAAGAATCTCCCTTTAAAAAAAAAAAATGAAATTTTAAGCATTAGAAGGAAAACCCTATTCCCAGTGGTGGAAACAATGTGACCCTAAAACTTCCCTGACCCCTAAGTCAGCCGAGTGAGGCATCTGCTTTCCCCTCAGGTGAGGACATCTGGTAGACTGTGTATAGTGGAGCTGATTTATGTCTCTATCAAGAACTGACAGCAAGAAAATGAAACTGACCAGTGCTTCCTCTTCACGCCTGGAGTTCCTTAGTCACTGGCTGGCAGCCCTGTCTGAGATGACAGGAGGGTGAAGGAGTCTCGGCGTGAAAAGTAAGAATGAAAGTGTCGGTCACTCGGTTGTGTCTGACTCTCTGTGACCCCGTGGACTGTGGCCCACCAAGCTTCTCTGTCCGTGGAATTCTCCAGGCAAGAATACTGGAGTTTCGGTGTATGATTCTACAACTAGTTTTAAAGCGTTTCAAAGTCTAGATACCATATACACGAAGGCAGAATGTATTATTGAATCATGATTATATGTTAACAGGAAAATAACTTTAGTGAATCATCCAAACAAGTGGTCAACACACCTTCAGTGGAGACCCAAATTATCAACTTCCATGGGTCTGGTTATCTAGAAGTCGGATCTGTTCCATGATCAGCCCCCCCACAAATTGACCAGTCTCTAAAAGGCTAGAAAGAGAGAGAGATTTCATGACAGAGGCCCTGGGTCACTTCAAAGATGAGCCCCAGACAGATAGATGCTGCACTTCTCATGGGAGTAACAAGTCGGGATTGAATTTGCCAAACCGGGAAAGAAATGGATGTGGAATGCAGGTTACTAGAGGAGATCCGCACAGTGCACCAGTGTAAATCCACACCAAAAACATAAGATCTGGAACACGATGGGCCATTTCTGAGCCCAGAGAAGTTTGTCATGTGTCCCCAGAGATGGGGTTGCAGAGTGGGAAGAGTCTGGGCTACACGCTGCTCTCCCGTGTGTCTGGGACCCTCCTACATGACCCCTGGCCTCCAGTGTGAAGCCTGGCACATCAGGGGCGCCCAGTGAGGAGTGAATGACCCGGTCCCACTCACCAGCATCCTTTGGCATCACTCAGGGAAGCAGCCACCCTGAGCTCATGGAGATTCCCCGGGCTCTAGGCACATGGGACCCTTGAGTCCCGTTTGGGCCCCTGACCACAGGCACTGTGGCCTCCACCGAGACCCCAGAGATGGAGAGATTGAGACCAGCTGGTCCTACAGGCCTCTTGGGCTCTACATTCCCTCTCAGTGGAGCCAGGGCCCCTGCACACACTAACAGGAGCTCGATGAGTGTTTACTGTGAGGATGAACGGATCCATCGCCAGGCATATCCTCTCCTTTCCAAGGCAGCCCTTGAGAAGCTAACGGGACGTGTTGGCTGGCTCCTGGTGGGACTTCAGGTCTTCCCTGGGAGGAGTGGGGCACGAAGCACTGTGCTCTGACTGGAGGCCTGACACCCAGGCCCACGGTTCACACCACCTCGTGTGGGCCTGATCTGTATGATTCGAATGATACCCAAAGTGCCTTCACTCCTTTGCAGGGAGGTGGGGCCCTGAGGTCATTCTGCCCCACCCCCACCCCAATTCCGCCTCCTGTCCGTAATGCTCAACCGGGCTGCAGGTTCGAATCACCAGAGGAGGCTTATAAAGTCTCTGGATCAATTAAATGGCGTTTCTGGAGGTGGAAGCGGGCACCCGCCTTTTTTAAGCAGCTTGATGAGGACGCTGCTGTCTTTAGAGCCAATGATACCGCCTCTCGGGTTCACCGTCTGAGCCCTCCGCCCGCGCGTGGTTTGGCTGCTGCCCGCCTGTCCGTCGGTCTGGTGGTGGCCACGGTTACCCCGCGTCTGTTTTCTAGTCTCATCTCTGCATATTCACATGCAGGGTTTTTAACCCCGACTTAAGAGGCCTGACACAAGACTTTTGCAAGATTCCGTGACTCATGGCAGCACAACAAATGCACCTCCACTTCCTTATAAGTGCACATGTGTTGTGTGTATATATAGCTATACTCCACTCGGAGTTTAACTTGCTGCGGCGATTTCTTCGTGCTCAGAGAACTGCTTGAGCAGATTTCTTCCCTTTTCAAGCCAGGTGCCAGTTTAGGTTTGTGGTGAATCTCTTGCTCCCTCTCGTGGTCACGCCGGGGCATGTCCGCTGCAAGAGGAACTTCTGGACTCCTGGCCCGCTCAGGCACCCCCAGCAGTGAGGATGCTAGGTTCAGGGTCTTTTGCTGTTTGCTGCAGTCCATGGGGTCGCTAAGAGTTGGACACAACTGAGCGACTTCACTTTCACTTTTCACTTTCATGCATTGGAGAAGGAAATGGCAACCCACTCCAGTGTTCTTGTCTGAAGAATCCCAGGGACGGGGGAGCCTGATGAGCTGCTGTCTATGGGGTCGCACAGAGTCGGACACTACTGAAGCGACTTAGCAGCAGCAGCAGTGTGAGCTCCCAGAGTGCAGTGAGACTGTAACCTACAGGCCCACCTTTTGTCCTCCTCCAAAGGCCCTTCCAGCAACGCCGGAAAGAACAAGCCATGCACATGGCAAAATTTTATCCAGTGCCTGCTATGTGCTAGGCATGAGAGTGAAAAGAGGCAGTTCATGTAAAGTATCGTTTCTGTTGCTGTTATTTTGTGTTAAAATATTAACATCTTAATACCAAGACAAGAGTAGAACATTGTGATTAAGAGCTCAGCACTGGAGGGACACTGGTTCAGATCCCACACTGACATGCTGTTTAACTTCAGGCAAGTCACTTAACTTCTTTAGGCCTCAGTTTGCTTATCTGCAAAATGGAGCTGACTAGAGTCCCCATCTCCTAGGTTATACTGTAGAGTACTGCCTGGCAGTACTGTCATCTTAATCATTTAATGCATTATAAAGGTTCTAATTTCACTCTAGAATGATTGCTCAAACCCTCCTTCCTATCAGGCAATTCATAGATCATATTAAACTTCTATTGTTGTTGTTGTTTAGTCGCTCAGTTGTGTCTGACTCTTTGCACTTTGCAACCCCATGGACTGCAGCATGCCAGGCTTCCCTGTCCTTCACCATCTCCTGGAATTTGGTCAAACTCACATCCATTGAATCGGTGATGCCATCCAACCATCTCATCCTCTGTCATCCTCTTCTCCTCCTGCCTTCAATCTTTCCTAGCATCATGGTCTTTTCCAATGAGTTGGCTGTTTGCATCAGATGGACAAAGCACTGGAGCTTCAGCAATCAGTCCTTCCAATGAACATTTAGGGTTCATTTCCTTTAGGATGGACTGGTTTGATCTCCTTGTTGTCTAAGGGATTCTCAAGAGTCTTCTCTAGCACCACAATTTGAAAGCATCAATTCTTCAGTGCTCAGCCTTCTTTATGGTCCAACTCTCACATCCATACATGACTACTGGAAAAGCCATGATTAGGGATAGGGGAACCCACGCTGGATATGGCCTAATTTCTGTAGGGGCCCTCTGAGAGAGTGAAGGGGGCCAGTTCAAGGGCAGAGTGAATTGGCCCCCTAAGAAGACACAGCTGGCGATGAGATGACAAGACTAACATGGCCTCTAGCTTACTTGTGAGAGTGTCAGCGGACACACAGAGGATGCAGGAGAATGTCCAGTGATTGGACCGCCAGACGTTCTCCTGAACCTGTACAAGTGTGCCTGCCCGGCCCGGCCCAGTGGCTCCAGCTTAGCAGGGCAGTAAATGCTCGGGCCTGGGTATCTGCAAACTCTACGTGGTACTGCTTCTGTTACCTAGGATGGCTTCCCCAACCTACTGAGCCTTCACTTGACCCAAATATTAAATGTGGAAAATTCTTAGGGTTTCATGCAACATCATGGAGGTAAAGGGCCTCCTGCTTAGTGCAGGGCCAACCATCCTGCAAGGTCACAGCGGTGGGAGAGTCACCCATGTGAAGATGGGGAGGGTGAGACCTTCACATCCCACCATCCAGCTCCATGTCCAGGAGATGGGAACCCTGGGACCTCAGGTCCAGCTCATGACATGGTAGAGACAGAAGCCATCTGAGTCGTCCTGGGGTCGCCAGGGAGGCGAGGGGGCTTAGCTCAGTCTCCCAGGTTTTCCACTCTCTTCCTTCTGATTTCACCTGTGAAAATCAAGTCCAGTCCCTGGAACAAGAGAGAGGGGATTGGATGGAGGGAAGGAAGCCGAGGTGTCTGGATGGTATAAACATCTCAAATCACCTACCTTCACGACCAGGGTCTTTGATCAGGAAGAGCCATCACACAATGGCATGACTTCTAGGGAGCACGTCCCCATGGACCAAGCCTGGCACTCAGGATCTTTACAAGCGTCTGCAGCGACCACCTAGGGACAGAAAGCTAAGGTTTTCCTCTATTCAGACTTTAACCATGTGTTCGTCCCTGTTCTTCTGATGGCCCTATGATATATAAATTTCATTCTGCCACCAGGCTGTCCCCATCCTTACCCTGGAAGGTTTCATTTTGCTATCAGCTCTCTCTCTCTACATTCGGTACTTACTGAGTAATGATTGTGTCATTTGTTCCTTACTTTCAGTGTTTTTTTTCCTCTTTCCACATAATGATATCTTATTACTTGTGATTTAATTCTTCTCTGAAATCCTAATTATATTAGTAATTTAAGGGAAAAGAATATTATATTTTCATGATTTTCAGGAGCAGTTCTATTTAAAGAATTCTTTGCTGAATCAGAGCCCTAATTATTAATGAATAAACATTTATTTTACTTTAGCAAGTTTTTTTGTATTCATGAAACAGAGTCAATGGCTTCAGCTCTGCCTGAAATGTGCCTTGAAGAACTCAGGTCTGTTTTATTCAGAAGATCTCAGGAGTGTTCCCTGTCACAGAACAACATAAACAGCTTTGTACAACTAGAGAAAAGCTGGTCCCCAGCCGTCTCTGATCCTTGCCAGGGATCGTTTGAGATGCTGGGAGGGAAAACAGCCTCTGCCATCAATGAATCTCCTTGAGAATCCAGAAGGGCTGGCATGGGCCTGCAGGCAGACGAATGGGGGCAAGGGATGAGCGTCTGGAGAGAGGAGGTGGGTGCACTCCCCCCACTCCGTCACCCCCTCCCCTCACCAGGGAGCTGCCATCAGAGCCTCCAGACAAACAAACCATTCCTCCCTGCATTCAGGGACCTCATGCGGCCTGGTGGAGGCAGATATATAAGCAAATAATTACAGAAGCAGTTCTATTTCAAGAATGTATTAGTAAAGGTTAATAGACCAGTGACTACTTTGAAAGAAAGGCAGAAGTTTCTATTAAAACTGGCGTTAGGACTGAGTCTTGACGATCTTGTAGGATTTCAGGAAGAGGAGAGAGCATACACAGACAGTGGTGGTATGCAGTTGAGTGGTGTGTTTGTGGTCCCGCAAGTTCCAAGGAGGAACGGGATAAGAATGAGGAGGAGAGGTGCGCAGAGGCCAGGACAGCAACAGCCTTGTAGGATGTGAGAAGGAGTGTGATGTTTACCCAGGAGGCCAAGGAAAACCAATGTGGTTGAGGAAGAGGGTAAGAATATTAAGAACAAGTGATTCAGGAATGATTTGGAAATGCCCTGGCTATCCAGTGATTAGGACTCCCTGCGTCCACTGCAGTAGGTATGGGTTTGATCTCTGGTCAGAGAACTAAGATCCTGAAAGTCAAGTGGTGCAGGCCAAAAAAAAGGGGGGGAAAGAAAGAAAAAGAAATGACTCAGCAATGATTAGATACAATCATTCTGAAGTCAATAGTAAATTATAGGATCAAGTTTGGGGCTTAACAACCAACAAGACAACTTGGATTCATTGCAATCAGCTGTCATTTAGGATAGGCAATTTTCCATTTAAACCTGCATTTCTTCCCAATCATCCCACTTTCCACCAAGGAGCAATACCTTTTGGTTCAGAGAGCCTAGTTGACTGATTCCCAGCTGGGGACCCATGAGTGTGATAACAGGAGTCTATGAGCCAATTAATAGTTGAATAAACACCAACCAGTTTTACATATAGCTGCAGTAAGGCTGCACAGATGCAATAAAATGCTATGCTTCTCTGCTTTCTCCAGGAATTATATCAAGTTGTTGTAGCAACTGGTTATCTTAGGCAGCTTAGCTATTCATGGCATCATGAAATGTCTTGATAAAATACTGTTTTAAAACATGAGTCCATATTGGGGGTCAGGCATTGTAATTAACAAGACTTCTGATTCTGAAAAGTCTAGACATCCAGCTTAGGTGACGAGTGTGTTATGTTTGAAACATAAAGAACTTAGGTAGCTAATTGAGCAGTATTCTGCAGGAATAATTTATGAAGCAAATTTTTCATAAATTTCTATACAAATGTACATTTCCCTAGAGAGAATGGAGTTTCGTAGCATATCTGCATCTCCAAAATGCACATACCTATATAAAAGACCATTTTGACAACGTTTATATTTTACGGGATGGTTAACACCACCTTTGGAGAAGGAAATGGCAACCCACTCCAGTGTTCTTGCCTGGAGAATCCCAGGGACGGGGGAGCCTGGTGGGCTGCCCTCTATGGGGTCGCACAGAGTCGGACACGACTGAAGCGACTTAGCAGCAGCAACACAACCTTATATCTTGGACTACTGGCGGGGGCGGAGGGTGTCACATGAGAAGAGTAGAATTGCATTTTAACTTTAATTTTACTTCAGAGTTTCAGTGGACTTTAAACAGTTCCAAGAATTAGTATTAATATTTAGTCTCTTATGTAGTGGGTTTCCCTAGTGGCTCAGTGGTAAAGAATCTGCCTGCCAGTGTAGGAGACTCGGGTTCAATCTCTGGGTTGGGAAGATCCCCTGAAGGAGGAGATGGCAACCCACTCCAGCATTCTTGCCTGGAGAATCCCATGGACAGAGGAGCTTGGAGGGCTGCAGTCCATGGGGTCACAAAGAGTTGGACATGACTTAGCAACTAAACAACAACTCTTTTGTAGTGTGTTTTTCTACTCTCAGGGTGTGCCTCAGAGGAGATAGTTCACATAACCTCAGGCTTTCCTGTTGCCTTTCTGCAGATGCAGGAACCTAAAATAACTTCATGCTTGACTTTCTTCCCCCAGCATTTCCTCTGTATACTAGTGAGCTGTTTGGGTAACTTCTTTTAGTGAAGTTACAAAGATTAATATGTAATACATTGCTCTTACAGAATTATGAAGTTTCATGTTGCAAAACGGAAGTTTAAGGAAACACTCCGCCCATACGATGTAAAAGATGTCATCGAACAATACTCTGCTGGTCACCTGGACATGCTGTGCAGGATTAAAAGCCTGCAGACACGGTGAGCAACTCGAAGGTTACCTGTTCTAAGGGGACAGGCACAGAAACTGTCTGGGAGTCACCCCTCCAAAGTAGGGAAATTCTTGAATTCCATGTTTCTGACTCATTTTTAGTGGACAACCGGACTTCTGTGCTAAAATGTAGATTCTATTTCAATGTAAATCAGGCACTGAAAACCTTTAAGTATGGACAGTGTCTAGTGTCTCGTCTATGGAAATGGGGGTGTTGGCGGTGGCTGCAGAGGACTGCTGTGGGACTGCATGAGTTAAAGCAGGGGCCTGAGTGCTTGTGCAACGTTCAAGGTGGCTGCTGATGTCATTTTGTTATTGCCTGAATCCTATATCGGAGAAGGCAATGGCACCCCACTCCAGTACTCTTGCCTGGAAAATCCCATGGATGGAGGAGCCTGGTAGGCTGCAGTCCATGGGGTTGCTAAGAGTTGGACACGACTGAACGACTTCACTTTCACTTTTCACTTTCATGCATTGGAGAAGGAAATGGCAACCCACTCCAGTGTTCTTGCCTGGAGAATCCCAGGGATGGGGGAGCCTGGTGGGCTGCCATCTATGGGGTCGCACAGAGTCGGACACAACTGAAGCGACTTAGCACCAGCAGCAGCAGCAGAATCCTATATATCCTTTAGAAATAAGCTAATCTTTCTCCTTCTTAAGCCTGACAAAGACAGACCTACAAAGACAGACCTCTCCCTCCTCTGACCCCGTGTGGCATGTAGAGTCCCCTGCAGGTCACCATCATGTCCCTCGTGGTGGGATGCTGCACTGAGAGTCCAGGAAGAGAAACTGAGGTTGTGTATTGGCTCCTGTATTGCTTCCCAGGGGCACGTCTGTTCCCCTGGCTCTGAACCAAGCCTGGGCCTGTCCCTCCATCCCTGTTCTGCAATAGGCTGGCTACACACCATCTTTCCAGTGAGGGCTGAAAGAAATGAGTATGTTACTCTAACACGTGCTTGATTGTGTTATCTTGAAGCCAAAATATTTAGTTCAGTTTGTCTTGCTTCACAGTTCAGTTCACTTCAGTTCAGTCACTCAGTCCTGTCCGACTCTGCGACCCCATGAATCGCAGCACGCCAGGCCTCCCTGTCCATCACCAACTCCTAGAGTTCACTCAGACTCACATCCATTGAGTCAGTGATGCCCTCCAGCCATCTCATCCTCTGTCATCCCTTTCTCCTCCTGCCCACAATCCCTCCCAGCATCAGAGTCTTTTCCAATGAGTCAACTCTTCACATGAGGTGGCCAAAGTACTGGAGTTTCAGCTTTAGCATCATTCCTTCCAAAGAACACCCAGGACTGATCTCCTTTAGAATGGACTGGTTGGATCTCCTTGCAGTCCAAGGGACTCTCAAGAGTCTTCTCCAACACCACAGATCAAAAGCATCAATTCTTCGGCACTCAGCTTTCTTCACAGTCCAACTCTCACATCCATACATAACTACTGGAAAAACCCTAGCCTTGACTAGACAGACCTTTGTTGGCAAAGTAATGTCTCTGCTTTTCAATATGCTATCTAGGTTGGTCATAACTTTCCTTCCAAGGAGTAAGCGTCTTTCAATTTCATGGCTGCAGTCACCATCTGCAGTGATTTTGGAGCCCCCCAAAATAAAATCTGACACTGTTTCCACTGTTTCCCCATCTGTTATTTCCTATGAAGTCATGGGACCAGATGCCATGATCTTCGTTTTCTGAAAGTTGAGCTTTAAGACAACTTTTCACTCTCCTCTTTCACTTTCATCAAGAGGCTTTTTAATTCCTCTTCACTTTCTGCCATAAGGGTGGTGTCATCTACATATCTGAGGTTATTGATATTTCTCCCAGCAATCTTGATTCCAGTTTGTGCTTCTTCCAGCCCAGCATTTCTCATGATGTACTCTGCATAGTAGTTAAATAAACAGGGTGACAATATACAGCCTTGACGTACTCCTTTTCCTATTTGGAACCAGTCTGTTGTTCCATGTCCAGCTCTAACTGTTGCTTCCTGACCTGCATATAGGTTTCTCAAGAGGCAGGTCAGGTGGTCTGGTATTCCCATCTCTTTCAGAATTTTCCACAGTTTATTGTGATCCACAAAGTCAAAGGCTTTGGCATAGTCAATAAAGCAGAAATAGATGTTCTTCTGGAACTCTCTTGCTTTTTCCATGATCCAGCGGATGTTGGCAATTTGGTCTCTGGTTCCTCTGCCTTTTCTAAAACCAGCTTGAACATCTGGAAGTTCAGGGTTCACATTTTGCTGAAGCCTGGCTTGGAGAATTTTGAGCATTACTTTACTAGAATGTGAGATGAGTGCAATTGTGCGGTAGTTTGAGCATTCTTTGGCATTGCCTTTCTTTGGGATTGGAATGAAAACTGACCTTTTCCAGTCCTGTGGCCACTGTTGAGTTTTCCAAATTTGCTGGCATATTGAGTGCAGCACTTTCACAGCATCATCTTTCAGGATTTGAAATAGGTCAACTTGAATTCCATCACCTCCACTAGCTTTGTTCATAGTGATGCTTTCTAAGGCCCTCTTGACTTCACATTCCAGGATGTCTGGCTCTAGGTCAGTGATCACACCATTGTGATTATCTGGGTCGTGAAGATCTTTTTTGTACAGTTCTTCTGTATATTCTTGCCACCTCTTATTAATATCTTCTGCCTCTGTTAGGTCCGTACTATTTGTGTCCTTTATCGAGCCCATCTTTGCATGAAACGTTCCCTTGGTATCTCTAATTTTCTTGAAGAGATCTCTAGTCTTTCCCATTCTGTTGTTTTTCTCTATTTCTTTGCATTGATCACTGAGGAAGGCTTTCTTATCTCTTCTTGCTATTCTTTGGAACTCTGCATTCAGATGCATGTATCTTTCCTTTTCTCCTTTGCTTTTCGCTTCTCTTCTTTTCACAGCTATTTGTAAGGCCTCCCCAGACAGCCATTTTGGGGGTTTTTTTGCATTTCTTTCCATGGGGATGGTCTTGATCCCTGTCTCCTGTACAATGTCACGAACCTCAGTCCATAGTTCATCAGGCACTCTATCTATCAGATCTAGTCCCTTAAACCTATTTCTCACTTCCACTGTATAATCATAAGGGATTTGATTTAGGTCATACATGAATGGTCTAGTGCTTTTTCCTACTTTCTTCAATATAAGTGTGAATTTGGCAATAAGGAGTACATGATCTGAGCCACAGTCAGCTCCCGGTCTTGTTTTTGCTGACTGTATAGAGCTTCTCCATCTTTGGCTGCAAAGAATATAATCAATCTGATTTCGGTGTTGACCATCTGGTGATGTCCATGTGGAGAGTCTTCTCTTGTGTTGTTGGAAGAGGGTGTTTGCTATGACCAGTGTGTTCTCTTGGCAACACTCTATTAGCTTTTGCCCTGCTTCATTCCATATTCCAAGGCCAAATTTGCCTGTTACTCCAGGTGTTTCTTGACTTCCTACTTTTGCATTCCAGTCCCCTATAATGAAAAGGACATCTTTTTTGGGTGTTAGTTCTAAAAGGTCTTGTAGGTCTTCATAAAACCATTCAACTTCAGCTTCTTCAGCATTACTGGTTGGGGCATAGACTTGGATTACTGTGATATTGAATGGTTTGCCTTGGAAACGAACAGAGATCATTCTGTCGTTTTTGAGATTGCATCCAAGTACTGCATTTTGGACTCTTTTGTTGACCATGATGGCTACTCCATTTCTTCTAAGGGATTCCTGCCTGCAGTAGTAGATATAATGGTCATCTGAGTCAAATTCACCCATTCCAGTCCATTTTAGGTTGCTGACTCCTAGAATGTCGACATTCACTCTCGCCATCTCCTTTTTGACCACTTCCAATTTGCTTTATTCATGGACCTAACATTTAAGGTTCCTATGCAATATTGTTCTTTACAGCATCGGACCTTGCTTCTATCACCAGTCACATCCACAGCTGGGTATTGTTTTTGCTTTGGCTCCATCCCTTCATTCTTTCTGGAGTTATTTCTCCACTGATCTCCAGTAGCATATTAGGCACCTACCGACCTGGGGAGTTCCTCTTTTAGTGTCCAATCATTTTGCCTTTTCATACTGTTCATGGGGTTCTCAAGGCAAGAATACTGAAGTGGTTTGCCATTCCCTTCTCCAGTGGACCACATTCTGTCAGACCTCTCCACCATGACCCACCCGTCTTGGGTGGCCCCACAGGGCATGGCTTAGTCTCACTGAATTAGACCAGGCTGTGGTCCGTGTGATTAGACTGACTAGTTTTCTGTGATTATGGTTTCAGTGTGTCTGCCCTCTGATGCCCTCTTGCAAGACTTACCGTATTACTTAGGTTTCTCTTACCTTGGATGTGGGGTATCTCTTCACGGCTGCTCCAGCAAAGCACAGCCACTACTCCTTACCTTGGATGAGGGGTATCTCCTCACTGCTGCCCCTCCTGACCTTGCTTCACAACCAGGCCCAAATTACCAGCCTGATAACTGAACAGTTCTTAAAACACAGGGACCGAGTCTTCAACACGTGTTCATGTACACGGCACACTTAGCACAGTGTAAGGCATATGCTAGGACCTCAGTTAAACACCTGTTATCTTCTAAAACCTTAGGTATGGAAATCACAGGTTTTTCACTTACCCATTCATGCATCGGGCACCCTGGACACCCAGAGATGAACAGATAAGCCAGTCCTTGTGGAGCTTGCAGTGGAGTAGATTAGACGTCATGGTTGCCTGTACTTTTGTGCACACAAAGTAAGCTGGAAAGTGCAGTCAGTATTCCTGATAATTCAGCTCTAAAACACATTTGTGTTTTAGAAAGAAATTAATTCCAACGTAGAGTGATTAAGTCTCCTTGCTGCTGCTAAGTCACTTCAGTCGTGTCCGACTCTGTGCGACCCCATAGACGGCAGCCCACCAGGCTTCCCTGTCCCTGGGATTCTCCAGGCAAGAACACTGGAGTGGGTTGCCATTTCCTTCTCCAGTGCATGAAAGAGAAAAGTGAAAGTGAAGTCGCTCAGTCATGTCCGACTCTTCGCAACCCCATGGACTGCAGCCTACCAGGCTCCTCTCCATGGGATTTTCCAGGCAAGAGTACTGGAGTGGGGTGCCATTGCCTTCTCTGTAAGTCTCCTTGGAAATTGTTTTAACTCACCTGTGATCCTCTTACAACCTGTCACCAAGTGGCCAAGGTCTTCCAAGTCTTTTTGGGGACTCCCATTGGGTTTTTGTTTGCTTGCTTGCTTGCTTTGTTTTGTTTTATTTTTTTTAATTTTTTTTAACTTTATATTTTATGTTGGAGTATAAACAGTTAACAACGTTGTGATAGTTTCAAGTGGACAGCAGAGGAACTCAGCCATTCTCCCCCAAACTGCCCTTCCATCCAGGCTGTTTTTATTTTTTTCTCCTTACCTTTTAAAGTTTTGTTTTAACTTCCGTTTTTTTATTACAAATGTGATTTGTTTTATTTTTCTTCATAGGGATAGGGTCACTAGTTAAAATACACTGTAAAATCTGCACTTTAAATTTCATTTCATATTGCAGTTGTAGAAATAGTTTATATAAATAGTAACCATTAATCATTTACAACAAAGGTTCAATGTAAATTAAGATCCTGTTATTTCTATGATTGTTTATGGTTTTCTGGTATTTCTGGTAAAGTTTTATTTTTCTGAGGGTGAAGGAATTAATGTTTTTGAATGTGAAATACCTTTAAACTTAAAATTGATACCTTCCATAAATCAGCTGACCAGGAGAGAGTGCCAAAGCATTACAAACAACAGTTTTTCCACTTAACGTATGTTTGCACAATGTTTTTTATTGTTTGTTTGTTTTTATTGAAATATATTTGATTTACTGTGTTGTATTAGTTCCAGGTGTGCAGCAAAGTGATTCACTTATACATGCATATATATCTACTTTTTTCAGATTCTTTTCCTTTATGTGTGTGTGCTAAGTCGTTTCAGTCATATCCAACTTTTTATGACCTTATGGACCATAGCCCACCACGCTCCTCTGTCTATGGGATCCTTCAGGCAAGAATACTGGAGTGGGTTGTCATGCTCTCCTCCAGGGGATCTTCCTGACCCAGGGGATCAAACCCACATCTCTTACATCTCCTGCATTGATAGACAAGTTCTTTACCACTGGCGCCACCTTGGAAGCCTCTTTTGTCTTATAGGTTGTTACAAATATTGAGGATAGTTGCCTCCCAATGTTTTTATAAAGTTCAACCACTACAGAATTTGCAGAGCTAATCTGGAGTTTCTCACTTATGTGGTGTATATATACTCTTCAACTAGAATCCCCAAGATGGAGACGATAGCTTTCTCATCTCCACATATCAGATATATAATAAATGTTCACTTAAATGACTTGTGCTACTCAGTTCAGTTCAGTCGCTCAGTCGAGTCAGACTTTGCAACCCCATGAACTGCAGCATGCCAGGCCTCCCTGTCCATCACCAATTCCTGGAGTCCACCCAAACCCGTGTCCATCGAGTCGGTGATACCATCCAAGCACCTCATCCTCTGTCGTCCCCTTCTCCTCCTGCCCTCAATCTTTCCCAGCATCAGGGTCTTTTCCAATGAGTCAGTTCTTTGCATCAGACGAATGAGTATTGGAGCTTCAGCTTTAGCATTAGTCCTTCCAATGAATATTCAGGACTGATTTCCTTTAGGATGGACTGGTTGGATCTCCTTACAGTCCAAGGGACTCTCAAGAGTCTTCTCCAACACCACAGTTCAAAAGCATCAATTCTTCAACACTCAGCTTTCTTTATAGTTCAACTTTCACATCCATACATGACTACTAGAAAAACCATAGCTTCGAATAGACAGACCTTTGTTGGCAAAGTAATATCTCTGCTTTTTAATAAGCTGTCTAGGTTGGTCATAGCTTTTCGTCCAAGAAGCAAGCATCTTTTAATTTCATGGCTGCAGTCACCATCTGCAGTGATTATGGAGCCCCCAGAAATAAAGTCTCTCACTGTTTCCATTGTTTCCCCCATCTATTTGCCATGAAGTGTTGGAACTGTATGCCATGATCCTAGTTTTTTGAATGTTGAGTTTTAAGCCAACTTTTTCGCTCTCCTCTTTCACTTTCATCAAGAGGCTCTTTAGTTCTTTGCTTTCTGCCATAAGAGTGGTTTCATCTGCATATCTGAGGTTATTGATATTTCTCCCAGCAATTCCAGCTTGTGCTTCATCCAGCCCAGCATTTCACATGATGTACTCTGCATATAAGTTAAATAAGCAGGGTGACAATACACAGCCTTGACATACTCCTTCCCCAATTTGAAACCAGTCAGTTGTTTTATGTCCGATTCTAACTGTTGCTTCTTGACCTGCATACAGATTTCTCAGGAGGCAGGTAAGGTGGTCTGGTATTCCCATCTCTTTCAGAATTTTCCACAGTTTATTGTGATCCACACAGTAAAAGGCTTTGACATAGTCAACAAAGCTAAATGTTCTGTTCTACTAACATGAAATAATTATGATTTTGTCATATTTTAAGTGACTGAATTCAGGAAATGCCTGATCAGAGGTGGAAACAGACAAATTACTTTGTAGTTTAGGACAGGTTTGCCTCCAGAAGCTCAGTCATAATAGATTTCATCATGGACTAAAATAATGAGAAAATTAACCTTGTGTAATTTCCATGTGAAGAAAATAAGTATCTCAACTGGAAGAAGTTCATTTTATTTCTTCTTATATAGATTAGAGATAATTGTATTTTTCTTTCCAAAACACTTCCTCTGGCTTGGGGCCGCCTCCACCTTTCGCACTCATAACCGGATCTTTCTTTCTGATAGTGTGGATCAAATTCTTGGAAAAGGACAAATCACATCAGACAAGAAGAGCAGAGAGAAAATAACCGCAGAACACGAGGCCACGGACGACCTCAGTATGCTCGGCCGGGTGGTCAAAGTTGAAAAACAGGTACAACTCAACTAAACTGCCTAAGGTCTTAGGCAGATTTTTTTTCCAGTTTATTGCAATAGAATTGACGTATATCCCTGTATAACTTTGAAGCGTGTAACGTAACGGTCTGATCTACATGAACTGTGAATGATGACCACAATAAGCTTAGTCAGCATGCATCATCTCACAGAGACACAACATAAAGAAAAGCAAAGAAAAACAATTGTTCTCCTTGTGATGAGAACTCTTAGAATCTGCTCTCTTAACACCTTTCCTGTGCACCACACGGTAGTATTAGCTATAGTTATCACTTTGTGCATCACACCCCAGCACCTGTTTTTCCATAACTAGAACCTTGAGCCTCCTGACCACCCTCCTCTGATTTCCCTCCCTCCACCCCCTGCCTCTTGCAACCACAAGCCTGATCTTTTTTCCTATGTGTTTGGGGATTTTTTTTTTTTTTTTTGTATTTTGTTTTAGGTATATTAACTGGGATCATCCAGTATTCACCTTTCTCTGTGTGATTTATTTGACATAGCATAATGCCCTCAAGGTGCATCCATGTTGCTGCTAATGGCAGGATTTCCTCAGGTTTTGTGTTTTTTTTTTTAATGGCTGAATAATATTCTATTGTATATACATGTACACCACAACTTATTTATCCATTGATCTGCCATAGACACTCGTTTCCATGTTTTGGCTGTTGTAAGTGATGCCTCTGTGAACACAGGGTGCAGATATCTTTTTGAGTTAATTTCTTGTTTCCTCTGGGTATGTGCCCAAGAATGGAATTGCTGGATCATGTGGTGGCTCTATTCTTAATTTTTTAAAGGGATCTCCACATTGTTCTCCATAGTGGTTGCACCAATTTACCTTCCCACCAACAGTGAGGCAGGGCCCCCTTCTCTCCACATCCTCTCCAGCATTGTTATCTCTTGTATTTTTGATGATAGCCATTCTAATAGGAGTGAAGTAGCCAGAATATTTTTTAATCAAAATTGATTATAAGCAATTGGATGTATTTTAGTGATTGATTTTAAAAGGAATAAAATCAAGAAAGAGCAAATAAATTTTCTTCATGCATAGACCATGTTCTCCAAAACACATGAATTTCTGCATAAGGAATAGAAAATTTCCTCTCATCAATTAATATTTGAACTTCAAACAACTATGGATTTCAACAGTAGAATAATAAAATCTATTTTTAGATTTAATTTATTATTTTATTAATTTATTTATTATTTTTATAAATTTATAAATAAATTATAAATTAATTTATAATTTATTTATTTATTAAATAATTTATTGATTAAATTTAAAATTTTAATTTGATTTGATTTATTATTTTATTAATGCATTAATTTATAATTTATTTGTTGATTTATTTTTATAAATTATAAATTAATTTATAATTAACTAATTAATTAAATTTAAAAATCTAAATTTGTGTTTTGGTTATTTTCATTGTCTCTCTCCTGGGTCATTCTTAAAAACAAACAAACCACACATTATAACTGTGGTGACGCACTGAATATTTGTTGACCCTGAAAGTGAGTATCTTCTCATACAAAGACAATATTTAGAAGTCAAAATGCTCCCCTGATTTAATTATAAATATGCCAAGCATTTGATACCTATATTTTAAAATCTAGAATTGCCTAGATTGATCAGGGTTTGGGGGGGATTGTATTGTGTTTTTTGTTTTTGTTTTTGCGGGGTGGAGGTGGGTGGATCTTAGCTCCCAGACCAGAGATCCAACCTGTGCCCCCTGCAGTGGAAGCGCAGAGTCCTAACCACTGGACCGCTAGGGGAGCCCCCGTATCTAGGTCTTAGTTTCTTACAGAATTAGCTTCCTGTTGCACAGTAGAGTACGGGAATGTCCTCATGGAAGAGGCCGAGGAAGGGTAACCTGATGGGCAGGGGAATCTGGAAATTGCCTTTCTAAAGGGGCTTATACGGTCTTTGAAAACATCACGTTTAAAGAATGGGGAGGAGAAGGGTGCCGGTGGAGACGAGGCAAAGGCCAGAGCATCCGCCCCCAAGACCTCCCTTCCCACCGCCGCGGCTGGACCGTGCGTCCCAAGCGGGTCCTGAATCAAGGCCGCGAAATGCCGAGCACTCGGGACCTGCCGAGTGGTTGCAGCCTAACTTCATTCCTTAAACTCTTGTGAACAGATGCACGTTTTCCGCTCTTTCAGGTCCAGTCCATCGAGGCCAAGCTTGACTGCCTGCTGGATATCTACCAGCAGGTGCTGCGAAAAGGCTCCGCTCCGGCCCTCGCGCTGGCCCCCTTCCCGAGCCCGCCCTTCGAATGTGAACAGACGTCGGACTACCAGAGCCCGGGCGACGGCCGGGACCTATCGGGCCCGGCGCCGGGCGGCGGCCTCCCGCGCTCGGCCAGCGCGGGCCTGGCGCGGGGCCTGCAGCTCATCCTGGCGCCGAGCGAACTGGGCGCCCAGGCGCTCTACGCGTTCAGCCCCGCGCCGACGCCGGCGCCCGGGAGCCCGGGAGACGGCCCGGCGGCCCCGCGCGGCCTGGCGCCCCCGGCGGCGGCGAGTGCCGCCCGGCCGGCGGCCCCCGCCACCCTACAGATCCCTGCAGCGCTGCCGGTGCTCGGGCAGCTGCCCCACGGCCCCGCCGGCGCCCCGGAAGCTCTCCCCGAGCTCAGCGCCCGCCTGGCGCCCGCCAAGGACCGCCTCCCGGCCAGGGAGCGCGCCCTGCGCCAGAGCCTGGACCTGGGCGGGGCGGCCCTGCTGTCGGTCCGGCCCGCGGTGCCCCAGGACCCGGGCCGCTCGGTGTCGGCGCAGAACCTGGCCCGGTCCACCGAGGACCTGGACGTGCAGCTGTCGGGGAGCGAGTCCAGCGGCTCCAGGGGCAGCCAAGAGTTTTACCCCAAGTGGCGGGAATCCAAGCTGTTTATCAGTGATGAAGAGGCGGCGAGTCCAGAGGACACCGGGACGGACGCCTTGGACGCGGTGCCGCCGGCCCGGGAGCCCGCCCCGGCGCCGGACTCTCTCAGGACTGGACGGTCGCGATCATCTCAGAGCTCGTGTCCGGCGGCGGGGGGCGCTGACGCCCTGGGTCGGCCACACGTGAGGCTGAAATGAGGCCTCCGATTGCCCCCCACCCCGGGGCCCGGCCGCCCCTTAGCCATACACATCGCTGCATGAACTCTCTGGAAAGCCCTTCTCAAAGGTTGAACCCACAAAAATCAGGAAGAACATGAAAGGCAGTTCCTAAGCCCGTTATCTTTCAATTGCATGAAAATGCATGTTTAGGGGATGCTGAACTTCAGGGTACGACATTGCCCCTCACTCAGTAAGGTACCTTGAGTTAAGAATCCCGAGACACCGACCCTGCTCATGCTGCGGGGGTGGGTGTGAAACGTCAAGGTCAGGTCCATTAGAAGATTGAACTCTGTGTTTTGAAATGATGGCTGTTGACGCCTTCAAATGTCAGGCATTTCTGCTGGTGATAAAACGCAGAATTCATTTTCAAAATTTGGCCATAATGTACACGTGACACAGTGACCGTCATCAACAGCTGCTAACAAGTTACCCATAACACAGAATCGGGGTATCAGACATGGCTGCCTGTTCAAGATGTAGATGCCAACCTGTCCTACCCAGCCATTTTATCATTAATGTAATTTGAATGTCAATTTGTGTGCTTTTGGTGACTTAACGCTGTGGCCAGCAATTTTGCACATCATTTTCATGTTTGTTTGTTTTGTTTTTTTTATGACGAGAATGTTCTTCAGTTAGAAAACGTGCAAATAATGAAATTCAGGGCCAGTGGGGCAAATAGGCTGACTCTTTGACACCTTCGACTTCATGGAAACAAATTCCCTGACGGCTCTATCAGCTGCTACGCAAGCAACTGAGTCCCAAAGAGTGGATGGCACACGGGGGTGGGCTCACCCCTGTGCAGTGGCCCTGCCCAGGCCTGCAAGCTGCCTACAGATGGCCTGTGAGGGGCTCTTCCCACGAGGCTGAAAGCCAGGCAGGCTCTCGGGGAGGAGACATGAGACAGAGATGGAAATGGCTCAGAAAGAATCCTAACACCGGGAAATCAGTGATGCTCAAGAAAACGACCTTCCCCTCCAGGGTGATGAGAGGGAGGGAAGCAAACCAAAAGAAAAGAACTTGATTTTTTTTAAAAACAAATACTGTTAGGGAACTCAACTACCTAAATACCCCTTATTCTTATATATGAGCAGAGAGTTTTGCAAGGTATTTATTTTTTAATATGCCCTGAATGTGTTTTGCTATTATGTCATACATTTTGCATATGAAAGGCTAAAACTAAACCTCCTTTACTTTTTATACTGTCGTGGACATTTTCTATTCTCCCCAAGAATGTTGCCCACCCCTACTCTGAAAAATGATTGACTCAGTTTCCTGGTACAAGCTCATATAATCAGAAGCCAGGTAACCCTGGCAGGGTCTGCAAATCAAAACACAGCATGATGGCCAAAAAGACCAAGGGAAACAAATTAAGAAATATCTCTACCAGAAAGCAAGCCAAGGTGACCACTTGTTAGCAGCCAGAATGGCAACCCCAGACCATCAGAATTTCAGGGCCAGGGGAAGTTAGAGAGCAGGTGGATTAAACTCCAGCCACAGGAAGACTTAAAAAGAGTTTTCTCCTTGGCTGATATTGCTGCCTCCAGGATAACTTTTCCAGCAGCCAGGGGATGGATCAGGGCTGTCAACAGCTGCCCAAAGGCAGGACAAGGCCCTGACACCTGCCGAGTCCCTCCCAAACTCTCTTCCCCAACCTGCTTTCTCCACCCCAGATCCCCTTTCTCGTCCACAGGCTGTGGGCTCCCTGCCTCCCTTCACCAGCCTCCCTCCCCCAAGTAAGCAACTTCTCCACTCCACCTCTAATACACATCTCAACCCTTGTCCTTTTTTGATAAGCACTGAAATTTGGAAGGATTCCTCCTCTCATCCCACCTAGATCCTCGCACACACCCCTGGCATGCATCCTTCAGGGTCCACTTGGCTGCCAGAGACACTTAGAAAAGAGCACATCCATTTTACACTCCGGTTTGAAAGATGTTCTCAAACTCTTTAAGCCACTGTTTTTATTTCAAAACATAAAATTTTAGTCAATTATTAAATGCAGCATTTCATCTACCCATGTCTCCAAATTTGTGATACATCTTCCCAAGGAGGTTGTACACGAGAACACAGACACACACACACACACACACACCACCCCACCATGCCAGCAGGCCATCTCCAGGTATCACTTGAAGAAGAGGAAGGAACTTTCAGGTAGCACTGAGTCTCAGACACGCTCTGTCCGGGTCAAAGCCCACTGGCAGCAGGAACTCTGAATGTACTGAGGACCCCACCTTAGGCCCCGTTAGGCCTCAGACACAGCCCAGTCCATCTGGCATCACTGAAGATGCAAGATTCAGAAACAAACCCAAACCCATCACCGAGGGTTCATCACAGCCCAACATGGTAAACCATGCTGGGAGAAGCTTTCACACGCCCAAGCCATGACCATTTTGTGTCTGTCTTACTCCAGCACAAAACTTCTTGGATGTCGAA
This sequence comes from Bos taurus, assembly GCF_002263795.3. Taxonomy (NCBI): domain Eukaryota; kingdom Metazoa; phylum Chordata; class Mammalia; order Artiodactyla; family Bovidae; genus Bos; species Bos taurus. The sequence goes on from NC_037336.1 coordinate 12,650,759, forward strand.
AGCCTGTTGTATTGTGTGAAGCTATAGGGCTGTGTCTGCTGTGTTCCTGTCAGCGGAGCTGAGAGGGGTCTCTCCCTAACACTTAGCAAAGCCCCTTCCGTCAGCCCCAGTGTCTCGAAGCACAATTAGCTGAGTGCTGATCGGCCTCTGGCTTTCTCAGGCCTCGACCGTCTGCCGCCTCCGGTACATAGGGTTGAGCAAGCTAGCGCTTTATGGCAAACATCCCTTCTACGAGGTTCACTAAAAAAATTTTGCTCCGTCTGATCTAAATGTTTGCATTTTGTTCAACTAAATTAACATCTATAGATAGCAAGTTTTGTTTAAAGTAAAAGACACTCGATTGAGTTTTTCAGTCTTTTCTCTCTTGTTCTAAGGTGCCTTTCTCACCTCCCCTTGACTCAGTGATTCTGAAAATTCTTAATTTGCCAGAAAACAAGTCTCACAGAGAGGAGGGAATCAGGCACAAGGTGACTCGTTCTCATACCTGTGTGCAAAGCAAAACTATAAGGAATGATGAAACTGAGCAACTAAATGAATAGGTCACTTCATCCAGATTGAGAAAATACAATAAATGTTAACTTATCTCCCCAGAAGCTGATATTTTTTGCCTTAAAATGACATGGTTGTGTTTTTGTAAGAGAAACTTAATTTAATTATGTACATTTAAGTGAGCAGTTCTGGAAGTCACGTATGACAATGCAGTTGTCTGTTTCCTGAACACAAATGAATCAGGAATATCGTATCCATTTCAAGCTACCATTCAAATGTAATTTCCTTTGCTCTCTTTTACTGGGATTATTTGTTTTAAAGTAAAACATTAAAAAGATGTCTATAAACAGTTAGTGTGACTACTTTCATCTGGTACCAACTGGTTGGTTCTGAACTGATTGGGTCCCAGTAGATCAAGCAGATTTGGAGTTGAAATTAAAAATTATCTTTTTGCAGAATTCATGCTTCCAATGCAGGGGGTACAGTTTCAATCTCTGGTCAGGGAACTAAGATTTTCCATGCCTCATGGTACAGCAGAAAAAAAAAATTATCTTTTTGCAATGTTGATGAAGAAATCATTGATACTCTGGGATGGGAAAGGTTTGCAAATGTTGTTGAGGGTATCATAAGAAAAACTAATTTGATATCATACTAAATATTTATTTTTGTATATTTTTATACATTTTTATTTGATACATCAAAGCAAATGCCAGCATATGTGAGCCCTGTGTTAACTATAATAAAAGGGTTTGCTAAACAAGTGATAAGAAGTGGGAACCAGCACGCGCCCAAATGCTGGAGCCCCAGCTGCTCAGAATGGCCATTAACACCTATCCAGTGCTCCCCAGTGAGGGAGTGGAAAAGTGTTAGTCACTCAGTCGTGTCCAACTCTTTGAAAACCCACAGACTGTAGCCCGGCAGGCTTCTTTGTCCATGGAATTCTCCAGGTGAGAATACTGGAGTGAGTAGGTAGCCATTCCCTTCTCCAGGGATCTTCCTGACCCAGGGATCGAACCTGGGTCTCCTGCATTGCAGGCAGAGTCTTTACCATCTGAGCCACCAGGGAAGCTGAGAAGATGGGGGTGGGAGGGGGACTCCCAAAAGGGATCTTACCCTTCTGCCCTAAAAAAAAAAAAAAAAACCTCTTGTTTCACTGGCAGTTTTGCACTGTGTCCATGATGAATTCCAGTGGAATTATTTGATTTGAAAGGAGGCTCAGAATGTTGGGGGCTTCCTTGGTGGCTCAAATGGTAAAGAATCAGCCTGCAATGCGAGAGACCTAGGTTCAGGTTCGATACCTGGGTGGGGAAGATCCCCTGGAGAAGGAAACGGCAACTCATTCCGGTATTCTTGCCTGGATAATTCCATGGACAAAGGAGCCTGGCAGGCTAGAGTTCATGGGGTCGCAGACAGTCGGACACAACTCAGCGACTGACGCTTTCACTTTTCAGAATGTTGGAACTCTGGATCACAAAGCAAGGAGGCCCTAAGAAAGATGCTTTAAATGGAGGGAGGTGAGGGAAGGGGTGTCACCTGAGGGGCCTCCCCTCTGCCACAGCTCCAAGGGGCTCAGGCAGGTCCCTGCCTATTCTGTCACTTTTGGGAGGTGACACTTACTAGTGAAACTAACAAGTAAACACGGAATGTGCTTGCTTGACCAACTCAAAAATGTAAACAGCTTCCACACACTTTCTCACCTATTTTAAAGCATCTCTCACCCCAGCTTAAAAGCAAAATATACATACAATTACTCTGCCCTCATCACAAGTAGGTTCCCAGACCTTGAAGTGGTTACTTTCATCATTCTGGTTTCAACCACTTCAACTGCTTCTTTAATTTTTTTTTTTAATTTTTAATTAATTAAAATAATACTTCACCCTCTGGTTTACCTAACTCCAAGTTACTGACGTTTTCACTACATTTCAAAGCAAATTATAGGTGCATGCACTGCTCTGGAAGTCAAATAAATAAATAGATAACTCAAAGGCACGCTGGTGTGACATATATCTTTGCCAGCCTCCACCACTCACTTCATTCCTATCACGGTTTTGTCGCCTAGTTCAAGTCCAGTGTGCTCTGGGGTAGGTAAGTCTCGGGGTCCAAGGTTGCCATGCATGGTCACCTACTTCCTCCACTTCTCACCTACTAGCTTTTTCCTTTTTTAGTGATGTTCATCTCTGTCCATCACTTGCTTCTTCTTTCCTCTCCTTTGCCTTCCTGAGTGTGACTGCCTTCCTGCCTTGCCAACCCCTGCCCACTCCATGACCCCCAAAACTAGGTGTTCACACCTTCCCCTGGTGCAGCTCCTAAGTGAGCGGTGACAACCTCACACCAAATGCAGCCCAGGTCAACAGACGCTCTTGAGCACCGGAAAGTCCTCACCAAAGCCCTTCGGCCACGATCCAGCACCACCCCACTTTTCAGGACTTGGGGTGGGGAGGCCTCTGCCTTTTCAGATGGAAACTCGTGCCCAGTGAAGACTAGCTCTCTTGCTCTGGATCCCAACCCCCTCTTTCCTTACATCTGTGGCATCTCCCTCTCTGTTTTTTCCCCTGTAAACAGAAAGGAGCCTTTCCCGAGACCAGCAAAGTCAAGACCTCACCTTCCTCTTTATCTCCACATCTCACCTTCCCTTTAGAACCAACAATCGATAAATTGTAGAAGGTAATTCCATTTCCCCAGCATCTGTCCCCCAGCCAGCAGGACAGTCAAACCACGTCTGCCCAGCCCTCAGACAGCCAGCTCTGCCCTGGTCAGTATGACTTCTTTTTTTTTTTTTCATTTTAAACAAGAAGTTTATTTAAACAACAAGACGCTTGACTTGAAGGGAAAACTATCTAGGATTCATTTTTTTTTTTTAGCATGACTTCTTAGAAGCACTTCCCTCTTGGCTTTTCTGGGGCGATCAGCTATGCAAACACTCTTCCTTCCTCTTAAAACTGCTCCCAAGTTTGTCTCTGATCCAGTGGGTCAATCAGCCCAAGTCACTGGCCCAAGCTCCTTGTTCTCTTTGCTCCATGGTCAGGGTTCCCAGATCCCATCACCAGCCTCTCCCTTCTCTGGCCCCCACTCCCTCCCCAGGTGGTCCCATCCGTGACCTCCACTCTTAACACAGGGACCCCTCCCAACCATGGATCGCCTGCCCTGAACATTAGTTCCAAATGCCTCACTTGGGCCCAGAGTCACCTGCAACGCCCCAGACAAACTTCTTGAGGGGGGAAGGGCATCTCAAAATATTCCCCAAGGTCCTCCCACCAGGCCCCGCAGGCCAAGGTGCTCGAGAACCCTGAATGGATGAGAATGTCCTGGTCTCTTTGCTTTCAGGCGCTTCCAACCCCTATCTCAGAGGCCTTTCTCTCAAGAAGGGTGTGACCCTCATGCTTCACTCACCCTGTGTCACAGATTTGGTCTGTCACTTCTCACAAAGGTCTCTGGGCTTTTCCAAAGGAGAATCAAGAAGAAATTAATGAATGCCAAGTAGTGAGTAACCATGTTTCTGCAGAACCGGGAGCAGCAGCCCCTCTCTTGTCCCCTCCCCCAGGCCTCAGCATCCTTCCCCTCTGTCCCTCCCGCCTTCCCCAGCACGTGGGCTCAGATCCTATAGGTGGTACCCAGACCTAGGCTTGGCCCTTTCACCAGGAGGCCCGACTGCTCACACGTCCCTGTGAGTTCCAAGGAGAAAAAAGGGTTTCATCTCCCTTCCCCAGCCCCTGAACTGCATAAAAATCACATTCCTGATTCCCGCTTATCTTTATATCCTACCAATGCCAAGCGCATAGCCAGAACTGGCCTCCAGTCTTGGGATTCCAGACTTTAAATAGCAACTCATGTACACACAACTGTAAACAAAATAAAAAACGACATACTGTGTAGCATAGGGAACTCTGTTCAATATGCTATAATAACCTACTGTGAAAAACAGTCTATATACATATATACGTCATATATTATATAAATGGAGTCACATTGCTGCACACTTGCAAACTAACATAACATTGTAAATTAAGAAAACACTAAATTAAAAAAAAAAAGTTTAAAAACCTAGCAACTCATGGTTAGTGACTGCCCAGTGTTGTACCAACAAATGCTTCAGAGGTGGAACCTAATTTAACCCTCACCACCCGACCACAGGCAACCTGTCAGGATGGATTTGGCTGCAGGTTTGAGAAAACCCGAGGACATCCCATTATCTACCATAACTGAAGGTCAGAGGTGGGTAGTTCCACGCAGAGTACAATTTGCTCTGTGACATCATTAAGGTTCCCATCCAGCCTGCTGACTCCTGGTCAAGAGGAAAGTACCGGTGGTTCTTCTCATTGTCCACAAGGTGGCAGCACACAGCACCCGGATCACATCTAAGGGGGAGGGCACCCACTGGGATATATAAGCCCTTGGCTGACGGCTGGTTAGACTAAGGCAGCCCACCCCCACCCCCACCCCCGTTCTCATTCCTGAACCTGGCAGCAGTCACATATCTGCCATCATTGGCATAAACCACTCAAAACTCACTCTTTGGAGTTCTGTCACAGTCCAGATGGGTGGTCAAGATACAAATGTGGATTTGGCATCTTGGAAAGTTCTAGAACAGAAACTTAGGAAACCCTGCTAGGCAACTTATTCATGCCTTGAGGGACTTCGGGCTCTTTTGCTCTGAGAAACAGCCCTTCAGCCTCACCACCAACGGCTGGGCATCGGGAACAGCGCCTGATCGCCCACCTCCCAGGCTACTGGGGTGGACCACCTTCTGCCTGTCTTCACTGCCACGTCTCTCCCCTCCTGTGTCTACCTGACAGGGTCCTTCCAGAAAAGGACCTTCTTTAGAAGGCCCTGTTTTCATCCTTCCCCCCCACCCCCCAGACCAACCCGGGGAGCAGTTTCCTCTCCTGCTCCCTTTTCCTCCCCTGGGCCGCACGCCCGGAGACCCCTGCCTTCTGGACAGACTCACCCAGAGGCCCTCCTGCGCCAAACCCGTTCACCCACAGGGAGCGCACTCCAGAGGCCTGGCACGTGGGGCCACTCGTTTCACTGGATCTTTGCTGGCGGACTGCACCTCTCTCTCACACCCGAGCCTCCATGCGTCTCCAAAATGTGCCGAGAAGGCCTCCGAGGGCCAAAGATGAACCACGGACGCCACCTCGGGTCCTGCCTGTCGGGTCTTTCTTCAGATGCCTCCTCGCCTCTCGACTGCCCAGCAGAGATCAAGACCGTTTGATGGACAGAATGAACTCTGAAGGGGTCTGCAACCAAACGTTCAGTAACAGCAGGCCTGGGAGGGCCTAAGGGAGATGGAGCCCCCTCCCCGGTGGGACGGCATGAGCTGCGGCCAGGTCGCGGGTGGTCAGCGGCTGGCTCCCCGGACCAGCTGCAGCAGCTCGAGGCCTGCAGGGAGAGCACGGGGCGAGACCGGACTCTCCCGGCTGGCCAGGGCCCCGAGGGGACCTTGAGGGTGTCACCGGCCCGGGGCCTCCGCCCCTCCCTGTCCGCATCTCCTGGGCTTTTCCACCCCTCCCCGACGGCACCCCCTTCCCCAGAACTTGGGGTGGGGGTGGGGGGGCAGAGGGAAAGGGGACACCCGGACAGCCAGCAACGCAGGCGACCCTCGACAAACCCGAGATACAGACTCCACCCCTGAGTTCCCCGAGGTCACCTACCTCGGCCCCAGCTTTTGGGGTCCCGGCTGCTGACTCTCCAGACCATGAGGAACAGCCACTGCCGCGACTCCAGCGAAGCCACGAGGAGGACGCGCGTCAGGCCAGTGGCTGCGAAGCCCCTTTCCCGCTGGATGAAGGTCTGGCTGTGCGCCCCGAGGCGGAGCAGGTCAGCGTCCAGGTGGCCTGGAGGAGGGGGCGTGAGGATCACAGCGAAGAGGGAGGAGGGGCAGGGGAATGAGCTGCGGGAGGGCCCTGGGATATACTGGGGGAAAGAAGAGGAAGGGGCAGGGCAGGGACCCCTCTCCCACGATCAGCTCTTCCTGGTCCCTTTCGATGTAAAATTCCAAAGGGAAGGCGAAGTGCTCTGGCACAGTCCACCACCGCGACTTGAGCTCCATGTGCTACTCTCCCCGCTGGCTCTGAAGCGGGAAATCCAGGAACTTATCCTAGCACGACTTAGAGGAATCAGGAAAAACCCAGGGATGCACTAAATATTGTCAGTGAACAACCCACCCTACAGAGGGGTGGGCCTCGCCCACAGTTCCTCTCAAGAAAACCCTTCCCAACTGGCGTGCTCTTTCCAGTCCCTTCACCCTAATTGAATTATCTGATCTGTGTTTACCTCTCTGATGCCCAGGAATTCAACAGTATCTTCATTCTAATCTGAAAGATCTTGGAACAGATATGCTGGTGTGAACCAGGGCAGGGTTGAGGGGTAGAAGGTTCTGAAGCAGAAGTTTCCAAGTGGCCTCCCTGGTTTTGGACAGGCACTGTGTTTGACTGTTTGCTGTGTCAAAATGCCATGGACTAGGAGCTCATAAACAGCAAGCATGTCTTTTTCACACTCCTGGAGGCTGGGAGTCCAAGATCAAGGCATCAGCAGATTTGGGGTCTGGTGAGATCTCCCTTTTCATACTGATCTCTGTTCGTTTCCACGGCAAATCATTCAGTGTCACAGTAATCCAAGTCTATGCCCCAACCAGTAATGCTGAAGAAGTTGAAGTTGAATGGTTCTATGAAGACCTACAAGACCCTCTAGAATTAATTCCCAAAAATAAAGATGTCCTTTTCATTATAGGGAACTGAAATGCAAAAGTAGGAAGTAAGGAGATACCTAGGGTGACAGGCAAATTTGGCCTTGGAATACAGAATGAAGCCGGACAAAGGCTAACAGAGTTTTGCCAAGAGAACACACTGGTCATAGCAAACACCCTCTCCCAACAACACAAGAGAAGACTCCACATGAACATCACCAGGTGGTCAATACTGAAATCAGATTGATTATATTCTTTCCAGCCAAAGATGGAGAAGCTCTATATAATCAGCAAAAACAAGACCAGGAGCTAACTGTGGCTCAGATCATGGACTCCTTATTGCCAAATTCAGACTTAAATTGAAGAAAGTAGGGAAAACCACTGGTATGACCTAAATCAAATCCCTTAGAATTATACAGTTCAGTTCAGTTGTTCAGTCATGTCCAACTCTTTGCGACCCCATGAATTGCAGCATGCCAGGCCTCCCTGTCCATCACCAACTCCCAGAGTTTACTCAGACTTATGTCTATCGAGTCGGTGAAGCCATCCAGCCATCTCATCCTCGGTCGTCCCTTTCTCCTCCTGCCCCCAATCCCTCCCACCATCAAAGTCTTTTCCAGTGAGTCAACTCTTCCCACGAGGTGGCCAAAGTATTGGAGTTTCAGCTTTAGCATCAGTCCTTCCAATGAACACCCAGGACTGATCTCCTTCATAATGGACTGGTTGAACCTCCTTGCAGTCCAAGGGACTCTCAAGAGTCTTCTCCAACACCACAGTTCAAAAGCATCAATTATTCTGTGCTCAGCTTTCTTCACAGTCCAACTCACATCCCTACATGACCACCGGAAAAACCATAGCCTTGACTAGATGAACCTTTGTTGGCAAAGTAATGTCTCTGCTTTTCCATATGCTATCTAGGTTGGTCATAACTTTCCTTCCAAGGAGTAAGCATCTTTTAATTTCATGGCTGCAATCACCATCTGCAGTGATTTTGAGGCCCCCAAAAATAAAGTCTGACACTGTTCTCACTGTTTCCCCATCTATTTGCCATGAAGTGGTGAGACCAGATGCCATGATCTTAGTTTTCTGAATGTTGAGCTTTAAGACAACTTTTTCACTCTCCTCTTTCATTTTCATCAAGAGGCTTTTTAATTCCTCTTCACTTTCTTTGCCATAAGGGTGGTGTCATCTGCATATCTGAAGTTATTGATATTTCTCCCGGCAATCTTGATTCCAGCTTGTGCTTCTTCCAGCCCAGCATTTCTCATGATGTACTCCGCATATAAGTTAAATAAGCAGGGTGACAATATACAGCCTTGACGTACTCTTTTTCCTATTTGGAACCAGTCTGTTGTTCCATGTCCAGTTCTAACTGTTGCTTCCTGACCTGCATATAGGTTTCTCAAGAGGCAGGTCAGGTGGTCTGGTATTCCCATCTCTTGAACAATTTTCCACAGTTGATTGTGATCCACACAGTCAAAGGCTTTGGCATAGTCAATAAATCAGAAATAGATGTTTTTCTGGAACTCTCTTGCTTTTTCGATGATCCAGCAGATGTTGGAAATTTGGTCTCTGGTTCCTCTGCCTTTTCTAAAACAAGCTTGAACATCTGGAAGTTCATGGTTCACGTACTGCTGAAGCCTGGCTTGGAGTGTGACAATAGATTTAAGGGATTAGATCTGATAGAGTGCCTGAAGAACTAGGGACAGAGGTTCATGACATTGTATGGGAGGCAGGGATCAAGATCATCCCCAAGAAAAAGAAATGCAAAAAGGCAAAATGGCTGTCTGAGGAGGCCTTACAAATAGCTGAGAAAAGAAGAAAAGGAAAGATATACCCATTTTAATGCAGAGCTCCAAAGAATAGCAAGGGATGATAAGAAATCCTTCCTCAGTGATCAACACAAAGAAATAGAGGAAAACAATAGAATGGAGAAGACTAGAGATCTCTTCAAGAAAATTAGAGATACCAAGGGAACATTTCATGCAAAGATGGGCACAATAAAGGACAGAAATGGTATGGACCTAACATAAGCAGAAGATATTAAGAAGAGGTGGAAAGAATACACAGAAGAACTATACAAAAAAAGATCTTCATGACCCAGATAACCATGATGGTATGATCACCCACCTAGAGCCAGACATCCTAGAATGTGAAGTCAAGTGGGCCTTAGGAAGCATCACTACAAACAAAGCTAGTAGAGGTGATGGAATTGCAGTTGAGCTATTTCAAATCCTAAAGATGATGCTGTGAAAGTGCTACATTCAGTATACCAGCAAATTTGGAAAACTCAGCAGTGGCCACAGGACTGCAAAGGTCAGTTTTCATACCAATCCCAAAGAATGTTCAAATTACCAAACAATTGCTCTTATCTCACATGCCAGCAAAGTAATGTTCAAAATTCTCCAAGCCAGGCTTCAGCAGTACGTGAATCATGAATTTTCAGATGTTCAAGCTGGATTTAGAAAAGGCAGAGAAACCAGAGATCAAATTGCCAACATCTGTTGGATCATGGAAAAAGCAAGCGAGTTCCAGAAGAACATCTATTACAGTTTTGTGAACTATGCCAAAGCCTTTGACTGTGTGGATCACAACAAACTGTGGAAAATTCTTAGACAGAGGGAAATACCAGGGCTCCTAGAAATCTATATGCAGGTCAGGAAGCAACAGTTAGAACCGGACATGGAACAACAGACTGATTCCAAATTGGGAAAGGAGTACATCAAGGCTATATGTTGTCACCCTGCTTATTTACTTTATATGCAGAGTACATCATGTGAAATGCAAGGCTGGATGAATCACAAGCCAGAATCAAGATTGCCAGGAGAAATATCAATAACTTCAGATATGCAGATGACACCACCCTTCTGGTAGAAAGCCAAGAGAAACTAAAGAGCCTTTTGATGAAAGTGAAAGAGAAGAGTGAAAAAGCTGGCTAAAAACTTAACATTCAAAAAGCTAAGTTCATGGCATGCGGTCCCATGACTTCATGGCAAATAGATGCGGAAACAGTGGAAAGAGTGACAGACTACTCTCTTGGGCTCCAAAATTACTGCAGACGGTGACTGCAGTCATGAATTTAAAAGACATTTGCTCCTTGGAAGAAAAGCTATGACCAACCTAGACAGCATATTAAAAAGCAGAAACAGTACTTCACTGACAAAGGTCCATCTAGTCAAAGCTATGGTTTTTCCAGTAGTCATGTATGGATGTGAGAGCTGGACTATAAAGAACGCTGAGTGCAGAAGAACTGATGCTTTTGAACTGTGGTGTTGGAGAAGACTCTCGAGAGTCCCTTGGACTACAAGGAGATCCAACCAGTCCATCCTAAAGGAAATCAGTCGTGAATATTCATTGGAAGGATTGATGCTGAAGCTGAAGTTCCAATACTTAGGCCACCTGATGGGAAGAACTGACTCATTGGAAAAGACCCTGATGCTGGGATAGATTGAAGGCAGGAGGAGAAGGGGACGACAGAGGATGAGACGGTTGGATGGCATCACTGACTTGATCCACATGAGTTTGAGCAAGCTCTGGGAGTTGGTAAAGTACAGGGAAGCCTGGCATGCTGCAGTCGGTATGCGTAAGAGTTAGATACGACGGAGAAAATGAACTGACATGACATCTCCCTGGTTCATAGATGGCCTCTTTTTCACTTTGTCCTGATGTGGCTGAAGAGGCGAGCAAGCCCTTTGCAGTCTTTCAGAAGGACCTTCATATTTTCATCTGGAGGAACTCTCCCAAAGCCCCACCTCTAATACCATGGCCTTGCTGCTAAGTCGCTTCAGTCGTGTCCGACTCTGTGTGACCCCATAGACGGCAGCCCACCAGGCTTCCCCGTCCCTGGGATTCTCCAGGCAAGAACACTGGAGTGGGTTGCCATTTCCTTCTCCAATGCATGAAAGTGAAAAGTGAAAGTGAAGTTGCTCAGTCGTGTCCGACTCTAGCGACCCCAGGGACTGCAGCCCACCAGGCTCCTCCATCCATGGGATTTTCTAGGCAAGAGTACTGGAGTGGGGTGCCATTGCCTTCTCCGGCCTTAGAGGTTTGTAAATCAATGTGTGAGTTATAAGGTACACAAACCTCCAAACCATAGGGTCATGCCAGCCAATAAAGTAGGCTGTTTAGTCTCCTGCATTGAGAGAGAGGAACAAAGAACCTCTTTCTAGGGTGGGTGGGAGGGAGCCTATCATAAGATTCAGCTGTATGACTCTAAGAGTATTTGGATAAGCAGAGCCAGTTTTGTAAAAATGGGGCAATTTTTGGTTATCTTGACAATTTTTCAGAAGCAAGGAGATTGCTTGGTCTTGATTGCAGAATGTCATTTCTTTGTCTGGTTTCAAACCTAGTTACCAAGTATGTGGTCTTTCGACACCTCTTTCATCACAGTCACTGATTGGTCTTGACTGGTGAAACATTCTGCAGGAGATATTTATGTTTGGTAGGAAATGTTAGAGTTTGGTAGGAAATGTTAGAGTTTGGTAAGAAATGTTAGAGTTTATCTTCCAGCTTCCTGCTGCAACTCATGGGTCTGTTTTTTTTGTTTGTTTGTTTGTTTTTTTAATTTTCAGTCTCCTTTTTTGGATAAAGGACATTTATTGACAGGGTCTAGATTTGCAGTATCCCATCATCAGAATCCATTGACCTCTTGGTTATCTGGAGAACATGGTGTGTTTCTCTACTTTGGTTAGTCCCATGTGCCCTTGGCTGCAAGATAAGATGCTGAATTATTTTAAAAGATTATGACTGCACAGTAGCAGTTAGGATCAGACAGGATACAAGTTCTTACTAGAAATAAAGTAATTATCATTCCTACTAATAGGTTGCAAAAGAAAGAGTCTAGAGTTCGAAACCAGGCCATGAAATTAGGTCCCATTCCATCTGGATCTGTTCTAGAAAGCCAGGTCAGCTTTTATTTTGCATGTGTGTTAAGTCATTTCTGTCAAGTCCAACTTTTTGCAATCCTATGGACCATAGGCCACCAGGCTCCTCTGTCCGTGGAATTTCCCAGGCAGACTACTGGAGTGGGCTGCCATGCTCTCCTTGATCCAGCAATAGAACCCACATCTCTTACATCTCCTTCATTGATGTGTGGGTTCTTTACCACTAGAGCCACCTGGAAAACCCCATCTTTTATGTTAACCAATCATGAATTATTCTACCTGGCCAATAGTGAAGCAGGGTAGCAAACACTGTTGGAAGTAAAATGAACTTCTTAGCTGGCCAAGAAGTAAACAAAGACCGTGCCCTCATCCATAACCAGCATGAAACGAAGTTAAACTAATTTGTTGGACCTGAGCAGAGACCTGTGGCTTCTGATCAGAGACAAATTTTAGACCACCTTTTCTTGTTGGATTATTCCTACCGCTAGAATGGGAGCCCCCAGAGTAGAGATGAAGGGGGAGTTGGTTACCTGGCCAGGCTTCTTGCAAGCTCTGCTGAATAGTCCATTCTTCCCCCATTCTAGGTCTCTGAGCTTCTTTCTGAGAGAAGCAGTTTTCTGTAGGATTAGGTGTTTTAAAATTAGAAAGTCTCTAAAAGTTACTCTATATACACAAGATAGAATTTCAAAATACTCAGATGGAAGCATGTTGTCCACATTAAAAAAAAAAAAGTACCTTAGGCAGTGACTGCAGAGAACAGGATAGAGAACAGTTTTAAGATTCCTTAAAAACTTATAGCTCAAGTCACCGTGTTATCTGGCAACCCCACTCTTGGGTATGGAGCCAGAAAAGACTGAGTGACTGAACTGAACTGAACTGATTGCACACTTGGCTTCCCAGGCGGCACCAGTAGTAAAGAATCCTCCTGCCAATGCTGGAGACATGAGACACAAATTATGTCCCTGGGTCAAGAAGATCCCCTGAAGGAGGAAAAGGCAACCCACTTAAGTATTCTTGCCTGGAGAATCCCATGTACACAGGAACCTGGTGGGCTGCAGTCCATGGGGTTGCAAAGAATCAAACATAACTGAGCATGCACACACAGAGGCATAGAGGCATTGCACACTTAATAGACTACAGTGTAGTGTAAACATAACTTTTCTATGCACTGGGAAACCAAAAAGGTTGTGTGACTTGCTTTATTGTGATATTCACTTTATTGCAGTGGTCTGTACCCAAATTCACAATATCCTGGAGGTGAGCCTGTAGATACAGGAAAGCATCATGCCGCCTTTCAGTTCACCTCTGTTTTTGTTGTTTATTTGTTCAGTCGTGTCCTACTCTTCACAATCCCGTGGACTGCAGCACACCAGGCTTCCCTGTCCTTCACTGTCTCCCAGGGTTTGCTCAAACTCATGTCCACTGAGTCTATAATGCCATCCAACTATCTCATCCTCTCTCACTCCTTTCTCTTCCCACCTTCAATCTTTCCCAGCATCAGGGTCTTTTCCAATCAGGGTTGGTTCTTCACATCAGGTGACCAAAGTATTAGGGCTTCAGCTTCAGTATCAATCCTTCCAATGAATATTCAGAGTTGATTTCCTTTTGCATTGACTGGTTTGCTCTCCTTGCAGTCCAAGGGACTCTCAAGAGTCTTCTCCAACACCACAGTTCAAAAGCATCAATTCTTTAGCACTCAGCGTTCTTTATGGTTCAAATCTCACATCCATACATGAGTACTGGAAAAGCCATATCTTTGACTATACAGACCTTTATCGGCAAAATGATGTCTCTGCTTTTTAATGAGCTGTCTAGGTTTGTCATAACTTTCCTTCCAAGCAGCAAGTGTTTTTTAATTTCATGGCTGCACTCACTGTCTCCGTGATTTTGGAACCCAAGAAAATAAAATCTGCCACTGTTTCCACTTTTTTCCCATCTATTTGCCATAAAGTGATAAGACTGGATGCCATGATCTTCGTTTTTTGAAGACTGAGTTTTAAGCTAGCTTTTTCACTCTCCTCTTTCATCAAGAGGCTCTTTAATTCCTCTTCTCTTTCTGCCATTAGGTGGTGATATCTGCATAACTGAGATTATTGATATTTCTCCCAGCAATCTTGATTCCAGCTTCTGCTTCGTCCAGCCCAGCATTTTGCATGATGCACTCTGCATATAAAGTAAATAAGCAGGGTGGCAATATATAGTTTTGACATACCTCTTTCCCAATTTTGAACCAGTCAGTTGTTCCATGTCTCGTTCTAACTGTTGCTTCTTGTCCTGCATACAGGTTTCTCAGAGACAGTAAGGAGGTCTGGAGTTACCATCTCTTTAAGAATTCTCCACAGTTTGTTGTGATCCACACAGTCACATGCCAACGGATGTTGGCAATTTGATCTCTGGTTCCTCTTGCCTTTTCTAAATCGAACTTGTACATATGGAAGATTTCGGTTCACGTACTGTTGAACCTAGCTTGAAGGATTTGGGGCATTATCTTGCTAGCATGTACAGTACAGTAGTTTGTACAGTAGTTTGAATGTTCTTTAGCACCGACTTTCTTTGGGATTGGCATGCAAACTGACCTTTTCCAGTCCTGAGGCCACTGCTGATTTTTCCAAATTTTCAGTTCACCTCCAGGGGGCACCAAAGTATACTTATAATAGAGCAAAAGGACAGGTGGGTGCTGATTTCAAAGGTGGGCCTTGTTTTATTGTCTTGAGTTGAAGTTACCTACTTCATGTCATCCTGAGGTTCGGGGTGAGACAAAATATGCCATCATGACACTTTGATTATTTTTAATTAAAGTAATTTAAGAAATGTCTGAGGCAAGAGGGACATTTTTTAAACATTCTTTTTTATTTATTTACTTTCAGCTGAGAGAAGTCTTTATTACTGCCTATGGGCTGTACCTCTTTGTGGAGACTGGGGGCTACCCTCTCGCTGAGGTGCGTGGGTGCTCGTTATGGTGGCGTCTCTTGTTGCACAAGCTCTAGGTGCACAGGCTTCAGTAGTTCCTGCTCTCAGGCTCTAGGACGCAGGAAGAGGGTCATTTTGATCCCGCCTATCTCCCTAGAAGCAGGACATAAACTCCCCCGGGGAGAGGAGGGTTCCTTGCAGCCTGTGTATCAGAGGGTGGAGGTGGTGCCCTCAGACTGTCTGCTGGGAGAGCCATGGAGACCAAGGCCTGTCGGCCAGTCCTTCCTGCAGGTGGGATGGTTACCTCAGTGGTATCTGTTTGCTGGAATTGGCCCCCAGTATCCTCCTCTTGATAACCTGGGCTTTTATGGTAGGAGATGATGCCCAGCCAGGGAGCAGTGGGGTCCACTGTACGTATCAGTGAAAAAAAATGCCACCTGCCACATGAGTAAACAAAAAGTGTTGTCGTCAACCCAGCACATTACAGCCACCAGGACCACCCCAGTGGTGAGCCCTCGAGGGAACCTAGGGTGGAAACAGCTTGCCCACCGTCAAGCCCCCAGTGGGTGCAGCCACCCCCAGTGGTCACCCTGAAGGGACTCAGGATGGTGCACAAGATCCTAGCCCTAGGTAGCCGGGATGTATATCAAAGGGATGAATTCAGTGGTCCCAGACTCTTGCATCTCTCCATTCCAAGAAACAAATGATAAATTCCTTAACTTCAGATGCCAGGTTTTTCTTTCACTAAGCAGCAATCTTTTGATGTTCCATCACTACCTGGTCTTTGTTTCAAGTCTCCTCCATATCCAGTTCCTCCCGTCACTTCTTGAGAGCAGTATCTCAGAGTGACCAGAGATGCTATGTTTTGGGCTGTAGCTCTCAATTTTGTCCGCCGAATAAAACATCCCTCTCCACATTTATGTTGTACAATTTTTTTTTTCCAGTCCACATGAGACATGCAATGCAATGATGCAGGCGTCCCCGGAGGAGCCCTTTGCAGGGCCATCCTATCCACTTCCTCCCCTCCCTTCCTCTCACCCCCACCCCACACCCAGTCTCTCTCTCCTTCTTTACCCCCTCCACGGTACTTTCCTGTTAAGCATTCACAAGGCTTCTTTCTCCTCTAAGAAAGAAAACTCTGAGGATTGCCTTTCCTCAGAGGAACAGGGTGAAGTAAAGAAAAGAGAGACCACACAGCGATCTAACTAGTCGGGGCCACCCCTCTGCTGTCAGATGGAAGGGCAAGTTCGACGGGACCACATCCTCACAAGAGGCTCCAGCTTCCAAGTACTTCATTGCTGCTGTTTTTAAGTGCCAACCTCCCACGGTTCCTGTTTCCATCTGTCCCGTGATGAGGATGTTTGCATAACGGTGTTAATGATGTGGTCCTGTCAGAAGCTTGGAAGGTTTCTTTAGACAAAGATAAGAATATAATCCCTGAGCTCCCCGCAGCGGTCAGAGCCCATGTCATTCTGAGGATCTCAGAGGGACAGTTGCCTACAGGTGCTGGCCACCCGCGGCGAGAAGCTGTCTGGAGCCAAGAAACCTCTGGGACTGCCGTCCACATGCAGCGTCCTGAGGTGAGCTGCTCTCGCTTGTGCTGGGTGGGGATGCTTTCCACTCCATCTGGGCTGCTTCCTTCATGGGAGGTGAGCACTGGGTCTTCTCTCTTTCAAGATCCAGGCCAATCTGTTTGGAGGCCTCCATCTGGGAGCAGAAGTGGAATTTTAGACTGTGCCTCCTCTGATTTTCCTGTGTGCGTGACCATAGCTTTAGTTGTTGTTTGTATGCGGGTCATGTGACCATAGCTTTAGTTGTTTGTATGCGGGTCATGTGACCATAGCTTTAGTTGTTTGTATGCGGGTCATGTGACCATAGCTTTAGTTGTTTGTATGAGGGTCATGTGACCATAGCTTTAGTTGTTTGTATGAGGGTCATGTGACCATAGCTTTAGTTGCTTTTATGTGTGCCGTGTACGCGTAAGCCACTCATGGTCCATCCTTTTCTGGGAGCCAGGCCACTCTGGAGCCTCTGTCTGGGAAAGGAGGTGGAATTGGGGGCTATGCCTCATCTGATTCTTCGTGGGACCACGCATTTCTTACGTGTCGGTGCTTGCATTGACCACCTGAGACATCTTTGGTGAATACAGGGCTCACGTTTGAGGACACCAGGGTATCCTTCCCTACTGCGCTGGTTTCGCCTGTGGTGGAGTGTTAAGATCTTCCCTTTTTGAACTGGCTTTATCTGTTATCTGGGCAGGACTCAGCCTCCTCTCTCAATCGTCCTGCTATTTATATTTTGGAGTTTCTGTCCTCAGGCAACGAATCCAAATTACTCCCCCAGGGTGTCCATCTACCTTCTGCCTCATCTCTAGATTTTGATAACAATTCCTTTCCTCTTGGTTTCCACTAGAAATTAAGGTTTTTAAGAGTTGGGGATTCTAATCTAAATATGCAATTGCAGCTACTAAAATAATATAGCATTTCGGTATACAGTAGGTACATTCCACTCAAATGTGGGATGTACATTTTGAGTAAGGAGTTTTATGCACAGTTGGGCTGAGATTAGATTAAGCTTAATTGAGTAAGTGAATTTTGTTATTAAAAGTAATTAGACTGTGCAGGACTAGATTTGTTTCCTCTCTGCTAAAAGAACAAGTTTACTTAGAATAAAGTTACTTAGTAAAAGCTTTTGATAACAGATTATGTAGATTTCCTTGCCTTTAAGTGATCTGTATTTGTTTTTAAATATTCACAGTGACCTATGATTCTGTATGACCAAATGTATTTTAAAACTTTTTGATACTTTTGATGAATTTCCTATCAAATTCTAAAGTTGTTTTTTTTTTTTTTTTTGCTTTGGCTAGCTTTGGGATAGTTCAGAGGGCCCTTGAGGCACCTCAGAAAGGGCTTCCCAGGTGGTGCTAGTAGGAAAGAACCTGCCTGCCAATACAGGTGACATAAGATGCAAGTTAGATCCCTGGGTCAGGAAGACCCCCTGGGGGAGGGAACAGCAACCCATTCCTGTATTCTTGCCTGGAGAGTCCCATGGACAGAGGGGCCTGGTGGGCTGCAATCTGTAGGGTCACACAGAGTTGGACATGACTGAAGTGACTTAGCACGCATACATATTAAACTGACTAGAATTGATTGCCATGCCAAATTACATGGAAAGCATTGTGAAGTGAGTGATAAGCCATTGTATGGTACAAATAAATGCTATTAATACAGACATTCTAGAAACTATATAAAGCTTCTGAAATTTGTGTATGCTCTGGTATAATGTTATAAGTTTAGTTGTTATCTTACAATGTTGTATGTAACAACTTAGATAAACATCTTTTCCAAAAAGACTTCCAATCACATCTTTAACTTTGCCTTTTAAAGACCTTTCTCATTCACAGTCAGCAAAGTTGATACTTTTCAAAACTGCTACATCTTCAAGAAGAATACTAGAAAGGATGTTTTGACAAAACTAGGTTTCCGATAACTTCTAAATCATACTGTTAAACTAGGTAAGAAATATTAATGGAAACTCCAAATTCATAAATGTTAGTAAAAAGGATCAGTCATATAGTGCCGGGGTCCAGCCCCGGCTGATCCAGGGTATTCGAAGCGGGAACGGCGTCGGCGACCTATTTATTTAAATATTTTATCAAAGATATAAAGAGTAATAGGATGAGGATAGCTCAGTAGAAAAATTCAGTGGAGAAAAGAGGCTGAGTAGCTTGGTTTACGCGGGAGACCAATAAAACTTCAAGACAAGAAGTTTGCACCATTTACGTAGGCCACAGGCGTCCTTCCGTTCTCCCGAAGGAGAGGAGACACTGAGGCCTCCCTGGTCGGATCTTAGAAGCCCAGGCATAATTAGTAAGCATGGTGGGTTCCGCGCTCCAGATGGAGACTCAACCAGAGTGAGAGAGAGAGCGACATGGGAAGACCAGTATTTCGAGAAACTGATTCCAATTCTTTATTTTCCAGAGTCTGTTTTTATACACTGAGATGTTATACAAAAGTCACGCGGGGACAGCAGTCCTGACTTTTATTAAAGTCAGGTGCTTCACACAAATATATACAGAGGTCTTAGGGGTGTTACATCATCTTCTGGCCAGGGGGGCCTGCTGACAATTTACGACCCTCTCCTTGTGACAGTGGTCAGAACACTTTTTTCTCCAAGGGTGATTATTCTTAAAACAGACGCCACCCAAATAAAGTTACATCCCTATAGGGTGAGGGTGTAGTGGGTTTTAGTTAAGGAAAGAATTTACTTAGCCTAAGGTCTAACGTGATTAATATCAAAGGTTAATACTTATTTCTTCTATGTATTCATTAATGTGTGTAAGGGCAGGGGATATGGAGACTTAGCAACAAACATTGGCTCAACAAATGAAAAACCCTTCACCAATACAATTTCTAATCAGCCCATTATACTTATAGTTTTCTAACTTTTCTAAGGAACCTGTTTTTAGAAGGTTTAAAGCATCTCATACCTCTCACAGTTGGGAGGCTGTGAGCAATCACATGTGGCCGGACAAGCCTGTCAGGCAGGCTAGAGAACCTTCAGAGGAGTTTGTAGGTTAAAACACTCTTATCACGCCCAGGAATTATTATTAACTGGAGCTCTAAGTTAACTCCTTCTCCGAAAGAGGTGGTGGGGGACAGCCCCCCGTAAAGTCAGAGGTGCAGGTGAGAGCACAAAGTAGTAAAGTAGGCAGGCTCTGGTTATGGGGGTAGATGCTCGAGGATTTACAGGGGGACTCCTGAGGCTCGATCCCGCCTTTGCGTATGTCGAGCCTCCTTCCTCATGACCTTTGCCATGGGCGGAGTACCTCACTCTGGCCCCCAACAATATAGGACTCAGTAAACTGATGAATATGATTATAATTTTTTCCCTAAAATATTACTGGCTTTTAATCTATGTCTCTCCTAAGGAAATCTTTCCCCCTAAGTATAGTTATGACACAGTCAGAAAGTTAAAATCAATAGATAAGTATGGGTATTGGAACCCAAAGCCTAAGTCCAATTACAAATTACATAACAGCAGGGCCAAGGGGTTTCATCAGGTTCAAATAATTGTAGATAAAGAGGGAAAGAGAATTGCACTATTTACTAAAGATTCTAAGGAATATTCCCTGCCGAACGCTGATCAGTTCCAATCCACGATCACTCTTCATTGCCCCTGTACAGCAGGAAGTAACCAAGAATGGTCATCACCTCTTTCCCCACAAAACTGTGGAATGGACATTTAGAATCAGAAATTGTAATAGTGTACAACAAATCTGACTCCATATTAGATCG
Organism: Bos taurus; assembly: GCF_002263795.3. Taxonomy (NCBI): domain Eukaryota; kingdom Metazoa; phylum Chordata; class Mammalia; order Artiodactyla; family Bovidae; genus Bos; species Bos taurus. Next base: position 12,671,023 of record NC_037336.1, read on the forward strand.
GTTTCTTTTACTTTAACCTTTGTATTCTATTGGTTTTGCTACAAGTTGATCACTAAAGGGATGTTGCCTACAGGTTAAAGTATACATAATGAACCTTCTCAGGAAACCCTCTCCCCATGCTTGAATGTTAAGCTAAAATACCTTTGTTCAGCTCACAGGAACATCCTGACCCAGCCCACCTCTGAATGGCTTCAGGTAAGAAGGAATTACTATCAGATCAGATCAGATCAGTCGCTCAGTCATGTCCCACTCTTTGCAACCCCATGAATCGAAGCACGCCAGGCCTCCCTGTCCATCACCAACTCCCAGAGTTCACCGAGACTCATGTCCATCGAGTCAGTGATGCCATCCAGCCATCTCATCCTCTGTCATCCCCTTCTCCTCCTGCCCCCAATCCCTCCCAGCATCAGAGTCTTTGCCAATAAGTCAACTCTTCGCATGAAGTGGCCAAAGTACTGGAGTTTCAGCTTTAGCATCATTCCTTCCCAAGAAATCCCAGGGCTGATCTCCTTCAGAATGGACTGGTTGGATCTCCTTGCAGTCCAAGGGACTCTCAAGAGTCTTCTCCAACACCACAGTTCAAAAGCATCAATCCTTGGGCGCTCAGCCTTCTTCACAGTCCAACTCTCACATCCATACATGGAATTACTATATCCCCTCCCAAATATGGCCAAAACCAGAAGATACTTGCAACAATTTATGTCCATGGGGTCACAAAGAGTCAGCAGACACGACTTAGCAACTGAACAACAACAACAAATAACCTATATTGCCATCTTATAAAATTCTCATTTCTTACATTAACAAATGTGTGACTGAGCCTATGATAAAATGAGAACATATAGTTCCATATGAGATCAATGATTGTAATAGCAAAACTCTGGATATGGAAAGAAGTAACAAGAGGGAATATTTTCCTAGACCATAAGAGGCTAGTAAGACAGGTGGTCCAGAGACTTTTGGATACTAGTAAAGGTCTAGTATAGCACATTGAGTGGCCTACCAATGAAATTTTTGCCAGGCTGGAGATAAACATTCCTAGCACCATAGGATGAAATGGTCATGAAATGCCACCAAAGAGTCAAATTTATAACCATGAAGGGGCTCTACTGACTAAAAATTGTCACTTGCCATCTGTGGATGGTGACTGCAGTCATGAAATTAAAAGATGCTTGCTCCTTGGAATAAAAACTATGACAAACCTAAACAGCATATTAAAAAGCAGAGACATTACTCTGCTGACAAATATCCATCTAGTCAAGGCTATGGTTTTTCCAATAGTCATGTATGGATGTGAGAGTTGGACCATAAAGAAAACTGAGCACAAAGAATTGATACTTTTGAACTGTGTTGTTAGAGAAGACTGTTGAGAATCCCTTGGACTGCAAGGAGATCCAACCAGTCCATCCTAAAGGAAATCAGTCCTGAATATTCATTGGAAGAACTGATGCTGAAGCTCCAATACTTTGGCCACGTGGATATGAAGAACTGACGCATTTGAAAAGACCCTGATGCTGAGACAGATAGAAGGCAGGAGGAGAAGGGAATGACAGAGGATAAGATGGTTGGATGGCATCACCAACCCAATGGACATGAGTCTGAGCAAGCTCCAGGAGATGGTGAAGAACAGGGAAGCCTGTTGTGTTGCAGTCCATGGAGTTGCAGAGTCAGACACGACTGAGTGAATGAACAGCAAAGTCTACCCCTCCACTGACCTTCATCATCCCCTGAAAGGAGTTTACGGTGGAGATCAGGAGTTAGGTACTCCATGCTCAGGGGAAAAATTGGCACAACAGGCCTTTATATAGTTAGATATTTTCAGAAGAAAGTCCAAATTCTTGCATCTTCTCATATATAGAAAAGCATTAAAATTACTAATGGTGACATCTTCTTTGGCCATTGAGATGAGAAATGCTTTTGGAGGTAAAAATGGAGTAGCTATGTCAGACTCAGATGCCATCAACCATTAATTAACCATTAACCATTAATGTGGGTACCTTTATCAAGTTTATGATTAACCTCCTTATCTGAACCTTTCTTTTCTTGTTCAAAATGTGTTCTCCTGAAGATTGAGGAAATTGTAACCAAACAGGACTCTACAGAGCCTTGCCAGGACAGGCCTTCCCTATATCCTCTGCCGTAGCTCCTCTCTGAAGTTCCCAGATAACGGTATTTGATGCACATTTCCTGGGTTGTTTTACAGATGTGAAAGTGAAGTGAAGTCTTTCAGTCATCTCCGACTCTTTGCAACCCCATGGACTGTAACCTACCAGGCTCCTCTGTCCATGGGATTTTCCAGACAAGAGTACTGGAGTGGGTTGCCATTTCCTTCTCCAGGAGATCCCAACCCAGGGATCAAACCCGGGTCTCCCACATTGTAGGCAGATGTTTTATCATCTGAGCAACCAGGGAAGTCACAGATGTGAAAACCCCCCACCAAATGGAAGATATTAACTACTTAATGACCATGAGCACATAGCCCCAGGCCTCCTGGAGCCTAAGGACTGATAATGTTAACTCCTGTGACACCACCCTGTGACCTCACTATCAGCCAATCAGAGAATTGTGCACAGGACTGATCACACACCCTGCACCCCTCACTCCCTCCCCTGGCTTTTAAAAATGTTTTGCTAAAGCTCTTCAGGGAGCTCAAGGTTTTTAGGGCATGAGCCCCTTCTTCTCCTTTCATTGTCCTGCAATAAACCTTTCTCTGCTTCAAATCTTTCACTGCTTTTGGTCTTACTGTGTGTTGGGCACATGAATTTGCACTAACAATCTCACAGAAGGTGCTGAAGCAAACAGACAATCTATTAGAAACAGAAAGCTTCTATTGCCCAGGCTGTTCAGGGAAATTAACATTCAGTAGCTCTACTTCTGGCTGACAATAGTAACATTTTCAACTCCCAGATGGCTTCAAAATACAGAAAAAACAAAATCCTATAGTGATGATATTACCAGTTGATCAGCTTAGACTACTCTTGGTAATTTCATTTCCCTGCCAGTGATCAACTTAGGAAATAGCTGTGTGTACCAGTTTTGAAATGAGGTGAAACCTAAAATGTCCTTCTCAAAATAGATCAAAAAGAAGTTTGTCCTTCCTCTTCTTCTCCTGGTGGTTATGATTAGATATGATTTGGGAAAGACTACAACCTGCCTGGAGATGAAGCCAACACAGCAGGAGTGGGCAAGGGAGGAGACCAAGAAACTGAGTCTCTGGCCAGCACCCTGCACCCAGCTCCTGTTATGGACAATTACACTTCCTTTTTCTTCCACTAGAATTTCCACAACTGGTGGGGAAGCGAGGGGGGGTGCATGGGGGCAGGTATGATTTCCTGGCTTTACTGAAGTATTATTGACAGGTTAATCTTTATATATTCAAGGTTTTACACCAAAATGGTTTTGATCTGCATATACATATGTATTAAGTGAAGTCATTCAATTGTGTCCCACTCTTTGCGACCCCATGGACTGTAGCCTACCATGCTCCTCCGTACGTGGGATTCTCCAGGCAAAAATACTGGAGTGGGTTGCCATTTCCTTCTCCAGATCTTCCCGACCCAGGGATCGAACCCGGGTCTCCCGCATTGCAGGCAGACACTTTACCATCTGAGCCACCAGGGAAGCTCATACATATGTATTAATTACCCTGAGGTCCTGAATGAACTGGTATTCCCCAGTAGCAGGTTTTTTGACACGCAAAAATGCGGCTTTATAGAGAAGTCCCTGGCAGTCCAGGAAGATCCCACAAGTGGCAGAGCAGTTAAGCCCGCAGCCACAACTGAAGCCCTAGAGCTCCATGCTCCGCAACAAGAGAAGCCCCCGCAAGGAGAAGCCCGCACAATTAAGTGAAACGTAACCCCCACTCTTGGCAAGTAGAGAAAGCTTGAGTGCAGCAAGGAAGACCAGGCACAGCTAAAAATAGAAAACAAATAAATAGTAAAATGGGGACTATTTTTTAAATTATTTTTAATTAGAGGATAATTACCTGACAATATTGTGATGGTTTTTATCATATATTGACATGAATCAGCCATGGGTGCCCCTATCCTGTGAGAAAGCCCTTCTCCTGGATTGCCACTTAGAGCAGAACGTTCCAGAAGAAACACCTAAGGCTTCTTGTGTTTCATGACATCTTCCTCCTTACCTTTCATCCCCTGGACATATCCCAATTCCTGCAACACCGCTCATTGGAAAGTGATGTCACCTGTAGGTGGGGTTACCCTAAGCAAGGAGGTTGGAGGTGGGAACTTCACCAGGGACTAGGCACCCAGGGGACTCCCTCAGACCCAGGATACTGCAGCCTTGGGACCCAAGCCTACCCAAGCTCCAGGGATGTCACACCAGCCCTGGTCACCATACCTAAGGGGAATAGAGCCAGCATTTCTTTTCCACTTTTTTAAGATATAATTTTTCCTTAATTTGTTTATTTTTAATTGAAGGATAATTACAATATTGTGTTGGGTTTTGCCATACATCAACATGGCTCAGTCATAGGTATACATATGTCCCCTCCCTCTTGAGCCTCCCTCCCGCCTACCACCCCATCCCACCCCTGTAGTTGTCACAGAGCCCTGGTTTGAGTTCCTTAAGTCATACAGCAAATACCCCTGGCTATCTACTTTGCATAGGCTAGTGTATACGTTTCCATGCTGCTCTCTCCATCAGTCCCACCCTCTCCTCCCCCGTGTCCATCAGTCTGTTCTCTATGTCTGTGTCTCCATTGCTGCCCTGCAGACAGGTTCATCAGCACCATCTTTCCAGATTCCATATATATGCAATAATATACGACATTTATTTTTCTCTTTCTGACGTACTTCACTCTGCAGAATAGGCTCTATTTTCATCCACATCATTAGCACTGACTCAGATGCGATCCTTTTTCTGGCTGAGTAAAATTCCATTGTGTATATGTGCCACAACTTCTTTATCCATTCATCTATCAGTGGACATCTAGGCTGCTTCCATGTCCTAGCTATTGTAAATAGTGCTGCAATGAACATTGGGATATATGTATCATTTGCAATTCTGGTTTTCTCAGGGTATATGCCCAGTAGTGGGACTGTTGGGGGCATATCGAAGTTTTATTCCTAATTTTTCAAAGGGATCTCCATGCTGTCTTCCGTAGTGGCTGTCTCAGTTTGCATTCCCACCAATAGTGCAAGAGGGTTCCCTTTTCTTCATACCCTCTCTAGCATTTATTGTTTGTAGATTTTTTGATGATAGCCATTGGGACCAGTGAGAGGTGATATCTCACTGCAGTTTTGATTTGCATTTCTCTAATAATGAGATGGTGATGGCAGCCATGAAATTAAAAGACACTTGCTCCTTGAAAGAAAAGCTATGACCAACCTAGACAGCATCTTAAAAAGCAGAGACATTACTTTGCTGACAAAGGTACATCTAGTCAAAGCTATGGTTTTTCCAGTAGTCATGTACGAATGTGAGAGTTGGACCATAAAGAAAGCTGAGTGCTGAAGAATTGATGCTTTTGACCTGTGGAGTTGGAGAAGACTCTTGAGAGTCTCTTGGACAGCAAGGAGATCCAACTAGTCCATCCTAAAGGAAATCAGTTCTGAATATTCATTGGAAGGACTGATGTTGCAGCTTAAACTCCAATACTTTGGCCACCTGATTCGAAGAACTGACTTATTTGAAAAGACCCTGATGTTGGGAATGATTGAAGGCAAGTGGAGAAGGGGACGAGAGAGGATGAGATGCTTGGATAGCATCACCAACTCGATGTAGATGACTTTGAGTAAACTCCGGGAGTTTGTGATGGACAGTGAGGTCTGGCATGCTGAAGCCCATGGGGCTGCAAAGAGTCAGACACAACTGAGTGACTGAACTGTTCTGAACCTTTGTTGGCAAAGTAATGTCTCTGCTTTTTAATATGCTATCTAGTTTGGTCATACCTTTTATTCCAAGGAACAAGTGTTTTTTAAAATAGATGTCTTTTAAAATAGATAAAATAAGGGACAAATCTTGAGATTGTTGAGCCCCTGGATGAGAGGTGGACTACTAAACCCCAGGCTTAATAACATTCCAAGTTTCACAAGACAAAACAAATAGCATTAACATGAAACCAGAGCTGCAATTTGGTCACAGATTGATGAAGATATCAGTTTGCATTCTGGGATTAATAGCAGGAACTCTGAACTGCAATCTTTGAACTCTCATCCAGAGAGCAGACTTACAGCCGGGGACCTTTTCCCAACTGGGACTCCAAATGTGCTGTGACAAGGGACTTCCCAGCACTCCTTGAGTCTGGATGTTGGTCAAAACCCAATTTGGTGATGTATCCTCTGCTGTTTCTATTTCTCTTTTCTTTTAATGTTAGTATATTGAAAGTCAGTTAGATAATTCTCTAATAAATATTGTTATTATTTATTTGTATAGAACAAGTGGCTTATTTTGTTAACAAATCCTTTGAACCTGAAACAAAAGTGAAAACTTTCAACAAAACAATAGCCCCCGCGGGAGGTTGTTTGTATTTTTGATGGAGCTGCATGAGCTCTTTGTGTGCATTGCAGACCAATTCATTGTGGGTTTCTTTGCCAATATTTTTCCTATTCTGAGGTTTGCCTTTGTCTTCCCTTTAGGGTTTCCTTTGCTGTGCAAAAGCTTTTGAGATTAATTAGGTCCTGTTTTCTTATTTCTGGCTTATTTTCCATTATCCTAAGAAGTGCATGTAAAAAATATTTGATGTAACCGATGGCAAAGTGTGTCCTTCTGAAATATTCCTCCAGAATTTCCCAGGATCTGTGCTTATACTTGGAACCTTATATTACTTGGAGTTTCTTTTGGTGTATGGTATTAGCAAGTCTTCCCATCTCATCCTGTTTTTCATGGTTTGAGGAACTTCCACAGTGTCATCCATCATGGCTCTTACCAAGTTCCATCCTCAACCTCAACGGAGGTGAGTTCCCTGTTGTCCACACCATCTCCACAACTTACTGTCTGTGGAGGTTTTGACAATGGCCATTCTCAGGGGTGTGAGGTGATACCTCGTGGTACTTCGGATTTCCGTTTCTCGAACACAGCGATGTTGACAACTTTTCATGGAACTTACTTAGAAGGGGGTGATTGAAACTCACCTGTTGGAACCGGCCTCTTGAAGGTCTGCCCAAGTTGGACTTCCTATTCGCCGACGAGCTCTAGGACACTTTGTGAGGGGAGATGTTTCTTCCTGGCTGCCCTGCGGGCCTTGTGAATATGGAGTGCCGGTCCACACACCTTTGCAAGTGGTTTTATGGCAGAAAACCACAAGGCCACCGCATGTCTTCAGGCCTCATGATAATTTTTTTTTCTACTATAATTTCATTGTTACTGTGTGTTGGAGTAGAGTTCATTTGTGTTGTCCTGTTTGTTTCCGGGGTACAAGAACTTGATTCAGTTCTGCTTAGACTCCTCTGTTCTCTTCCGGGTTCTATTTTCCTGTGAGGTGAGTACTGTGTGTTCTCTAGCCTTTCGTGTGGTATTCAGCCGTCCTTTTGTCTTCTCCATTTGATATCTGTTAAAGTGAAGAGGTTCATTCCAACGTCTTAATTGCTTCTTCTGCCCTAACATTTTCTTTTTAAGAATCAGAAGTTGGTCTTGTAAGTTTGTGAGACTTTCTCTTGTGTAAAGGAGTCCCTTTGTATGAATTTTTAGATTCCACCAGTCAGGGTTATCGTATGTTATTTTTGTCTCTGATTCACTTCCTTTAGAATCCCAGTCTCTGGGTCCATCCATACTGTGGCCACTGGCATTATTCTGTGCTGTTTTTTTGACTTAGCAGGATTCCAGTGAAGAGATGTACCTCTTGGACTTCAGTTTCTGTTTTTAGACAACTGGTTTGATTCCAATGTCTTGGTTCTTGTAAATCATGCTGCCCTGAAAACAGAAGTGTGTGTGTCATCTCGAATTCTGATTTTCTCTGGCTCTAAGCCCAGGAGTGGAGGAGTAGGATAGCCCGATCAGAAGTGTCGGCTAAAATTTATAGTCGCAACCTGGAAGGAGTTATTTTATTTGGTGGGAATGTTTAGGACTCTGAGCCCAGGAGATAGCATCTCAGTAGCTCTGAGGAAACTGCTGCAAGGAGTCAGGAGGGTTAAGTCAGGCTACAGGAAAATTTGCAACAAAGGCAGCAGGCACTCTGAATATCAAAGATCAGGTATCAAATTAAGGGATTTAGCATTCTGTGTATGGGAAGATGCAAGCCTCTGGGCTCCCTGAATTTGTATTCATCTCAGCTATCTGGGGTGAATCGCGTTTCCTTGTTCACCTTGCTTCTTGCATTCCTCCAGCTCCTCAGCAATCACTGTGATGGGGTGGCAGCCTCTGCAGGATTGCAGTCTGGGGAGCCCTCATTCACATTTGGAGGCCAGAAATTGTTGATGGCTGTGACATTTCTTGTTTCTTCATATGGCAGGAGGTATTTTCATTTCACAGGAGGTTTTCCTATGCTTAGTTTTTTTGTTCATTTGTTTGTTTGTTTAAGAAATCCTATGCCTCTTTGCATAATTCCTGTACCCATTTACATTCCAGCAAAGAGGGAAGGTGGATTCCTTTTTCTCTGAGCCCTCTGTGGGACCTAGTTTCAGTAGGTCTTTTTGATACTGGTCTTTCTGAGCAATATGAGGGGTAATCCCTCACGTTGGGTTTGATGGGTCTCACTTTAGGAGGTAGTCATGTGAAATATGTTCCCAAGTGTTTTGGACTTTAGACAGTGTGAATACAATGTACCTCTTGAAATTGGGTCCCGCTTTGAATTCTTTTTTGATGATTTTCTCAGGGACATTACTTGAAGGGCAGGTGCTGTTTACAGCCTCTCAGGCCTTTTGAATAAAATTAGGCTTCTCTGCTGGCTCAGTCAGTAAAGAATCTGCCTGCTATGCAGGAGACCCGGGTTCGATCCCTGGGTCAGGAATTTCCCCAGGAGAAGGAAACGGCAAGCCACTGCAGGATTATTGCCTGTAAAATCCCATGGACAGAGGAGCCTGGTGGGCTACAGTCCATGGGGTCACAAAGAGTTGGACACGACTGAGTGACTCAACCACCACAGGCCTTTTGAATAGTAAGACTCCTTGAGAACAGGTTATAAGGTTGTTTTACTGTATGTAGCCACAAGGTGGCAGCAGCTCTTCATGTTCAGCTCTGGTTCCTCGGGCAGGCAGAGCCTCAGGGAAAAGCCTGTGTGTGCATGGATTTTCAATTAGAGTGGAATACTTTGGCCACCTGATACGAAGAACAGACTCATTGGAAAAGACCCTGATGCTGGGAAAGATTGAAGGCGGGAGGAGAACAGGACGCCAGAGGATGAGATGGTTGGAAGGCATCACCGACTCGATGGACATGAGTTTCGAGAAAGCTCTGGGAGTTGGTGATGGACAGGGAGGCCTTGCGTGCTGCAGTCCACGGGGTCGCAAAGAGTTGGACATGACTGAGCGACTGAAATGCACTGAACTGAACTGGGCCAGGAGAAACACCAAACACGCAAAGGTTTGTGTTTCATTACTTCTTCCCCTTTACCCTGGATCCACAGGACACATCCTAACTCCTCTTCCCTGGGCCGGGAAGATCCCCTGGAGAAGGAAATGGCAACCCACTCCAGTATTGTTGCCTGGAGAATCCCACGGACAGAGGAGCATGGCAGCCTACAGTCAATGGGGTCGCAAGAGTCGGACAAGACTTAGCGACTAAACCACCACCACCACCACCCACATATGGAACATCATCCAACGAGAAATATCCAGCATAAAACTTCACAAACCGCTTTGGACACATTGAAACAGTGAAACAGTATGGGCTCTGGAGATGCCGGAAGCTCAAAAAACTGTCAGAGGCAGGAAGGACCCTTGGCTGGAGCCTCTGAAGGGACTGCAGCACTGGGAAACCCTGACCTCAGACATCTCCAGGACTGAGAGGACAGGCTTCTGTTCCTCGGAGCATCCGTGTGTGGTCGTTTGTCACCGCTGCCCCAGGAAGCTCATGCAGCTGGTGCAAGTTCCCTGCCCTGATCTAAAGCCTCCCTCCCATTAGGGGCAGCCCCCTGCACCTATGCTGTTTGCAGTAACCGTAAGGCTCACGCTGAGCCCCGGCTCCCCTTCTGGGCACTGGCGTTTTGGAGGGTGAGGGCAGACACCACCACGTGACCAGCCTCCAGCCGGGAGCCAAGTCTCTAGTGAGCTTCCCTGAGGGGACAGGGGTGCGGGTGACTGTCAGGGTTCCACCACTTCCCCACTTCAGGGGGAAGAGACACCCTAGACACCCTTGATGGAGGAGAGGCAGGATGCGAGGTGAGTGACCAGTGCCTCCCCACTGTGCCCTGAGGCCCGTCTCAGCTGTGGGAACACCGGCCTGTGCTGAGCCCTGGAGCCTCCCCGCAGGTCCCGAGATGAGGTGGCCCTGCAGGCTCCGCCCCTTCCTCCACGTCCAGTAGGTGGGACACACCTTCTCTTTGTCACTCCAGGAGCCCTGCAAACTCCACCCCTTCCTTCATTTCTAGTAGGTGGGATACCCCTTCTTGCCACTCCAGGAGTGGTTCTGGAGGTGATATGTGAGTGGTTCTGGGGTTTGCAGGCTGAGCCCCTGTTGCTGTGTGCCCCCTTCCCCACAGGAGCATCCAGAGCAAGCTGTCTGCCCTGCTGCCTGAATACCCGCCTCCACTCAGTAGTCTCAGGAAAGGATCAGGGGGTACTGTAGCAGCATCTGGGACCTCCCTTAATAAGAGTGTCCTTGTTTACAACCATTTAGCTAACAAAAATTTTTAAGGTAAAGAGTCTAGAGAGAAGAGAGGAAGCTACAAACAAAACCAGATGGAACCAGCTGGGACCACAGTGGCAGCGAATCTGACTTCCAACAGACCCCGAGTCTCATTGTGTGTTGATTTTAGTGTATTATTGATGTAGGGGATAGATGGGCTCCAGATTAGACATTTATAACTGGTTTCCTGTAGGAATTTCATGGGACACAAAGAAATGGGCTTCAGGCTGGATGCTTACAACTTAGCATGTCTGAGAGAAGTGATAGGTGGGCTTCAGTCTAGGTGTTTACAATCAGCCTCCTGTTTGCCCTCTGAAATGGAAGTAACAGCAGAGAGTAAATAGCTAGTGTTTGTCGCTTGTAAACACCTTAAGGTAATAGTCATGCAAGGACAAAGAGGGGGCAAAAGCCTGTATGAGTAAAGGATTAATGCCTCCCCCCCCCCCCCCCAGTCTTTTGGGACCGGGAGACACTATTAAACGCACAGAAGTTCTTATCTTCTTGAGTCAGAACTCAAGAGATAATGCCAGGCCCTAATGAGTCTTGCTCCTCCCAGAAGCCTCCACTTTGAGATCCATCTTGGCTGAGGGGTGAGTGTGCACCCACGGGAGTGTCCCAGGGTAGGTCAGGTGTGGGAAAAGAAAGCAGATAATGGGGCTAAAGGAAGACAAAGACCCGGAAGAACTGCCCTGTATAAATGACTTAACTGCCTCTTTGCTGTGCTCACCCTACTTGAGGGGGGCCCCACACGTTTTCTCTGCCTTGCTTCTGTCTTAAAAAACCATTCTCTATGTGCTCTCCCACTTGGTATGCTGTGTCTCTAATAATAAATTTTATACCTGCATTTACAGTTTCTGCCTCCAATGTAAAAACATTTTTCACTGGGGGCAAAGATCCAGGGAAAAATAGCTTCTAGCCTCTAGCCCTTGCTGGTCTGGTGGCTAGGATTCCTGGTTCTCATTCAGGACTTCCCAGGTTCAATTCCTGGGCAGGGAATTAAGATCTGTTCACATTACTGCTCAATACTAACTCGATCGTTATATTAAGTGACACACCAACCATTGGCCATGACCCAACATTAAGAATCAAAAAAAAAATGTAAAAAGGAGGTGGCTCCCCACTAACTCGGAAAAGCTGATAGCTTACAGTGAAGGATTCGTGATCTCCAAAGAAAATTTAGCTTTGGGATCAGGGACCAGACTTGATCACACAAGAGTCTTTGTGTAGCAGAGTTTTATTAAAGTGAAAAAGAGACAGAGAAAGCTTCTGACACAGACATCAGGAGGGGGATGGAGAGTGCCCCTGCTTGCTAGTCTTAGCAAGGGAGCTATATACTTTTTTAATTGGTTATTACAATAAATCAAAAGAATGTCTCAAGGTTGTAAAGATCTTACTAGATCCACTCCCACAATTTACATTTTAAGACAGGATTAGAACTAACAATAGAAAGATCTTACCAGACACTCCCATAATATACATTTTAAGATAACAGGATTAGTTAGAAGGTTTTCAAGAAAGAGAAACTGTCCTCAAGGAGGATACATTGTTATAAAATCCTTAGTACCCAGGGAGAACAAGATGGCAGAGGAGTAGGTGGACGTGGAGTACATCCTTCTCCATGGATACATCAGGGATACACCTCCAGACACAGAAGTGCATGCAGAACACCAGCTGAGAGCGGACAGGAGGACCTGACCAGCGGAAAAGAATATATAGATGCACGCAAAACTCAGTAGGATGAAGGGACTAGGGGAAGAAACGGTAGTGTTGTTAGAACTGGACCTGTCCTCAGCAGGTAGGGAAACTGAAGCAGGGGTCCGATCCCCACAGCGGGGCAACTGTCTGAGTCACAGGAGAAACATTTAAGGCTGAGAGTGAAACAGCTGATCTGTGGCAGCCTAAATAGAATGAGAATCAGTCTTTGCTGCAGCCATACATACCCCAGACAGGGGTACAGGTTCCCTGGAAGGCACAGCAGCTAGGACCTGGGGTTTAGGGGTTGTGGAGCAATCCCAGGGAGAGGGCTGCTATTGACTGTGGAGAGACGGATTGAGGGGATGTGAGGGAGGAGACTGTGGTGGGAAATGCCTGTGGAGGAAAGCCAGGCAGCCATGGAAGCAAGGTGATACTGCTGAGTCATGTGTAGGGGATGAAGCCATCACCATAGCCTCTCTCTCCCCACTTGCCAGCAACGGCAGCTGAACAAAAGAGAGGCTGACCCATCAAATGCCTGACACACTGAACCACAGAGTAGGACCCATCCAGAGAGCTCCTTTAAGTGCCTGACGTGCCAATCTATTGAGTAGGACTCCAGCCAGGGGGCCTCCCTCTATGTGCCTGACGCGCCGAACAACAGAGAAGGACCCCAGGCAAGGGAGCCCTCTAAGTGCCTTAACGGGTGGAGCTACAGAGAAAGACTGGCCAAAGAAGCCTTCTGATCGCCAGCTACAAGAGGCTTGAAAACAGACTCAGATAGGGCCGTAACTCCTGTGGGCGGGGGGCAATTCCTGCACACTTGGCACCACCAGGGTCCCTACAAGCCAAGCAGCTGCGCCACCTTCACACTCAATTTTCACTGGGGCAGAGCGTTTTTGCCATAAGACAAAAAAAAAAATCTTGTGTCTATGCATATAGGGTTGCTTCCATCATGTCCGACTCTGTAACCCACACTTCTAGGACCCTACAGAGCAGAGTCTGTGTGGCTGCTCTGTGGCTTCTCTAACAAATGCCCCCAAGCTGGGTGGTTTAAAACAATAGGTATTCATCTTCCCACTCCTCCCACAGTCCTGCAGACCAGATGTCTGAGATCAAGGTGGTGCAGCCCTCCAAGGGCTCCAGGATGGGGTCCTTCCTGCCTTTTCTAGCTTCGAGGGCTCCAGGAGTCCCTGGGCTTGTGGCCCCTCCCTCGCATCTCTGCCTTCCTCATCATGGGACTTGTCCCTGTGTCTGTGTCTCCCTTCTTTTGTCTCTTACAAGGAACCTGATAACTGGATTGAGGGCCACCCTCACTCAAGATGGCCTCACCTCAACATCTTTAAATGCATCTACAAAGGCCCTACTCCCAGATACGGTCTTGTTCACTTGTTCTGGGGGGACACATCTTTCGGGGCCACCATTCAACCCATTGAAAGTCGTGCCTGACTCTGTGTGACCCCATGGGCTATAGCCTGCCAGGCCAGAATACTGGAATGGGTAGCTATTCCCTTCTCCAGGGGATCTTCCCAACCCAGAGATCAACCTCAGGTCTCCTGCATTCTTTACCATCTGAGCCACCAGGGAAGTGCATTATCTGTGTATAAAATCACGCTCATTTTAGGAGAGTACCAAGTCTATATGAGACTGGCACAGCCATGTGGGTGGGGGTCTGGCGAGAATGAAGACCATGGAATCACCTGGAAAGAATCAAGGCCTGGCTTCATCAGAAGGTGAGCTCTTCCACCATCGGGCCCATGAGAACAGTCACTCCATCCTACCCATGGAAAGGGGCCCAAGTGTCAAGTCCAGAAGTGTCTACCTTGCATAGCTGGCTCTTCTGGATATCATCAATACCATGATGTAACGAGTAACCACGGGATTAGGGGTAGAGGAGAATTAGTGTGGGGACTGGCCGTGGACTCTGGAGGAAGTGCTGACAGTCACTGGGGCACAATGAAGTGGGAGCCTGGGAGGCCCCCATGTTACTGAACCAAACCTGGGTCCACACGCCTGAGTTCAGTAAAGCCAGTCTACTGACGCAGGTTGTGATGAAGGAAATGAAGCGATAATTACAAAAGCACCCTGAACTCCCTGGAGGGTTTCAGCAAAGCAGCTGTACAGGCCACATTAGGGAGGGGGGCACAGATTATGTGATCTGCTGGTGCATGGTTCTCTGGTTGGTGAGGTAACTGGTGGCTAACCTCACAAATTCTCAGGCACTGGAAGCTCTGGGGGTTACATGTTCATGCTCATCAAGTATTTGATGAGCTCATCAGCTTAACTTCTTCGATTTAGTGTGGGTTTTAACATCTGTAAAACAACGCAGGGAGCGTGCATCAGATACTGTTATCTCCATACTTCAGAGAGGAGCTACAGCAGAGGAAGGGACGGTGGGGTGTGTCCTAGGAAGGCCCATGGGCTCCTGCTTGGTTATTCCAGGTGTCTGGGTTCAGCAGTCTGGGAGGCAGGGTTGCCTCCTGGGCATGGGGAGCAGCAGGATCGCAGTCCTTCCAGGGGCCTTTTAGCCCCCAGGGTGAGATGGGGAGAGGGTGGATGGACAGATGCATCTGGCCTGGGGGGGGGGGGGTCCAGGCTGGAAATGTCACTGGAATCATCACCGGGAGGAAGAGGAAAGGCCAGGTGGGTCATGGCCAAATCCATGCAGGTGATGGTGGTCTTTTGGAAGCAACTCAGAGCCAGATGTACTGGCCCTCAGAGGCCCAGCTTCATTTTCTTGAAAGTGAAAGTGAAGTTGCTCAGTCATGTCCAACTCTTTGCGACCCCATGGACTGTAGCCCACCAGGCTCCTCAGTCCATGGAATTTTCCAGGCAAGAGTACTGGAGTGGGTTGCCATTTCCTTCTCCAGGGGATCTTCCCAACCCAAGGATTGAACCCGGGTCTCCCGCACTGCAGGCAGACGCTTTACCATCTGAGCCACCAGGGAAATCCACTACAAAAGAGACTAAATATTAATACTAATTCTTGCACCTTTTTAAAGTCCACTGAAACCCTGAAGTAAAACTACTTTACTTTTAAAAAGTGTAGAGTTGTTCCTTTGTAAAACACGGTGTCAGAGTTTGAGACACCATCAGGAGACCTATGAGCCCAGTGCTGCTGTGGCTTCATCAAAGGGGCTCAGGCGCTGCCCACATCCCCACTGGGGATGAAGTCCATCAGGGCACTGGGGTCCACAGACTTCAGGGAACACTTTGCCCTCGGGACTGGTCTCCCTTCTTCCAACCAGCTGCTGGTCAGAGGCCCACATTCTCACATCCTGATTCCACCCCCAGAGCCTGAGGAATAGTCCAGTGTATAGACGGACCACTCAGTCTTCACATTCCTGTCGCTGGACATTTTGGTGGACTCTATGTCTTGGCTATTGTAAATAGGGCTTCCCTGAAAACAGAGGTACATGTATCATTTCAAACTGTGATGTTCTCCAGATCTGAGCGAAGAACTGGGGTTGCTGGATCCCATGGCTCCTCTGTTTACTTTGTTAAGGAACCTCCATGCTGTTTTCCATCGTGGCCACACCCTTTCGCATCCCCACTCAGAGTGTAGGAGGATTCCATTTTCCCTGCGTCCTCTGCAGCACTTCTTCTTGGGACATCATTCTGATGATGGACATTCTGGCCGGTGGAAGGGGATTCCTCAGTGTAGATCTGATTAGCATTTATTTAATAATGAGTGGGTCTTCCCTGGTGTGGCTCAGCAGTAAAGAATCTGCCTGCAATGCAGGAGATGTGAGAGATGCAGGAGATGCAAGTTCGATCCCTGAGTCAGGAAGATCCCCTGGAGAAGGACATGGCAACTCACGCCAGTATTCTTTCCTGGAAAATTCCATGGACAGGGGAGACTAGCCAGCTACAGTCCACAGGGTTGCAAAAAGTCAGACGTGACTGAGCAACTGAGCACAGTGATGAGTGATGGGGGGTGTCTTTCCAGGTGCTTGATTCATTTATATCTAGCCATATATATGTTCTTTTTCAGGTTATTTTCCCATATAAGTTATTACGGAGTGTTGCAGACGGTTACTTGTGCTATGCAGTGGGTCCTTATGGATGATTTTATAAACAGTAGGTGTGTGGATGTTAATCTGAACCAGCTCATTTCTCCCTGCCCTCCTCTTTTCCTCCTTGGGAACCATAACTTTCTTCTTGGGAACCGTAAGTCTGTGAGGCCATTTCTCTTTGGCAAAGAAGTTCATCAGTCTCCATTTTTTAGATTCCACCTAGAGGTGACACCACATGAATCTTTTCTCGTCCTGTCTCCCCTTCTTCCCTTATAATGATCACCTCTACTTTCCTCCCTGTGGCTGGAAATGTCATGATTTGGTCCTTTTTAATGGCTGAGTGATATTGTATTATGTCTAGGCACCCCATCTTCTTTATCCGTTCATCTGTGTTCTGCACTTAGATTGCTGCTGGGTCTTTATGGGACCTAGTGCAGCTGTGATCATAGGGATGCAGACGTCTTCTCAAATTTTGGGTTTCTCCATATCTACACCCAGGTGTGGGATTGCTGGATCCTATGCTACTTCTGTTTTCAGTTTTTTCAAAGAAACTTCATACTTTTTGCCTAATGGGTGTACCGATTTACATTCCCACCAAGAGTGCAGGGGAGTTCCCTTCTCTTCGCACCCTCTGCAACATGTATTGTTGGAGATTCTCTGAGATGGCCATTCTGACTGGTGTGAAGTGATAGCTCACTGGACTTTTGATTTGCCTTCCTCCGACCTCCCTGGTGGCTCAGATGGTAAAGCGTCTGCCTACAATGCAGGAGATCTGGGTTCGATCCCAGGTCGGGAAGATCCACCGTAGAAGGAAATGGCAACCACTCCAGTACTCTTGCCTGGAAAATCCCATGGATAGAAAAGCCTGGTAGGCTACAGTCCGTGGGATCGCAGAGTCGGACACGACTGATCGACTTCACCTTACCTTACCTTACCTAACTATTAGTCATACTGAGCATCTTTTCAAGTGCTTAATGGCCATGTGTATACCTTCTTCATGAAATGTTCACTGAGATCTTTGGCCCATTTCCTATTGGGTATTTTTGTTTTATTTTTGATATTGAGCTGCTTGAGCTCTCTGTATGTTCTGGAGATGAATTCTTTGTGGGGATCTTTGTTTTGAAATATTTTTCTTTCCTATTCTGAAGGTTGTCTTTTTCTTTCATTTGGGGTTTCCTTTGCTGTGAAAATGCTGCTAAGGTTAATTACGTCCCTTTGGCCTATTTTTATTTTATTTGTTGTTATTCGAAGATGTGGATCCAAAAAGAACTTGCTGTGATTTAAAACAAAGCATTTTCTGCCTATATTTTCTTCAAACGTTTTAGAGTGTTGTCCTCACTTAGAGATCTGTAAATTATTTAGAGCTTAGGTTTGTGTACGGTGTTAGGGAGTGAGAAATGGACTATTTCCTGCCGTATCAGTAAACAAGGATATCACAGTCATCAGCAATTGCAGCCCTCCAGTGAGCCGGTGAGCCCTCAGGGAAATCAGGAAGAGGAGAATATCTGCTCTCTAGCAGCCGTCAGACTGCAGACACTCCCTAAGGTGAGCCCTGAGGAAAGGAAGCTCAGGGTGTGAAAACAGGAGGCTGGCCCCAGACAGGTGAGGTGCATATGAAAGGAATGATTTCAGTGAGCCCCGACTCTTGCATCCGCCCATACACAGAAAAGCACTAAATTCCCTGACTGGGGATATATGGTGTTCTTTAACAATAAGTTCTGGTATTCAGACTATCTGCCCTTCGTTACAAAGTTCTCTGTAACCTGGTTCCTCTCTTCACCTTCTGGGTGCAATTCTCTCAGGGTTACTTGACATGGTGTCTCCTGGGCTTGAAATCCTAAAAATCCCCACCAAATAAAACATAACTCTCACCTTTTAGGTAGTGAATACTCTTTAAGTCGACAAGAATATTGTAATTTTGTTCCCATTTCCATTGTTTAAGGAACCTCCACGCTGTCTCCATGGGCTTCCCAGGTGGTACTAGGGGTAGAGGACCCGCCTGCCAACATAGGAAACACAGGAGACGTGGGTTCGATCCCTGGGTGGGGAAGACCCCTGAAGGAGGGCGTGGCAGCCCACTCCAGTAATCTTGCTTGCAGAACCCCATGGAGAGAGGAGCCTGGCAGGTTTTTGACTCCACAGGGTCGAAAAGAGTTGGACACGACTGAAGTGACTTAGCACGCAAGCGCACTGGCTCCATAGTGACTGTTCCCAATCTTTGTGCTCAGCACAGCACGACTTCTGTTCTCAGTAGGGCCCGACCGTCACGCTCACTATGACTTGGTTCTCGTCCTGAGTATGCTCTGATTCTGGTCCTCTCTATGGCTTGACTCTAGTCCTTTCTTAATCCTGAATCTGTTCTTTCCCTGGCCTGACCCTGTCCTCTATGGCCTGACACTTTGCCTCACTACAGCCTGACATTCTGCCTCACCGGGCCATGAATCTTGTGCTCCCTGGAGACTGATTGTTCCTCACTGGACTCTCATTTTGGTCCTCACCACAGCCTGACTCTGGTCCTCAGCACAGCGTGACTCCCGTTCTCAATAGGGCCTGACCGTCATGCTCACCAGTACCTGACATTCATTCTCAGCGTGCTCTGACTCTGGTCCTCTCTAGGCACTGATTCTTTTACTCACTGGGCTCTGATCTTGGTCCTCTCTATGTCTTGACTGTCATCCTTTCCACATCCTAAGTCTGGTCCTCACTATGGCCTGATTCTTGCCTCACAAGGGAGCAACATTTTGCTTCACTTGGCCTGACTGTTCTCCACTGTGCACTACTCTTTGGCTCATTATGGCCTGAATCTTTGCCTCATTGGGACCTGACTCTGGTCCTCAAATAGTGAGTCCTCAAATAGTGAGCTCTGGCAATGGACATCATTACGGCGAGAACCTGATCCTCACTAGGCTCCGAGTCTCATTCTCTCTTGATTCCAGCTTGTCCTTCCTCCAGCCCAGCGTTTCTCAGGATGTACTCTGCATATAAGTTAAATAAACAGGGTAACAATATACAGCCTTGACATACTCCTTTCCCGATTTGGAAATGCTGCTTCCTGACCTACATACAGATTTCTCAAGACGCAGGTCAGGTGGTCTGGTACTCCCATCTTTTTCAGATTTTGCACAGTTTGTGGTGATCCACACAGTCAAAGGCTTTGGCATAGTCAATAAAGCAGAAATAGATGCTTTTCTGGAACTCTTGCTTTTTCGATGATCCAACAGATGTTGGCAATTTGATCTCTGGTTCCTCTGCCTTTTCTAAATCCAGCTTGAACATTTCGAAGTTCACAGGTCAAGTACTGTTGAAGCCTGGCTTGGAGAATTTTGAGCATTACTTTGCTAGCCTGTGAGATGAGTGCAACTGTGTGGCAGTTTGAGCATTCTTTGGCCTTGTCTTTCTTAGGGATTGGAATGAAAAACTGACCTTTTACCCTCTCAAAGTGAAACTAACACATTCCCCTGCCTGAGGCTGCCATTCTAGGGGACATTTGTAAGGATTTTTAACTTTGTTTCCTCACCTCCCCACTCATCTCTGATCCATAAAAGAGCCTGGCAACCAGGCCCTGAGAAGATGGTTATTTCAAGGCGCTAGCCGGCCATCTTGGTCAGCCAGCTCCTCTATTAAAGTCTCTTCCTTGCCTCAACCCCTCCTCTCTCAAATTCACTGGCCTGTCCTGTGGTGAGCAGAGCGAGCAAGGACTCGGTAACAGAAGCAGTGCTGCGGTGTACGCTGGATGCATGCACGTTTTCATCAGCGGTTTTCTCAGAATATAGGCCAAGGTGTGGGGCTGTCAGATCTTAGTTTTGATCTGAGGTTTTTTTTTTTTTTTTTTCAGGCATTTAGAGACTGTCCATCAAGCTGACTGTTGCCAGTGTATATTCCCACAGAGAGTTTAGAGACATTCTTTTTCCTCCAGGCTCCCGCCTGCATTTATTGTTTGTAGATTTGTGAGGATGGTGATTGTGACTGGTGGGATTTATTTCCCATGGTCTTTTTCATTGGCATTCAGGCAGGAATTTGGGATCCTTAGTTAGCATCTTGTCCTGTTGTAGAAGTTTATTTTGTCTTTTTTTTTTTTTTTTTTTTTCGTTTGGTGTCAGGACACTTTAACTCGGACAATTGAGTTCCTGAAAGTCAGGTGTGCTTAGAGTTATTTCTCCAACACACTCCCCAGGACATTTCCTGAGGGCATCTGTCATTAACAGAATCCCAGCCCTTGTGAACTGAGGTGCCAGCGAACATCGGAGATTAAATTTTAGTTATAAAAATTGTCCACAAGGTGGCAGCAGTGTTTAGTCCTACTTCCCTTGTGGCTCAGTTGATAAAGAATCCACCTGCAGTGAGGGAGACCTGGATTAGATCCCTGGGTTGGGAAGATCCTCTGGCGAAGGGAAAGGCTACCCACTCCAGTATTCTGGCCTGGAGAATGCCATGGACTGTATAATCCATGGGGCCACAAAGAGTCGGACACGACTGAGCGACTTTCCCTTTCACTTTAGGGAAAGTTGTGGCAGAAAGCAGAGAAACTAAAGAGCCTCTTGATGAAAGTGAGAGTGAAAAAGTTGGCTTAAAACTCAACATTCAGAAAACTAAGATCATGGCATCTGGTCCCATCACTTCATGGCAGATAGATGGAAATTTTCAAACAATAGAAACAGTGACAGATTTTATTTTCTTGGGCTCCAAAATCACTGCAGATGGTGACTGCAGCCATGAAATTAAAAGACGCTTGCTCCTTGGAAGAAAAGCTATGACCGACTTAGACAGCATATTGAAAACCAGAGACATTACTTTGCTGACAAAAGCCTGTCTATTCAAAGCTATGGTTTTTCCAGTAGTCATGATGGATGTGAGAGTTGGATCATAAAGAAAGCTGAGCACCCAGGAATTGCTGCCTTTGAACTGTGGTATTGGAGAAGACTCTTGAGAGTCCCTTAGGCTGCAAGGAGATCCAACCAGTCCATCCTAAAGGAAATCAACCCTGAATATTCATTTGAAGGACTGATGCTTAAACTCCAATATTTTGTCCACCTGATGCAAAAAACTGACTCCTTAGAAAAGACCCTGATGCTGGGAAAGATTGAAGGCAGGAGGAGAAGGGGACGACAGAGGATAAGCTGGTTGGATGGCATCACCGACTCAGTGGATGTGAGTTTGAGTAAGCTCCAGGAGTTGATGATGGACAGGGAAGCTGGGCATGCTGTGGTCCATTAGGTCACAAAGAGTCAGACACAACTGAGCAACTGAACTGAATTGAACAACAGAAGGATGCAATATTTTTACGGAATCCACTTTATTGAAATATTACCACACCGTGAGCTTTTTGTTGGTTTTGGGGATGAATTGCTTGTGGGTATCTTGGTTTGCAAATATTTCTTTGCATTCTGGGTTGCCTTCATTTCTGAAGGTTTCCTCTTTTGGACACCTGCTTTGAAATTGAAGCAGGTGCATTTTCCTGGTTTTGGTTTATTTCCCATTGCTCTAGGAGATGGATTTCAAAATATCTCGCAATGAAGTCATCCAAACCCAAAAAGACCTTGTAGTTTATACCATCACATGCTCTGTCTATATTTTTTTCTTAAGACTTTCATAGAATCCCTCCTATCCTTTAGATATTTATGATTTGGAGCTCATTTTGTGTATGGTATTAGTATTTGAACCTCATTCTCATTTTCTTTATTTTAATAAGCCTCCCACGATCCTTCACAGTGTCTCTTACCAATGTCTATTGCCAGCATAATATTCCCTTTTCTCCACGCCTTCTCCATCAGTTGGGGTTTGTCAAGCTTCTGACAGTGGCCATTCTGAGTGCTGTGAGGTGATTCCTTCCTGTGGATTCAAAATGCATTTCTCATATTTAGTGAAAACTGACCTCTTTTCATGTGCTTTCTTTCCAAGGGTGAGTTCATGTTACCTCTCGATGCAGCTTCCTGTAACTTGGCCCTGTTTTAATTGTTTTCTGATGACCATCCCCAGAACATTTGTTGGGATCAGCTGTTTTTGACTTCTAGACCCTTTGACCTTGAGAGTACTCAGTGTTCATCAGCACAGCTTTTCAAGCTGTTGTTCCAGAAAATGGCATCAAGACAGCTGCATTACTCAGCCCCACGCATTTACCCCTACCCCTCAGTCATTTCAGTGTGATTTTATATTGGAATAGAAGTGATTTGTGATTTTATGTGTGTTTCAGTTGTACAGGAACTTGATACACTCATGGATGAACATTTATCTATTCTCTTTCAAGTTCTTGCTCTCATCTAGGTGATTATAGTATGTTCAGTAAACTTCCACCTGCTATTCAGTAGGTCGTTTTGGATCATCTATTGGATACATATATGTGTGCCTATGTTAATTCAAATCTCTTCATTTACTTCACCTGTACTGCAGATTGAGGGCTCCTATAGAGGGCAACAGAGAAGGCAATGGCACCCCACTCCAGTACTCTTGCCTGGAAAATCCCATGGACGGAGGAGCCTGGTGGGTTGCAGTCCATGGGGTCGCTAAGAGTCAGACACGACTGAGCGACTTCACTTTCACTATTCACTTTCATGCATTGGAGAAGGAAATGGCAACCCACTCCAATGTTCTTGCCTGGAGAATCCCAGGGATGGGGGAGCCTGGTGGGCTGCCGTCCACTGGGTCGCACAGGGTCGGACACGACTGAAGCGACTTGGCAGCAGTAGTGTAGGGCAAGAGGCACTCCAGGAATGTCATAGGGTCACAGTGCCTGCCACATCCTCCCAGGACCCTGAGCCCCAAAACAATCCAGCCTGGGACTCAAGCCTCCCCAGTCTCCAGAGATATGATACCAGCCAAGGTAATCATGGGATGAGGGGAAATAGAGTCAGCATATGTTTCTATATTTATTGTTTATCTAGTTATTTGAATTTGAGTATACAGGTGAATTACAAGTCAGTGGGTGTTTTTGGTTTTTTGTTTTTTTTTTTAATTCATATTCACTTGATTCTCTCACACATTGATGTGTATATGCTATATTTTAGGAATTGGTCCTGTACAGATTATGGCAGAAAGTGGAGTATCACTCCTGGTGTTACCCAGTAGGTCCTCGGGGCTTATTTTCTAAATAGTAGTGTGCACATGTTAGACACGTAGCTTATTTCTATATGCCCAACAGCTGTCCTCTCTGCTAACAGTAAGAGAGATGAGTTTTTCTCTAAGTCTGTGAACTGTTTATCTTGGCTCAAAGAGCTCCTACGTATCCATTTTTAGAATCCACCTACAAGTGACGTCATATTCTTTTGCCGCTCCCTGTCTCTCTGACTTCACCTGCTCTGGTCATCTCTACCTCTTGCCGGTGCCTGAATATGGCACTGTGTCATTCTTCCTGGAGGCTGATTCACATGCCACTGTGTGTATACAACCATTTTCTTTATTCATTCCTGAGTCCTTGTCCACTTAGGCTGCAGCCGTTTCCTTCCTTTGGAAACCGGTCTGGCAGGGATGGCATGGGTACCCTTGTCTTTGAAAATGTTTCTTCTCCCTGTCTGTGTGCCCGGACACGTGATTTCTGTTTCCTGAGGCACTTCCATGTTTCATTTTCTAAAGATCCTCTGTATTGTTATTTCTAGTGGAAGAACCAATGGAGATTGTGAGTAATCCCATCCAGATTAATTTCTTGATGGGAGTTTCTATTCCTAAACTTCCCATTTTTATTTTGTGAACCTTCATTCTTGATTATTTCTTGTGTTTTTAGCCATCCATCCACTCTTCTTCAGTTCGGGTACAGTTGATTCACATAACTCTGTTTGCTTTGAGATACAACAGAGGGATTCAACATTTTCATGGAATAAAATTATACCATTTAAAGATACTGCAAAATCATGGCTGTGTTTCTCTCTGCTGCATATGATATCCTATTATTGTTCTTAAATTATACATAGTGATTTTTAAGAAACTTAAATAATTAAGAAATTATTTTTTAATCTCTATTTCAATCTGGCAATACCCACAACAAAATCCCCACAGGTATCCATTCATTTCTGGATTTGTGAGTCTCTTTCTCTTTCATAGATAAGTCCATTTGTGGTTTATTTTAGATGGAAATTAAGTGTGATTTCCTATGGCAGTTTTCTCTGTGTTTCTGTGAATCTTACCTTAGATGAAAACATGTAAGTAAATTCTCCTGAAAAGCGTAAAATGTTCAGGAATGGTATAATGTGAAAATGACTTTTGTCCACCTTTCAGCCCGCAGAGTTTCCAACCTGTAATATGAATTTTTCCATATTTTAACCCAGGAACGTGAGGCACAGAATTTCTGGCCTGAAATATGAACTTTTCCATATTTCAGCTTGGGAACTGGGGGCACATCACCACTTCTGGTTACCTGAATCTGCTTAAAGCTTTTCCTCTGTAATGAAGTTTGATGTCTTCTCTGCTTTTTTACAGCATGGTTTTGACATGTTTCTTTTGAAAATTATTTTACTTTCCAGTCATTCCTAGAGTATAAGTAAGTGTAAGCAGCACTACAAAGTACTCCCATTTGCCATATCACATAAAATACTCTGGTGTGTTTTACCCCATACTGGGATACCCTACCAGGGAAGAAGCACATGGACCCCCAGAAAGGAAATTTCATGGTTCCACGTTATAATCCTATCCACAGGCCCCTTCAACCTTCACCCTTGCCCCAGCTATATGGAAGTCTTTTTCCCACATTGATTCCATTTTCTTTTTCTGTAACTACTGGTGACACCGTCCCTCCTTTTCAAAACCTTTGTGGACTTAAAGCACACAGGATGATTAGGACCTGGGTGGCCGTTTGAGTGTGATTTATTTGACTTAATCTCTTCCATGTTCAACCATGTTGTAACATGTATCATAACTGCTTCATTCGTCATGGCAATTAGAAATACATCATATTGAGCATTTAAACCATTTCAATATACAGTCTATAGCCTTAACTACACTCACTTTGCTGTATACATATTCTCACCATCCAGCTTCACGACTTATTCATTTGCCCATGAAACTATTCAATGTCTCTACATTTTTGCCAACATTTTGCTAGTTTTCATTTTCTTGGTTGTAGGCTTTCTAGTGTTGGAGGGTATGGTGTTATGGTGTTAATTTGCATTTACATCTTTAACATCTTTTTACTTGCTTGTTGACCATTTGTATGTCTTATCTGGAGACGACATACAAAAAGGTCTATTCAAGTCCTTTCTCCGTTGAAAAACGTGTGTGTTTGTAGGGGCTTGCAGCGCACCCTGGCCCAAGCCAGGTCTGCCAGGTGGTCAGTCCTCTGGGCACCATTGGTCTCAGTGAGCCCAGCCTGGCATGGTCTCCGTAAGGAGGAAATTCAGTCACCTGGGCATTCTTAGTGGCATTACAGGGGCTCCACTTCCTCCCTGTCGCTTGCAGGAGAAGGCACGCCAGGCACCAAGTGCCCGGCCCGGCAGTGCAGTGCAGGAGTGGATTGGGGGTTGGGAGGGAATCTTCGGCTCCACGTGAACGCAGTCTCTCCTCTCCGCCTCTCCCGGAAGTGGGCACTGGGAGGGAGGGCACCTGGCACCCTCTTGGGAGTCTCCTCCCAGCTCCTGCAGTGGGTCCCAGGTGAACTGGCAGGAGTTTCAGGAGCCAGCATGCAGCGGCTGCAAGTGCCCATTTAGTGGGATCCCAGCTCCTGATTGGTATCTGTGCATGTAGCAGAGGGGTGCGGAGCACAGGTAAGGGGACTGGGGCTAGGTGGCAGAGGGTGGAGCAGGGAACCACATATCATACCCTTACTGTTGGCACAGTCTCAGATCCCCCTAACCTGGTGGTCGCAGAAAGGGCTTGCCTTTGGGGTAAAGGCTTTGAGGACATTCCCAAGCCTATCCCCTCGCATAAAGCTCTGTCCTGAGCAGTTTTCCCAAGTAGCCTAGGGCCCCCAGTGAGGTCTCTATAGACCCTGAGAGGGGCTGTTGCTCTGAGACAGTTGCTCTTGGCCTTTGGGAAGTCCAGGGGTTTATCCTGCCTGGTGATTTCACCTGCTGGGACCCCACAACCCCCACTCTGGCTGGCTGGCCTAGCCCTGCTTCTGGCACTTCTGCAGCCTAGAGGGCCTTTGGCCACCTGCTGGGATGGGGAAGGGAAGGTGCCCGAATTGCACCCTGGAAACTTGCTAGGGTGCAAGGATTTAAAAACCTGGTGACCACCCAGGCAGAAGAGAAGGGAGGAGGGCACCTTGCTGCCCTTTCACGGTGGAATCAGTGGCTGT
This sequence comes from Bos taurus, assembly GCF_002263795.3. NCBI lineage: Eukaryota > Metazoa > Chordata > Mammalia > Artiodactyla > Bovidae > Bos > Bos taurus. The sequence goes on from NC_037336.1 coordinate 12,697,693, forward strand.
CCTGCTGAGGGGGGCCTTTCCATGGGACCCTGTGCAATGAGTTTGGTGTCTTGTAACTGAATAATTAGAACGTTTAAAATTTTTTAATTACGTGGTCCTTTGATTTAAAAGCAAAACTCCTAGAACCTCTTAAGTTTTTTGTAAATTGAAGTCTAAAAACTGAAGGCTGATTTTCCTTCCACTGTGGTATTCTATGAAGAAATGTGCGTTTTTTGAGAAAAGAGTCAAGAAAAGGGAAGGAAGCAGAAAACCCAGAGGTGCCCCTGTAGTTTGGCAAAGGCCATGGGAGGTCATGCTGGCTGTTGGGAGGCAGTCTTTTCCTGTGGCTGATGGGCACAGAGCTCTGTTGGATTGTCCTTCGCATGGCTATTCTTGTTTGTGGAAATCCAGCTCAGGGCCTTCTCGTGATGTGTAAGAATTTCCCAGACTAGGTCCCCAGGCAAATCCCGCAGGGCCAAGGGTTCCTTCCTTCATTGTTATCTGTTTGTTTGACTGAAAACCAGCAATGACATATTTTTCTTTCAATCTCGTTTCTTTAAGTCTGATCTATCATCCAGGCCTTAGAGTAGACCTGGGTGATATTTCCTGTCCCCCTCAATAGGCTTGGGTTCTAGGAAAGAATTATAGTCAGATGTCCATGTTTTTACATGTGAGGATACTGAGATCCAGAGAGGGTGGAGGACTGTCCAAAAGAGAAGGGCATATCCATCCAGGAACCCTGGCTCCTGGGTTCTTAATGAGCTTCCTACCCAGCATGGTCATTAATCGGCAAGTGTTGACATTGAGGATAAACTATTGGTGAAAATGTAAAAGACTTTTTTAAAGAATGTGCCTACCAGCTGTGCATCTTATGGAGTATTTTCACCATATCCCCAACCCTGGGAGAGTGCTGGGCACAGGGCAGATGCTTCATAGTTCTTATTGAATAAGTTCAGTTTCACATAATTATATCCACAGTGTCAACAACACTATTAGGCATATTAGAACAGTGGTCTTTTCAGTTGGAACTTCACAGATCAGTAAAGAAAGAGAACTGTTTTTATTAGAAGGACTGTAACAGAAAGGTTTTAAGTTTATCTCACAAGGATATTTTTAAAAAAAAAGAAAGAAACAAATCTCTCCCGTCATCTCCAAGGCCATTGGAGGTCTGTTGAGGACCCAGCGCAAGGGAAGTTCTACCTCTTGGGACGCCCCTGCTTCAACATCTCCCTAAGCCAGCAACCTGGGACAGCTGACTACACTTGAAGTTCCTTCCTTGACTTCGGGGGTTTTTGTGGAAGACAATTTTTTGACAGACATGGGTGGGGGAAGGCTTTGGGATGATTCAAATACAGTACATTTAGTGTGAGCTCTGTTTCTATTTCTATGGTCTTCCCTGCTGGCTCAGTTGGGTGGGGAGTCTGCCTGCAATGTGGGAGACCTGGGTTCAGTCCCTGGGTTGGGAAGATCTCCTGGAGAAGGAAATGACAACCCACTCCGGTATCCTTGCCTGGAGAATTCCATGGACAGAGGAGCCTGGTGGGCTACAGGTCATAGGGTCACAAAAAGTCAGACAGGGCTGAGTGACTAACACTTATTTCTATTATTATTACATCACCACCACCTCAGATCATCACGCATTAGATCCTAGAGGTTGGAGGCCCCTGCTTTAGTTCCCTCTTTCATCTTTGACACAGCTCCAGTCTGCTTCCTCTTGTCTTCCACTTTCAGAACTACCTGCTGGGCTTCCCCGAATGTGATATGAGCCTCCTTCTCTCTCTTCCTTTCCTGATCCTGAGTCCCTTCTCTTAACTGGGTTTCCCTGATCTCCATCTATGCACCTTCGCCCCAGGTGGCGGTAGAGGTAAACTCCTGCCAATGCAGGAGTTCCATCCCTGGGTCAGGAAGATCCCCTGGAGGAGGGCATGGCAACCCACTCCAGTATTCTTGCCTGGAGATCCCATGGACAGAGGAGCCTGGCAGGCTACGGTCCATAGCATTGCAAAGAGTTGGACATGACTGAAGCGACTTAGCACAGCACACACAGAGGACCTTTGTACTCTAGACTCGTGATTGTTTCGGTTCTTTGGAGTCCCTTGTAATTCCACATGTATGTTAGGGTCAGCTTTTGTATTTCCTCCTACAGGCCTTTTGTAATTCATGTTGAATCTTCATTTCAGATTGAAGATGCATTACACAGTATTGCCATCTTAAGTCTTTCTATCACTATGGAATATATTTATTTAGGACTTTTTTCAGCCATGGTGTATAATTTCCAGTGTGCCAGTCTTCACATCCCCATCACATCAATTCCAAAGTATTTTATTAATGTTGACATTATTGAAAGGGAATTATTTTTTAAATTCCCTTTCAGATTATTAATTTCTAGTGTATGCAGACAAAACAAGGTAATCATCTATTTTTATCAGTTTGGACAACTTGATAGTTTATCACAAATTTTGGTGATAATCCAGCACTACATTATTAGGTTGCTTAGTTTATTCCGGTTTGGCTATTAAGAACTACTTCCATTGGCTCTTTTTTTCATATAACACTTCTCTTTGTGGGTTTTTTGCTTTGTCTTTCTTTACTTTCTCATACTTTAAGATTGTCCTAGCTCATGTATTTATTGTCTTAATCCTAGTCTCTGTCATTTCTTTAAAGAGCTTCTGTTCTTTTTTTTTAAAACATTAAATTATTTTTGGCTATGCTGGCTCTTGTTGCGTCACACAGGGTAGTTGCAGTGAGCAGAGGCTGCTCTCTAGCTGCTGTTCCTGGGCTTCTCATTGCAACGGCTTCTCGCGTTGCAGAGCTTGGGCTCTGGAGTGTGCAGGCTTCCACAGTTGTGGTACGTGGGCTTAGTTGCCCCAGCATATGGAATCTTCTAGGACCAGAGATCGAACCCTTGTCCCTTGCATGGGTAGGCAGATTCTTTACCACTGAACCACCAGGGAAGTTTTCTCTTCCCTTTATTCAGTTCAGTTCAGTTCAGTCACTCAGTCGTGTCCGACTCTTTGCTACCCCATGAATCGCAGCACGCCAGGCCTCCCTGTCCATCACCAACTCCCGGAGTTCACCCAGACTCACATCCATGGAGTCAGTGATGCCATCCAGCCATCTCATCCTCTGTCGTCCCCTTCTCCTCCTGCCCCCAATCCCTCCCAGCATCACAGTCTTTTCCAGTGAGTCAACTCTTCGCATGAGGTGGCCAAAGTACTGGAGTTTCAGCTTTAGCATCATTCCTTCCAAAGAAATCCCAGGGCTGATCTCCTTCAGAATGGACTGGTTGGATCTCCTTGCATCCAAGGGACTCTCAAGAGTCTTCTCCAACACCACAGTTCAAAAGCATCAATTCTTCGGCACTCAGCCTTCTTCACAGTCCAACTCTCACATCCCTAAATGACCACAGGAAAAACCATAGCCTTGACTAGACGGACCTTTGTTGGCAAAGTAATGTCTCTGCTTTTCAATATGCTATCTAGGTTGGTCATAACTTTCCTTCCAAGGAGTAAGCGTCTTTTAATTTCATGGCTGCAATCACCATCTGCAGTGATTTTGGAGCCCCAAAAAATAAAGTCTGACACTGTTTCCACTGTTTCCCCATCTATTTCCCATGAAGTGATGGGACCAGATGCCATGATCTTCGTTTTCTGAATGTTGAGCTTTAAGCCAACTTTTTCACTCTCCTCTTTCACTTTCATCAAGAGGCTGTTTAGTTCCTCTTCATTTTCTGCCATAAGGGTGGTGTCATCTGCATATCTGAGGTTATTGATATTTTTCCCAGCAATCTTGATCCCAGCTTGTATTTCTTCCAGTCCAGCATTTCTCATGATGTACTCTGCATACAAGTTAAATAAGCAGGGTGACGATATACAGCCTTGACGTACTCCTTTTCCTATTTGGAACCAGTCTGTTGTTCCATGTCCAGTTCTAACTGTTGCTTCCTGACCTGCATATAGGTTTCTCAAGAGGCAGGTCAGGTGGTCTGGTATTACCATCTCTTTCAGAATTTCCCACAGTTTATTGTGATCCACACAGTAAAAGGCTTTGGCATAGTCAATAAAGCAGAAATAGATGTTTTTCTGGAACTCTTGCTTTTTCCATGATCCAGCGGATGTTGGCAATTTGATCTCTGGTTCCTCTGCCTTTTCTAAAACCAGCTTGCACATCAGGAAGTTCACGGTTCACATATTGCTGAAGCCTGGCTTGGAGAATTTTGAGCATTACTTTACTAGCGTGTGAGATGCACTTGCAATTGTGCAGTAGTTTAAGCATTCTTTGGTATTGCCTTTCTTTGGGATTCGAATGAAAACTGACCTTTTCCAGTCCAGTGGCCACTGCTAAGTTTTCCAAATTTGCTGGCATATTGAGTGCAGCACTTTCACAGCATCATCTTTCAGGATTTGAAATAAAAACATACATAAAATCACTATAGATGGTGACTGCAGCCATGAAATTAAAAGACGCTTACTCCTTGGAAGGAAAGTTATGACCAACCTAGAAGGCATATTCAAAAGCAGAGACATTACTTTGCCAACAAAGGTCCGTCTAGTCAAGGCTATGGTTTTTCCAGTGGTCATGTATGGATGTGAGAGTTGGACTGTGAAGAAGGCTGAGTGCCGAAGAATTGATGCCTTTGAAGTGTGGTGTTGGAGAAGACTCTTGAGAGTCCCTTGGACTGCAAGGAGATCCAACCAGTCCATTCTGAAGGAGTTCAGCCCTGGGATTTCTTTGGAAGGAATGATGCTAAAGCTGAAACTCTGGTACTTTGGCCACCTCATGTGAAGAGTTGACTCATTGGAAAAGACTGTGATGCTGGGAGGGATTGGGGGCAGGAGGAGAAGGGGACGACAGAGGATGAGATGGCTGGATGGCATCACTGACTCCATGGATGTGAGTCTGGGTGAACTCTGGGAGTTGGTGATGGACAGGGAGGCCTGGCGTGCTGCGATTCACGGGGTCGCAAAGAGTCGGACACGACTGAGCGACTGATCTGATCTGATCTGAGGAGGTAAATATGCTCAGCTGACAATACATGGAAATATATACATGTATTCCAGCTTAACTTTGAATACATTCAGCTAAAGGTAATTTATGATGATGTCTCCAGCCTGATCTGTTGGGACATGAATATTGTAACCTTTCCTTTTGTTTATCTGTAACTTCCCATTCCGACAGTAAGATCTGGCTTCCACCACTTGTTATGTATTGAATTCAGTGCTTGGCCCATGTGATTACTGAAAAAACTGTCAGACTGTCTTCCAAAGGTGTCTGTGCATGCATTCCACCAGGATCTTTGGTATGCTCTTGTTTGATTGTTTACTGTCAGTACCTCTGTGGCCAGGTATCTGTTTCAGTCTTTACCAATTATTAATGGGTTTGTTTGCTCTAGCATTATTGGGCCATTTGAGTACAGATTCTTTATCAGATATGCATTTTAAAAAATTTTATCTTTTGGGCTGTGCTGGGTCTTCGTGTGTGGGCTTTTCTCTAGTTACAGCGAGCATGGGCCATAACTAGAGGTGTGCGAGCTTCTCACTGCAGTGGCTTCTCTCGTTTGGGGGGCACAGGCTGCAGGGCTCAGGGGCTACAGTAGTTGCAGCACGTGGGCTCAGCGTTGTGGCTTCCAGGACCTAGAGCACAGGCTCCGTAGTTGTGGTGCACGGGCTTAGTTGCTCCCAGCATGTGGGATCTTCCTGGACCAGGGATCAACCCTGCATCTCCTGCACTGGCAGGCAGATACTTTACCACTAAGCCCCTAGGGAGGCTCTCAGCATGTTTTAGAGTCTAGTTTTCCACACAGGTGTGTGGTGAGAGAGGCCAGGATCAAGGGGTCTGGGAGCTGGGAGTCCTCAGTCACTGTTCCGGCTGTGCCATCCAGAGCTCTGGGGCCTTCGGTGAGTGCCCCAGCTTTCCTGGACTGTTTCCTCCCCTCCAAATGCCCTGCTGCTGGACTGTAGCCCACCAAGCTCCTCTGTCCATGGGATTTCTGAGGCAAGAATACTGGTGTGGGTGCCATTTCCTTCTTTGCAAGATAGTGTTTTGAAGATATTTTCTCCTGGATTGTGGTTTTCATGAAGGAAGGGGGAACCCTTCCAGGGCTTGGGAGTGGGTCCTTCTCTGACACGTGGAAATGAATTGTTCGAGGAGACGAGTGCTGTCCAAACAAGAGACTTTATTGGGAAGGGGTGCCGGCGTGGAAGGCAGGAGCATGAGGGAAACAGAGAGCCTCTGCCAAGTAGCTCACAGTCTCAGGTTTTATGGTTATTGGGTTAGTTTCTGGTTTGTCTCTGGTCAGTCATTCTGCGTTGGGATGCTTCCTGGGGGCACACGCATCACTCAGCCGAGATGGATTCCAGCAAGGAGGATCCTGGGAGGTTGGTGGGACCTCTGGACTGGAGTCTCCTATCTCCTTTTGACCTTTCCTGAATTCTGGTTGGTGGTAGCTTGTTAGAACCTTGTTCTTGTCAGGACCGCCTGTTGTAAGATGATTCCTTCGAGTGGTTTCTCTGATGCCTGGCAAGGGCAGGTATGGAGTGGTTCCCTTAACAGTTTGTCTTTTGGTTTTCTTGAATAAGGTCCTTCACAGAGTAAATGTATAAATTTTTAAATGTCAGTGTTTTCATTAATTTATCTTAAAAATTTGGTCAGTTGACTTTTGGTGTGTGTTAGAACTCATCACCAGACCAAAAGTCACATCGATCTTTTGTTGTTTTCTAAAATGTTTATATTTTTAAACTGAATTGTGGTGTCAGTTGCAAAGTTTGTGTTTATGTTCATTTCATTCCATATGGTTTTTAAACAGTGATTGATGATTGCTTTACAATATTGATTTGTCATACATCAACACGAATTAACTATGAGTGTACATGTGTCCCCTCCCTCACGAGTCTCCCTCCCGCCTCCTGCCCATTCCCACCTCTCTAGGTTATGACAGAGCCCCAGTTTGAGTTCCCTGAGTCATATAGCAACTTCCCATTGGCTGTCTATTTACACGTGTTGGTGCGTCCATGCTGTTCTCTCTCTAGTTCCCCACCCTTGTCCCTAAGTCTGTTCTCTATGTCTGCATCTCCATTGCTGCTTTGCAAACAGATTCGTCAGTACCATCCTTCTAGATGCCATATATATGCTTTAATATACGATATTTGTTTTCCTCTTTCTGACTTACTTCACTGTTTAAGAGGCTCCAGATTGATCCACTTCATGAGAACTGACTCAAATGCGTTCCTTTTTATAGCTGCATTGAACAGAGTTTTTAATTGTTCCTTAGCCTCGTTTTGAGAAGGGTCTGGAGGTGTTCGGCTCCATTTCAGTTTGGGTTTCCAGTCTTAGTGCTCACAGCAGAGCTGGTTCTGGATGAGCCCTCTGGAATCTGTGAGCGCGGTGCTGCCCGCTCTGCTCTGGTGGCCCACAGGGGGCGCCCAACCCCGCTCTGAGCTGCGGGCACAGGGTGTTTCGCCTTCAGACTTGGCTGCGTGAGCAGCGGGCAGGAGCTTTGTCTCCTCAGGACCGTCAGGGCTCAGGCTTCTGGATAACCCGGCTGCGTCCAAGCTGAGAGGAGCGGGGTTGCCTCAGTACCCACCAGCAAGGAGGTGCTGCAAGAGGGAAAAATGAGGACAAAGTAGTTTCCTGTGTCCAGCTAAGTGCTGACCGGAGGTCCATCCCAGAGGACTCAGGCGGGAAAGAGTTCCATGTGGAAAATAGTGGGTTTTTAGTTAGATTTCTGTATAATATAGAAAACTAAGATCATGGCATCTGATCACACCACTTCATGGCAAATAGATGGGGAAACAGTGGAAACAGTGACAGACTTTATTTTGGGGGGCTCCAAAATCACTGCAGATGGGGACAGCAGCCATGAAATTAAAAGATGCTTGCACCTTGGAAGAAAAGTTATGACCTAGACAGCATATTAAAAAGCAGAGACATTACTTTGCCAACAAAGGTCCGTCTAGTCAAAACTATGGTTTTTCCAGTAGTCATGCATGGATGTGAGAGTTGGACTATAAAGAAAGCTGAGCACCAAAGAATTGATGCTTCTGAGCTGTGGTGTTGAAGACTCTTGAGAGTCCCTTGGACTGCAAGGGGATCCAATCAGTCCATCCTAAAGGAAATCAGTCCTGAATATTCATTGGAAGGACTGATGTTGAAGCTGAAACTCAGATGTCTAAATACTTTAGCCACCTGATGCGAAGAACTGACTCGTTTGAAAAGACCCTGATGCTGGGAAAGATTGAAGGCGGAAGGAGAAGGGGACGACAGAGGATGAGATGGTTGGATGGCGTCACAGACTCAATGGACATGAGTTTGGATAAACTCCGGGAGCTGGTGATGGACAGGGAGCGACTGAACTGAACTAACTGACTGATGATATAGAGGATGACAGGTGATGTTCCTTAGTGTAGGGTGGTCACTGTTTCTTGAGAGGACTGTCCTTTCTTCTTTGCAAGTTTTTGGCTTGATCTTCATGAACTAACTGGCCACACACATGCGGGTTTTCCGGGGCCCTCTATTCTGTTCCTGTAGTCCGTGTGTTGGCGTTTGTGCCAGTTCCTCACCGTTGTGGTTACTACAGCTCCGGGATGTCGTTTGAAGTCAGAGAGGAAGATGCCTCCAGGTGTGTTCTTCTTAGAGTCTTTTTGGCTGTTCAAGGTCCTTAGTTGTTGCAGGCTAATATTAGGAATGTTTCTATTTCTATGAAAAATGCCATTGGCTATTATGCTGTGATTGCAGTCAGTGCATTTGCTGATGGCTTTGGTTGCAATGGACAGTCTACTCATTGTTCCAGTGCTTGAGCATGGAATATGTTTCTGTTTATTTGTGTTTTCTTCGGTTTCTTTATCAGTGCTTTCTAGTTTTCTGACTACTGGTCTTTTATGTCCTTGGTTAAGTTTGTTGCTTGATGTTTTATTCTTTTTGATGCAATTATAAATGAGATTTTCTTAGTTTTTGTTTCTGATTATTATTAGTGTATGCAAACACCACTGATTTTTGTATATTGATTTCAAATAATTCAACTTTACTGAATATATTCTAAAAACTTTTTGAGAAGTTATGTGGAAAATTTTATTTGTAAAATCTGTTTCTTCTGCAGTAGGTCATCCAGAGGACCCAAGGCATGACAGCTACTAATAGAGCCTTCCCACAGTGCTTCTTGACAGTGTAGACTCCTTCAAGGGCAGTGAGCATCACAACTTCCCTTGAACTTGATCTAGGTAAGTCTTGGCCTCTATAAGAAAGTTTCATGCTTGTCTTTTATGAGTTTCTTCTGTGTATTGACACGGTTTTTGATAAATAATTTACTTTCCAGTAATTTAAAATGTACAAAAAATTCCTAATAATGGTAAAAAGTACTCACATTTACCACATCACCTAAAATACTCCATGTGTTTTATCCAAAATGGGTGGCATTCTCCTGCAGAACCAGCACGAAACCACCGAAATCAGGAAATTACATGGTTTCCACATTATAATGTAATTCACAGGCCCACTTCCACTTTCAGCAATTGTCCAGGTGTACAAATATATCTTTTTTCCCATCCTCAACTAGTTTCTGTTTGGAATGTCACTGAGATTCTGGATCATTTGGACAACCTTGTGAATTTAAAGCAGACAAGGTGAATATGTGATTTGGGTGGCGTTTTCTGTACGGATTTTTTTTTCACTAATGTTTGTAGTGTTTATTCATGCTGTAACACATATCAGTACTACATTCTTTGTTTTCCATTGTAATTAAAACTAGATAACATGCCATTTACCATTTAAATCGTTGTAAGCATACAGTGTTGTAGTATGAACTACCTTCACTTGTGCAAACCAGTTTAGTAACATATGTCCCTTTTGTGTGCTTTGGAGAAGCCCCGGAAATTGAGTCAGTGCTTGAAATGGCCCAGGATATCACCTTAGATACTATCTTAATCTAAAAACAAAACAAGGACTTCCCTGGTGGTCCAGTGGCTAAGTCTCCTCTCCTAAAGAAGGGGACGCAGGTTCAATCCCTGGTCAAGGAACTAGATCTCGCATGCCACAACTGAGAGTTCGCACGTCACAGCTAAATATCTGGCTTGCCTGAAGGAAGGTCAACCCGGCGCAGCCACATAAACAAACAAAGAAATATTAAAAAAATAAAAACAAGGAAGGAAGGGTATGGTTGTTGTGCAGATTTATGTCTTGGCCTTTCCTTTTGATAAAGAGTTTCACAAGACTGTCTTCCTTCTATCTAGTGTAGAGACAGACTTCCTTTGAAATGAGATTCCTCTTGTAAATGTGACTCACAGAAGAGCCATCTTGACTTGAGTTCCAGAGACGATCATGTGTCCTCTTTAAAAAAAAAAAAATTAGGTCCAAGTAATTCTCATGCTGAAGAGCTGTATTTCGGGGTAGCATTTGCTCCCCCTCAGTTTGGATGTATCCCAGTTTGCTTACACAGTCATCTATGGAAAACAACCTGCTATTTGAAGGTTTGTTGCTGTTACAAGTATTGGACACTTTTTCAAAGCCATTTTCTAAATACTAGATGTGCAGTGTTTGATCCTCAGGTGAGCTTTGTTTAGCTTTGGGGAAAAAACAGCCAAGTTGCTCTGGGGCATGTGGGACCTTCCCATATAAGGGATCGAACTTGAGTCTCTTGCATTGTCAGGCACAGTCTTTAGCACTGAGCCACCAGGGAAACCCCCGGGTTTTATTTGTTATTTTTTTTTTTTTAAGTTTATTGGTTCTAATAGGTGTGTAGTGCTACTTCACTGTAGTTTTAATTTGTAATTTCCTAATGATATATGATTTTTGAGTATTTTTGATATGTTTATTTACTAGCTGTATGTATTTTCTTTGGCCAAGTGTTCAGATCTATATATCTTTAATGAGGTTGTTTGTTCCAGATTTTTTCAGTATTATTTGAGACAACCCTTTATCAGATATGTATTTTGTAAATGTATCTCTTTGTGGCTTGTGTTTAGGTTTTCTGAATAAGGTCTTTTACAGAGTTTAATTTTTTAACTTTTTAAAGGTCATGTTATGTACGGTAAAGCGTCTGCCTACAATGCTGGAGACCCGAGTTCAATCCCTGGGTCAAGAAGATTCCCTGGAGAAGGCAATGGCACCCCACTCCAGTACTCTTACCTGGAAAATCCCATGGATGGAGGAGCCTGGTAGGGCTACAGTCCATGGGGTCACTAAGAGTCAGACACGACTGAGCGACTTCACATTCACTATGTATTTTATATCCTTTTTTGATAGACTTTAGATTTTTGTTGTTGTTGTTAAAATTCATAAGCAAAACTGAGGTACTGTATATACAGCTTTGCATTTTGTCTGTTGAGAAGTTTGAGTGAATTTGGTATAAGCTGTAAAATTTCTTTCTACTTTTATTTGATTGCATATGGTTTCCAATTATTTGTATAACAATTTTCAGAGATGTCATGGGAAGTCAGTTTCCCCAAGTGAAACTGCGTCCATGAAACATCAACTCTTTTCAGCCACTGGGAATCATTTTCTGCTTTTTCTGTCTTTGAATTTGACTTGCTTTGAGATGATTCCACTATCTCATACTAGCGGAATCACAGGATGTTTGTCCTGTTTTGGTCTGGTTTGTTTCACTTAACATAATGACTATAAGGCTCATCCACATTGTAGCATTGTCAGAATTACCTACTTTTAAAGGCTGAATCATATTCAATCATGTGTATACCACAGTTTGTTTATGGAATTGTCTGTCCATGGACACTTGGATTCCTTCTATTTTTTGGCCAGTGTGAATAATGCTGTTGTGAATATGAGTGTAGAAATATGTTTATTTTTTTCAGCCCATTTTTCAAACCTTTTAGGCACATAATCTGAATTGGAAATGACATATTGTATGTTAACTTCATTCATTAGTTTTTGAGGAATTTCTGTAGTGTCTTGCACAGTGGTTACACCATTTCACTGTATTTTTTGTATGGTAGAATATTGTTGAAGCTTTTGCATGTACCTTATTCTGCATATTCATTCATCCACTGATGGACAGTTGCAATGGTTCTGCCTTTGGGCTATTGTGTATAATGTTGCTATGAATGTTTGTGTACCAGTTGTTGTTTAAACATCTGTTTTCAGTTCATTGATATGTATATCCAGAAGTGGAGTTGGTGAAGTAAACAGTAAGAATACTTTTATCTTTCTGAGGAAATGCCAAACTATTGCACATACAGTCTGTACTACTTTCCACATCCACAAGCAAAGTGTAAGATTTCTGGTTTTCTACATTGCTGTTACTATTTTGATCTTGATTGTAAACGTTTAGTGAATGTGAACAAATATTGCATTGTGATTTTAATCTGTATTTCCATCATTACAGACAGGAAATATACCTAAGACAATTTTTTAACTCAAACCTCAGCATCTTGCTTAGTAGCTATAGCTGTTGCATTACCAAACACTACAAACAATTACCCTATATATTAAAAAAAAATACCCAAAATCACTCATCAAAATTCATTAGAACATCACAACCAATTCTACCATGTTAATAAATCCAAGCTCACTACAAATTTATGAAGATTTTGCAAAAAAACCTTATAAAATTAACAACAGAATGCAATGAATGTCATCAATATTCTTACATGGAATAGAAACATGACAATCAAATGAAAAATCATCATTGTGTTTTGACAGTAAGAACAGTAATGACGAACATGTGAAAATTCAAGATTTTAATCATAATTGTTAACAGTGCATTTATTGAGCTACTGTCCCCATCAAATATCATAATGAAATTCCCATTGCTTTGTATTTGTTTACTTTTCCAAATGAAATCACAACAGATTTATTTCTAGCAATTCATTATACATGAAATACAAGTCATATGTACCAATATATAAACAATCTAAGGATTATCTGTTCCTTACATGGAAATGGAGGTTCCATGTTCTTTATTTATTTATTCATGTAGCAAGAACCCTGCAGTGTGGGTTTTACATCTTATTAGAATTATGAACATCAGAATCAGCTTACTGTTTCTTCAATAGCCATAGCATTTATATGTTACCTATATAAATGTCCTTTTGAGGAGAAACAGTTATGTCAAATTTTGTTTTATCCATTCCTCCCATTGGCACTAAGTTAGTCAAAAGAATCAGAGGAGGATTCTGGTCCTCATTCGATTCTTTGCCTTCCATTTTATCCTCCTTTTTTTTAAATTGTAGTTTTAGCAGTCAATTAACTACTAATCTTTCATGAAACAGAGTCTAGTAATCCAACAAAAATCCCATCCAATTATAGCAAACTTTCACTTCATCCAAACTACAAAGTTGAGGAGCCCTTGATTGGTTTGTTCTTATTAATAGTCTTACTAATTCTAATAGTATTCTCATCTGACCCTCTAGGAGACCCACAAAATTATATACTCTAGCTAATTTTTAAATATAAGACTGCGGTTGACTAGTGTTCAATTAGAAAAGAATTGAGGTCAAACAGGACATGGGAATACGGCTTTGTATAGAGGGGTTGGGCTGCCCTGGTGGCTCAGATGGTAAAGAATCTGCCTGCAGTGCAAGAGACTGGGGTTTGATCCCTGGGTCGGGAAGATCCCCTGGAGAAGGGAATGGCTACCCACTACGGTATTCTTGCCTGGAGAATTCCATGGACAGAGGAGACTGAGGAAACTTTGTCTCTGGCGCTAGGTGCAGCTCTCAGGGGAATGGGCCATGTTAGTCACAAGTCCAAGGGCACAGGGCGAGAGGAGGGGACAGGAGGCTCCTCTGGCTCTAGGGCAGGACTCGGGGGGGGGGGGGGGGCGGGTTCTAGGGAAGAAAGGCCTGGCTTCATCCCAGGCCTCAGCAAAGAGCTGCCACCTTCCAGGGGGAGCTCTTCTTTGTAACCTTCTGTGTACCTAGGCTGACCTGATCACATGGACTCTTACAAATGCTGATTTGAGGTAGTATCTACCTAGGACAACTCCCAGAGCCTGGCCCTGCCACGTGGACTATTCTTTCTGCTAGAAGAGCTCGGGGCTCTGCCCTCACCAGCACTAGGAGTGGCAGTGCTTGCATGCTAAGTCGCTTCAGTCGTGTCCAACTCTTTGCGACACTATGGACTGTAGCCCGCCTGGCTCCTCTGTCCATGGCATTCTCCAGGCAAGAATACCGGAGTGGGTTGCCATGCCCTCCTCCAGGGGATTTTCCCAGCCCAGGGATGGAACTAGCATCTCTTAGGTCTCCTGCACAGGCATGCGGGTTCTTTATCACCTAGGAAGCCCCTAGGAGTAGCCGAGCCCATCTTTTCTCAGGCCTCCTCACCACCACCCCAGCCTCCTGGGAGTACCTGGGGGTGGCGGGGAGTAGGCAGTTTCCAGCTGGGGCCACCTGGGTTGCCCAGGCTTTCTATAGTCAATATTCTCTTGCTCTATTCTTGGGACTTCAAGTTTCTTCTTTGTCTCAGTAAAGGTGTAAAGTTTGTTTTGGCCGTGATATTGTCTTTGTCATTCTATGTATTGATCTGGTCTATTACAATCATTGAAAACTTGTCTTGTTTGCATTAAGTTAGAATGGTCAACCAAATAGTCATCTCCCAGAAGGTGAGGGATCAAATTTGCAAGGTAGCTGTTTTCTCAGAACACTTGATTAATCCATTATTATTGGGCCCTCTTTCTTTTGTTTCCTAACATATTGTTGATTTACAATGTTGTGTTAGTTTTCAGTATACATCATAGTGATTCCGTATTTTTGCAGGTTATTATTATTATTATTATTATTGCAGTATTTTTGTCTTTCTCTGATTTATTTCACTAAGTATAATATTCTCTATGTTGCTACAAAGGGAATTCTTTCATTCTTTTTATGGCTGAGTAATATTCCATTGTATATATGAACCACATCTTATTTTTATCCATTTATCTGTTGATGGACACTTGGGTTGCTTCTGTATGTTGGCTACTGTAAAGCTGCTGTGAATATCAGGGTGTGTGTATCTTTTCAGATTTTTTGGATAAATACCCAGAAGTGGGATAGCTTGACCATATGTTAGTTCTTAAGTTTTTGAGGAATCTCAATACCATTTTCCACGGTATCTGCATCAATTTATATTCCCACGAATAGCATGCAAGGGTTCCCTTGTCTCCACATCTTCAACCAACACTTGTTATTTCTTGTCTTTTTATAATAGCCATTCTTACAAGTGTGAAATGATATTTTGTTGTTGTTTTGATTTGCATTTACCTAATAATTAATGATGTTGAGCATCTTTCATGTGCTTTTTGGCCATCTGTTTCTCTTCTTTGGAAAAATGTCTATTCAGTTATTCTGCTGGTTTTTTGATTGGATTGTTTATTTTTTTTAATTGAGTTGGATATTAACCCATTGTCAGTTGCATCATTTGCAAATATTTTCTTCCATATTGTAGGCTGTCTTTTCATTTCATTAGTGGTTTCCTTTGCTATGCAAAAGCTTTTGAGTCTGATTCAGTTCAGTTCAGTTCAGTCACTCAGTCGTGTCTGACTCTTTGCGACCCCATGAATCGCAGCACACCAGGCCTCCCTGTCCATCACCAACTCCCAGAGTTCACTCAGACTCACGTCCATCGAGTCAGTGATGCCATCCAGCCATCTCATCCTCTGTCGTCCCCTTCTCCTCCTGCCCCCAATCCCTCCCAGAATCACAGTCTTTTCCAATGAGTCAACTCTTCACATGAGGTGGCCAAAGTACCGGAGTTTCAGCTTTAGCATCATTCCTTCCAAAGAAATCCCAGGGCTGGTCTCCTTCAGAATGGACTGGTTGGATCTCCTTGCAGTCCAAGGGACTCTCAAGAGTCTCCTCCAACACCACAGTTCAAAAGCATCAATTCTTTGGCACTCAGCTTTCTTCACAGTCCAACTCTCACGTCCATACATGACCACTGGAAAAACCATAGCCTTGACTAGACGGACCTTTGTTGGCAAAGTAATGTCTCTGCTTTTGAATATGCCTTCTAGGTTGGTCATAACTTTTCTTCCAAGGAGTAAGCGTCTTTCAATTTCATGGCTGCAGTCACCATCTGCAGTGATTTTGGAGCCCCCCAAAATAAAGTCTGACACTCTTTCCACTGTTTTCCCATCTATTTGCCATGAAATGATGGGACCAGATGCCATGATCTTTGTTTTGTGAATGTTGAGTTTTAAGCCAACTTTTTCACTCTCCTCTTTCACCTTCATCAAGAGGCTTTTGAGTTCCTCTTCACTTTCTGCCATAAGGGTGGTGTCATCTGCATATCTGAGATTTGTTAATTTACTTTTGCTTTTCTTTCTTTTCCCATGGGAGACTGATCCAAGAAAACATTGCTACAATTTATGAGATTGTTTGCCTATGTTCTCTTCTAGAAGTTTTATGGTTTCATGTCTTACATTTAAACCATTTTGAGTTTATTTTTGTATATAGGGTAAGAGAATGCTCTATTCTCATTGGTTTACATGTAGCTGTCCAGTTTTCTCAGCACTCCTTGTTGAAGAGATTGTCTTTTCCCCATTGTATATTCTTGCCTCCTTTGTCATAGATTAATTGACCATAGGTGCATGCATTTTTTCTTGGCTCTCCATGCTATTCCATTGACCCATGTGTCTGTTTTTGTGCCAATACCATGCTGTTTGATTACTGTAGGTTTGTAGTATAATCTGAAGTCTAGAAACTTATTGCCTCTAGCTTTGTTTTTCTCAGAATTGTTTTGGCAATTTGGAGTCTTTGTGGCTCTGTATAAATTTTAGGATTACTTGTTTTAATTTTGTGAAAAAAAGTCTTGGATATTTTGATAGGGATTAAGTCTGTAGATTGCCTTGGGTGGTATGGTCATTTTAACATTAATTCTTTGACACCATGAACACAGTATATCTTTCCATCTGTTTGTGTAGTCTTCAATTTCTTTCATCAGTATCTTACAGTTTTCTGAGTACATGTCTTTTACATCCTTCAATAAGGTTCCCTAGTAGCTCAGCTGGTAAAGAAACTGCCTGCAGTGAGGAGATCCCAGTTCAATTCCTGGGTCAGGAAGATCCCCCAGAAAAGGGATAGGTTACCCGTTCCAGTATTCTTGGGCTTCCCTGGTGGCTCAGATGGTAAAGAATCTGCCCACAATACAGGAGACCTGGGTTCAACCCCTGGGTTGGGAAGGGAAGGGAACAGCTTCCCACTCCAGTATTCTGGCCTGGAGAATCCCATGGACTGTATAGTTCATGGGGTTGCAAAGAATTGGACACAACTGAGAAACTTTCACTTTCATTCCTAGGTATTTTATTCTTTGTGATGCAATTGTGAAATTGTTTCTTTCTCTTTCTGATAGTCTGTTGCATCAGTTTTGCTTTTAACATACTGATGAGTCAGTACCTATAATTATCATGAACTATGGATGTGAGAGTTGGACTGTGAAGAAAGCTGAGCGCCCAAGGATTGATGCTTTTGAAGTGTGGTGTTGGAGAAGACTCTTGAGAGTCCCTTGGACTGCAAGGAGATCCAACCAGTCCATTCTAAAAGAGATCAGCCCTGGGTGTTCTTTGGAAGGAATGATGCTAAACTCCAGTACTTTGGCCACCTCATGAGAAGAGTTGACTCATTGGAAAAGACTGTGATGCTGGGAGGGATTGGGGGCAGGAGGAAAAGCGGACGACAGAGGATGAGATGGCTGGATGGCATCACTGACTCGATGGATGTGAGTTTGAGTGAACTCCGGGAGATGGTGATGGACAGGGAGGCCTGGCGTGCTTTGATTCATGGGGTTGCAAAGAGTCGGACATGACTGAGCGGCTGAACTGAACTGAACTGAAAGTCCACACTATTCTGACCTCTTTAATTTTTCCTACTATCTTTTTCCTATTCCAGCATCCTAAACTATGTTTCGGAGAAGGCAATGGCACCCAACTCCAGTACTCTTGCCTGGAAAATCCCATGGGCGGAGGAGCCTGGTAGGCTGAAGTCCATGGGGTCACTAAGAGTCGGACACGACTGAGCGACTTCACTTTCACTTTTCACTTTCATGCATTGGAGAAGGAAATGGCAACCCACTCCAGTGTTCTTGCCTGGAGAATCCCAGGGACGGGGGAGCCTGGTGGGCTGCCGTCTATGGGATTGCAAAGAATCGGACACGACTGAAGTGACTTAGCAGCAGCAAACTATGTTTAATCATCATCTCACCCTAGGCTCCTCTTGGCTGTTGCAGTTCCTTAGACTTTCCTTTTTTTTTTTATTACCTTGATAATCTTAAGGAGTACTGGTCAGGAATGTTATAAGATACCCCTCTATTGACGTGTGTCTTACATTTTTCTCATGATTAGACTGGAGTTGTGAGTTTGGGGAAAGAAACTGGAGAAGTACTGGCCATCACATCATATCAAATGTGTGTACCATCAACATGACTTCTCTTGATGTTGACCTTGATCATTTAGCCAAAGTAGGCTTGTCACATTTTGCTACTGGAAAGTTACACACACATTCCTTTGCAGAGAACAGATTTGGAAGTCAGTCACTCTGTGTCCACACCTAATTAAAGCAGAAGTAGGTTCCACCTCCTAGAGGGCAGAGGATCTATATAAATTACTTGTAAATTTTCTGCAGGCAAGTTTGTTTATTCTCTGTCACTTATTTGTTCAATCATTTATTTGTATCAATATGGATTCCTCTCTTACTAATCTTTTTCAAGAACCAGCTTCTGGCTTTGCTTTTCCTATTTGTGTTTTGTATTCCATTGGTTTTTGCTCTAATCATTTTATTTCCTTAATTGTTGTTTCCTTAAGATGATTCTGTTTTCTCTAATTTTTGGAGTTGAATTTTTACCTCATTTGCTTCATTCTTGCCGGTAATTGCAGTATAAGGAGGAATCAGCAGCTCCCCTCGGGCCTGGGAGCCCCCTCCACTCACCAGGCATCCTCGCTGGAACTCTAGAAACAGCCAGGTTGGGTGTGAGACCCTTGGCCTGCTCCCACACTGCCCTCTCTCCAGGGACGTGAGCTCCTTCACCCTCCTGACTGTCCTCCTCAAGGAGTCTTCACATTATATAAACATCCCACTCTCTTTAAATTTCCATGAGACTTGTTTTGCTGTAGAAATGTTAGGGGAAACATGCTGACTGAAACACCTTCCCTGGCCAGCTGCCATAGTAACCATTTGTGTGAGTTATTTTATAACAGGACGTCCTGATAAGGAGCTCAGAACTAACAAGTCAGCACCAACGGGAAAGGTCAAAAGGAGAAGCCACATGTCCAACCACCTCCCAGAATCCTCCTCGCTGGCGTCCATCTTGGCTGAGCAACATGTGTACCACCAGGAAGGACCCTGAGTCAGAATGATTGACCAAAGACAACCTAGAAACTAATCCCATCACCATAAAACCCGAGACTGTGAGCCACGTGGCACAGCAGTCCCCTGGGATCCCTTACTCTTCTGCTCTCCTCCCAGGAGCCCCTTCCCAATAAAGTCTCTTGCTTTGTCAGCATGTGTGTCTCCTCAGACAATTCATTTACATGTGTTAGACAAGAGCCCCCTTTGGGGCCCTGTAAGGGGTCCCCCTTCCTGCAAAGGAAAGACAAGAGTCACTTTCTATTGACCTTCTTTAAAGGCTTGGCAAGAATCCCACAGCCCTGACAAAGACTCTATATTGCCCCTGATGGTTTGGCCTTCATGCCCTCTTGTGGGCTTATTATGATTTTTTTTCTATAATACTTTTTAGAAAAGTACATTTCCAAATGTGCTCAATTCTTAGTCCCAAGAGGTGATCCCAGAGTTAGCCACCAGGTAGAGGACAATCTTATCAATTACACTTCCAGCTAGTTCTGTAAAAGTAACAGGAAAGGCTTCTTGCCTCAGAGTTTTAGCACTCTTTCCAAAAGCACTCCAAATTTTTACATTTTCTGTAGATAACCATATTTATAAAGGGGATAGGTAAAAGTAAGACTGAATAAGCTTATTTATTCACATGATTCAGCAAAACCACAATATTTATCTAATTGTCTTCTCAGGAAGGTGAAACTTAAAACTCCTGTGAGCAGCCCATGAGAATTCCACACCTGCTCCTAGCTTTGTCCCAAAGCCAAAGCCCCAGAATGTCTCCGGGAGGGAGACCCTGGTTCTTGCTTATCCTTGATGAATTAATGTTTGTTTTTTATTCAACAAAGGAAAAACTTAGAACTCTGACAGAAATATATCAAAAGGGATGTCCCCAAAAGTCCTTTGAATAGGTGACATGAAATTACGTTGGTGATGACTAGGTAATAACCCACACAGCTCTCTCACCTCTGCTGTCAAGAATATCTTTCCATGGGCAACACAGAAATTCAATGTAGGACTGGGAAGAGAGCTGGATGATGAAGACACCTTCCCTCATTTGCACTTGAAATAGACAGTCACTTCTCTAGGCTCTGCCATTGGAGAAGGCAATGGCAACCCACTCCAGTACTCTTGCCTGGAAAATCCCATGAACAGAGGAGCCTGGTAGGCTGCAGTCCATGGGGTCTCGAAGAGTCAGACACGACTGAGCGACTTCACTTTCACTTTCACTCTCTAGGCTCTGCTAGAGCCAGGTTATCAGGCCCATCTTTGTCCGGATGAAGGAAGAAACTCCAGATGGGTGCTTAGTTATGAAATGTGTCAACTCAACCATCCTTCCAGAATGAACCCCAGTCTGGACTTCCCTAGCGGTCCAGTAGTTAAGACTGCATGCTGCCAATCCAAGGGGTGTGGGCTTCGATCCCTGGCCAGGCAGCTAAGATCCTGCATGCTGTGGGGTGCAACCAGAAAGAAAAAAAAGAGTGAATCCCTGTTGAGGGTAAAGCATGAGACAGAAAGCCCTCCTCCGCCTGCCAGCACCACAGCTGGACCTCAGCTGAAGACAGCTGCCCGCTACGGGCCTGCCCCCACCTACGGCATCCCTGCCCCCTTCCACTTTGAGAGCACTTTATACTCTAGGAAACCAATGAAAGGCTGAATGCAGTTAACACAATTATAGGCAAGTGTGAGTGCCAGAAGCCTCACTGCTAGAAAAGAGGTTCTCACATGTGGCAGGAGAGCAGAGAAAGCTGAGACCAGGCTTTCAACCACAGAGAGCAGCTGAGCTCCAGGGTGGAGCTTCCACTGCAAGAAGGATGGTTCTGCCAAGGTTGAAAACCCACGGGATCTGATGTCTGGGTTGATGCCCTGGAAAATCTTTGTGTTCTCAGTTCCTCCAAGCCTGCAGGAATGGCCCAGCCCTCCATCCTTATTAAAAGGTAACATCTTCCAACATCTTCCACTTACTTGAGGACAATACAGAGATAACATGTGCCTCCCTCAAAGTTCCCAGGATCTGCCCCACAGGCCGTAAGCCAATAACTAATCACAGCCTGGTTGGGCATGTGCTACCTGTTAAGTTGCTACAGAAACCAGCCAGCTTGTGCCGGGAGGAACCTAGAGAGGATGCAACAGATGAGATGATGATGGTATCTGATGAAGTGTAAGCAGAACATAAGATTGGATATTCAGTTCAGTTGCTCAATCATGTCAGACTCTTTGTGACCCCATAGACTGCAGCATGCCAGGCCTCCCTGTCCATCACCAACTCCCAGAGCTTATTCAACTCATGTCCATTGAGTTGGTGATGCCATCCAACCATCTTATCCTCTCTCAGCCCCTTCTCCTGCCTTCAGTCATTCCCAGCATCAGGGTCTTTTTTCTAATGAGTCAGTTCTTCACATCAGGTGGCCAAAGTATTGGAGTTTCAGCTTCAGCATCAGTCCTTCCAGTGAACAGTCAGGACTGATTTCCTTTAGGATTGACTGGTTTGACCTCCTTGCTGTCCAAGGGACTCTCAAGAGTCTTCTCCAACACCACAGTTCAAAAGCATCAATTCTTCGGTGCTCAGCTTTCTTTATAGTCCATCTATCACATACACACATGACTACTGGAAAAACCATAGCTTTGACTAGATGGACATTTGTTGACAAGGTAATGTCTCTGCTTTTTAATATGCTTCTAGGTTGGTCATAGCTTTTCTTCCAAGGAGCAAGTGTCTTTTAATTTCATGGCTACAGTCACCATCCGCAGTGATTTTGGAGCCCAGGAAAATAAAGTCTGTCACTGTTTCCACTGTTTCCCTATCTATTTGCCATGAAGTGATGGGACTGTATGCCATGATCTTAGTTTTTTGAATGTTAAGTTTTAAGCCAACTTCTTCTCTCTCCTCTTTCACTTTCATCAAGAAGCTCTTTAGTTCCTCTTCACTTTCTGCCATAAGGGTGGTGTCATCTGCATATCTGAGGTTATTGATATTTCTCCCAGCAATCTTGATTCCAGCTTCGATGAGGACTGGATTAGGGAGAGTTCATCCATTGCCGAGCACTTCTGCAAGATAGAGGATTTCATGCCTGACAAGTGTCCTGAAAGGCAATCTTACTACTAGGATGGCTCCCAGAAGCAGAAAACAATAGATCACACTAAGCAAAGTGTAAAGCCCAGCAGGTACCAAAGATGGAAGAAAGAATCAAAAAGCACAAAGTCAGGCAATGGAATATTATTCAGCCATTAAAAAGAACACGATCCTTCTCAGAGAGACAGTTGCATTCACATGTTTGTTGCAGCACTATTCACAGTAGCCAAGATATGGAACCAACCACAGTGCCCACCAGTGGATGAAAGGCTAAAGAAGCTGTGGTGTGAACAATGAAATTTTATTCAGCCATGAGAAAGAAGAATATCCTGTTATTTGCAACAACGTGGATGGACCTGTAGCACATGATGCCAAAAGAAATGTCAAACAGTGAAAGACAAGTACTGTATGGTGTCACTTACATGTGAAATTTTATTTTATTTCATTTTTTATTTTTTGCTGCCCTGGGTCCTCATTGCATGTGGCGGCTTTCTCTGGTTACAACATGAGGGCTTAGCTGCCCCACGGCATGTGGGATCTTAGTTCCCCAACCAAAGGATTGAACCCACATCCTCTGCAGTGGAAGGCAGATTCTTAACCACTGGACCACCTGGGAAGTCCCACAGGTGGGGAATTTTAACAAGCTGCTGCTGCTAAGTCACTTCAGTCGTGTCCGACTCTGTGTGACCCCATAGACGGCAGCCCAACAGCCTCCACCATCCCTGGGGTTCTCCAGGCAAGAACACTGGAGTGGGTTGCCATTTCCTTCTCCAATGCATGAAAGTGAAAAGTCAAAGTGAAGTCGCTCAGTCGTGTCTGACTCTTAGCGACTCCATGGACTGCAGCCTACCAGGCTCCTCCCTCCATGGGACTTTCCAGGCAAGAGTACTGGAGTGGGGTGCCATCGCCTTCTCTGTTTAACAAGCTAAACTCATGCAAACAGAGTGGAATGCTAGTTACCAGAGGCCGGGGATAAGATAGATACTGTTTAAGAGTACAAACCTATGAGTAGTAAAGAAGCCACAGAGATCTAAGACACAGTATAATGAACATAAACAACAAGACTGCACTCTACTCAAACTTGCTGACACTAGAACTTTACAAAGAAAGGTTTCTGTGTAAAGTAATGGAGGTGGCTCAGGTGCCATGCTAAACTAGGGTCTCTCAGGGCATTTGGGGTGGTGATCACCTTCTCCAAACAACAGAAGCCCAGAGATGCCACTCAGCCCTCAGAAGCCAGGAAGATGCGATTGTGGGTGGCCAGGTCCAAGGGTCCAAGGTTCTATCCAGGGGTAGATGGAATATGGCATCTCTAGGGATACTGCATAGTCTGCACATAAAATATCAAGCTAGGTGACCAGAAGGCTGAGGGTGAGAGACACAGTAAAAAGCTTTGCTGTTGCCCAACTTCCAGACTAAAGCCAGTTTTCAAACTGACCTCCAGGAAGAAGGACCTGGGAACACTGTGACAATTGTAGACGATGATTCCCTCCTCCTTCAGCTTGAGGAACCTGTAGTCACTTACACAGGTAATGGATCTTCAACAAAAAGAAATGCCCAAACATCACAGGCAACTCGACCCAAAGTCCTAGATGACACTGATACCTACGGGCTCCTCATGGCCCCCCTCCTGGAATGTGCACCTGTGGGAGGCAGGTGACAATTGGAATCCTGCCCACATGGATCCACTGGAGCCATAGCCCACCTGGTGGTCGTCTTCCAGCTCCTGTTTCCCAGCATATAACTGAGGTGTTCACACTTTAGGCTGGCACAACTCCATCACCAGAAAGTTAAAGAAAGTTCCAAGAAAGTTAAAACACGATGACAGCACTCTACGTCCACACCTCAGTAGGTCTGGAGTGGGTTCTGAGAACTTGCATTCCTAACAGGCTTTGGGGCTTCCCTGATAGCTATAGTTGGTAAAGAATCTGCCCACAATGCAGGAGACCCCAGTTCGATTCCTGGGTCACGAAGATCTGCTGGAGAAGGGATCGGCTACCCACTCCAGTATTCTTGGGCTTCCCTTGTGGCTTAGCTGGTAAAGAATCCGCCTCCAATGAGGGACACCTGGGTTCGATCCCTGAGTTGGGAAGATCCCCTGGAGAAGGGAAAGGCTACCCACTCCAGTATTCTGGCCTGGAGAATTCCATGGACTGTATAGTCTATGGGGTCACAAAGATTGAGTGACTTTCACTTTCACTTTTCACTTAGAGGACTTGAGAGCAGAAAAGGACTGGCAGGTCCAGGCTGTGATGCAGGCAGCCCTGCAGATCCTATAGTGTGGGGTATCAGTGGTGGGGAAACAATGCCACTTGGAGCTGATGGAAAACCCCAGTGGGCACGTCATAATGCAGACCCTATGGGCCTGGGCCACAGCATCTGCACTGCAGACTCACACACCTTTTGAAAAGCACTCCTGGCATGCTGGCCCTGGTGATGGCTATAGGGTACCTGCCAGGGACCAGCCCCGGCTGATCCAGGGTATTCGAAGCGGGGACGGCGTCGGCGACCTATTTATTTAAATATTTTATCAAAGATATAAAGAGTAATAGGATGAGGATAGCTCAGTAGGAAAATTCAGTGGAGAAAAGAGGCTGAGTAGCTTGGTTTACAAGGGAGACCAATAAAACTTCAAGACAAGAAGTTTGCACCACTTACGTAGGCCGCAGGTGTCCTTCCGTTCTCCCAAAGGAGAGGAGACACTGAGGCCTCCCCAGTCGGATCTTAGAAGCCCAGGCATAATTAGCAAGTATAGCGGGTTCCGCACTCCAGATGGAGACTCAGCCAGAATTTGGGAGAGAGAGCGACATGGGGAGACCAAGTTTCGGTGAACAAGGCCCGCACTTTATTTTCCAAAGTAGTTTTTATACCTTAAATTGTGCATAGAGGATAATGGGGGAAGGGGTGGAGTCATGCAAGGACAGCAGTTCCTGGTTCTAATCGAAGCCAGGCTTTCAAACTTATCATATGCAAAAGTTCAGGTGATTTACATCATCTTCTGGCCAGGAGGCCTGTTAACATTTTAAGAAACTTATATTTCTCTAAAGGTGATTATTCCAAAGTCAGGCACCAGCCTCCAAAAAAGCACTGGACAAAGCTGCATTCCTATAGGGCAAAGGTGAGGTGGGCTCAATCAAGAAAAGAATTAACTCAAGGGTCCAAGGTTACAAACATTGAGGCTACTACTTACATTTCTATACACCCATTATATCAATCAATACACTGCCAAGGACACAGTAGGTAAGGGGTATGGAGACTTAGCAGCAAACATTGGCTCAATAAGTGAAAAACCCTTCACCAATACAATTTCTAATCAATCTTTTAACTGCTCAAAGGAATCTGTATTTAGACAGTTTAGAACATCTCCTGCCTCTCACAGTTGGGAGGCTCTGAACGATCACATGTGGCCGGAAAAACCTATTCAGGCAGGCTAGAGGATTTCCAAAGGAGTTTGTAGGTTAAACACTGTCACACCCAGGAATTATTAACTGGAGCTGTAAGCTAACTCTTTTTTCAGAGAGAGGTATTGGGGGACAGCACCCCGTAAAGTCAGAGGTGTAGGTGAAAGCACAAAGCAGAAAGTAGGCAGACTCTGGTTTTGGGGGTAGATGCTCAAGAATTTCCAGGGGGACTCCTGAGGCTCCATCCCGCCTTTGCGTATGCCGAGCCTCCTTCCTCATGACCTTTGCCTCGGGCGGAGCTCGCTCCCCGCAGGTACCATGTGACCATGCAGCACACCCAGAATCCAGGAGCTGGGTCCTCTCAGACCCACCAGGTCATTAGATCAGGTGGGCCACGTAGCTGTCCCTCATGAGATGGAAGTCGCATAGCTGGGGTGAGTGGTACAGCTGGGAAGTCAGCAAGCAGGACCAGAGGGAACAAGCAGCTGCTGGAAGAGACATAGTCATCCTTCTGCTAACACCTCTGGCTGCATGGGGTGGCCATTAAAGACAGTGAGGGGGGAAGTCCCCCCATGGCAAGAACTTCAGATGGTGCCCCTGGTCATCCACTGTGTGCTGAGTGGCCAAAGTTAAAACACATATAGTCTCATCAGTTCAGTTCAGTTCATAAGCAGTGGCAACGTCCTCCCTATTAACTGGGAAAAAGTCCAGCCCACCAGCAAAGGGCGGCCAGAAAATAGGAGGTCTGGGTAGAGGCAAGTGTGTGGATTCACGCACGTGTAGGCATGCTTTTCTGGTGTTTGTTACCCACCCGCCAGGCCAGGCAGACTAACCAGCTCAGGAGCTGGTGCTGGTCGCTGTCATTGGCCCCCACAGTGTGGCACCGTGCTTACGTGGAGAGATCAGCCCTGGAGAAGGGAGTGATGCTGTGTGTGGACCTGTGCGGCCTGGGCTCCTGGTCACCCAGGCTGGTCTTGTGACCACCCCTGCCAAGTGCTAGTCTTGCCAGGAACAGAGCAGAGCTAAGTCCCCATTGTGGTGCCACTCCGAGAAGACCACCCCGTCCCTTAGGGGAAAGCTGACTACATCGGACCCCCTTCTCCTCTTGAAAAGGACAACAAGTTGTTCTGACAGGAAGAGATGTGTTTTCCAGATGGGATTTCACCCCCAGGAGCTCAGCCAGCATCACCAATACAGGACCCCGGGTAATACCACCTCCAACCCAGGGACACACCTTATGGCACAGAAGGAGCGGGAGGGACACACGGCCAGGGACCACTGGCCCCATCAGATGCCACAGCTGCAGGGAGCTGCCAGGCACACAAAGTGACAGCATGGCCACAGCTCAAGTGCCAGCTCAGAGATGACAGGCTGCAAAGTGACACACCTTCCTCCAGGAAGCTGTCTGTACTTATAGCAATGACGTGGCGGGGGTGGGGGGTGGGGGGCTCTGTCACTGCCAGACAGAACACAGGCTGAGGACCAGGGAGAGGGGAGTGACCCACCCTGTCCAGGAGACCCGTGTGTGGGGTATCGGTGCTTCCAGGCCCTGCAAGCTTGGCGGAAAGTGCACAAAGACTGTCTTTCTGTGTGGGAATCTATAATTAAATTACTAAGATTTTCTATTAAATTCTAGGTACAGGCAGAGCTCAGAAATACTTGGTTCAGACCACTGTGATAAAGCAAATACTACAATAAATCAAGTCACACACATGGTTTTGGTTTCCCGGTCCATTTATACTTCTCTGTGTGTGCAATAGCATCGTTCTAAAAAAAAGTACATACCTTAATTTAAAAATACTTTCTTGCTAAAAACTGTTAATCATTACCTGACAACAGCAGTGTTTCCACAAACTTTCAGTTTGCAAAGAAACAATATCTTTGACACGCAATAAAGGAAAGCACAATAAAACAATGCATGCCTGTAAATTATACACGAAAGACAAAAGCTAAAATAGTGTGTGTGTGTCCTGGGAGACTGTTCTGAATGGAATTGTGTCTCTCCCAAAAGGTCCTACATTGAAGCCCCACCCCCAATGTGACTGTATCTAGAGATACGGGCTAATTAGGGTTACGTGAAGTCATGAGGGGGAGCCCTAATCTGAGAGGAACTAGCGTCCTTATAAAAAGAGACCCCAAAACAGTCTCACAGCCCTCCCCAAGCCCGCCACCTCCCCAGCTCATCCAAGGCCATTAGGATCCAGTCTCCAAAACTGTGAGAAAGTGAATTTGCTATTTAAATACTCAGTCTGTGGTATTTTGTGGTGGTAGCCTGAGCTAATAAGTACAGAATGTACTTATACAAGAATGTTCATTATAGCATTTATTATAATAGCCAGAAACTGGGGTGTCAGGGGGAGGAGGGAACTCATCAGTATTAGAATGGATGAATGACATGGTATAGTTATACAAGGAAATACTATATAATGAGGAAAATGAATGAAACACAAGCCCAGGCAACATAATGGATAAATCTCACAAAGCATGCTGAATACAAAAAAGTGTGTTAGTCACTTAGTTGTATCCGACTCTTTGCAATCCCACAGACTGTAACCCACCAGGCTCCTCTGTCCATGGAATTCTCTAGGCAAGAGTACTGGAGTGGGTAGCCTTTCACTTCTCCAGGGGATCTTCCTGACCCAGGGATTGAACCCAGGTCTCCCACATAGCAGGCAGATTCTTTACCATCTGAGCCATCAGGGAAGCCCAAAAGTGAACGTAAATACAAAAAAATGGATTTGAAATCATACAACATGTATTTTCTACTTTTTCATAAAGTAAAAGTTACATATAATGTTTAGGAATTAATGCTGTGATGATAAAATTATAAATAAAAACAAGGAAGCGATTATCCTAAGATTTTGTTAAGAAGGGGAGCACCTTGGAAGGGCACAAGGGGGAGCCCACGTGTTTGTGGACACTGGTCTATTTTTTTAAACCTTGATGGTTTCTACATGGATTATCACATTGTCATAATTCACTGACCTCTACATTCATGCTTTGTGCACTTTTCTACTTGTGTATTATATTTCATAATAATAAAAAAAAACTGTGATATTTCCAGGAATAGCCAAGTATCAAAAAACAAAAAACACCCAACAGCAAACACTTTGTTAGGAAGGAATTCATCCTACAAATGTCTTCTCACATACATTGCTTATCATAGCAAAAGATTAAAAGTTAACATCAACTAAGACTAATAAAAATGTCATACAACATCTATACACTGAATATTATTCAGCATTTTTAAATGGCTTATTTGTATATATTCAGATATGGAATAATCTCCAAAATTAACAGATCGATATGTGAAATGTGTTGTCACATATTAAAATATATATGCATAAATAAAATAGGCATTTATAAACATACTTCTTTGGAATTTTTAAAATCTTGTGGTGCCAAAAAGTAAGGACGTGTACACAATTTTTAAAAGGATGTATATGTATTGAAGGGCTTCCCAGGTGGCACTAGTGGTACAGAACCCACTTGCCAATGCAGGAGACATAAGAGAAGAGGAATGTCTTCCAGATATAGTTTTGCCCCCACGACAAAATACTTTAGCAAGAAAGTATTTTAAAATTAAGGTATGTACATTTTTGTTAGTGCTATTGCACACATATAGAGGCCTATGGGGAAGACCCCTGGAGGAGGGCGTGGCAGCCCACTCCAGTATTCTTGCCTGGAGAATCCCATGGACAGAGGAGGCTGGTGGGGTACAAAGAGTCGGACACAACTGAAGTGACTTAACACACACACATACACATTGAAAGGACACACCACAGAAACCATTCTGGAACAACTCTATCTCTTCTAAAATACTTAGTAATTACAAGGAGGAAAACAGTGAGCCTACAGTGGAGAATCCAGGCAAATGATTTCTTAGCCAAGTGATCAGGGTTACCTTCACCACCAGCAGCTCACACAACATCCTTTATCCCCAGATATAATGTCATAAGGACACGTGATCACAGCTCTGTGGCCTCTTTCCCAGCACTGCGTTGCCATCTAATCATGAAAAAGCATCAGACAAGTCCCAACAAGGACGCGCTACACATGAAGCTACATCCATATATGTATGTATAAAATATGTACATATAGACAGAGATAAAATCTGAGTAGAGGCTGGGTGACTGAGGGTCAGAAAGTGAAGGAAGGCTCACCTTCCACCACGTACACTTTTGCATCTTCTGAATTTTCAACCCTAGGCGTGTGTTATATATTCCCCAAACTAAAGTTTTAAGTAAATCTATGAAAAGTTGAAGACATAATGAGTGGCTTGCTAGACTTCACTACAAAAAAGCACTCAGCCTAACGGTTAGCTGAGGTTTCACAGAACTAGACTGTGAACGGAGCTCCAGTTTCCTTCCAAAACCATTCAACACCAACATGTATAGTCTGTGATGGTTTTATTTCTCTTTTGAGGTCTTAAAAGTGACTGTAACCCAAAGAAAGCATGAATGTATTTCCTGGTAATATTATTGCAACTCTCAGAATATATAGAGCAAATTGCATCCCACTCAGGTATTAAGTATAGAAATAATGAGGAAACTCATTTTAAAGTCAGGATATTATCATGTCTCTAACTAGTTTTAATGAAACTGTTATAATCTATTTTGTCCTCACTATAATGATGAAGGGGCAAGTGACCCACTAGACGCCACTCCCAACTCTGCTGCTCATAGCCTGTGTGACCACGAACAGGTTGCTTATTTCCCTGTGCCTGAGTTTCAAGGGAATAATCCAAAGACCTATCTTATGTCATTGTTTTGAGTATTGATAATATCACTTATCAAAATCAGAACAGGACCTGACCCTTCAGCTTTCAGATTTAAAAAATCTATTTTTAAAATGTTCTAGCTACTTTTAGATGTTTTTGACATTTAAGAGAATCTAACACATTAAATTCTGATTTAATCAAATGTTGCAAGTTTCATTCGATATATTCAGTCATTTAAAATTTTTAGCAAATTACATTTGTAAAAGCGTAAGTTTGGGTTTATTAGTTATGAAGGTAATAATAAGAATTTAGTGTTATTTTATTAGATTACTATTAATTCTGATTAATAATCATATCAAAGAAGGTACAAGTAGGAGTGAGTTTTCTTTCTCTTCAGGCAGAGGGAATCTCTCCAGGGAGCATCCTGAGGCCTCCTACTCCATAAGCTCCTCCCCCCAGAAGCTCCTCCCCAACCACCTCCACCTCCGCCCCGCCCAACCCCGGCACAAACCACCCCCGGGCTCTGGGCTGCATCCTTCTGCCTCTGCCTTTCCCAGGTGGGGGGCCTCCATACCCCCACCTGCCTCTAGGTTGGGAGCCTCTCCCTCCCCAGCATCATTCCCATCCCACCATCCAGCCTCTTCCTACAGCAGGTAATAAACTCACCCTTGACCCAATGCCCTCTCCATTGCCAAATATTTCTGTGTTCCCCACCTCAACAAAACTTGCCCAGGTTTAACTATCCAGGGACATTGGTTCTGCTTACCAAACCAATCTACCAGACAGACTCCAGATACATTTCAATTCACTCCCAACTGGCTTCTAAGAGCTCACAGCTGCAACTGAGCTGTTCCTGAAGAAGCTGGCAGAGAGCTGGGGGCACACAAACCAAGGAGCAACTGTTCGTCCTTACCTGCCTGGGTTGCTCAGCAGCACCCCCACAACAGGCACCTCCCTCCTTGGAGTTCCCCACTCTTCCTGGTAGGGACCCAGGCAGAAAAGGAGAGCTCCATCCAGAGTGGGAGTTGTAGGGGGGGGGGGGGACTCCCAGAAATTTTCTTTTCTCCATCATAACCTGGAAAGAACACTGACAGGAAGGAAATCAACAAAGATCATTTATTATAAAACCATAGAAAATTTCCTTAAAAAATTGAGCTTGCAGTCACTCGAAAGGGACAGAATTAAGAACAGGTGCCCCCATCCCTACCCTCATCGGCATCTTTTATGGTGCTAACAGAACTGGATGGAGCCTTAGCCTCCAGACCTCCAGGTCAACATTCGCACAAGCCCTGCTTTCCCTGTCTTCTGGATTAGGGGGCCGGAGTCGGCCCCGCCTTAACCCGAGCGCCTCCAGGCCCGCGTAGAATTTAGCAGCTGTCTGGTCCGAGCTCTGGCTAAAAAGAAAGCGAATGGTCAAATGCAGGCTTTGTGAGGTCCATCAGAATCACCTGGAGGGCTTGTGAAAACCCAGATTGCCTGGTAGCCCTCTCAGGGATTCCGGTTCTCTGGGTCTGGGTGGGGGACAGAGTTTGCATTTTTAACAAGTTCCCGGGGGACGCTGATTCTGCTGGTCCTGCTGTCCTCGGATATCTAAGCGCTAGGGCTGATTAGGGAGATTTGGCGGGAGATGTCCCCTCAAGATGCTGCCCAGGGCTCTCACCTGGAGTCGCAGATGCTTTAGGTTTTCACCTGCGGGTCTAGCCGCAGGCCATTCGGTCTCCCTACTCAGGAGCCGGGACCCACACCGGGGGCTTTTAGACTGAGTGGCTGTTTTCAGAACTGTCCCAGGACCTCAGACTAAGGAACTGGAGGGAAGTCCACCTACCCAGACCGCTGGC
This sequence comes from Bos taurus, assembly GCF_002263795.3. Classification (NCBI taxonomy): domain Eukaryota; kingdom Metazoa; phylum Chordata; class Mammalia; order Artiodactyla; family Bovidae; genus Bos; species Bos taurus. The sequence goes on from NC_037336.1 coordinate 12,729,957, forward strand.
CGAAGGAAGCATTCCTGGCCAGGGCTCCTGAAACCCCTCACCTCGATTTCGGCGGACCCGAAGCTGGAAACATATTGCCACGATGAGGAACTTGGTCACATACTGGTAAAGGGGCGATCCGATGATGAAGACCAGGACTCCGCATCCTGGGACTGCGCTGACCACGAGGGAGACCCTGAACCACCCGTAGAAGGCCGCCAGCATCTCGCTGTCCTGGCCTGGGAAGCGAGGTTGGGGTCACGGAGGAAAAGGGGCCCTTGGGTGAGTCTGCCCAGACCGGCCCCTGGATGGTCTAGGATTCCAGGAAACCTCAGGGGCACTGGACCAAGGACCTAACCCCCACCCCCACCCCAGGGGTAACGGGGGCGCACGGGATGAGATGCAGCCTGCAGGACTTCAGAGGGCGCGAGCTCCGGGCTCACTCACCAAATAACGCTTGTAACATCCACAGCTCGACATAAACGACTTCTAGGGTGTGATCGGCGCCTCTAACCCCTCTCAGCCTTTGGGCTCTACGAAGCGCCAGGAGCCGGAGGGACGCGGGGAGGAACATGGGGCAGGGCGGTCCGGAGCGACCGCGGCCTCTTAGGCTGCCCAGCCCCGCCCCTTCCGCGCTCTCGGACCCGCGTCCCGGGCCTCCAGTGCCCAGCATCCCGCATCTCGCATGCAGCATCCATCCTCCGGCGCCGCTCCGTGTGGTCTGCCAGGCGAAGCAGAAGCTCAGGCGCAGGGATGGTCGCTGGCTAAGGGCCCCTGAAAACAGCCCTAGGCCCTCCAGGCTCAAGTGTGCCACCCCAAGCGTGCCACGGGGTGGCGGGTGGGGAGTGGGGGCGAGCTCCCTGGGTGACAGGCATAGGGAATCTGGAAATCAGGCCACGGGATGAAGGGGAGCGACTGAAGAATGGAACCCACGCCTGCTCGGAGGAGTCCACGATCCTCAAAGCCGCCAGCCTTCTAGAAGGCTGTCCTCTCAGGCCCGGGTCTCCCTCCCGCGGCCACAGAAACCATCTGCCCTTTGCGGGACACCTGAGGCCCGGGGCGGAGCCTAGGGTTCCAGCTGGCAGCGGTAACACCTGCACTCCTGGACCTGAAACAGTGTGTCCAGAGGGAAGGAAACCCGCAGGCTGTGAAGATCGCGCTGGACATCTTGGGTCTTCCTCCCAAACGTATCCCTCTGATCTAACCTAATCACACAGCTTACAAGAGGGCCATCTGACAGCACACCTGACCAGTGTTTCTCAAAACTGCCAAGGTCGTCAAAACACATGAAAGTCTGGGGAAACGTCACAGTCAAGAGGAGCCTAAGGAGACAATGACAATTAAAGGTAATGTATCCTAGATGGAGTCTTAGGATAGAAAAGCGACAGTTGGTAAAAATGACAAAATCTGAATGAACTGTGGATTATTTAATGTGTCACTTAGAGAGCATATTAAACAGCAGAGACAAAGGTCTGTCTAGTCAAAGCTATGGTTTTTAATGTAGTTGTGTATGGATGTGAGAGATGGACCATAAACAAAGCTGAGCACCGAAGAATTGATGCTTTTGAAATGTGGTGTTGGAGAAGACTTTTGAGAGTCCCTCCAACTACAAGGAGATCAAACCAGTCAATCCTAAAGGAAATCAGTCCTGAATATTCATTGGAAGGACTGATGCTGAAGCTGCAATTTTGGCCACCTGATGCAAAGAACTGACTCATTAGAAAAGACCCTGATGCTGGGAAAGATTGAAGGCAGGAGGAAAAGGGGATGACAGAGGATGAGATGCTTGGATGGCATCACTGACACGATGGACATGAATTTGAGCAAGCTCTGGGAGTTGGTGGACAGGGAAGCCTGGAGTGCTGCAGTCCTTGGGATCCTGAAGAGTCAGACCGAATGAGTGACTGAACTGAACTAAAAGGTGGGGGTAGGGTGGGGAAAATGGGTGAAAGTAGTTAAAAGGTACAAACGTTCAGTTATAAAATAAATCCTGGAGATGCAATGTACACCACGGTGACTATAGTTAATAATGTGCATGCATGCTCACTTGCTCAGTCATGTCCGACTCTTTGCAACCCCATGGACTGCAACCCACTAGGCTCCTCTGTCGATGAAATTTTCCAGGCAAGAATACTGGAGTGGGTTGCCACTTCTTACTCCAGGGGATCTTCCCAACCCAGGGATCAAACCCATGTCTCCTGTGTCTTCTGTATTGGCAGCCTGATTCTGTACCAGAGCCACCTGGGAAGCCCTATAATTAATAATAATGTACTCCATATTTGAAAATTGCTAAAGAGGTGATCTCAAAACTTCTTAAGAAAATTTTGTAACTATGTGTGGTGATGGATGTTCACTAGACTTCTTGTCGTGATCATTACACAAAATATACAAATATCAAATCGTTATGTCATACACCTGAAATTCATGTTATATGTCAATTATATCTCAATTGAAAAGACATTAGAAAATGATATCACAAAGTTATTAAATGGATGACAGACTTGAAGAAGATACTTGAATGCCCAAAAAAACCCACAAAGTATTGATATTCTTCCAAATAAACAAAAACCCGACAGAGATCCCAACAGAAAAATGGACAAAGAACATGACTTGGCAATTCACAGAGAAGGAAAATAAGTTACTTACCAGTATATGCGATGATCTACCTAAGTACTGACAAACATATATTAAAACAACAAGATAAAGAAAAACAAAGTCAGAGGACTGACACTCCCTGACTTCAAGACCGACTATAAAGCTACAGTAATCAAGACAGCATGGTATCTGAAAAGAATAGACAAATAGGTCAATGAACAGAGTCAAGAAATAGACTCACCTGATTTTTGACAAATGGAGCAAAGGCAACACAATGTAGAAAAGATAATCTTTTCAACAAACAAAAAAAGAGTGAGTGAGGGAACCTAGACAGACCTCACACCCTTCACAAAAATTAACTCAGAATGAATCAAAATGCTAAATGTAAAATGCAAAACTATAAGGCTCCTAAAAAATAACATAGATGGAAGTTGTTTGTCAAAAATATCAAAAGGCTTTAGAACAGGAACTGGGCATTCAACTCACAGCTTCAAGTGGGTATATGGAGGATACCATTATCAATCACACCAGCTGTGCCAACTTCTGGATTAACTCTGTTAAGCCAAAACCTCCTGGCTGGCCTCACCCTTTCTGCTTTGCTCTGAAGTCTCCCAAAAGCTCCTAAAAAGGCAGGGTTATGCAAAGGATTGTTTTGATGGTTAGAAAATGATTTCAGGTGTCAAGGAAGCATGTTGCTTAAAAGTTAATTTCAAACCTTTCATAATAGTCCAGAATTGATTCATCTGACTTTTGCTTGTACTGTTGAATCTCTGTCCAGTCCACTGTTTGGGGAGAAACACTCAGATAAATTCCAGTAATTTCTGAGCTAATTTCTTCCAATCAGGGTGAGAATGAAAGTGGTTCAAATCCATTAAGGGATCTTTTCATCGTGCTTTCTTTATTCATTCCCTTGCTTTGCTTTCAGAAGCTAACAGTTGTATTAATTGATATAGATCTGAAAACCCAGGCTGGTGGGTCCAGATGGTTAACTCAGATTCCTTAGCAAATCCCAGTGGGTTCTGACACAGATCAGGAAATTCCTTGGCTAAAGCTCTATGTTCTGCTCTGGTCCAGGGTGTGTTCATAAGCACCAAGGACGGTTCACCTCTCCCTGTAATAGGTTTCTCCTTAAAGAGAGCTATAATCACTTCTGATTTTTTTTCCCCTTTACTGGGGAAGTGGGAGCAGCAGGAGGCGGAAAAGTTGTTGGAAGAGAAAAAGAAATAGCACCTGGGCCATGCAATTCAGATAGAAGAGGATGTGAGCAAGAGCAGAGGGAGAGACCAAGTCAGAAACAGTACTAACAGCCTTTTTTAGTTTGATACAGTTTCAAGCAATTTACTATTTCCTGAAAAGAAGTTACTCTAGCGTTTCCTTTCTTGGAAGCTTTTAGATACTAATTAAAGGAAGCATTCCATTCAGTGAGTTTGATCTTACAGCCAGCTTTTTCTAACTGTGCACACAAAAATAGCAATTTTAGAATATCAAAAGAAACCCCAAATTGGGCCATTTTAGGTTTCGATCTTCTTCAGTATAACTTCCCCAAATAAGTAGATACTTGCAAATATGAGTTTTGCGTGTACATAAACCTGGCTGGAGTGTTAATGGCTTTCTGGTTTTCTGATGCCCCTTATTTCCTTGTTTGAGAGGCTCCATTTCCAATTTTCAGTTGAATTTGTCAGATAAAATTTACTACTGAAATGACCCACCCAGAAATGTGGCAGGTCAGCATGCTGCTTGTGAGTTCAACTCCTCTAGCTTGTCACCCTAGAGTAGTTTCAGCCTTCATATTGGTTTCTCCCTTTGGCGGTTCTAAGACCACCACAGGTCTTGGATGGCTGAATACTCAATTCTTATTCACAACCCCCTGAGGATCAAGTGTTTTAATTAATACATGGTTTTTCCTATGGGACCACTGCATGGTATGAGGTCTCTGTCTCCACCACTGCTGTAAATTTCTCAATCACCTAAGAAAGCTGTAACTGGCTGTGGGGCGCCGTCCCCTTTTCTTTGGAGCAAAGATCTCATGTAATATCTTTATTTTTATCCAGACAAATTCTATTACAGCAGCTAAATTGAGGAAATGCATCAAATCAGTCAGCACAGACCAATCAGTCTATATCTGAGCAAACCTGGGTATATTTCAACCAGTCCCACCCGTATCTTTCACCTGGATGGATATTCTCCAGTATCTTTCAACCAAGCCCCAACCAGTATCAGTCCACTGGGTGGGTATTCCCCTGAATATTTCAACCCTTCCCCTAGTATCTTTCAACTGGGTGTATATTCCTGGGTATCTGTCAACGAGGCCCTTGCCAGTATCTTTCAATGGAAGAAGGCAGATACCTACTTATTTATTTATTTACTGCCAAATAAAACCCAGGATCATCAACCAGCATGAGAGATCCCAGAACCAGAGGAGACTCACCTAAATTTGTCTGGACCCTCCAAGAAGGTAGATGGGTACAAGAGGCCTCTGCTGGTACCAAGGCTCCAGTTCTTAGAAGAGGTGAAGCAAAGGCGAGAAGTCCACTCTGGGTCCCTTCTTTATGGTCGCTGTAAAACTGTTGACTTTTTTTTTTTTTTTAAAGCACAATGCGAGACTTGCAAGCCAAGTTTTATTTGCAGCAAAATAAAGACTATAAGAGTTGACTCATTGGAAAAGACTCTGATGCTGGGAGAGATTGGGGGCAGGAAGAAAAGGGGACGACAGAGGATGAGATGGCCGGATGACATCACCGACTCGATGGACGTGGGTTTGAGTGAACTCCAGGAGATTGTGATGGACAGGGAGGCCTGGTCTGCTGCGATTCATGGGGTCGCAAAGAGTAGGACACGACTGAGCGACTGAACCGAACTGAACTCAACTGAAAAACTATAACCCAGGAGCAGTTTCTCAGAGGTGTCTGAAGTGCTGTCTGTCCGGCTATAGTCTTGACATTTTACTCCAAATAAAAGTTAACTTACAACTCTCACACCGTGCTTTTTTGTTCTTAAGTCGGCACTATCAAACAATTTTGAACAGTAATGACTAACGTACTTTAAAAAGAGTTTGTGTAGCATTTAGAATCAGCACAGGTGCATCGTATTAGCAGTTTATACGCACCCCTTTCCCCATTCCTATCAAGGATGCTCAGCCCTCGGCTTTGCCACTGGAAGAAGTGGCTGTGGAATGCTGTCTTATTTACATATTTGAACCTTGAATTCCAGATTCAAATCCCTAGTGGAAGAGTAGGGTGATTTACTAAGGGGAGTTAGATTCCCCCTCCCTGGCTCTCCTCAAAAAAGGTGCCACCAACGCTTTCCTGTCTGGTGGACAGGGAGACCTATCTTAATGTTTGTTATCTCCCAGGAAGCAGTTATTTATGTGTCTCCAGGCCCACCTTTAGCTTCCCAGCCTGGCCCTGTGAGTACACATGAGAGGCAACCACTTAAAATTCACTCTCAAACCCCAATATTACCAGCCAGCAGCTTTTCATTTGAAGCAGGTGAAGGGATTGCTTCCTCTCTCCCACTAAGTATGGCAGACTGCCGGGTGGGGAAGGTGCAAAGTGGGCGTTGGCAGGGAGTTCCTGGTGTCCTCCACCACCGTCTCAGGTAAGTGCCAGGTACACAGAACCAGAGGTACCTAAGGCCCTTCCTCTGGGCTTTCTGGAAGCCCAGGGCACGCCCTGGTCAACTCCACCCGGACTTCCAGCCGTACAACCTTTGGCATGGCAGTATATGCCCAAGGAGACCCCGGAGCCTGTGACTGGGCCCTGTCCCCAGAGTCCACAGGGTCCTCATCAGAGTCAAACGGAGAGGAGGCTGCAGAATCCTGGGGCCGCTGCCACATGAAAGGCTGTCCCAGAGACACCCATTTCGTCCTGTGCTTCCTGAGAGAGAGGCCCGGCAGCTAGCTCCTTGGCTAGCCTTAGCCGGGCCCTGGGCGCAGTTCCCCAGGCCCAGGTATTCATGATCAGTCCTTCTTCCCCTTCCCTCCGCCCCTGTGCTCAAAGTCTAGCCCAGCCTTTGGGTCCTTTTCAAGGCCGCCTGGCGGAGGCGGGGCACGACCTCCCAGGAATTTGGCGCTTGTGGCTAGAAACACACTCACCCGCACCGAGCAAACCCGACCCCTCTTACCTCCGGATGCGCCCCGGCGCGCTCGCAACTTGCCCAGCGCCGGCACCTCGTCTCCGTGAGCCCAACCCCAGGAACGCACAGATTCCATCTCCCGGCCCCGGCAGGTTCCTGCGCCCCTCCCTGGGTGGCTGCGTCCGGAAGTGCCTCCCGGCTCCAGCTCCTCAGCTCCCGAGGATTTGTTGGGCCTTCGCGAGCCGAGACTCCCCGGGCGGGCAGAGCGGCGAGTCGGAGGCAGGAGACTGGGGTGGAGGAGCTGGCGGAACGCTGTTCCGGCGCCCGCAGCGGGAGCTTGCAGACGCTCGGCCCCTGCCCTTCCACGGGCGCCAACGGTGGTAACCTTGGCGTGACACAGGGGTGTGCCCCCGTCGAGTCCAGAAGTACCTAGTGCCCCTTGGGAAGAACTCGAAGACAGGGGAAGGAGCGGGGAGCCGCCCTGCAAAGTGCCGGCTCAGGGAGGGCTGAGTGGAGCCCTTGGAGCCCAGCGCAAAGCACAGCTCAAACACGGCTAGCTCAAAGTCCGTCCTAAAGGAGATCAATTCTTCGGCGCTCAGCATTCTTCACAGTCCAACTCTCACATCCATACATGACCACTGGAAAAACCATAGCCTTGACTAGACGGACATTTGTTGGCAAAGTAATGTCTCTGCTTTTCAGTATGTTATCTAGGTTGGTCATAACTTTTCTTCCAAGGAGTAAACGTCTTTTAATTTCATGGCTGCAGTAGGTTCTCATTGAAATGCAGGTTCAGTCGGTCTGGGGCAGACCTTAAGATTCTTCATTTTTAAGTTTCTCGGGTAGTGCTAGTTAATGGATCACATTTTGAGTACCAAGGCTGTGGTCCTATAGATACCTCAACTATCCACCTAAGACTGCCTCTAGAAGATAAAAACCAACCAATAGAAAAGTGTGAGGTAGTTTTCTAGTGCACATTGTCTCAAGCTCTATATAGCAGCATGTGCTGGGCTCCATCTCTTTTCAACTGGAGGGGATCCTTTATACAGCCTGCCTTACCCCACCCCACTCCCCAGCCAGGTCCCTCCTTCCAGTCCACAGACGAAAAGGAGATTATTCACTCCTGTTAATCAATTGCCATGCAGGGATGTGAATCCTGAATTGCCAGGTATTCTGATTTTTTTGTGAAATCTACCATTTTTTATAATGTTGGCACCTGATTCAAAAGGTAGAAACTAACACAACATTGTAAATTTACTATCCTCCAATATGAGTATAGTAAATAAAATCATGGCATCCAGTCCCATCACTTCATGGCAATAGATGGGGGGAAAATGGCAACAGTGACAGACTTTATTTTCTTGGGCTCCAAAATCACTGTGGACAGTGACTGCAGTCATAAAATTAAAAGATACTTGTTCCTTGAAAGAAAAGCTAAGACAAAGCTAGACAGCATATTAAAAAGCAGAGACATCATGTTGATGACAAATGTATGTATAGTCAAAGCTATGGTTTTTCCAGTAGTCATGTATAGATATGAGAGTTGGACCATTAAGCAGACTGAGTGCCAAAGAATTAATGCTTTTGAACCATGATGCTGAAGAAGACTCTTGAGAGTCCCTTGGACAGCAAGGAGATCAAACCAGTCAATCCTAAAGGAAAGCAACCCTGAACATTCATTGGAAGGACTGATGCTGACACTCTAATACTTTGGCTACCTGATGCAAAGAGCCAATTCATTGGAAAAGACCCTGACTGGGAAAGATTGAGGACAGGAGGAGAAGAGGGTGACAGAGGATGAGATGGTTGGATGGCATCTTCAAGTCAATGGACCTGAGTCTGAGCAAACTCTGGGAGATAGTGAAGGACAGGGAAGCCTGGTGTGCTGCAAGACTTAGGGTCGCAAAGAGCCAGACATGACTGAGCAACTAAACAACAATACTCCAATATAAAATTGGGCTTCCCTGGAGGCTCAGATGGTAGAAAATCTGCCTGCAGTGCAGGAGACCCGGGTTCGGTCCCTGGATCAGGAAGATCCTCTGGAGGAGGAAATGGCAACCCACTCCAGTATTCTTGCCTGGAGAATCCCATAGACAGAGAAACCTGATGGGCTGCAGTCCATGGGATTGCAAAGAGTCAGACGTGACTGAGCAATTAACACTTTCACTTTACTTTCTTTCAAAATAAAAATTTTTTTTTAATTTTAAATAGAAGGAAAAGACAATGGTGTGGTTAAAACAGGAATCACAGGCCTGTGGAAACTGGTTAGCAACCTCCAAAGAGTGTTGTGCCTTTTAGGTACACCCATATTCTCAGGCTCTAGGAACCAGTGTGCTTCCAAAGATGTGCAATGCCTCATGTTTAATTCCTCATTGCTTCCCCTCTATCTCAGATGCTCCTGGCCTTCAGAGACTCAGAATCCGCTTTGCTTCCATCTGGTCCTCCATCAGCTCTCTCCAAGGCTTAATGCAATTTCTAACAAGCTTCTTTTGTAGGCTAGATTATTTAAAATTTAAATGGAAACACAAAAGAACTATTAGTTGAACAGTTAACTATTAGTTGAATAGTTTTGGAAAAAAGTGTTCAGTGTGCCTGATTTAGTTTAATTATTATTATATAGTGATTAATACTATGGTAGTGATTGAGACTGTGCAGTATTGGCAGATTAGATGTAAAGTGTAAAGCTATAAAACCTTTAGAGGAAAATGGGAGTAAATCTTTGGGAACTAAGGCTAAGTTAAGAGTCCTTAGACTTGTCGCCAAAAAGTTGATCCATAAAAGAAAAAAAAAAAAAAAAACTGATCAATTGGACCTCACCTAAAAGTTTTGTGAAAAAGTGTTCATAAGATGAAAAGGTATGGGAATTTCCTGGTGTTCCAGTGGCTAGGACTCTGTGTTTTCACTGCCAAGAACATGGGTTCAATCCCTGATTAGGGAACTAACATTCCACATGCAACTTTTTAAAAAATGCAAACTACAACTGAGAATATTTCCAAATCATATATCCAACAGAGTATTAATATCAAGAATATACAAAGAGTTCTCAAAACCCCAGTATAAAAAAGTCAGTAGAATTAGAAAATAAGCAAAAATACTTCAGTGAAGAGGATATACAGATGGCTAATAAACATATGAAAAAAATGGTCCTCATCATTTACTACTAGGGAAACATAAGTCAAAACAGTATACAACTATCAGAATGACTAAGATAAAAAATCATAGACAACCTCAAAGCTGATGAGGATTCAGAGAACTAGATCACTCATACCCTGCTGGTGGAGAGTAAAATGGTACAGCAGATTTGGAGACAATCTGGTGGTTCTGCAAATGATTAAACTTAGAGTTAACACAGGACCCAGCAATTCCTCTCATAGCTATACATCCAAGCCAAATGAAAACAGATGTCCCCACCAGAACCTGCACATGAATGTTCATAGAAGCTTTACCTGTAATAGCCAAAAGATGGAAACAACACAGTTGCTTCAACAAGTGAATGGATAAATGGATTGTGAAACTGCAGTCCATTTATACTATAGACTATTAGTCAGCAAGAAAAAGAAACCACTGATAGAAGCAACAACCTGGATGAATCTCCAGAGAATTATGCTGAGTGGGAAAAAGAAGCCAACCTTCAAAGTTGACACACTATATAATTCCACTTATATAGAATTCTTGAAATAACAAAATTGTAATGAAGAACAGGTTAGTAGTTGCCAGGAACTGAAGAGGAATGGGGCCAGAAGGAAGTGGAAAGAAAGTGAAAGTTGCTCAGTCAAGTCCAACTCTTTGGGACCCTATGGATGATACCCCACAATGCTCCTCTGTCTATGGGATTCTCCAGGTAATAATACTGGAATGGGTTGCCTTTTCCTTCTCCAGGGGATCTTCCTGACCCAGGAATTGAACCCAGGTCTCCTGCATTACAGGCAGATTCTTTACCATCTGAGCCACCAGGGAACCTGAGAAGGAAGTGTGGTGAGGGGGGGCTATAAAAGGGTAAGATGTGGCTACTTGTGGTGACGGAAGTGTTGTCTTGACTATGTCAGGGTCAGCATCCTAGCTGTGACACTGTTTTGCAAGATGTTACCACGGGGGAGAAACTGAGGAAGAGTATGTGGAAGATACTACAACTGCCTCAAATTTCTTACAACTACATGTGAATCTACAATTATCTCAAAAAAGTTTAATTCAAATTATAAAATCAGAGGGACTACCCTGGTGGTCCAGTGGCTAAGACTCCGTACTCCCAATGCAGGGAGCCAGGGTTCAATGCCTGGTCTGGGAGCTAGATCCCACTTGCCGCAACTAAGAGTTCAAATGCCACAAGTTAAATGCCATATCCCGCATGCCGCAACTAAGACCCAGTGCAGCCAAATAAATAAATATTTTTTTAATAAAATTAAAATTTTTAAAAAAAATCTCAAAATCTGTCTGTAAGTCCTGATCTAGGGGTCCCTCTTTAGCTGCCACACACCATTATGTCCTGCTGGTATTGGAAGCTGGATAGTTAAAAGTTAACACAGTATTAGAAGTCCTAACCAGGGCAATAAGGCAAGAAAAAGAAATAACAACTATCTAAATTGGATAGGAAGAAGTAAAACTGTTACTATTTGTGGATGACATGATTTTAGATAAAGACTCCATCTAAAAACTGATATAAATAATAAATGAAGCAAGTAGCTGCAGTCCATGGGGTTGCTAGGAGTCGGACTCGACGAGCCACTTCACTTTCACTTTTCACTTTCATGCATTGGAGAAGGAAATGGCAACCCACTCCAGTGTTCTTGCCTGGAGAATCCCAGGGACAGGGGAGCCTGGGGGGCTGCTGTCTCTGGGATGGCACAGAGTCGGACGTGACTGAAGCAACTTAGCAGCAGCAGCAGCAGTACACAACCTTCAAAAATCTGTTGCTTTTCTATACACTAACAATGAGCTAGCAGAAAGAGAAATTAAAAAAATAATCCCATACACGATCACAACAAAATGAAGACAACATCTAGGAATAAATTCAGCAAGGAGGTAAAAGATTTGTACAATGAAAATTATAATAAGCTGTTGAAATAAATTGAAGACACAAATAAATGAAAAGCTATTCTATTCTTATGGATTGGAAGAATTAATATTGTTTAAATGTCCATACTTTGCCTAAAGCAAACGACTGACTCATTACAATCACTATAAAAATCCCAAGGACATTTTTAACAGAAATAGAACAAAAAATTGTAAAATGTATATGGAACCAAAAATATTCCAATTAGCCAAAGCAATCATGAGGAAAAAAAGAACAAAGCTGGAGGTATAATAATCCCTGATTTCAAATGATATAACAAAACCATAGTAATCAACACAGCATGGTATTGGCAGAAAAGCAGATACATAGATGAATAGAACAGAATTAAGAACCAAAGAAATTAACCCACATGTATAAAGATGATTAATTTACAGCAAATTAGCAAAGAACATAGAATGGAGAAAACAGTGTCTTCAATAAAAGGTATTTGGAAAACTAGAGAGACACATTCAAAAGAATAAAACTAGACAACTATTTCACACCATATACAAAGATCAACTCAAAATGGATTAAAGACATGAATGTAAGACCTGAGACCATAAAACTCCTAGAAGAAAACATAGGCAGTACATTCTTTAACATTGGTCTTAGCAATATTTTTATAGATTGTTTCCTTGGGCAAGGAAAACAAAAGCAAAATAAACAAATGAGACTACATCAAACTAAAAAGTTTCTGCACAGCAAAGGAAACCATTGACAAAACAAAAAAACAACCTACCATATGGGAGAAGATATTTGCAAATGACATATCCAATAAGGAGCTAATATCCAAACTAAATCAAGAATGCACATAACTTAACAACAAAAAAAACAGACAACCCAATTTATAAAATGGGCAGAGGAGATGAATAGATATTTTTTCCAAGGAAAGCATACAGATGGCCAACATGTACATGAAAAGGTGTTCAACATCATTAATTATTGCTGCTGCTGCTGCTAAGTCGCTTCAGTCGTGTCCAACTGTGTGCAACCCCATAGACGGCAGCTCACAGGCTCCCCCGTCCCTGGGATTCTCCAGGCAAGAACACTGGAGTGGGTTGCCATTTCCTTCTTCAATGCATGAAAGGGAAAAGTGAAAGTGAAGTCTCTCAGTCGTGTCCAACTCTTCGCAACCCCATGGACTGCAGCCTACCAGGCTAATTATTAGGGAAATGCAAACCAAGGCTACAATGAAGTATCTCCTCATACCTGTTAGAATGGCTATTATACAAAAGTGAAGAAATAACAAGTGTTGGCAAGTATGTGGAAAAAAGGGAACCCTCATACAGTGCTGGTAGGAATGTAAATTGGTGCAGCCACTGTAGAAAATGGTATAGAGGTGTCCAGCTATCCTACTTCTGGATATTTATATAAAAAATAATAATAAAACACTAATTCAAAAAGACACATGCACCCCTTTGTTCATCACAGTATTATTTACAATAGCCAAGATATCAAAACAAGCTATGTGCTCATCAGTGGATGTATATGCGGCCTATATATATAATGGAATATCTGTTGTTGTTGTTCAGTTGCTAAGTCATGTCTGACTCTTTGTGACCTCATGGACTGCAACACAGCAGGCCCCCTGTCCCTCACTATCTCCTGGAGTTCGGGGAATATTACTCAGCCATAAAAAGATGAAATATTGCCATTTATGACAACTTGCATGGACTTTGAGAGTATTATGCTAAGAGAAATAAGTCAGACAAAGACAAATACTGTATGATTTTACTCACATGGGGAATATTAAAAAAAATAAAATAAATGAAGAAACCGAACCAAACAAAAACGAACAGGTAGGTACAGAGAACAAAATAGTGGTTACCAAAGAGGTAGGAGTAGGCTAGGGTGAAATGCGTAAAGGGGATTAGCTGTATGGTGATAGATGGAGGTTAAAATTTTAGTGGAGAGCACACTCTAGGCTAGAGCTTCCCTGGTAGCTCAGTGGTAAAGAATCTGCCTGCAATGCAGGAGATCCCAGTTTGATTCCTGGGTTCGGAAGTTCCCCTGGAGAAGGGATAGGCTACCCACTCCAGTATTCTTGAGCTTCCCTGGTGGCTCAGATGGTAAAGAATCTGCCTGCAATTCGGGAGACCTGGTTTCCATCCCTGGGTTGGGAAGATCCCCTGGAGGGGGCATGGCAACCCACTCCAGTATTCTTGCCTGGAGAATCCCCATGGAAGAGGAGCCTGGCAGGGGTCACAAAGAGTCTAATGCAAGTAAGCATAGCATAGCACACTCTAGGGTATGCAGAAGAAATAAGAATATTGTACACATGAAGCTTATATACTGTTAGAAGCCAATACTATAATCAATAAATCAATTTTAAAAATAAAATTTCCATAGGAAAAAAAGAAAAAGATTCTCTCAGAAGAAGTCAAGTCTTTGACAAGACTGGGTACTTGGTGAGAACAAAAGCTCCAGTTCCTCCTAAACGTCCCTTCATTTATGCCCATGACCTCACTCACAGTCTGAAAACTACTTCCCTTATACAAGAAATTAAAACCCTTCCATCACTCATCAAAAAGTCAGTAAATGCCTCCACTACGACAGGCATTTTGTGAGTTGCTGAAAGACACTTCTTAAAGACAGTTTTTGTCCTGAAAAGGGAAAGAAAGACAAAGCAGGAAATTGCAAAGTGGTATCACAGGTACTAGGAAGCAGGAGTGGAGAAGGCAATGGCACCCCACTCCAGTGTTCTTGCCTGGAGAATCCCAGGGACGGGGAGCCTGGTGGGCTGCCGTCTACGGGGTCGCACAGAGTCGGGCACAACTGACGCGACTTAGCAGCAGCAGCAGCGGCAGGAAGCAGGAGGTACAAGGTGTTGCTAGAGAACATAAGGTCATCAGTCCAGTGAAGGGGCACACCAGTTCAGGGTCTCCAGGGAAACAGAGCCAGAAGGGGACACACACACACACACACACACACACACACAGGATTATTTCAAGGAATTGGCTTATACAATTGTGTATTTGGCAGGCCTGAAATCTATAGCGCAGGATGGCAGGGGATGATTAAAGTTTTGGGTGGTGAAGATTACAGAACATTGAAATGTAAACATTCAATGCCACTAAGTTGTACATGTACAAATTATTGAAATATTGAGCTGATGTGACAGAATTCCTTCTTTTGCAGGGAAACCTGTTCTCCTCTGGAGGGTATCCACATTATCAAGGATACTGTTTTTTACTTAAAATCCGTTGATTGTAGATGTTAATCACACTTACAGAATACCTGCACAGCAACAACTACATTGATATGTGAATAAATAGCTGGATACTATAGAGAACCAAGTGTATTCATAAAACTAACCATTACAAGGAGTATCTTAGGAGACTCCCATAGAATAGTGGCCTCTAACCATGTCCTCAGCTTCCTTTCTCCCACTAGTCTCTTTGCCTCCCACATCTCCCTGACCACATCCAAAGCCAAGCCCTATATCACAGTTGACCCAATTGCCCCCTGCTCCTTCTGCAAAACCTGCTTCAACAGTCTTTCCTTCTCTCATGACTTCTTACCTCAGTCTAGAAACATGCTTCATCCTAAAAGAGTCAGCTTTCAACTCCTCATCTCCCATTCCACCTGTAACCCAGGCTACAGCCTTCCTTTTCCCCAAATTCCTCCGAAAAACAATCCATACTCCTGTGAACCACACTAACTCCTCAATGCTTTATGGCACCTGCCTCTGCATTTCAATGGAATTCATTCTCTCTAGACCTGCACTGTACAATGTAAGCAAAATATCTCATTAGTAATTTATATTGGTTACATGTTAAAATGGTAACACTTTAAATATGCTGACCTAAATGAAATATATTATTAACATTCATTTCACATTTCTTTGTAGTGTAGTCATGAAAAAATTGGAAATTACGTGTCACACATAGTTTCAGTTGGACAGTATTGCTCTAGATAGTTTCCTACGAGCCCCTGTGTGTCTAATCCAACACTCCTTTTCACATTTCTTATCCTGTTTGCACTGATTTTCTTCTGCTCCTTCTTGACACTCCTGATTTGATGCTTTTCTTGGTCTCCCATTCTCTTTGCTTTTCCCCCTCTCTGCCTCATTCACCCTAGGGAGTTCTGTCCATTCTCATGACTTTACCTACCCACATTATAATCTCCATCCAACCATCTCATCCTCTGTCATCCCCTTCTCCTCCTGCCTTCAATCTTTCCCAGCATCAGGATCTTTTCCAATGAGTCAGTTCTTCTCATCAGGTAGCCAAAGTACTGGAGCTTCAGCTTCAGAATCAGTCCTTCCAATGAATATTCAGGACTGATTTACTTTAGGATTGACTGGTTTGATGTCCTTGCCTTCCAAGGGATTCTCAAGAGTCTTCTCCAATATCACAGTTCAAAAGCATCAATACTTTGGCACTTAGCTTTCTTTTTAGTCCAACTCTCACATTCATACATGACTACTGGAAAAACTATAGCTTTGACTAGATGGACCTTCATAGCCCAAGCAATGTCTCTGCTTTTTAATATGCTGTCTAGGTTGGTCAAAGCTTTTCTTTCAAGGAGCAAGTGTCTTTTAATTTCACGGCTGCATGAAACTTATTTAATTTCATGGGTGCATGAAAATATATTTAAGTATAGTTGTGATAATAAACCTTACAATCATCCTGATTTGTTTGTAATCTGTCTGCTTTTTAAACATTGAAAACACATTTATGTTCTATTTGATATTTTAATGAAAAATCTATGAAAATTTGATTACATATATTAATGTTAAGGCATTTAAAGTTTCAATAACACTTAGCTAAGTTAATAAATTCTATTTTAATAGCTATGGAAGCAGTTGCTTAATTTTGAGGAAATATTAAGTTTTATTGCATATAATTAGCAACAGTACCCTTGGCATTTAACCAAGTACAAATAGATATCTTCTCCACTCAGAGAAGTCCTGTTAACAATAGGTGCGACACACCAGATTTGGAGGAAACTGCCAGTTAGGACATGTGTTCTTCAACAAATACATACCCAGTGCCTCCTCCATGCAGATGCTATTTGAGATGTTGAGGATGCATCAGTGAACAAATAAACAAAGATTCGTGTCCTCGCGGTGCTTGTAGTTGAGTGCCTGCTCTACACTGGGGACACAATAGGGATAAGAGAGACCAGAATGCTCATCCGTGTGGAGTTCAAGTTTTTAGTGGTGAGAAAGAGACAACAGGTTGCTAAACATAGTATGTAAAACAGGGGAAAGGGAAACAGGAGTGAGAGATCACTAGTAATGTGTCCTGAGAACGCTTCATAGAGCCTTGCATTTGAGTGGAAACCTAAAGGGGAGGGAGCATTAGGGTTTGTTTTGTTCTTATTTATTTGCATTAATTATGTCTGTTTAATAGCAGTAATAGTATACATGTTGTTTCACAACTTCCTTTTTTTTCACTTACTAGACTACAAACATATATTTTTTTTACATCCCTATAAATGTAGATCTATATCATAATCACCAGGTCTCCTAAATTTTTAAACAGATTCTTTGAAATGTTCAGATTATTTGGAGCTGTTTATCTGTGTCTTTCTCTTGAGTTTTTCTTAAGCTGTGCCCATCTAAATGAGTGGGTTAAAGGTATCGTGTATTTAAACATATAAGAACTGTAATACACACTGTGCAGCAGAGAGCTTCTGTCCACTGGTATGTCCCAAGTTCAGTGAAAGTCCACCCTTCTCGTGACCTTGGACTTTGTGAAGTCTCTAGCCACTCTAGGTTGGTCCTGCTACTAATAGTGCACGCTCAGTTGCTCAGTCTTCTCCAACTCTTCGCCACCCCATGGACTATGGCCCACCAGGCTCCTCTGTCCATAGGATTCTCCAAGCAAGAATACTGGAGTGGGTTGCCATGTCCTCCACCAGGAGATCTTCCCCACCCAGGGATCGAGCCCAGGTCTCCTGCGTCTCCTGCATTTGCAGGTGGGTTCTTTACCACTAGCACCACCTGCTGCTAAGGTGAGAGAAAAACAGAAAAACTTGTCCTGCCTGCGCACTGCAAAACTTACCCGAGAAGTGTTTTCCTTCGGTCTCAAACAAGGAGGGAAATAAATGCATGCCCCTAAGGACCAGTTCAAGAGATGGAGAGGCAGTAAGAGAACTCACTGGCCACACTGGCCCAGAAGCATCACCAGAATCAGGTTGATCCCTCAGTCTCCCTGTGCCCAGCAGTGTCCTGCCCAGGGGACCCCCGGGGTTCTGGAGGCCTGCCTGTTCAGGCTGGGAGTGGGCTCTGGCTGGGGACCAATTCCTGTTCCCTCCCTCCTTGGCAGCACTGCTAGCCAGAGCCACCCCCTCGCCCCCCTGCTCTGTGTGATGGAGGTGGGCGTTCCAGGGCCAGCCAAGTCGATGGTCATAAATACTGTGGCGTGTCTTCACATTCACCTCGAAAATTGTCTGGGACACTGGCTCCAAGTGCAGGGACTCACTGTGAGTGGCGGGACACTCCAGGGAACCCAGGGCAGCCCACTCAGTGGCGAACCTGGCAGGAAAATCCAAGGAGCCCGCACATCACCCTCAATGCAGGTCCAGTGGAGAAAAACCCACACGCTCCCACTTCCAAGTAGTGTCTTAGTACTTACCAGGCAACCAAAAACAGTGTAAAGAAAAGGGATAAAACTTTTTTTTTTTTAAGGGAGCATTGGGGTCTCAAAGCCAACTTTTGAATAACAGGAATTCTAGAAAACAAAAGGGGAAAACGATGAACAAAATAATTTAAAAGTATTTCCCAAAGATTAAAGTCAGAAAGGCCTAAACATCTCAAAAACACCACTGGAACCTAGGGGACAATGAAGCAAAGAATGAGATTTTGAGGGAAAAATCATTTCCACCCAAGAATTTATACAGCCAGATGTCCAACTAACTGGGCAGATAGAATGAAAATATTTTCAGACATGCATTCTTCCTCAGGATATGATAGAGGATTTATTTGCTTAATCAAAATATAAGGATGTCTCTCTCTTAAGAGAACTAAAATAACGAAACCATTGCCTCAGAGACCCTATACTTGGTGGGGGAAACTCAGGGTTCTCAAGGTGAATGCAGCCAGGGAGCTCCAACCTTACCTGACCTCCCCCACTTTCTCCAAAT
Organism: Bos taurus; assembly: GCF_002263795.3. Taxonomy (NCBI): domain Eukaryota; kingdom Metazoa; phylum Chordata; class Mammalia; order Artiodactyla; family Bovidae; genus Bos; species Bos taurus. Next base: position 12,748,747 of record NC_037336.1, read on the forward strand.
CCACCCACACCCTGGACACAGAAACACTCCCAAGTATTTCACCAAGGCTGGTAGTGAAAAGCAAAGAAAGGGGTTAATCCTTTTACTCTTGAAAATTCTAAAGCTAATATTTTAACCCAAACTGGACTCCCCAAACTGAGGAGACAATGAAATATAACTTTAAAAAAAAAACATATTTCACATCTAGGTACAATATTCAAGTACTTTAGAATGAAGCAATCTCTCTGGCAAATACTCAGATGGCCACTGAGAATTACAAGGAACTGCAATATTATATCTAGAAACATTATAGGAAGAAATTTGCCAGCTGTGAGGTTTCCAAGAGAACTCCTAAATTCTAAACCACCTTTCCCTTCATTCCATGGAGTAAAGCATTTCATTTCAAAAATTCACTTGAAACCTATTTTTATATCTTTTTGTTGCCCGTTGCTCTTAAACTCTACCTGAAAAATGTATTTCTCATTTTAACTAACCCAGCACATTAGACACAAGCTTCTACTACCACAATTATTTTGAATACTTCCACTTCATATTTCAGTCTCGTTATCAGCTTGCAAGTGTCTGTTTCTTTCTTCAGCTTGCTTATGATTATCTGCTTCCTTCTTGGAATTCAGTTAACTCATCCCCAGAATCCTAGAAGGTAATCAGAAACAGTAGAAAAAAAGAAAGAGATAATTTACACTAGATATCATGAGGATCATCTTGAAGATGATTATATGTATATCAGCTTAATACTTTTGCCTGAATGCTATCAATACTGCTATAAAATATGAAAATAAACAAAAACAACAAAAAGTAAGTCATGGGGTCCAGAGAGCCCATGATCCAACAGTGGGTGGTAAGTAATCCACAGCAGGTCCCAGAGAACAGCTGGCTTAGATAAAATTGGTTAAGTCTGCAGGAGCTGGGTAGAATCTTTAAACATTTTGAATCACTATATTCAATAAAGGGCCTGGAAGTACTGGAGAGACACACAGCTGGGGAGAGTTTGGGAATAAAGGAGGAGTACATAGAAAAATAAGCATTTGAAAAAAGCAAAAGTAATATTTGAACAAGAATTCAATTCATAACATCAATAAAAACAAAACTTGGTGCTAGAAATTGCAATAAACTCTATGCAGCTATGAATATTGTCTATAAGGCCATAGTAATATAGACTTGCATATTGATCTAACAGAATTGTATAGTGAATCGGCAGGATACCGGGTCTAATGTGTGCAGGTAAGATGGAGGACCAGAGTAAAAGTTATTGAGTGATTTCTGTGAGAGTGAATTCTGTGCACCCAAAGGAGTGTTTAGAGACTTCTTTGAAAATTAATATTTTTATTTTTTCAAATTATAAAAACCAAACCACCAGTCCTTCTTAATCTTTTGTTCTACTTTAAAACTTACTATGATATTTACGAGCTTAGAAAGTTTTAACAGTTATGTTTAATGGCTTCTGAATGGCATAGGGTACCACTGACAAATTTAATTAACTAAACATCCTCATACATGGCAAAATGATTGCAAAGTAATCAAATAACAAGAACTTTTGGGTCGGGAAGATCCCCTGGAGAAGGAAATGGCTACCCACTCCAGTATTCTTGCCTGGAGAATACCATGTAGAGGAGACCGGAAGGCTGTATTTCATGGGGTCACAAAGAGTTGGACACAACTGAGCAGCTAATACTTTCACTTTCTGAATTACTAGTTCCTACAAATCAAATACACAAAACATTAATATATTGAATATAAACTGGGACTTCATCTCAAAGTCACATATATAAACCCATTACCTAATTATATATTTTAAATTGGAATTGCAAAAACATCTAATATGTTAAATTATCTAAAATATTACAGAAACATAAAACACTATGTATTGGGTTGGCGAAAATTTCATTCAGATTTTTACATAAGATGTTACAGAAAAGCCAGATGATCTTTTTTGCTAACCCAATATATGGATTCTTTTCTTTTTTAAAACCACTGGAGATTAACTAAAGTAAAAAAAAAAAAACTGCTTATACTTTATTTATTTATTTTTGGCTTCAATGCATCTTCATTGCTGCATGTGGGCTTTCTCTAGTCGTGAGCAGCTCACAGACTCTAGAGCTGGGACGGGAGAGTTGTGGTGCAGGAGCTTAGCTGTATGTGGAATCTTCCTGCAGCAGGGATCAAATCTATGTCCCTGGCATTAGCAGGCAGACTCTTAACCACTAGACCACCAGGGAAGTCCTAAACTGCTTATATTTAAATGTGTAAAATTGGACCAATTTTGACATATAGACACATCCAGTGAAACCACCACTGTAATCAAGATAATGCCCATTGCATCATCCCAACACTAGGAGGGTACCCTAGTGTCTCTTTCCAGTCCCTTCCCCTTTTGACCCCATCCCTAGGCAATCACGTCCTGACTTCTATCACTATAGATTAGCTTGCATATTCTAGGATTTTACATAAATGAGAGGCTGTTTTTTAATACAAGGACTAATACTATGGTTTCAATTCTCTTAAACATTTCTATACCTGATTCTGAAACTTCAAAGAAGTAAAAGATCTCAAGACACATACACACACACACAGGTGACAATAACATACATAGAACTGACAGTACCCTTGTAAGCCAACTAAGGAATACAAATATCATCCTGTAGCATTTTGATACTGGAAAGAGACTGCACGCCAGAGATTTTCATGGGGATGCTTCCTGCACTGTATTCTTGTAGGTGAGATTGATAGGACCTCACATGTGAACTCCTAGTTGCTGTGTGAATCACTCCATAACCTCCAGAGAAGATGGCTATGGAGCCCAGATCCTTGGGTTTCAGTTATATGCTCACTTAACTGCTCTGCCTTCCCACAGAAGTTTCTAACTCTATCCCATGACCCCTTGGAATGGATTTTGCCCTTCTTTAGCTCCGAGTTCATATTCAGCTTAGGTCTCAAGACTTTAGACCCTGTCAGACACCTGTGAATTTCTCATGCACTTCTTTGGCCTCAGAACTCCCACAGAGCATACAAGAAGGAGCCTACCTGAATCCCGAGGACCTCCAGCCACTGGATCTGAGCACAATACCCCAACTCCTGATGGGAAGGGCTTCCCTGGTGGCTCAGTGGGTAAAGAGTCTGCCTACAGTGAGGGAGAAGTGAGTTCGATCCCTGGCTTGGGAATATCCCCTAGAGAAGGAAATGGCAACCCACTCCAGTATTTTTGCCTGGAGAAGTCCCTGGACAGAGGAGCCTGGTGGGCTAGAGTCCATGGGGTCACAAATAGTCGGACTCGACTGAATGACTAACATGTGACTGATGGGAAAGCTGTGTAGCTTCATCTTCCCAAGTAGTGGTTAATAGGTAATGCTTTAAGCTGGACCAAAAAATCAAGAAATGGAGGTACAATCGTGTTTCAAGAGATTTTCCTCTGGGATCCAAACCACGTGGACCATGCACTGTTGGGTGTGTTCAGCCATCTCTCAAAAGTTAAGGCAGAAGCTGGAAATTCGGTGGCATCTGGGGAGGGACAGGGTTCAGGAGGAAGTGGGGGGCTTACTTTGGCCTCTGAATACCTTTTACACTCCTTCAGATTTTTGTTTCTCCGATGTCTTTAATTAGATTTTTCCATTAAAAAGTTATTCCAACCCCTCACGAATGCTAAACTGGTCCCCTTAAAACTGTCTGAAATGCACCTGCGTGTGCCTATCTAACACTTTGTGACCCCATTGACTGTAGCCCACCAGGCTCCTTTGTCCATGGGATTCTCCAGGCAAGAATACCGGAGTGGGTTGTCATTCCTTTCCCCAGAGGATCTTGCCAACCCAGGGATCAAACCCGAGTCTCCCGCACTGCAGGCACATTCTTTACCGTCTGAGCCACCAAGAAATGTACCTGAAAGTGAAAGTCGCTCAGTAGGGTCCGACTCTGCGACCCCATGGACTGTATAGTCCATAGAATTCTCCAAGCTAGAATACTGGAGTGGGTAGCCTTTCCCTTCTCCAGGGGATCTTCCCAACCCAGGGATCGAACCCAGGTCTCCGCCTTGCAGACGGATTATTTACCAGCTGGGCCACCAGGGAAGCCCCCCAAAATGCACCTGGATCTCTGCAAATACGGATTCGCGCCACTGAAAGGGATCGTCCCGATGTGGGCTCTTCCCTCACATCTCTGGGACTGTCCCAGCCTGAGTCCACCGTTACTGCTTCCGCAGCTTCTCGGCCGTGGCCGCCCGCGGGGCGCGCAGGGAAGAGGGAGGCTTAAGCGCCGCTCGGGGGCGAGCCCCAGAGCAGCTGAGCCCGCCGGAAGCAGCAGCAGCTGCGAGTGTTTGAGGCGAGGCCTGCGAGCCAATAAGGCCGCGGGGTGGGGCGGCGCCGGCCAAAGGCCCAAGAAATGCGGGAGAGCGGGCTGCTCTTGCGCTGTGTGGCGGGCCGACTACAGCATGGCCTCTCCCAAGCGGTTTCCGACGCTCGTTCAGCTGGAGCAGCGAGAAGGGACGCTCTTCGAGGTGCTTGGTAACCTCACCAAGCGGCCCTACTGGTTTCACTCCGAGTACCTGAAGAGCCCGAAGGCAGTTCATCTGGAGGCCTGGCTGGTGGAAGCGATCTTCGGTGAGTGGGCCCGAGAGGGCAAGCCAAGGCAGCCGCTCGGCCCCGGGGTGGCCGCGTCCTCGGCAGGCCTCTCTTGCGGTCCAGGCTGCTCTTCAGCGCCCCTGCTGCCGCCTCCCCTCTCGCCCCCGCTGCTAACGACGTCTTTGCTTCCCGCGCAGGCCGGGGTGGAGAACACATCCCTCACGTCGAGTGTGTGTCACAGACCCTGCTTCACGTTCATCAGTGGGATCCGGACGGCGAGGCTGAAATCTTGATATTTGGCCGGCCTTATTACCAGCAGGATGTATCCAAGATGATCATGAACTTGGCTGACTATCACCGTCAACTCCGGGCGCGAAGTACGCGGATGGAAACCATGAAAGGCACCCTAGGCAGGCCCCGGGTTCTTGGGAGAGGTCCTGATGCTTCCCGGCTGTGCCTAGGCAGCGGTCTCACTCTTTTAGTTCTCCTGGGAGAGGGTTTCCTCTTTGCAAGGGATCTAGAAGAGCGAACTGACCTCCTGTTCTCAGATTTCGGACCCCTAGCCCCGCAGCCCGAACGGATAACCCCCTTTGTGGGACGCATGGGACACAGGTGCGACTTCCTCTCTCTGCTCTTCTTCCAGGCTCTGAGAAGGCTCCTGCCCGGGAGGCGGCCACCCAGTGGTCCCCCGACGCTGTCCAGGAGGCCGGAACCCAGCGGTCCCCAGACGCAGTCCAGGAGGCCGGGACCCAGCGGTCCCCAGACGCAGTCCAAGAGGCCGGGACCCAGCGGTCCCCAGACGCAGTCCAGGAGGCCGGGACCCAGCGATCCCCTAGCGCAAACCAGCAGGCGGCGATTCAGCTGTCATCCGGGAAAGTCCGGGAGACTGGAACCCAGCGATCCCCCAGCGCAATCCAGCAGGCGGCGACCCAATCGTCACCCGAGAAAGTCCAGGAGACTGGGACCCAGCGGTCCCCCGGCGCAGCCCGCGAGGCGGCCACCCAGCGGTCCCCCGGCGCAGCCCGCGAGGCGGCCACCCAGCGGTCCCCCGGCGCAGCCCGCGAGGCGGCCACCCAGCGGTCCCCCGGCGCAGCCCGCGAGGCGGCCACCCAGCGGTCCCCCGGCGCAGCCCGCGAGGCGGCCACCCAGCGGTCCCCCGGCGCAGCCCGCGAGGCGGCCACCCAGCGGTCCCCCGGCGCAGCCCGCGAGGCGGCCACCCAGCGGTCCCCCGGCGCAGCCCGCGAGGCGGCCACCCAGCGGTCCCCCGGCGCTGCCCGCGAGGCGGCCACCCAGCGGTCCCCCGGCGCTGCCCGCGAGGCGGCCACCCAGCGGTCCCCCGGCGCTGCCCGCGAGGCGGCCACCCAGCGGTCCCCCGGCGCTGCCCGCGAGGCGGCCACCCAGCGGTCCCCCGGCGCTGCCCGCGAGGCGGCCACCCAGCGGTCCCCCGGCGCTGCCCGCGAGGCGGCCACCCAGCGGTCCCCCGGCGCTGCCCGCGAGGCGGCCACCCAGCGGTCCCCCGGCGCAGCCCGGGAAGCCGGAACCCAGAGCTTCCTCGAAGTTACGCAGGATCCAGATACCAGTTTCTGAAGGCGTTCCGCGCTCAGGAGCAAGAGAGCGAGGCAAGGTCCAAATGAAAGCCCCTCCTGGAATCCTGTTCTCCTAAGTCCCGTTCTGCTGCAGAAGCTGAGAAAAGAATGGTGTGCGTTTTTGATTTTTGGTTTCCCTGGTCCCCGCCACTCCCTGCTAAAGGTTTGCAAACATGAATCTGAAGAGTTCTAATAAAGAATCAAATTTCCCTAACGTCTGTTATTAATAACTGGCAGAGAGATGCGGAGGGAGAAGCACCTTCCTCCAGCAGCAGCTATTGCTCTGGACTGCTTTCCATCTAGATGCATACGTGCTAAGTCGCTTCAGTCGTGTCTGACTCTTCACTATCCTGTGGACTGTAGCCTCCTCATTCCATTGGATTCTCCAGACAAGAATGCTGGAGGTGGTTGCTATGCTCTTCACTAGGGGATCTTCCCCCCACTGGGATCCAACCCGCACCTCTGATGTCTCCTGATTGGCAGGCGGGTTCTTTACCGCTAGCGCCACCTGGGAGGACCCCTACCCATAACACAGGTGAGAGCTTTTAGTTTTGCACCCGCCCGGGCCTCAATCTCTCCCGCCTCGGTCAGGAGCTTCCCCAGTGCTCCCTTCCCCGGTGCTCGCGCCTGGCTTTGCAAGGTGAGGGACCTCCAGGGCCGGCAAGTCTGTCCTCATGGGAAAACTTTCCAATCCTGCGATGTTTCTACTCAAAGTGACATGGGACGCGAAAACTTGGTTTCAACCCGGGCCTCACGGCTGGGTGCAAGCGACTTCCCAGCTTGAGCAACTGCTGGCTAGGAGGGAAAACTGAAAGGGCCAGGACAATCCAGCAGGCCTCTCAAAGTCCTGCGCGGGTCACTCAACCTTGAGTGATGGTTTGAAGTTATTGAGACACAAGCAGTGCTGGTGACTCTTCTCGACCAATTAGTAACCACAGGAGTGGGGTGCTCTTTGTCACTTTAGGATTGAAACATACTTGACATGTTCAGTTCAGATCAGTCGCTCAGTCGTGTCCAACTCTTTGTGTCACCATGAATCGCAGCACGCCAGGCCTCCCTGTCCATCACCAACTCCCGGAGTTTACCCAAACTCATGTCCATTGAGTCGGTGATGCCACCCAGCCATCTCATCCTCTGTTGTCCCCTTCTCCTCCTGCCCCCAATCCCTCCCAGCATCAGGGTCTTTTCCAATGAGTCAACTCTTTGCATGAGGTGGCCAAAGTATTGGAGTTTCAGCTTTAGCATCAGTCCTTCCAATGAACACCCAGGACTGATCTCCTTTAGAATGGACTGGTTGGATCTCCTTGCAGTCCAAGGGACTCTCAAGAGTCTTCTCCAACACCACACTTCAAAAGCATCAATTCTTTGGTGCTCAGCCTTCTTCACAGTCCAACTCTCACATCCATACATGACCACTGGAAAAACCATAGCCTTGACCAGATGGACCTTTGTTGGCAAAGTAATGTCTCTGCTTTTCCATATGCTATCTAGGTTGGTCATAACTTTCCTTCCAAGGAGTAAGTGTCTTTTAATTTCATGGCTGCAATCACCATCTGCAGTGATTTTGGAGCCCCCCAAAATAAAGTCTGACACTGTTTCCACTGTTTCCCCATCTATTTCCCATGAAGTGATGGGACAAGATGCCATGATCTTCGTTTTCTGAATGTTGAGCTTTAAGCCAACTTTTTCACTCTCCTCTTTCACTTTCATCAAGAAGCTTTTGAGTTCCTCTTCACTTTCTGTCATAAGGGTGGTGTCATCTGCATATCTGAGGTGATTGATATTTCTCCCGGCAATATTGATTCCAGCTTGTGTTTCTTCCAGCCCAGCGTTTCTCATGATGTACTCTGCATAGAAGTTAAATAAGCAGGGTGACGATATACAGCCTTGACATACTCCTTTTCCTATTTGGAACCAGTCTGTTGTTCCATGTCCAGTTCTAACTGTTGCTTCCTGACCTGCATACAGATTTCTCAAGAGGCAGGTCAGGTAGTCTGGTATTCCCATCTCTTTCAGAATTTTCCAGTTTATTGTGATCCACACAGTCAAGGCTTTGGCATAGTCAATAAAGCAGAAATAGATGTTTTTCTGGAACTCTCTTGCTTTTTCAACATTCAACTTGACATGTTACACTGTGTAAATTTTAGGTGTACAACACTCTATCAGTTTGGCTTCCTGTTCCTGGCTGCCAACTGGGATGCTGGTCCCCTCACTAGAAGTAAACTGTTAACAGCTGGGTGTTAGGATTAAAAAAAAAAAAAAACCCACAAATCAAAGCACAAATCAATTTAGTGCTATGAAATGTTCATTTTAAAAATACAAGGAAACCCAATTTTAAAGAGCAGGCAGTGGTATGTCTGTTGTAGACACTCTAGTCAGTACTAATGACCACTCCAATTTTAAATAAGCTTTTGGTTTATGAGGGAATAAAGATGCAAAGCTGAATTTACAAATAGGTTATTAACTATTTTCAGAAGAGCCAAGGGAAGCCAAGGCTGAGTGAGCTCTAAACATTTAAGACTCAATAGACTGAAAGGTCCAACTGAAGGTACATCAGAGAAGAATTAAGACTCATCCTTGATCCCCCCCCGCCCCTCCCCTCCAGCTGTAAGTAGTACACACCTTTCAACAGTTTAACTTGCACTTTACGTAATTGTATACACCTTTTTTCTCCTCCTAGCAGCTTGATTTTCCTGAGGATGGTTACAGTTTCATTTAGCCCTCCCCTTAGTGGTTGATTAGTTTCCCAAATTACTCAATTACAAACTGCTGCCTTTAGTTTCTACTTGCTCCTTCAGTCCTCCTAACTGGAGATCCACCAACATCAGTGTTCACAGCAGCACTATTTATAGTAGCCAAAATATGGAACCAGCCTAGGTGTCCAACAACAGAAGAATGAATAAAGAAGATGTGGTACATACATACACAATGATATATTACTTAGCCATAAGAATGAAATTGTCACTTACAACAACGTGGATGGACCTCGAGTATTATGCTTAGTTAAGTCAGAGAAAAACAAATACTGTTATCACTTGTATATGGAATCTAAAAAATAAACTAATATATATAACAAAACAGAAATAGACTTACAGATACAGAGAACAAATTAGTGGTTACCAATGAGGATGAGGTAGGGGGATGGGCAAGATAGGTGAATATAACTAAGAGATACAAACTACTATGTATACAATTGATAGGGAACAAGAGTCTCTTCTTGTGCTGCACAGGGACATATAGCCATTATTTTGTAATAACTAAGTGGAGTGTAAGCTGTAAAACTACTGAACCACTATGTTGTACACCTAAAACTAACATATTTTAAATCAACTCTACTTAAATAATAAAAAGTTTTTTTTTTTTTAATCCTGAAGAATTCTGGAAACACTGACTTGCACATTTCTACAAGTAAAATGACTGAGGGTTAGTAAAGAAGTCAGCCTAAACAGATTTTTAACAGGCTGAATAGAGGCACCAAAGAAAAAGGTTCGCTGTTGACAGACTGGAAAACGCCTGAGCTAGCCGTGGAGCTCATGTAACAGCCTGGCCAGGGCCCCCTGCTCGGCTGTGCGAGGTTGGCACTATTTCACTATTTCCCTTATCAGAATTCCTTAACTCCACACTTTTGATCAAAACAAGGCCTCTTAAAATATCACTATTAAGAGTGGAAACCAAACATGTGCTTCCTGATGTGATGCACTGTGAAAGACACAGTATGATTTACCCAATATTTTTGCCAAAAATATACAACCTAGATCTAACCATACTGCTGCTAAGTCGCTTCAGTTGTGTCCAACTCTGTGCGACCCCATAGATGGCAGCCCACTAGGCTCCTCTGTCCATGGGATTTTCCAGGCAAGAATACTGGAGTGGGTTGCCATTTCCTTGTCCAAACCATGAGGAAGCACCAAAAAACAACAGGATTTGTGAGCAAGAAAAAGATAAAAGCAGATTGTTTGAGAACAGTGAATCCTGATGCACACTTCAGGGGCAGTGTAAACAGGCTGGTAGCGAATCATTTAGTGTGGAGGGTGTCTTTCAGTGGGCTCACTAGAGCTATTAAAATTTACAGTGTCAGCTGTTTATGCATTCTCTGGAAATCTTGGGAATATAGCTATGGAGCATAAGTGACAGGCTATTTCTGTTATGTCCACCTGTATGCTTCAGTTTAATATATATTTTCACTATTTACAGCATCAGAATTTTTCACTAGACCCTAAGGAAAAACTTTATTACAGCCTTCTCGGGTCCTTCTGAAGCACATGTAAAATAAGACTCTAAAAAGGCTCTCATCTTATAGCCTCAGCACCTAAAAAGGTGGTTGTGATTATAACTGGAATTGCACTGAGTTCTGAGAAGACTGACCACAAATGTGCAACCCTGGACTTTGCTAGCCAAGAACATAGTGTCTTCACTTATTCAGCTGTTTATCCTTCCTCCTTCTACCTTTGCATTCATGTGAAGCTGGACATAGTAAGTTAGTATTTTTATAATCCCTAAAGTAACAGAGGGGGAAAATCTCTTTAAAGTATTGTTAAAATGATAAATAAAAATTTATCTAACATAAAATAATGAAAGAGGAAAAGAACAAAAAAGACATGATAGGAAAGAAAGCAAAATGGCAGACAAATTCAATCATATTGATAATTACATTAAAGTAGAATGGGCTAAGTCCCCCACTCAAAAAGCAGAGATATTCCAACTAGATAAAGACAGATGCAAAAGACTATATAGAATAGTATTCTATCAATATTAAATGTCCAGAAAATGTGACTTAGTGGAGACAGACAGCAGACAGACAACAGACAGTGACTTAGTGGAGACAGCCTGGAGCTGGAGGCAGGAGTGATGACAGACTTTGTAAAGTGATGGAAAAGTTCCCAAGCTGGCCTGTGTTGATGGTGGCACAACTCAAAAGTTTGTTAAAAAAGAAAGTAAACTGTACACTCACATTTTTATATTATGTAACCAACTAAGTGCATTTTTAAAAATTGCAGTTCAATAGCACTAATACCTCGGAGAAGGCAATGGCACCCCACACCAGCACTCTTGCCTGGAAAAGCCCATGGGCAGAGGAGCCTGGTGGGCTGCAGTCCATGGGGTCGTGAAGAGTTGGACATGACTGAGCGACTTCACTTTCACTTTTCACTTTCATGCATTGGAGAAGAAAATGGCAACCCACTCCAGTGTTCTTGCCTGGAGAATCCCAGGGACCGGGGAGCCTGGTAGGCTGCTGTCTATGGGGTCGCACAGAGTCGGATACAACTGAAGCGACTTAGCAGCAGCAGCACTAATACCTAAATTCTCTAAAATAAAGATTGTTGACAAAGATGTAGAGCGACTGGAAGTCTCATACATTGCTGAAAGGAATGGAAATTGGTTCAGTCACCTTGACAACTTGAACTTACACACACCCTATCACCTAGCAATTTCAATCCTAGATATATACTCAATAGAAATGCACATATGTATGCACCCAGTTATGTACAATTTTCATAGTAGCCCTATTTGTTATAAGTTCAAATAGGGAACAATCAAAGTACATATCAACAGGATGGAAAACTAAAGGTTTATTCATACAATGGAAATAGAACTGCTGGCAACATGAACAAATCTTACAATGAGTCCAATTATAGTTGTCACAACAGTAGTTATCCTTGGGGATGCAAGCAGGGGCTTCTGGAGTGTAACTAATGCCTTTTTCCCCTCTGGCTTCTGGCTTAATGGATGTGTTCTGTTTGATGAATCTTTTCACACTGTGGATATACATGGCTTTGGTATGAATAGAATGCTCTACATCAATAAAATGTTTACCAAAATTACAGAAAAATATTTGGAGTAATAGAAAACTTCTTAAAGGGACTATATGAGCAGTGAGATTTTGTAATTACTTTAATACTTTACATATCACCTTATTTAAAAATATTGAGGATGTAAGTATGTTTGTCATCAGAAAAATCAACAATGCTATTTTTGAACATGGTACTAGTAGGTATTTCTATTCTGGCAACATGTTAGAAAAAAAATTTTCTTGTCCCTTAATAGAGTAACAAATACTATGTATTCTTAACAAATTAAGTGTATTCTAACTCCTCTTAAAACACACATGCACACACAGAGAATGGGACTAAATTCAATCATGGAGAAAAATAAAAGCACATGGGAAAGTATAATGGAGATGTGAGATGCTAGAATCAATGTTTTGGTTCAAATCTCACACATCACCACATCCTAGTTGTGTGACCTCAGCAATTTACTGAGACTGCAAGCATCCTGTGCTTACCACAAGGCCTGGTATGTGACACAAGCTCTTATCAATACATATATAACTAGAATTACTTCCAAGTTCTGAAAGCTAGAATGACAGAACAACTACTCTTTTTAGATATTGAATATTGCATTAGTTTTCTAGGGCTACCATCACAAAATAACAGACAAGGTAGCTTAAACAACATATTGCTGAGCATTACTTTATTAGCATGTGATATGAGTGCAATTGTGCGGTAGTTTGAGCATTCTTTGGCATTGCCTTTCTTTGGGATTGGAATAAAAACTGACGTTTTCCAGTCCTGTGGCCACTGCTGAGTTTTCCAAATTTGCTGGCACAGTGAGTGCAACACTTGCACAGCATCATCTTTCAGGATTTGAAATAGCTCAACAGCAATACATGAACCGTGAACTTCCAGATGTTCAAGCTGATTTTAGAAAAGGCAGAGGAACCAGAGACCAAATTGCCAACATCCGCTGGATCATTGAAAAAGCAAGAGAATTCCAGAAAAACATCTATTTCTGCTTTATTGACTATGCCAAAGCCTTTGACTGTGTGGATCACAATCAACTGTGGAAAATCCTGAAAGAGATGGGAATACCAGACCACCTGACCTGCCTCTTGAGAAATCTGTATGCAGGTCAGGAGGCAACAGTTAGAACTGGACATGGAACAACAGACTGCTTCCAAATAGGAAAAGGAGTACATCAAGGCTGTATATTGTTACCCTGCTTATTTAACTTACATGCAGAGTACATCATGAGAAACGCTGGACTGGAAGAAGCACAAGCTGGAATCAATATTGCCGGGAGAAATATCAATAACCTCAGATATGCAGATGACACCACCCTTATGGCAGAAAGTGAAGAGGAACTCAAAAGCCTCTTGATGAAGGTGAAAGAGGAGAGTGAAAAAGTTGGCTTAAAACTCAACATTCAGAAAACGAAGATCATGGCATCTGGTCCCATCACTTCATGGGGAAACAGTGAAAAGAGTGTCAGACTTTATTTTGGGGGGCTCCAAAATCACTGCAGATGGTGACTGCAGCCATGAAATTAAAAGATGCTTACTCCTTGGAAGGAAAGTTATGACCAACCTAGATAGCATATGGAAAAGCAGAGACATTACTTTGCCAACAAAGGTCCATCTAGTTAAGGCTATGGTTTTTCCAGTGGTCATGTATGGATGTGAGAGTTGGACTGTGAAGAAAGCTGAGCGCCGAAGAATTGATGCTTTTGAAGTGTGGTGTTGAAGACTCTTGAGAGTCCCTTGGACTGCAAGGAGATCCAACCAGTCCATTCTAAAGGAGATCAGTCCTGAGTGTTCATTGGAAGGACTGATGCTAAAGCTGAAACTTCAATACTTTGGCCACCTCATGCAAAGAGTTGACTCACTGGAAAAAGACTGTGATGCTGGGAGGGATTGGGGGCAGGAGGAGAAGGGGATGACAGAGGATGAGATGGATGGATGGCATCACTGACTCGATGGATGTGAGTCTGAGTGAACTCCAGGAGTTGGTGATGGACAGGGAGGCCTGGCGTGTTGCGATTCATGGGGTCGCAAAAAGTCGGACACGACTGAGTGAACTGAACTGAACTGGCTTAAACAACAGATACTTATTTTTTCAAATAAAATAAGTATCTTATTTTATTTAAAATGAGTATTTCTAGAGGCTATAAGCCCAAGCTCAAGGAGTCAGAAGGTTTGGTTTCTTCTGAGGCCCCTCTCCTTGGCTTACAGAGATGGCTGCCTTCTTGCTGTGCCCTCACCTGGTCTTTCCTTTGGTCATGCACATACCTGTATCTGTATTTCCTCTTATTAATAAAAGTCACACTGGCCCACAAATGACCTCATTTAACCTTAATCACCTCTTTAAAGACCCTATTTCAAACAGAGTCACATTCTGAGGTACTGAGGTTAGGACTTCAACATGTCAATGTGTACAAAGAGTAGAGAACAGGATCATACAGTAACTTAGTTTAGGATAATTTTTGGAAAATTGGAATAAGTTTTAAGCATAAACTTCTTCCTCTAAATGTTGAATAGTCATAATACATCCAAAAGTTTTTATAAAAATCCCATTAGTAAATACCTGTAGGAGTATTTATCAAATTTCTACAAAAGGAGTAAAAGTAGGCACTCCTAAGCTTAACTGTAAAAGGTGAGGATGAGGGGAAAATCACACAGAAAATAGTAATTGGTTTAACTACATACAATAAAAATTTTTGTATGCAAAAAACTTGAGCAGCAAAGGGGTGGACAATATTGGTTATAATGGATCATTATTTGTTATAAAAGCTTATACAGATAATAAAAACCCTTATCTTCAGAGTTGAAAGAAGTAATGACAGAAAAGAATAAAGAAAAATGTAAAAAGCTTTTAACAAAAATGTGAAGCAAAGTAGAATAATGTTCAGTATCACTTGTAATCAAAGATTTGTGTTGTTGTTGAGTCACTAAGTCATGTCTGACCCTTTGTGACTCCATGGACTGTGGCATGCCAGGCTCCTCTGTCCTCTACTATCTTGAGTGATTGCTCAAATTCATGTTCACTGAATCAGTGATGCTATCTAACCATCTCATTTTCTGCCACCTTCTTCTTTCGCCTTCAGTCTTTCCAAGAAACAGGGCCTTTTCCAATGAGTTGGTCTTCATATCAGGTAGTGAAGTATTAGAGCTTCAGCATCAGTCCTTCCAATCAATATTCAGGGTTGATTTCCTTTAGGACTGACTGGTTTTATCTCCTTGTAGTCCAACTGATTCTCAATAATCTTCTCCAGTACAATTCAAAAGCATCAGTTCTTCAGTACTCAGCCTTTTTTATGGTCCACCTCTCACATCTGTACATGACTACTGGAAAAACCACAGTTCTGACTATACAGACCTTGATTGGCAAAATGATGTCTCTGCTTTTTAGTATGCTGTCTAGGCTATCACAGCTTACCTTCCAAGGATCAAGTGTCTTTTAATCTAATGGCTGCAGTCTATTATATGCTTATAAAAGAAGGTTCACTGCAGACTTTTCTGAGTGTGGATAAAAGAAGACTTTACTAAGAGTAAAGTTAATGCCTGCATATGTGTGTATGTGTATGGGTGTATGGGGGGAGGGCTGTTGTGTCCAACTCTTTGTGACCCCATAGACTGTGGGGTGCCAGGCTTCTCTGTCCATGGAATTTTCCAGGCAAGAATACTAGATTGCCATTTCCTATTGTTCCAATATTGCCATTGCCATTGTTCCTTCCCAACCCAGGGATCAAACAGGCATCTCTTGTGTCTTTTGCACTGGCAGGCAGATTCTTTACCACTGTCCCACCTGGGAAGCCCAAGATTTGTGTGTGTGTGCTTAAAATCCTTGCAAAGTGCTATTATCCCTTACTGACAAGGGGTGAAGAAACTGCCAGAGCTAAATTAATTCCAACTTTGTGTCTGAAACCATGGAGCTCTTGGCAATCATTCCTCCAACAATTCTGCTTCCTGAAAGCGGAAGCAGCATGGAGTTGGGACTGTTTTGCACAGATTGGTCACATCACTGTATAGGTAACAGAAAAACAACTCGGCCCATGCAGGACACCTGCTTGGGGAGAGGTTGGGGAGACAGCTGGGGAGATAGCTGGCTGGAAGGACACCACTCAGTGCACCAGCTGCCCTGGACCCTGGCTCCTCTGGTGAATTACAGCCCCAGCAGAAGGGAGGAATGCTGATCACCTCAGCTTGCATGTTGAAATGCCCTCCCACGTTTGAGGTCAGAGACTCCACTCTAAGAAAACCCATGGCACACTGAGTGCTATTGTGAAGCCAAATACCAGCGTAAAAGTGAGAGCCTCATACGAGAAGCGCTGGCATTACCTAAGACCTTGTTAGAAATGCAAATTCACAGGCCTGATGTACTGACTCAGAATCAGTGCAGAAGGGGCTGAGGAAGCTGTGCTGCACAAAGTTCTCAAGATGATTCTTAAAGTTTGAGAACAAATGATGCAAAAGAAACTCAAAGCTGATTGACCCTGCATTTCTGGCCTCTACATGTAAGGGCCTGAGTCTGACCATAAAAATCATAAAAGGGTTAATAGCTTCAAAATGGTAACAACTAAGAAAAAAAAAGAAACCCATCACCTAATAGCCTTTTACCCACCTCTCACATCAAGACATGAATGAACAGTCTTTTATAAATTTGCTTAATTTTGAGTGAGCAAAGATCTTTATGCCTTCAGACAAAAATGAAATTTATTAACTAGAATGGCACTACAAACTCAGGTTTGAAGCAAAATAATCAAACCACTATACTTCATCAAGACTCAGGGGTGGGGAAAGGCAGAGATTTAAGGATATTTGCTTCTCTTGAACATTAGCAGCAGAAGCAGGACTGTTCTCACGCTCCTGACAACACTCATGCAACAGGATGCTGGGGCACCTGGGGACCTGGTGCCTGGGCCTTCAGGAATTCCTCGAGTTGTTCCATTTTCTCAGCTGGATAAGGAAAAATGCTGGGTTTCAAACTCCTCCTCCAAGGGGGAAGGGGTGTGCTGGCAGTATCATTTCTCGGGCTGGAAGCTCTGAATCTAGGATCTGAAATTAGTGGGCTGACGGAGCTGAAGCCAGCACCGGCAGGTAGGTGTCTAAATGCACATCTCAGCTTTGCTTTCTCAGGGTCCTGCTTGGACTCCTCTCTCAAGGGAGGCCCAGGGATCACCAGCAAAATGGAGTTGGGACACTGCAAGGAGTTTTGGGAAGACGAGAGGCTGGAAGGAAGTCAGGTAAGGCCAGGCAGTTCCCCCTGCCTTCCTCCCAGGCGTGTTTGCCAAGCCCCTCACCTCGGGCGCGCTGCTCCCGGTGCACCGACGCCTGGCTCAGAAGCACACTCTTCACCTGACGCTGGACTGCCGGCCGCGCGAAAACGGTGACTTCGACTAGGTTCCCAGCGTCAACAGCGTCCACCATCAGCAGGGCCTGGCTCATCCACTCCATTTCTGGAACCAAGGCTCGGTCTGGCCCTGAAAACGAAAGGAAAGCCAGAGAAGAGTGTGGGTGAGGGGCAGGAGACGCTGGCCACGAAGGGATGTGACGGCCTGGGACCCGGCGCGGCTCGGGGCCCTCGACCGTTCTGAGAGGCCCGCTAGGCCCAGGGTCGCACACCAAAGATCAAGTCGGCCAGCCACGCCTCCAGGAAGAACACCAGCGGATTCCTCAACTCCTGCGCAGGAAACCACCACGGCCGGATGCGAACCCGTGGCGAGGGAAGCGGGAACCCCAGCAGCCTGTCCCCGCGGGCCTCGTAGTCGCCAGCGTTGTCGACCATGCTCCAACCACAGGCGAGAAGAGCAGCTCTGGCGGGACTCGGGGAGGCTCGAAGCCTGGACCATTTACTGCTCCCGGCCGGCCCCGCCTCCTCCGGTGCGCATGCGCCCAGCCACAGCGCGGCCCAGGGGCTCGGACTCGCGCCGGTATCCCGGCGCCTGGAGTTCCCGCTTATGCGCCGCGCGGTCCTCTAGCCTGTCTCACCGTGGAGCCCTGGAGGCTCTAGGAGGCGCTGCCAGGCAAATAACGGCCGACCCCGAGGCGTCCGTAGTTCCCGGATCGTGTGGTTGCATGAAGTGGGGTCCCGTCCAGGCCCGGTCGGGTCAGGCCGCAGGCGGGCTCCTGGAATCCGTATCTTCTTTCTCATATTCCGACTCTGGTTTGTTGCCGCTTAAGAATCATTTCTACAAGTGCGTCGTGTCTAAAATGCAGTCATCAGACATGGTCGTTCCAAGAGATGTAGCAGGTGGAGACAAAAGTCGTTTACTTCCAAGATCCTCAAACAGCGAGTACTGATGAACATTTATTCTCATTGTTCTTAATTTTAGTTTAAGTTTTAAATTGTGAAGATTTCTCACAGTTTAAAAAGTTGTTTAACGCTCATGTACCCCCTCCCCTTGCCCCATTTAACAAGATGTTAATGTTTCCCGCATTTGCCTTCTCTCTTCTTTAAAACAGATGCCACTAAAGACCTTTCCTCTCTCCCCACAAGAAATTATTGTCCTGAAGGTTGTGTGAGTAGACCGCGCGTGTTCCTGTTCTTTCCTAGTGCATTTCTACAAGTATTGTTTGATAATTGTTGTATAGACAGCATCTGCTATACAAACGACTGTACACTTACAATTAGTTAAGATGTGTTTGTTTTTTACATCTTTTTAATGAAAGATGTTGATCATTTACGTAAGGGAGATGGTCAATTCCCCCTTACTGAATTCTCTCATCCGCATCATCTAGGCCTTAACAGTAATCCAAGAGGAGATATTGAATCTAGCTTTACTGGATACTTTTATTTCAATTTAATTTTTAAAATGAACATAATAATACATGCATATTGTAAAAAAAAAAAAAAGCCTTGAGGATATAAAGTAATATAGGTAAGTTCTCCCTTTCATATTTTCTCCCTCAGTATTACTAATTACTTTTCAATCATGTATACTGTGAATGTCTTCTAGTTTAAATTGCCTTTTCACCTTTTTTAAGGTGTTTTTGAGGAATACAGTTCTGAATTTTAATATAGTCAGATTTATCAGTCTTTAAGGTAAGTTCATTGTGTCTTTCTTAAGTCCTGCTCTGCCCTGAGGTCTAAAGACATTCTCTATACTTTCCACTAAGAATGCTCAAGTTTCTACCATAACTTTAAAATTCCCTAACCACCTGGGGTTAATTTTTTCAGCTGGGCATAATATAGATATAATTTCATCTTTTTATAAATTATTAATATTTTTCCTTGAGCCATTCTCTTCAGAATGCATCCAACTTGAGGCCTCTTCAAATTCTATCCCTGAAAAATTTCAGACTCCTACATGTAGCATGAGTTAGCCACAAGGCTGGTTTGTGGTAGTTAATTATTAGGTCAAGACATACTTGAGAAAGGCAAGGTCATGAAAAATTCTTTTGGCATTCCCATCTGGATGGCAAAGTTTATTTCTGATTTAGTTTTATTTTGGAAGTATAGCCATTTGCAGTCTTATGCAGAGAATGTACAATGTTTCCTACACTTGGCAAACTTTGAGTGTTAGTAGCTGATCCGTGTCAGCTTCAGAACAGAATTGCAAGGTTTTTAGGATTTAGCTGAATCTGCCAAGGTGAATCAGTTCCATCATTTTATACCACTAAAGCTTGCTGATTTGACTCTGATTGGTGGGAGAGAGAGCATGACTTGAATACTGGCTCCAATATTTTCTAGTGGTGTGACTGAATACAAGTTATTTGAACTTTCTGCACTTGCTTTCATTTTCTCTTGCTTAGCCCTGGAATGACCAGTCTGAGAGTATTTGGGTTCAGTCAATAAAATATGTGAGTGAAAGTATTAGATGCTCAGTCGTTTCCAGCTCTTTGCAACCCCATGGATTGTAGCCTGTCCATGGAATTCTCCAGGCAGGAATAATGGAGTGGGTTGCCATTTTCTCCTCCAGGGGATCTTCCCAACCCAGGGATAGAACCTAGGTCTCCTGCATTCTTTACCATCTGAGCCAACAGGAAATCTTGAAGATAGGCTTCCCTGATGGGGAATCAAACCCAGGCCAGGGTGGTGAGAGCACCAAATCCTAGCCACTAGACCACCAGGGAATGTCTGGTTTTGTAATTTCTCATTGAGAGTCTCTGTTCTTCACTTCATGTAATCTTCAGTTCCCAAGATGTAGTCTCTGTACAATGAAAAATGTAACAAAGCATGGGGTTTTTTTGTACCAAATAATAATATCAAAACGTACCTCACAGATAGTTAGAAAAAAGTGGTCAAAATGAGGAGAATGAACTAGTAAGGTGATATTAAATCATTCAGACTAGAAGCAATCATGTAGAAAAAGAATGCAATAAAGGCTGTGTTCTGAACAGTTGAGGACAGTCTTCTAATCCTTAGGAGCTTCTGCAAACAGTAACTACATATTGGTTCCCCTGGATGGATGGATAAATTAATAAATAAGGAGATGTTATACCATACTACTGAATAATATTCAGGCAAAGAAATGAAAATCATTACTGACAAGCTATTTAGAATATTACAATAACTTACAAAGTACATTTTAAAAATATTATGGTTAGCGTAAAGAAAGAAAGTGACGTCGCTCAGTCGTGTCCGACTCTTTTCGACCCCATAGACTGTAGCCTACCAGGCTCCTCTGTCCATGGGATTTTCCAGGCAATAGTACTGGAGTGGATTGCCATTTCCTTCTCCAGGGGATCTTCCCAACCCAGGGCTCGAACCCAGGTCTCCCGCATTGTAGACAGACGCTTTACTGTCTGAGCCACCAGACAGTATGGTTAGTGTACATTCTGAAAAATCTAGTTTGCAATCCCCTCTTATCTGTCCTGTCCCCTCCTTCCCTATATAGTTAACTAGTAGTAGTTTTGGGAGACCTGGGTTCGATCCCTGGGTTTGGAATTTCCCCTGGAGAAGGGAACAGCTACCCACTCCAGTATTCTGGCCTGGAGAATTCCATAGACTGTATATTCTATGGGGTTGCAAAGAGTTGGACAAGAGTGAGCAACTTTCACTTTCACTTTTCCATTAAGAAGACATGTAGGTAAGAATGTGAGAATTTTTGCTTCTACTTTTTTTGTAATATTATTAAATTGCTGCAAAAATAATTGTGATTTTGCATTGTTGAACTTTGCTGTTTGATATTGGAATACATTCTTAAATAAATGTTATATATCATTTTAATGCACATTTCTCACTTTGTCTTTTTTTGCTAATGACTTATTACTTGCTGTTTATTTTATATTTATTTTACACTATCGAAATGATGTTAGACAAAAAAGCAAATTTTTGAGTGATGTATTTTTATTTGAATTCAAATGGTTGAAAAGCAGTGGAGACAACTCACAATATCAACAACACATTTGGCCCAGGAACTGCTAATAAACATACAGTGCAGTGGTGATTCAAGAAATTTTGCAAAGGAGAGGAGAGACTTGAAGATGAGGAGCAGAGTGACTGGCCATCAGAAGTTGACAATGGCCAATTGAGCAATCATCAAAGCTGATCCCCTTACAACTATACGAGGAGTTGCCGAAGAATTCAACGTTAGCCATTCTACCCTCATTTGGTATTTGAAGCAAATTGGAAAGGTGAAAAAGCTCATAAGTGGGTGCCTCATGAGCTGACAAAAAATTGTCATTTTAAAGTGTCATCTTCTCTTATTCTACACAACAATGAACCATTTCTTGATTGAATTGTGACATGTGATGAAAAGTGGATTTTATATGACAACCAGCAGTGTCCACCTCAGTGGTCGAACTTAAGAAAAAGCTCCAAAACACTTCCCAAAGCCAAACTTTTACCAAAAAAAAAAAAAAAAAAAAGATCGTGGTCACTGTTTGGTAGTCTGCTGCCAGTCTGATCCACTATAGCTTTCTGAATCCCAGCAAAACCATTACATCTGAGAAGTATGCTCAGCAGATCAATGAGATGCACCAGAAACTGCAATGCCTACAGCCAGCATTAGTCAACAGAATGGTCCCAATTCTTCTCCATGACAATGTCTGGCCACACATCACACAACCAACACTTCAAAAGTTGAGTGAATTGGGCTACAAAGTTTTGCCTCATCCACCATGTTCACCTGACCTCTCGCCAACCGACTATCACTTCTTCAAGCATCTTGACAACTTTTTGCAGAGAAAACACTTCCGCAACCAGCAGGAGGCAGAAAATCCTTTCCAAGAGCTCTTCAAATCCTGAAGCTCAGATTTTTATGCTATAGGAATAAACTAACTTATTTCTCATTGGCACAAATGTGTTGATTGTAATGCTTCCTATTTTGATTAATAAAGATGTTTGAGCATACTTATGGTTTAAAATGCATGGTCTGAAACCGCAATTACTTTTGTAGCACCCTAATACATGTATTTTATTGTGCTCTTTTCCTACCAACTTTTTTGCTTTGAAAAACTTTAAACCAATGGAAAAAATCTAAGAACATTAAATTTACATTCTGTACCTTTCATTGAGTTTCACCAGTTGTTAATGTTTTGTTTATTTTCTCTCTTGACCTTTTTCATGGAATGTCTGTAAGTGGCAGGCATCATGACTTTATCTTAAGTATTTCATCATTACCTCTTAAAAGCAAGGACATTCTCCTATGTAACCATGTAAAATTGTTCACTCAGAAAATTTAACATTAGTCTAACCTCTTGTCTAATATATGATCCAACTTCGATTTCCCAGTTTTTTTCCGATAATGTACTTTTAGCTAATATAGAATCAGTCTCTGCTGTTGTTATTGTTTAATGACCCTGACATTTTTGAAATATTTTAAATTTTTTATTGTGGGAAATTTCAAACATATACAAAGGTAGAGAGGATAGCATAAATGAATGATCAATAATACTAGTCCCACAACTTCAAAAAATATCAACTCATGGATTATCTTGTGGGAAAATAAAGATCACCCAAATGGGAACAAGTGAAGGCTTTTTATTAAGAGGTTGCTATAGCAAGGGAGTTAGCTACCATCATTTGTGTTGGCAGAGTCTCAAAAGCAGGCAGAGGAGAGGGAAAAGTTTATATAAAATGGAAAAAAGGTATGCCTGAAGGAAGAGGTGTTGGCCTGGGGAAACTGTAGGTAGGCTAACTGGAAGCAGAGCATTGTATGTGATTGAGTAGGGGTGCATATTTGACTTTCCCAGCTGGGTCTCAGTTGATCCTAAAGGAAAATGAGTGAAGCTGTCAGTCATTAATCAAGTCCTGGCCTCTTGTGTTGATTGTCATAGGCATTGTTTGCCTTCCTGGACTGAGTGCTGCAGAATGTGAATCAGAATTCTGTTTTTATATTTGGTCTGGCCGTTGTCTGTATATTTAAACTCCTGGTCCCTGCTTTTGACCATTCTCTCATGTGCTGGAGGTAGGTGAATTCAGGGATGGCTGAAAACCCAGATCTTCACTGCTTGGAGATTGCTTCTCTGTCTTCATGGTCAACTGTGTTGCAAGATCTGCTTGCCCTTTTTGTTCTATCATCATGGAGATCATCTGATAAGAGAATGAAGGTAGAAGCACTTCAGACTCTGGATAGAATGTTTCAAAAGAAAATTCAGAGAGCTTTATTTGAGATGAAAATTTTACTGAGTGAGAAACAAACTGTTCACAAACAGGCTTGAAGCTCCACACTGAGCAGTTACATCTTAGCTTGTGAAGCATGAGGAGGAACAACCATGTATCATGTATTGTGATTGTAATTGCCAGAAACTTACACTCTTTCGAGAGCACTAATGGTGGCTCAGATGGTAAAAGCGTCTGCCTACAATGCAGGAGACCCAGGTTCAATCCCTGGGTCGGGAAGATCTCCTGGAGGAGGAAATGGCAACCCACTCCAGTATTCTTGCCTGGAGAATTCCATGGACAGAGGAGCCTGGTAGGCTACAGTTCATGAGGTCGCAAAGAATCAAACATGACTGAGCGATTTCACTTTGTTAACTGTAGTTGATTAGCTAGGTTATACTGACATGAATAAAGCTTAAGTTTTAAGATCAGAGTCAGCATTTCAGGGAAATCAGAACAGTTCTAAGTTTTAATTGAATGACCCTTCAGTGTTTGGGCTAGGAGTGTATTCCTACTGTGGCCTCGGCCTCCATTTTGGTTTCTCTTTAACAAATACAGTGGATGAACATATGACCACTATGATAAAAACAAGAACAACTACTGATTTCTGTAAAAAGATTTGGAACCAGTGTCCTAACTGCTCCAGCTAGGCCAAGAGAACAAACCCAGTAGACCATGAGAGTCATTTGCTTTTTCCTTAAGGCAATACATAGCTGTTCCGTGTTGCCTGTTTCATTGACCACATACTACAACAAGAAGTATGAGCAATGACACAGACAGCACTGTGACCAGCCAATAAGGAATCCAAAGCAATGCAGTTGTCCATCATTACTCAGGCCAGTGGGTTGAGAAACTGATCTCTGTTCCATCTAGAGCAGACATGGTATAATTAATAACTTCTGCCAAAGTTAGTGATAGGTTTCTTCCAATCTTTTATATTTGTGTGGTTCCTACCAATGGGGTGGCATCCAGTCCCATCACTTCATGGCAAATAGATGGGGAAAAAATGGAAACAGTGACAGATCTTATTTTGGGGGGCCACAAAATCACTGCAGATGGTGACAGCAGCCATGAAATTAACAAATTTGGAAGAAAAGCTGTGACAAACCTAGACAGTGTATCAGAAAGCAGAGACATCACTTTGCCAACAAAGGTCCATCTAGTCAAAGGTATGGTTTTTCCAATAGTCATGTATGGATGTGAGACTTGGACCCCAAAGAAGGCTAGGCGCTGAAGAATTGATGCTTTTGAACCGTGGTGTTGGAGAAGAGTCTTGAGAGTCCCTTGGACTGCAAGGAGATGAAACCAGTCAATCCTCAAGGAAATCAACCCTGAATATTCATTGGAAGGACTGAGGCTGAAGCTGAAGCTCCAGTACTTTGGCTGCCCAATGTGAAGAGCCAACTCATTGGTAAAGACCCTGATGCTGGGAAAAATTGAGGGGAGGAGAAGAAAGGGGTGACAGGACGAGATGGTTGCATGGTATCACCAACTCAATGGACATGAGTTTGAGCAAACTCTGGGAAATAGTGTAGGACAGGTAAGCCTGGTGTGCTGCCATCCACGGGGTTGCAAAGAGTTGGACATGACATAGTGACTGAAAAACAACCAATGGGGACACTGCTCTGACTGTTCTCATAAATAATCGGTCAGCAACACCCTGGACTGTGTGCCTGAATAATCAAGAAAGTCTTCATTTTGGTGGGAATGCTAATTGGTTCAATTACTGTCACTCAAGAGGTTTTGGCTGCATTTTTGATGAAATGCTGTGTGTTTAAATCTGCCATGTTTTTAAGGCTTTTTATGAATAGTATTTTTAATTTTCCCTTATAGCTGAGAACAGCTATAGTTCTCAGTTTCGGTATGGAGTAGTTTGGGTACAGAATTTAAAGTTTAAATATTTAAATTATATATATATAAAGCTAATAACATATTCAATAGTATATCTTGCACTCTAGAGTCCAATATTCAATGCTTCCAGTCTTTCAAAATTGGAGGAAATACAGGAACCATGACGTGAACACATGATCTTAGAAAAAGAGCAACTCCAAGACAAAATAGGGCATAGATAACTTCTATAAATGAAATTCTAAATGGTTGAACATTTGTATTACACAAAGAGCTGATGGTTAAGGAAAAGTAAAATAAAATGAATACTGAGCAAGAGAATTAAGAACGAGGTAGGAAAAAGCCCAGAAGACAGAAAGTATGTTGCATAGGGTCACCTGGGATGGGGCTTTCAGAGTCTGCGTCAGCTCTCTGTCCCCAGTCCGCCCCTCAAAGACTTCTGAGAAACCTTAATCAACTGTGGAGGACATAACCTTAAGGAAAGCAAGATCTAGCTACTTGCCTAAGTCAATAAATATTTAAAAGCATTATTAGCCTAATCCTCTGCCTCTTGAGAAATTTGTATGTAGGTCAGGAAGCAACAGTTAGAACTGGACATGGAACAACAGACTGGTTCCAAATAGGAAAAGGAGTACATCAAGGCTGTATATTGTCACCCTGTTTATTTAACTTATATGCAGAGTACATCATGAGAAACGCTGGACTGGAAGAAACACAAGCTGGAATCAAGATTGCTGGGAGAAATATCAATAACCTCAGATATGCAGATGACACCACCCTTATGGCAGAAAGTGAAGAGGAACTCAAAAGCCTCTTGATGAAAGTGAAAGTGGAGAGTGAAAAAGTTGGCTTAAAGCTCAACATTCAGAAAACGGAAGATCATGGCATCTGGTCCCATCATTTCATGGGAAATAGATGGAGAAACAGGGTCAGACTTTACTTTTTTGGGCTCCAAAATCACTGCAGATGGTGACTGCAGCCATGAAATTAAAAGACGCTTACTCCTTGGAAGGAAAGTTATGACCAACCTAGATAGCATATTCAAAAGCAGAGACATTACTTTGCCAACAAAGGTCTGTCTAGTCAAGGCTATGGTTTTTCCAGTGGTCATGTATGGATGTGAGAGTTGGACTGTGAAGAAGGCTGAGCGCCGAAGAATTGATGCTTTTGAACTGTGGTGTTGGAGAAGACTCTTGAGAGTCCCTTGGACTTCAAGGAGATCCAACCAGTCCATTCTGAAGGAGATCAGCCCTGGGATTTCTTTGGAAGGAATGATGCTAAAGCTGAAACTCCAGTACTTTGGCCACCTCATGTGAAGAGTTGATTCATTGGCAAAGACTCTGATGCTGGGAGGGATTGGGGGCAGGATGAGAAGGGGACGACAGAGGATGAGATGGCTGGATGGCATCACTGACTCGATGGACATGAATCTGAGTGAACTCCACGAGTTGGTGATGAACAGGGAGGCCTGGCGTGCTGCGATTCATGGGGTCGCAAAGAGTTGGACGTGACTGAGTGACTGATCTGATCTGATAGATGTGATTACACTGCTGTAGGAAAGAAATATTTCTATTTCACTAAGCACTTACACACTTGTGCTGAATTCTTCTCTGACAGATGTGTTCACTACCTTCTCTCCAATTCAGCTGTGGACAGGATGGCACCCTGCTCTTATCCTCACCCATAAGACCCAGGTAATCGGCCATTGTCAGACTCGCGCAGCACCCCCTTGCAATCCACCTGCTTGCCAGCTGCCTTCCCTGGGCAGCTGTTCTCCGGAGGGGACCCGCCCCTGGGCGGTGAGTGGCTGCCGTCACGCCCAGAAAGGCCTCGTTTGCCTCTCCGCCCCGGGGCTGCGGGAAACCCACTGGGTCCTCGCTTCTCCACCTCCCCCAATCCTGGCAGTCCAGCAGCTTTGCGAGGCCGGGAGGGGCTCTGCCCAAGGCGGCAGCTCCCGGAGCCAGAACACCTGTCCTCCTAATCAGGCTGCTTCTCCCGGTTGCAGGGGTCCTGCGGTGGGAGAGCAGCGGGAGCAAACTGATACCCCCACAGAGCTCTAAAGAGCCAGAAGATTTAAAGACCCAGCTTTTCGTCCATGTCTGAACCAAGAGACTGAGCAGGAGAATGCGGTACGTGGTTAGAGAGCCGCGTAGATGCCCAGGGCGGCTTTCAACAGTAGCTCAGAATGGGGAATTATTCAACTATCATTAGTTTTCTTGGAGCAGGAAATGACAACCCACTTCAGTATTCTTGCCTGGAGAATCCTGTGGACAGAGGAGCCTGGTGGGCTGCTGTCCATGGGGTCGCTAAGAGTCGGACCCGACTGAGCGACTTCACTTACTTTTCACTTTCATGCATTGGAGAAGGCAATGGCAACCCACTCCAGTGTTCTTGCCTGGAGAATCCCAGGGACGGGGGAGCCTGGTGGGCTGCCGTCTAGGGGGTCGCACAGAGTCGGACACGACTGAAGCGACTTGGCAGCAGCAGCAGCAGTAGTGCACTGAACCGTTATAGAATAGCACCGCAGCTGAATGTGGGCTGTGAATACAGACCGGCTTGGTTTTAGATTCATTTTCCAGCAACTACTAGTTGTGTCCACGGCTGTAATAAGAGGATAATAGTACCTATAATATCTATCTTATAAGGCTGTTGGGATTAAGTTACTGAATACATAGCAGTTTTTAAAAACAGTGCCTGGTTCATAAGGTGTTCAACAAATATTAGCCAATATTGACTCTCAGTAAAAGCAGTAGCCAAGATTATTAGAATTACAAAAATATAAGGACATTTTGAAGATGTCAGCAAACCCAAGGCTTCTTCTAAAGTCTCTTGTTTATATTTCTTGATATAACCACCCAGCTCTGAATTATATTTCTTTATATGACCATCCAACTCTGAATCATTCTGGCAGCAATTCCGTCAGAACCTTGTTTTGCTCAGCTGATTACCATCTACTCACCTCCACAACTTCATTATCACCATCTCTAACTTCCCGCAGAGCCAGAAGCCAACAGCTAGCCATGAGTACTGGGAGTATTACAACCTCTTTCACTTAAGAGCAGGAGCAGGTCAAAACTCCTATTGCCTATTCAAGATGCATGTAGCCCGGGGTACTTCCCTCCCTCCCCGTATCCCCGCCCCACCCGCCGACCACAGCCGCTGGGACATCCTCCAAGCGCTGCTGCCTCCTGCCTCCTGGCCTCGCAAGCACCGGAGCCCAGCTCTCCAGACCTGACCATCCCTCCTCCTCCCTCAGGCCCGGGTGGGGCCTCCTCCCCCAAACGGAGCGCTGGTTCAGCACTCATCTAGAGAGATCCAAGGTGCTTCGAGGACACAATGGATTATCCAGGTGTTGGTCGAGTGGTATCGACGCAGCCAGGACGCAGGAGAGAGGCTTGGGGTGGGTGGGGGGCAGGCCTCTGCGTAAGTCTGTGTGGGAAGGGAAATTTGCCCGTCTCCTTTTTTCCAAGGGAAAAAAGCCCCTGAAGCTGACTTCTGCGCCCCTGAGAACCGAGACTCTCCGGGAGAACCATTTAGCGTCCATCCGTACATCCCGCGTGTGGACAGAGTTCCGCCTGCGGGAGGAACTGGGGCCTCCTGGCCTTTTTTTAGGGCTGTGGGATGTGGAGGTCGCATGCCTGTTTTAAACTTCATATCACGTGCTTCAGATTCTAATTTGGCTGCTTTTCTATCCTGTGCGGGCAGCTCAGACCGGAGGAGGCTAGGAAAGCCCTCGAGACTGGGAGGAAACGGAACCCTGTTGCCGAGGCACCCTCCAAGCCTCCGGCCCTTTGCGGGGCGAGCCTGGCTGCGGGCTACAAGTCCCAAATCCGGCCGTACGGGCCCACAGTAAGTCGGAAACAAGTGCTCGCAGGTCCCCGCTTTGCTTTGGGTTTCATTGTTTCTTAGTGCAAATCAATTCACTTAGGACTCCCCGCTGATCTGAGAGTTTAAAAAGGGCGCTTCTGTGCTGACGGGCTGGAGGGAAAGTGGTTTCCCTAGAGGTTGGGGTCAAGGGTAGGAGAGAAGAGGTAGACTTGGCCTGGAGTCATCATGCCGTCTGTGGAGTCGCACAGAGTCGGACACGACTGAGGTGACTTAGCAGCAGCAGCAGCATGACCCGGCTTTAAAAACGGGTTCCTCATTTTACACACCGGTCGCAAGATCAAAGAGCGGCGGAGCGGAGTGCCACTGCTAGCCTTGGAATGAGGCTATGTTTAACCTCCGCCCTCAACAGTGGCCAGTGGGCAACCCGGGGCCTTGAGGCCTCCCTGGGGCACGCGACCATTGCAGGGAACGTCCAAGTTGAGACCCGTTGGAGGCTCGTGACGGCTTCCGCTGAACCTGGGCCGCTCCCACATCACGATCGGGAATTTCTCCAGCTTAACTATAGACGGAAACGCCATTTGGGAACTACGACTTGGCGGGCCCTGGCGACCCGCCTCGGCTCCCAGGAGCCCAGGCTTGCCCGAAGTAGTCCAGGACTCTCTTTAAACCGAGCCGCCTCACAGGCATGGGGTTCTATCAGCATAGCCCGAGGGCCGGAAAACTGGACGTGAACCAAAAAAGCCTGGAGAACCACACAGACCACAGAGGATCTGGGAGGATCAGACGCGGCCAACGGGCCTTCTCCGCCTCCTTCCCACCAGGTGAACGGTTTAACCCTCCACTGCTCTTCTAGAGGAGGGAGGGTGGGAGCAACTGGGACACCAGGCTCAGGTGAAAACAAGGCAGACAAATCGTTCCCTTAAATGTCTGCAATCTCTTGGAAGGGGCTGCCCAGGTAGCAGCAGTGGTGAAGAATCCGCCTGCCGATGATGCAGGAGACGTAAGAGATGCGGGCTCAATCCCTGGAAGATCCCGTAATGGCATAACCCACTCCCGTGTTCTTGCCTGGACAGAAAAGACTGGCGGGCTACATACAGTTCATGGGGTCGCAAGGAAGCAGACGCGTCTGGGTGAGCACACACAGGAGGGTGGGAGCGGGGCAAAGGGACACACCGACTTCCCCTCTTCCATCTTAGCTCGCGCGAGGTCTTCAGGGGCTTTGTAGAAGTGTTTCCCCCTGGCAGAGCGCGCAGGGTGGAGTGAGGGAACCCTGGAAAGCTCCCAACACCTCGCGGAAAGGCGAATAGGGCTGCCATCCCAGGCCACAGCCCCAGTTTGTCTCCACCCTACCTGTCCTCGTCCTCGAACTTGCCCAGAGGCCTGAAGCACGCAGCCCTTTCCCACGTTCCGGCGAGGAGCAGTTGCCTCCTTCTGCCAAGGACAGTGGACTGAACTTGTCGCTAGGGCGGCAGGAAAATCAAGATCCCGGCCAGGCCCATGGGGTCCAGAGTCTGCATTTGCAGCGGGATCTCGGTCAGTTGCTTGAAGTGCAGGATTTGGCGCCTGGGTTGTGAGCCCAACGGGGAGGGAGCAGGCCGGACTGCTCTGGGCGCGGGTAAACGACTGTACCCGCGGCCGGGAGCGCGGGAGGTGGAGAAGCTTGCCCGAGAGGGCCGGGTGGAGCGTGCCCCGCCTAGAACTCACCTAGAATCTCTTCCACCTGCTCCATGGGCAGGTCGAAGACCACTTGGTTTACAAGTGTTCTTGGAACCAGAAGGAGGCCCAGGTCGATGTGTGCCTGACACATGAATACAGATAAATACTCCTCCTCTTGGGACGAGGCCCCCGCAGTGTCCTGGTGGACGGTGGATACCACAGCCCGTCGGAATCCGCGAAGCCCCCGGGTGGGGCGGGGGGGCCTGGGGTTTTTGGCGCAGGGCTTGGGCCACCCCAGTAACCTAGTATCAGGCCAGACCTGGTGCCAGGGGGCCGGGATTCTCAAGGGTGTGCCTGTTGCGAGCGGACGAGCCCCAGTACGTGGTACCCAAATGTTCCGGGAGGACTGCTCCGCCCTGGCCCCGCCCGCCCCGGGCTTTCCAACTCAGTCCTCAGGAGCCTCTGGGGACTAAGGGATCAAAAGACAATTGGATCTGCTTTTGTTTGCTCAGATAGGCTGTAGGTCATTGAGAACTGAGACCAAGTCTTCTACCTCTAAGTATGCCTACTACATTCCTGGCATGAAATGTTTATGGAAGGAATAGAAAAATGTGCATTTCAGCGCTACCCTTGTCGCTTATTGAATTTGTGAATTGGAGGTGTGTTTGTAACTTCTATGTTCCTCGACTTCCTCCTCTGTAAGATGTGGACAGTAAAAATAGTGATACTTGTAGGAGTGTTTAGGAGATTAAATTAACATTGTATGCGGAGAACTCAGCACAATTTCCAGCTCACAGTATTTTCCTAGTTCAACAGATAATTTCCACTATGCACGACGATGTACTTGCACACTTAGACTGCCTGTGACATTCTGCAGATAACAATGACTAGTTGCTCTGAATCCTGGAGCCTACTCCACTTCCATTCACCCTTCGTGGTACAATCCCTGACTCCAGCTAGCTGGGTGCAACCTTGGGCAAGATGTCTAACCTCTCTGTTTTTCAGTTGTCATCAGTAAATGGGGGTGGTGGTGATAAAAGTCCTTCCATCTTAGAGTTGTGATGATTAAATGAATTCATGCATTTAAAGCCCTTAATTGTGCCAAGCAAATAACAAATGATCAATAAATTCCAGCTATTACCATTATCTACACACATAAAACTTCTTTGCATGTTATGAATATGGTTTCCAGTTTCCAGAATTTCCGTTAAGTTTGCCTGGTAAAAAATTTGGAAGGAATAAATTTATCTCTTGGTTATATTTTTTATTTTTTGAAATCATATGTAATGAACACACTAATTCTATAATGACCTTAAAACTACATTTAAATGTCCTGAGGGGGACGATAGTTTTTTTCTTTGTATAGCAATTGCCGTTTGAAGCTGGAATCATGCTCCCACAGGTCCTGAGAGGCAAAATAAAAGTGTAAGTTGCTCAGTCAAGTCCGACTCTTTGTGACCCCATGGACCGTAGCCTGCCAGGATCCTCTGTCCATGGAAGTCTCCAGGCAAGAATACTGGAATGGGTTGCCATTTCCTTCTCCAGGGGATCTTCCTGACCCAGGGATTGAATCCAGGTCTCCAGCACTGCAGGCAGACTCTTTACCAACTGAGCCAGGAAAATGGCACTGCAGAAAAGCCTGGTTTGGGCCTCACCTCCCCCTGGGCCTCAAGTACAATGCCCCCCAGTTTCAGTTTCTTTATCTGTGAAATGGAGACATGCACACCCGCCTCACAGGAGCCTTCTAAGAACTAAATGAGAAGAACCCAGCTGGTGGTAGGGACTCTCTCTGAGACAGTGTGATTCTCCCTGGTCCAGGTGACAAATTAAGCCCTGCAGGGTCTGTTTTCCAAAATCACAGTTCCCACTGAGTTCTTACCTTGATGTGTGCCGAAATTCGAGTACAATTGTTCATCCCTGTGTTGAAGAGACTAGGAAGTATTTGAGTTCCCTTGTAGGAGAGAGGCTCCTCAACCTGCTGGGTCCTGGGAGTGATACAGAGGTGACCTCCAGCCCCACCCTGGCAGCTGGGCCACCACGCAGCTTCTCAGCCTTGGACTTGGGAAGCTTGAGCATTTGGCAGTGGAGAAGGGCCCAGGTATGACTTTGGCAGACCTGTGCTAGTTCAGCACCTGCCTTTGGAGCAGGACAAGTCCCTGCCCCACTCCAGAGCTGGAAGTCAATGTCACCTATCATACCCCAGGTCAATATGTGAGCCAGTGCACACATTTCTGTCTGCAGAAAGTGCAGCCTCCAGGGCCTTTCAGGTCTAAGTCATGCTTGAACTCATGCTTTTGTTCCTTTTCCATCCATGCTAGAGGGGGCAAGTATGTGATAGACCTCACCTTAAATCCCCATAATCATACCGATTTTTTACTTGCTTAAGTGATCAGATCAGATCAGTCGCTCAGTCGTGTCCGACTCTTTGCGACCCCATGAATCGCAGCATGCCAGGCCTCCCTGTCCATCACCAACTCCCGGAGTTCACTCAGACTCATGTCCATTGAGTCAGTGATGCCATCCAGCCATCTCATCCTCTGTCGTCCCCTTCTCCTCCTGCCCCCAATCCCTCCCAGCATCAGAGTCTTTTCCAATGAGTCAACTCTTCACATGAGATGGCCAGAGTACTGGAGTTTCAGCTTTAGCATCATTCCTTCCAAAGAAATCCCAGGGCTGATCTCCTTTAGAATGGACTGGTTGGCCCTTCTAATTCCTGGTTGGTTATTACAAAAGGCTTAGTGTCACAGATAGGGTGGGGATGCATTTTGCTGTATTTTATGAATAATTTAAAATGCAAATATAAGAAAAGTACAAGGATTTATATTATCTGGAATTAGTATCTTAGATGTCCCTTTCTTCACCATCTCTCACCAAATGAAAAAAAAGTATCAGAATGTTAATTTTCCTAATCAAACACCCAAGGGGAAGGAACTAGATAATTCAAAACAAAACAAAAAAAGGGAAGCTGGACAGACACAAAGCTCCACTTAAAATAGACCTAAAAGAGTAATTTTAAGTGCACAGCAAAATGGAGCAGAAAGTTTAGAGGCTTCCCATACACATCTCATTAACTCTCCACCCCTTTGGAGAAGGCAATGGCAACCCACTCCAGTACTCTTGCCTGGCAAATCCCATGGACGGAGGAGCCTGGTAGGCTGCAGTCTGTGAGGTCGCTAGGAGTTGGACAAGACTGAAGCCACTTAGCAGCAACCCTCCACCCCTCCCTCAGAACCTTCCTCCCCATTAGCATCCTTCACCATATGGGTGCATTTGTTACTATGATGAACCCACATCTGCACATCATTACCACTCAAAACCCATATTCGACTTTAGTGTTCATATTGGTGTAAGGGTAATTTTCATGTCAATTAGGAACTATCCTCCCTGCTTCTGTTTTCTGCAGAGATTTTAGATCACTAGTACAATTTCTTCTTTAAATGTTTGTAGATGTCACCTTTATATGGCAGAACAAAGTGAAGAAAATTCTTCAGAAAGTCAAATAATAAAAATTAATAAAAATTTCTGGGAATTTCCTCACAGCTCAGTGGTTAGGACTTAGCACTTTCACTGCCAGACCCAGGTTCGATACCTGGTCAGGAACTAAGATCACACAAGCCTCACAGTGCAGGAAAAAAAACAAAAACACTAAAAAAAAACAAAAACACAACTTAATTGTGAAAGACACTGTTTAAAGAAAAAAAAAAAACAAGCCACAGACTTGGATAAACTATTTGCAACACACATTTCTAATAATGGATTTGTATACAAACTAGACAATGAATGGTTAAAACTCAATAAACTTGTTTTTGTTCAGTCAGTCGCCAACTTGTGTGAGACTCTTTGCAACCCCATGGACTGCAATAATAAAACAACTCAATTAAAAATAAGCTAAATAATTGTTCAACTAAGATAGGAGAGAAAATAAAATTAATTTGCACAACTAAAACCACAAAATGTTGAAAAGAATGAAAGTTCAAAAACAAGAATAAAGGACAACAGCAATGTTAGGTAGGTAGAATAGAGAAAGGAGTCCAAAATGAAGAAAAGAGAAAAGCCTGCAAAAAGGAAGTGAAGGAAAACTCCCCAGACAGGAGTGGGCAACTTGGGTGAAACAAACACACCCACTTCTACTCTATCATCCTGATTGATGATGATGCCCTAATTTGCACATGGCAGGCTTGCAGGGCAGGAGACAAAAAGTATAAAAAGAGGGAGCCTAGACAGGTTAAGGCTGCTCCTTCAGGGTTGGCCCACTTCATGCTTTGGGGGTGTACTATCCTTTGTTTACCAAATAAAACTCCTGAGCTGTAACCAAGCTCAGCAATAAATAGAAAATAGTAACAAATATGGCAGATATTAACCAACGATTTCAGTAATCACTTTAATGTTAAAGTAGTCAGTTTAGTCAGAGATTGTCAGAATGGATCAAGAAACAAGACCCAACAGTATGTTGTCTATAAGAAGCCTATTTGAATACAAAGACATACCTAGGTTGCTCAACCTAAGTTTGTGTGCCCTAGCACACTGTGGCCAAACAACCAAAATATCTCTTTGGAACAAAGAAAAATTATTGCAAGGGCCAAGCATGGAGAATGGGTAGCTTGGGCTCAAATTACCCAAACTTCCCCTACGGTTTGGGGGAAAGATTTTAAAAACAAAATTTGGAGTGAGGACTGCAGGGTGTATGACTTTCTTCTGATTGGTTGGTGGTTGTACTCTATCAGTGTTGTACTCTAGGAATCTTCTGTTCATCTGTAATTTACCATTCTCCACCCGGGTGGGGCTTGAGTCTCTCCGTAAGAACTCAAAGGTGTATTGTTTTGTTCCTTGAGGAGGAACCAGGACTTTGGTTAAGACCAGAACCAGCAGGTAAGCAAGATAGCCTGAATAGTTTGTCAGCCATAAAATAGTTCCAGTTCCTCTTCAAGAGATATAGGTTAAAAAAAAAAAAGAGAGAGAGAGAGAGAGAGAGATAGGTAACAGTCTGAAACATATCGTTGAGGGTTATGCAGAAACCAAGATACCCAGGTGGAGGATGGTGACAATATGCTGAATATGTGTAGATCCCAGACTGGCTGGAACCAAAAGTTTATGACTAAGATTCCCAAAACACCCTGTTACATCACCACCAACCAGTGAGAAATTCCACAAGCCTCAGCTTTCACTCCAAATACTGCCTTTAAAAACTCTGCCCTGAAAGTCATCAGGGAGTTCAGGCCTTTTAAGCATGAGCTGCCTATTCTCCTTACTTCTTGTTGTTCAGTCACCAAGTCATGTCCAACTCTTCATAACTGCATAGACTGCAGCATGCAGGCTTCCCTGTCCTTCATCATATCTTGGAGTTTGCCCAAACTCATGTCCATCCTATCAGTTATGCCATCCAACCATTTCATCCTCTGTCACCCTCTTCTTCTGCCCTCCATCTTTCCTAGCATCGTGGTCTTTTCCAATGAGACAGCTGTTTACATCAGGTGGCCAAAGTATTGAAGCTTCAGCTTCAGCATCAGTCCTTCCAAAGTGTATTCAGGGTTCATTTCCTCTCTATTACTTGGAGCCCCACAAATAAACACTAATTTTCTTCACCATAACCTAGGGTCAGTAGGTTGGCTTTGGTGTGTGGCAGGTGAGTGGACTCAAGTTTGGTTTCAGAACAATAGTTTTTGGCTTTTATTGTTTGTTTTTCCTGTATCCAGAGGCATTGAGGAACTTCCCCAACCAAGGACAGAACCTGGGCCCCTGCACTAAAGTGCAGTCTTAATCACTTGACCACCAAGGAAGTCCTGATGGTAACAACAGCTTGAACTAAACAAAAATGAAAACACAACTCAACATTTGTCGGATACAGTGAAAACTGCTTAGATAGAAATATATAACCTTAAGTTCATATATTAGAAAAGAAAGGTCTAGAATCAGTCATCTAAGTCTGCACGTTACGAAGTTAGAAAAAGAGGAGCAAATTAAATCCAAAGTAAGCAAAATAAAAGAAATAATAAAAGAGTAAAAATCAAATTGAAAGCAGGAAATCAAAAGAGAAAACCAATGGTTCTTTGGGGAATAAAAAATCGTAAACCTCTTGCCAGGTTAAACTAAGAAAAAGAGAAGATACAAATTACCAATATCATAAATGGGTTGAAGATGAGACATCGCTACAGATTCCATTGACTTTAAAAAGATAATAAAGAAGAAAAAAAGATAATAAAGGAATAATATGAATAAGTCAGACTATCTTCATTAAGTCTGTATGACTTTACCCATGAGACTGGGCACATCTCTGGACTGCAGCACTGCCAGTGTCTCGCATGCCTGATGCAAGGCTTCAACCACTTTGAAGAACCTGGCGGCCCCCTGGACCTTTGCCCCATCAGTTTAGGCAAGTTGCAGTGTGCTATGGCTTCCACCTTAAATACGCCTTAAAGCGCTGGTGAGGTAGGTTGATTCTGAGTCCACGGACACACCTAGAACTACTCTGAAGGATCACGTGGGAGGATCACGTGTGTTTGCCAAAACCTGTGGAAGTCTTTAAAGAATGTAAAGAGTCCAAAATGTCTTGCTGTTCTCCAAAAATAAAACCATTCAAATAGGGATAATTAAAATAAACACTTGCGCATTATGCTTTCAAAAACAACAAACACTGTGAACATGACTGTTGCGTCTGCATCACTGAGACGCGGGTCCTCGCGGCGGCCAGGCCTCATGCGAGCGCGGAAGGCCCAAGGCACCCGAGGCGGGCGCATGGACTCATGTCGGCGCTCGCGGATTGGCGGGGGCGCAGAACGGTGGGAGGCCATTGGTCCGGCCCCGCTCAGGACGTGGCATCCGCCAATGGGAGGCGGCCGGGGCGGGGCTCCGGCGCGCGAGGGTCCGAGCCGCGGCTGCGTGGCGGCCCCTTAGGACCAGCCTTCGACGGCACTCCGAGGGTGCAGGGCCGGATCTTGTTCGCGGAGCCATGTCTCGGCTGGAAACCGGCGCCAACGCCTCCTCCTGGGTTGCTGCTTCCCGGCGGGATGAGGCGCTGCCTCGGGCTCCGGATACGAGCCCGGCGGAGGAGCAGAGCCAAGGCAGTGGAAGAGGCCAGAGGACCTGCGCGGGTGGAGGCCAGAGGGGCTCCTTCGGCCTCCAGCAGCCTGAGGGCGCGGGTATTCGAGAACCGCCGCTCTCCTTCAAGCTGAAGAACGACTGCGTGGGCGCCGTGATCGGTGAGAGCGCAGCGGGGCGCTGGAAGGTGCGGGGCGGGGCCTACATCACTCCCGCCCCGCCCACCTCGCCTCCAGTCAGCTGCCAGCGAGGAGGCTTGTCCCCTCCCCCGCCCCACCCCGAGGTTTCTGACGTACTTTGCTACTAAAATGATGGCGTTGAATGCAACTGATAGTTGATCAGTTCAGTCAGTCAGTTCAGTCTCTCAATCGTGTCCGACTCTTTGCGACCCTATGGACTGCAGCACGCCAGGCCTCCCTGTCCATCACCAACACCCAGAGTTTACCCAACTCATGTCCATGGAGTCAGCGATGCCATCCAACCATCACGTCTTCTGTCATCCCCTTCTCCTCCTGCCTTTAGTCTTTCCCAGCATCAGGATCTTTTCAAATGAGTCACTTATTCGCATCAGGTAGCCAAAGTATTGGAGTTTCAACTTCAGAACACTCAGGACTGATCTCCTTTAGAATGGACTGGTTGGATCTCCTTGCTGTCCAAGGGACTCTCAAGAGTCTCCTCCAATACCACAGTTCAAAAGCATCAATTCTTGGGTGCTAAGCTTTGTTTATAGTCCAACCCTCACATCCGTACATGACTACTGGAAAAACCATAGCCTTGACAAGATGTACTTTTGTTGGCAAAGTAATGTCTCTGCTTTGTAATATGCTATCTGCTGCTGCTGCCAAGTCGCCTCAGTCATGTCCGACTCAGCGCGACCCCAGAGGCGGCAGCCCACCAGGCTCCCCCGTCCCTGGGATTCTCCAGGCAAGAACACTGGGGTGGGCTGCCATTTCCTTCTCCAATGCATGAAAGTGAAAAGTGAAAGTGAAGTCTCTCAGTCGTGTCCGACTTTTAGCGACCCCATGGATTACACCCTACCAGGCTCCTCCGTCCATGGGATTTTCCAGGCAAGAGTACTGGAGTGGGGTGCCATTGGTCATAACTTTTCTTCCAAGGAGCAAGCGTCTTTTAATTTCATTGCTGCAGTCACCATCTGCAATGATTTTGGAGCCTCCTAAAATAAAGTCTGTCACTGTTTCTACTATTTCCCCATCTATTTGCCAGGAAGTGATGGGACCAGATGCCATGATCTTCGTT
The DNA here is from genome assembly GCF_002263795.3 of Bos taurus. Taxonomy (NCBI): domain Eukaryota; kingdom Metazoa; phylum Chordata; class Mammalia; order Artiodactyla; family Bovidae; genus Bos; species Bos taurus. The sequence goes on from NC_037336.1 coordinate 12,787,825, forward strand.
TTCTGAATGTTGAGCTTTAAGCCAACTTTTTCACTCTCCTCTTTCACTTTCATCAAGAAGCTCTTTAGTTCTTTGCTTTCTGGCATAAGGGTGGTGTCATCTGCATATCTAAGGTTATTGATATTTCTCCCGGCAGTCTTGATGCCAGCTTGTGTTTCGTCTAGCCCAGCATTTCTCATGATGTACTCTGCATATAAGTTAAATAAGCAGGGTGACAATATATAGCCTTGACATACTCCTTTCCCTATTTGGAAAAGGAGTCTGTTTTTCCATGTCCAGTTCTAACTGTTGCTTCCTGACCTGCATACAGATTTCTCAAGATTTCTCAAGAGGCAGGTTAGGTGATAGTTTATAGAGACTGTGATTTGGGAGAGCCAACTCTTAGGCTTATGAAATCTTTGGGAAAAAAGGTCAGATCTTTGGCAGCTTACCCCGCAGTGAACAACAGATGAGACAGCCAATTTAGATAAGAAGGTGTAGGGTATTAACTTGAATATGATTTATCTGCTGAAAAACAGGGTTCTTTTTCTTCATATATATTGAGTCTTACAAATCCATTTTTGAAAACATTTAGAAATGATTGGAATTAAGGTTTTCCCCCCTTTTTAAGAATTGTGGTAAACAACATACAGTATTGTTGACTGTGAGAACAATTTTTGTAGTAGGTCTATAGAAGGTTTTCTATGACTGAATCTCCCTATCAAAAATTCATTTCCCCATTCACCTGTTTCCCCATCATCCCCCCCTACCCCCATCCCTCCGGCAATTGCCATTCTACTTTGTTACTGTAAGTTTGATTACATAAGACACCTGGTAGAAGTGGAATATGCAGGGTCTTTTGTTGTTGTTGTTATTGACTTATTTAACTCTCAAGGTTTATCTTTGTTGTCACAAATGGCAGGATTTCCTTTTAAGGCTGAAAACTTGCATTGTATGCATACACCACATTTTCTTCATCCAGGCATCTGTTCACAGATCCTTAGGCTATTTCCACCTCTGAGCTATTGTGAATAATGCTGAAATGAATATGGGAATGCAGCTATCATCCTGAGATCCTAGTTTTGATTCTTTTTTAAAAAGGATTTTAAAAATTTATTTAATTTAGTTTTGATTGTGCGTGGACTTCCTCTAGTTGTGGCGAGTGAGGGCTCCTCTTGGCTTGTTGCAGGCTTCTCTAGAGTATTGGGCTTCAGTAGTTGTGGTGTATTGGCTTATTACTTGCTCTGAGGCTTAAGGGATTTTCCCTGACCAGGGATGGAACCCGTGTTCCCTGCATTGGCAGGTAGATTCTTAGCCACTGGACCACCAGGGAAGTCCCTCAATGCTTGTGTATTAAATTCCCAGAAGTGGGATTGCTGGATCACAGGTAGTTCTATTTTTAGTTTTTAAAGGAATCTGCATGCTGTTTCCATAGCGGCTGCATCAATTTCCATTCCTATCCACAGTGCACAAGGGTTCCCATTCTCCACGTCCTCACCAACTTGTTAACCCTTGTCTTTTTGATGAGCCGTTCTAACAGGTGATATGTCATTGTGGTTTTGATTTGCATATCCAATGATTTCATCATTTTTTTATATACATGCATTGGTCATAAATCTTCAAAGAAGGGTCTATTCAAGACCTTTGAACATTTTTAATTGGAATTTTTTGGTTGAGAGTTTTGTGTAAGGGTTCCAATTTATCCACATTCTTTTATCCAGTTAGTCTTTGCTTGGACTGATGATGAATTCTTTGTGTCTAGGGAAAGGGGCCTCCTGTCACCCACACAATTTGGAATAAAAAGCTTCTGCTTCCCTTCTAACAAACTGAACGTGATTACTGAAACTTGGGAGCCTTTGTTTGGACGATTTGGGAAGAACTGGAGAAGGTTCTTTAGGCAGAGTAGGTAGTAGGTTCCCTGTAATTCATTTCATTTTTTAAAAATTCTTTTATTTTAAAAACAGGTCGTGGTGGGTCAAATATAAAAGAGATCCAGAGCTCAACATACACAAAAATACAGGTAAAATTTCTATGTTCTTAAATCATTAAAGATGGTGACTTATGGTCATTCCTAACTCTAATTTCTGTCCTGTTATTAACATATGGTGGGATAAGTTGACAAAGTTTTTCATACTTCTTTTTAAGAACTCGTCTAAGCTGTAGTCCATTCATTATGTCTTAGATGGTGATTGAATGCAATCCTGTATTTCCTTTACATTTTTATACTACATGAGGCTGAGTGCCGGAGGAATGGTAAGGGAACTTGTCTCACCTGCTTTCCCTCTTGAATCTAGATAATAAGAGGGTATCCTGAAGCAGAAGTAAGAATCTTTGGCACCAAGGCAATGCAGAGCAAAGCAAAAACAGTGATAGATGATCTTGTTAAAAAACAAGAAGAATACAAAACAGAATCCAAACTTGGTAAGTCTGTTTTGCCCCCTAGAGCCCTGTAAAATTTTAAATGTTTTATTCAGTGTCATAAGCCATATTATAGCTGTTTTTCCTGATAACAAAGCTTTGGCTTGCCATCCTTAAATCTAGTATGTTATAGAAGGAATTTTTTTCTATGAAATCCAGAATACTTTTCCTCAAACTGAAACACTTATTATCTGTGGTTAAGTCTAGCAGTTTTACTTTGGAGTGAAACAGAATAACCTTTTAATATACTTCACTGTTGATAGTAGAGCAAGGGTTAGTCTTAGTCTTCTGTCTATGGTTATTTCCCTGGAATGTGACTAACTTTGAAAACTGCTTAAGTATTTGATATTTTAAAAAATCTCAAATATACTTGGACTAGAGAGAAAGCCATTATTAAGCCATTTTCAGGAGAGCCTTGTGTTCAGCTAGCAACCTTGCATCTTGGTGTTTCTTGGGAAAGTACCTCCAAAAAGCCTCTAGGATACTATTTCCTCTGTTTACCTGGGGTAGCATCTGCCACACAGGATTATTATAAAGATTTAGTGATGTGTGATTTATTAGCAAACACTAGGCTCTCATGCTTTTTAACTTGTCCAGTATTTATTTTATTTTTATTTTTTTTTTTGCCTTTCAGAAATCTGAAGTAAATAACTGACAAACCATGACCATAATTGTCATGGCACTGTTGTACCAAATTCCTAAATTTTATGTTTCAGGCATTATTATTGTTGGGTTATTAAAACAGAAAATTGTAAAATGGCTTGGGATTTTATATTGGGAGGGTTTGTTTGGAAACTGATGTGGAATTTTTTAACAGGTGTTGCTGCTGTCCAACTTTCAGATGGAAAAGATGCAATGAAGGATGTTTCAGGAGAGCAGAAATTGATTGATTGGGATAAATTCCGAGAAAACATTTTGAAATGGAATGAAAAAAAGTGGGCAGGTTAGTGCTGGATCCCAGCATTTTTCTATAGTATATTGTTGTTCCTCTTAATTGAGGTTTTTTTAGCCTCTGTAAATGGCGAAGGCAATGGCAACCCATTCCAGTACTCTTGCCTGGAAAATCCCATGGATGGAGGAGCCTAGTGGGCTGCAGTCCATGGGGTCACGAAGAGTCGGACATGACTGAGCGACTTGACTTTCACTTTTCACTTTCATGAATTGGAGAAGGAAATGGCAACCCACTCCAGTGTTCTTGCCTGGAGAATCCCAGGAACAGAGGAGCCTGGTGGGCTGCCATCTGTGGGATCGCACAGAATCGGACACGACTGAAGTGACTTAGCAGCAGCAGCCTCTGTAAAAAAGTGTTGCTCTTAGTAATGAAATCTATATGCAAAATGACAGTAAAATTTGAAATGCTATAAGTAGTGCCTAGGGCATGATAGTTTCTATATCTGTGTTGTGGTTTATGTTATAAATGGGAGGTTAAAATTTGATATCTCATCTTCTTTGAGATAATTCACTGCAAAAGTTTAATAAAATTAGAAAATTGGGACAAAAGGGAAATGAAGTGAGTAAACCTGCCAACTGTAAGTTAACATTTTGCTGTGATTGAGCAAAAGTTGATCTTGGAGTTTCTTAACCAAGAAGGGCAAAATAAAAGGGAGAAAACATGTAATAAGTATATACAGTTCTTGGGGAAACAGATTTTTTAAATTCTCACTTGGAATTATATATGAAATATAATGTTTCATATTATTTATTGAATTTCAGAGTAAATTCAAGCTTCATTTGATCAGAATGAGACAGAAAAACAACACCATTTATTTAAAGTTAAGCAGTGACCATTACTATGTGACTACGGTGGTCAGCCTGTCCAATGCCATCACAACACAAGTGTTAGAAGATTTGGGGCAGAGATAGGGGACAGAGAAAGGATTTAAGTTGGTGGAGTCCTGATTAGCATTTAAAAAAGAAAACAAAGTAGCTTCAGAGAATAGAATAAGGGTAAATATTTTATTCCTTAACACTAATGGGATGGATCTTCAAAGCAAAGAAAGTTAGTCTGCTATGAGAAAAGATTCGTCAGTTTTGATGACTGAGTGTCTTATGAAGCATGGTTTATTTTATTTTGTATTTAATTATTCAAGATCTCGTTCTTGGGTGAAAAATGTAATTGAAAGACAAACCAAAAATGGAGATCTCCTAGAGGTTGGCAAAGTATAGAACAACTGTCTAAAATCCCCATGTCTGCAAGGCGACCTTGATATATATTTTAGTTTGATTTCTATTGCTTTGAATAAATGACAGTAAAATGTGAATTCTCATTATTCATCGAAGTTTAAATTTTGTTTTTTTCCCCAGGTTTGCCTCCGGTTAAGAAAAACTTTTACATAGAGTCAGAAAAAACAAGTTCAATGTCACAAGAACAAGTAGACAATTGGAGGTGGGTTAGTTTTAATACTTTTTAGTGCGTATTTGCAGAATTAGGCTAGTAAATTAGCTCACTCAGGAAAGACTTTAAATGATTGCATTTGAAACTTTAGCTTCCATATTCAAAAGAAAACTTGGTTGCATCTGAAATCATATATTAGGGATTGCTGATCAGTACAACTTTTGGCAAAGAGGGAAAATGGGCTGTATTTGTGTCTAGAGTAGTTACTATCCATATATGGTTATTAAACACTTAAAATATAGCCCATATAATTGAGGAACTGAATTTTATTGTTTAAATTTAAAGACAGACATGGTTAGTTTCTGTCGTATTTGGCAGTAATTTTATAGAATTATTCCTACAACTGTTGAGAATCATAAGAAATTGATCTGATATCTGAATAGTAGAATAATTTCTTACTTTTAAATCCTTATTATATGGAACTAAAAGTCCTAATGGTAACATTTTTCCTATTAATATATTTTATAAAACTAAGATAGTATGGTACAGCAGACAGAGCAGTTATTCTAGAATTGAGGTAGGGCTCTGACCATGGACAGACCATAACTAAAGACCATCTGTCCAATGAGAGTAATTCGCACTTCAAAGGATTGCTGAGGATTAATTAAGGAAATGTGTGTGAAATGTTATAAGCCCTCAGGTGTTTGCCAAATCTGACTTTGATTCATGAAGCATATAATTTTCAGGTTCTATTCTCAGCCTTTTCATGAAATTTTCATTGGCTTTCATGCATACAATGTAATTATTTTTCTTCTCTGGAACTGTTCTGGTAAAAAAAAGATGAACTAGCTTCTATTTCGTATTACTTTTTTACTATAATTTAACCAACAGTCTGATTTCAATCAGTTGCCATTGAATTCCTAGATACGCCCTTAATGTTGGAAAAAATTTCTTGCTTGGGGAGTAAAGTGATCAAAGCCACTAATCCTTAATCCTGTTCTATTTTCTTAAAGGAAGGAAAATTATAATATAATTTGCGATGACCTGAAAGATGGTGAGAAACGTCCTCTTCCTAACCCTACTTGTAATTTTGAGGATGCATTTCACTGTTACCCTGAAGTTATGAGAAATATTGAAAAGGCAGGTTTTCAAAAGCCAACACCAATTCAGGTATGCTTTCTTTAATTCTAACATTTCACTGGCTCCCCCCTCCTCCCCCTGCCAATTTCTGGTCATTTGAACTTATAACACCAGGAACAGCTGTCTCTTATAAGCATCCTCCCAGCACACCCACCACTGCCTAGCACTCAAAATGTTGAGAAGTTTGGGGCTGGGAGAGGAGGAATACTTGACAGAAAGAAATGCACTTTTTATTTTAATATATATCATTCTGTTCTAGTCACAGGCGTGGCCAATCATCCTACAAGGAATAGATCTGATAGGAGTAGCCCAGACTGGAACAGGGAAGACATTGTCCTACTTAATGCCTGGATTTATTCATATTGACTCCCAACCTGTGTAAGAGTTTCTACATCTGGGTATTCTTTAGGGGTTTAGTAGATAAGAATTCCAAAAAACATAATGTTTGATTGCACTGGTCTAAGGGGAGTGCCTCATCTCAGGGAAAAATCACTTTCTGTTGTGTTGGTGGATATAAATGGATGAAACATTTTCAGGAAGCAGCAGGTAATATCCACCACAAGTCTTCACAGTGAGATGTTGGAAACAGGTTATTCAAATGACCAAGTTCAGTATAGTCCTCTGAGAATGTCTGACACAGAAAAGCACCTGCTGTGTTCCATGAGAAGGCTCGTGTCTGGGCTCTAGGATTCTTTGGTCAGGCTGTTTTTATTTCTCCGCTTTTTATGAGAGGTGCATGTTGATGACTTAGATGTTCATTGCTGCCGATTTTGAAGGCACTGGACGAAGGTCCTGTGTGCCTGAGGTGGATACTGATGTGCTTTTTCTCCAAAGAGCCAGGAATGGGCCTGGTATGTTAGTCCTCACCCCAACTCGCGAGTTGGCTCTGCAGGTGGATGCCGAGTGCTCTGAATACTCATACAGAGGTCTTAAAAGGTGAGTTGCTTTCTTTGGCCATCCCTGCACCAGCATTTTAATCCTCTGTAGCTTTCGACATCCTCCTCATTGTTTTCACACATAATGAGACGCCGATTGGCTCAGTATGTGGCCAGGCATTGATTACCTTTCATTCAAATTGACTGTAGCTGGGGTGGTGGGGTCAGGTAACGAGGATTCGAACATGGACCTTGTAGGACACATCAGTGTGGGTTGATAGCTATGGATCATTCTCAGAAAGGGGCCAGGACTATACTTAGCCTGATACTTTTGATTTATATACTTTTTAAAATTTTATACCCCAAATGGGCTTAGGTTCGTTGGGATTTTGAATTGTGAAGGGGTATTCCCCACCTGAACATGAACCTCTGTATTTTTTTTAAAGTGTTTGTATATATGGTGGTGGCGATAGAGATGGACAAATAAAAGACTTATCAAAAGGTGCAGACATTATCATTGCCACTCCCGGAAGACTCCATGATCTACAGATGAATAACTTTGTGTACCTGAAAAGCATAACCTACCTGGTAATGTTGGAGCAGGGGTTTGGGGCCCTGGGAGGAAGAACTTAGCTCTCATCAAACCTTTTAGAATGGCTGTCCATTTCATAATAGTTTTAAATCCTAGGAATGCTTCTCATTCCCTCTAGTTTGTTAAAATATACATTTTAAAGATAATTCCATTTTAATATTTTATAAATGTTAGAAAATGCAGATAAGTACTAAAGAATTCCACGTGACTACTTTAGACATTTAAATTATATTTTCATTGAATATATTTAGAAACTTATTGGTTGTCAAACAAATCAATGGTGTTGCAAGTACATATAGTTTAGGTAGTGGAGGAAATGAGAAAGTTATCTTAATATTCATAGGGAAAGAACATATATGTTAGCTACCATCCACATCTAATCTAGCCCTTTTTTGGCTTTTTTGTGTGGCTTGTAGGATCTTAGCTCCACTACCAGGTATTGAACCCACATCCTCGGCAGTGAAATCGCGGAGTCTTAACCACTGGTCCACCAGGAAATTCCCCTAATCTGGCCCTTTCTAATGCAGGTATTAGATGAAGCTGACAAAATGCTGGATATGGGATTTGAACCCCAGATAATGAAGATTTTATTAGATGTACGTCCAGACAGGCAGACAGTTATGACAAGGTAGGTATATGTTTAATTTGCCAGTCTGCAAAGTAGAACCAGTGGAACAGAATTCATTTGATTTTAGAGCCTTCAGATCAGTTCAGTCGCTCAGTCGTGTCCGATCTTTGCGACCCCATGAATCGCAGCATGCCAGGCCTCCTGTCCATCACCAACTCCCGGAGTTCACTCAGACTCATGTCCATTGAGTCAGTGATGCCATCCAGCCATCTCATCCTCTGTCGTCCCCTTCTCCTCCTGCCCCCAATCCCTCCCAGCATCACAGTCTTTGCCAACGAGTCAACTCTTCGCATGAGGTGGCCAAAGTACTGGAGTTTCAGCTTTAGCATCATTCCTTCCAAAGAAATCCCAGGGCTGATCTCATTCAGAATGGACTGGTTGGATCTCCTTGCAGTCCAAGGGACTCTCAAGAGCCTTCTCCAATACCACAGTTCAAAAGCATCAATTCTTCGGCGCTCAGCCTTCTTCACAGTCCAACTCTCACATCCATACATGACCACAGGAAAAACCATAGCCTTGACTAGACGGACCTTTGTTGGCAAAGTAATGTCTCTGCTTTTGAATATGCTATCTAGGTTGGTCATAACTTTCTTCCAAGGAGTAAGCGTCTTTTAATTTCATGGCTGCAGTCACCATCTGCAGTGATTTTGGAGCCCAGAAAAATAAAGTCTCACACTGTTTCTCCATCTATTTCCCATGAAGTGGTGGGACCGGATGACATGATCTTCATTTTCTGAATGTTGAGCTTTAAGCCAACTTTTTCACTCTCCACTTTCACTTTCATCAGGAGGCTTTTTAGTTTCTCTTCACTTTCTGCCATAAGGGTGGTGGTATCTGCATATCTGAGGTTATTGATATTTCTCCCGGCAATCTTGATTCCAGCTTGTGTTTCTTCCAGTCCAGCATTTCTCATGATGTACTCTGCATATAAGTTAAACAAGCAGGGTGACAATATACAGCCTTGACGAACTCCTATTTGGAACCAGTCTGTTGTTCTGTGTCCAGTTCTAACTGTTACTTCCTGACCTGCATACAAATTTCTCAAGAGGCAGGTCAGGTGATCTGGTATTCCCATCTCTCAGAATTTTCCACAGTTTATTGTGATCCACACAGTCAGAGGCTTTGGCATAGTCAATAAAGCAGAAATAGATGTTCTTCTGGAACTCTTGCTTTTTCCATGATCCAGCGGATGTTGGCAATTTGATCTCTGGTTCCTCTGCCTTTTCTAAAACCAGCTTGCACATCAGGAAGTTCACAGTTCACATATTGCTGAAGCCTGGCTTGGAGAATTTTGAGCATTACTTTACTAGCGTGTGAGATGAGTGCAATTGTGCGGTAGTTTGAGCATTGTTTGGCATTGCCTTTCTTTGGGATTGGAATGAAAACTGACCTTTTCCAGTCCTGTGGCCACTGCTGAGTTTTCCAAATTTGCTGGCATATTGAGTGCAGCACTTTCACAGCATCATCCTTCAGGATTTGGAATAGCTCAACTGGAATTCCATCACCTCCACTAGCTTTGTTCGTAGTGATACTTTCTAAGGCCCACTTGACTTCACATTCCAGGATGTCTGGCTCTAGGTCAGTGATCACACCATGGTGATTATCTGGGTCATGAAGCTCTTTTTTGTACAGTTCTTTTGTGTATTCTTGCCATCTCTTCTTAATATCTTCTGCTTCTGTTAGGTCCATACCATTTCTGTCCTTTATTGAGCTCATCTTTGCATGAAATGTTCCTTTGGTATCTCTGATTTTCTTGAAGAGATCCCTAGTCTTTCCCATTCTGTTGTTTTCCATTTCTTTGCATTGATCCCTGAAGAAGGCTTTCTTATCTCTTCTTGCTATTCTTTGGAACTCTGCATTCAGATGTTTATATCTTTCCTTTTCTCCTTTGCTTTTCGCTTCTCTTCTTTTCACAGCTATTTGTAAGGCCTCCCCAGACAGCCATTTTGCTTTTTTTGCACTTCTTTTCTATGGGAATGGTCTTACTTAAAAGTATTTTGAGATCTGTTGGTGAAAGATATGTTATCACTTAGTATAGCAACTCAGTGCAACAGTTTAACAATGACTATTGGGTTTCCTGAATTAAAAATAAGATTTTTATGAAAACATCCTGGAGAAACTACAGGGGGTCTAAGATTGGAAAAAGTAACCATCTGCCCTTAGAGGTGAATATTTGATCACAGAACACTTTTTAGCCAAGATAAAACTGAAGCAAGGAAGAGTATATAACTGGGGAAATACAGTAAATTTATTCATTTTGTTTCCTAAGTAAACCTTGTTAATTAGTATGAAAGTACAGAAGGTGGTTGTTTTCATAACATATGACTGAAGAAACATCTGACTTTACATATCCAATCATCATTACAGTTAAAATGTTTTTATTTGGCTCAAGCTCTTGGTTTTGTCTGCCGACAATATATGAAAGGGCTCTCAGGTGGTGCAGTGGTGAAGAATCTGCCTGCCAATGTAGAAGATGCATGAGACTCAAGTTTGATTCCTAGGTTGGAAAGATACCCTGGAGTAGGTAATGGCAACCCACTCCAGCATTTTTGCCTGGAAAATCTCATGGACAGAAGAGGCTGGCGGGCTACAGTCCATTGAGTTGCAAAGAGTCAGACACGACTGAGCGTGCGCGCACACACACACACAATGTATGAAAAATGCTGGGTTTTTACTTTTATTTTTTACCATTTTTAAAGGCCAAGAGAAAACTAATCTAACACCTGAATTCATTTTAGCTCCCCATAGATGGGAAAGGTATACCTCTCCTTCACCTTTTGTTTATAAACCTATTAAACTTATTTGAAGATTTAATTTAGTAGCTTCTTTGAGCGGTTCATTATGAAGCATATATTTTCTGTGAAGTCAGCCTCATTAAAAAGTACTGTTTGTCTTTCCTGGGTAATTTGGTTCATAGCATTCTTAGGGAAACTTAGTATTTGATTCCTAATAAACATTTTAACATTTTTGTATTACATTTTATCTCTAGTGCAACATGGCCATATGCTGTTCGTAGACTCGCACAATCTTATTTGAAAGAGCCCATGATTGTGTATGTTGGTACTTTGGATCTAGTCGTAAGCTTATTTTTAATTACTATTTATATCTTATTAATTTTGTAACTGTTTTGCCATTATAAGGTTCATTGGCCTTTCACTTCATAATTGAAATTGGCCTTTTAACTAATTATTAATGAAAATTGACCTTTTACTTAAATCAGTGGTAATTAATAACAAGTTGTTGCCTAGGCTCATTTTATTAGATTTCACAAAAGACAGGATAAAGACTTTAGAATCTATTTCATCTTGGGGGCAGAAAAATGTTAACAATGATATTTGGAAATTTTGTATTAAGTTGTCACAATACTTAATTGAAGCTCTTAGTGTCATAAGCTGAACATTGTAAAGGCTATAGCCATAATTTATGGCAATGGTTAATGTAAGCTTGGCCTCAACCATGGTTATTCCTTTTCATATGATGGCAACCAGTTGCTTTCAGCTCATTGACAAGTATTCGAAATTCCGAGCTTATCTTGGGTAACTAAGTGGTAAAAATCAAAGACCAAGCTCTAAATCCTTGAGTAGGAACGGGAGATTTTTGGAAGAACTTACCATTTTTTCTGCTGGCAATTTATTATTAAAACATTTAACCAACGACAGAAGTAAGATGGATTTCGAGCCATTAAGGAGTTTACCCATTAATGTTGATGTACTATGATCTGTGAATCCTTTAGGCTGTAAGTACCGTGACACAAAATATAATTGTCACCACAGAAGATGAGAAAAGATCACATATCCAAGCTTTCATCGACAGCATGTCTCCCAAGGACAAAGTCATAATATTTGTCAGCCGGAAAGCTGTGTGAGTATATTTTTTACATTGAAATCATCAGTCATGTGTTTGTTTTAGCATTGTTTCTATTTGTATAATCATTTCAAACGAGGGAAGGGTGTATGTCTTAGAATATGTACATTATTACTTCAGACTCTTGCCAGGGGAGATAGCAGTAATGAATTGATTGTGGTATTCAAATAAGCAATTAGACCCCTGACTTTTATTTTTTGTTTTAGGGCTGATCATTTATCAAGTGACCTGGGTATCCGGCGTATATCAGTAGAGTCTCTGCATGGCAATAGAGAACAGAGTGATAGAGAGAGAGCATTAAAAAGCTTTAAAACAGGTACATTTACACAGTTAGTATTGCAGTTTAAAACTGCCCAATGCTTGGTCTTCCTGAGTGATAGCACCTTTCATGGAACCCATGTCTAATATTTGCCTTCAGCTAACAGATCCCAGAACTAGCTCTAAATGTTAATCAGATTCTCTTTCTCCAGCCCATGTTTAAAACCTAGATATCAAGGTAAGAATTTGCAGTGGGGGATGGTTGTCTTAATTTACCTGAAAGGTATATATCTTTGACATGATTCATGAACCATTTGGATGGTGGTATCTATTCTGTTGTAAATTGCTAGCAGTTAAAAAAGACTAAGTAGGGACTTCCCTGGTGGCCTAGTTGTTAAGACTCTAACTTCCAGTGCAGGGGGTGTAGGTTCCATCCCTGGTTGGGGAACTAAGGTCCCACATGCCTTGTGGCCAAAAAAAAGAAAGACTAAGTAACCTCTCCCCATGCACTCTCTTTACGTTTTTTTTTAATATTCAAAGCAGTAATATTTCACCCGATTAGCTAATAGGGGACAGATATGTCTTGGGTTGGTTTGTACCAGAATGTGTCTGTATTCTTTCAGAATGTGTCTGTATTCTTTCAGAATGTGTCCGTATTCTTTGGGTTTCACTCTTCAGGTAAAGTGCGAATACTGATTGCTACTGATTTAGCATCTCGTGGTCTTGATGTCCATGATGTAACGCATGTCTATAATTACGATTTTCCCCGAAACATCGAAGAATATGTCCACAGAGTGGGACGTACCGGGAGAGCAGGGTAAGTCTGTGGAGCCTGCCCACCAACCCCGGGGAGACCCCTCATTCTTCTCACAGACTGTCCTTACCTTGAAAAAGAAGACTTTTGCTTTCTCTCTTCGAGCAGAGTCATAAAACCCCTGTGATGTGCTGTTTGATCAGCTGCAGATTAGATCCCAAATTGCTATTTCAATGCCTAAATGTTTTTTTTTTAAACTGAAGTATGGTTGATTTACAATGTTTTGTTAATTACTGGTGTACAGCAAAGTGATTCAGTGATACATATATATACATTTTTAAATATTCTTTTCCATTATGGTTTATCACAGGATTTTGAATATATTAATAGTTCTTTGTGCTGTATACAGTAGGAACTAGCTGTTAGCCATCCTATGTATGAAAGCTTCCACTGCTATCCCCAACCTCCCACTCCATTTCTCCCCTAAATCCGCCCCTCTTGGCAACCATGAGTCTGTTCTGTATGTTTGTGATTCTGTTTCTGTTTCAGAGATAGGTTCATTTGTATCATATTTTCGACTCCACGTATAAATAATACCATATGGTATTTGTGTTTCTCTGTCTGATTTACTTCACTTATTGTGATAATTTCTAGGTCCATCCATGTTGCTGCAAGTGGTATTATTTCATTCTTTTTTATGGCTAATAGTATTCCATTGTATATATGTACTACATCTTCTTTGTCTGAATGGCTAAATCTTACTGCATCCTACATAGTTGGGCTTGTGAAAGAACTGATGTTTTGCTATACTTTTATTCAGTTTTGCTAGCTGAATCATTAATATAAATTATAAATCAAATTACATTAACTTTTTCCCCCGCTTGAAGGAGGACCGGGGTATCTATTACCCTTATCACTAGAAATGATTGGAAGATTGCTGGTGAATTAATTAATATTCTGGAAAGAGCAAATCAGGTGAGAATATGCAACTCTATTTTCTTAAGTTTATTTTCAAGGTTTATTCTAAGTACTGGGCCTTACAGCCTGTCAGGGAATACAGATATTAAGCAAATAATTATGTGTGTTTTGAGGGTTGTAACATGGCAAAGATGAGGTGCTATAATATAATATGATGATATAATGTATAACTGGGGAACCTGTTCTAATGTGGAGGAGCGTCACTGAACGCTGCTGAAGAAAAGCCCCGTGGGTGGAGGTTGGAGAGTGTAGAGGAAGCAGGGCACGTCCTCAGGCCTCAAGAGGAGAAAATGGCACCAGATAAAGGCACTGGGAAGCAGCTGAAGGGCCATGTGAGCAGGAAGGCTGTGTACCTACTGACAGGGGGTTTTACCACCAGACTGGTTGTTACACCTTGAAAATTCAGTGCTGACTATGCAGAGGAACACATTCCATTCTGTTTGGAAGGTATCTGCAATCAATTGTGGAGATTCTTTGACTATTTGGAGGCATTTTAGCACGTTATAGAAAAGCTGATATGTTAAAGGAATCATCTCAATCCTAATAAGACATTTATTGGCTTCAGAGTGTCCCAGAGGATCTTGTCTCAATGGCTGAGAGATACAAAGCAAATAAACTGAAAAAAGAAACAGAAAACAAATGGGGAAGACCCCAAGGAAAACCCAGGAAGTTTTATCATTAATGTCTGTGTAGAAAAGTGGTACCAGCCTACTACAAAAGGTAAAATTTGAAAAACTCATGGACTTTCAAATGCCTGTTTTCCTTAGCTAGGTTTTGTTAGTGTGTTTATTACAGTCAGCATTATCTCTAAGAGCCATTAACATAATAAGTCAGGTCTTATTCTTTATTTGGGGCCTATGATAAAGAATCTCCCTGCAATGCAGGAGACCCAGGTTCAATTCCTAGGTCGAGAAGATCCCCTGGAAAAGGGAACAGATACACACTCTAATATTCTTGCCTGGAGAATTCCATGAAACTTTTGAGCTTCCCTGCGGCTCAGATGGTAAAGAATCTACCTGCATTATGGGAGATCCAGGTTTGATTCCTGGGTTGGGAAGATACCTGGAGAAGGGCCTGGCTACCCGCTCCATTATTCTTGCCTGGAGAATTCCATGGACAGAGGAGTCTGGCAGGGTACACAGTCCATGAGGTTACAAAGAGTTGGACAGAACCACACATGCCCCATGCCTCTATTCTTTATCTGTTCCCTAAATTCTAGTTAATGTATCTTAGAATTATTAATTCAAAAATGGGAAAAATCTTTTAAATTGTCTGGAGAGATCATTAAGCATATAATGGAATATAATGGAATTGGTGGAGGTGTAAATTAGTGTAACCTCTTACACCTGAGCAATTAGGTGGCAGTGTATTAATTGTAAGTGTATATACCTTTTTATGGACTTCCTGGTGGCTCAGACGGTAAAGTGTCTGTCTACAACGCGGGAGACCTGGGTTCCATCCCTGGGTCGGGAAGATCTGCTGGAGAAGGAAATGGCAATCCACTCCAGTACTCTTGCCTGGAAAATCCCATGGACAGAGGAGCCTGGTAGGCTACACAGTCCATGGGGTCACAAAGAGTCAGACACGACTGAGCGACTTCACACACCTTTTTGTTTTATTTTGGTTTTTGGCTATGCTTTGCAGGTTGTGGGATCTTGGTTCCCTGAGAGGATTGAACCCCGTCCCCAGCAGTGATAGCACTGAGTCCTAACCATTGAACAAACAGGGAATTCCCCATACACTCCTTGATCCAGTAATTCCCCTGGACGCAAATATGCAGTACAGAGCCATATGAGTAAACAATGGAGAAAACCACATAAGGGAATAATATCTATAACATAAAGAACTCCTAAAACTGAACGTAAACAACCTGATTAGAACATGCACAAAGGACTTGAATGGACATTTCTCCAAAGACACACAAATGTCCAACAAGTTAAAGATGCTCAGCCTCACTAATCACGAGGGGAGTCAAGGATCACCTTGCCCTGTTAGGGTGGCACACTACATTAATATGTGTTTTTTTGTGTTTATTTTTCAGAGTTCAAGATTTTTCAGAGTTACAGTTATTTAAGGTACTGTGCAAGTATTGGAAACATGCTGGCTGTATGAAGAGATATCTGAATCTTAAAATAATAGTGTTTAAAATGTAGAATTGAATATTTTATACTTTCCTTAATAAAGCAAAAAGTATTTAAACTTGAGTTGAAATTTTTATGGATATTAAAGAATGTAGCATTAAAGTTTCACTTTTTAGTATCTTTCTTAAAAAAAGTAAATTTTGTCTCCTGTAATGTTGCTATGTGAAGGTCAGTCTAAGGGGTTTATTTAAATCTTATTCAGATGTTGTCATAGCAGTGAAAATGTTAACACAGTAAATGTTTTTCTATAATAAAAAGGCAATCTGGTCTGTCTGTCTCAATAGCCTTTAATTCTGTGTTTACCACATCATGTTTCTTTTTTTTTTATTGGAGAACAATTACTTTACAATCTTGTGTTGGTTTCTGCCATACATCAGCATGACTCAGCCACAGGTACACCTATATCCCCTTCCTGCTGAAACTCCCTCCCTTCTCCCTGCCCATCCACCCCTCCAGGTTGTCACAGAGCACTAGGTTGAGCTCCCTGTGTCACAGAGCAAATTCCCACTTGCTCTGATTTTACATACGCTCATTTATATGTCTCCATTCTATTCTCAGTTGGCCCCACCCTCTCTTCCCCCACTGTGTCCACAAGTCTGTAGCCTGTTCTCTATGTCTGCATCTCCATCTCTGCCTTACAGATAGGTTCATCAGTAACATTTTCTAGATTCCATACCCATGCATTAATATACAATATTTGTCTTTCTGACTTACACAGTGTTTTATTTGGTGGTATTTTTCTTAATACTTTGAAATGAAATAGTAAAGGAATTTCATAGACCAAAATAGCAACAACTGTGTGTTACATTTTAGCCTCCCTCCCCAGGCCCAAGTAAATCTTGGGAAAGTTCATTTCTATGAAAGCTACTTTGATCATGTTCCAAACTTTCCTCTGTAGTTATGTGTACAGTTTTCTGTTCCCTGTATAATAATTACTTGTGTCAAGTATCATCTGTCAGAAGCTGGACAGGAAATACGTTCATAATACAAGAACCACAAACACTCTTCAAAAGGTGTATGCAATAAGAATAAATTTTGTATTAAACTTCATTGCATCAAAATGCATTAAAATAATTGAAAAGCACATTAATGTGGGTTATAGATAGGTTTTCAGTGAAGGTGGGCTAGGCTAATAGCTAAGAGCTTTTCTTAAAATGCAGAATTAAAAGCAATACATAATGGAGGGGAAAAGACAGTCTCATCAATAACTGGTGTTGGGGAAACTGAAATTCAAGAAGACTTGCCCAGGCACCAGGGCATCGTCTGGACCAGCCTCTTGCCCTCCTAACCTGGCTGGTGCTCATCCACTTCCCGAAGTGCAGCACAACCATAACCCAGTCTGTAGGGGTGCATCAGGTCATCCAGACCTTGCTCCTGAGCAGAGGTTCCCAAGGCCAGCCTGGCTCACAGAGACTGAAACAATTTGCTAGACTCAAGGCTGGGAAGGCAGTTGAGTGTTGCCAAATGAATGGGAGGGGAGAATACAGCAGCCTATGATTGGAGTCCAATGTTCCACCGTCCTGGTGGGAAATGTGTTGTCCTAGACTCTGAACATTCACGACATACACTCGCTCTGTGGTCTGTGGCTTAGACTTCAGCCTTTCAGGTGGGTCATTCGGGTGACCCTGACTTGAGCAGACACAGCTCTGTGGCCCTGCCATAAGCCATCCCATCCCAGTTGGAGAGAGAGGCAGCTGGACTGAAGGACAGGTGAGCTCGGATCACACCCTGGGGAGTGGGTGCACCAGGGGTGCCTTTGTGTTCCTTCCATTTTATTATAGTTTCCAAGTTACTGGTTAGGGAGGGTGAAGTTGACCTCATTTTTTGAAGTGGAATCCAGACAGGGGCAGGGTAGCACTTTTTCTTAGCCTAGGCATGTCTACATGTGACTTTTTCATCAAGCTTGCAACTTCAAACACAAGCCCTTCCGTGGCCTTCACTTAATGAACACATCTTTGGCAATGACAGAGCTTGGGTATATCTCCTGTTTCACATGTCTGTTATCTGTTCTGCCTACCAGAGTGTTTAGGGGTACAAATTTGCTTCTATTGTTCATTTTGTAACTGCACTTCTATTTCAGGCCTCCTCATAATGTCTGTGACAATAATTTCCTGACAAATTAGGGTACATGAGTGCAAAGTCACTTCACTTGTGTCCCACTCTGTGCGAGCCTGTGGACTGTAGCCCACCAGGCTCCTCTGTCCATCAGATTCTCCAGGCAAGAGTACTTAAGTGGGTTGCCATGCCCTCCCCCAGGGGATCTTCCTGACCCACATAGTGCCACCTGTGAAGCCGCACAAGTTAGGGGGTTCGCATATATTTTCATTTTGTAATCTATGGCTCTGAACTATTAAAAGACTCAAGTTCTAGGAGGATCTCTTTAGTATTGAAATGTTGCTGCAATGAGCTGTGAACGACACCGGGATTCTTGGCGTCCAGAGAAGAGGAATTCGATCTGGGGCCAATGACAAGGCTTGATCACTCAGAGCTTTTTATGTAATAAAGTTTTATTAAAGTATAAAAGACATAGAGACAGTTTCTGACATAGACATCAGAAGGGGACAAAAAGAGTGCCCCCTTGCTAGTTTCTAGCAAGGAGTTATACACCTATTAGCAAGCTGCTCATTAGAGAAAAGAAACACCTCTAAGCTGAGAGTTGCACCGGGCACCTCACCGACAACGTTCATTTTGAGACAGCATTGGCACAAGCTGAGCCATGCCTGGCCATAAAACAGTTGACCAGAATCTTGAAGAAAGGCAGATTTCCAAGCAAATACGTATTTTTTTTTTTTTTTTGAAACACATTAACATAGTTTGAGTCTGAGTGAACTCCGGGAATTGGTGATGGACAGGGAGGCCTGGCGTGCTGCGATTCATGGGGTTGCAAAGAGTCAGACACGACTGAGCAACTGAACTGAACTGAAGGAAGATATTTCCATGAGAAAAATGCATTGGTAAGCTCAAGATTTCAAATAAAGTTAAGTTCAGGCAGAAGCAGGTATTGTCATGACAACACAGAATTTTAAGAGAAAAAAGGAATAAAAAAAGTCCACCAATTGCAGTTTTAATTTCCCCTGCCACTTGGGCACCTCTGACCAGCCTACAGAGGCTATTAACACTCAGTATGTACGTGACTTCTAGGGTTAAGTAAGTGTTAGTCGCTCAGTCGTGCCCGTCTTTGTGACCCCATGGACTGCAGCCCATCAGGCTCCTCTGTCCATGAGATTTTCCAGGCAAGGATACTGGAGTGGGTTGCCATTTCCTTCTCCAGGGGATCTTCCAGACCCAGGGATGGAACCTGCGTCTACTGCAGACAGATTCTTTACCAACTGAGCTACTTTTTGTACTGCCTAAGTGTAAACGGGGTGACCCAACTTCACTCTTAATAAATGATCTGAGTGAGAAACAAGAAACTAAAAAAGAGTGGAGATCTCTGAATCAGGAGGCATCTAAGAAGTCAGTCTTAGTAGTAGTGTTTTTTGTAATGGTACCTGAGTCAATGATGGAACTTGTAATAGTTGTGGCCTGGATTCTTAAAAAAAAGAAAGAATGATAATGATCCTGGCTCTAAAATCTGTTTTATCTCCTGGTAGGCCTTATCATACCTCATCACTGGACCTGGCTTTTTTTCCCTCAGGCCTTTCCTGGGTATATTCTTGCTCATTTTTCTATGTGAAACTTAGAATCAGTTTATCCTGAAAATCCATCTGAATGGTTCTTAATTAGGATTGCATTAGATGTTAGACTAATGAGCAGTGACACTTATATGACATTCAATCTGATCAGTAAGAACACTATATGCTTGCAGGTGTGTCATTTCCTCCAGACAGTGTTGAAGTTCCTTTTATGTTCCTTCGGTAAATACTGGGCATCTACACTGGAGGTGTGGCATGAACACAGAAGGCACAAATTCCTGCCCTTGGACTTTTTCCTACCTGAGATCATGAAGATACTCCCCTATGTCATCTTCTGGTTTTTCTTACCTTTCCACTTAGATTCACTATTCACTTGGAACTGACTTTTGTTGGATGATTTTATTCCATCTAGATGGGCAGTTAATTAAGCAGCATTTACTTAAAATCTACTTCCCTGCTCACTGGTACTGAGTCAGAGAGTGAATGAATGAAAGTCACTCAGTTGTGTCCGACTCTTCAACCACATGGACTGTACAGTGGTCAGAATACTGGAGTGGGTATCCTATCCCTTCTCTAGTGGTTATTCCCAAGCCAGGAATCGAACCAGGGTCTCCTGCATTGCACACAGCGTCCTTACCATCTGAGCTATCAGGGAAGTCACTGGTACTAGCAGTGTAATAAAGCAAGTGCTCAAATATGGGTAGAACTAGATGTATCTCAAAGACAGAATCAACTTAATTCATGTCTGGAGTTGGTGAAAAAGGAAGGATCCAAGAATGAAATGGTTATTTAGTGTTCTGGCCTGAGAAACAAGAAGTGTGACAACTCTGGTGCAGAGGACACCTGGAGGAACAGAGGAGAGGCGGAAAGTCATGGCTGTGGACCCTGCTGACAGTGAGGCATCTCTCAGACTTCAAAATGAAGATGGGAGGTAGGCAGGTGGAGATGAAAGGAGCAAGTTGTACCTCTGAGCACCATTCCCTTTACAAAATTAGGTCTATGAAAGCAAAAAAAGTATTAAGACCATCCATGTAGTCAAAAACCTGTGGACACTTTACAGTCAGCCCTCTATAACCTCGGTTTAATTTCTGTGGATTCAAAAACTGTGGGACATGTCATAGTATGTATTTATTGAAAAAAATCCAGTTGTAAGTGGACCTGTGCAGTTCAAATCTGTGTTGTTTGAGGGGTAACTGTGTATGTAACACAGTTTGTTTATCCACTGCCCCACTGATGAATGTTTGGGTTGCATCACCCTTTTGGCTGTTGTGAATGGTGCTGGTATGACAATTCATGTGCAAGTATCTGTTGGGAATCCCTACTGGCAATTCTTTTGGGTGTCGACCTAGGAGTAGTATTGCCAGGTCATATGGTAATTTTAACTTTTTGAGGAATCTGTGAACTGTTTTCCACAGTGGCCACATCATCTTCCATTTTCCCCAGCAAGATACAGGGTTCCAGTGTCTCCACAATCTCCCACCACTTGTTAATCCTGTCCACTCTTACATGCTGTTGTTTCTGATATTTACACTGAAGCTATCTTAGATGTGAAGTGGTTTCTCATTGTGGTTTTAAACTTCATTTCTCTAGTGACAAATCATGTTAAGTATCTTTTCATGAGCTTCAGTTCAGTTCAGTCGATCAGTCATGTCTGACTCTTCGCGACCCCATGAATCGCAGCACGCCCGGCCTCCCTGTCTATCACCAACTCCCAGAGTTCACTCAGACTCATGTCCATTGAGTCAGTGATGCCATCCAGCCATCTCATCCTCTGTCATCCCCTTCTCCTCTTGCCCCCAATCCCTCCCAGCATCAGAGTCTTTGCCAATGAGTCAACTCTTCGCATGAGGTGGCCAAAGTACTGGAGTTTCAGCTTTAGCATCATTCCTTCCAAAGAAATCCCAGGGCTGATCTCCTTCAGAATGGACTGGCTGGATCTCCTTGCATCCAAGGGACTCTCAAGAGTCTTCTCCAACACCACAGTTCAAAAGCATCAATTCTTCGGCGCTCAGCCTTCTTCATAGTCCAACTCTCACATCCATACATGACCACAGGAAAAACCATAGCCTTGACTAGGCGAACCTTTGTTGGCAAAGTAATGTCTCTGCTTTTGAATCTGCTATCTAGGTTGGTCATAACTTTCCTTCCAAGGAGTAAGCATCTTTTAATTTCATGGCTGCAGTCACCATCTACAGTGATTTTGGAGCCCAAAAAAGTAAAGTCTGACACTGTTTCCACTGTTTCCCCATCTATTTCCCATGAAGTGATGGGACTGGATGCCATGATCTTTGTTTTCTGAACGTTGAGCTTTAAGCCAACTTTTTCACTCTCCACTTTCACTTTCATCAAGAGGCTTTTGAGTTTCTCTTCACTTTCTGCCATAAGGGTGGTGTCATCTGCATATCTGAGGTTATTGATATTTCTGCCGGCAATCTTGATTCCAGCTTGTGTTTCTTCCAGTCCAGCATTTCTCATGATGTACTCTGCATATAAGTTAAAAAAGCAGGGTGACAATATACAGCCTTGACGTACTCCTTTTCCTATTTGGAACCAGTCTGTTGTTCCATGTCCAGTTCTAACTGTTGCTTCCTGACCTGCATACAGATTTCTCAAGAGGCAGGTCAGGTGGTCTGGTATTCCCATCTCTTTCAGGATTTTCCACAGTTTATTGTGATCCACACAGTCAAAGGCTTTGGCACAGTCAATAAAGCAGAAATAGATGTTCTTCTGGAACTCTCTTGCTTTTTCCATGATCCAGCGGATGTTGGCAATTTGATCTCTGGTGCCTCTGCCTTTTCTAAAACCAGCTTGCACATCAGGAAGTTCACAGTTCACATATTGCTGAAGCCTGGCTTGGAGAATTTTGAGCATTACTTTACTAGTGTGTGAGATGAGTGCAATTGTGCAGTAGTTTGAGCATTCTTTGGCATTGCCTTTCTTTGGGCTTAGTAAGCAGAAGATATTAAGAAGAGATGGCAAGAATACACAGAAGAACTGTACAAAAAAGAGCTTCACGACCCAGATAATCACCATGGTGTGATCACTGACCTAGAGCCAGACATCCTGGAATGTGAAGTCAAGTGGGCCTTAGAAAGTATCACTATGAACAAAGCTAGTGGAGGTGATAGAATTCCAGTTGAGCTATTCCAAATCCTGAAAGATGATGCTGTGAAAGTGCTGCACTCAATATGCCAGCAAATTTGGAAAACTCAGCAGTGGCCACAGGACTGGAAAAGGTCAGTTTTCATTCCAATCCCAAAGAAAGGCAATGCCAAAGAATCTGATCTGATCTGATCTAAATGCAATAAAAATTAATTTAAGGGTATAGTTTTATGATTTCTGACATAAATACACCCATGTACAGCCACCACAGACAAGATACAGGATGTTTCCATTACCCCAAATCTTATCTTGTCCTTTTCCCAACCAGTTTGATCAACACCAGGCAGCCAATGATCTGTAGGTCTCCAGAGATTAGATCTATTTTCTAGGATTTCATAAAAATTGGATCATGTGTTTTCATTTGTGTCTGACTTCTTTTGTCTGGCATAATATGTTTTCTGCTTTTTGTTTGTTTCTAAATTTCCTTAATTTATTTCTAATAATCTTCAGGTCTTTTCCTGAAAAGGAAATGTCCCCAGTTTTTATAACATTTATCAGAAATATATGGATACCATGTTATTTTTTTATGTTGTCTGTGGCATTTGTATTTTTTATTTATTTTTTTTATTTGGCTGCTCTGGGTCTCAGTTGTGGTCTATGGGATGTAGTTCCATGGCTAGGAATCGAATCAGGGCTCCCTGCTTTGGGAGCGTGGAGTCTTCACAACTGGACCACCAGAGAATTCCTGGATATTCATATTTTTATTTGCTCTCTTTTTTCTTTTTATCATTTGACTTTATCATTTGTTTCAGGCCTGAGCATTTGTCAAGCAAGCTGTGTATCAGTCTCTGCATGGCAATAGAGAATAAAGCGATTGAGAGAGAGCATTAAAAATCTTTAAAACAGGTACATCTATACAGTTAGTATTGCAGTTTAAAACTATCCCGTGCCTGGACTTGCCTGAGTGATATCTCCTTTTATGGAACCCATATCTTTATTTTGCCTTTAGTTCACATATCCCAGAACTAGTTCTAAATATTAATCCAATTGTCTGTCTCAAGCTATGTTTTAAACTGGGAAATCAAGATAATAATTTTCATCCTCTTCCTATTAAAATACCAAGGGACATTCTCATGGAATTAAAAGAAAGAATTCCACACTGTATGGAAAGATGAAAGAGCCTAAATATTCAATACAATCTCAGGAAAGAAGCCCTGATACAGACACACCAGGCTTCATGAATGCTAATAAGAGGACCAGAAATTTGTATATATGAGAGGATGATAGCATAGTCTTACTTTCGGTCTGCCCACTCGAAATAGGCAGGAAGGTGAGTGCCTTACCCAGGTCCCAGAGCGCATCCAGGCCTGTTTCTGCCCCATTCTGTGCTATGTCAACCCTGTATTGAATCCTTCCTCTGTGAAGTCTCAGTGCATGAGCTCCATGTGATACCAGCCCACAGGTTGAACAGGGACTGGAGCTATTTGTAGGCCAAAAGACCTAGGCAGTAGATGGGAGAATGACCCCCACTCTGCAGATGGAGAGACTGGGGAAACCCTGAGGGGCACATGGCTTGTCCAGGGCCACATCACTTATAAGAAGGAGGAGCCTGGTCTGACAGCGGCTGTGTCCCCAGAGCTCACGCCCTGGCTGCACCCAGGCATCCCAAGGCTGTGGGGAGGGCTATGTGGGTGTCACTGTGCCTGCACATGGCCTAAGGGGGTGGGTGAACAGTCAGAAACACAGAGGTTCCCTTGGGGAGCTTTGTGTAAGGGACCTCGGCAATGAACCCAAGAAATGATGTTACTTCCCAGCAACAGAACCCAACAGAACCAGGAACCCAGGTATCCAGGCCTCCACAGTGGAGAGGAGCCCCCAGCCAGATTGCTTGCTGCCAAGATGTTCTGCTGTTTGCCCCTGCCCAGAGGCCAACGCCTCAGGAGAGCTCACAGGCAGAGTGTGTGGGAATGCGGTCGACGCTGGCTCAGGGCCCCCCCAAGAGGCCTCTGGCCCTTTGCCCAAAGGAACAGGAAGGTAACACGGGAGCCCCAGGCCGGACCGGGCCACCTCTCCCATCCCACCTGGGTAACCCTGAGTCCTTTCCCTGTGAGTGTGGATGGGGGTTTCTCGGGGTGTGTCGGCCACAAGCAACCCCAGGCGGATGTGGGTCAGAAGCCTGTGGGCCGGTTGTGTCCACACCCCAGGGGAGAGCAGGCTGGGTGGGATGGAGAGAGTCCAGGCAGCGCCAGTTGCCCAGGCTGACCTCATGCTCTCAGGGGGGTCTCCTTCATCTTGGGTGGGTATCTGAACAGACACACGTCTCTGTTGGGAGCAGAAGTTGGAGTGGGCAGAAGCAGCAGCCATACTGGCCAGGCCCAGCTTGGAAAACTCCAAGCAGGGCTGGCTGACGGTCACTGTCATTGCAGAGCTTCCCACTGGATCTGGCTGATGAGGGGGACACCCCATCCACCTCCTTGAGGGAAGGGTTGGACCACCATCCCCCTGCCCGTGAGGCCCAGTGCAGGCTCCAGGTGAGCATGCCCACAGAGGGGTCAGCCCAACTGGGAACGAAGAGGAAGCGGGGAAGGCCTGCTGCCCAGACACCACCCAGGACACACCCCAGGGACCAGTCTCAGGCTGCCACAGAGCTCAGCACACCCGGCTCTGACCCAGAGCCCCGAGAACCCCTGCCTCTGAGGCAGCAGGAGGACCTGGAGCCCAGCACGGCAGAGCACGGAGGTGAGGGGGCTGCGGCCGGTGCATGTGAGTGTGTGGGGAGGGGGTGCTGAGCCACACAGGGAGGAGTTCTCCAGAGCTGAGTCTAGGCCTGGAGCAAAGGCTGGCCTCACACCACCCATCTTGCAGACTGCAGTCAGAGAAGGCATCCTATGCTGGGTATTCTTTGGGATTCTCTGGGAAGCTTTCTGTCCTCGGATATGCAATGACAAGGCTGGCCTGTGGGTAATCTTTTCTTCTCTCACAGCTCTAACACCGGCCTTCAAAGTCAACCAGGCTCCACTTTCAAATCCTGTCCCTACAGAGGTGGTTGCTCCAGGTGCAGGAACCAGGGATCCACTGAAGGGAGATCGAGACCTGAGACTTCCCCTCCCAAAGACACCGGGCCTGCAGGGTACTGGCCAGCACCCTGGGCAGATCGCAGCTCTGTGCCTGCAGGACCCCCAGCCCCAGGCACCGATGTCCCACCCCCTCAGCGAGAACATCCACCTCCACCTGCACCTGTACCTGCTCGGGCTTTGGCAGGAGAACCCGAGTCAGGGGATGAGTCACCACCTCTGCAGGGAGAGCCTGCCCTGGCTCCTGCCCAAGACCCAGACTCCCCAGATGAGTGACCCACCACTGCAGGGAGAACGGGCCCCTGCTTTGGACAGAGACCCAGATCCCTTTCCACTTCCATTTCTAGAAACACCATGTCCAAGGGAAGGGTTGGCTCTGCAGCCTCTATCCCTGTATGCCCCCCATGGACACCATCAACTCGCTCCCAACCCAGGGGAGACTGGGTTCCCTTCCCCTGAGAGTCTTTTCATTTGGTTTTTCTGGAACTTTCTTGTGTTGCTTTATGTTTTTTTTGGCTTTCTGTATTTCTTTCCATTGAGTTTTTATTAATAAAATTTATTCTAATTCTTGCAATTTGGGAACATTGAAGACTTTCAAAATGCTGTGTAACCATCACCACTTTTTAGTGTCAGACCCTTTCAATCTTTCCACCCATTTCCCAACAAATCCCATATTCATGTCCCTGTTCATCGCTCTTCTTGTCCCTGAACACACATTAATCCTTTTCTTTCTACATTTCTTCCTATTGGGTGTCCCCAATCAATGACTATCAGTGAAATGATAGAAGTAGTTTTTTTTCTGACTCCCCACATATTGTAAAACTACATTTGAGAATTCTTGTTTCTGTTTCATTTGAAGTACCTTTGGGTATCTGAAAGGACAGTGTAGTTACTTTCAAGATATCATGGGCCAAATGAAGCCCTTTTGGCAAATGTAGTCATAATCTCCAGGCAGGCATTACTGTTGTAAGTGTGACATCTCAACCAGAAGGCAAATGCTGAGCTCTTCCTGTGGCACAAACAAACTCACAAAATAAGCCAAGAAAGAGAGCTGGAAAAAGGAACCACAACAATAACTGGTAAAGCATTCCTCATGAGAGAAGGCTAGAGAATGACCCAACATCCTTGTGGCCCAAATCCCTGAAGAAAATCAATGTTCCACAAAGAACAGAACACACGGGAAGTTGCAAGGAGAGGCAGTGCACATGGCCAGTGTAGTGTAGAGATGGCCTGACTGCTAAGAGGAAGACACATGCCAGTGTAAACCCTCTGCAGACAGCAGTGATGGGCATCCCCATGGTAAGTGTTTAGTCTGGTGACAACCTGCCCCAGGCACCACACGAGGGAGCAGACCTGGGTCTCTTCCTCTGCCCCACACCACTCCCTCATGAAGGCAGCTCAGGTGCTTTCGGGACCTGCCTACCTGTCTGGCTCATCCATGAGCTGCATCTACCTCCAGGGCAGGCCTCCACCTTCTCCTCTCTGTTCACCGTGAACCTGCACACAGTGGGCCTTCAGAACCTCGAGAGACTCAAGCCATTCCCACTGTAGCCAGAACCCTCCCCAGGCATTAAAACTCCGCCCCTGTGGAGTCACTGTGGCCCAAGCACTGGTTCCAGAACCCTGGAGGCCACGACAGCCTCTATGGTGTGAAGAGTGAGGTCCCTTTTTACAGAGCTTCTAAGCTGTTGTTTCATTGTCAGCTCTGACCATCCGGTAGCAGCCAGGTGGGCCACATTGCAAAGAAGCTCAGAAGCTGAGTTTCAAGGGAGGCATTGAAAGGACACCAATGGATACAACATGCCTCAAACTGAGTGAGGGTCCCCACAATACTTGGAAAGGTCTGTGGTGTGCAAGTGGGCAGTAGGGCCCCCAAGGTCCAAAGGAAGAGTGGTACTCAGGAGCAAAGACCGTTGGCCTCTCCTGTAGCGGCTCCAGATGGCATCCCGTGAACAGTGGACAGCAAATGTGGTCACATGAGCATGACTCTGTAACTGCCTCAGAAAGCAAGAGAAAGGGGTCAGGGTGTGTGGGAATTCGGAGGGTGTGGTGGGGTGGTTGTAGGGAGGTGCCCTTCCTCTCTTCAGTTCAAACTGCTTTTGTGAGTCTCAAAGCTACCAGATGGCAGTTACAAAGTCAGGCCTGGACAGTATCCAGTGTGGGCTGGTGCCTTAGCCCCTGTCACAGAGAAAAACCACACCAGTGGCTTCCCTGAGTTCAAATGGCAGGATCTGGGGGTTCTGTGTGGGTACACACCTCCTTGCTATAGCCAAGACATCCCCTTCTCTGAGCACCAGTTTCATCCTCTAGAATGAGGACATCGATTTCCACCTTAGCAGGTTGCTATCTTAATCCTGTGAAGACAAATTTGGGTTATCCTAGAATTAATATCTAGCCCTTTAGATATATCACCTGAATCCAGATTAAACTGGAGTCTCTCAGTGTCATCTGGCATTTCTTCCCTGAAGCCAGCCAAAACCCACACACTTGCATTTCCAGGGTCTCCACTTAGCTAGCCTGTAAGAAAACCCAGCGAGGTTCAAAAAAGCTGACAGACATGCAGAAGAGGACTCACGGGCAGACGACTTTCCTCAGGTCTCAGGTGGAGCTCTGGGACCACAGCAGGAACCGGCGCTCTCAACCCCTGGGCTCAGCAGTGCCCTCATCCTCAGCCCGGACAGGAGCAGGAAGATCACCTACTGCCCCAGGCTGACCTCATGCCCCTCCCACTACTATAGCCTGATCTCATCGGCCCCGCCCCTTCCGGCAGAATGAGCGCTCTTCTTCCCCTTGTTTCCAGCGTGAGGCCCGGCGCTGGGCCCCGATTGGTCACTGCCCCAGTCCTGAGCCAATCACGGTGGCCAGGGAGGATGGAACACACCGATTGGCCAGGTCCAAGTCATGTGACCATACTCTACAAGACTTACGTTTAAGCTGTGTCAAGGGTGGGAGACTTTGCGATGCCCCAAGAGCAGGGTTTGGAGAAGGCAATGGCACCCCACTCCAGTACTCTTGCCTGGAAAATCCCATGGACGGAGGAGCCTGGTAGGCTGCAGACCATGGGGTCGCAAAGAGTCGGACACGACTGAGCGACTTCACTTTCACTTTTCACTTTCATGCATTGGAGAAGGAAATGGCAACCTACTCCAGTGTTCTTGCCTGGAGAATCCCAGGGACGGGGGAGCCTGGTGGGCCGCCGTCTATGGGGTCGCACAGAGTTGGACACGACTGAAGTGACTTAGCAGCAAGACCAGGGTTGACAGTCCAGTGCTCAGTGTCCTGGGATGTGCCTGCCCATCCTCTCCACACACCACTTTGTTCTCTGCTGACAAAATATCATGACACACCTCTTCGCTTCCCAAGGGCAGTTTCACGCAACCACTTTCAAGGGATCACGGCCTGTTTGAAGATAGGTTTAGAGATCCTCTGCTAGCCTCTAGGCTTGTTTTTTGTGTCATATTAGAATAATTTATTCAGTCAAACCCCTATCCCCCCCACCCCCTGCCCAGTGCCACCACTTCCTGCTCTCTGTTTTCAGGATTCTTAGCTGTTCTGAGAGAGGACATGGCCCAGGGGCCTCCCAAAGGGAGTGAATTTTGTCCAAGGAAGCACCTGAGACACTGAATCACGGAATCACTTTGCTGTACACCTTAAACTAACAAATCATAAAAAATCAACAATACCCTAATTAAAGATACTCATCAAAAATTGTTCTAAAATTTGTCAAGTTTTTCTTTGAAGTGTTGGTTCTTGGTATGTGTCTAATCTTTGGTGGTGGTTTGTCAGGTAGTGGATACAACGTATTTTCCCAATGGATACTAAATCATCCTAATTGGCCTCCTTTCTCTAGTTATATATTAAGAAGCATTTTTCAAAATCCCAAGTAGCAAGGACTTCAGATGTTTGGTAATTTGTGGAGCACGCCAGAGGCAGGTATCCTTTTCTGTGTCTTCTTCTCACATTTGGCCATTGCCGGTTTCTAGTATACACAAGTGCCCCAGAAAGTTCTCTGTAGTGAACCAGGCATATTTCTGTGAGGACAGGGGATGTTAGCATGGAGGAGGGTCTGAGTCCATAATGACCACTAACCATGATGAGCAACATTAAGTCTAGTGTGATAATATCACATCTTACAAGGGATTTATACCTCTAACATTGAGAACTCCTAAAACTGAACATAACCTGTTTAGAACATGTGCAAAGAAGTTAAAAAGACATTTCTCCAGAGACACACAAATGTCTAACAAGTTAAAGATACTCAGCCTCACTAATTACTAGGGAAGTCAAGCATCACCCTGCCCTGTTAAGATGGCACACTACATTAGTTGTTTTGTTTTGTTTTTTTTTGCATATATTTTTCAGAGTTCATGATTTTGTATATCTGTAAAATATAGTGGTGGGG
Organism: Bos taurus; assembly: GCF_002263795.3. Classification (NCBI taxonomy): domain Eukaryota; kingdom Metazoa; phylum Chordata; class Mammalia; order Artiodactyla; family Bovidae; genus Bos; species Bos taurus. Next base: position 12,818,000 of record NC_037336.1, read on the forward strand.
AGAGCAATATAGGGGTGGGGAGAAAAAAAAGTTATTATAGGAATATAGGAGATAAGGTGAAATCATGTGTGAAACTTTTGAAAATTGTAGAGCACCTTTTAGAATTTAAAAATCTTTCTATAAACATAATAAAATTTTAAACAGTCTTAACTATGATGTTTCTTTTCTTTAATTTTAAGTATTTGGTTTCATCAAGTCTTAGTTGCTGCATGTTGGATCTTCACTGCATTTTGCCAGATCCCTTGCTGTGGTGCACAGACTCTCCAGTTGTGTCGCATGGCCTCCAGAGTGTGCAGGCCTCAGTAGGTTTGGGGCGTAGACCCAGTTACTTCATGGCATGTGGGATTCCAGTTCCTAAGTCCCCTGAATTGTAAGGTGAACTCTCAACCACTGGGAAACCAGGGAAGTCCCTGGTTTTCATCTTGAGGTGATGAAAGTTTCTGAAATTACATAGTGTAACGGTTATTTTTGAATATAATAAAAACCACTGAATTGTAAGCTCTAAATGGATGAATTGTATGTTAATATGAATTTTATCTCAACAGAGCTGTTACTTTAAGTCCTCCTTAAAAGCAGAAAAGCTTGTAGGTCGTCAGGGGAGGCAGAGCATAGGCCAGCTCCAAAAGATTTCAATGTTGCAATGCTGGATGACCCTGTTCTGTGAGGTCAGTGGCTAGGGGGCATGGAGGCATCCTTCTAGGCTGCATTAAGTGCAGGCTTGTCTCGGCTTACTGAGTCTTGATTTATCACCCTTCACACATCAGTCCCTTGGAAAAAAAGTTTTAAACAAATCGATGGTTTGTAGCAGCCCTTTGGAGCAAGTTTATTGATATCAGAGACCCTTTTCTCAGACAAGATCCCTTCACAGTTTCTGGGGCACACATATTTTGGGGACACCGTTCAACCTGCTTTCTATAGAAAGTGACCCTCTCCTTCTAGGAACTGACTGAGGTCCCATATAAACTGGAACAGCACCAGCCATGTGGGTGGGGTTCTGGGGAGAATGAGGACCCTGAAAACACAATGGGTTGGGGCGAGGGGCTAGGCTACCTCCCAGCTTTCCTTTTGGGTTTTCACTTCAGTTCTGGAACAGAGTTGGCCTCACCACTGGATTTTGTTTTTATGCAGATTATCAGTTTGTGTGGCTTCTAGACTCTTGGCGTATTTGGAAAGGCCTTTCCTATTCTGATGATCTAATAATTGTTATCCCTTGGTTTCTACAAAACTGCTTGTCTCTTGCCTTTTGGTTGCACACCTTTGGGCCAGCTGTAGGGTGTGTGTGTGTGTGTGTGTATAAAGTGTGAGACAAGAATATTCTTTCCTAGATGACTACCTAGTTTTCTCACTATCAGTCAAGAAAAGATCTCCCTTTTCCCAACTATCTGATATATTATGTTAATCTTCTACTAAAACTATGCATGTTTGGGAGTCTGTATCGGGCTTTTTCATTGTTCTCTTCATCTCTCTGAAAATCCATGCATCAAGGCCAGTCCAAGGCACATGTGTCTTCACACTTGTGAGATCTCTGAATGGGGAGGCTTAATAATAGGCAGTATTTTCAGTAGTTATTCATGAGCCAATAATGTACCTTGTACCATATAGTGGCCTGGATTCTTCAACAAAATGATAATAATCATGGCTTTAAAATCTGTCTTATCTCCTGGTAGGTGTTATCACCCCTCATCACTTGACCTGATTTTTTTCCCTCAGGGGTTTCCTGAAGTATTCTTGCTCAGTTTTTCTGTGTGAAGCTTAGACTCAGTTTATCCTGAAAATCTGCCTGAATGTTATTTAATTAGGATTACATTAGATGTTAGACTAATAAGAAGTGACATTTCTAACATTCAATCTGATCATTAAGAACATCGTGTATCTTCACAATGACCCGAGTACTTGCATGTGTGTAGATGTCTACAGATTTTGTTGAGGTTTCCTTTATGTTCCTTCTGTAAATACTGGGCATCTGCACTGGAGATACAGCATGAACACAGCAGACAGTTTCCTGTCCTTGGATTTTTGCCTACCTGAGATCATGAAGATATTCCCGCACGTCATCTTCCGGTTTTTCTTGCCTTCCATTTAGATTCACTATTCGCTTAGAACTGACTTTTGTTGGATTGATTTTATTTCATCTACATGGGCAGTTAATAAAGCACCATTGACTTAAAATCCACTTCACTGCTGACTGGTAATAGTGTAATAAAGCAAGTGCTCATATATGGATAAGACTAGATACATTTGAAATACAGAATCAACTTTATTTTTCAATTCATGTCTTCATATCTGGAGTTGGTGGAAAGGAATTAGCCAAGAATGACACCGTTGTTTGGGCCTGAGAAACAAGAAGCAGTGACAACTATAGGGGAGGCCCCTGGAGGAACAGATGGGAAATGACAAGTCACTCACTCACTTGCCTGAGCTTGAGGCATCTCTTAGATATCAACATGAAGATGGGAGGTAGGCAGGTGGAGATGAACGTAACAATTTGTATCTCTGAGCATCATTCCCTTTAGAAAATTTGGTTATTTGAAAGCAAAAAAGTATTAAGACCCTCCATGTGTCAAAAAATATGTGTACACTTTACAGCCAGACCTCTGTAGCCTCAGTTTCACATCTGTAGATTCAAAAACCATGGGTCATATCATAGTATGTATTTATCGAAAAAAATCCAGGTGTAAGAGGACCTGTGCAGTTCACACCTGTGTTGTTTGAGGGTTACCTATATATGTAAGAGATACAGAGTGTATCCATTACCCGAAATAGTCTCTTGTCCTTTTCCCAACCACTTCAATCAACCCCAGGCAGCCAATAATCTGCTGATCACCAGAGATTATATCTACTTCTCAAGGATTTCATACAGATCGGATCATGTATTTTCCTTGTGTCTGACGTATTTTGTTTGGCATAGTAAGTTTTCTGTTGTTGCTTTTTGTTTGTTTTTAAATTTCCTTAATTTATTTCTATTAATCTTCAGGTCTTTTCATGAAAAGGAAATGTCTCAATTCATTATAACATTCATTAGAAATATATGTATAACACTTTGCTTATTTATGCTGTCCATGGTATTCATATTTTTTTTGTAAATTTATTTATTTTAATTGGAGGCTAATTACTTTACAATATTGTCATGGTTTTTGCCATACATTCACATGAATCAGCCATGGGTGTACATATGCCCCCCATCCTGAACTCCCCTCCCACCTCCCTCCCCATCCCATTGCTCAGGGTCATCCCGGTGCACTGGCTCTGAGCAACCTGTCTCATGTATCGAAACTGGAGTGGCTATCTATTTCACATATGGTAATATACATGCTTCAATGCTATTCTCTCAAATCATCCCACCCTCGCCTTCTCCCATGGAGTCCAAAAATCTGTTCTTTACATCTGTTTCTCTTTTGCTGCTTCACATATGGGGTCATCATTACCATCTTTCTAAATTCCATATATATGTGTTAATATACTATATTGGTGTTTTTCCTTCTGACTTACTTCACTCTGTATAATAGGCTCCAGTTTCATCCACTTCATTAAAACTGATTCGAATGCATTCTTTTTAATAGCTCAGTAATATTCCATTGTGTAAATGTACCACAGCTTTCTTATCCATTGGTCTGCCAATGGACATCTGGGTTGCTTCTATGTCCTAGCTATTTTAGACAGTGCTGCGATGAACATTGGGGTACACATGTCCCTTTCAATTCTGGTTTCTTTGGTGTGTATGCCCAGCAGTGGGATTGCTGGGTCGTATGGCAGTTCTGTTTCCAGGTTTTTAAGGAACCTCCACACTGTTCTCCATAGTGGCTCTACTAGTTTGTATTCCCACCAACAGTGTAAGAGGGTTCCTTTTTCTCCACACCCTCTCCAGCATTTATTTTTTGTAGACTTTTAGATAGCAGCCATTCTGACCAGTGTGAGATGGTACCTCATTGTGGTTTTGATTTGCATTTCTCTGATAATGAGTGATGTTGAGCATCTTTTCATGTGTTTGTTAGCCATCTGTATGTCTTCCTTGGAGAAATGTCTGTTTAGTTCTTTGACCCATTTTTTGATCAAGTCGTTTATTTTTCTAGAGTTGAGCTGCAGAAGCTGCTTGCATATTTTTGAGATTCTTTGTCAGTTGCTTCATTTGCTATTATTTTCTCCCATTCTGAAGGCTGTCTTTTCACCTTGCTTATAGTTTCCTTTGTTGTGCAAAAGCTTTTAAGTTTAAAAAGGCCCAATTTGTTTATTTTTGCTTTTATTTCCATTATTCTGGGAGGCGGGTCATAGAGGATCCTGCTGTGATTTATGTCAGAGAGTGTTTTGCCTATGTTTTCCTCTAGAAGTCTTATAGTTTCTGGTTTTACATTTAGATCTTTAATCCATTTTGAGTTTATTTTTCTGCGTGGTGTTAGAAAGTGTTCTAGTTTCATTCTTTTACAAGTGGTTGACCAATTTTCCCAGCATCACTTGTTAAAGAGATTGTCTTTTCTCCATCGTATATTCTTGCCATCTTTGTCAAAGATAAGGTGTCCATAGGTGCATGGATTTATCTCTGGGCTTTCTATTTTGTTCCACTGATATATATGTCTGTCTTTGTGCCGGTACCATACTGTCTTGATGACTGTGGCTTTGTAGTAGAGCCTGAAGTCAGGTTGATTCCTCTAGTTCCATTCTTCTTTCTCAAGATTGCTTTGGCTATTCAAGGTTTTTTTGTATTTCCATACAAATTGTGAAATTATTTGTTCTAGTTCTCTGAAAAATACCGTTGGTAGCTTGATAAGGATTGCATTGGATCTATAGATTGCTTTTGGTAATATACTCGTTTTCACTATAGTGATTCTTCTCATTCATGAACATGGTATATTTCTCCATCTATTTGTTTCCTCTTTGATTTCTTTCACCAGTGTTTTATAGTTTTCTATATATAGGTCTTTTGTTTCTTTAGGTATATATATTCCTAAGTATTTTATTCTTTTCATTGCAATGGTGAATGGAATTGTTTCCTTAACTTCCTTCTCTTTCTGTTTTCTCATTGTTAGTGTATAGGATCCAAGGGATTTCTGTGTGTTAATTTTATATCCTGCAACTTTACTATAGTCATTGATTATCTTTAGTAATTTGTGTTAATTTTACACATGGTAGTGTATATATGTCAATCCTACTCTCTCAGTTCGTCCCCTTCTCCCCCTCCCCTGCTGCGTCCTCAAGTTTGATTTTTATGTGTGTACCTTTCTTTCTGCTCTGCAAATAGATTCATCAGTACCATTTTTCTAGATTCCATATGCTGTGCTTAGTTGCTCAGTCCTGTCTGACTCCTTGCAACCCCATGAAGAATAGACTGCATGTGTCTTTTCAAAATATGGTTTTCTCAGGGTATTGCCAAGTGGTGGGATGGCTGTGTCATATGGTAGTTCTATTTTCAGATTTTTAAGGAACCTCCATACTGCCCTCCATAGTGGCTATATCAGTTTACATTCGCAGAAAGAGTGCAAGAGGTTTCCCTTTTCTCTACATCCTCTCCTGCATTGTTTGTAGAGTTTTTGATGATGGCCATTGTGATTTGTGTGAGATAATACCTCATTTGTAGTTTTAATTTGCATTTCTCTAATATTGACAAAATAGTGAGTGATATTCAGCATTTTTCATGGGTTTTTGGCCATCTGTATGTCTTCTTTACGGAGAAGGCAATGGCAACCCACTCCAGTACTCTTGTCTGGAAAATCCCATGGACAGAGGAGCCTGGTAGGCTGCAGTCCATGGGGTCGCATAGAGTCGGACACGACTGAGTGACTTCCTTTTCACTTTTCACTTTCATGCATTGGAGAAGGAAATGGCAACCCACTCCAGTGTTCTTGCCTGGAGAATCCCAGGGATGGCAGAGCCTGGTGGGCTGCCATCTATGGGGTCGCACAGAGTCGGACACGACTGAAGAGCCTTAGCAGCATGTCTTCTTTGGAAGACATCACAGTCGTCTTTTATGTTTCAACCTCCATTGATCTTTATTTCTGTTCTTGTGCCACTATCATACTGTCTTGATTACTGTAGCTTTGTAGTATAATCTGAAGTGAGGGAGGCTGATTCTTCCGGTTTCACTTCTCATTCTCAAGATGACTTTGGCTATTCAGGATCTTTTGTGTTTCCATACAAATTGTGAAAATTTTTGTTCTAATTCTGTGAAAAATGCCATTGGTGATTTATAGGGATTGCATTGACTCTCTAGATTGCTTTGGGAAGTATAGTCATTTTCAAAATATTGATTCACTTAATCCAAGAACATATCTCTCCATCTGTTTGTGTCATCTTTGATTTCTAAGCATAATGTTTTGATATTTATGAATTTTAAGTGTATCAGCACTTCATTCCCTTATTAAGCAAATTCTTCATTGTTTAGACATAAATTGTCCACCTGTTGGCCACTTGCTTCTTTACCCACCAAGTTTTGACTATTTTAAGTAAAACTATTATAAACAGTTCAGTTCAGTTCAGTTGGTCAGTCATGCCTGACTCTTTGCCACACCATGGACTGCAGCTTGCCAGGCCTCCCTGTCCATCACCAGCTCCCAGAGTTTACTCAAACTCATGTCCGTTGAGTTGGTGATGCCATCCAACCATCTCATTCTCTGTCATCCCTTTCCCCTCCTGTCCTCAGTATTTCCCAGGATCGGGATCTTTTCCAATGAGTAAGTTCTTCCCATCAGGTGGCCAAAATATTGAGGACTTCAGCATCAGTCCTTCCAAGGAATATTCAGGACTGATCTCCTAGGATGGACTGGTTGGATCTCCTTGCAGTCCAAGGGACTCCCAATTGTCTTCTCCAACACCACAGTTCAAATGCATCAATTCTTCAGAGCTCAGTTTTTTTATAGTCCAACTCTCACATCCATACACGACTACTGGAAAAACCATAACTTTGACTAGATGGACCTTTGTTGGCAAAGTAATGTCTCTGCTTTTTAATATGCTGTCTCGGTTGGTCATAAATTATCTTCCAAGGACCAAGCGTCTTTTAATTTCATGGCTGCAGCCACCATCTACAGTGATTTTGGAGCCCAAAATATAAAGTCTGCCACTGTTTCCACTGTTTCCCCATCTATTTGCCATGAAGTGATGAACCGGATGCCATGATCTTAGTTTTCTGAATGTTGATTTTAGGCCAAATGTTTCACTCTTCTTTCACTGTCATCAAGAGAGGCTCTTTAGTTCTTCTTTGCTTTCTGCCATAAGAGTGGTGTCATCTGCATATCTGAGGTTATTGATATTTCTCCCAGCAATCTTGATTCCAACTTGTGCTTCATCTAGCTCAGCATTTCTCATGATGTAATCTGAGAAATGGTGTCTTAGTTGTTGCTAAAAATCCACTTTTGCAGGGTGGCAGAGCAATGCTTAAAACCAATGATGAGAGAGTTCCCTGGTAGCATAGTGGCTAGGATTTGACTCTTTTCTGTTGTGACCAGAGTTCAATCCCTGGTTGGAAAACTGATATCCAGCAAGCAGCATGGCCAAAGAGAAAACCCAGAACAAGCAAAAAAAAACAGAAAGCTGAGTGCAAAAGTGTACTTTGTAGGAAAAGCACCTCAGGTTCACCTCTCTGAATTTTACTTTTCTCACTGTCATTTTAGAAGGTTCTGAAGCATATACTCTTGTTCCTTGTAAAGCTGTTGTGTCAGAGTTTGAGACACCACCAGATTTCTGGACCTAGCACTCCAATGGCTTTATCAGAGGGTCTTGGGTTAAAAAGAGAACCAAGGTAGCTATGCCTGTGTCCACCCCGGGAATAAGTCCCATCAGGACACCATGGCTCACATACAGTAGGGAACCTCTGCCCTCTGGACTGGCCCACATCCTTCTTTTCACCTGCTGATCAGAGGCCCAAATAGCCCCATCCTGATTCAACCCCCCAGGGCCTGGATTCGGGATGGTTTTGGGGTAGAAGGACCCTCATACTCCTTTATCTGCCTGGACATGAGCATATCTATAAGAGTCTGAGTGTTTCTGATCTTTGGAAGCCTTGACCAGCATTGCCTGAATTAGGGTTTCTGTTCCCAACCAGAGACAGAAGTCAGGCAATGGCAGTGAAAGAGTTGAATCCTAACCACTAGACCAGTGGTCAGTGACAAGGCCATGGCTGAGTGGCTTATTTCCACAAAGAAGCAGAAAGTATTGAAACAAGTAAAATGTTTATTAAGTCAAAAAATGGTATGTGTGAATAGACAAAACTGCGCTCTGAAAGAGGTTTCACCATGGTAGTGGCTTAAATCACTTATATGCAGTGTTTTTTTCAGGTTTTCTGATCAATCATCTTGCTTTGTCTGGTTCTGAGCCTGTATTTGGTTTATCTCAGGATCCTTCCCATGTGTGTGCATCACTTAGCCAAGTCAGGTTCTAGCAAGGAAGCCTAAAGTTAACTGATGTCACTTACTGACTGTAGAGTGGCGCCCACTCACCCTTTGACTCTTGGGAACTTTTCTCCACATGTGTAGTGGAAAAGGTCTCCTTGACCTTGAGAATGAGAACTCTATGGTCTTTTATCTGTTATCTGGACAGGGATTGGGTCCTATTTCCTCCTGCTATTGTCTTCAACTTGTAGTATATATCCACATAGTAGAGACTCCAGGTTTTCTGTCTGGGGCCTATCTCTCTTCTGCCTCATTTCCAGCTAGTGTGGGTGGAAGGATGGGGTGTGAGGTTACTACATCTGCATGGCATTCCAGGTATTGAGATCTGTGCATTTCCCCAGGCAGTCAACTCCCCACACCATCCTCCCAGGAAGTCTAGATCCAGGATATGGAGGGCTTATCTATATATCTATGTCCCTTTGCTTCTCTGTAACTTCCATTCCCACAGTGAGGAACCAGGCTCCCACTATCTGCCATTTATCTGTGCATTGTACCTTTCCAGATTACATAAACAGTGGTTTCAGAATTGATAGCTACTACACTTCCCTTGCGGCTCAGCTGGTAAAGAACTCACCTGCAATGTGGGAGACATGGGTTTGATCCCTGGGTTGGGAAGATCCCTTGGAGGAGGGAAAGACTACCCACTCCAGTATTCTGACCTGGAGAGTTCCATGGACTATACAGTCCAAGGGGCTACAAAGAGTTGGACATGACTGAGTGACTTTCACTTTCAAAATCTGGAAAGGACTCCATAAAACAAAGCCTACTGCTTATGTATGGTCCATTTTGCCTTTAGTCTAGAGAGTCTGTTCATTGCTAAAGTTCACTTAGGTCAGCATCTTTTGCCCTATCCCCTACTGTGAGGTTTTTCCATGCATTTCTAATACAGTTAGAGTCTGTCATATTTGGAATTCTATTCTATGAAACTCTTATAGTCTAAATAAGTAAATTTGAATAGATGATGATTGATCCCTTGGACTATAAAATTGGTATGCTTATCAAATGCATACTAACAGGAATCCACCTAAAGGATATCTTAAGTCTGTATGCATGTCAGGAAGCAACAATTAGAACTGGACATGGAACAACAGACTGGTTCCAAATAGGGAAAGGAGTACATCAAGGCTTTATATTGTCACCCTGCTTATTTAACATATGCAGAGTACATCATGAGAAATGCTAGGCTGGATGAAGCACAAGTTGGTATTAAGATTGCTGGGAGAAATATGAATAACCCCAGATATGCTGATTACAACACCCTTATGGCAGAAAGCAAAGAAGAACTAAAGAACCTCTTGATGAAAGTGAAAGAAGAGAGTGAAAAAGTTGGCTTAAAGCTCAACATTCAGAAAACGAAGATCATGGCATCTGGTCACATCACTTCATGGCAAATAGATGGGAAAACTGTGGAAACAGTGTCAGACTTTATTTTGGGGGGCTCCAAAATCACTGCAGATGGCGATTGCAGCCATGAAATGAAAAGATGCTTGGTACTTGGAAAAAAGTTATGACCATCTGGACAGCATATTAAAAAGCAGAAACATTACTTTGCCAACAAAGGTCCGTCTAGTCAAAGCTATGGTTTTTCCAGTAGTCATATATGGATGTGAGAGTTGGACTATAAGGAAAGCTGAGTGCTGAAGAATTGATGGTTTTGAACTGTGGTGTTAGAGAAGACTCTCAAGAGTCCCTTGGACTGCAAGGAGATCCAACCAGTCCATCCTACAGGAGATCAGTCCTGAATATTCATTGGAAGGACTGATGCTGAAGCTGAAACTCCAAAATTTTGGCCACCTGATGCGAAGAACTGACTCATTTGAAAAGGCCCTGATCCTGGGAAAGATTGAAGGCAGGAGGAGAAGGGCACGACAGAGGATTAAATGGTTGGATGGCACCACTGACTCAATGGACGTGAGTTTGAGTAAACTGTGGATGTTGGTGATGGACAGGGAGGCCTGGTGTGCTGTGGTCCATGGGGTTGCAAAGAGTCAAACATGACTGACAGAACTGAACTGAACTGATCTAAAGGATCACTTCAAATTCCCCACCCCATGATGTGTTTTAACATCTCTGCAGCTTTGCCTTTACAAGAATGTCATCAATGGAATCATACTGGATTCTTTCACTTAGCCATTGGCATCTAACATTTATCCCTGTCATTCAAGGGTTCATGTTTCACTCCTGTTAACTGTTGAGTATTATTCCTGTGTGTGTGTATAGGAGGAAAAACAATTTCCCTCTGCCCCTTTGGTTCTTGGTTGAGCCTTCCTTCTCCATCAGTTCAGTTCAGTTCAGTTCAGTCGCTCAGTCATGTCCAACTCTTTGCCAAATTATCAGAAGAGAAACAGAAGTTTTATAACGTGTATACCTCTTGCATACAGGGGAGATGACAAGGAAAACTGAGTCACTTTCTGCAGTGACCAAAGCCATCACCTTAAATACTGTTTTCAGCTAAAAACATATGGAAGACCTTGGGGGAAAAGGGGAGGCCAGTTATGGCAGGTTATCATGGAAAGCACAGTAAACAATCACATGATTCTCTGCATATTTACATCGGGACCTCTTCACTGATAAGAGTTCCTTGAGATGTAACTATCTTTCTATTTCAGGTGCAAAGAGGGACATCCCCTTACAAACAGAGACTTCCCTAATAAACGTAAATGTAACTCACAAAAGGGCAACCTTGGGCTCCCCTGGTGTTCTACTGGTTAAGGATCTGTCTGCTAATGCATGGGATAGGGTTTGATTCTTGGTCCAGGAGTATCTCACATGCCTCAGAGCAGCTAAACTCATCCACCACAACTACTGAGCCAGCACTCTGGAGCCTGGGAGTCACAACTACTAAACACATGCACCACAACTCCTGAAGCCTGCACACCTAGACACCATGCTCTGCAATGAGAGCAGGCCCCACTCACCAAAACTGGAGAAAGCCCTCTCGAAGCAATGAAGACCCAGCACGGCAAAATATAAATTAATAAATCTTAAAAAGAAAAAAGGGCAACCTCTACTCAGCTTTTCTTTTCTTTTCTTTTTTACTGAATTAAACAGAGCAAAATATGTCAAAGAGACATATTTTAGGGCTGCATGTTCTGCTCCCCTTGACATCGATGTAACCCAATTTACCTACACATTCATCTACTGAAGGATATCATGATTTCTTAAAATTTACAGTCATTATGAACAGAACTGCTATGCATAATTGCATCCTTGTTTGCATTTGGATATAGATTTTCAGAGCAGTTTCCTAGACACTGAAAGCACGATTGTCAGATCCCAAGGTGAGACTTATTTAGCTTTGGGGAAAACTGCCAAACTGCCTCAGAATGCATTCCACCAGCAATGAGGAATAGTTCCTATTGTTGCTCACCCTCCAGTGATTGGTTTTATATATATTTGTAGTTTAGCAGTCCTAATAGTTGTAGTGTGATGTATCATGATTTTAATCTGTAATTCCCTGATGATACATGATGTTGAACCTACATATTATTAACAACTAAGGAAATTCTGACATGTGCTGCAAAGTGAGTAAAATTTGAAGTCACTATGCTAAGTGAACAAGCCAGACACAAAAGGACAGATACTCTATTATTCCACTATGAAGTGTCCATGTAAGTCTACTGCAAAGACAAAGTAGATAAGGGTACCAGGGGCTGAGGGGAGTTAGACCTGTTGGTCTTGGACAAAGACCAATGACTGTGTATGATGGTGGTGGTGGTGGTGGTAGATGCTCCGTTGTATTCGACTCTCTGTGAACCCATGGACTGTAGCCTGCCAGGCTCCTCTATCCATGGAACTCTCTAGGCAAGAAACTGGAGTGGGTTGCAATTCCCTTCTCCATGGGATGAGCCTCTGGCAAATCTCCAGCTTCACCCGGCAGAACTCTAAGCCAGATTCAATTGCCCCAGTTAAGTTTAGTTCAGTTCCTCAGTTGCGTCTGACTCTTCCCTCTCTAAATGAGCCTGGACTACCCACGAGAGACAGGACACAGCCAGTAGAAACACCTTCTCACACAGTTTTCCTGCTCAGCACCTACCACCATTTCTACAGTCTTGGTCTGTCTCCTTTGGGTCTGAGAGCTCAAGGCTTCTTGGAAGTGAAGTATTCTCCTTCTCAGTAAATGGAACCTGGCACACAGCCCCGTGAATCATCCTGCCAGCCAAGGACATCAGCTCCTCTTACTGAAGAGCCATGTGTCATATGCGTCCTACAGAAGTCCTCAAATTAACAACAGCAATGCCAATGAGAAGACCTAGGGTCAGGGAGGCCTGAGGGTTAGTGAAATTATCACCAGATTCACCAGACTGCCAGCTGCTAAGGTGAATGGCAGCAACTTTCCACTGGCCTGACAGTTTGGTGGTCATTTCCTCAACCTGGTGACAAGATACCTGGGGGACACCTTGGTGGCAATATGATAAGTGGGTAGTGAGACCACTTGGAAAAGTGGAAATGGACAGAAGGTGGATCCTGCAGCAAGAGCTGACTCTCTGGGTTGATGCAGTTGTCTTAGAATTGTAAATGGAACTGTGTAGTGGTGAGGTTATTTAAACTTAGACCAAGCCCTTGGACTCCACATGCTCTTGAATTTTTATTTACTTTGCTCTCACGAAGGTTTCTTGACTTTCCCCAAACTTCGGAAGGTTATGGAATATGGGGAAGAAGGCAGTGAATGATCAAAGAGAATTTAATTCTAGTTCTAGACTATGAAAGTCTAACATATTGGCAGTTATGAAAAGATGTCCCTCTTCCAAGAATTTAGTTCTGTAAATACTTTTCAGAAGTCAGGAGACTTTCAGAGATTGAACTTGGCTGAAGAAATATCCATTTTCCTCTTCCATACTGCATAGCACACCCTCCTTAATTTTGGTCTCTAAAATCTAAATTAACGAGGACATCTGCTTCTAGCATATGCAGTCAGTGTTGTCCTGCTACCACCAACATGCAATCTTAAAACCAAAGGAAGAAAAAGAAGAGGAAAAAAGGACAACACGGTACAGCTTCCAGAAATCAGAACGCTTCTCAACTCATCCTCTTTCCACCCCCATTCTGCCTTCACTGATGTGTCTCAATTTTCTGTCATAATTCAACTGCAAATACACATGTGTGCTAAGTCGCTTCAGTCATGTCTGATGTATGACCCCATGGACTGCAGCCCATCAGGCTTCTCTGTCCATGGATTCTCCAGGCAAGAATATCAGAGTGAGTTGCCATGCCCTCCTCCAGAGGATCTTCCCGACCCAGGGATCAAACCTGAGTCTCTTAGGTCTCCTACATTGGAAGGTGGGTTCTTTACCACTAGAGTCACCTGGGAAGCCCCAGCTCAAATACACTTAACAGGAAATATAGCTAACAGTCCTGTTTGTTCTGTCACCAATCAAAACGCACCAAGATTTGGTCAGAACCGAAAAAAGCAAACAATGAAAATTTTGTGAAAACAAACTACATTCAAGGATTCTGTATGCCCACAACCAGTTCAATCACACATGCCTCTAAGGGGGACAGTCTAACTCTGTCTGGGCAAAGATGTGCCCAGCTCCCAGCCTGACAGTCATTAGGTCACCTTGACTTGGCTTCTGTTATAAGCCAAAGCTGCCCATGCAGTGTAATGTGGACTACAAATTAAAGTTCCATATAAAACCTTAAGTTTTCTAGTAGCCACATTTAAAAAGCAAAAAGAAGAAGCTGAAATTAATTTTCAAATTATATTTTAATCTAGTATACAAAAAAATATTATCATTTCAATATGTGATCCGCTGCTGCTGCTGCTACTGCTGCTGCTGCTAAGTCACTTCAGTCGTGTCCGACTCTGTATGACCCCATAGACGGCAGCCCACCAGGCTCCCCCATCCCTGGGATTCTCCAGGCAAGAACACTGGAGTGGGTTGCCATTTCCTTCTCCAATGCAGGAAAGTGAAAAGTGAAAGTGAAGTCGCTCAGTCATGTCTGACTCTTAGCGACCCCATGGATTGCAGCCTACTAGGCTCCTTCATCCATGGGGTTTTCCAGGCAAGAGTACTGGAGTGGGGTGCCATTGCCTTCTCCGCAATATGTGATCAGTATATCACAACTCATGGGTGGCATGCAGATAAAGCTGTCCTTATTTTTATGATTAAATATGTTCCTTTTGAAGACAAAGTGCCTTTTTTAGGATGAGAAGTGGAAATTGAACCTCGTTTTCCTTGGGAGTGAGCCTGTTACTAACACCCATCACAAGCTCTATGTATCAATAATTAATAACAACCACTTCTAACTGTAATCCAAAGCCTCCAATGAATAAAATCTCAGAGCTTCATAGGAGAATGTTATCAAAGGTTTAGAGACGAGCTAACACATACCCTGATCAAAGTCTTTCGAAAACTGCAGCCTGGGGGACACTCCCAAACTCATTCTGTGAGGCCACCATCACCGTGATACCAAAGCCAACAAAAATACCACACAGAAAAGAAAATAACCAGACAGTATCACTGATGAACATAGATGCAAAAATCTTGAACAAAACACCAGAAGGAAAAAAAACAAAAAACAAAAAAACAATGACATTAGAAGGATCATACACCAAGTTCAAGAGGAATTTACCCCAGGGGTGTGAAAACTTTTCCCTATATGCAAATCAAACAATACGAGACACTATATTAACAAATTGAAAGATAAAAAATCATATGATAATCTCAAAAGATGCAGAAAAATCTTTTTGACAAAATTAAATACCAATTTATGATAAAAAAAAAAAAACTTTCCAGAAAATGGGCATAGAAAGAGCCTACCTCAACATAATAAAGGTCATATATGACAATCTCACAGCAAACATTATTCTTGATGGTGAAAACCTGAAAGTATTTCCTCTAAGATCAGGAACCAGATAAGGGTGCCCACTCTCACTGCTATTATACAATATAGTTTTCTAAGTCATAGCCAGAGCAATCAGACAAGAAAAAGAAATACAAATGATCCAGATTATAAAACAAGAAGTAAACCCCTTATGTTTGCAGATGACCTGTTTCTATACATAAAACTCCTAAAGATAGAACCAGAGAATTATAAGAGCTAATCAGTGAATCTAGTTAAGCACAGGACACATAATTAATACTTAGAAATCCTTTGCATTCCTATATAACACCAATGAAAAATCAGAAAGAGAAGTTAAGAAAACAATACCATTCACAACTGCAAGAAGAATAAAATATCTTGGAATAAACCTACCTTAAGAGACAAAAAATGTGTATGCAAACAGAAATGCTGTATGAAGAAAGATATCAAAGATGACACAAACAGAAAGGTATATGATGTTCTTGAACTGGAAGAATCAATATTGTGAAAATGACTATGATACCCAAAGCAATCTGCAGATTCCATTCATCCTTATCAAATTACCAATGACATTTCTCCAAGAACTAGAACATATAATTTTTTAATTTGCATGGGAAAAAATACCCCTAATGGCCAAAGAAACCTTGAGAAAGAAAAGTGGAACTAGAAGTTTCAACTTTTCGGACTTCAAACTATACTACAAGGCTAGAGTCATCAAGACAGTATGTTACCAGCACAAGAACAGAAAGATAAACCAAATGAACAAGACACAAAGCTGAGAGATAAACTCATGCACCTATAGGCACCTTTTCTTTCACAAAGGAGACAAGAATATACAATGGATAAAAGACAGAAAAGAGAACCTCTTCAATAAGTGGTGCTGGGGAAACTGGACAGCTACATGTACAAGAACGAAATTAGAACATTTCTTAGTCCTATACACTAAAATAGATGCAAAATTGATTAAAAACCTAAATGTAAGTCCAGAAACTATAAAACCTTAGAGGAAAACAGGGGCAGAACGCTCTTTGTCATATATCAAAGTAAGATCTGCTTTGACCCACCACCTAGAGGTACTGAAATAAAAATAGACAAAGGTTTAGCATCTAGCTAAACTTCAATGTATTTAAACAGCAAAGAAAACTATAAACAAGATGAAAAAACAACCCTCAGTATGGGAGAAAATAATTGCAAATGAAGCAACTGAAAAATGAGCAAAGTTTCTAGGTGGAGCATACAGTTCAATATCAGAAAAACAAACAACCAATTAAGAAATAAGCAGAATCCTTAAACAGACATTTCTTCAGAGAAGACATTAAGAGGGCCAACAAGCATATGAGAAGATGATTAACACTGCTGCTGCTGCTGCTGCTAAGTCTCCTCAGTCGTGTCTGACTCTATGCGACCCCATAGACGGCAGCCCACCAGGCTCCTCTGTCCCTGGGACTCTCAAGGCAAGAATACTGGAGTGGGTTGCCATTTCCTTCTCCTGATCAACACTGCTCGTTATTAAAGGAATGCAAATCAAAACTACATGAGGTATCATGTCACACCAGTCAGAATGGCCATCATCAAAAATTCTACAAACAATAAATGCTGGACAGGAAATGGGAAAAAAAGAAGCCTCTTGCACTGTTGGAGGGAATATGAATGGATACAGCCACTATGGAGAACACTATGGAGGTTTCTTTAAAAACTAGAACTAAAACTATCATATGACCAAACAATCCCCTCCTGAATATATATTCTGAGATAAAAATAATTGAAAAAAGACATATGTACCCCAATGTTCATTTCAGCATTATTTACACAGCCAGGACATGGAAGCAACCAAGACGTCCATCGACAGATGCTTGGATGAAGAAGTTGTGGAACATATACACAATGGAATATTACTGAGCCCTGAAAAGGATCAAATACAAGTAAGTTTAACTGAAGTGGATGAATCTAGAGCCTTTGATACAGACTGAAATAAGTCAGAAAGAGATAAACAAATATCATATATTAATGCATACAAATGGAATCTTGAAAAATGGTACTGGTGAACTTTTTTGGAAGGCAGAAATAGATACACAGATGCAGAGGAAAGACTTGTCTGCCCATCTGGGGTTGGAGAGGGTGGGACAAATTGAGAGAATAGCATGGAAAAATAGCCACTATATATGTAAAATACCTAGCTAGTGGGAAGTTGCTATATATATAGGGAGCCCAACACAGTGCTATGACCATCACAGTGTGATGACCTAGAAGGGTGGGATGCTGGGAGGTGGGAGGGAGGCTCACCAAAGAGGGGAGATATATATATATATATATATATATATATATATATATATATATATCACACACACATACATATATATGCACATATATATAAATATATATATACTTAGAACTGATTCATGTTGTTGTATGAGGGAAAGCAACTAAACATTGTAAAGCAGTTATTCCTCAACTAAAAATAAATAAATTTGAAAACTCTTACTCAATAAGTCTGTACTGTCATCTAAACTATATGGGATCATCCTCTATTCCTAGCTACTTTTCCACTATGTATTAGTGCTTATTCATTCCTTAAAGGCTTTGAAAATATGATTTTAATGGCTACACACTATTCCTTAATATCTTATATAAATTAGAAAATTTTGTATCTCAATCTAGAAATATAATACCAAATAGGCTTATAGTTAAATATAGAGCTTTCACATTAAATTCAGTTTAAAGAGAATTCCTCTGAAGATCTAAAAGTCTTATGAAAAGTCATTACTTGGAATATTTTTTTCATTTGTTATGCCTTATGGTCATTTGCTTCTAAGGACTCGTTTACTTGTGTAATTTTTCCTTTGACTATACTTTTTCACTGAAATAACATTTTAAATTTAAAGACTGTCAAGAGGGACTGTTGTGTGTGTTAGTCTTAGTCATGTCTGATTGTTTGTGACCCACGGACTGTATCCTGCCAGGCTTCTCTGTCCACACAATTCTTTGGGCAAGAATACTGGAGAGGGTGGCCATTCTTTTCTCCAGGGGACCTTCTTGACACAGGGATCAAACCTGGGTCTCCCACATTGTAAGCAGATTCTCTAACATCTGAACCACCAGAGAAGCCTGACCGTGGTGTAAATGGATGCAAAAATCCTCAAAAGAATATTAGCAAGCCAAATTCAAGAATACATTAAAAGAATCATACACTATAATCAAATGGAATCACTTCTAAGGATGACATTATCTGCAAATCAATCAATGTCTACAGCATATGAGCAAAATAAAGAATAAAAATCATATGATCACCTCAACTGTTGCAGAAAAAGCTCTTGATTAAGTGTAATATCTATATATGATTCCAACTTTCAATAAAGTGTTTATACATGGAACATACTAAAGGCTATATAAGACCACAGCTAACATCAGACTCAGAGGTAAAAAGTTGAAAGTTTTCCCTAAAAGATCAGGAATAGTACAAGGATGTTTGCTCTTGCCAATTTTATTCAACATAGTATTGCAAGTCCTACCCAGAGCAATTAGGCAAGAAAAGGAAATAAAAGGAATCCCCATTAGAACAGAAGAAGTAAAACTGTCACTATTCAATTATGACATGATATTATATGAAACCCTAAAAACTCCATGAGAAAACAATTAGAATTAATAAATTCATCAAGATAATAGGATTTGAACCATCAGAGAGAGAGATGAAGAAAACAGTCCTATTTACAAATGCATCAAAAGGAATAAAATACCTTGAAATAAATGTAAACCAGGAGCTGAAAGACTTGCACAGAATCATGGACTCTGAGACAGGAATTCTGGGTTGAAATCCCTGCTCACTTGATAACCTGCTGAGTGACCCTGGGCAAATCACACAAAAAGATCTGAGGCTCAACCATTTCAACTGCAAAATGGACGCAAAACCAGTGCCTCCTCCCAGGGTTGTGAAACTAAAAGGAAATGCTTATTTAGACCAGGGGGTTGGAGGGTCTCCAGCAGTCTCTCCTTGTGTTAAACTTCTCTGGAGCTGGGCTTTCCTCATCCTGTGGGCAAGGGTCCAATGTGGAGCTGGGCAGCCAGAAGGGGCTGGACCAAGACCAAGACAAAAATGATACTAGTTATGCGTCAGGGAGGGAGGCCACCTCCTTTCCAGAACTCAGAGTGGGGCCTGAACCAAGGACTGGGGTATGGAAAATCAGAAGTGATAACTCCGAACCCCCCACAGCAGGGATGGCGTCTTCCTGGCAAGAACCTTTTCTCTGGTCCAGGCTCCAGTGTGATGTGGTGCTGCTCCCAGAGTTCTCCATGTCTCCACCAGGCAAAGAGCTCTCAGGAGTTGGAGGTCTATTAAGCCACAGGTGCCTGACTGTCAGTATGATACAAGGACTAACAATATTGATAATGAACTATATTTTTAAAAATGACAGAAGTACAGACAAGGCAGGGGATGGGAAGCAGAAGGATTGACTACCTTTCAGGCCTTTAGCAGAAATGTATCAGAAATATCTCCACACCAGCTCAGGAGAGCCAACATGGTGGAAATATAATGGAAAATCAGGCTGTAAGTCTAATCTGCTGGTTAGATTAATCTACACTGCTGATCCCAGAGACCAAAGTCCCAATCCACCAACCCTATTGTGCACATCCAGACACCAAAGGAAGAAATACAGACCTTGCCTTTGGAAGTCTCAGTCAGACTTAACGTTGGGGTTGTTCAGAATGGTCAGTGGTCACTATGAACTCAGTCCCTCTTCCGTGCTCACATTCTCTGTCCTCACAGAAACATACATGGTTCACTACAGAGAACTTTCTGGGGCACTTGTGTATACTAGAAATTGGCAATGGCCAAATGCGAGGAGAAGACACAGAAAAGGACACCTGCCTCTGGAGTGCTCCGCAAATTACCAAAGATCTGAAGTCCTTGATACTTCGGATTTTGAAAAATATTTCATAATATGTAAATGGAGAAAGGAGGCCCATGGGGACTATTTGGTATCCAGTGGGAAAGGAAGTTGGATCCCTACCTCACAAAACACCACCAAAGATTAGACACATACCAAGAACCAACACTTCAAAGAAAAACTTGACAAATTTTAGAACAATTTTTGATGCATGAATATCTTTTTTAAAAAAATTTAAATGTTGATCTTTAATGATTTGTTAGTTTAAGGTGTACAGGAAAGTGATTCCGTGATTCAGTGTCTCAGGTGCTTCCTTGGACAAAATTCACTCTCTTTGGGAGGCCCCTGGGCCATACCCTCTACTCAGAACAGCTAATAGTCCTGAAAACGTGAACAGCATGTGATGGTGCTCGTAGGTGTTTTTTGACTGAATAAATTATTCTAATATGACACAAAAAGCAAGCCTAGAGGCTAGCAGAGGATCTCCAAACCTATCTTCAAACAGGAGGCCTTGCTCCCTTGAATGAGGGTGCATGAAATAGGGCTTGGGAAGGGAAGATGTGTTTTATGAACATTTTGTCGGCAGAGGACAAAGTGGTGTGTAGAGAGGATTCGCAGGCACAGCCCAGAACACAGCAACTGGACTCTCAGCCCTGTTCTTGGGGCATCACACTGTCTCCACCCCTGACACAGGGTGAGCAGCTCTCACGTGTCCTAAAGAGTCACATGACCTGGACCTGGCCAATCCGTGTGTTCTGTCCTTCCTGGCCACTGTGATTGGCTCAGGACTAGGGCAGTGCCCAATCAGGGCCCAGGGCTGAGCTTTACGCTGGAATCAAGGGGAAGAGGCGCTCTCGTTCCGCCGGAAGGGGCGGGGCGGGTGATGTCATGCTGCAGCAGTGGGAGGGGCGTGAGGTCGGCTTGGGGCGGTTGGTGACCTTCCTGCTTCCCTTAGGGCAGAGCCGACGGCCTGAAGGTGAGGTTGCTGCTGAGCCCAGGGGTTGAGAGCGCCGGTTCCTGCTGTGGTCCCGGAGCTCCTCCTGAGACCTGAGGGAAGCCGTCTGCCTGTGAGTCCTCTGCTATTTGTCAACTTGTTTGAACCACGCTGGTTTTCTGTCTACGGGCTAAGTGGAGACCATGGAAATTCAAGTGTGGGTTTTGGCTGGCTTCAGGGAAGAAATGCCAGATGACACTGGGAGACTCCAGTTTAATCTGGATTCAGGTGATATCTCTTCGGGTCAGATATTAATTCTAGGATAACCCGAATTAGTCTTCACAGGATTAAGATAGCAACCTGCTAAGGTAGTAATGGATGTCCTCATTCTAGACGATGAAACTGGTGCTCAGAGAAACAGGCAACTTGGCTACAGCAGGGAGGTGTGTGCCCAGACAGAACCCCCAGATCCTGCCGTTTGAACTCAGGGAAGCCACTTGAGTGGGTTGTCCATGTGACAGGGGCTATGGCACCCAGCCCACACTGGATACTGTCGAGGCCTGACTTGCTAACTGCCATCTGGTAGCTTTGAGACTTACAAAAGCAGTTTGCACTGAAGAGAGGAAGGGCACCTCCCTTCATCCACCCCCACCACACCCTCCAGATTCCCACATACACTGACCCCTTTCTCTTGATTTCTGAGAAAGTTACAGCGTCACCCTCATGTGACCACATTTGCTGTCTACTGTTCATGGGCTGCCATCTGGAGCTAATACAGGAGAGGCCAAGGGCCTTTGCTCCCGAGTACCTCTCTTCCTTTGGACCTTGGGGGCCCTACTTGCACACCACAGGCCTTTTCCATGTATTGTGGGGACTGTCACTCAGTTTGCAGCACGTTGTATACATTGCTGTCCTTTCCATACTTCCCTTGAAACTCAGCTTCTGAGCTCCTTTGCCTGCAGTGTGGCCCACGTGGCTGTAACAGGAAGGACAGAGCTGACAATGAAACAACAGCTCAGATCTCACAGCCCAGAAGCTCTGTAAAAAGGGACCTCACTCTTCACACTGTAGAGGCTGTCGTAGCCTCCAGGGTTCTGGGACCAGTGGTTGGGCCAGAGTGACTCCACAGCTGTTTTAATGCCTGGAGAGGGTTCTGGCTATAATGGGAATGGCTTGAGTCTCCTAAGGTTCTGAAGGCTCACTGTGTGCAGGTTCACGGTGAACAGAGAGGAGAAGGTGGAGTCTACCCTGGAGGTGATCACAGCTCATAGATGAGCCAGACAGGCAGGCAACTCCCAAAAGCACCTGAACTGCCTTCATGAGGGAGTGGTGTGGGGGCAAAGAGACCCAGGTCTGCTCCCTCGTGCGGTGCTTGGGGAAGGTTGTCACCACACTGAACACTTACCACGGTGATGACCATCACTGCTGTCTGCAGAGGGTTTACACTGGCGTATGTCTTCCTCTTAGTGATCAGACCGTTTCTAAACTACACTGGCCGTGGGCACGGCCTGTCCTTGGAGCTTCACATGTTTCTTCTCTTCCTTACTGAACATTCATTTCCAAGAGGGTTATTTGGGCTATAGGATGTTGGGTTTTCTCTAGCTTTGTCCAATGAGGATCGCTTTTCAGTTATTGGGGTGGTTCATTTTTCCAGCTCTCTTTCTTGGCTTATCCTGTGAATTTGTTTGTGCTAGAGGAAGAACTCAGCGTCTCCCTTCTGGCTGAGATGTCACACTTATAACAGCAATGCCTACCTAGAGATTCTGAGCACATTTGCTGAAAGGCCTTCGTTTTGCATATGCCATCTTGAAAGTACCTACACTACCTTTCAGATACACAAAGGCTACCTCAAAAGAAAGAAAACAAGAATTCTCAAGTTTAGTCTTACGATATGTGGAAAGTCAGAAAAATCCCCTGGAGAAGGGAAAAGACACCCACTCCAGTATTCTGGCCTAGATAATTCCGTGGACTATAAAATCCATGGGGTTGCAAAGAGTCTAACAAGACTAAGCGACTATAACTTTCACTTTCACTCAGGAAAAAATCCATTTTTCTATCATTTCAGTGATTGGCATTGATTGTGGACACCCAAAGAATTGGAAGCAATGGAGAAAAAGAAGACTAAATGTTGTCAGGTGGGGGAGGGAGGAGCGGGGAGTGCTTGACATGAATCCAGGCTTTGCTGGGAAGTGGGGGGTATAGAATGAGAGAGTCCGAATGTAGACAGTGGTGATGGTTATACAGCATTGTGAAGGCCTTGATATTCCCAAATTGCATCAATTAAGGTAAAATTTCTTAACAAAAACTCAACAGAAAAAAAATACATAAAGCCATAAAAAAATAAAACAGCATAAGAAAGCTACACACAAACAAGATGAAAATAAACTCAGGGGAAGGGAACTCAGTCTCCCCTGGGTGGGGAGCAAGTTGATGGCATCCACGGGAAGCAGACAGGGATGGAGGCTGTAGAGCTAACCATTCCCCTGGACATAGAGTTTCCAGAAAGGGCTCTGGGTCTCTGTCCAGAGTGGGGGCCTGTTCTCCCTGCAGGGGTGGGTCAGTCATCCTGGGAGTCTGGGTCTTGGGCAGGAGCCAGGGCAGGCTCTCCCTGCAGAGGTGGTGACTCATCCCCTGACTCGGGTTCTCCTGCCAAAGCCCGAGCAGGTACAGGTGCAGGTGGAGGTGGATGTTCTCGCTGAGGGGGTGGGACATCAGTGCCTGGGGCTGGGGGTCCTGCAGGCACAGAGGTCCGATATGCCCAGTGTGCTGGCCAGTACCCTGCAGGCCCGGTGTCTTTAGGAGGGGAAGTCTCAGGTCTTGATCTCCCCTCAGTGGATCCCTGGGTCCTGCACCTGTAGCAACCACTGCTGTAGGGACAGGACTTGGAAGTGGAGTCTGTTTGAAATTAGAGGCCAGTGCTAGAGCTGTGAGAGGAGAGAAGGTTACCCATGGCCAGCCTTGCGATGTGCGTATCTGAGGACAGACAGCTTCCCAGAGAATCCCCAGCATAGTATGCTTTCTCTGACTGCAGTGTGAAAGATGGGTGGTGTGAGGCCAGCCTTTGCTCCAGGCCCAGACCCAGCTCTGGGGGAGTCCTCCCTGCGTAGCTCAGCACCCACTCCCCACACACTCACATGCACAGCCCCAGCCTCCTCACCTCTGTGCTCTGCTGTGCTGGGCTCCAGGTCCTCCTGCTGCCTCAGAGGCAGGGGTTCTCGGGGCTCTGGGTCGGAGCCGGGTGTGCCAAGCCCCGTGGCAGCCTGAGACTGGTCCCTGGGGTGTGTCCTGGGTGGTGTCTGGGCAGGAGGCCTTGCCTGCTTCCTCTTCATTCCCAGTTGGGCTGACTCATCCATGGGCACGCTTACCTGGAAACTGCACTGGGTCTCACGGGCAGGGGGTGATGGTCCGACACCTCCCTCGGGGAGGTGGACAGGGTGACCCCTCATCGGCCAGATCCAGTGGGAAGCTCTGCAGTGACAGTGACCGTCAGCCAGCCGTGCTTGGAGTTTACTGAGCGGGGCCTGGCCAGTATGGCTGCTGCTTCTGCACACTTCAACTTCTGCTCCCAGAATGAGCAGAGACGCATGTCTGCTCAGACACCCACCCAGGTGGTTGGAGACCCCCCTGAGGGCGTGAGGTCAGCCTGGGCAGCCAGGGCTGCCTGGACTCTCCCCATCCCACCCAGCCTGCTCTCCCCCAGGGTGTGGCCACAACCGGCCCACAGGCTTCTGACCCACATCCGCCTGGGCTTGCCTGAGGCTGACACACCCTGAGAAACCCCCGACCACACTGACAGGGAAAGGACTCAGGGTTACCCGGGTGGGATGGGAGAGGTGGCCTGGCCCAGCCTGGGGCTCCCGTGTTATCTTCCCGTTCCTTCGGGCAAAGGGCCAGAGACCTCTCGGGGGGGTGCCCTAAGCCGGTGTCGACCGCGTTCCCACACACTCTGCCTGTGAGCTCTCCTGAGGCCTCAGCTTCTGGGCAGGGGCAAACAGCAGAATGTCTTAGCAGCAAGCGATCTGGCTGGGGGCTCCTCTCCACTGTGGAGGCCTGGAGACCCGGGTTCCGGGCTCTGTTGGGTTCTGTTGCCAGGAAGTGACATCATTTCCCAGGTTCATTGCCGAGGTCCCTTACACAAAGCTCCTCAAGGCAACCTCTGGGTTTCTGACTGTTCACCCACCCCCTTAGGCCATGTGCTGGCACAGTGACACCCACACCGCCCACCCCTCAGCCTTGGGGAGGCCTGGGTGCAGCCAGGGCATGAGTTCTGAGGACACAGCCGTTTTCTGACCAGGCTCCTCCTCCTTATAAGTGATGTGGCCCTGGACAAGCCATGTACCCCTCAGGGTTTCCCCAGTCTCTCCATCTGCAGAGTGGGGGTCATTCTCCCATCTACTGACTAGTGCCTATTCAACCCGTGGGCTGGTGTCACATGGAGCTCATGCACTGACTCTTCATAGAAGAAAGATTCAGTACAGGGCTGACCTAGCACAGAATGAGGCGGAAACAGGCCTGCATGGGCCCTGGGACCTCGGATGAGGCAGTCCTCTCACCTTCCTGACAATTTCAAAATCCCCCACTGCCCCCCACCCAGAGTGGGAGGTCTGAAGTAAGATTCAGACATCGCCCCCTCTGATCGACAACAACCTTCGTCGCCCTCCTGTTCCACTGAGATTCTGGCTTAAGTGTCCCATCTCAGCCTCTAGGGGAGGGGGAGGCTGCCCCTACAATGGCTCCCAGCATTCTCTGTTTTACTCTCGTCACATTGGGTCATTTCCCCCCCTTGCAGGGTGAATGGGCCCTGTCATTGGTTCAAATCTCAAGATTGATTCATGCAGATTCTGCGAAATCTTCTCATTTCCTCTCTACGTTGTTCAGTCTCTCTCACTAGATAGGTCTCTTTGTTAACCTTTCTAAATTCAGTCAATCAGTTTTTCCCTCTCTCTCTCTGTCTGTTTCTCCCGTGGATGCATGCCTATGAATATATGTATGCGTGTCTATTGTTAGCCTCGGGTTAGGTTTTAGGGTTTAGCTTTCAGTGCAAGAAAGGATTGGGGTTGGAGTTGCTGTGAGGGGAAGGGATAGGGGTGGTGCTGTTGTTTCTGGTTCACTGAGTGGTGTGAGTTCTTAGCCTATTTTTCATATGAACCCCTCATCAGAGACACCACTTGCGAATAGTCTCTCATGTTCAGTTTGCTACCTTTTTGATTTGTGAATGCTTAGCTTTTCCGTTGCAAAGCTGTTCAGTTGGATGGAACCCCCTGGTGTTCTTTGGTTTCCTGTTTCCCTTACTTGAAGAGACGCATTTTTGCTTCCCACACCAAATGTTAAGGAGCCCTGATGTGATGGAGCCTACGGCACATGCTTATTTCGAGGAGTTTCAAATTCCCTTGTGGCTCCCCTAGTGAAGAATCCACGTGCAACGTGGGAGACCTGGGTTCGATTCCCGGGTTGGGAGGATCCCCTGGAGAAGGGAAAGGCCACCCACTCCAGTATTCCAGCCTGGAGAATCCTATGGCCTGTATAGTCCATGGGGTTGCAAAGAGTCGGACACAGCTGAGCAACTTTCACTTTCACTCATAACTTCAGGCTTTGGGTTGACGTGTTCCACTGATTTTGACGAGCTGTGAGAACAAAAGCCAACGCGATTCTTCAGATGCTGCCGTCCAGTTTTGCCATGGCCCTTTCTTGAAGAGGCTCTTGTGTTCCCATTTGCATATTTTCCCCTCCTTTGTAGTAGAGGAATTGATCGTAGAAGCTTGGGTTTATTTCTTGGACTCTCAGCTCTATTGTGTGGATCTGGATCTGCATGTATGTTTGTGTGACCAACACCACAGTGTCCAGATGATCCTAGTGTTGCAGTCTAGTTGGCTATCAGGCAGCCTGGTAGGCCCCTATCAGGCCTTCTTTCCTTAGACTGTACAGACGATTTAGGCTCCTTTGTGTTTCCATACCCGTTTTGGAATTCCTTGGTTTGGTGCCCCGAGAACATCCCTTGGCATATTGAGAGGAATAGCATGGACCCTCTGGATTGCCTCCGGGGGTGTGACATCATTTTACCAATAGGAATCCTTCCAGTCCATGAGCTCAGCTTACTTTCCATTGGACCGTGTGGATTTCATCTTCTTTCATCCATCTCTTGGAGTTTTCTGAGAACAGGTCCTTCCCTCCTGGGTTAGATGGACTCCTGGGTATTTCCTTTGCCAATGTCATTGGCAGTGGGGTTGATACTTACCTTCTCATTCTAAGAGTCTGCTGTGAGCATTGGAAATGCAAACGATTTCCCTCCCTTCCTCCCTGTCCATCTCTCTGAGCCGCCAGGTTGAACAGGCCTAGTCAGGGTCACACAGGACTCAGGGAGTGCAGCTCGACCATGTTTCTCAGGCCCTCGGTGCTGGGCATCATTCAGTATACTCTCCATGTACCTTCCTTGGCCTGGTGTCCCTTCAGACCTTTCCCTCATTTTAATAGCCTTGTTTGTGTTCTTTGTCTCTCTGGAGACAAATCCATTATCAGCTGTGTGTTTGCAAGTATTTGTCTGCCAGTGTGTGACGTGTCCTTTGCTTTCTTTTCATAAGGTCTTTACCAGGGCAGAAACCTTTGATTTTACACAGTCTGCAGGATTGCCTTTTTGTGCACTGCCTTTCTGTATTGTGTGTGAAGACTCAAAGCTCATGCCTAGCCTCTGCTCGATTTTCTTCTCGATTTGTGAGACGGTTGGCACGGAAAAGAGGTCTCAGAAAACTTTGAAGTGAATTTGGTGTAAAGTGTCAAGTTTCCATTCACATTCATGTTACCCACTCCGGTTTTCAATTCATCACTCCTGAACTCCTTTGGAGGCCTTGTGGGAAGTTTGGTTGCATTTCAGTTTGAATTTCTGCCCTTTAGTAGATTCACCCAGTTCTGCCAACAGGAACACTGAAGGGGAGTGAGGTGCAGCCTGCACTTCCAGCACTGACCACAGGGTGGGGCGAGTGCTGGTCTCCCCTCTGGGAGCCACAGCCTTAGGCATCCCAGTGAGGAGCAGGCTCTGTGTGTGGCTGAAAGGAGTTAGTCTTTCAGGCGCCTCTGCGACGTTGCCTTTGGGTCACCCAGGTGGGCGTTTACCGTGAAAGGAACCATTGCACTGCAAGTGAAGTGAGAGCCCGTCTGAAATCCGCCACTGCTCCTAAAGAGATGTACCTGAGGCCCCTTGAGGGTCCTGCACAGAGCCCTCTTTGGTGGACATGCTGGGGATCTGCTCCCTCGTGGGCTGCCCAGGGAAGGCTGTCAGCAGTCCAGACACGGCCCACGGTGATGATCGTTGCTGCTGTCTCCAAAGGGTTTTCGTTTGGTGTGTGTCCTCATCTGAGTGGTCAGGCCATGTGCACTGCCTCCCCTTGCAACTTCTAGGCCAGGTCTCCTAGGCTAGAACTCTCAGGTCTAACTTGTAGGTCTAGGCTGCACTGGCCATGTGCTTTGCCTCTCCTTGCAACTTCACAGCTTGCTTCTCTTCTTTACCGTACACTGATTTTCAAGAGTGTGTTTGGTCCACAAGGATGGTGGGTCTTTGTCTAGCCTTGTCTCATGAGGTTGAGACAGCGCTTTTCCGGTTGTTGGCCTGCTCATTTTGCCCACTCTTTCCTGGCTTCTTTTTGTGACTTTGTTTGTGCCTGAGGAAGAGGTCAGCATTTCCCTTCTGGCTGAGACGTCACACAACAGTAATGCCTACCTGGAGATTATTTGCCAAAAGGGTCTCCTTTTGCAGATGACATCTTGAAATCACCTGCACTTTCTGAAAGGAAATAAAAAACAAGAATTCCCAAGTCTACTCTTAAAATATATGTGCAGTCTAATAAAACCAACTTTTCTATGATTTTGTTCATCGGCATTGACTGGAGACATCCAGGATATGCGAAGACACTCAGATATAAGAGGATTAAAGGTTGTCAGGGGCAAGGGAGGAACAGGGAGTGCTTGAGGTGAATACAGGATTTGCTGGGGTGGAGGGTGGGGGCAGGGAGAATGAAAGGGTCCCAAACTAGAGAGTGGTGAGGGTCGCACAGCATTGTGAAGGTCCTTAATGCTCCGTAAATGTAGCACTGAACATCAGTTTTATCAATTGACATTTAAAACAATCCACAAATCTGTGAAGGACAATATAAATCAAGAAAATACAGAAAAACCGAATGAAAAGAAGCTCGGGGAAGGGAACTCAATCTCCATTGGCTGGAGAGAGAGTTGATGGCGTCCATGGGGGGACAGAGAGGGATGGAGGATGCAGAACCAACCCCTCCCCTGGACACAGTGTTTCCAGAAATGGAACTGGAAAGGGCTCTGGGTCTCTGTCCAGAGCAGGGGCCCATTCTCCCTGCAGGGGTGGGTCAGTCATCATGAGCGTGTGAATCTTGGGCAGGAGCCAGGGCAGGCTGTCCTTTCAGAGGTGGTAGCTTATTGCCTGACTCAGGTTCTCCTGCCAAAGCCCGAGCAGGGGCAGGTGTAACTGCACATGTAGGTGGACGTGGAGGTTCTCGCTGGGGGATTGGAGCATTGGTGCCTGGGGCTGGGTGTCCTGCAGGCACAGAGATCTGATCTTCCCAGGGTGCTGGCCAATACCCAGCTGGCCGGGTGTCTTTGCGAGGGGAAGGCTCAGGTCTCGATCTCCCCTCAGTGGATCCCTGGGTCCTGCACCTGTAGCAACCATCTCCGTAGGGACAGGTCTTGGAGGTGGAGCCTGGTTGAACTTGGGGGCTGGTGCTAGAGGTGTGAGAGAAGAAAAGATTAACCTTGGCCAGCCTTTCCCTGTGCCTCTCTGGAGACAGAATTCTTCCCTGAACTTTCGAGACAATTCCCACTCCAGGAAGTCACAATAGGATGCCTTCTCTGACTGCAGTGTGAAAGACGGGTGGTGTCAGGCCAGCCTTTGCTCCAGGCCCAGCCCCAGCTCTGGGGGACTCCTCCCTGTGTAGCTCAGGCCTGGCCTGCTTCCTCTTCATTCCCAGTTGGGCTGACCCCTCCGTGGGCACGCTCACCTGGAAACTGCACTGGGCCTCATGGGCAGGGGGATGGTGGTCTGACCCCTCCCTTGGGGAGGTGGACAGGGTGACCCCTCATCGGCCAGATCCAGTGGGAAGCTCTGCAGTGACAGTGACCGTCAGCCAGCCGTGCTTGGAGTTTACTGAGCTGGGCCTGGCCAATATGGCTGCTGCTTCTGCACACTCCAACTTCTGCTCCCAGAATGAGCAGAGACACATGTCTGCTCAGACACCCACCCGGGAGGTTGGAGACCCCCCTGAGGGCCTGAAGTCAGCCTGGGTAGCTGGGGCTGCCTGGACTCTCCCCATCCCACCCAGCCTGCTCTCCCCTGGGTTGTGGACACACCTGGCCCACAGGTTTCTGACCCACATCTGCCTGGGGTTGCTTTAGGCCAACACACCCCGAGAAACCCCCATCCACACACACAGGAAAAGGACACAGTGTTCCCACGTGGGATGGGAGAGGTGGCCTGGCCTGGCCTGGGGCTCCCGTGTTACCTTCCTGATCCTTTGGGCAAAGGGCCAGAGGCCTTTTGGGGCGGTGGCGGGGGGCCTGAGCCGGCATCGACTGCGTTCCCACACACTCTGCCTGTGAGCTCTCCTGAGGCCTCAGCCTCTGGGCAGGGGCAAACAGCAGAACATCTTGGCAGCAAGCAATCTGGCTGGGGGCTCCTCTCCACTGTGGAGGCCTGGATACCTGGGTTCCGGGTTCTCTTGGGTTCTGTTGCTGGGAAGTGACATCATTTCCTGGGTTCGTTGCCGAGGTCCCTTACACAAAGCTCCCCAAGGGAACCTCTGGGTCTCTGACTGTTCACCCACCCCCTTAGTCCCTGTGCAGGCACAGTGACACCCACACTTCCCCCCCCCCCCACCACCACCACAGCCTTGGGGAGGCCTGGGTGCAGCCAGGGCTTGAGCTCTAAAGACACAGCAGCTTTCAGTCCAGGCCCCTCCTCCTCATCTGTGATATGGCCCTGGACAAGCCATGTGCCCCTCAGGGTTTCCCCAGTCTCTCCATCTGCAGAGTGGGGGTCATTCTCCCATCTCCTGCCTAGGTCTCTTGGCCTACAAACAGCCCCAGTGCCTGTCTAACCTGTGGGCTGGTATCACATGGAGCTTGTGCACTGAGACTTCACATAGGAAGGATTCAATACAGGGCCGACCTAGCATAGAATGGGGCTGAAACAGGCCTGGATTATGCTCTAGGACCTAGGAAAAGGCACTCCCCTTCCTGCCTATTTTGGGACGCCCCCATTGGGAGGACCCACCGTAAGATTCAGACATCACCCCCTGTGATAACAACCTTCCTTGTCCCCGCGTTCCATTGAGGTTTTGTTTCAATGTCCCTTCTCAGCCTCTAGCAGAGGGTGAGGCTGCCCCTACAATGGCTGCCAGCTCTAAGGCGAGTGCAGAGAAAATGAGAGCAAGCCAGGCAGTCAGACAAGCAAAAAAAAAGTTCATTGGAGGGAAGAGCAAGGGTGACTGGCTCCTAAGGAGAATCAGCGTTCCCCCTTTCTGACGGAGTCCTTCTTATACCCCACCAGTGAAAAATTCTCTGAAGGGATGGTAATGTAGCTGGAGGTCTGGAATCTGGTGGTCTCACAGCTTTGAGAAGACAGTTGCCAGTGAGATAACAGGATGCCATTGCGGCAGTTTGGTCAGTCTCACAGATCACTGTGATTTATTCTTTGTTTACAAGGTCGACCTAATGAGCCATCTTATCAATGAGCCCCCATGTGGGCCCTATCATTCCAGCCTTTTGTTTTAGGATAAGGGCTGAAGGTCAGTCTTCTGTAACTGCTTCCTGTGGGACAGGGGTGTCATGGGGTAAGATAAGAAAAGGCTGCAATGAAGGTCATGGGGATTTGTGTGGGGTTGAAGTTTTTGTTAACCTGAGTAGTTAGAAGTAGCTCTTGGATAGTTTGGTTGGTGAAGGCTTGTAAGCGGTCCTGAAGAAATTTTGAAAAAAGATGCATTCAGCAAAAAAAAAAAGACTGGGAGCTGACTGTGGCCCAGATCATGAACTCCTTATTGCCAAATTCAGACTTAAATTGAAGTGGGGGAAACCACTACACCATTCAGGTATTATCTAAATCAAGTCCCTAATGATTATACAGTGGAAGTGAGAAATAGATTTAAGGGACTAGATCTGATAGCGTGCCTGATGAACTATGGATGGGGGTGAAAAGAATAGAAGTGAAAAGCAAAGGAGAAAAGGAAAGATATACCCATTTGAATGCAGAGTTCCAAAGAATAGCAAGGATCTATCAGAATGTCTTCCAGTGATCAATGCAAAGAAATAGAGGAAAACAATTGAATGGGAAAGACTAGAGATCTCTTCAAGAAAATTAGACCTACCAAGGGAACATTTCATGCAAAGATGGGCTCAGTAAAGGACAGAAATGGTATGGACCTAAGAAGAGGTAGTAAGAATACACAAAAGAACTATACAAAAAAGATGTTCATGACCCAGATAATCATGATGGTGTGATCACTCACCTAGAGCCAGACATCCTGGAATGTGAAGTCAAGTGGGCCTTAGGAAGTATCACTACAAACAAAGCTAGTGGAGGTGATGGAATTCCAGTGGAGCTATTTCAGATCCTAAAAGATGATGCTGTGAAAGTGCTGTACTCAATATATCAGCAAATTTGGAAAACTCAGCAGTGGCCACAGGACTGGAAAAGGTCAGTTTTCATTCCAATCCCAAAGAAAGGCAATGCCAAAGAATGCTCAAACTGCTACATAGTTGTACTCATCTCACACGCTAGTAAAGTAATGCTCAAAATTCTCCAAGCCAGGCTTCAGCAACACGTGAACCATGAACTTCCAGATGTTCCAGCTGGTTTTAGAAAGGGCAGAGGAACCAGAGATCAAATTGCCAACATTCTCTGGATCATCAAAAAACCAAGAGTTCCAGAAAAACATCTATTTCTGATTTATTGATTATGCCAAAGCCTTTGACTGTGTGGACCACAATAAACTTTGGAAAATTGTATAATAGATGGGAATACCAGACCACCTGACCTGCCTCTTGAGAAACCTGTATGCAGGTCAGGAAGCAACAGTTAGAACTGGATATGGAACAACAGACTGGTTCCAAATAGGAAAAGGAGTACGTCAAGGCTGTATATTGTCATCCTCCTTATTTAACTTATATGCAGTGTACATCATGAGAAACGCTGGGCTAGATGAAGCACAAGCTGGAATCAAGATTGCTGGGAGAAATATCAATAACCTCAGATATGCAGATGACACCACCCTTATGGCAGAAAGTGAAGAAGACCTAAAGAGCCTCTTGATGAAAGTGAAAGAGGAGAGTGAAAATGTTGGCTTAAATCTCAACATTCAGAAAACTAAGATCATAGCATACAGTCCCATCACTTCATGGCAAATATATGGGGAAACAGTGGAAACAGTGTCAGACTTTATTTTTGTGGGCTTCAAAATCACTGCAGATGGTGATTTCAGCCATGAAATTTTTTAAAGACGCTTACTCCTTTGAAGAAAAGTTACAACCAACCTAGACAGCGTATTAACAAGCACAGACGTTACTTTGCCAGCAAAAGTCCATCTAGTCAAGGCTATGGTTTTTCCAGTATTCATGTATGGATGTGAGAGTTGGAGTATAAAGAAAGCTGAGCACCAAAGAATTGATGCTTTGGAGCTGTGCTGTTGGAGAAGACTCTTGAGAATCCCTTGGACTGCAAGGAGATCCAACCAGTCCATCCTAAAGGAAATCAGTCCTGAGTGTTCATTAGCAGTACTAATGCTTAGCTGAAACTCCAATATTTTGGCCACCTGATGTGAAGAGCTGACTCATTTGAAAAGACCCTGATGTTGGGAAAAATTGAAGGCAGGAGAGAAAGGGGACGACAGAGGATGAGATGGTTGGATGGCATCATTGACTAATGGACATGTTTGGATAAACTCCGGGGGTTGGTGATGGACAAGGAGGCCTGATGTGCTGCGGTTCATGGGGTCGCAAAGAGTCAGACACAACTGAGTGACGGAACTGAACTCAAAGTTAGAAAAATGGTAAGTAGAAGGAGAGGGCCTAGAAAAGGTAGGACCCAAGGCATCCCATTTCAATTGCTTAACCAGTTTTCCCATGAATGACTGATGTGTTGGCGTCCCCTATTTCTTGCTGCTTCCTTTACAACACCTGATTTATCGATGTAGAAACAGCAGGCTTCCTCCAAAAATAGACATAGGCCTCCTTTTTCTGCTGTGAGGAGTTCTACTCCTCTTCTGTTTTGGAGGACCATGGTTGTTAAGGAATCTAGCTGGTTTTGGATAGTGATAAGGCTGTTAGCTGTTTCTTCTAGGCTGTGATAAGGCTGTTAGCTGTTTCTTCTAGGCTGTCAGTGAGGTCTTTAGAAAGGCTTTGATAGTAATTTAAAGAGGTTGTGAGTCCTACAGTCCCTGTTCCAATCCCAGTGGCTATTCCTAAACTGATTACTAGAGGAATGAATTTAATTGCCCATCTGGGTCAGCTATGAGTTAGTGGGATAGGAAGGGTCTGAGTGTTAGGAGCAATAGACATGTCTGGGGCCAGATATACCAGGGTGCATGTTCCTGTCCTGTTAGTGGGAAGACATAAGTAAGTAGTGGTTCTACATAAGAAGGAGGAGGAAATGGCAACCCACTTCAGTATATTTGCCTAGAGAATCCCATGGACAGTGGAGCCTGGTGGGTTACAGTCCATGGGATCACAAAAAGTCAGAGACAACTGAGTGACTAATACTAATACCACATAAGAAAAATATTCCATGAGTAAGAAGACAACAGCTGAAATCAATAGCAAATAGGAGTCTTTCTGGGAACTTGTTAGTAGTCTCTGAAACTGACAGTGAACTCGCAAGTGTAGCCTCTACAAGAGGAGTATTTACACCACATGCAGAAGGGAGTCTCCCTGAGAAAGTAAGAGAGTGTCCTGCAGTTTCTGAGACATGATAGATCAGCCTGAAGGGAAGGAGAGATGTGAAATGTGATTACAGAGGTGTGGCGGTATAGCTCCTAGTTGGGGGTAAGAATTGTTTATAGAGTTTTGTCTGGAAAAACAGAAAGGAGCCATTTGTTGTAGACGAATGTCAGAAGTGATGGGTGTTAAGGAGCAGTACCCAGGCTAGATCAGTGAGTGGGCTTGGGATCATAAAAGAGGCTTTGAATTTTGAGAGAAGGTCTCTCCCAAGAATAGGAGTGGGGCATTTTGGGAGTATGAGAGAAGAATGAGAAAATGGGCTATCTTGAAGTGTGCAAGGTAGAGACTCGGTTATTCGTGGTGTAGATATGAAACCGTCAACCCCTATAACAGAGACCTGAGATACCTTGGATTTTCTGGAGTAGGCAGGCATAGCGGAGTACGTGGCCCCCGTGTCAATGAGAAAGGAGATCAGCTTACCTGTGTCAACTACAAATTAGCACTTACCAAGAGCATTGCTTTTGAACTGTGGTGTTGGAGAAGACTCTTGAGAGTCCCTTGGACTGCAAGGAGATCCAACCAGTCCATTCTGAAGGAGATAAGCCCTGGGATTTCTTTGGAAAGAATAATGCTAAAGCTAAAACTCCAGTACTTTGGCCACCTCATGCGAAGAGTTGACTCATTGGAAAAGACTCTGATGCTGAGAAGGATTGGGGGCAAGAGGAGAAGGGGACGACAGAGGATGAGATGGCTGGATGGCATCACTGACTCGATAGACGTGAGTCTGAGTGAACTCTGGGAGTTGGTGTTGGACAGGGAGGCCTGGCGTGCTGCGATTCATGGGGTCGCAAAGAGTCGGACACAACTGAGTGACTGATTTGATCTGATCTGATCTGAAGAGCATTGCCAATGACTGAACAACAAAGGTGTTTTCCATCTGCCTGTATGGAGCTTGAGCCCCATGCTGCTATAGCTGTTGACCTTCAACAACTCCTGAGGGAGTTCTGGGTGGAGGGAGGCACTCTGTGCTCCAGGGAATTTGGTGGGACAGGTCTTTAGATAGTTGACAGTTTTTAGGAACAGACTTTAAGATCTCAATCCTTGCATCTCTTCATATCTAGAGAAGCACTAAATCCCTTCGTGGTGGTATCAGATCCTCATGACTAACAAAAAGCCTTTTTTAAAAAGAGTGCTTCATGGTATTGAAGTCCCCCTTCACCAAAACCTTATATATTGTCTTTCCCACACTGCCGCTGAGAGCAGTCTCTCAGAGCTATCTGAGATGCTGCCTCCTGGGCTGCAGTCCTCATTTTGCCCCAAATAAAGCTTAACTCACAGCTCTCAAGTTGTACATCTTTTTTTAGTGGACAGTTATGGTGACCACGAAGGGACCCAGAGAGGACTTCCTTCCTTCGACTGGACTCAACCAGGAACCAGAGCTTTGGTACCAGCAGCGGCACTTTGCACCCATCCGCCTCCTCAGGGAGTGCAGACGAATTTGGGAAAGTCTCTCCTGGTTCTTGAATCTCCCATATGGGTTGAGATTCTGAGTTTTATTCAGTGGTGGAGCAGGTTACCTGCCCCCTCCTAGTAGGAAGATACTAAGGTGGGGCATACTCCCCTTAGTGAAACATCCGGGGCATAGCCACTCACGGTCTAGACACTGACTGGGGCTCGGTTGAAAGATACTGTGGAATTCCCACCCAGTCAAAAGATGCTGGGTAGGGGTGCTGGCTCAAAGATGCCAGGGGAATTGCCCACGCAGTGGAAAGGTACTGGGTAGGGGGGCTTGACTGGGAAAAAAATAAATACCTGGGGCTCGGCTGAAAGATGTCGAGGTCACTTCACTATAGGGGACTGAATGGTCTTGGGTGAGTGGTCAGGTAAGAGGCTGATATGACACTTTTCCTCAATTGGACAGCCATTATAGAATATGACAGAGTAAAAGTGAGGAAAATACACGAGAGCTTTGCTCTGTAGAAAAGGGACAAGACTCCTCCCGGCCAGTTTCGGTTTTCTCCGGTGACTGAGAAGTTTATGGGAGTGGTGGAGGCCTGGTCCTCATACTGTTCAGCAGTCCCATAGGAAACCCACTCATTAATTAAAATACTTGCTCATCTGGGGGTCGCACATAAGGACTGGCCATTCAGCGACTGAGCAGCCACGGTGTTCCTAGATTGCCAGAGGCAGAATCCGAGACGTGTAAGATGAGCTGAAATGACTCTGGGGTGATTCCTGGAGGAGTTAAGCTCACAAGCAGCACATGGGCCCACTACACAAGTTCTCTAGTGATTTTTATCCCTGAAAAATTCAGAGTAAAATGGGAAATAGAATCTCTCAAAAACAGAAATAAAGGGGTGTCAGAAAGCCAGCCTCTGACTAACACTCTAGGTAGCTTCATGTACAGTACATATGGAGCTCATACTTGCAAGTACCTAGTTAATTGGAGAAATTGTACTAAAAGAGATCTCAACCTCAAGTGGCAAAATTGGGGTTCTTTTGATATTCTAAAATTGATATTTTTGCATTCACAGTTAGAAAAGGCCAACTGTGCTTTGACTGGTATCTGCTGCTGCCAAGTCGCTTTAGTCGTGTCCGACTCTGTGCGACCTCAGAGATGGCAGCCCACCAGGCCCCCCCATCCCTGGGATTCTCCAGGCAAGAATACTGGAGTGGGTTGCCATTTCCATCTCCAGTGCATGAAAGTGAAAAGTGAAAGTGAAATTGCTCATTCGTTTCTGACTCTTGGTGACCCCATGGACTGCAGCCTACCAGGCTCCTCCGTCCATGGGATTTTCCAGGCAAGAGTACTGGAGCGGGTTGCCATTGCCTTCTCCGTGACTGGTATCTAGAAGCTTGTAAAACAGAAAATGGTAGAGTAACTTCTTCGCAGAAAATCAACAAGAAATTGCTTGAAACTGTCACGCGAGTGTATGTTCCTCGGTTCTTTGTCTCGTTACAACAAAGATTTAGAGCAACGGACATTAAAGCCCTCTGCGTGTCACAGCTCTTGGGTCTTAGACAAACCATGCTACAGCTCTTAGGCAAATCAGTGTTACAGCTCTATTTATTTAGAAGATAGCAGGAGAGAGAGAGAGAGAGAGAGAAAGAAAAGAGCACATGCACGTGGGAGAGAGAGTCCGTGAGAAAGCGCTTTGGCTTCTCCTTTTATATGTTTTTTCCTCCATCTGGGCCTGCCCTATGCAAATTGGGCTTAGCCGGGAGTGCTGTTTGTTCTGTTTGTTCTGCCTGAAGTCTTCACTCTGGTCCTCGGACCTTCCTTGTCTTTTAGCCACCGCCATTTTGGACTCCTTTTCCCTATTCTACCTACCTAACAAAACTATCAGAATGAAAAAGGCTGCTAGCACTGACTTTGCCAGGTCACAGGTCTAGTGGAACTGGGAAGTCACGTTTGGCATTTATGCCATTTGGTTTTTGCTTTTTGGGGCACTCTTGCCACTTGGCTTTTGATTTGGGGGCATCTCTTTGCTTTTTATTTCATTTGGACTGTGACTCCTGGCTGGTGAAGTTCTGTTTCAGTTTGGTTTTGTTGGTTTGAGTGCACAGACATCTGGTACAAAGTGTTCGAGCTAGTATGTGAATTGCTCACTCTAAGGTTCTACGCCCCACCTGGGAACCCCTTGGGAAATTTTTTAAATGACTGGTCAATCTATAGCTATGATCCAATACCAATAAAAATGGCCTAAAAATATTAGATCTTTATTGACATAGAATAGGAAAATGCACTGAAGTTCTCTCACTTCCAGGACTTCCTCCTGTAATCAACAGCCGGGAGCTGATCAAACTGAGACCCCTACTTCGCCAGAGGGACAATCCCTGCTGGGACCAATCTGCCCTTGTTATCAGGGCCAAGTTAAGCAATATCTGATCTAAATTTCAGTTGTAAAACTATGGTCACAAAAAAAAAAATAAGATTTTTGACAATGTGGTCACAATATTCTTTAGACTCCAGAGGAAGCGTGAAGAAAAAATTATCTCTAAGAATTCTTGCCCTGAGGAAATAACTCCTCCTATACATCTAGACCATATCTAATTCTTGAAACCAAAAGGAACATAAAGGGGAACAAAACCTTTTAAAATCTTACTGCAACCATTTTTTATTCATAACTAAGTTTGGAAAACAAAGCTACAGGATCTCTTGTGTCTGTTTGGATGTATGTATGTCTCAGTATGTGTCTTTGCTTTTTTTGATAATATTGCTGATTGCTGAGGTCAGTTTGTAAATGAACTCTAATCTAAAAAAAAAACGTAAGCGCTTACAAATCAGTAATTCTAAATACAAGAGAAATTAACCTAAATGAATTTCAGGTTCATGTGAAATGGGAAATATTCAGTGTTAAATACCTGATATTAATGTTTAGTTGTTGATCTAAATAATGTAGACATGTCTAGGAGTACTTAACATTAAGCAGAATATTTCCATTGTACCTAGGTTTAATATAAGTTAAATATTATTATATCTGTTACAAGTATGTCAGCAAGGAAATGACCTCCAGTGAAAAGACTTCTAAACAATGTAGATGAGCTATGAGCTTTTAGATAGACTCTATTAAAAATAATTATGCTCTTTAGCAATATGTGTCTAGTCTCTCCAGATTGGGGTAAGTTAGACTCTATTAAAAATAATTATGCTCTCTAGCAATATGTGTCTAGTCTCTCCAGATTGGGGTAAGTTAGACTCTATTAAAAATAATTATGCTCTTTAGCAATATGTGTCTAGTCTCTCCAGATTGGGGTAACTTGTACTTCTAAGGGTTGTGCTAAAATAAGTGTTGGAATTCTATTGAATAGTGGAGTTATTTCCAAATAAAATAAGATTTTGAAACATTTACTACTAAATACTAATTACCTCTTACAGAGAAACTAAAGATATTTGAGATTAAATATAAATGATGCTTGGTGCCATTCTAAAATGTGATTTAAGAAGCTTTGTCAACAAATATCAATGAGGTTTAGAACAACTCAGTCAGATAGGACTATAAGTCATTGTGAAACAATACTATTCAGCTAGCCAAAGTCCCAATAAAGAATTTCAGAACAGATCATTTAAGAGATAAAGAAACTTAAATCTATTGTCAAAGGCAGTTCTTTATCTGAAGAAAAGGTGTCCTCTTAACAGAGAGAAAAGCTAAATTCAAGTGTTTGCACCAGCTTACTTTACTTAAAAGGTAAACTTAGTTACCTTTATTTTAAACTTAGTCCTAACCATATATGTATAAACACACACAAAATTCTTTCCTCATGGTTCAGTTTTCACAAACCTTATCGTACCCATTACCGTGTTCTTCCATCCTAAAAAGTCACCTGGAAGTCAGACTTACTTCCTTTTCCCTTCACAAAATTCTATTCCTCATATCTTCTTTACTGAAAACACACTTCCTACCTCCCTTAAGCAACCAAGAACTGACTTTTATATTAGCATTTTATAGATAAATAAATACCAGTGATGATTTCTAAAACCTTTGTTTTCTTAGAGAACATTTTAGAATGGCACCAAGCATCATTTATATTTAATCTCAAATCTCTTTAGATTTCTAGCCTAATTTTGGGATGCTTCAGAGGGCCCCTGAAACATCCCAAAGAGAGATATTACACTAACTAGGTTAATTTTATATACAGAATTACATGGGAAGTATTGTCAAGTGAGTAGTAAGTCTCAGGTTATATTGTATGGTAATATGTTACTAATATAGATATCCTAGAAACTGTATGGAGTTCCTGAAATTTTGATATGTTTGGGTAAAATGTTATCAGGCATAATTCAGTTACTATCTCAAAATATTGTCATAGCACTAACCAAATTTTGCAAAAAGTGCTTCCTCAAGATTTATGAAAAGAAAAAAAAAAAATTTATGAAAAGGACTTTTGGATAAATACCAGTTTCTGAACTGGAGAAAGATTCTAATGAAAAATCTGCTGACTTCACAAAGGTTAACAAAAGGATTGAATGAACTGGTGAATATGCTTATAACTTTTATGGTTTCTAGTTTTTCAGGTCTAAGAAAAACTTTCCCTTCAAATTAATTATGACAGTAATTTGGTAAAATTATATTTTATAAACAAATTGAAACATTTGTCTTTTCTCTCTATCTGAACCCTCCAGAGATTGGAAACTCTTAGTTTCCAGTAATTTTATCAGATAAGTTAGGAAGGTTATTTCACTAACAGGTACAGAAATCTGAAGGAACTTGAATCTGAGACCTTGAGAAGGGAGGAATTCACTTAGATCTGTCAGGCAAAATCTGTGATAAACGTTTGGCATGACTTTCTAGCCCTGAAAGGTTTTATTTTAAATGGAAATCTGTGATCAATTAAGGTTATATAAATCATCAGGCAAAGTTTATTGCGACCAGACCTATATTACAAACAAGTCTTAATTTGGTTATATTTGGTAAAAATGATGGTGATTTTAGGGAGAAAAAGATGTTTCAATGAATGTCAAATCCCAGTTTGTTAATGGAGGTCTGTATCTACTAAGACTCATTTCCTGGATAGTTCTTTGTTGTTAGGGTATATTAATGTAAAATTTAATTGCATTATTAAAGGACACTCTAGGGTTGTTTCTGAAGCTTATCTTAGTAATCTGTCTTTGGATGACCTGCAATTAAGACTGAAAGAAGACATAGTTTAAGGAACTCTCCAACCTGGATGGATGGACCTTTCTATCAGGTACTCTTAACTAGCTCATGCCCAGTGAAATTGAAGGAAAATTGACTCTTGGGTTAACTCCCACTTCCAAAGGCCCCTAAGCTGGACTGGCCTGTAAAAAGGCCTGCTGACCTCACACTCACCTTAAAACAATGCTCAAACAGAGGAAACTACACTACACTAGGATGAGAAGAAGATGACATCAGAAGTAGACAGCTTGCCCAAGATGCTGATCTGACTTTTATGATCATTTATAATGTTTTCTGGATTCCTTGGACCTGTGCCTATCAATCAAATCTTTTCTATCATGGACACGATTCTATGCTAGTTTAAAACTCAATCCAATTGTTTGATTGTGGCCAATTACCTATGTCTAATACTTCTGGGTTTCCTTGGTGGAGTTCTGTTCTCTAGGGTTACCCACTAGGAATTTATTTTAGATGAGTGTTCAGTCCTGTTCTATCTTCACGATATTGCAAATGGGATTCTCTCACCTGGCCAATTAATAATACCTGCTCTTGGGGATGCTGGCCATAGATATAAGTTTTATCTTAGGGTCATTTTAACTCAATTGGAGTGATAAGCTAAGTCTCAATTAACAAAATTAAACTATCATCTGTGAAAAGGAAAATTTCCACAATTATGGGGTGGATCTACATGGTTAACACCAGGTTATGGTCATTTAAGTTTAAAAGCTCCTCTATGTTGGGAAGGGTTAAGTCATACTAAAAACAATCAACCTGGTAATTATGAGACAAGGCTGGGTGCTTTATGAACTATGTCTCTTATTACCATTAGAGAGAGTGATTGGTATGGAATTCAGTGGATTTGTGGCACTAATTTATGGCCTTCACAGCTACAGGGTTGGATACGAAGGTGTAGCCTGGGATTCCCATGAATTTTACGTCATACACATTAATGAATTAGAGGTAACCCTAGCCAGTCTACCATTGGTATGATCTCAATGGGTCAAAGATCTGTATTCTACTGGTATGATCATTTAGCAGCTTGTGTGTATGTGTGTGTGTGTATGTGTGTGCACCTTCAATGGGGTTGGAGGATGTAATTGACCATATCTAAGCCTTAACATCTTTGATAAGCTTTAAATGAGAGTAACCGGGCTATTAGCCTATTGAATTCTGAGATCTCTATGATGAGAGAGGCAGTGCTACACAACTGCAAGGCCCTTGACACCTAAAAGCATCTCAGGGAGATATCTGTGCTATAATGCAAACTGAATGCTATATTTTCATACCTGGTAAATCCTTTAACACATTTGAATCACATGAAAAATGAGCTTTCTGCTTTAAGTGACCCATTCCCTAATCTGGACTGTCTTTTAAGAAAACTGGTATGGGAGGCTCATGGCTAAAATATTTACTTTTAATTCCACTAGTGTTATTAACTATACCATTTGTATTTTGCTTGTTTCACAAGATTATCACTTCTTATATTACCAAGTGTATGAACCTCCAATGAAAATGATGACTAGATTTGAAGCAGTTGATCAAATGTATAGCTCGATATATGATCAATGATTGTAATAGTGTAACTCTAGGTTTGAAAAGATGCAACGAGAGGGAATACTTTCCTGGGCTATAACTAGAAGACAGGTGTCCAGGGATCTTTGACTATTAAGACCTAGTCCAGTAATAGCACATTGAGTGTCTTATCAACAAAAACCTTCTTCAGAACTGGGAACGAGCCTTCCCAGCAACACGGAACAAAATGGTCATGAAATGCCTGCCAAAGTATGGTCGGATTTATGACCACAAGGGGGCTGTGTCAACTACAGATTGGCATGGACCAAGAGCATTGCCAACGACTAAACAACAAAGGCGAGATTGAACCCCACGCTGCTACAGCTGTTGACCTTCAACAACCCGGTAGAGTGAGGCACTCTGTGCTCCAGGGAATCTGGTGGGACAGGTCTTTAGATAGTTGGATGTTTTTAGGGACAGATTTTATGATTTCAATCCTTGCATCTCCTCATATCTAGAGAAACACTAACTCCCTTCATGGTGATATCAGATCCTCATGACTAACAAAAAACCTTTTGTAAAATGAGTGCTTCATGATACTG
The DNA here is from genome assembly GCF_002263795.3 of Bos taurus. Taxonomy (NCBI): domain Eukaryota; kingdom Metazoa; phylum Chordata; class Mammalia; order Artiodactyla; family Bovidae; genus Bos; species Bos taurus. Next base: position 12,861,692 of record NC_037336.1, read on the forward strand.
AACTCCCCCTTTGGTAAAGAATCTGCCTGCAGTGCAGGAGACATGGGTTCAATTCCTGGGTCGGGAAGATCCCCTGGAGAAGGAAATGGCAGTCGACTCCCAAATTCTTGCCTGGAGAATCTCATGGACAGAGGAACCTGGCGGGCTTCAGTCCATGGGGTCGCAAGAGTCGGACACGACTTAGCAACTAAACTACTACTACTACTACTACTACTTTCCTGAAACCTTATAAATTGTCTTTCCCCCACTGCCCCACTTGAGAGCAGTCTTCTCTCAGACCTATCTGAGATGCTGCCTCCTGGGCTGCAGTCCTCATTTTGCTCCAAATAAAACTTAACTCACAACTCTCAAGTTGTACATCTTCCTTTAGTCGACACCTGCCAGTGCAAAAGTTAGCCTGGGCTCCGTAGAGGTGATGAGAGGGGGCCTGGGGCCCTGGGCACCTCCAGTATTTCAGTGCCGAGCCTGAGGAGGCTGTTCAGAGCTGGGTCAGAGAACTGCTTAGGATCAGGAGGGGATGTCCGGTTCCCTTGAGGGATCCAATGTCCCTTTATGCCACAGCTGGGACACGGACCTGGAGGGGGCCTTGGCTTTAGGCATGAGTGGGCCCAGTGGCCTTCTTTGCCACATTTGAAGCAGGGCCCAGGTCGCTTCCTTTCTTTGTTGGTTGATGGAGGCTTGGAGCCATATAGGGCAGTGGCTAAAAGGTGGCATTTGGCCTGATCTTGTTGGGCCTTCTCTAGCTTTGCATGTCCTTCCTGGTTATTGAAAATCTTAAAGGCTAAATTTCAAAGGTCTCATTGAGGGGTTTCAGGACCTTCTGTCTTTTTTAGTTTCTTTCAGATATTTGGGGACGACTGGCAGATAAAATGGGTGTTAAGGACAATGGTGCCCTCTGCTGAAGTGGGGTCTAGTTTTGCATATTTTTGTAGTGCTTCTGTTAACCTGTCTAGAAATTGTGCTGGGTTTTCATCTAGCCCTTCAGTTATTTCCGAGAGCTTATCAAAGTTGACGGTTTTATGCCTTGCCTTTTGGAAGCCCACAACGAAGCAAGCAACTGTGTGACTACAGGCTGCTCATCCAGGTCTCTGTGCCTGATAATCCCAGTTGGGATCATCGCAGGAACAGCTGTTGCTGTATATATATATATAAGTATGTATGTATGTATATATATAGCAAGCCTGAGAGGCTTGCTATAGTCCTAGGAGAAGAATGGAGGAAAGGATGATGTAAATATCATGCCAGGTTAAGTTGTAAGACTGGGTAAGATGCTTGAATTCTTTTAGATAATTATCAGGGTCCGAGGAGAAGGAGCCAAGATGCTTTTCAATCTGAGATAGATCAAAGAGGGAGAATGGGACATGAACTCAAACAGTGCCTTCTGCCCCAGCTACTTCCCTTAAAGGAAAGAGTGGAGCGCAGAAAGGAGTGGAGTCCTGCGGTGAAGTTTCCTGTTTCAAAGGTGTTCGGGACGGGGTACTGGGGAGGGGATCTAGGGAGATGGGGTAAAGCCTTAGGATCCTCGGGGTAGAGGATGGGGCTGAGGTCTCAGAGCTTATCTCAGGCACAGGCTGGGGAGCTGGTTGGGAGCTGCAGCGGTGGCCTGTGCCTGAGAAGGAGGGAGGGAGGAGGGGGTGTAAGGTGGAGGTTGTGGAACTGGATCTGGAGCTTCTGCAAAGGGATTGGGAGCTATTGGGGGTGGGCTGTGGTCAGAAAGGTCGAAGGAAGAAGGAAAGTCTGAACAGGGAAGGGGAGACATCGTATTTGGAGGATGTGGCCCAGAGTGGATTCACAGAGAGAGGGGTCGAGAGCAAAGAGCAAAGAAAGCCTGAACATAAAGGATTTCTAATCACTTGCCATTGCGGTGGCAGAAGTTATCAAGGTCTGGTAGAGTATCATAATCAAGAGTTCCGTTTTCTTGCCATCGGGACTTGTTACCAAGTCTGTATTGCAGCCGGACGGTGTTAGAATAGTAAATAAGTCTTTTTGGTCTTATCTCCCCTTGGAAGCCCAAGGCTTTTAGGTTACGGAGAAGGCATCCTAGAGGAGTAGGTTTTGAGGGCTGGGATTGAGAATTTCCCATTGCCGCTGAATAGGGAGGTTAGACAAAGGCGAGAGAAAGTGAGAAGAAAGGTCCCAGAGAAAAGGCTTCCGCATTCTCAGGACTCTCTCAGAGTAATAACAGTCTGCTTTGAAATGGGCGTCCCCTATTTCAAAGTCAGACGGAGTACAAGGGCCATGGAAATCCTCCCGCCCAGTGAGAGAGAGAGGATCCCAGAGAATGGGATTTCACTCACTCTTGTAACCTGTGGATGAAAAGTGGGCTGGTGTGTGGATGTCAGTCCAGCAAGGCAAGTGGAGAGTCCCGGCCTGGAGATGGTCTCAGTTTCTCTGCCAGGTCCAAGGGAGGGGACGACCGGAGGTGGGCAAGGAGCCCACCCAGTTGCCATGGATCTTCCTTCCCGGGTTTTGGCACCAAAATGTAAGGCGAGTGCGGAGAAAAAGAGAGCAAGCCGGGCAGTCAGGCAAGAAAAGGTAATTCATTAGAGGGAAAAGAGAGGGTGACGACTGGTTCTTAAGGAGAACCAGCGTTCCCCCTTTCTGACAGAGTCCTTATACCCCACCAATGGGAAATTCTCTGAAGGGATTATCACGTAGCCAGAGGTCTGGAATCTGGTGGTCTCGCAGCTTTGAGAAGACAGGCACCAGTGAGATAACAGGATGCCATTTGGGCAATTTGGACAGTCTCATATTGTCACCCTGCTTATTTAACTTCTGTGCAGAGTACATCATGAGAAACGACTGGAAGAAACACAAGCTGGAATCAAGATTGCCGGGAGAAATATCAATAACCTCAGATATGCAGATGACACCACCCTTATGGCAGAAAGTGAAGAGGATCTCAAAAGCCTCTTGATGAAAGTGAAAGTGGAGAGTGAAAAAGTTGGCTTAAAGCTCAACATTCAGAAAACGAAGATCATGGCATCCGGTCCCACCACTTCATGGGAAATAGATGGGGAAACAGTGGAAACAGTGTCAGACTTTACTTTTTGGGCTCCAAAATCACTGTAGATGGTGACTGCAGCCGTGAAATTAAAAGATGCTTACTCCTTGGAAGGAAAGTTATGACCAACCTAGATAGCATATTCAAAAGCAGAGACATTACTTTGCCAACAAAGGTCCGTCTAGTCAAGGCTATGGTTTTTCCTGTGATCATGTATGGATGTGAGAGTTGGACTGTGAAGAAGGCTGAGCACTGAAGAATTAATTGATGCTTTTGAACCTTGGTGTTGGAGAAGACTCTTGAGAGTCCCTTGGACTGCAAGGAGGTCCAACCAGTCCATTCTGAAGATCAGCCCTGGGTGTTCATAGGAAGGACATGCTAAAGCTGAAACTCCAATACTTTGGCCACCTCATGTGAAGAGTTGACTCATTGGAAAAAACCCTGATGCTTGGAGGGATTGGGGGCAGGAGGAGAAGGGGACGACGAAGATGAGATGGCTGGATGGCATCACTGACTCCATGGACGTGAGTCTGAGTGAATTCCGGGAGTTGGTGGTGGACAGGGAGGCCTGGTGTGCTGCGATTCATGGGGTCGCAGAGTCAGACACGACTGAGCGACTGAACTGAACTGAACTGACAGATCACTGTGATTTATTCCTTGTGAAATCATCATAATGAACCATCTTATCAATGAGATCCCATGTGGGCCTGATCACTTAATAGGCTTGTGCCAAAGTACTGATTCTGAATGTCAGCTCACAAGGCAGCAGCTTGAAAAGTGCATGGGTCATATAAAGGAGAATTCTGGACTAATTTTAGGAAAAGTGCCAAAGAGGCAAGGATTTCCTGGAAATTTCTCTAGGGATGAAATCACTTATTGATGACATTTTAAAAAATCCTACCTGTACCTAGCTGGCCCAGTACTAGCAGGATAGATTTCTGACATTCCCCACTTACCTTGCTAGCACTGCTTGCCTTACTATGTCTCTCTATTCCCTGTGGAACACACATATCCAGCCCAGCCATGCCCACAATGCTCCTCCAAAATGGCTTCCCCCTGAGGGCCTGGATTCCCCCCACAACAGACTCCTTCCCTACCACACACAGTGGTTGGACTCAGCCATGACTCACAACCCCTCAAGGTGGTTCCCACTCCACGTCATCTCCAGCCAGAAGCACATCTGCAACTGTTGAGGTGGGGTTCACACTCGGCTGCACTGGTGGCCAACCAGACCCACCAGCCTGCCCAAAGCAACAATGGTACATCCAACAGGACACCACACTCAGCCTACACAGGAGACACGCTGGATTTCCTGTCTCTGCTGACCTGGAGGAACTGTTCTTCTGAGCCACACAGGAGACACTACATAAGTCCACTCGTTCAACATGGAGACATAGTTCATCTAAGTTCATCTACCTAATATTAATGCCTAGAAACAAAAAAGGCAAAATGAGGAGACAAAAATTTATTACAAATGAACAGCTAAGACATAACCTCAGACAAAGAATTAAACAAAGATGGAGATAAATAATCTACATCAGATGGGTGTAAAGTAATGGTCATAAATATATTTACTTGCTTATATCCTTGCTGGTTCATTGGTTAAGATGTTCCTAACAATGTAGGAACATCAATAAAGGACAGAAATTGTATGGACTTAACAGAAGCAGAAGATATTAAGAAGAGGGGCAAGAATACACAGAAGAACTGTACAAAAAAGAGCTTCACGACCCAGATAATCACCATGGTGTGATCACTCACATAGAGCCAGACATCCTGGAATGTAAAGTCAAGTGGGCCTTAGAAAGCATCACTACGAACAAAGCTAGTGGAGGTGATGGAATTCCAGTTGAGCTATTTCAAATCCTGAAAGATGATGCTGTGAAAGTTCTTCATTCAATATGCCAGCAAATTTGGAAAACTCAGCAGTGGCCACAGGACTGGAAAAGGTCCGTTTTCATTCCAATCCCAAAGAAAGGCAATGCCAAAGAATGCTCAAATTACCGCACAATTGCACTCATCTCACACGCTAGTAAAGTAATGCTCAAAATTCTCCAAGACGGGCTTCAGCAAAACGTGAACCGTGAACTTCCAGATGTTCAAGCTTGTTTTAGAAAAGGCAGTGGAACCAGAGATCAAATTGCCAACATCCGCTGGATCATGGAAAAAGCAAGAGAGTTCCAGAAAACCATCTATTTCTGCTTTATTGACTATGCCAAAGCCTTTGACTGTGTGGATCACAATAAACTGTGGAAAATTCTGAAAGAACTGGGAATACCAGACCACCTGACCTGCCTCTTGAGAAACCTATATGCAGGTCAGGAAGCAACAGTTAAAACTGGACATGGAACAACAGACTGGTTCCAAATAGGAAAAGGAGTATGTCAAGGCTGTATATTGTCACCCTGCTTATTTAACTTCTATGCAGAGTACATCATGAGAAATGCTGGGCTGGAAGAAGCACAAGCTGGAATCAGGATTGCCAGGAGAAATATCAATAACCTCAGATATGCAGATGACACCACCCTTATGGCAGAAAATGAAGAGGAACTAAAAAGCCTCTTGATGAAAGTGAAAGAGAGTGAAAATGTTGGCTTAAAGCTCAACGTTCAGAAAACTAAGATCATGGCATCTGATCCCATTACTTCATGGGAAATAGATGGGGAAACAGTGGAAACAGTGTCAGACTTTACTTTTTTGGGCTCCAAAATCACTGCAGATGGTGACTGCAGCCATGAAATTAAAAGACGCTTACTCCTTGGAAGGAAAGTTATGACCAACCTAGATAGCATATGAAAAGGCAGAGACATAACTTTGCCAACAAAGGTCCGTTTAGTCAAGGCTGTGCTTTCTCCAGTGGTCATGTATGGATGTGAGAGTTGGACTGTGAAGAAAGCTGAGTGCCAAAGAATTGATGCTTTTGAACTGTGGTGTTGGAGAAGACTCTTGAGAGTCCCTTGGACTGCAAGGAGTTCCAACCAGTCCGTCCTAAACGAGATTAGTCCTGGGTGCTCATTGGAAGGACTGATGCTAAAGCTGAAACTCCAATACTTTGGCCACCTCATGTGAAGAGTTGACTCATTGGAAAAGACCCCTATGCTGGGAGGGATTAGGGGCAGAAGGAGAAGGGGACGACAGAGGATGAGATGGCTGGATGGCATCACTGACTCGATGGACGTGAGTTTGAGTAAACTCCGGGAGTTAGTGATGGACAGGGAGGCTTGGCGTGCTGTGATTCATGGGATCACAAAGAGTCAGATATGACTGAGCGACTGAACTGCCCTCAACTAAACTGTTTATACTAGTTTTATGTAAAATAGCCAAAACTTGGTGGGAAAAGCAGTTGTTCAACAAATAAACAATGTATGTCTGACGAACAATGCAGAAGTAGCTTAAAAAAGGAATGAACTGCAGATACCTTTAAAATTCGTGAATATCAAAACATTATGCTTAGAGATCAAAGATGACACAAACAGATGGAGAGATACACCATGTTCTTGGATTAAATGAATCAATATTGTGAAAATGACTCTACTACCCAAAGCAAACTAGAAAGTCAGTGCAGTCCCTGTCAAGTTACCAATGGCATGTTTCACAGAATTACAACAAAATTTTTTACAATTTGTGTGGAAACACAAAAGAACCAAAATAGCCAAAGTCATCTTAAGAATGAGAAATTAATCTGAAACAATTAGCCTCCCTCACTTCAGACTATACCACAAAGCTACAGTAATCAAGACAGTATGGCAGTGGCACAAGAACGGAAATAAAGATCAGTGTAGGCCAAAACATAGAAGAAGACTTTGATGTCTTCCAAAGAAGACATACAGGTGGCCAAAAACCCATAAAAAGATGCTCAGCTCACTAATAGATGCTCACTATTCTGTCAGTACTAGAGAAATGCAAGTCAAAACTACAAATGTGGTATTACTTCACACCAATCACAATTGGCATCATCAAAAAATCTACAAACAATGCAGGAGAGGATATAGAGAAAAGGGAACCCTCTTGTGCTCTTGCTGGGAATGTACATTGATATAGCCACTATGGAGGGCAGTATGGAGATTCCTTAAAAATCTGAAAGTAGGACTACCTTATGACACAGCAATCTAGGTTACCTTAGAAAACCATAATTTGAAAAGACACATGCACCCTACTGTTCATGGGATCACAAGGATTCAGACAGAACTGAGCAACTAAGCACAGAATAATATATATGTGTATATATATATATATATATATATATATATATACACACACACACACACACAAACACATATATAATAGTTAAAAACATAGTTCAGATACACACACACACACACACACACACACACACACATGGAGCCTACTGTTCATGGGGTTGCAAGGAGTCAGACAACGCTGAGCAACTAAGCACAGAATGTATATATATATATATATATATATATATATGGAATCTAGAAAAATCGTACAGATGAATCTATTTACAGAGCATAAATAGAGGTAAGCCATAAAAAATGAACTCGTGGACACAGCAGGGGAGGGAAAGAAGGGGACGAATTGAGAGAGTAGCATTGACATATATACACTACCATGTGTGAAATGCTAGCTAGTGGGAAGCTGCTGAGCAGCACAGGGAGCTCAGCTTGGTGCTCTGGGATGACCTAAAGAGGAAGGAGGGGTGGAGGAGGATCAACAAGGAGGGTGTATATGTACGCATACAAATGATTCACTCATTTTACAGCAGAGACTAACGCAGCTTTGTAAAATAACTATAACCCAGTTAGAAATAAGGAAAAAGAAAGAACAAATAAAAATATGAATATCCAGCACTCCCCTGGTGGTCCAGTGGTGAAGATTCCGTGCTCCCAATACAGGGATCCCAGATTCCTGTACTAGTCAGGGAACTAGATCCCACATGCCACAACTGAGACCCAGAGCAACCAAATAAAAAACTAAATTAAAACATACAAACATCACAGACAGCATAAATAAAATGTTATCCATACATTTCTAATGGACTTTATAAAGAATGGGTACATTTCCTTTTAAGGAAAAGACTTGAACATTAACAGAAATAAATTAAGGAAATTTAAAAACAAAAAGCAACCTAAAACTTACTATGCCAAACAATAAGAGTCAGACACAAAGGAAAAATACATGATCCGATCTGTTTGAAATCCTAGAAAAGTAGATCTAATCTCTGGAGATCAGCATATTATTGGCTGCCTGGTGTTGACTGAAGTGGTTGGGAAAAGGACAAGGGAATATTTGGGGTGATGGATGCATCCTGTATCTATTACATATATAGGTAACCCTCAACCAACACAGGTGTGAACTGCACAGGTCCTCTTACACCTGGATTTTTTTTTTTTTTTTTTTTGATAAATACATTCTGTGACATGACCCATGGTTTTTGAATCCACAGATGTGAAACTGAGGCTACCTAGGGCTGACTGTAAAGTGTACACATAATTTTTGACTACATGGAGGGTCTTAATAATTTTTGCTTTCAAATAACTAAATTTTCTAAAGGGAATGATGCTCAGAGATACAAATTGTTACTTTCATCTCCACCTGCCTACCTCCCATCTTCATGTTGATATCTAAGAGATGCCTCAAGCTCAGGCAAGTCCACAGCCATGACTTGTCACTTACCGTCTGTTCCACCAGGGGTCTCCCCCATAGATGTCACTGCTTCTTGTTTCTCAGGCCCAAACAACAGTGGCATAATTGGCTACTTCCTTTCCACCAACTCCAGATACAAAGATATGAATTGAAGAAAAATAAAGTTGATTCTGTCTTTCAAATGTATCTAGTCTTATCCATATATGAGCACTTGCTTTATTACACTAGTACCAGTCAGCAGTGAAGTGGATTTTCAATGCTTTATTAACTGCCCATGTGCTGCTGCTGCTGCTGCTGCTAAATCGCTGCAGTTGTGTCCGACTCTGTACAACCCCATAGACGGCAGCCCACCAGGCTCCCCCATCCCTGGGATTCTCCAGCAAAGAATACTGGAGTGGGTTGCCATTTCCTTCTCCAACGCATAAAAGTGAAAAGTGAAAATGAAGTGACTCAGTCGTGTCTGACTCTTAGCAAACCCATGGACTGCAGCCTACCAGGCTTCTCCATCCATGGGATTTTCCCGGCAAGAGTACTGGAGTGGGTTGCCATTGCCTTCTCTGAACTGCCCATGTAGATGGAATAAAATCAGTCCAATAAAAGTCAGTTCCAAGTGAACAGTGGTTCTAAATGGGGAGGTAAGTAAACCTGGAAGAAGACATAGGGGAATATCTTCATGATCTCAGGTAGGCAGAAATAGACACAAGTCTTCTTTGTTCATGCTGCATCTCCAGTGTAGATGCCCAGTATTAACAGAAGGAACATAAAGGAAACTTCAACACCTTCTGGAGAAATCTACACACATGCAAGTACTTGAGTCATTGTGAAAATATACAGTGTTCTTAGTGATCAGATTGAATGTGAGAAATGTCACTTATTAGTCTAATATCTAATGCAATCCTAATTAAATAACATTCGGGCTGATTTTCAGGATAAACTGAGTCTAAGCTTCACACAGAATAACTGAGCAAGAATATCTCAGGAAACCCCTGAGGGGAATAAAAATCAGGTCAAGTGATGAGGTGTGATAAGGCCTACCAGGAGATGAGACGGATTTTAAAGCCATGATTATTATCATTTTGTTGAAGAATCCAGGCCACTGTGTAGTACAAGGTGCATTACTGGCTCATGAACCACCACTAAAAATACTGCCAATTATTAAGATTCTGACTTGTTAGGTGCCTCCCAATTCAGAGATCTCAGAAGTGTGAAGACGTGTGCCTTGGACTGGCCTTGATGCATGGATTCTCAGAGAGATGAAGTGAACAATGAAAAAGCCAGAGACAGACACCCAAACATGCATAATTTTAGTAGAAGATTGATAGAATATTTCAGATAGTTGGGAAAAGGGAGATCTTTTCTTGACTGATAGTGAGAAAACTAGGTAGTCATCTAGGAAAAGATATTCTTGTCTCACACTTTATACACAGACACACACACCCTACAGCTGACCCAAAGGTGTGCAACCAAAAGCCAAGAGACAAACAGTTGTGTAGAAGCCAAGGGATAACAATTATTACATCCTCAGACTAGGAAGGCTTTTCCAAATTGTGAAGAGTCTACAAGCCACACAAAACTGATAATCTGACTGCATAAAAATGAAGCCCAGTGGTAAGGCCAATCCTGTCCCAGAACTGAAGTGAAAATCCAAAAGGTAAGATTGGAGGTAGCCTAGCCCCTAGCCCCAACTCATCCTGTTTTTAGAGTCCTCATTCTCCCCAGAACCCCACCCACATGGCTGGTGGTGGTCCAATGTATATGGGACCTCAGTCAGTTCCTAGAAGAAGAGGGTCACTTTCTATAGAAAGCAGGTTGAATGGTATCCTGGAAAGATCTGTGCCCAAGAAACTGTGAAGGGAACTTGTCTGAGAAAAGGGTCTTTGATATCAATAGACTTGTTCCACAAAGGGCTGCTATAAACCATAATTTGTTTAAAAAATTCTTTTTCAAGGGAATGATGTGGGAAGTGCAATAAATCAAGACTCAATAAACCAAGACATGCCTGTGCTTCGTGCAGCCTAGGAGGATGAGTCGGTGCCCCCTACTCAACTGACCTCACAGAACAGGGTCATCCAGTATTGCAACATTGAAACCTCTTGGAGCTGGCCTGTGCTCTGCCTCCCCTGATGTCCTACAAGCTCTTCTGCTTTTAAGGGGCTCTTATAGTAACAGCTCTAATGAGATGAAATTCATATTAACATGCAATTCATCCATTTAGAGCTTATAATTCAGTGGTTTTTATTATATTCAAAAATAGCCATTGCACTATGTAATTTCAGAAACTTTCATCACCTCAAGATGAAAACCAGGGAACTTCCCTGGTGGCCCAGTGGTTGAGAGTTCACCTTGTAATTCAGGGGACTCAGGAACTGGAATCCTACATGCCATGAAGTAACTGGGTCTACGCCCCACAACTACTGAGGCTTGCACACTCTGGAGGCCATGCGACACAACTGGGGTCTGTGCACCACAGCAAGTGGTCTGGCAAAATGCACTGAAGATCCAACATGTAGCAACTAAGACGACGAAACCAAATACTTAAAATTTAAAAAATATATACTTAAGTGTTTAAAATTTTAATATTTTTTCTCACACCATGCACAAAAATAAACTCAAAATGGATGAAAGATCTCAACGTAAGACCAAAAACTATAAAACTCCTAGAGGAGAACATAGGCAAAACACTCTCCTACATACATCACAGCAGGATCCTCTATGACCCACCTCCCAGAATATTGGAAATAAAAGCAAAAATAAACAAATGGGACCTAATTAAACTTAAAAGCTTCTGCACAACAAAGGAAACTATTAGCAAGGTGAAAAGGCAGCCTTCAGAATGGGAGAAAATAATAGCAAATGAAGCAACTGACAAACAACTAATCTCAAAAATATACAAGCAACTCCTACAGCTCAACTCCAGAAAAATAAATGACCCAATCAAAAAATGGGCCAAAGAACTAAACAGACATTTCTCCAAAGAAGACATACAGATGGCTAACAAACACATGAAAAGATGCTCAACATCACTCATTATCAGAGAAATGCAAATCAAAACCACTATGAGGTACCATTTCATGCCAGTCAGAATGGCTGCGATCCAAAAGTCTACAAGCAATAAATGCTGGAGAGGGTGTGGAGAAAAGGGAACCCTCTTACACTGTTGGTGGGAATGCAAACTAGTACAGCCACTATGGAAAACAGTGTGGAGATTCCTTTAAAAACTGGAAATATTTTTATAGAAGATTTTTAAATTCTAAGGTGCTCTACAATTTTCAAAAGGTTCGCACATGATTTCACCTAATCTCCGATATTCCCATAATGTTTTTTCCTCCCCTACCCCTATATTGCTGTCCCCACCAGTATATTTTATAGATATATAAAATCGTGAACTGTGAAAAATAAATGCAAAAAAACACAAATCGATGTAGTGTACCATCATAACAGGGCAGGGTGATCCTTGCCTTCCCTAGTGATTAGCGAGGTGGAACATCTTTAACTTGCTGGACATTTATGTGTCTTTGGAGATATGTCTATTTAACTTCTTTGCACATGTTCTAAACAGGTTGTTTATGTTTGGTTTTAGGAATTCTCAAAGTTAAAGGTATAAATCCATTATAAGATGTGATTTTATCACTCTAGACTTAATGCTGGGGTTGTTCAGCATGGTCAGTGGTCACTATGGACTCAGCCCCTCCTCTGTGTTAACATTCTCTGTCCTCAAAGAAACATGCATGGTTCACTACAGAGAACCCTCTGAGGGCACTTCTGTATACTAGAAACTGGCAAAGGCCAAATGCAAGGAGAAGACACAGAAAAGGAAACCTGCCTCTGGGGTGCTCCACAAATTGCCAAAGCTCTGAAGTCCTTGCTACTTGGGATTTTGAAAAATGCTTCTTAATATGTAAATGGAGAGAGAAGGCCCATTGGGGCTATTGTGCATCCATTGGGAAAGTAAGTTAAATCCCTGCCTCACAAAACACAACCCAAGCATCTAGACACATACTAAGAACCAACACTTGAAAGGAATACTTGACAAATTTTACAGTTATTGATGGGTGAATATTTTTCTTTTTAATTGAGGTATTATGGATTTTTAATGATTTGTTAGTTTAAGGTGTACAGCAAAGTGATTCAGGGATTCAGTGTCTCAGGTGCTTCCTTGGACAAAATTCACTCCATTTGAGGGGCCCCTGGGACATGTCCTCTACTCAGAACAGACAATAATCCTGAAAACACAGAGCAGCACGTGGTGGTGCTCGTGGGTATTTTTTGACTGAATCAACTATTCTGACATGACACACAGAAGAAGCCTAGATGCTAGGAGGGGGCTCTCCAAACCTATCTTCAAATAGGAGGCCTTGCTCCCTTGAATATGGGTGCGTGAAACTGCGCTTGGGTAGGGAAGAGGTGTGTCATGAATACTTTGTCTGCAGAGAACAAAGCGGCGTGTAGAGATGATGCGCAAGCTCATCCCAGGACACTGAGCACATGGACACACTGACTGGATTCTCAGCCCTGGTCTTGGGGCATTGCACTGTCTCCACCCCTGATATATGGTGAGGCGCTCACAGGTGTCCTGGAGAGTATGGTCACCCGACCTGGATCTGTCCAATCGGTGTGTTCCATCCTCCCTGGCCACCGTGATGGGCTCAGGACTGGGGCAGTGACCAATCGGGGCCCAGAGCCGGGACTCATTCTGGAATCAAGGGGAAGAGGAGCTCTCCTGCTGCTGGAAGGGGTGGGGCCGGTGAGGTCAGTCTACAGCAGTAGACTTGGGGCAAGAGGTCGGCCTGGGGCGGTTGGTGACTTCCTGCTCCTGTCAGGGCAGAGGCGCTGGCTTGAGAATGAGGGTGCTGCTGAGCCCAGGGGTTGAGAGCGCTGGTTCCTGCTGTGGTCCCTGAGCTCCACCTGAGACCTGAGGGAAGCCATCTGCTTGTGAGTCCTCCTGCTTATCTGTGAGCTTGTTGGAACCACGCTGGGTTTTTTGTCCATCAGGCTAAGTGGAGACCCTGGAAATGCAAATATGTGGGGTTTGGCTGGCTTCAGGGAAGAAATGACAGATGGCACTGGGAGACTCCAGTCTAATCTGGATTCTGTGATATCTCTTGAAAGTGAAGTGAAAAGTCCTTCAGTCCGACTCTTTGCGACCCCATGGACTATATGATTCATGGAATTCTGCAGGCAAGAATACTTGAATGGGCAGCCTTTCCCTTCTCCAGGGGATCTTCCAAACCCAGGGATCAAACCCAGGTTTCCCACATTCCAGGCAGATTCTTTCCCAGCTGAGCCACAAAGGAGGCCCAAGAATATTGGACTGGGTAGCCTGTCCCTTCTGCAGCGGATCAGGATTCCTGACCCAGGAATTAAATTTGGCTCTTCAGCCATGCAGGAGGATTCTTCACCAGCTGAGGTATCAGGGATGCCCAATATCTCAAGACCAGCTACTAATTGTAGCATTACCCTAAAGAGTCTTCCCAGGATTAAAGTAGCAATCGATGTCCTTATTCTAGAGGACAAAACTGGAGCTCTAAGAAGGTGGTAACTCAGCTAGCAAGGAAGTGTGTACCCAGACAACTCCCCTCCCCAGATCCTGCTGTTAGAACTCAGGGAGGAGCTTGTCCGTGTGACAGGGTCTAAGGTACCCAGCCCACACTGGGTGCTGTGGGGACCTGACTTGGTAACTGCTGTTTGGAAGCTCAGACTCAGAAAAGCAGTTTGCACTAAAGAGAGGAAGGGCACCTCCCTTCATCCACCCCACCACACCCTCCGGGTACTCCCACACCCTGCCCCCTTTCTCTTGCTTTGTGAGGAAATTAGAGTCATGGTCATGTGACCACATTGGCTGTCCACTGTTCACAGGCTACCACTGGAGCTGCTACAGGAGAGGCCCCTTTGCCCCTGAGCACCTCTCTTTCCTTTGCACCATCGGGGCCCTCCTCCACACTTGCACACCAGAGGCCTTTTCTGAGACATTCAGGGACCCTCCCTCAGTTTTCAACAGGTTGTATCCACTGCTGTCCTTTCGATGCCTCCCTTGAAACTCAGCTCATGAGCTCCTTTGCCTGCATCACAGCCCACCTGTCTGACACGGGAGGGACAAAGCTCTGAATCCAAAGCTCAGATCTGACAGCTGGGAATCTGTGTATAAAGGACCTGATTATTCATGCTGTAAAGGCTGTAGTAGGCTCCAGGTGTCCAGAACTAGGGCTTGGGCCAAAGTGACTACAGAGGCGTTTTGATGCCTGGGGAGGCTTCTGTGTATAGTGGGGCTGGGGTGAGTTTCTTGAGGTTCTGAAGGCCCACTGTGTACAGGTTCACAATGCATAGAGAAGAGAAGTTGGAGTCTACCCTGGAGGTGGTTGCAGTTCATGGATGAGCCAGACATGCAGGCAGGTCCCGAAATCACCTGAGCCACCTTCATGAGGGAGTGGTGTGGGGCAGAGGAAGAGACCCAGGTCTGCTCCCTCGTGTGGTACCTGGGGCAGGTTGTCACCAGACTAAACATGTACGTGGTGATGACCATCGCTGCTGTCTGCTAAGGGTTTACACTGGCATGTGTCTTCATCTGAGAGGTCAGGCCGTCTCTAAACTACACTGGCCATGGGCATGGCCTGTCCACCCTCACATGTTTCTTCTCTTCCTTACGGAACATTCATTTCCAAGAGGGTTTTTGGGCCATAGGATGTTGGGTTTTCTCTAGCTTTGTCTCATGAGGAACTCTTTTTGGTCGTTGGTGGTTTTCATTTTCCAGCTGTCTCTTTTGGCTTATTCTGTGAATTTGTTTGTGGAACAGGAAGAGCTCATCATCTCCCTTCTGGCTGAGATTTCACACTTACAACAGCAACGCCTACCTGGAGGTTCTGACCACATTTGCCAAAAGTGCTTCGTTTTGCAGATGACATCTTGAAAGTACCTACGCTGTCTTTTCAGTTACCCAAAGGCTACTTCAAATGAAACAAAAACAAGAATTCTCAAGTTTAGTCTTACAATCTGTGGAGAGTCAGAAAAATCCCCTGGAGAATGGAAAAGCTACCCACTCCAGTATTCTGGCCTATATAATTCCATGGACTGTAAAATTCATGGGGTTGCAAAGAGTCTAACAAGACTAAGCGACTATAACTTTCACTTTCAGTCAGGAAAATATCCAGTTTTCTATCATTTCAGTGATTGGCATTGATTGCAGACACCCAAAGAATGGGAAGAAATGGAGAAAGAAGAAGACTAAATGTTATCAGGTGGGGGAGGGAGAAACGGGGAGTGCTTGACATGAATCCAGGCTTTGCTGGGAAGTGGGGGGCATAGAATGAGAGGGTCCGAATGTACACAAGTGATGGTTACACAGCATTGAGAAGGCATTCACTTCAGTTCAGTTCAGTTCAGTCGCTCAGTCGTGTCCGACTCTTTGCAACCCCATGAATCGCAGCACGCCAGGCCTCCCTGCCCATCACCAACTCCCAGAGTTCACTCAGACTCACATCCATCGAGTCAGTGATGCCATCCAGCCATCTCATCCTCTGTCATCCCCTTCTCCTCCTGCCCCCAATCCCTCCCAGCATCAGGGTCTTTTCCAATGAGTCAACTCTTCACACGAGGTGGCCAAAGTACTGGAGTTTCAGCTTTAGCATCAGTCCTTTCGAAGAAATGCCAGGGCTGATCTCCTTCAGAATGGACTGGTTGGATCTCCTTGCAGTCCAAGGGACTCTCAAGAGTCTTCTCCAACACCACACTTCAAAAACATCAATTCTTCGGCGCTCAGCCTTCTTCACAGTCCAACTCTCACATCCATACATGACCAAAGGAAAACCATAGCCTTGACTAGGCGGACCTTTGTTGGCAAAGTAATGTCTCTGCTTTTGAATATGCTATCTATGTTGGTTATAACTTTCCTTCCAAGGAGTAAG
This sequence comes from Bos taurus, assembly GCF_002263795.3. NCBI lineage: Eukaryota > Metazoa > Chordata > Mammalia > Artiodactyla > Bovidae > Bos > Bos taurus. Next base: position 12,878,201 of record NC_037336.1, read on the forward strand.
TGTCTTTTAATTTCATGGCTGCAGTCACCATCTGCAATGATTTTGGAGCCCCCAAAAAATAAAGTCTGACACTGTTTCCACTGTTTCCCCATCTATTTCCCATGAAGTGATGGGGCAAGATGCCATGATCTTCGTTTTCTGAATGTTGAGCTTTAAGCCAACTTTTTCACTCTCCACTTTCACTTTCATCAAGAGGCTTTTGAGTTCCTCTTCACTTCCTGCCATAAGGGTGGTGTCATCTGCATATCTGAGGTTATTGATATTTCTCCCGGCAATCTTGATTCCAGCTTGTGTTTCTTCCAGTCCAGCGTTTCTCATGATGTACTCTGCATATAAGTTAAATAAGCAGGGTGGCAATATACAGCCTTGATGTACTCCTTTTCCTATTTGGAACCAGTCTGTTGTTCCATGTCCAGTTCTAACTGTTGCTTCCTGACCTGCATACAAATTTCTCAAGAGGCAGGTCAGGTGGTCTGGTATTCCCAACTCTTTCAGAATTTTCCACAGTTTATTGTGATCCACACAGTCAAAGGCTTTGGCATAGTCATAAGCAGAAAGAGATGTTTTTCTGGAACTCTCTTGCTTTTTCGATGATCCAGCAGATATTGGCAATTTGATCTCTGGTTCCTCTGCCTTTTCTAAAACCAGCTTGAACATCTGGAAGTTCACTGTTCACGTATTGCTGAAGCCCATCTTGGAGAACTTTGAGCATTACTTTACTAGCGTGTGAGATGAGTGCAATTGTGCGGTAGTCTGAGCATTCTTTGGCATTGCCTTTCTTTGGGATTGGAATGAAAACTGACCTTTTCCAGTCCTGTGGCCACTGCTGAGTTTTCCAAATTTGCTGGCATATTGAATGAAGAACTTTCACAGCATCATCTTTCAGGATTTGAAATAGCTCAACTGGAATTCCATCACCTCCATTTATTAACAAAAACTTAACAGAAAAAAATACATAAAGCCATAAAAAAAAATCACAAGAAAGCTACACACAAACCAGATGAAAATACGCTCAGGGGAAGGGAACTCAATCTCCCCTGGGTGGGGAGTGAGTTGATGGCGTCCACGGAAGCAGACAGGGATGGAGACTGCAGAGCCAACCGCTCCCCTGGACAAGGTGTTTCCAGAAAGAACTCTGGGTCTCTGTCCAGAGCGGGGGCCCATTCTCCCTGAAGGGGTGGGTCAGTCATCATGGGCATCTGAGTGTTGGGCAGGAGCCAGGGCAGGCTCTCCCTACAGAGGTGGTGACTCATCCCCTGACTCGGGTTCTCCTGCCAAAGCCTGAGCAGGTACAGGTGGAGTTGGATGTTCTCACTGAGCGGGTGGGACATCGGTGCCTGTGGCTTGGGGTCCTGCAGGCACAGAGGTCCGATCTTCTCAGGGTGCTGGCCAGTACCCAGGTGGCCTGATGTCTTTGGGAGGGGAAATCTCAGATCTCGATCTCCCGTCAGTGGATCCCTGGGTTCTGCACCTGGAGTAACCACCTCTGTAGGGGTAGGTCTTGGAAGTGGAGCCTGGTTGAATTTGAAGGCCAGAGCTAGAGCTGGGAGAAAAGAAAAGTTTGCCCACAGGCCAGCCTTGCCATGTGCCTAACTGGACACTCAAACTTCCTAGAGATTCCCAAAGAATATCCAGCATGGGAGTCTTCTCTGCAGTCTATAAGATGGGTGGTGTGAGGCCAGCCTTTGCTCCAGGCCCAGCCCCAGCTCTGGGGGACTCCTCTCTGTGTGACTCAGCACCCCCTCCCCACATACTCACATGCACAGCCCCAGGCTCCTCACCTCTGTGCTCTGCCATGCTGGGCTCCAGGTCCTCCTGCTGTCTCAGAGGCAGGGCTTCTCAGGGCTCTGGTTCAGGAGCCAGATGTGCTGAGCTCTGTGGAAGCCTGAGACTAGTCCCTGGGGTGTGTCCTGAGAATCAGGCCTTCCCCGCTTCCTCTTCATTCCAAGTTGGGCTGACTCCTTGGGCATGCTTACCTGGAGCCTGTGCTGGGCCTCACGGGCAGAGGGGTGGTGGTCCGACCCCTTCCTCGGGGAGGTGGATGGGGTGCCCCCTAATTGACCACATCCAGTGTGAAGCTCTGAAATGACACTGACCGTCAGCCAGCCCTGCTTGGAGTTTACTGAGCTGGGCCTGACCAGTATGGCTGCTGCTTCTGCCCACTCGAACGTCTGTTCCCACAACGAGCAGAGATGAGTGTCTGCTCAGATATGCACCCAGGACGAAGGAGACCCACCTGAGGGCGTGAGGTCAGCGTGGGCAGATGGTGCTGCCTGGACTCTCCCCATCCTGCCCAGCCTGCTCTCCCCTGGGGTGTGGACACAACCAGCCCACAGCCTTCTGACCCATATCTGCCTGGACTTGCTTGAGGCCGACATACCCCTAGAAACCTCCATCCACATCACAGGGAAAGGACTCAGGGCTACCCGGGTGGGATGGGAGAGGGGACCTGGCCTGGCCTGGGGCTACCGTGTTACCTTCCTGTTCCTTTGGGCAAAGGGCCAGAGGCCTCTTGGGGGGACCCTGAGCCAGTGTTGACCGCGTTCCCACACACTCTGCCCGTGAGCTCTCCTGAGGCCCCAGCCTCTGGGCAGGGGCAAACAGCAGAACATCTTGGCAGCAAGCGATCTGGCTGGGGGCTCCTCTCCACTGTGGAGGCCTGGAGACCCGGGTTCCGAGTTCTTTGCGGTTCTGTTGCCGGGAAGTGACATCATTTCCTGGGTTCATTGCTGAATTCCCTTACACAAAGCTCCCCAAGGGAACCTCTGGGTTTCTGACTGTTCACCCACCCCCTTAGGTCATGTGCAGACACAGTGACTACCACTCCACCCACCCCTCAGCCTTGGGAGGCCTGGGTGCTGCCAGGGCCTGAGCTCTGAGGACACAGCTGCTGTCAGACTAGACTCCTCCTTCTCATCTATGATGTGGCCCTGGACAAGCCATGTGCTCCTCAGGGTTTCCCCAGTCTCTCCATCTGCAGAGTAGGGGTCATTCTCCCATCTCCTGCCTAGGTCTCTTGGCCTACAAACAGCTCCAGTGCCTGTCTAACCTGTGGGCTGGTATCACATGGAGCTTGTGCACTGAGACTTCACATAGGAAGGATTCAATACAGGGCCGACCTAGCATAGAATGGGGCTGAAACAGGCCTGGATGGGCTCTAGGACCTAGAAAAAGCCACTCCCCTTCCTGCCTATTTCTTGACCCCGCATTGGGAGGACCAGAAAGTAATATTCAGACATTGCCCGCTCTTATATCAACCTTCCTCGTCCTCCTCTTCCATTGAAATTCTGGTTCAAGTGTCCCATTTCAGCCTCTAGGAGAGGGGGAGGCTGTCCCTACAATTGCTCCCAGCATCCTTGTGTTTTACTCTCATCACCTTGGGTCATTTCCCCCCTTGCAGGGTGAATAGGCACTGTCATTGGTCAAACCTCAAGATAGATTCATGCAAATTCTGTGAAATCTACTTGCCGGGAGCCACAACGGGAAGTCCCACCCATGACAAAGGTCATGCGGAGAAGACCTGACAGGCAAAGGCAGATCAGGACTTGAGGGATTCCCTGGATCTGCTCGAGCATCTACCCCAAAACCAAAATCTGTCTGTCTTACTATTTTGTGCCTTTCACCAACTCTTCTGACATTAACAGGGGCTATCCCCGACCACCTTTCTCTGGAAAAAGTCAACTTATGGCTCTAATTAATAAGTCTCCTGGGCATGAAATGAGTATTTCAATTCAAACCCCTCTGATGGCTTTCTAGCTTGCCTGACCGGTTTATCCAGCCTCTTGCAGCTACGCATGTGATTGTTCACAGCCTCCCAACTGTGAGAGACATGGGAGGCCTAAAACATTCTAAAAATATAGAGCCTTTCAAAGAGTTAAAAACTATTAGAGTAGGGCTGGTGTAAGATTTCATTGTGGAGCCAATGCTTGCTGCCAAGTTCCCATATCCCTTATCCATTGTGCACCTGGGAGTGCATTAGTTAACATAGTCGGAATGTAAGAAAAACAAGTAGTAGCCTTGGAATTAACCACATCAGACCTTTGAGCTAATTGGTTCTTTCTTTGTTGTGACTCACTGCACCTTTGCTCCGTGAGAATGTAACTCTGTTTAACACTTTCTGAGGCTGACATAGATTAGATATATAAAGAAAAAACGCGTCAAGGGAAAATAAGTTTTCTGGTTGAGCAGCCTTTATCAAAAAAGGGTTATAAAATATCCACAGGCCTCCAAGGCCAGAAGATAATGTACACAACATTGTTTATGGGAAAGGTATGCAGAAAAAATCCTGGTTTCGATAAAGACAAAACAGATGTAATGTTTGGGCTGACTCTGTATGACTTTGCATCTTTCATTTCCCTCTATGTACAAGTCAAGGTATAAAAGTTCCTTTTGAAAATAAAGTTATGGACCTCACTCACCAAAGCTTGGTCTCCCCGTGTCATTCTCTCTTTCTTTTTCTTTCTCTCTCTGTTCTTCTTTCAGGATGATTCCTTGGAACACAGGAGCTTCATTGGCTTTCTGTGTAAACCAAGGAAGATCAAGCCCCTTTCTCTCCCCTTTTACTTTCCTTATTGCCAATGCCATCATCCTGAGGGTACCCCTGGATCCTGCTGGGGCTGGACCCCAGCATCTACTCATTTCCTCTCTCCATCGTTCAGTCTGTCTCTCTAGATCTATCTCTTTCTTGACCTTTCTAAATTCAGTTTGTCTCTTCCTCTCTGTGTTTCTCCTGTGGATGCATGCATGCATGTATGCATGTATATTGTTCACTTAGGGTTAGGCTTTAGGGTTTAGTTTAGAGTGAGATAAAGGTTTGGGGTTGGAGTTGGTGTTAAAGGAAGGGATAGGTCTGGTGGTGTTTCTGGGAGACTTAGTGGTGTGAGTTCTTAGCCTATTTTACGTATGAACCCCTTATCAGATATTCCACTTGCAAATATTCTTTAATGTTCAGTTTGCTACCATTTTGATTTGCGAATGCTTAGCTTTTCTGTTGCAAAGCTGTTTAATTGGATGGAAGCCCATTGGTGTACTTTGGTTTCCTGTTTCCTTTACTTAAAGAGACCCATTTTTGGTTCCCCCCACCACATGTTCAGAAGCCCCTGACTTTTAGGAGCCTATGACCCATGCTTATTTCAAAGAGTTTCATAACTTCAGGCTTTGCGTTGATATGTTTCACTGAATCTGAGGTATTATGAGACCAAAAGCCAATGTGATTGTTCAGAGGTAACCATGTAATTTTCCTATGGCCTTTTATTGAAGAAGCCCTTATTCCCATTTGTATATTCTCCCCTCCTTTGTTGTAGATGAATTGACCATAGAAGCTTGGGTTTATTTCTGGACTCTCAACTCTATTCCATGGATCCGGTTTGGTGTGCTTTATTTATTACCAGTACCATGCTGTCTTGATGATCCTAGTGTTGTAGTCTAACTGTCTATCAGGCAGCCTGGTATGTCCATTTCAGGGCTTTTCACCCGATTGTATTGACTATTTTGGCTCCTTTGTGTTTCCATACACATTTTGAAATTCTTTGGTTACAATGCCCTAAGAACATCTGTTGTTATTTTGAGAGGAATAGCATGGACCCTCTGGATTGCCCCACAGCGGGGTTGGGGGTGGGTGACATCATTTTACCAATAGGAATTCTTCTGATCCACGAGAACAGCTAATTTTCCATTGAATTGTGTGGGCTTCACATTCTTTCACCCATCTTGCAGTTCCCTGAGAACAGGTGCTTCCCTCCTGGGATAGATGCACTCCTAGGTATTTCCTTTCAGTGAATGTCATTGTCAGTGGGGTTGATACTTGCCTTCTCATTCTAAGTGTTTGCTGTGAGTGTTAGAAATACAAATGATTTCTCTTCCCCTTCCTCCCTGTCCATCTCTCTGAGCCTCCAGGTAGAACAGGCCATTCAGGGTCACACAGGGCTCAGGGAGTGGAGCTAGACCGTGTTTCTCGGGCCCTCAGTGCTGGGCATCATTTGGTATACTCTCCATGTACCTTCCTTAGCCTGGTGTCCCTTCAGACCTTTCCTTCAGGCTCATTTGTGTTAATGTTCTTTGTGTATTAGGAGACAAATCCTTTATAAGCTCTGTGTATGCAAATATTTGTCTCCCAGTCTGTGATGTGTCCTTTACGTTTTTCATAAGATCTTTACCAGAGTACAAATCTTTGATTTTACAAAGTTCACTGTATTCCTTTGTTATTCTTTGTGTACTGCCTTTTGGTATTGTGTGTGAAGACTCAGAGGTCATGTCAAATTTCTGCTCGATTTCCTTCTGGATTTGTGATACGTTTTGCATGGAAAATATGTCTAGGAATAATTTGAAGTGAATTTGTTGTAAGGTGTCAAGTTTCCATCTACATTCATGTCATTCCCTCTGGTTTCCAAATTCATTGCTCCTAAACTCTTTTGGAGACCTTGTCAGAAAGATGGTGGTTTTTCAGTTAGAATTTCCACACTTTGATGGATTCAGCAGTTCTACCAGCAGGGACGCTGTGTCCAGTGAAAGGCTTCACTTTCAGCACCGACCCCCAGGTCGGGTTGACAGGCCGCTGATCTTACATCTGTGAGCCACAGGCCACAGGCATTCTTGTGTCCCCTTGGCTGTGTGAGCAGCTGAAGGGAGTTTAGTCTCCGCAGGAGCCCACAAGGCTTTCGGCTTTGGACCGCCAAAGGTGAGCAAGAAAGATGATAGGAAAAACTGTGCCAGAAGTGGAGTGGGATCCACCCTGAGGATGGGCATTGATAGTAAAGGGATGCACCTGTGGTGCCTTGATGCATCCTGCACAGTCTTCTCCCAGAGAGAGAGAGAGATGTCTGTGGGTTCTTCTAGGCCCTCTGCTCCCTCTTGTGGTCCTGAAGGCTGGTTGTCACCATACTGAGCACCTAGCGCTGAGATGATGACCACTGCTCTCTGCACTGGTTACCTTTGCCCACATGTACATCCAAGGTGTCAGGCCATCTCTGAGCTACAGTAGCCATGTGCATTGCCTCTCATTGGACCTGCACATGTTTTTTTCTGTTTCCTTACAGAATATTAATTTTCTAGAGCATTTGGGGGCCACAAGGATGTTGGGTCTTTCTCTGGCCTTGTCTTATGAGGGACACTTGTCCCTTTGTTGGTGTGGGTTTATCTTTCCAATTTCCTGCTTGGTTTATTTTTGTGAGTTTGTTTGTGCCAATGGAAGAACTCAGCATTTCCCTTTTGGCTGAGGTGTCACACTTACAACAGCAGTGCCTACCCATCTTTGCCAAAAAGGCTTCATTTTGCAGATGACATCTCAAAACCACCTGCACTGCCCTTTCTGATACCAAAATGCTATTTCAAATGAAATCAAAAGCAAGAGTACCCTAGTCCAGTCTTAAATTATGTGGGCAGTCAGAAAAAGCCACCTTTTCTATGGTTTCATTGGTAGGCGTTTATTGGAGACATCCAGAATACGGGAAGAAACAGAGAAAGAGGAAGGTTACAGGTTGTCAACAGCCTCATATATGCAGATGATACCACTGTAATGGCGGAAGGCAGAGAGGAACTAAAGAGCCTCTTGATGAAGGTGAAAGAGGAGAATGAAAAATCTGGCTTAAAACTCAACATTCAAAAAACTAAGACCATGTCATCTGGTCCCATCTCTTCATAGCAAATAGATGGGGAGAAGTAGGAACAGTGACAGATTTTATTTTCCTGGGTTCCAGAATCACTGTGGATGATGACTGCAGCCATGTAATTTAAATATACTTGCTTCTTGGAAGGAACGCCATAACAAACCTAGACACTGTATTAAAAAGCAGAGACACCACTTTGCTAACAATTGTCCATATAGCAAAGCTATGGTTTTTCCAGTAGTCATACTATATGGATGTGACATTTGGACCATAAAAATGGTTGAGCGCTGAAGAATCGATGCTTTCAAATTATGCTGGAGAAGACTCTTGAGACTTTCTTGAACAGCAAGAAGATTAAACCAGTCTGTACTAAAGGAAATCAGTCCTGAATATTCATTGGAAGGGCTGATGCTGAAGCCAATGCTCCAATACTTTGCCCACCTGATGCGAAGAGCCAGCTCATTGGAAACGACCCAGATGCTTGGAACAATTGAAGGAGACGAGACAAGAGGGGCAGAGGATGAGATGGTCAGGTAGCATCCCTGGCTCAATGGATATGAATTTGAGCAAACTGCAGGAGACAGTGGAGGACAGAGGAGCCTGGCTCGCTGCAGTTCACAGGGTTGCAAAGAGTCAGACACTACTCAGCGACTGAACAACAGCAACGAGTCATTGTCTTGGCTCTTAAAATATGCTTAAGTTTTAGGTTTTAATGTATTTTGTCTTAAATTGTCTTGAGTAGTGTGCAATTGCTAGTATGTTAAAGATTACAACTGTTTGGATATTCTAAACTGATTGACAATATTTTTATTAATCTCAAAAAATTTTGGTAGTGACCTTGGTATTTTTATTTTTAACTATACTAATCATATTAGATGTTGCAAAACATGTTTCAGTAAACTAATATTTACAAATATTTATCTCTATGCTATGAGAAAATATCAGGCATGGCAATATTTTAATTTGAAAACAAGCTAAGAAGTCTATTTTAGATGTGCTACAGATAATTTGTATTCTTTTAAAGCCATGAAAGTAAAATTTTAAAACATTCTGATTTCAACATATTTAAAATATGAATACATTAACGTGTTTTCATACACTTCCATCTTCAGTTCAGTTTAGTCGCTCAGTCATGTCCGACTCTTTGCGACCCCATGAATTGCAGCACGCCAGGCCTCCCTGTCCATCACCAACTCCCAGAGTTCACTCAGACTCACGTCCATCGAGTCAGTGATGCCATCCAGCCATCTCATCCTCTGTCATCCCCTTCTCCTCCTGCCCCCAATCCCTCCCAGCATCAGGGTCTTTTCCAATGAGTCAACTCTTCGCATGAGGTGGCCAAAGCACTGGAGTTTCAGCTTTAACATCATTCCCTCCAAAGAAATCCCAGGGCTGATCTGCTTCAGAATGGACTGGTTGGATCTCCTTGCAGTCTTCTGCAAGTCTCCAAGAGTCTTCTCCAACACCACAGTTCAAAAGCATCAATTCTTCGGCGCTCAGCCTTCTTCACAGTCCAAATTAGGTGGTGGTGTTGTTGTTGTTGTTGTTGTTGTTTTCAGTCACTTTTAAATTCTATGCACATTGTCTGCCCATAGCATATGTTTAGTAAAGATCTTTGCACTAGTGAATAAATGAATAATTCAGTGCCCTTGAGGATCAGGGAGGAAAACTCTCTTCTATGCCACTAGTGAAAATAGACATTTTTATAACCTGACAGAGGGCATGTGAAGAAAAAATAATGACAGCATGTTCATAATTATAAGGGATTATGTGTCTCTCACCAGGCCCACCCTCCGTGTCCCCGTCTCATTCAACTCCCTGGAGTGGAAGGTCCTTGTCACTGATACTTTCCTTTCTTTACACACGTGTTTCCATCTCTGAATCGTGCAGGGTTTCCTCCCATAAGACAACCCTGGGTCTGTAACGGACCCCAGAGCACACATTTCCTCCAAACCAGCCCCTTAAAACCAGCTCCAGCTATAAAATAAGCCTTGTTAATATATTACCTGAATATAAATAATAAACTAGTGAATAAAACAAAAAAAGAAAGACTCATAGATACAGAGAACAAACTAGTGGGAAGAGGGAAGAGGGAGGGGCAGTGTAAGACTGGGGATAAGGAGGTACAAAATTTTATGTTTAAGCTACAAGGAAATATTGTACAGCACAGAGGATATAGCCAATGTTTTATAATAACTATAAACAGAGTCAGTCGCCTCTGACTCTGTGACCCTATGAACTGTAGGCTGCCAGGATCCTCTATCCTTGGGATTCTCCAGGCAAGAACACTGGAGTAAGTTGCCGTTTCCTCCTTCTGGGGATCGTCCTGACCCAAGGATGGAACTTGCATCTCCTGCATCTAATGCATTGAAGGGGCTTCTTTATCCATTGAGCCAGGTCCCATAAATGGAGTATATACTTTTAAAATTGTGAATCAGTGTCTCACAGACTTTATTGTATATCATCTATACTTCAATAAAAAAGATTTTAAATGAAAAAATTTAAACAATAATATAGAAAGTAGAGAGGAAAACACAGGGGAGCTTCCAGAAAAGGAAAGCTCTGTGCTGCTCAGTTCAGTTCAGTCACTCAGTCGTGTCCGATTATTTGTGACCCCATGGACTGCAGCAGGCCAGGCCTCCCTGTCCATCACCAACTCCCAGAGTTTACTCAAACTCATGTCCATCGAGTCGGTGATGCCATCCAGCCATCTCATCATCTGCCGTCCCCTTCTCCTCCCACATTCACTCTTTCCCAGCATCGAGGTCTTTTCCAATGAGTCAGTTTTTTGTATCAAGTGGCCAAAGTATTTGAGTTTCAGCTTCAGCATCAGTCCTTCCAATGAATATTCAGGACTGATTTCCATTAGGATGGACTAGTTGGATCTCCTTGGTGTCCAAAGGACTCTCAAGAGTCTTCCCTAACACCACAGTTCAAAAGCATCAATTCTTTGGTGCTCAGCTTTCTTTATAGTCCAGCTATCACATCCATACATGACTACTGGAAAAATCATAGCTTATACTAGACAGACTTTTGTTGGCAAAGTAATGTCTCTGCTTTTTAACATGCTGTCTAGGTTTCTCATAGCTTTTCTCCCAAAGAGCAAGCATCTTTTAATTTCATGGCTGCAGTCACAATCTGCAATGATTTTGGAACCCAAGAAAATATAGTCTCTCATTGTTTCCATTGTTTATCCATGTATTTGCTGTTAAGTGATGGGACCAGATGCCATGATCTTACTTTTCTGAATGTTGAGTTTTAAGCCAGCTTTTTCACTCTCCTCTCTCACTTTCAACAAGAGGCTGTTTAGTTACTCTTCATTTTCTGCCATAAGGGTGGTGTCATCTGTCATCTGTGTATCTGTGTATCTGAGATTATTGATACTTCTCCCAGCAATATTGATTCTGTGCTGCTGTATAAGAAAATAATGTCCTGGACAAGAGCCCCACAGCCTCTCCTCAGATGCCGTGGCGCCAACAGGGAGATCTCTTTTCCTTCAGACGTGGCCACACGCAGACACTTGTTCCAAAGGCCCTGCGATGCCCCCTCAGTCATCCTGGGGTGGGGGAGGTGGGGGGGGGCGGAATCTCTTGGCCACAGGGAAGAATGGCCTGCAATTAAGTGGACAGGTTGCGCTGGAGCCCTGCACACGGAAGAAAGGGGTGGTTCTTGCGCCACCTGCCAGCCATCTGATGGCAGAGCAGGACGCTCAGAACAGCATTTGGAGAGGGACATGCTCAATATGCCAGCAAATTTGGAAAACTCAGCAGTGGCCACAGGACTGGAAAAGGTCAGTTTTCATTCCAATCCCAAAGAAAGGCAATGCCAAAGAATGCTCAAACTACCGCACAATTGCACTCATCTCACGTGCTAGTAAAGTCATGCTCAAAATTCTCCAAGCCAGGCTTCAGCAATATGTGAACCGTGAACTTCCTGATGTTCAAGCTGGTTTTAGAAAAGGCAGAGGAACCAGAGATCAAATTGCCAACATCCGCTGGATCATGGAAAAAGCAAGAGAGTTCCAGAAAATCATCTATTTCTGCTTTATTGACTATGCCAAAGCGTTTGACTGTGTGGATCACAATAAACTGTGGAAAATTCTTCAAGAGATGGGAAAACCAGACCACCTGATCTGCCTCTTGAGAAATTTGTATGCAGGTCAGGAAGCAACAGTTAGAACTGGACATGGAACAACAGACTGGTTCCAAATAGGAAAAGGAGTACGTCAAGGCTGTATATTGTCAGCCTGTTTATTTAACTTCTATGCAGAGTACATCATGAGAAGTGCTGGACTGGAAGAAACACAAGCTGGAATCAAGATTGCCGGGAGAAATATCAATAACCTCAGATATGCAGATGACACCACCCTTATGGCAGAAAGTGAAGAGGAACTCAAAAGCCTCTTGATGAAAGTGAAAGTGGAGAGTGGAAAGGTTGGCTTAAAGCTCAACATTCAGAAAACGAAGATCGTGGCATCCGGTCCCATCACTTCATGGGAAATAGGTGGGGAAACAGTGTAAACAGTGTCAGACTTTATTTTTTTGGGCTCCAAAATCACTGCAGATGGTGACTGCAGCCATGAAATTAAAAGACGCTTACTCCTTGGAAGGAAAGTTATGACCAATATAGATAGCATATTCAAAAGTAGAGACATTACTTTGCCAACAAAGGTCCATCTAGTCAAGGCTATGGGTTTTCCTGTGGTCATGTATGGATGTGAGAGTTGGACTGTGAAGAAGGCTGAGCGCCGAAGAATTGATGCTTTTGAACTGTGGTGTTGGAGAAGACTCTTGAGAGTCCCTTGGACTGCAAGGAGATCCAACCAGTCCATTCTGAAGGAGATCAGCCCTGGGATTTCTTTGGAAGGAATGATGCTAAAGCTGAAACTCCAGTACTTTGGCCACCTCATGCGAAGAGTTGACTCATTGGCAAAGACTCTGATGCTGGGAGGGATTGGGGGCAGGAGGAGAAGGGGACGACAGAGGATGAGATGGCTGGATGGCATCACTGACTCGATGGACGTGAGTCTGAGTGAACTCTGGGAGTTGGTGATGGACAGGGAGGCCTGGGGTGCTGCGATTCATGAGGTCGCAAAGAGTCAGACACGACTGAGCGACTGATCTGATCTGATGCTCCCCACCCTCCCCCAACCCCGCTTGTCCAGGATTGATAAAATTACTAAATGTATCAATGTCCCAACCTCTCTGCTGATGACACTGGTGATGCCCTGCTCTCATCATGCCTGCTTTCCTGCTGGCATGTGTCTCACCCCTTGGAGCCACAGCTTAGAGAACAAGAGTCATCAGCTTTTTATGCCACCTGAAAAAAATCCCCTCTATTCCGTCCCTAGAAAAGAGCTGCACATTTCCACCATCAGATTCTCCACTGGATCATTAACCTGATTATAGAAATGGCCATCGGATACATGAAATGGTGCTCAGCATCACTAACCATCAGGGAAATGCAAATCAAAACCCTACTGAGAGATCACCTTACACCCCTTACAATAGCTGTCATAAAAATGATCAGAAATAAATACTAGCAGTAACCTGCAGCAAAGGGAACCCTCTTGCAGTGTTGGTAGGGATGTAAATTGCTGCAATTGCTATAGAAAACAGTCAAAATATTAAAAACATAGCTCAGAAGCATCAGTGAAGATGGCGGAGGAATAGGACGGGGAGACCACTTTCTCCCCCACAAATTCATCAAAAGAACATTTAAACGCTGAATAAATTCCACAGAACAACTTCTGAATGCCGGCAGAGGACATCAGTCACCCAGAAAAGCAGCCCATTGTCTTCAAAAGGAGGTAGGAAAAGATATAAAAGACAAAAAAAGAGACAAAAGAGGGGGGGATGGAGCTCCATCCCGGGAAGGGAGTCTTAAAAAGAGAGAAGTTTCCAAACACCAGGAAACACTCTCACTGCCGAGTCTGCGGTGAGCCTTGGAAGCACAGACGGCAACATAACTGGGAGGGAAAATAAATAAATAATTAAAACCCACAGATTACATGCCCAATGGTAACTCCCCCAGCAGAGAAGCAGCGCAGACGCCTGCACCCACCACTAGCAAGCAGGGGCTGGGCAGGGAGGGCGCGGGCTGCAGAGTAAGGACCAGGCCTGAATGCCCCGAGGGCAATCTGAGGGAACTAACTTGGGCTAGCAAACCAGACTTTGGGATAGCTACCATGGGAAAACCTCTAACTTAAGACACCGCCAGGCACGCTCACAGAACAAAGAACTGTACAGAGGTAGTCAGCTGCAGACCATCCCCCTCTGGTGACAGGCAGCCAAAGCCAGAAGGGGACAATCGCAGCCCCAGAGAGACATTATCTACCAAACTGCAAGCAGGCTTCTTTGCTAACAAAGACTACTTGGGGTTCTGGACAGTCAATATCTGCCTGATAAGGTGCACTGGTTGTACACCCAGAAAACCAAGCAGCAGGGACAGGGGAGGTGATAAGTCGCAGCGACTGCACTTGCCAAACACTTCATCACCTGAGCTGCTCGGACCTGGGAAGGGCACAAAACTCAGGCCCAACCGTGTTTGTGCCTCTGAGGACTTCCTGAGTGCCTGAACCTGAGCGGCTTAGACCTGGGAGGTGCATGCAGCCCAGGGCTGGCCTCGGACAGTTCCCAGCAGAGCAACATAGAGCCTGAGAAGTGTGGGCAGGAAGGGCACACAGGCCGTGAGTGGGGGCAGACCCACTGTGGCTGAGACACTGCGAGCACACTCCAGTGTTATTTGTTTGCAGCGTCCCTACGTCCCTATAGTGTGACTGAACAAGTGAGCCTAAAAAAGTGTCCACCACTGCCCCCCTTGTGTCAGGGCGGAAATCAGACACTCAAGAGACCAGCAAACAGAAGAAGCCAAAACAGGGGGAACCGCCTTGAAAGTGACAGGTGCATTAGATTAAAACCCTGTAGTTAGTACCAACTACATAGGAAGGGGCCTATAGATCTTGACAAATATAAGCCGGACCAAGGAACTATCTGAAAATAAACTGACCCCACACTTCCCACAACAACACCAGAGAAAGTCCTAGATGTATTTTTACTATTTTTATGATCATTCTTTTTTTTTTTAATTTTTAAGTCCTCTATTACTCCTTTAATTTTCATTTTTATAACCTATTACTTTGAAAAAAAAAATACCCTATTTTTTAAAGCAAACTTCATATATATATATATATATATTTTTTTTTTTAATAATTTTTGTGACTTTTTTCTTTTTTTTAATGTTGTATTTTTGAAAATCCAACCTCTACTCTAGATTTTTAATCTTTGCTTTTTGGTATTTGTTATCAATTTTGTACCTTTAAGAACCCAATCTTCAGTACCCATTTTTACTTGGGAGTGAGATTGCTGGCTTGACTGCTCTCTCCCCCTTTAGACTCTCCTTTTTCTCCACCAGGTCACCTCTATCTCCTCCCTCCCCCTTCTCTTCTCTACCCAACTTGTGAATCTCTTTGTGTGTTCCACTGGCTGAATTGGTCTCTCTCCTTTTGATTCCTCTCTTTATCCTCCTGGCCACATCTGTCTCCTTCCTTGCCGGGGCCAGCACGGGAGCTCCCACACATGACAAGGTCATGTGGGAGAGCACTGACGGGCAAGGCGAGTCAGGGCTCGAGGGGCCCCCTGGATCTGCCTCAGCGTCTACCCCACACCCAGAATCTGTCTGTTTTACTATTTTATGACTTTTACCAACTCCTCTGACATTAATGGGGGGTTATCCCCGACCACCTTTCTCTGAAGAAAATTAACTTAGAGCTCTAGTTAATAAGTCTCCTGGGCATAATAGGAGTGTTTCAATTCAAACCCCTCTGATGACTTTCTAGCTTGCCTGACAGGTTTGTTCAGATTCCTGCAGCTACACATGTGATTGTTCACAGCCTCCCAACCACGAGAGGCACGGGAAGCTTAAGATATTCTAACCATGCAGAGCTTCTCAGAGAGTTAAAATTGTTAGAATAGAACTAGTAGAGGATTTCTTTGTTGAGCTAATGCTTGCTGCCAAGTTTCCATATCCCTTACCTACTGTGTCCCTGGGAGTGTATTGATTAATATAGTTGGTATATAGAAATGTAAGTAGTGGCTTTAATGTTTGTAACCTTGGACCCTTGAGTTAATTCTTTTCTTGTTATAGCCCACCACTTTTGCCCTATAGGAATGCAACTTTATCTAATGCTTTCAGAGGGTGGCACCTGACTTTAGAATAATCACCTTTAGAGAAAAATAAGTTTTCTGAAGAAAGGGTCATAAAATGTTAACAGGCCTCCTGGCCAGAAGATGATGTAAATCACCTAAAGCTTTTGCATATGATAAATTTGCAGGAAGAAAACCTGGCTTCGATAAGGATCAAGGACTGCTGACCTTGCATGACTCTACCCCACCCCCCATTATCCTCTATGCACAACTTAAGGTATAAAAACTACTTTGGGAAATAAAGTGCGGGCCTTGCTCATCAGGCTTGGTCTCCCCGTGTCATTCTTTCTTGTTTCCTTTTCTCTCCTTTTCTTCTCTGTTCTTCCTTCAGGACAAATAATTGGAGCACGGGGGCCCTCTGAGACCACTTATTTGCCCGGGCTTCTAAGACCCACTCGAGAAGGTGCCCAAGGTGGGGCACCTTCCGCTATTCGAGAGGGCGCCTGCGGCCTCCGTGGTCAGTGCAAACTTGGTGTCACAGGTTTTATTGGCTTTCCGCGTAAACCAGTTATACTGAGCCTCTGATCTTTCTCCTTTTATCTATCCTTTTAATCGCCAATGCCGTCCTCCCGAGGGAATCCCTGGATCCAACCGGGGCTGAACCCCGGCAAGTGGCGCCCGAACCAGGCTCCCAGTAAGGTAAGCCCCCAGTTGTGGAGTTTTCGGATGGCTAGGACCCCACTCAGGGTGCCCAGGACCCATCTGCAGAAAATAAGTAGAGTAAAGAGGAGTGGGAAGTAGTGAAATCTTTTCAAAGGGAAAAGTAGAAAAGATAGTAGATTTTCTGACATGGGTAACACTGAAACTAAAGAACGGCAACTCTTTGTATAAGTAATCTTGAAACTGTTAAGTAAAAGAGGAATTAAGGTTAAGAAAACTAATATTCAATCTTTTTTTTACATTTGTACAAGAGCAATGTCCTTGGTTTCCACAAGAGGGCACTGTTAACCTAGATATCTGGGAAAAAGTAGGGAAACAACTAAAAACTTACTGCGCTCAGCACGGCCCAGAGAAAATCCCTACTAACACATTATCTCTGTGGAATATGATTAGAGATGCTTTAGATCCAGCTCTTGAATCTGAAAAGGTACCTTTTAAAAGAGGAAAGTAAAGATGAAAAAGTACCTGTTAAAAAGGAAAGTGAGTCTGAAAAGGTACCTATTGAAAAAGACAGTGAAAATGAAACGGTACCTGATAAAAAGCAAAGTGAAAATAAAGAGCCTATACATACCTATCAAGAATTAAGGGCTGTGTTAGCTGCCATGAAAACCAATAGTTATAAAGATGAAAAGAAAGATCAACTTTCCCCTCAGGATGAAAAAGCTTTAGAGGAGGCAGCAGCTCAATATCATTCTGACGAGGATTGGCCTCTTTTAGCAAAAAATCCTCCTAAAGGTTTAAGAGAAACATCTCCATCCGCTTAGACCATCCGCTCCTAAGAGCTTGACAGAAATATCTCCAATTACACCATCCACTCCTATGAGCCGGAGGGAAACATCCCCAATCAGACCATCCTTAAGATTTAAAACAGACAGAGGATCCCCGGAGCAGGAGAGGAAAAACAGGGAATGCTTCGGTCCCCACTTGCCCCCTCCCCCCTATAAAGGTGACAGGTCTCCACTAGAACTTCCCCAGAGAAGGGTCCTCTCTAGCCCTGAAGATGAATTTGATCCCCACCTTGAAGCTTGTTTTCCAGTAATGTTTCATAAAATAAATGGACAACAGGTCCCTTTCTGGGAACCTTTTCCAATGAAATTTGTTAAAGAACTCAAACAGGCTTGTGCCTTATATGGGGCTGCAGCCCCATATACTTTAACATTATTAGAAGCCTTGGCGGTCAGATGGCTGACGCCTCATGATTGGAAAACAGTTGCCAAGGCTTGTCTATCTGGAGGGCAACTTAAACTTTGGAAAGCTGAATATGAGGACCTTGTCCAAAAGCAGGCTAGCACTAACCTCAAACGTGGCAGAAACGACATTGTAAAAGAGAAATTGGTAGGAACTGGTGATTATGCAGCACTCGAGGATCAGATGAAGCTAGGCAAAGAAATTTTACAACTAGTATCACTCTGTGCCCTTGGAGCCTGACGATTATTGCCTCAAGAAAAGGAACCAACCTCTTCCTTTTCAAACATTAAACAAAAACCAGAAGAATCATATGAGGACTTTGTATCACTACTTACAGAGGCAATCAACAGAGTAATTTCTAGTACGGAGGTATCTGAAATACTGATAAAACAACTGGCATTTGAAAATGCTAACTCTACCTGCCAGGCTATCCTACACCCTATAAGAAAATCTGGGCAAGTAGGAGATTTCATCAGGCAATGCGTAGACGCAGGACCAGCAATGATGCAGGGTGTTGCCATAGCAGCGGCCGTAAAAGGAGATTCTTATCAACAAGCAGTTCAATCGTTTCTTACAGGCAAAAATTCCAGCAATCAAGGCCGGAATGCTGGCTTGTCCAAAGCCTGCTTTTCTTGTGGCCAGGAGGGGCACTTTACTCACGCCTGCCCCCAAAGAACAGCTAATTCTTCTCGGCCAAACCCTGCCTCCACGACTATGACTCCTAATCTCCCTAAGTCACCTGTCCTCGTTGTCAGAAGGGATATCACTGGGCAAAAGATCACATAAAAATGGAACCTTGCTAGTTCCTGACAAGCAGTCAAGAAACAGGTTGAAGGGCCAGCCTCAGGCCCCTATAACGATTGGGGCAACGACAATGAACCCATTCATACCCTTCGTCCCATCACAGAGCTCATCAGAGCAACCCCAGGCAGCGCAGGACTGGACCTCAGTTCCACCACCTCAACAATATTAACACCAGATAGTCCCACTATAAAAATCCCCTACAGGGGTTAAAGGCCCATTACCAACAGGCTTGGTGGGAATTATATTAGGCAGAAGCTCTTTAGCCATGCAAGGACTTACAATTATCCCTGGAGTAATTGATTCAGATTATACAGGAGAAATTCAAATAATGATTTCACCCCCAACTAAAACTATACAAATTTATAAAGGACAAAGAATAGCTCAACTTTTACTTTTACCTTATCACACTGCCATAGGGCACATTGCTACTCAAAGTGAGAGACAAGAGAGAGGATTTGGGTCCAGTGATATGGTCTTTTGGGTGACAGAGATTACTCAGAAATGCCCTATGAAAATTATCTTGGTTTGTGGCAAGTCTATTGTAGGGCTGTTAGATACAGAAGCAGATGTTTCCTGTATTGCTGGAAAGGACTGGCCCAGCTCCTGACCAACACATACTACTGAAAATGAATTAGTGGGAATAGGGAGAGCCCCCGCAGTAGTTAAAAGCACAAAAATGTTGGATTGGCGATTTGAAAATACCTGTGGAACTTTCCAACCCTATGTAGTTCCTTCACTCCCCTTTACCCTATGGGGGAGGGACATACTGTCTCAAATGGGAGTGCTGCTTTTTAGCGTGATGAAAAGGTGACCTCCCAAATGCTCCATATGGGCTATGATCCATCAAAAGGATTAGGTAAACAACAGGAAGGAATAATTGAGCCAATTTGCTCAACTCCTCGACAACTACGTGCTGGATTGGGGTATCCAAATTTATAATGGAGACCATTGTTTTTGCTGCCAACCCCATTACATGGAAATCTCAGGACCCAGTGTGGGTAGGACAATGGCCTCTGCCGCAGGAAAAATTACTGGCAGCTAAAATGTTAATCTCTGAACAACTACAATTGGGACATATTGAACCCTCCAATAGCCCCTAGAACACTCCTATTTTTGTCATTAAGAAAAAATCTGGCAAGTGGTGACTTTTACAAGATCTAAGAGCTATTAATGCCACTATGGAAGATATGGGGGCCTTACAACCTGGGCTTCCTTCCCCAGTAGCCATTCCAAAAGGACATAATATCATTGTGATTGATTTACAAGACTGTTTTTTCACCATTCCCTCAAGCACTGAAGACAAAAAGCAATTTGCCTTTAGTTTGCCATCAGAGAATTTTAAACAGCCTTATTTAAGGTTTCAATGCAAAGTGTTACCCCAGGGAATGAAAAATAGCCCTACTTTATGTCAAAAATTTGTCAATGCCGCTATAGAAGATATTAGGGCTAAATATAAACAAGTATATATGATTCATTATATGGATGATATTTTAGTAGCTCATCCAGATAGAGCTCATTTGCAAACTGTTCTCCAAGATTTGACTCAGGCACTGTCAGCCAGAGACTTAAAAATTGCCCCAGAGAAAATTCAAATCAATCCACCTATAACTTATTTGGGAAGGGTTATAAACTCTGAAACAGTGACTCATGAGCTGATACAACTAAGAAAGGACCATCTTGTTACTTTAAATGATTATCAGAAACTTTTCAGATCAGATCAGTCACTCAGTCGTGTCCAACTCTTTGTGACCCCATGAATCGCAGCACCCCAGGCCTCCCTGTCCATCACCAACTCCAGAGTTCACTCAAACTCACGTCCATCAAGTCAGTGATGCCATCCAACCATCTCATCCTCTGTCATCCCCTTCTCCTCTTGCCCCTAACCCCTCCCAGCATCAGAGTCTTTTCCAATGAGTCAACTCTTCGCATGAGGTGGCCAAAGTACTGGAGTTTCAGCTTTAGCATCATTCCTTCCAAAGAAATCCCAGGGCTGATCTCCTTCAGAATGGACTGGTTGGATCTCCTTGCAGTCCAAGAGACTCTCAAGAGTCTTCTCCAACACCACAGTTCAAAAGCATCAATTCTTCGGCGCTCAGCCTTCTTTGCAGTCCAACTCTCACATCCATACATGACCACAGGAAAAACCATAGCCTTGACTAGACGGACCTTTGTTGGCAAAGTAATGTCTCTGCTTTTCCATATGCTATCTAGGTTGGTCATAACTTTCTTTCCAAGGAGTAAGCATCTTTTAATTTCATGGCTGCAGTCACCATCTGCAGTGATTTTGGAGCCCAGGAAAATAAAGTCTGACACTGTTTCCACTGTTTCCCCACCTATTTCCCATGAAGTGGTGGGACCGGATGCCATGATCTTCATTTTCTGAATGTTGAGCTTTAAGCCAACTTTTTCACTCTCCACTTTCACTTTCATCAAGAGGCTTTTGAGTTCCTCTTCACTTTCTGCCATAAGGGTGGTGTCATCTGCATATCTGAGGTTATTGATATTTCTGCCGGCAATCTTGATTCCAGCTTGTGTTTCTTCCAGTCCAGCGTTTCTCATGATGTACTCTGCATAGAAGTTAAATAAGCAGGGTGACAATATACAGCCTTGGTGTACTCCTTTTCCTATTTGGAACCAATCTGTTGTTCCATGTCCAGTTCTAACTGTTGCTTCCTGACCTGCATACAAATTTCTCAAGAGAAACTTTTAGGTGATATTAACTAGATAAGGCCCTATTTAAAATTAACCACTGCTGAGGTAAAACCTGTCTTTAACATTCTATGTGGGGATCCTGATCCAATTTCAAAAAGGCAATTAACTGCTGAGGTTCGGGAAGCCCTAGACAAAGTAGAAAAGGCTTTATCTGATAGCTATGTAAAAAGAATTGAATTAGCAACTGCCTGGCAATTCCTTTGCCTGGCTACCCCAACTGTACTGACGACGGGAGTCTTATGGCAAAACGGCCCCTTAGAGTGGATCCATCTTCCCGCTCAAGCTAAAAAGGTAGTGGCTTCTTATCCAGGTTTAGTGGCTACTTTAATATTAAAGGCGAGAAAACGAAGTATTGAGTTATTTGGTAAAAAGCCATCAGAAATTGTAATTCCATATAATAAAGAACAGCTTGATGCTCTTCTAATGTTTGATGAAAATTGGCAAATTTCTATAGGAAATTATGTCGGTCAAATTTTACATCAATTACCTTCACATATTTTGCTAAATTTTATATCTAGACATCCAGTTATTTTCCCTGTTAGGTGTAAATACTCCCCCATTCCAGACGCTCAAATGGTTTTTACTGATGGTCAGCTAACAGCAGAGCTTCTATAGTTACAAGAGATCAGCATAAGGTTTTACAAACACAGGAGACTTCAGCCCAAAGAGCTGAACTCACAGCTGTTATTAAAGGCTTTTGTTATGTTTGCAGAGGAGGAATTTAACCTTTACTCTGACTCTCAGTATGTGGTCAGGCTGTTTCCACACATTGAGACTGCGGTTCTTCCCGAGAACAAAACTGCAATATTTCACTTGTTAACTAAATTACAGCAGCAAATTTGGAAACGAAACCGAGCATATTTTATTGGCTCATTCTGGATTGCCTGGACCTTTAAATGCCTTAAATGATCTGGCAGATTCACTAACTAAGGTCACGGTGGCTTCTGCTTTTGAAGAAGCCCGAGCTTCTCATTCACTTCACCATCAAAATGTTACTGCATTAAGATATCAGTTTCAGATTCCTCGAGAATCTGCTCAGGAGATTGTTCGTTTCTGCTCTCACTGTCCCACTGCTGTAAATAATTTACCTATGGGAGTTAACCCTCGCGGTCTCAGACCTAATGTACTTTGGCAGATGGATGTAACTCATGTCTCCTCCTTTGGAAAATTGTCTTTTGTTTATGTAACCGTAGATACTTTTTCTCATGTCATTATTGCAACTGCTCGCACTGGAGAGGCATATAAGATGTAGTACAACATCTCTTTACTTGTTTTTCATATTTGGGTTTGCCAAAAGCTTTAAAAACTGATAATGCCCCTGCTTATACTTATACTTCTAAGTCTTTCCAAGAGTTTTGTATAAAGTTTCATATAAAACATAACACAGGCATCCCCTATAACCCACAGGGAAAAGCTATAGTAGAAAGAGCACATCAAACATTAAAAATACAAATTCAAAAATTACAAGAAGGGGAATTTAAGTATAGTTCCCCCACCAGATCCTGCAGCATGCTCTCTTTGTAATAAATAACCTGAGTGTTGATTCATCTGGAGCCACTGCAATGCTTCACCATTGGTGCCCAGAACCACAGAATAAAAAGCCATTGAAGTGGAAGGACCTCCTCTTTGGACGATGGAGGGGTCCCGACCCATTATTAACTAGCGGCCGACGATATGCTTGTTTTTCCACAAGACGCAGGTTTTCCAATTTGGATCCCGGACAGACTGATTTGTCATGTCGCAGCCCCCCAGACACATGGTCCGCCCATTGCCTCGACCACAAAAAAGGAAGGGGCCTCCTCTACCTCCACTCCCTCTACCAATACAGGAAGTCCAGCTGACCTCTAGACAAATGACACCAGATATCCCGGATAAATAGGAAGAGGAACCACCCACCAGACAGATGTCACAACTCGGTATAAAAGATATTGTTCCCCCTAATTCTTTACCCCGCAGGAGACCACCGGGACGCCCAGCTCATACAACTCAACAAGCCTCCATACCCACCTGGGGACAGATTAAGATGCTCTGTCACCAGGCACATATGATATCTTCTCCGCAGGGCTCTTCAACTTCCCTTGAGAGAGTGTTTATTGCTATGCTTGCCTTGCTATCTTGCCAGGTAAGCGCCTCCTCTCCTGCTCCAGAAAATTATTGGGCATATTTCCCAAATCCTCTGACCTTCCAAGTAGTTACTTGGAACAGTGACCCTATACGGGTCCACACAAACCAGCCTCATCTTTTGGGAGGATCATATGCTTCCTGTACAAAGGATCAATACCCTATTAATTTCAATTATACCTTTAGGGGATTAACAGACGACCTTCCTGTTTGTTTTAACTTCCCCTTTGGTAATAGAGGAAGCTTTATTACTCTTACCAAAGAAGGATGTTTGGGAGCCTCTAAAAAGGCAATTCTGACAGATTCCCCATCCTTAAGATATCGGTCAGTTTGGATATTACAGGCTCATATGCCCGGGGTTCTTGACCCCTATAAATCCCTGCTTTTCAAATCTCCACCAGAATATCCAAATTGTAATAACGTTGCCCCTTCAGATGTCATATGGAACACCATAGATGGTCACTTAGGGTATCCGATTTGGAAATCTTGTACTTATAATTTGAGAATTGATTACAGAATACTGGGAGGAGGAAATTATACAATTCAGGACTGGAGCAACCCAAATCCAGGTCAGGACCCAAAGTCCAATGATGAATTTACCGGTAAATTTGATCAATTGGAAAGAATATTCAGTTCCTTGGCCACTAGCCGCCACTAGATGGCATCATAATCAATTTGTTCCTCCAATGTTGTCCTATACAGCTAAGGGCAGAACCTATTAGCAACCAGAAATTTGGAGAGCCCTTGCCACTACTGCCCCTATTACTTTAACCTGGCCAGAAAATAATTCTATTTACTCTATTTTAGCTTGTCTATCCTCTCCTTGTTTTTCTCTTCACTAATGACTCCAAAAGACTTAATATACAAATGAATTACTCAGGTGGACCTCATATAGTGTCTTGTGAACAATGTATGCTCTCATCCTGTTTGACCCCCCAATATAATGTTTGCTCTTTTGTTGTGTTACAACGTCCACCCTATCTTATGGTGCCTGTAACTGTAACCACACACTGGTATGATAATTATGGTCTTGCTGTATCACAACAACTACAAGATTTAATGCGATCACAATGGTTTGTGGGCTTACTTATCTTTGGAATAGCAGCTTTGATAACTTCAATTACTTCTGTTACTGTGGCAGCAATATCATTGACTCAACAGGTACCTACTGCTCAATATGTTGATACTGTGTCCAAAAATGTTTCTTTAACATTGGCAACACAGGAAGCTATAGACAGGAAGCTAGAGATGAGGATAGACGCCCTAGAAGAAGCAATAATGCATATTGGAACTGAATTGCAGGCTTTAAAAGTGAAATTGGCACTGTCCTGTCATGCCAACTACCGGTGGATATGTGTCACACCCCTGAAAGTAAACGAGACAGATTATAACTGGGAGAAAATTAAAAATCGTATTTCAGGTGTCTGGAAGAGTTCTGAGATTAGTTTGGATTTAGGGAGACTTCATAATCAAATAACGACCATAGAACACTCCCAATTAGATTTTACTGCCGCAGGAGTAGCAAGTGACCTTTTCCATACATTCTCTAACTTTATTTCAGGAAAAAACATGCTTTCTACTATATTTAGCTATGCTGCTGTAGCTGCTCTAATTCTGCTTCTCATAATTATTCTTCCTTGTATTGTCAGAACTCTTCGACAGAGCACTCAGAAGCTCGCTACTGAATTACATCTGGCTGTCTTAAGAAATAAAAAGGGGGAGATGCGGGGAGCCAGCATGGGAGTTCCCACACATGACAAGGTCATGCGGGAGAGCACTGATGGGCAAGGCGAGTCAGGGCTCGAGGACCCCCCTGGATCTGCCTCAGCGTCTACCCCAAACCCAGAATCTGTCTGTTTTACTATTTTATGACTTTTACCAACTCCTCTGACATTAATGGGGGGTTATCCCCGACCACCTTTCTCTGAAGAAAATTAACTTAGAGCTCTAGTTAATAAGTCTCCTGGGCATAAAAGAGTGTTTCAATTCAAACCCCTCTGATGACTTTCTAGCTTGCCTGACAGGTTTGTTCAGATTCCTGCAGCTACACATGTGATTGTTCACAGCCTCCCAACCACGAGAGGCACGGGAAGCTTAAGATAGTCTAACCATGCAGAGCTTCTCAGAG
Organism: Bos taurus; assembly: GCF_002263795.3. Lineage (NCBI taxonomy): Eukaryota > Metazoa > Chordata > Mammalia > Artiodactyla > Bovidae > Bos > Bos taurus. The sequence continues at coordinate 12,903,622 of NC_037336.1, forward strand.
AGTTAAAATTGTTAGAATATAACTAGTAGAGGATTTCTTTGTTGAGCTAATGCTTGCTGCCAAGTTTCCATATCCCTTACCTACTGTGTCCCTGGGAGTGTATTGATTAATATAGTTGGTATATAGAAATGTAAGTAGTAGCTTTAATGTTTGTAACCTTGGACCCTTGAGTTAATTCTTTTCTTGTTATAGCCCACCACTTTTGCCCTATAGGAATGCAACTTTATCTAATGCTTTCAGAGGGTGGCACCTGACTTTAGAATAATCACCTTTAGAGAAAAATAAGTTTTCTGAAGAAAGGGTCATAAAATGTTAACAGGCCTCCTGGCTAGAAGATGATGTAAATCACCTAAAGCTTTTGCATATGATAAATTTGCAGGAAGAAAACCTGGCTTCGATAAGGATCAAGGACTGCTGACCTTGCATGACTCTACCCCAGCCCCCATTATCCTCTATGCACAACTTAAGGTATAAAAACTACTTTGGGAAATAAAGTGCGGGCCTTGCTCATCAGGCTTGGTCTCCCCGTGTCATTCTTTCTTGTTTCCTTTTCTCTCCTTTTCTTCTCTGTTCTTCCTTCAGGACAAATAATTGGAGCACAGGGGCCCTCTGAGACCACTTATTTGCCCAGGCTTCTAAGACCCACTCGAGAAGGTGCCCAAGGTGGGGCACCTTCCGCTATTCGAGAGGGCACCTGTGGCCTCCATGGTCGGTGCAAACTTGGTGTCACAGGTTTTATTGGCTTTCTGCGTAAACCAGTTATACTGAGTCTCTGATCTTTATCCTTTTAATCGCCAATGCCATCCTCCTGAGGGAATTCCTGGATCCAACCGGGGCTGGACCCCGGCACTTCCTCCCTCTTTTCTTCTCTGTATAATTCCGTGAACATCTCTGAGCAGTCCAGACTAGAGAGCGCATATAAGGAAGTGATTACTGGCTTGCTCTTTCCTCTTTTGATTCCACCTCATCTCATTCGGGTCACCTCTAACTCCCTCCTCCCTCTTCTCTTCTCCATGTAACTCTGTGAACCTCTCTGGGTGTCCCTCACTGTGGAGAAACTTTTCATCTTTAACCTAGATGTTTTATCAATGGTGCTGGATAGATGGAGAAGTCTTGAGACTACTGTAAAAATAAAACTGAAAACCAGAAGCAGGAGGATTAAGTACAAATCCTGAGAACACTAGAGAAATCCTGACTCCAGGGAACATTAATCGACAGGAGCTCATCAAATGCCTCCATAACCTCACTGAAACCAAGCACTACCCAAAGACCAACAAGTTCCAGAGCAAGACATACCATGCAAATTCTCCAGCAACACAGGAACACAGCCCTGAGCTTCAATATACAGGCTTCCCAAAGTTACTCTAAACCCATTGACATCTCATAACTCATTACTGGACACTTCATTGCACTCCAGAGAGAAGAAATCCAGCTCCACCAACCAGAACACCAACACAAGCTTCCCTAACCAGGAAACCTTGACAAGCCACCCATACAACCCCACCCACAGCGAGGAAATGCCACAATAAAGAGAACTCCACAAAGTGCCAAAATACAGAAAGGCCACCCCAAACTCAGCAATATAAAGAACATGAAGAGACAGAGGAATACTTAGCAGGTAAAGGAACAGGATAAATGCCCACCAAACCAAACAAAAGAGGAAGAGATGGGGGATCTACCTGATAAAGAATTCCAAATAATGATAGTGAAAATGATTCAAAATCTTGAAATCAAAATGGAATCACAGATAAATAGCCTGGAGACAAGGATTGAGAAGATGCAAGAAAGGTTCAACAAGGACCTAGAAGAAATAAAAAAGAGTCAATATATAATGAATAATGCAATAAATGAGATCAAAAACACTCTGGGGGCAACAAATAGTAGAATAACTGAGGCAGAAGATAGGATTAGTAAAGTAGAAGATAGAATGGTAGAAAGAATCAGAGAGGAAAAAAGAAAAACGAATTAAAAGAAATGAGGACAATCTCAGAGTCCTCCAGGACAATATTAAATGCCCCAACATTTGAACCATAGGAGTTCCAGAAGAAGACAAAAAGAAAGACCATGAGAAAATACTTGAGATAATAGTTGAAAACTTCCCTTAAATGGGGGAGGAAATAATCACCCAAATCCAAGAAGCCCAGAGAGTCCCAAACAGGATAAACTAAGGCAAAACAGCCCAAGACACATATTAATCAAATTAACAAAGATCAAACACAAAGAACAAATATTAAAAGCAGCAAGGGAAAAACAACAAATAACACACAAGAAGATTCCCATAAGGATAACAGCTGATCTTTCAATAGAAACTCTTCAGGCCAGGAGGGAATGGCAAGACATAAAGTGATGAAGGAAAATAACCTACAGCCCAGATTACTGTACCCAGAAAGGATCTAATTCAAATATGAAGGAGAAATCAAAAGCTTTACAGAAAAGCAAAAGCTGAGAGAACTCAGCACCACCAAACCAGCTCTCCAACAAATGCTAAAGGATATTCTCTAGATAGGAAACAAAAAAACGGTGTATAAACTCGAACCCAAAACAGTAAAGTAAATGGCAACAGTATCATACTTATCAATAATTACCTTAAAAGTAAATGGGTTGAATGCCCCAACCAAAAGACAAAGACTGGCTGAATGGATACAAAAACAAGACCCCTATATATGTTGTCTACAAGAGACCCACCTCAAAACAGGGGACACATAGAGACTGAAATTGAAGGGCTGGAAAAAGATTTTCCATGCAAATAGAGACCAAAAGAAAGCAGGAGTAGCAATACTCATATCAGATAAAATAGACTTTAAAACAAAGGCTGTGAAAAGAGACAAAGATGGTCACTACATAATGATCAAAGGATCAATCCAAGAAGAAGATATAACAATTATAAATATATATGCACCCAACATAGGAGCACCGCAATATGTAAGACAAATGCTAACAAGTATGAAAGGGGAAATTAACAATAACACAATAACAGTGGGAGACTTTAATACCCCACTCACACCTGTGGATAGATCAACTAAACAGAAAATTAACAAGGAAACACAAACTTTAAATGATACAATAGACCAGTTAGACCTAATTGATATCTATAGTACATTTCACCCCAAAACAATGAATTTCACCTTTTTCTCAAGTGCACATGGAACCTTCTCCAGGACAGATCACATCCTGGGCCATAAATCTAGCCTTGGTAAATTCAAAAAAATTGAAATCATTCCAAGCATCTTTTCTGACCACAATGCAGTAAGATTAGATCTCAATTACAGGAGAAAAACTATTAAAAATTCCAACATATGGAAGCTAAACAACATACTGCTGAATAACCAACAAATCACGGAATAAATCAAAAAAGAAATCAAAATATGCACAGAAATGAATGAAAATGAAAACACAACAACCCAAAACCTGTGGGACACTATAAAAGCAGTGCTAAGGGGAAAGTTCATAGCAATACAGGCATACCTCAAGAAACAAAAAAAAAGTCAAATAAATAACCTAACTCTACACCTAAAGCAACTAGAAAAGGAAGAAATGAAAAACTCCAGTGTTAGTAGAAGGAAAGAAATCTTAAAGATTAGGGCAGAAATGAATGCAAAAGAAACAAAAGAGACTATAGCAAAAATCAACAAAGCCAAAACCTGGTTCTTTGCAAGGATGAATAAAATTGACAAACCATTAGCCAGCCTCATCAAGAAACAAAGGGAGAAAAATCAAATCAATAAAATTAGAAATGAAAATGGAAATATCACAACAGACAACACAGAAATACAAAGGACCGTAAGAGGCTACCATCAGCAATTATATGCCAATAAAATGGACAACGTGGAAGAAATGGACAAATTCTTAGAAAAGTACAACTTTCCAAAACTCGACCAGGAAGAAATAGAAAATCTTAACAGGCCCATCACAAACACAGAAATTGAAACTGTAATCAGAAATCTTCCAGCAAACAAAAACCCAGGTCCAAATGAAAATAGCCATGGAGAAGACATACTTGCACTTCCATGTTCATAGCAGCATTAGTTACCATAGCCAAGATATGGAAACAGCCCACGTGCTCATCAACAGATGATTGGTTGAAGAAGGTGTGAAATGTGTATATACACACTCACACACGTGCATACATATATATACATGCATATATGCACATACACAAAATAGAATATTACTCAGCCTAAAGAGAATATAAGAGACTCAGGTTGGATCCCTAAGTTGGGAAGATTCCCTGGAGAAGGAAATGGCAACCCACTCCAGAATTCTTGCCTGGAGAATCCCATGGACAGAGAGGAACCTGAAGGGCTGCAGTCCATAGAGTAGCAAAGAGCCAGACATGGCTGAAGTGACCTTACATGCACACAATAAAAAAATGAAATATTGCTATTTTCATCAATATAAATGGATCTAGAGGTTATTATACTAAATGAAATAAGTCACACAAAGAAAGGCAAATTATATGTATGTAATTTATATGTGAAATCTAAAGAAATAATGCAAATGAATATATATACAGTGAATCTATATACAGAAACAGATTGGCCAACATGGAAAACAAACTTATGAGGAAGGATAAATTGGGAGTACGGGATAAATAGATACAAGCTACCATATATAAAATAAGCAACAATTCATTACTTTATAGTTCAAGGAACTATATTCAATATCTTATAATAACCTGTAATGAAAAATAATCTGAAATATATATAACTGAATCATTCTTGGTACACTTGAAACTAACACAGTATTGTAAGTCAACTATATTATATTCTGTAAAAAAAAAAAAAAAAGACAAGGGAAAGAATAGATATAACAAAAGGAGCATCATCTGATTCTCATGCTTATTTCACCATTATTTCAAACACTTTATGAGATGGTCTGTTTCTAGGAAAACTGGCCTTATTAAGATCTGTTCTGGCCAGCCAGCAAGGGTGCTGAGAGACAGACCTTGAGCAGCGCCGCGCGTGTCCTCAGCTCTGCGAACCCCTCTGGAGTGGCAGGAAGGGATCCCAGGTTCCATCCCTTGTCTGGGAACTACATCCCACACGCCCCAACTAAAGATCCTGCATGCTTCAATGAAGACTGAAGATCTCACATGTGGCAACTAGGACAGGACACAGCCAAATAAATAAATATAAATGAATGAAAGAAGAATGACAATATCCCATAGAAAGATGCAGGAGGAAGAGCCAAGATGGCGGAGGAGTAGGACAGGGAGAACACTTTCTCCCCCACTAATACATCAAAAGAGCATTTAAAAGCCGAGTAAATTCCACAAAACAACTTCTGAATGCCGGCAGAGGACATCAGGCACCCAGAAAAGCAACCCAAGTCTTCGAAAGGAGAGAGAAGAAATACAGCTCCACCATCCAGAACACCAACACAAGGTTCCCTAACCTGGAAACCTTGACAAGCCACCTGTACAAACCCACACACAGCAAGGAAACGCCACAAGAAAGAGAACTCCACAAACTGCCAGAATACAGAAAGGACACCCCAAAATCAGCAATTTAAACAAGATGAAGAGACAGAGGAATACCCAGCAGATAAAGGAACAGGATAAATGCCCACCAAACCAAACAAAAGAGGAAGAGATAGGGAATCTACCTGATAAAGCATTCCGAATAATGATAGTGAAATTGATCCAAAATCTTGAAATCAAAATGGAATCACAGATAAATAGCCTGGAGACAAGGATTGAGAAGATGCAAGAAAGGTTTAACAAGGACCTAGAAGAAATAAAAAAGAGTCAATATATAATGAATAATGCAATAAATGAAATTAAAAACACTCTGGAGGCAACAAATAGTGGAATAACAGAGGCAGAAGATAGGATTAGTGAATTAGAAGATAGAATGGCAGAAATAAATGAATCAGAGAGGAAAAAAGAAAAATGAATTAAAAGAAATGAGGACAATCTCAGAGTCCTCCAGGACAATATTAAACGCTACAACATTCGAATCATAGGGGTCCCAGAAGAAGAAGACAAAAAGAAAGACCATGAGAAAATACTTGAGGAGATAATAGTTGAAAACTTCCCTAAAATGGGGGAGGAAATAATCACCCAAATCCAAGAAACCCAGAGAGTCCCAAACAGAATAAACCCAAGGCAAAACACCTCAAGACACATATTAATCAAATTAACAAAGATCAAACACAAAGAACAAATATTAAAAGCAGCAAGGGAAAAACAACAAATAACACACAAGAAGATTCCCATAAGGATAACAGCTGATCTTTCAATAGAAACTCTTCAAGCCAGGAGGGAATGGCAAGACATACTTAAATGATGAAAGAAAATAACCTACAGCCCATATTATTGTGCCCAGCAAGGATCTCATTCAAGTATGAAGGAGAAATCAAAAGCTTTTCAGACAAGCAAAAGCTGAGAGAATTCTGCACCACCAAACCAGCTCTCCAACAAATACTAAAGGATATTCTCTAGACAGGAAACACAAAAACGGTGTATAAATTCGAACCCAAAACAATAAAGTAAATGGCAATGGGATCATACTTATCAGTAATTACCTTAAACGTAAATGGGTTGAATGCCCCAACCAAAAGACAAAGGCTGGCTGAATGGATACAAAAACAAGACCCCTACATATGTTGTCTACAAGAGACCCACCTCAAAACAGGGGACACATAGAGACTGAAATTGAAGGGCTGGAAAAAGATTTTCCATGCAAATAGAGACCAAAAGAAAGCAGGAGTAGCAATACTCATATCAGATAAAATAGACTTTAAAACAAAGGCTGTGAAAAGAGACAAAGACGGTCACTACATAATGATCAAAGGATCAATCCAAGAAGAAGATATAACAATTATAAATATATATGCACCCAACATGGGAGCACCACAGTATGTAAGACAAATGCTAACAAGTATGAAAGGAGAAATTAACAATAACACAATAACAGTGGGAGACTTTAATACCCCACTCACACCTATGGATAGATTAACTAAACAGAAAATTAACAAGGAAACACAAACTTTAAACAATACAATAGACCAGTTAGACCTAATTGATATCTGTAGGACATTTCATCCCAAAACAATGAATTTCACCTTTTTCTCAGGCGCACATGGAACCTTCTCCAGGATAGATCACATCCTGGGCCATAAATCTAGCCTTGGTAAATTCAAAAAAATTGAAATCATTCCAAGCATCTTTTCTGACCACAATGCAGTAAGATTAGATCTCAATTACAGGAGAAAAACTATTAAAAATTCCAACATATGGAGCCTGAACAACACGCTGCTGAATAACCAACAAATCACAGAAGAAATCAAAAAAGAAATCAAAATTTGCATAGAAACGAATGAAAATGAAAACACAACAACCCAAAACCTGTGGGACACTGTAAAAGCAGTGCTAAGGGGAAAGTTCATAGCAATACAGGCATACCTCAAGAAACAAGAAAAAAGTCAAATAAATAACCTAATTCTACACCTAAAGCAACTAGAAAAGGAAGAAATGAAGAAGCCCAGGGTTAGCAGAAGGAAAGAAATCTTAAAAATTAGGGCAGAAATAAATGCAAAAGAAACAAAAGAGACCATAGCAAAAATCAACAAAGCCAAAAGCTGGTTCTTTGAAAGGATAAATAAAATTTACAAACCATTAGCCAGACTCATCAAGAAACAAAGGGAGAAAAATCAGATCAATAAAATTAGAAATGAAACTGGAGAGATCACAACTGACAACACAGAAATACAAAGGATCATAAGAGACTACTATCAACAATTATATGCCAATAAAATGGACAACGTGGAAGAAATGGACAAATTCTTAGAAAAGTACAACTTTCCAAAACTGAACCAGGAAGAAATAGAAAATCTTAACAGACCCATCACAAGCACGAAATTGAAACTGTAATCAGAAATCTTCCAGCAAACAAAAGCCCAGGTCCAGAGGGCTTCACATCTGAATTCTACCAAAAATTTAGAGAGGAACTAACACCTATCCTGCTCAAACTCTTCCAGAAAATTGCAGAGGAAGGTAAACTTCCAAACTCATTCTATGAGGCCACCATCACCCTAATACCAAAACCTGACAAAGATGCCACAAAAAAAGAAAACTACAGGCCAATATCACTGATGAACATAGATGCAAAAATCCTAAACAAAATTCTAGCAATCAGAATCCAACAACACATTAAAAAGATCATACACCATGACCAAGTGGGCTTTATCCCAGGGATGCAAGGGTTCTTCAATATCCGCAAATCAATCAATGTAATGCACCACATTAACAAATTGAAAAATAAAAACCATATGATTATCTCAATAGATTCAGAGAAAGCCTTTGACAAAATTCAACATCCATTTATGATAAGAACTCTCCAGAAAGCAGGAATAGAAGGAACATACCTCAACATAATAAAAGCTATATATGACAAACCCACAGCAAACATTATCCTCAATGGTGAAAAATTGAAAGCATTTCCTCTAAAGTCAGGAACAAGACAAGGGTGCCCACTTTCACCATTACTATTCAACATAGTTTTGGAAGTTTTGGCCACAGCAATCAGAGCAGAAAAAGAAATAAAAGGAATCCAGATTGGAAAAGAAGAAGTAAAACTCTCACTATTTGCAGATGACATGATCCTCTACATAGAAAACCCTAAAGACTCCACCAGAAAATTACTAGAACTAATCAATGATTATAGTAAAGTTGCAAGATATAAAATCAACACACAGAAATCCCTTGCATTCCTATACACTAATAATGAGAAAACAGAAAGAGAAATTAAGGAAACAATTCCATTCACCATTGCAACGGAAAGAATAAAATACTTAGGAATATATCTACCTAGAGAAACTAAAGACCTATACATAGAAAACTGTAAAACACTGGTGAAAGAAATCAAAGAGGACACTAATAGATGGAGAAATATACCATGTTCATGGATTAGAAGAATCAATATAGTGAAAATGAGTATACTACCCAAAGCAATTTATAGATTCAACGTGATCCCTATCAAGCTACCAACAGTATTCTTCACAGCTAGAACAAATAATTCCACAATTTGTATGGAAATACAAAAAACCGTGAATAGCCAAAGCTATCTTGAGAAAGAAGAATGGAACTGGAGGAATCAACCTACCTGACTTCAGGCTCTACTACAAAGCCACAGTTATCAAGACAGTATGGTACTGGCACAAAGACAGAAATATAGATCAATGGAACAAAATAGAAAGCCCAGAGATAAATCCACACACATATGGACACCTTATCTTTGACAAAGGAGGCAAGAATATACAATGAATTAAAGACAATCTCTTTAACAAGTGGTGCTGGGAAATCTGGTCAACCACTTGTAAAAGAATGAAACTAGAACACTTTCTAACACCATACACAAAAATAAACTCAAAATGGATTAAAGATCTAAACGTAAGACCAGAAACTATAAAACTCCTAGAGGAGAACATAGGCAAAACAGTCTCTGACATACATCACAGCAGGATCCTCTATGACCCACCTCCCAGAATATTGGAAATAAAAGCAAAAATAAACAAATGGGACCTAATTAAACTTAAAAGCTTCTGCACATCAAAGGAAACTATTAGCAAGGTGAAAAGGCAGCCTTCAGAATGGGAGAAAATAATAGCAAATGAAGCAACTGACAAACAACTAATCTCAAAAATATACAAGCAACTCCTACAGCTCAACTCCAGAAAAATAAATGACCCAATCAAAAAGTGGGCCAAAGAACTAAATAGACATTTCTCCAAAGAAGACATACAGATGGCTAACAAACACATGAAAAGATGCTCAACATCACTCATTATCAGAGAAATGCAAATCAAAACCACTATGAGGTACCATTTCACCCCAGTCAGAATGGCTGCAATCCAAAAGTCTACAATAAATGCTGGAGAGGGTGTGGAGAAAAGGGAACCCTCTTACACTGTTGGTGGGAATGCAAACTAGTACAGCCACTATGGAGAACAGTGTGGAGATTCCTTAAAAAACTGGAAATAGAACTGCCTTATGATCCAGCAATCCCACTGCTGGGCATACACACTGAGGAAACCAGAAGGGAAAGAGACACGTGTACCCCAATGTTCATCGCAACACTGTTTATAATAGCCAGGACATGGAAGCAACCTAGATGTCCATCAGCAGATGAATGGATAAGAAAGCTGTGGTACATATACACAATGGAGTATTACTCAGCCATTAAAAAGAATACATTTGAATCAGTTCTAATGAGGTGGATGAAACTGGAGCCTATTATACAGAGTGAAGTAAGCCAGAAAGAAAAACACCAATACAGTATACTAACGCATATATCTGGAATTTAGAAAGATGCTAACAATAACCCTGTGTACGAGACAGCAAAAAAGACACTGATGTATAGAACAGTCTTATGGACTCTGTTGCAGAGGGAGAGGGTGGGATGATTTGGGAGAATGGCATTGAAAGAGGTATAATATCATGTATGAAACGAGTTGCCAGTCCAGGTTCAATGCACAATACTGGATGCTTGGGGCTAGTGCACTGGGACGACCCAGAGGGATGGTATGGGGAGGGATTAGGGAGGAGGGTTCAGGATGGGGAACACATGTATACCTGTGGCGGATTCATTTTGATATTTGGCAAAACTAATATAATTTGTAAAGTTTAAAAATAAAATAAAATTAAAATAAATAAATAAATAAAAGATCTGTTCTAAGACAACAAAATGAATAAACAATGAATCAGTTATTATGAAGATTCCTAGATTATTTTTTATTTTAGATATGGTCATAAACTACAAAAGTTTTTTTCAAAAATAGTACACTAACCATGCAAAATTGAAATGTATTGTCTGTAATTGAAAATGACTTAATAATATATTTGAACCATAGCTTTACATTAAGAGGAAAGCATTTTTACAGATATTTGACTGTAAAAGCAAGTCTATAGTCAAAATTTAGGGACTGCTCTATAAATTTCTAATGCCTTTTATTTTTAATCTCTGTGTGTGGCTTAAGGGATCTTAGTTCCCAGACCAGAAATCAAACCAGGGTCCCAGTAGTGAAAGCCTCAAGTCATACCCACTGAACCCCCAGGGTATTCTCTCTAATGCTCTTAGTAAAATCTTTATTTAGTTTAACATAATTTTCATCTTTCAACAGAATGTTTTTAGAAAAGTTTAAGCTAATAATAAATCAAGCATTATAATACGGTTAATCAAAATGCCCCAAACCAAAAAATAGTAAGGGAAAGATTTATTAAACATATTTGAAAGGTAATACAAAAAAGACGCTATCTTATTAATCCAGAATTTGCTGCAATATATTATGTGCTCAAGTATCAACTACTTTGGCCAGAATTATACATTTTAACAATGAGGACAAATCGTACCAAATTTAGAATGAATAATCTATTATTAATATTAACTTTTTGGTATCAGTTCAGTTCGTCGTTCAGTCATGTTCGACTCTTTGAGACCCCATGGACAGCAGCACAAAAGGCTTCCCTGTCCATCACCAACTCGCAGAGCTTGTTCACACTCATGTCCATTGAGTTGGTGATGCCATCCAGCTATCTCATCCTTTGTAGTCCCCTTCTCTTTCCGCCTTCAATCTTTCCCAGCATCAGGGTCTTTTCCAATGAGTCAGTTCTTCATATCAGGTGGCCAAAATATTGGAGCTTCAGCTTCAGCATCAGTCCTTCCAATGAATATTCAGGACTGACTTCCTTTACGATTGGCTGGTTGGATCTCCTTGCAGTCCAAGGGACTCTCAAGAGTCTTCTCCAACACTACAGTTCGAAAACATCAATTCTTCACCGCTCAGCTTTCTTTATAGTCCAACTCTCGCGTCCATACATGGCTACTGGAAAAACCACAGCTTTGACTATACAGACCTTTGTTGGCAAACTAATGTCTCTGCTTTTTAATATGCTATCTAGGTTGGTCATAGCTTTTCTTCCAAGGAGCAAGTGTCTTTTAATTTCATGGCTGCAGCCACTGTCTGCAGCAATTTTGGACCCCAAGAAAATAAAGTCTGTCATTGTTTCCATTGTTTCCCCATTTGCCATGAAGTGATGGGACTGGATGCCATGATCTTGGTTTTTTGAATGTTGATTTGTTTTAAGCCAGCTTTTTCATTCTCCTCTTCCACTTTCATCAAGAGGCTCTTTAATTTCTCTTCACTTTCTGTCATAGGGTGGTGGTATCTGCATATCTGAGGTTATTGATATTTCTCCCTGCAATCTTGATTCCAGCTTATGCATCATCCAGTCTGGCATTTTGCAAGATGTCTTCTGCATATAAGTTAAATGAGCAAGGTGACAATATACAGCCTTTACATCCTCCTTTCCCAATTTGGAACCAGTCCATTGTTCCATGTCCACTTCTAACTGTTGCTTCTTGACCTGTGTACAGATTTCTCAGGAGGCAGGTCAGGTGGTCTGGTATTCCCATCTCTTGAAGAATTTTCCAGTTTGTTTTGATCCACACAGTCAAAGGCTTTGATGTAGTCAGTAAAGCAGAAGTAGATGTTTTTCTGGAACTCTTGCTCTTTCTATGATCCAACGGATGTTGGCAACTTGATCTCTGTTTCCTCTGCCTTTTCTAAATCCAGCTTGAACATCTGGAAGTTCTCAGTTCACATACTGTTGAAGCCTTGCTTGGAGAATTTTGAGCATTACTTTGATAGTGTGTGAAATGTATATTGAACATATTACAGAATACCTAAGCCACTTTCCTTAAGCTTGTGTTTTATTCTGTATAAGACATAAATAGCATATGTTAGTTAGGGAAAAAAATTGATCCATGAATTAAAATGTTTTATTGTTACCTTTGAAAAATAAATTTTCAACAAATATTTTACTCCTTTATATAATCCTAATTTTAAGATTTTTGTAGGTACAGAATCGGAATACTTTGTTTGATCAAAGTTGTCTCAATTAAAAGAGCTTGGGCAAAACAGCAGGGTCAAAACAGAAGAATGAAAATGGCAAGACTAAATTTTCCTAGCCTCATTTCTCTGTACTTGTACTGTTAAAATAATATTTATATTGATGTAAAATTCACATAATGCACAATTCATCATCTTATTTTATGTGTACAAGTCATTACGTACATTTTAAGTATATTGTTGTTTTCAGTTGCTAAGTTGTGTCCAACTTTTTGCAACCCCATTGACAGAAACATGCCAGGCTTCCCTGTCCTTCACTATCTCCCAGAATTTGCTCATACTCATGTCCATTGAGTCAGTGATGCCATCCAACCATCTTATGCTCTGTTGTTCCCTCCTCCTCCTGCCCTCAATCTTTACCAGCATCAGGGTCTTTTCCAATGAGTTGGCTCTTCGCATCAGGTGGCCAAAGTATTGGAGCTTCAGCTTCAGCGTCAGTCCTTCCAAAGAATATTCAGGCTTGATTTCCTTTAGCATTGACTGGTTTGATCTCCTTGCTGTCCAGGGGACTTTCACGAGTTTTCTCCAGAATTATTAAACACATCAATATTGCTGTGCAACCGTCACCACTCGATCTTCAAAACTCTCATCTTGCAAAATGAAAACTGTATACCACTTAGTCAACAACTTTCCATTACCCCCTCCTCCCAGCCCCCTGGCAAACACCATTCTACTTTCTGATTCTGTGAATTTGACTATCTAGGTTCCTCCTACGATTGGAATCACACAAGTTTGTGTTTTGTGACTGTCATTACATTTAGCATAACAACCTAAAGATTCATCCATGTTGTGGCATATGTCAATATTTCCTTCCTTTGTAAAGATGAATAATGTTTCATTATTTGTATGTATATACCATATTTGACTTATCCATTCATCCCTGGATGATTGCTTCCATGTTTTATCCTTGGGTTGCTTCCATGTTTTAGCTATGATGAATAGTAATGCTATAAACATGGTGTTCAGCTATGTCTTCAAGACTATGCTTTCAATTATTTGAGGTGTATATCTGTACGTGAGGTTTGGGGCTTCCCTGGTAGCTCAGATGGTAAAGAACCTGCCTCCTATGTGGGAAATTGGGGTTCAATCCCTGAGTCTGGAAAATCTTCTGGAAAAGCTAATGGCAACACACTCCAGTATTCTTGCCTGGGAAATCCCATGGGCAGAGAAGCCTGGTGGGCTACAGTTCATATGGTCACAAAGAGTTGGACACGATTGAGTGACTAACACTACACTATCCATAGTGGAATTGCTAGATCATATGGCAATTTTTTAAATTTCCTTTTAGAAATGTTCATACTCATCTCCACAAAACTGTACCATTTTATGTTTCCACCACCATGCACACGGGTTCTAGTTTCTCCACACATTTGTCAATACTTCTTTCTCACTCTTTTTCTTTTTGGCCACACCTTATGGCATGTTGGATTTTAGTTGCCTGACCAGCGATCAAACCCATACCCCCTGCAGTGGAATCACAGAGTCGTAACCACTATACCACCAGAGAAGTCCTGTTGAACATCTTCTCATATGCTTATTAACCCTGCATATATCTTCTTTAAGAAAATGTCTTTTCACATTGTTTGCTTTTTACAGTTAAGTTTAAAAGTTCTCTGTTCCAGACATTAAGCCCTTATCAAATTTATGACTTGTAAATATGATCTCTCATTCTGTCAGTTGCATTTTCACTTGGTTGATAATGTCTTTGAGACACAAAAGTTTTTAATATTTATGAAGTCCAGTGTGTGCATTTAAAAATTTTTATGGCCTGTGTCTAGGGTGTCCTATCCATTAAATCATTACTAAAGCCTACTTTGTCAAGTTGCTAAAAATGATTACTATTGAACTTCATTTCCAGATATAAAAAAAAAAAACAAGTTTGGTTGGTGCTGTCTAGAGACAGCAGCCTCTAGAGCCCGTGGCAAGAGGGATGGGGCCATGACGTGTGACAGCATGGTGAGAGGAATATGCTTGGTGGGCAAGTGTGAGATGTGCACAGAGAATGGTAGCTTCTCCAGTGTTTATACTCTCTACATAATGATGGGAGCAGTGAGAGACACAGCTGGAATTGTCCCTAAGTCAGGTCATCTTCAAAGCTAGCCATTCATTTCACTGATTGCACTGATGTGTAGAGTTTCTTAATCCCATGAGAAGGGGCTTATCTCTTAACTGTAGGGTAATAATGAGAGTGTGGGGTGACTCCTAAATCCAAGAACTCATGATCCTCCTCAGTGTGATGTATCCAGTGTATGGAGTCAATTTTAAAAGAGTTTAGGATGACTGGAAGAGACCCAGTTCAAGCCCAATGGATAAACTGTATGTTATTCACATGCTAAGGAGAGTGAAAAAACTGGCTTAAAACTCAACATTCAAAAAAACCAAGATCATGGCATCTGGTCCCATTACTTCATGACAAATAGATGGCGAAACAATGGAAACAGAGAGAGACTTTATTTTCTTGGGTTCCAAAATCACTGCAGATGGTGACTGCAGCCATGAAGTTAAAAAACACTTGCTTCTTGGAAGAAAAGTTATGATGAACCTGGACAGTATATTAAAAAGCAGAGACATTACTCTGCCAACAAAGGTCCGTCTAGTCAAAGCCATGGTTTTTCCAGTAGTCATGTATGGATGTGAGAGTTGGACCATAAAGAAGGCTGAACACCAAAGAATTGATGCTTTTGAGCTGTGGTGTTGGAGAAGATTCCTGAGAGTCCCTTGGACTGCAAGGAGATCCAACCAGTCAATCCTAAAGGAAATCAATCTTGAATATTCATTAGAAGGACTGATGCTGAAGCTGAAGCTCCAATACTTTGGCCACCTGATGTGAAGAACTGACTGATTGGAAAAGATCCTGATGCTGGGAAATATTGAAGGCAGAAGGAGAAGGGGACGACAGAAGATCAGATGGTTCTATGGCATCACTGACTCAATGGACATGACTGAGCAAACTCTGGGAGATGGTGATGGACAGGAAGCCTGGTGTGCTACAGTCCATGGGGTAGCAAAGAGTCGAGCACAACTGAGTGACTGAACAACAACAAAGCTGGACTGAGGTGAGAACTTGAGACATTGGCTCATCAGCCCCTGTTCTTTTTCACTGATTTCTTCTAGTTTGTACATGGGAGAGATGAACTTATATGTAAAGGTGAGCTGCAGTGCCATTTCTCCTCTATGAATGTGATATGGACACTGACCCCCGTCACCCAGTAGGTGAAAGAACTGATCGATGTCACTAAAGGTAAAACCACTGATTGTGCCACGTGCAATGGGAAACTGAGAAGAGACTTACAGGTGGCATCAGGTGTACACCTGTAGTAGTAAGGTGACTCGTATTGAAGGAAAAACTGTGTTACAACCCAGTTATTTTTTTGTTTGTTTTGGCCATATGGCATACAGGATATTAGTTCCCTGACCAGGGATGGAACCAACACCCCCTACAGTGGAAGCATGGAGTCTTAACCACTGGACCGCCAGGGAAGTGCCTCACAATCCAATTAGGATGCCCATGATTCACACAAAGGGCACGGGGTTAAAATTGAGGACATTTAAAAACGCCTATTAAAGAGACTCACAGACTTAGAAAATGAGCTTATGATTGTGGGGGAGAAGGGATAGTTAGGGACTTTGGGAAGGTCATGTACACACTGCTGTGTTTAAAATGGATAACCAGCAAAGACCTATTGTGTAGTGTGTGGTGCTCTGTTCAATGTTGTGTGCCAGCCTGGATGGGAGGGGTGTTTGGGGGAGACTGGATACATGTACGTATATGGCTAAGTCCCTTCTCTGTTCACCTGAAACTACCACAACATTGTTAATTGGCTGTACCTCAATAATGGCACCCCACTCCAGTACTCTTGTCTGGAAAATCCTATGGATGGAGGAGCCTGGTAGGCTGCAGTCCATGGGGTCACTAAGAGTCGGATACGACTGAACGACTTCACTTTTACTTTTCACTTTCCTGCATTGGAGAAGGAAATGGCAACCCACTCCAGTGTTCTTGCCTGGAGAATCCCAGGGACGGGGGAGCCTGGTGGGCTGCCGTCTATGGGGTCGCACAGAGTCGGACACGACTGAAGTGACTTAGCAGTAGCAATACAAAATAAAAAGTTTAAAGTTAAAAAAAGCTTAATAGAATATTAGAAAGTTATAAAATAAATAAATAAATAAAAACACCAAAAGAATATTAGAAAGTTATAAAATAAATAAATAAATAAAAACACCTGTTGAGGACTGAACTGAAAATGTCAACATTTAGTGAGAGTTCCCGCATCTCAAATAATCCATTTTGTTTCAATGCTAATGGGAAGAATAAAATTGTCTTGTGTTTTTGTGTTTGGGGGGAAAAACCCCACAAATCTCAACTATTCTTTAAGACAATATGTTTGTATCTTTCAAATATCTACTGAATGTTACTCTTTTTAAAATAAGACGCATATCCTTTCACTAAAGGATATGTCCATTGAACTTTGAAAAAGGAAAGTTCTTCATTTTTCCTTCCTCAGTGATCGAGGAACATAATCTTTGTGTCAGGAAACTTTGTGTCATTGTTAAAGTGGTGACTGCACTAATTATTTGTAAAATGGGGGTGAATAGGGATGATAAATATTTTCCAAAAGTTTGCGCTTCTGAGATTCAGTGGGCATATAATCAAGTGCCCATTTGATTAAAAAGATGTTTTAAAATTATTAAGACATAGCCTTGTAGAATCCAGAAGCCAGATGTGTATAGCCATAATATGAATTATTTAAGTGAATTTCTCTACACATAAAATGTCGTGAATAGTACCTTTAGCTTGGAAAGAAAGCCAGGTATGTCTCCTTCCATATTATTAAACTCCACTGTTGCCCTTGGGTCTTTAAATTATCTTTAATGTAGATTTAGTTTCTGCCGGATGTGACTCTTACTACGACTCCCAGGGAGCACTTTCTAACCTTTACTATCAATAATATCCATGAATTCAAAGTCTTACATCCAGATGTAGGGCCAGCTGACTGGCACACCTGTCACCCTTAGTGATCACCAAAGTTGATCTGGCTGACAAGGCAGGTGACCCCCTCCATCCCACCACTCCACGTGTGTGCCTTCCTTTCTGCTTTTGCACGCTCTTGGTTCCCCAGGCCCCAAGCTCTCTCTCCTCTGAGGGACCTCCGTGAGCAGAAAGCATTTTTCCCAAGCTTATACAGCACAGTGGGTCGTGGTTGGAGAACTAAGGTTAACAGACCTTTCAAGCACACAGAACCCTTGGGGTCAGCCAACATAAGCATCCAAGGAAAGATACAGTCCCTCTTGCATGTAGCTTGTCTATCCTAGGAGATAGGGTGTATGTTCAGTCTCTCGGATTTGAGAGTGGTGGGCTGTAAAGCCCCAGGCCCTGTCTCCTGGAGGACACTATGGAAATGGCCCAAGCGCAGGCAGGACTGTAAGTATTTCGAGAATCCCCTTCATGCTGTGGACCTCCAGACGGATCGCCAGGGCAGTAGGTGTGCCTGATCCATGGCAGAGATGTCTCCAACTTCTCTCTCCTCTCTCACTTGTCACTTCTATTGTGTCTGTTCTTCCTTAACTACCCTCCCACAGTCCCCAACTGCAGAGTCTGTTTCTGTTGTGCACACCTCTGCGGTTATGGTAATGCAGAGAGATAAATGGCCTGAATTGTAAGGGGATGGCTCGTGTTCACCAAGATCTTAAGGGGCTTCATTTCCAAACTAAATATGATGGAGGGATTGAGTGGTGGCCTATGAAGCTGGAATCATCTCTTTTCTTCTGGATTCTGCCCACACACGTGCATGCATGCTCACTTGCTTGGTTGTGTCCAACTCTTTGCGACTCATGGACTGCAGCCCGCCAGCATCTTCTGTCCATGGGATTCTCCAGGCAAGAATACTGGCATGGGTTGCCACTTCCTCCTCCAGGGGAATCTTTCCGACTCAGGGACTGAACCCGCATTTCCTGCATCTCCTGCATTGGTAGGCGAATTCTTTATCACTGAGCCAGCTGGGAAGCCCCTTCTGCCCACAAACTGAGCTCCAAACCAGTCTCTACCTCTTGGGGGTCTCAGTTTCCCAATTATACACAGAGTGTCTGGACACAGAATTGCATAAACAGATGCATAGGTGGGCATATTCTCAGGCTCCATCAACACTGGATGGGTCGTGGGTGTGTGTGGGCTCAGGAGACACAGGTGCACAGGCCTCCTAATGTGGGCGGATGCAGGTGGATCTGTAGCAGGAGTGGCCAGGACTCCTGCCGAGGTCCCAGCTAAAACAAGTGGCCATGGACGGGCCCCACAACAGTGAGTGCATCTGAAACCCACCTCCTTGCACAAACACACACCCTGGACCAAGGGCTCTGTTCTGCTCAGGAGGTAAACTCTTTGCAGTCCTCCCACATGCAGCCTCTTAAGTACCTCACATCCTCTGGATTCCAGAGGGAAAACATAATTTTACATGTAAGTAGTTTTCAGTGAGGCAATGGGGGTGGAAGTGACATTTACCCATGTACAGGCTCATTTCCCCCTTAGGACTAAGTGGAATAAACCCAAGCAATGCAACAAGAGTTGAAGTCACATGTTGATTATGGCACATCCACACATTGAAGGTTGCTGATTCATTTCAGTTCTGTTCAGTTCAGTCACTCAGTCATGTCCAACTCTTTGCGACCCCGTGAATCACAGCATGCCAGGCCTCCTTGTCCATCACCAACTCCCAGAGTTTACCCAAACTCATGTCCATTGAGTCGGTGATGCCATCCAGCCATCTCATCCTCTGTCGTCCCCTTCTCCTCCTGCCCCCAATCCCTGCCAGCATCAGAGTCTTTGCCATTGAGTCAACTCTTCGCATGAGGTGGCCAAAGTATTGAACTTTCAGCTTCAGCATCAGTCCTTTCAATGAACACCCAGGACTGATCTCCTTTAGGATGGACTGGTTGGATCTCCATGCTGTCCAAGGGACTCTCAAGGGTCTTCTCCAGCACCACAGTTCAAAAGCATCAATTCTTCGGTGCTCAGCTTTCTTCACAGTCCAACTCTCACATCCATACATGACCACTGGAAAAACCATAGCCTTGACTAGACGAACCTTGGTTGGCAAAGTAATGTCTCTGCTTTTCAATATGCTATCTAGGTTGGTCATAACTTTTCTTCCAAGGAGTGAGCGTCTTTTAATATCATGGCTGCAATCACCATCTGCAGTGACTTTGGAGCCCCCAAAAATAAAGTCTGACCCTGTTACCACTGTTTCCCCATCTATTTCCCAAGAAGTGATGGGACTAGATGCCATGATCTTCGTTTTCTGAATGTTGAGCTTTAAGCCAACTTTTTCACTCTCCTCTTTCACCTTCATCAAGAGGCTTTTTAGTTCTTCTTCTCTTTCTGCCATAAGGGTGGTGTCATCTGCATATCTGTGGTTATTGATATTTCTCCTGGCAATCTTGATTCCAGCTTTTGCTTCCTCCAGCCCAGCGTTTCTCATGATGATGTACTCTGCATATAAGTTAAATAAGCAGGGTGACAATATACAGCCTTGATATACTCCTTTCCCTATTTGGAACCAGTCTGTTGTTCCATGTCCAGTTCTAACTGTTGCTTCCTGACCTGCACATATTTCTCAAGAGGCAGGTCAGGTGGTCTGGTTTTCCCATCTCTTGAACAATTTTCCACAGTTTATTGTGATCCACACAAAGGCTTTGGCATAGTCAATAAAGCAGAAATAGATGGTTTTCTGGAACTCTCTTGCTCTTTCTATGATACAAAGGATGTTGGCAATTTGACCTCTGGTTCCTCTGCCTTTTCTAAAACCAGCTTGAACATCTGAAAGTTCATGATTCACTTATTGCTGAAGCCTGGCTTGGAGAATTTTGAGCATGACTTTACTAGTGTGTGAGATGAGTGCAATTGTGCGGCAGTTTGAGCATTCTTTGGTATTGCCTTTCTTTGGGATTGGAATGAAAACGGACCTTTTCCAGTCCTGTGGCCACTGCTGAGTTTTCCAAATTTGCTGGCATATTGAGTGCAGCACTTTCACAGCATTATCTTTCAGGGTTTGAAATAGCTCCACTGGAATTCCATCACCTCCACTAGCTTTGTTTGTAGTGATGCTTTCTAAGGCCCACTTGACTTCACATTCCAGGGTGTCTGGCTCTAGGTCAGTGATCACACCATCATGATTATCTGGGTCATGAAGATCTTTTTTGTACAGTTCTTCTGTGTCTTCTTGCCACCTCTTGTTAATATCTTCTGCTTCTGTTAGGTCCATACCATTTCTGTCCTTTATTGAGCCCATCTTTGCATGAAATGTTCCCTTGGTATCTGTAATTTTCTTCCTGAATGAAATCAACAAGCAGAATCATTTTTTATTTGAGAGCCTCTGTTGAGGTGTGTTATGTGAAGTAAATAGAAGTTTATAAAAAGTTCAACTAATATGTTCATATACATCTGTTACAGCAGCTAACTAACTTAGAAACAAAAGAATTTTGCAGAGTTTTTCAAGAAAAAGTTTGTGCCAAAATCTGAAAACAGCATATATTGCTTGAGGTTCTGAAAAAGGATAAATAAAAAAATTCTTGGGTTCATTTATTTAAGAAACATAGATTGTATTCTAAGAAATTTTTTGGATATTCAAGATGTATCATATTTCAAATCTATTGCAATGGTTTTGTCTTCAGATGTTTTACAGCTGGAATGAGTGCTGCTTACTTTCTAGTGCATAAATATAATTAAGTAAGAGGGTCATGAGCTTAATGTTCTTCTTTATTTCTTTATATTTTGAGAGCAATTGATGAGAGAGAAGCACAGTTTGACCCCCTCCCTGACAAGCTCCAAGACTTCCCAGATGTATTCCTCTGCTTCAGATAGCTATTGCTTCCTTGGAATCTTCTCTGGAACTCAGTTCCCAGAGAATATTATACAAACAGCATGCCTGAACCCTCTCATTTTTCACCATAGCACTTACTGCTTTCTGCTTTACAAGATAATTATTTTCCATTTGTTACTAACAGCATGTGTGTCCTACATGATTATAAGGTAAAGACTAGATCGCAGACACCTAGAACACTTAGCATGTCAGATGATCAATGACCACTGACTAATGAGAAATGAATCTACATTCTTACTTAGACGGTCTCATCCATCATCAATGCCATTTATATTTACATGCAGCCCAAATGAATCCTCTGATCTCTAAATTCATATCCAACTACATTCTCAACATTCATTTCAATGTATCATAGGAATCTCTAAGGTAACATATCCAAAACCAAACTCTTAATTCATATCCCAGAATGTTACTTCAGACTCCTGCTGATGAAAGTAAAACTAATGACTTGATGGTGGTATTAGAATAAGCACTCAGGGGCTTCCCTTGTGGTCCAGTGGTTAAGAATCCACCTGCCAATGTAGGTGACACGGGTTCCAACCCTGGCCCGGGAAGATCCCACATAACCGCCAGCCAACTAAGCTCCCAAGCCATACCTACTGAGCTCATGTGCTGCAGCTATTGAAGCCCATGCACCTAGAGCCCATACTCTTTAACACAAGATGCCCCCGCAATGAGAAGCCTGCACCCCACAATGAAAAGTAGCCCCCACTTGCCTCAACTAGAGAAAGCCCACGCGCAGCAACAAAGACCCAGTGCAACCAAAAATAAATCAATAAATTTATTTATTTAAAAAACAAAGAATAAACACTTAGATCCCTGACTTTATCTTTTGCTTCAGGGCTGATCATTTATCAAGCAACCTGGGTATCCATGTCTATCAGGGTTTTCTGCATGGTAACAGAGAACAGAGTGATCGACAGAGAGCATTTAAAAACCTTGTACCAGCTACAGTTATACAGTATTGCGGTTTAAAAGTGTACAGTGCCTGGGCTTGCCTGAATGATAGTACCTTTTTATAGAATCCATTTCTGAGATCTGCCTTCATTTGCAGATCCAAGATGTGTAATTGTTAGAGTTCTGAATATTAATCAGATTCTGAAAAATATCTCAGGCTAATGTTTAAACTTGGATATTAAGGTAACAGTTGGCAGTGGGAGACATTCTCCTAATTTACCTGAAAGGCATATATCTTTGAATGGTTCAGATGATCCAGGACCATTTGAATGCAGTATCTATTGTGTTGTAATTTGCCAGCACAATATTGAATACTCTAACCATCACCTCCCAGTTTCATTAAATGTTTTAATATTAGTAGTAGTTTACCAGATTAGATATTAGCCAACAGATATGTCTTGGGTTGGTTTCTACCAGAATGTGTCTACATTTTTTTGGCTTTACTCTTTGGGTAAAATGCAAATACTGATTGCTACAGATTTAGCGTCTTGTGGTCTCAATGTCCATGATGTCACACATCTGTAATTAAGATTTTCCCCAGAACATTGATGAATATGTGCACAGAATAGGGCATAATGGAAGAGCAGGTTAAGTAAGCATAGTCTACCCACAAAAAGAGCTAACCCTGGCTCTTCATTTTCCTGACAATTCTTACCTTGTTTTTTTCATTTTAAGTCGTTCAGTGGTGTCCAACGCTTTGCAAACCCATGGACCGTAGCCTGCCAGGCTCCTCTGTCCATGGGATTTCCCAGGCAAGAATACTGGTGTGGGTTGCCATTTCCTCCTGCAGGAGATCTTCCTGGCCCAGGGATCACTCGTGTCTCCGCATCTCCTTCATTGCAGGCGGATTCTTTACTGCTGAGCAGTAAAGCCAACTCTCTAGCTGTCCCAGAACCTGCTTTACTGTTCTTCCTGTCTTTTTGGCCTGTTCCAGAACCATCAGACCCCTCTATGATTAGTGGCATGTAGCTGTTTCCGATTCCAGTCTTGGCTTTATTTCTATAGTGCCTCAACTTAGCTATACTCAGTGTCAAAGTTGGCATATGTAAGGGGACCTTTTTTTCCCTGTGAGTGTAATCATAAAACCCTTGAAACACGCTGTTTAAATAAGTGTGGATCATTTAGATTCCAAATTGCTGTTTGAATGGCAGACTTGAAGTTTTGCTGCTGCTGTTTTTATTCTATTTTGCTAGCTGAACCATAATGAGTATAAATCAAATTACATTGAAGTTCTTTTCGCCTTTGAAAGAGTATGAGGGTATCTATTACCCTTATCACCAGAAATAATTAGAAGATCACCAGTGAATTAATTTTCTAGAGGAAGCAGAGGCCATCCTCAGGCCTAGAAGTCAGACAGTGGCCCAAGGTAGGGGCACTGGGAAGCAACTGATGGGCCATGTGAGCAATAGAGCAGTATACTTACTGATGGGTGTTTTGTAAGATCAATCTGGATTTTAGAGCTTGAGGATTCAGTGCTTAATGCACAGACGGACATGTTTCACTTTGCTTGGAAGATGTCCTGTAATCACTGTGGAGATTCTCTCAAGATCTGGAGGCATTTCAGCATATTGTAGAAAAGCTGTTACACTGAAAGAATCATCTCAATCCTAATAACATATTTAATGGCTTCAGAGGATCCTGTGTGAGAGATATAAAACAAATAAATGGAAAAAAGAAATGGAAAACAAATTAGGAAGACCTCAAGGAAAACCCAAGTTTTACTGTCTGTTGAAAAGTGGTACCAGCCTACTTAAAAGAGGTAAAATTTGAACACATGGATCTTAAAATACCTATTTTCCTTAACTAGGCTTTGTTAGGTGTGTTTATTGCAATCAGTATTATCTCTAAGAGTTACTAACAGATATTATTCTTTATCTGTTACCTAAATTCTAGTTAATATATCTTAGCAGTAACAATTCAGAGGTGAGAAAAAAACGTTAAGTTGTACAGAAAGATCATTAAGAGCATAATGGACCTGGTGGAGGCATAATTTGGTAGAAACTCTTCTGCAATTAGGTAGTAATGCAGCAATTTTAAGTGCATATACCTTTTGACCCAGCAATTCCCTTTCTAGGAATGTAATCTATAAATATCTCTGTATATGCAAGTAAAGATTTACACATTACAGCAATATTTGCAGCAGGAAGACTATATCATAAATGCCCAGTAGGGGGCCACATGAACAAACTGTGGGGAAAAAACTCTTGCAAATCATATAGCACAAGGGATTAATACCAACATAGATTAATTAGGTCCCATTTGTTTATTTTTGCTTTTATTTCCAATATTCTGGGAGGTGGGTCATAGAGGATCCTCCTGTGATGTATGTCAGAGAGTGTTTTGCCTATGTTCTCCTCTAGGAGTTTTATAGTTTCTGGTCTTACGTTTAGATCTTTAATCCATTTTGAGTTTATTTTTGTGTATGGTGTTAGAAAGTGTTCTAGTTTCATTCTTTTACAAGTGGTTGACCAGATTTCCCAGCACCACTTGTTAAAGAGATTGTCTTTAATCCATTGTATATTCTTGCCTCCTTTGTCAAAGATAAGGTGTCCATATGTGTGTGGATTTATCTCTGGGCTTTCTATTTTGTTCCGTTGATCTATATTTCTGTCTTTGTGCCAGTACCATACTGTCTTGATAACTGTGGCTTTGTAGTAGAGCCTGAAGTCAGGTAGGTTGATTCCTCCAGTTCCATTCTTCTTTCTCAGGATCGCTTTGGCTATTCAAGGTTTTTTGTATTTCCATACAAATTGTGAAATTATTTGTTCTAGCTCTGTGAAGAAATAAAAGCAAAAATAAACAAATGGGACCTAATTAACCTTAAAAGCTTCTGCACATCAAAGGAAACTATTAGCAAGGTGAAAAGACAGCCTTCAGAATGGGAGAAAATAATAGCAAATGAAGCAACTGACAAACAACTAATCTCAAAAATATACAAGCAACTCCTACAGCTCAACTCCAGAAAAATAAATGACCCAATCAAAAAATGGGCCAAAGAACTAAACAGACATTTCTCCAAAGAAGATATACAGATGGCTAACAAACACATGAAAAGATGTTCAACATCACTCATTATCAGAGAAATGCAAATCAAAACCACTATAAGGTACCATTTCACCCCAGTCAGAATGGCTGCGATCCAAAAGTTTACAAGCAATAAATGCTGGAGAGGGTGTGGAGAAAAGGGAACCCTCTTACACTGTTGGTGGGAATGCAAACTAGTACAGCCACTATGGAGAACAGTGTGGAGATTCCTTAAAAAACTGGAAATAGAACTGCCTTATGATCCAGCAATCCCACTGCTAGGCATACACACTGAGGAAACCAGAAGGGAAAGAGACACGTGTACCCCAATGTTCATCGCAGCACTGTTTATAATAGGCAGGACATGGAAGAAACCTAGATGCCCATCAGCAGATGAATGGATAAGAAAGCTGTGGTACATATACACAATGGAGTATTACTCAGCCATTAAAAAGAATACATTTGAATCAGTTCTAATGAGGTGGATGAAACTGGAGCCTATTATACAGAGTGAAGTAAGCCAGAAGGAAAAACACCAATACAGTATACTAACGCATATATCTGGAATTTAGAAAGATGCTAACAATAACCCTGTGAATGAGACAGCAAAAGAGACAGTGATATATAGAACAGTCTTATGGACTCTGTGGGAGAGGGAGAGGGTGGGATGATTTGGGAGAATGGCATTGAAACATGTAAAATATAATGTATGAAACAAGATGCCAGTCCAGGTTCGATGCACAATACTGGATGCTTGGGGCTAGTGCACTGGGACAACCCAGAGGGATGGTATGGGGAGGGAGGAGGGAGGAGGGTTCAGGATGGGGAACACATGCATACCTGTGGTGGATTCATTTTGATATTTGGCAAAACTAATACAATTATGTAAAGTTTAAAAATTAAATAAAAATTTAAAAAAAAAAACCAACATAGAGAACTAAAACTGAACAACAACAACCTGATTTTAACATGTGCAAAGATACCGTACAGCAGAGATTGGCACAGCATAGTAAATCAATTAAACTTCAATTAAAACAATAAAAAATAATGAACTTGCAAAGGACTTGAATGACATTTCCTGAAGACATACAAATGGCTAACAAGTGAAAAGATGTTCACTTATCACTGCTGCTGCTAAGTCACTTCAGTCGTGTCCAACTCTGTGCGACCCCATAGATGGCAGCCCACCAGGCTCCCCCGCCCCTGGGATTCTCCAGGCAAGAACACTGGAGTGGGTTGCCATTTCCTTCTCCAATGCATGAAAGTGAAAAGTGAAAATGAAGTCCCTCAGTCATGTCTGATTCTTAGCGACCCCATGGACTGTAGCCCACCAGACTCCTCCATCCATGGGATTTTCCAGGCAAGAGTACTGGAGTGGGGTGCCATTGCCTTCTCTGCACTTATCACTAGGGAAATGCAAATTAAAGATCACCACACCTCAATTAGGATAGCTGCTATTTCATACTACTGGACTACATACTTTGAAATGGTTAGAACGATAAACTTTGTTATCTCAATTAAAAATTTTTAAAGGATTTGGGAACATCAATTTATGGGATTTTTGTTTTATTTTTACATTTCTCAAGTTTTCTTGGAGAAATTTTAAATAATATATGGAAGTACTGGATTCATGATGGCAGTATGAAGAGACTTGACTGATTCTTAAAACAAGTGTTTAAAAATGTAGAATTCAAACAAAAAAAATGTAGAATTCAGTATTTTATGTTTTTGTAAAACCCCAAGTACTTAAATTTGAGTGGAAATTTCTTGTATGGATCTTAAGGACTATAGCATTTTTTAAGGAGTATATACATTTTTACATAGGGTTTTACTATATTTAAAGAAAAGTAAATTTTATCTCCTATATTGCTGTGTTAAGGTCAGTCTTTAAAGAGTTTAAAGCTTCTTCAATGTTGTCAAAGCAGTGAAAAAGACGCTAACACAGTTTTTTTTCTATGACAAAAGAAACAAATTGATATTCCTCAATAGCAGTCTTTAAAGAGTTAAAAACTTTTTCAATGTTGTCAGTGAAAAAGCTGTTAACACAATAAATTTTTTTATGATAAAAGAAACAAGCTGATCTTTTTCAATAGCCTTTTATATTTACCAAATAGTATTTAGTACTTTAATACTTAACCTACTTTGAGATGAAACAGTGAAAGGATTTCATGGGACCAAAGTATGCAACAGCTATTTCTTACATTTAGATTAGCACCCCATGCTAGAACAAATCCTGGATAAATTCATCTCCATGAAAACATATGACTGATCGTGTTCCCTTACTTTCCCCTATACTTTTGTGTAGTTTTCTATTCCCTATATGATAATTACTATTAACATTTAGTATTTCTATTTGTGTATAATTAGTTAGGCCCTCATTACCTAATCTTACATTATTTATTTATGCAGTTAAGTTTCCTGGTATTACTGATAGGCAGATTGGAGAGAAAAGGAAAGGTGAAAGTAGAAATTAACAAATTAGAAAATACGAGTTCAGTGAAAAACGACGGACTCCTTTTATTTTTGTGTGCACGGAGTCTTCCTTGCTATACCTCAGTTTTCTCCAGTTGGGGCGGGCAGACTTATTGCAGTGGCTTCTCTTGCTGCAGAGACAGGCTCTAGGCTGTGCTCTCAGTGGCTGTGGCACACGGGCTTAGTCGCCCCCAAGCATGTGGGATCTTCCCAATTCAGGGATCTAACCCACGTCCCCTGTATTGCAAGGCAAACTCCTAACCACTGGAACACTGTATGTCAAATATAAACTCACAAGTGTGACTGCATCTTCCTAAATTAGCAAATTTAAGCTGGTAGTTAAATTGAATAGATAAAACAGAAGAAACAGGAAAAGTAATCAAGGGCTTTCAAGAGGGTAAATCTAGCATACCAGAAATAAAGATGAAAACTCTTCCAACTGATGTAAAGCTAGGATGTGCAGTGTGCTGTGCTGTGACAGACCAGAACATTTTTCATTGTACTCAACTATTATCAACCATAATTTATCAATTGCATTTATTAAACTTTAAGGAAATATCTTATCACTTATGGATAGGACTTCCGACTTTAAAAGTTCTCAGATCTTGAGAGTTGGAAAAAAGGGTATCAGGTAATGTTAGATAATTATTGTTAGCATGAGAATAGTATGAGGTAGGGAATTACTGGTTTGGGGAGGATGTTGATCTACTTAGGGATGAAGTATAGTAATACGTATAAATTACTTTGAAATGTTTTGCCAACACATAATGTGTACATGTAAGTAAAATTATACATGTATGTGAAAGTCAAAGTTGCTCAGTTGCGTCCAGCATATGCATATACATATGTCAAAGTGTTAGTCAGTTGTGTTCAACTCTGAGACCTCACGGACTAGGGCCCACCAAGTTCCTAATCCATGGGATTTTTCAGGCAAGAATACTGGAGAGAGTTGGCATTTCCTCCCCCAGGGGATCTTCCCCACCCAGGGATCAAACCTGTGTCTCCTGCATTGGCAGGTGGATTCTTTACAACTAAGCCACCTGGGAAGCCCAAAAGCTAGGATAACTGATAACAAAACTGAAAACATAGCATTAAATCAAGACAATCACTGAGGTCCAATAAAAACTCTCAACTCAGGTGAGCTTCCCTGGTTGGCAGTATTTGTGTTTATTGTTACTCACTAATGACAAGAGATAAAAACATATCCATGACTTCCCAGGCAAAAAGAACAGAACCTCAGTGTTTGGTACCCTTGTGGACATTTTCTTTCCCTTGGCTAATTTAAACCTGTATCTTTACCCTGTAATAAACTGTAACCATGAATATACTGGTTTAAGTTGAGTTCTATCTTCCAGTGACTTATCAAACCTAAGAATGATTTGGAGAACCTCCTCAAGCTGCAATTGGTGTCAGGACTGGTCTCAGGGGAACAGTCTTCCCCCTAACTATACAGTTGTTTAAACTGACCTAACACTCTTCAGTGATTCCCCTCCCTTTGAATATGGGTGGAAATAGTGACTTGCTTTCAACCAATTATGTGGTAATGGTTATGAGATACACACGATTACATGTTCGCTGTTAGGTGAAATAAGACTGTTGCACCCTCTTGCTGGAGTTTTTCCCTCCCTTGCCAGCAGTGAACTGCTGACATGCTGGGGGCTGCCAATGCTGGCCGGTTCACACGGCAGGGAACTGAAGGCAGTTTCTAGCAGCTGAGGACAATCTCTGGCCAACAGTCAACAAGAAATTGAAGTCTTCAGTCTTACAACCATAAGAAACTGAATTCTCTGGGGAAGCCTCAGATAAGACTGCAACCCCACTTACACCTTGACTGAAGTCTTGTGAGATGTTGTGTAGACCCATCCCAGAAGCCTGTCCCAGAGAAATGGTGAGATAATAAATGTGTATTGTTCAAGCCACTAATTTCATGGTAAGTTTAATGCAACAGTAGAAAACCAATATAGCCCAACTCCACCATCATTGTTACACATAAGCACTCGGACTGTTACCCTATCTTCTCCATATAACTAATCATAATTCTGATAAAATTAATAGCCAGTAGTTATAATATTACTTTGACTTCATAAATACAGCTGAGCAATATTCTCAAACTAAACTATGATTAATTTTCTTTTCTTGGACACAATTTTTCCTGGAGTTAAAAGAAGCTTGGATTTTTTTGTTTGCCCGATTTTCTATTTATTTATCATACTATTTTCTATTTATTTATCACTGAAACTCTTCTCCAAATGTCCAATGATTAGTATGTTCAAACACATTTGGTTGTTAAACAAGATACATAAAATTGCACATAAAGACTGATAAGTTCAAGAAGTAAATTTTAAAACCTCACTCACAAAAAGACACAAAAAATATAGACAATCCACACAGAAGTTAATCGTTACATGAGAATGACAACAAAATAAAATGATGATGAGAAAACAATAAAACAGCCAATAAGAAAATGTGCAAAATACATGAATAGAAAAAAGTTAACAAGCAGCAGCTCCCTCAAGTTGAATGCTGAGTAGAGGAGAGAGGGTAACATTTTCATACTCTTTCAGTTTTGTACCATATGTGTATTATTGCTTTTTCAGAAATACATATAAAATATTACTGAAAGTAAAAGAAAATAAGTTATGTTTTATATTTAGCCATGTAGTAAAGTATCCTATATTTTTCTATAAAAGATAATCAATTTCCCAAGACATGCAGAACCGATTTTTTCATTTCCCTCTTACCTATCCTATCACATAGGACAGGACACTACTTCCAAATATATTCATATGTTCAATAAAATCTACCCCGTTCATAGAGGCAATGATCATTTCTAACATTGTCCCTTGCCACCTTCCACACATTTGTGCTAGGTCAGGAGTGCTGTTCAGTAAGTGCTTGATGAATTTAATTGAGGTGATCTGTATTTTGTCCTTTTCACCCCACTCTGATAAAGCTTTTATACTTTAAATACTTCTTTGTTTTTAAAAGATTTACTTATTTATTTATTGATGGCTGGGTCTTTGTTGCTGCATGAGGGCTTTGTCTAGTTGCAGAGAATGAGAGCTATTCTCTAGCAGTTTGAGGACCTTTCACTGTAGTGACTTCTCTTGTTACGGAGCACAGGCTCCACAGGCTCTAGCGGGTACTGTAGCACATGGGCTCAGCAGTTGCGACTTGCAGGCTCCAGAGCTCAGGCTCAGTAGTGGTGACACGTGGTGAGTTGCCCCGGGACATGTGGGATCTTCTCAGAGCAAAGATCAAACTCATGTCCTCTGCATTGGCAGGTAGATTCTTAACCATTGGACCACCAGGGAGACCCTTAAATACTCCTTTGCTTCTATTAAATAATCTCTTTTCTAGGATAATCCATCCTTTTATATTGATTAGACTTGATGAAGACAAACTGATGGCTGAATAATTATATTCATTTTAGTCAATCACTGTTGTGATACATTTCAATTATTATAAAGTCACTCTAATTCTTGGGTTCTTCTTAAAAATAAAATTTCAAAACTCATCAAAAACCGGAAATCCATTGTTTTGCTCATATTCAATTTGCTTTGACAGAAATTCTTTACTTGGCTTGCCAATTTCGTCTCGAGAGAAGAGATTGACATCAGGAATGAAATAGTGCTCAAGGTGTTCTGTCTTGAGACACTGAAGAAAGTATGTCACACAGTTATCAAAGCAGAGCTCCAGGTCTTTGTAGAGCCACCAACTGTCATGCGGGTTCTGGGTACAGACATGAAGGAAGGCAGTCTTCACATGATAAGAACAGAACTTATCCAGTCCCCTTTGCTTTCCAAACTTTTTTTTCAGTTGTTCTAAAAGGTATTTCATCAGCTTTAAACACTCTTTCCTGTTGAATAGAAAACAGAAGCATTTATTTTTATTTCTTTACAACCTTTTTCATTCCACAAACAACTTCAGGCATCTTACAGGAAAAACATACAAAGATGTAGTAAACAATACAGATATATAATACATTTTTTATAAAGACACAAAAAACAATAAAGGTATGTATGTGTGCGTGCGTGCTCAGTCACTTCAGTCCTGTAGGACTCTTTCTGACCCTATTTACTGTACCCCGCAAGGCTCCTCTGTCCATGGGATTCTCCAGGCAAGAATACTGGAGTGGGTTGCCATGCCCTCCCCAGGGGATCTTCCCAACCCAGGGATTGAACCCACATCTCCTGCATTGCAGGTGGACTCTTTATGCTGAGCTACTAGGGAAGCCCAAAGATATGTATAAATAATATAATTATTATATTATATTATAAAACCTAATTATTTTTTCAAATACATACTTTAAAAGTTTCAAAAACATATTTTCTCCTTCCCTCTTCCCCATTCATAGCTTAAGTTTTTATTCTATTAGGATTAATTCAACTACATGAAAACTAACAGATATTTTACATTATTCATCCAGTTTAGTATTTAGAAAAATCTTGTTTTAATTTTTATAAAATCATTGTCTTATTTTGATTTAGATTAATCATTCAGTTATTTTGGTAGCTGACAAAACTTAATGTTTATAAAATTATTAAGCCTTATCAACAATAGACTTTTCTTAATGCTTGCTTCAAAGCCTGCATGTGAAGCCTTAAAGAACCCTCTGTGCCCACACTTTGGGTATCCTTGGTTTAACCTTTTAACTTCTGTGATCCTTATTCTATTCAGCTTTGAAAGTGAAAGTGAAAGTGACAGTCGCTCAGTCATGTCCGACTCTTTGCAACTCCATGGACTATACTCAGTCCATGGAATTCTCTAGGCCAGAATACTGGAGTGGGTAGCCTTTCCCTGCCCCAGGGGATCTTTCCAACCCAGGGATCGAACCCAGGTCTCCTACATTGCATGTGGATTCTTTACCAGCTGAGCCACAAGGGAAGCCCAAGAATACCGGAGTGGGTAGCCTGTCCCTTCTCCAGCAGATCTTCCGGACCCAGGAATCAAACTGGGCTCTCCTGCATTGCAAGCAGATTCTTTACCAACTGAGCTATCAGGAAAGCCCAACTTGAGAAACTGAAATGAATGATTCTTTTCAAAACTCAGTTCTTTATGGTATGTATGCTAATCAAGAAAAATAATTACCCACATCTTAGTGCTGTTTCAAACTTGGCTTGTCATTCCCTGGCCTTCCTCATAGCTAAACCATCTCAAAGCAAGCACCAGCACCCAATAAGAGTGGTCCTTTGGTCTCTTCCCATTATTGCAACATTATTATTCATTGCCTTGAACCAACCAGAACGTTAAGGCAAACCCAACTGTCATGGCTAGTATTCACACCCTCCACTCTTTCCTCCTCTCAGACGTCCATAGCATCCAGGCTCAGGTCTATGCTCCCCAGCAGTCCCTTTTTTTTTTAAGATTATTTTTTTAATATGGACCATTTTTAAAGTCTTTATCAAATTTTGTTACAATTCTGCTTCTGTTTTATGTTTTAGTTTTTGTGCCTCAAGGCACACGGGAATCTTAGCTTCCCGACCAGGGATTGATCCCGTACCCTCTGCACTGGAAGCTGAAGCCTTAACCATGGGCCACCAGGGAGGTCCCAGCATTGCTTCTAACAACATTCTTTCCTTAGTCCCTTGGACCTGGCGTCCTTGGTTTCATGTTTACACTCCAATACCCCTGATCAATCCAGCCATGTGCTGCCCCCAGGACTCAACCCAGCAGTGGTAATCTTCAGGTTTCAACTATGGAGTCAGCAAAGAACTAAGCATTCTATTGGTATGTCTGTCATTTACAAAATAAGGAGGTTACCTGCAACATTTTACTCCTTCAGTTTCACAGCATGTTTTAGTTTGTCCATGATTTGTCAAAATGGCCTTTTCAATGTGAGAGAAGGACAGCCGCCATGTTTCTTCTTAATATCCAAAAGAAAAACATAAAAGCACTTTACCAAAAGCATCCAGTAACAAATATTTAAGTGATTTCCTTCATTAAAATATAATTCTGAAAAATTTCTAGGAGGAGACAGACCAAAAGAAGTGAACGGATAAATAATGTGCTTACATATTAAAACAAGTGATTTGACCAAGCAAACAATGGGCCAAGATAGAGAACAATTAGGGGAAGAAGTCAGAGCTTAATATAGTGAGCTATGGTAAGATCTATTGCTTTTTATGTGTTGCTAAATTCTGTTTGCTGATGTTTTGTCTCTATATTGTTTATTCTTTTATACTATCCTTGCAAAGTTTTAGTATTTATGCAAAATGAATCAGGGAACATTTCCTTTTTTTCTATTTTTGGAATTTTACGTAATAGAATGATTTCCCCTGTCTCCCCAAGTTTTACCATGGATAGCTCTGACCCATCCTATCACTGTTGAGTTTTAATACCAGGCATTGGTTTTAAAAGTCAATCAATTCATTTTAAAAGTCAATCAACACAACCTGTAGCATTAACAGAACAGGGGAGAAACATATGACCAACTCAACAGATGCAGAAAATGCAGCCAATAAAATTTAATATTCATTCATCGTTTAAACACCTTTCAGTAATTTAAATGCAAATGGAACCTTGATCTGATGATAGCAATATGATAATCTAACATAAAAAGTTGAAGTTTTTTCTTTGAAAACAGGAATGTAGGCTGCTATCCTCATTCCGTTTGACATGCAATAGCTATCGTAGCAGGCACAGTAAGAGAAGGAAAAATAGGGTGATAGCACTGGAAAGAGAAAAACAAAGCCATCATTTCTGATCAATGATATAATCGTGTGTATAGAAAATACAAAAGAAACATAATGACAGGTATGTGTGAGTTCCATATATTCTTCAGTCTACTTATCTGTTTTACAATTTTTCATAATGTTACAACTGCCTATGAGTAAATCTGATAAAAGATATACAAAATTTCTGTGGAGAACATTCTAAAACTTCACTGAAAAGTATTAGAGGCAATCCAAATAAACAGAGATGTGCACCTGCACATGAATTAAAGACTCATTATTATAAATACATCACATCTCCCCAAATTCATCTGCAGATTCAATGCTCTCACAATCAAAACTCCAGAAAAAAATGTTTGTGGAACTTGACAATACCAACATTTTTATAAAAATAACAAAGGGTCAAGAATATCTAAAATGCTCTTGAAGAAGGACAGAGTGGGAAAGCAACTATTGAGACTTATAAAGTGACATTATGTATGACATAATGGTATATAGCCCATGGACAGACAAAGATTTTGGGGGGACAGAAAAAAGCATATAATACATACATAATATACAGATAATAAATATATGGAAAAGGTGGCACAGAGAGAGGTGTGCTCACTGCTGCTATATAAATCCATTTACAACAATCCATTCATGCCATTCTGGAAAAGGCAAACTCTGCAGAGATGGTAAACAGATCAGTGGTTGCCAGAGATTTGAGATGGGGAAGGTTGAGTAAGTAGAGGGACTTTTCAGGGAAGTGAAAACATTATGTAATTATAGATAATGATGCAATGCATTTGTCAAAACCAATAGGACTTCATGGCATGAAGAGTGAACCTTAACATACACAAACTGTTAAAAAAAGTCATTTAAGATGGTCAAGGGATCTCAGGAAGGAATGCACACTGTGAAAAGGGGCTCTAACTGTATCACAAACATATGACACAACCTCCCTGAAGGGGCTGGGGGCAAAAGGTGTTGACTGAAGTTGCTTTGGAAACAGGGTCTGTAAGACTGAAGGTGAAAGGAACGGTACATGTGCCCCGTGCACACAGGGGAATGGGTTTGCAATTCTGAAGCGCTCATATGTGTGGGTGGGAACTGAACAAGGAACGATGGGCTAGGTGGGTGGCAGATGGTAGGAGCCAGGTTTCTCACTGTTGGAATGAAAGGTTACAGATAGCAAGGAGGGAGGGCAAGATGACCCACGTGGTAACGGATTACAGTTAGAGGCATCAGCATGAACTCATGTACCACTTGATACAAATACAGGTGGTGAGCTGTGCATATCCTGGGGATAGTATACATACACTTATTTCCTTGCTCCCCTAGCTGAAAGGGATGACACCCTAGCAGCAGAACACACATAGCACCCAGATCACACTTCTACAGTTCTAGTATACATTCTACAATAAAATGATCCAGAAAGTTCCTTGGAGAAATGGCTGATTCTAGGACTGAAGCAGGAATTACGCAAGATGAGCCTGGAGCATCTTGTAGTGCCAGAAAGTGAATGAGTACTGAAAAATAAAAACCAAAAAAACCACAATTATGGGACATATGTCCAAAGGATACAGGAGCCAACTGCAAGAGCTCCTGAAGACCAAAGCTAGAACAATTTAGGCAACAAAATGAAAGCAGTATTGAATTATAGCCCAAAATATGAGACAAATACCCATGAGTCCATACTGATATGGTTTAAGTAAACAGATTAGAGAGAAGAGATAAATCTCCCATGCAGAAGAATTCTGAATAATTTGTGTAAATACTCTGCTCTTAAAGAGGTGAGCTTAAGTGTGAGCTGTGCACAGTGACTTCCTTCCAAAACGCACAGTATGAAAAGGGGGGAAAGAGAAGATCTTAACAGGGAAGAAACCTGGCAAACACTCCCTGAGCCAGGAGATTAAGGTCCACACCAGCAGTGTTAAGTCAGGCCCACGATGTACCATTGACGCAATGTTATGAGAACGGCACTTCATTTCTGTAGTCCTCCTCCCCCAAACCCAGAACTGCAATCTAATCACAAGAAAAACATGAGACACATGCCAAATGAGGGCTGTTCCACAAAATATCTGACTGGTACTCTTCAAAACTGTCAAGGTCACCAAAAACAAAGATTGAGAAACTGTCACAGTCAAGAGGAAACTAAGGAGACATGACGACTATATGGAACGTAGCATCCTACATGGGCTCCTGGAACAGAAGGAGGACATCAGGTAGAAACTAAGGAAATCTAAGTAACAGGACTACATTAATATTGGTTCATTAATTGTGACAAATGTGTCATATTAATGTAAGATGCTAAAATGGAAAATTGGTTATGTGGTATATAGGAATTCTCTATACTATCTTTGTACTTTTTTGGCAAATCTTAAACTATTCTAAAATTAAAAGTTTATTTTAAATAACGACATTGAGGTATCATTTCTCCCTTTTTTGAGTTATTGGCAAACATTCCAAAGTTTAATGAGTTCTGTTGATGAAGCTGAGGGTGAACTGGGTACTTTCCTACACGCAGCTGTTGGGAATGCAAATTGGTAATTCTGTATGGAGGTTACTTTGGCAATACTAGCAAAATTAGATATGGATTTACTATTCCTTGACAAACTGCAAAAATAGACTGTAAAAAGGAATGGGTGCTCAAAAAAACCCTTGGTGGGGTTTTTGAAAAGGTACACATACCTCAATGTTCACAGCCGCATTGTTCACAATTGTCAAGATATGAAAGTAACCCAAGTGTCCATCAACAGATGAATGGATAAAGCAGCTGTGGTATATATACAGTGGAATACTACTCAGTCATTAAAAACAAGAATGAAATTTTGCCATCTGCAGCAACATGGACAGACTTGAAGGGCATTATGCGAAATGAAATAAGTCAGACAGAGAAAGACAAAAACACTCTATGACATGATTTTATACATGGAACTTAAAAAAATAAACTAGTGAAAATAACAATAAGATTCACAGATAAAAGACAATAAATGAGTGGTTACCAGTGGAGGGGGCAATACAGGGGTGAGGAAGTGGGAAAGACAAACTACTGGGCATAAGACTACAAGGATGTATCATCATACAACACAGGAAATATATAGCTAATATTTTGCAATAATTCTCAATAGAAAGTAACCTTTAAAAAGAGCATAAAAATTTTGTTAAAAGAAGAAATGAGTGCTGGTCTTCCATGGTAGCTCAGTGATAAAGAATCCGCCTGGCAACAAAGGATCGGCAGTAGACACAGGTTAGGTCCCTGATCTGGGAAGATCTCACAGGCCTTGGAGAAACTAAGCCCGTGCACCATAACTATACAGCCTGTGCCCCAGAGCCTGGAGGCCACGACCACTGAAGCCTGTGTACCACAAGAGAGCTGCCGCAACAAGAAGTCTGCGCACCACAGCTAGAGAGGAGCCCCCAGCTCTCCACAACCAGAGAAAAGGCTAAGGAGCAATGAAGACCCAACATAGCCAAAAGAAAGTAAATACATAGAAGTATTTTAAAAAACAAAAAAAGGAATGAGTGCTATCTCTATATAGAGCTATGGCGTGATAGCCAAGATATTAAGTAAAAATAGAAAAAATGTACTCATTATCTTAAAAAGGGGGTTGCATATAAATATATATACATACGCATATATATTACAGACAAAAAATGCTTGTACTTTTTAAAAACGAAAGGTAAACCCAAAACAATTAATGGATTTCCAATCGGGAAAGGAGAGAAGAGGGTAGAAGAAACATACAGGGAAGCTGTGTTTCCCTAAGAATACTTTTCTCTGTAGCTTTGACTTTGAGACCATATGAATGCTTTATAAATTTAAAAAACAAAACTAAATCAACATTTAAAATCCAATGTCTAAAATTAGAAACAATAATGAAAATGAATTTTAAGCATGCTGAGTTGGTTAGCTTAACCCACCAGGCTTCAGTAGCTGCAGAACATGAGCTCGGTAGTTGCTGCTCCAGGTCTTAGAGCTCAGGCTCAGTAGTTTGTGGTGCCTGGGCTTAGCTGCCCTGTGGCATGTGGGATCTTCCTGTACCAGGGATCAAACCCATGTCCCCTGCACTGGCAGGTGGATTCTTAACCACTGTACTACCAGGGATGCCCGAGAAAAATGTTATTTTAAAACAAGTTGTGGAATTAGCTAGAATACTTTACCCATAAACATGTCAGCATGATTTTCGGAGGTCAGTATTTATCTGTGTGTGTTTGATACTTAAGGTAAGATTTGCAAACAGTGAAACACACAAATCTTAAATATTGCATTTGATGAGTTTTGACAAATGACTATACCTGTGTAATTTAAGCCGTATCTGGAGTTAAAAAGTTATCATCACTCCAGAAAGTTCTCTTGTGCCCCTGCCTAATCAATCCAGTCACCTCAGGCAACCCATGTTCTAATTAAAAATAAAAAACTGTAGATAAATCTCGCCTGTTCTCAAATGTAATATAATTGAGCTTATACAGTACGGACCTTTCGTTTGTTTTCTTTCACCTGTCTTAATGTTTTTAAGACCCTCTTTTATCAGTAGTTCATTGATTTCTGTTGCTGAGTAGTATTCTAGTTTATAAACATTATATCCATTATCTTTTGATGGACTTCTGGGCTATTTACAGATTTTGGCTGTTATGTATATTCTTGTATAAATGTGTTATGGACTTCATGTTGGATTAGGGAAGACATATGTTTTACTGTATAAGAAACTGCCAGACTGTTTTTCAAAGTGATTGTACCATTTAACACTTCCATCAACAGTGTATGGATTATTCTTTTTAAATAAAGCTTTTCATGTTCATTGACTGGAATATCAGAACTGAAATTGATGAATAACTTTTTTGCATTTAAATGAATTTAAAATGTAGGCAGACAATTTAGATATTTGAGAACGCTGCAGTTTTACTGATTTTTTTTTCTATTTTAGCATTCTTTGCATACATTTTGACATGAGGTATTGATAAATGTGATGAAATGTATAGTCCTTGCCATGCTCATTAAGTATCATTGTGAAAATGATCTTTAATGCAAAGAAATATCTTCTAGTTTTATTTTATACATAATGATACTTGTATTTAGTTGATGTTCAATCTCTTTTGTTAGATAAAGTCAACTATGGATGATTACCAGTTTGAAGGAATTTGTATTTTAATGTTTGTACATTTTAGTGTAATAAAAACTATTATGTTTCAAGTCTTAAGGTCAGAAAATAAACTTAATATTTTGATTGTCTTTTTATCTTAACAAAAAGAACTGCAAATAAAGTTTATACTTTTAAAAAATAATTATATTCTTGGTAACAACACCTGTATTATTATTTTGATAACAATTTTTTTTCATTTTTTGATAATATCAAAATCATTATTTTTGATTCAAAAAAGATTGAAATTTTTGATAAAAAAATCAAAGTATATATTTTAAAATATACCTGTGACCAGGATATTTTTAATAAGATATTTGAAAAGAAAAAAGCTAATATAGGTGTAATACATACCTATCTATTGATAATACAAGTTATTTTCATTGCCCCTCTTAGCCACTCAGATACACACAGACATAGCCACAGGGTTTTGCCTAAATATGAATAATCTGAAATGAGGAGAGATGGAGACCAGCCAAGGGTGCCAGAGCAGAGGTCAGCTGAGTGCCTGACCGCCTCCACTTTTATCTTAGGCATGGATATGAGGAACTATCTAACCACACTGGCCTTTGTATAGCCACATGGCCACTGAAGCATGCTTCCTCATCTCTAGGCTGATGGGTCTCCCAGTCACCCCCAAGGTAGTTGGCCAAGGGCCACAAAGAGAGCAGTATGGGTCCTGTTGAAATTTCTGTATCACATGCAATGAGGGTTTCTTGGGATAGCCCTGCTAGAAACTGTACACCCTTCTCCAGAAAGTTATATTCCTTTCACAAAATCATGATACATGTAATTCCTTCTTATAAACAACTTTTCTTACAGAAAATGACTCCTACATATATGCAATATAAAGTTATGAGGTGTGTCCACAAAACAAGCCATCAAACTAAGCATGATGGACGATTTCTTGGATATGTTCATTTGTTATCTGATCTCATCTGTTATCAGATAACTTGGCTTCTTTTGTTATCTGTCCTCCAATTTCCTTGGAGTCCAGCAGTAGTAGGTGCTAAAAGTCCTTTATAATTTATGAGAGAAAAAGAAAATAATCGGTGAATTTTTTTTCTACCTCAGAAGATATCACCATTATTCAGCTTCACCTGTAGACTATCTCAGCCCAGTCTTCACAACTTGAATGTTACCCAAGACCACCACCTGAAAACCTGTCCTGACCCAGAAGGCCACGGTACACAGGTGAGGAGACCCAACCAGTGGGCAGAATCGCAGCTGAGGCTGCAAGGAAGTTCTGCCAGCGGCATGGGGAGCAGTAGAAGCAGACAGAGGAGAGAGGAATGAGGCTGGAGTGACAGCTGAGGCTCTGGTGATAACATCAGGAATACACAGCTGCCATTAACTCAACTAGGGATTCTACAAGCACTGCCTCATTTTTATCTTCCCAGAATCTTTCAAGTAGTTTTGATTAACCCACATATGCAGATGACCAAAACAGGTTTAGAGGGGCTTGATAACTAGCTCCAGATCACACACCTAATGAGGGAAGAAGCCTCAGGATTCAAATCCAGGGCAGTCAGATTGCAAGGCCAGTCCTGCTTTTCTTTACTAGCAAGAAACAAACAAAAACAACATTCAAACGCAGGCTAGTAAACATTTTAAAGCTGAGTATTCGATATTACTATTAAAATTATGCCCTTTGCAATTCCATCTCTCACCAAACTCCCGTCTTAGCCCAATGGTTCTTGAAATGCCAACAGCACCAGTTGATCTTTCACTGCCCTAGAATGTAACATTAACGACTCTTTTATCTATGGATATCTTTACGTAAAGCTTCATAATCAAGATACCTTGGAAAAGACTTCCTTCCTTTGCGTGCTTGGGTACCAGGTAAAATGGCTGTCGTTTTAGATTGTCCTTAACTTTTGTTCCAAGCCAGTTACTGATGGGCAGGCCTTTCTGGGTGCTAGCAGGCCAGCTGCTTTTTGACTCCAAAGCCAGGATTATATCCACAGATATTTCTCTAGGTTTTCTAATCAGAAGTGTTACAGCAGGGCTCCCTCTTTTCTTCCTCTCCATAATGACATCAGTATCTGTTTAAAGATATAATAAGGAAGAAAGGGCTTATCAATCCATTTTTCTCTGACAACACAGGAAAAATAATTATAATTGGAGACCTGTAAATACTAACTGTAAGACAAAAATTAGTTCTAAAGAAGAAAATGACCCCACAAGGCAGTGTTTTACTCATTTAACCAGTATTGATTGATACCCCTCATGCAGTGGGGTATCATCAAGATTCTGTTTCATATATAAAACAAGGAGCCCCCAAGGATTGTGGGATCTGGGAGTGCTGTGATTAAATTTTCATTTCAATTTGTGTTTGGCAGTTGGAGGAAGGCCTGCATATGAGGTCGGATGAGCAGCACGAAGGAGAGACGTGATTTAGAAGACCTCACCAGGAAGTCCCTAGCAGTCCAGTGGCTGGGACTCTGAGCTGATGCTGTCAAGGGTGGGGGTTCAAACCCTGGTCTGGTAACTAAGATCCTACAAGCCATGTGGGGCAGCCAAATTAAAAAAAAAAAAGATCACAGCAACAGACCAACTCAGAGGGCAGAGGCCTGTCGTACAGAGAGGCAGTGAGCATTAAGACACAGGGAGCAACTGTCATTCACTGTAGCATGATTCACAACAGCCAAGATATGGAGACAATCCACTGACAGATGAATAAGTAGAGACTGTGGCATATACAGACAATGGAATATGATTCAGCCGTAACAAGGAAGAAAATCCTGCCATTTGTTAACAATGTGGATGAATGTGGAAGTCATTCAGTTCAGTCACTCAGTAGTGTCCAATTCTTTGAGACCCCATGGACTGCAGCACGCCAGGCTTTCCTGTCCATCACCAACTCCCGGAGCTTACTCAAACTCACGTCCATGGAGTTAGTGATGCCATCCAACCATCTCATCCTCTGTCATCCGCTTCTCCCACCTTCAATCTTTCCCAGCATCAGGGTCTTTTCAAATGACTCAGTTCTTCACATCAGGTGGCCAAACTATTAGAGTTTCAGCTTCAGTATCAGTCCTTCCAATCAGGACTGATTTCCTTTAGGATAGACTGGTTGGATCTCCTTGCTGTCCCAGGGGCTCTCAAAAGTCTTCTCCAACACCACAGTTCAAAAGCATCAATTCTTTGGTGCTCAGCTTTCTTTATAGTCCAACTCTCACATCCATACATGACTACTGGAAAAACCATAGCTTTGACTAGATGGATTGTTGTTGGCAAGTAATGTCTCTACTTTTTAATATGCTGT
Source organism: Bos taurus (assembly GCF_002263795.3). NCBI lineage: Eukaryota > Metazoa > Chordata > Mammalia > Artiodactyla > Bovidae > Bos > Bos taurus. The sequence continues at coordinate 12,946,922 of NC_037336.1, forward strand.
CTAGGTTGGTCATAGCTTTTCTTCCAAGGAGCAAGTGTCTTTTAATTTCATGGCTGCAGTCACCATCTGCAGTGATTTTGGAGCCCAAGAAAATAAAGTCTGTCACTGTTTCCACTGTTTACCCATCTCTTTGCCATGAAGTGATGGGACCAGATGCTATAATCTGAATGTTGAGTTTTAAGCCAACATTTTCACTCTCCTCTTTCACTTTCATTGAGAGGCTCTTTATTCTTTGCTTTCTGCCATAAGTGTGGTATCTGCATATCTGAGGTTATTGATAATTCTCCCAGCAATCTTGATTTCAGCTTGTGCTTCATCCAGTCCAGCATTTCACATGATGTACTCTGCATAGAAGTTAAATAAGCACAGTGACAATATACAGCCTTTACTTACTCCTTTGCCGATTTGGAACAGTCTGTTGTTCCATATCCATTTCTAACTGGATACAGATTTGACCTGCATATAGATTTCCTAGGAGGCAGGTCAGCTGGTCTGGTATTCCCATCTCTTGAAGAATTCTCCACAATTTGCTGTGATCCACACAGTCAAAGGCTTTGGCATAGTCAATAAAGCAGAAGTAGATATTTTTCTGGAACTCCCTTGCTTTTTTGAATGTTCAGCAGATGTTGGCAATTTGATCTCTGGTTCCTCTGCCTTTACTAAATCCAGCTTGAACATTTAAGAGAGGCTGACATGGTCTAGGCTTGAGGCCTCAAGGTCTTAAAGGGATTAAGATGAAAGTATGAAAGGAAAGAAAGGAAGAGGGAGCAGAGTGAACCAGATACAAGCAAACCTTTGGGGAGGATGGACCCTTGCCCAGCCAGTGACACAGAGGGAGAGGGAGCTAGAGCCTGGGGAACAAAGCTCCACCAGAATGCTGGAGTCCCCTCCCAAGGAAGGGGCAGAGCAGGGCGAGAGACAGGAGCAGCCCCAACCCCGCCTACTTCCTATCCAGTCTCAGCGTCCTGGGCAGGCCATCTGAGTGCTTCCCATGTGTCAGTGTGTGTAATACCTGCACTGAAACCCTGCTTGTGGGAGCAGGTAACTCAGCTGTCACTCAGCCCTGTTTTCCAGGTTTGCGCATGACCCCTCCATCTCAGGAAACATGCGCACCACTCAGAAGACACTCAGGGACAGCCCTGACAGTCCAGTGGCTAAGATGCCTCGCTCCCAATGCAGAGGCTGAGAAGCACTGGAGCATCTTTGAGGAGCTACCCCATGTCCGGGCAGGGGAGAAGCCCCAGCAAGACGGTAGGAGGGGCAAAATTACATTTAGAATCAAACCCCATACCTGCCAGAGATGCTCAGAGGGCTCAAACAAACCTTGTGCACACCAGGACCCAAAGACCCCACAGAGACTGAGACAGAACTGTGTTTGAGTGTCTCCTGCGGAGGTACAGGTCAGCAGTGGAAGTCATTGTGCTAAGCAAAATGCATGACCTCATTTACACAAAGAATCTAAAAAAGTCGAATACATAGCAGCAGACTATACAACAGTGGTTACCAGTGGTGGGCAGGTGGGGAAAATGGGAAGACGTTCATCAAAGAGTACAGAGTTGCAGTTATATAGGGCGAGTAAGTCTAGAGATCTAACATACAGATCTTACAGTACTGTTAATACTGTTAATACAGTACTGTTAATACAACTGTACTGTTTATGGGCATTGTGCTAAGAGAGTAGGTTTCAGATACTCTCACTTCACACACAAAAGGCAACTCTGCGACAAGATGCTAATTAGCTTGACCGTGCTAGTCAGTTCATTATGTGTATCAAAACATCACGTTGTACACCTTGATTATGGACAATTTTTATTTAAAAAAAAAAAAAGACCCATGTATTGGAAGTGAAAGCAATAAAGAGGTTCAAATTAATAGAACTGGTAGATAAAACTGAATCTGTGAGGTAAGGGAGAAGGTAGGAGTCGGGGAGGCCATCTCGTGATGCTGGCCTGGGAAATGGTTGACGCTGAGTCTACTGTTCAACACAGAGTTGGCTGAAGGAAGAAAGACTGGACTGAGATGAACTTCATTTCATCTACACTGAGTTCTAGGTGCATGTGGGACACCCAACTGGAGATGGCCACTGGCTAGAAATTTGGGAAAGGCTTCTAGAGGAGAGATACTGGCTTTGGGGGGCGGGGTGTACAAGCAGTAGTGAAAGACCTCTCCCAGATAAGACTTTCGCAAAGGACGACAATGGGAGAGAGGACATATCTCCAAGGAGAAAATCCCACCACATACCCTCATTTTCTTTGTCACTAAATCCAGAAACCCACTTCCTTCTTACCCATGACGTCTCCTTTAGTCCTATTACCACCTAGGAGTGTCCATCCACTTTTCAGAGGCCCCCCAACACATGGTCTCTGGATCCCTTCCTTCTTACCTCGCTCCTTCCATCGCTCCCTCTCCTGCATTGGTGGCCTCCCCTCCTACCGGATCATTCCTGTCTTCACACAAAGGGGATCCAGTGTCTCTCATCCTAAAGGACACTCTCCGTTGACCCTGCATCTATGCTGCCTCCCCACTTACCCATCCTTCTTCCTTTGCAGCCAACACTTTCTAAAGAATTACCATTATGCTGTCTCTACAGCATCCTGACCCTTCTCTCTCACGTGCTGAGGACTCCACTGAAACTTCTGAGTCAAACTTACCAACAATCCCCAAAAAACAAACCGAACCAAGTGCAAACATGATCTGGACGTTAGTGCGCTGTAAACACTGAGCATTCCTGCAGAACACGCATAGTCTCCTTTTGCTCCCTCTCTTCTCTCCAGCCCCTAATGAGATCCTCTTCTTATCACTCTGCTTAATACTGCAATTTCCCCCCGGGCCATCCCCCAGCATTCCTGAACCCTCTCATTTTACTATACTTTTTCACCATAGGATTCTCTTAACTTATCCAAAGCCAAACTCTCAACTGCCTTCTTAAACTATCTTCTTCACAGAAGTCAGAGCAAATTTTTAAAAGCGTGAAGCCAATCAATCATTAATGAATGAAAGTCACTCAGTCATGTCTGACTCTTTGTGACCCCATGGACCTTGCAGTCCATGGAATTCTCTAGGCCAGAATACTAGAGTGGGTAGCCCTTGCCTTCTCCAGGGGCTCTTCCCAACCCAGGGATGAACCCAGGTCTCCCGCACTGCAGGCAGATTCTTTACCAGCTGGGCCACAAGGGAATCAATTACCCTCTAATTAAGACCTGAATTCTCAATGGAACATGGCATAAAATCTGAACTCCTTTCCAGGATCCACAAGTCCTCCTAGAATCTGGCCCATAGCCACTTTTACTTCATTTCATGTCACTCCTCCCCTTGTCCACATGGCCCTCTTTTTGCTCCTTGAGCTTATCAAGCTCTTTTCTGCCACAGGGCTTTACTCCACCACCCCCACTCTATCCCAACTGCTACCACGTCTCCCAGTTCATTCCCTTCAAAGCACACACTGTAATTTGCTTTTGCAAATTCAGGAGGGGAGTCCCGCTGATTTTACTCAACCACCTATACCCAAGGGTGCAGGCAGCTTCTCAGCAAATATTCAGTGAAGATTAAAATAGAGCCAACTGGAAATTCTCTGGTGGTCCTGTGGCTAGGACTCTGTGCTTTCACCACCAGGAGCCCAGGTTCAATCCCTGATCAGGGAACTAAGATCCCACAGGGCCACATGGTGCGGCTAAAAAAAACAAAGGCAAACAAAAGAGAGCCAATCAGCATTTAGGATGAATACCAAGAAAATGCAGTAGACGAAAATTAAGAGCAAAAGCTTGTTTCTAGAAGGTAGTTTGGGCTTCCCAGGTGGTGCTAGTGGTAAAGAATCCGCCTGCCAATGCAGGAGACATAAGAGACACGGGTTCAATCCCTGAGTCAGGAAGATCCCCTGGTGGAGGGCATGGCACCTACTCCAGTATTCTTGCCTGGAGAATCCCATGGACAGAGGAGCCTAGTGGGCTACAGTTTCTGTAGGGTCTCAAAGAGTTGGACACAACTGAAATGACTTGGCATGCATGTAGTCAACAGTCTACTGCAGGGAAATCAAAAAAGATCAGGAGAAGAAATTAGTGCATATGATTAGACCTTAAAGAATCAAAAGTCAAAGATCTTACCTTCAATATGTTTAATTTCTTCCTTAATGATTTTCCTGAATTTGAACAGCATCTTAGAAGCCGATAAGATTCCCCCTTCTAAGAACTGATCCAGAGGACTTCCTTTGGGATTTCTTTTGAATTTCACAAAGTAATGAGCACTACTGTTGCAATATTCTTCCAGCTGAATTCGGGGAACCTCCAGTGTGAACATAAGATCAAATTCATTAGGAGCAGAAATCTAAGAAACAGGAAAAATAGCACTGATTGTGTTTGCCTGTAAATATGTTCCAACCCACTACAATCTTTTTCATGAAATTTCCACTTAAAATCATACTGTGAAAAGCAAGATTCCTAATATTTATACCCACTGAGACTAGTAGAGCTGGGAAAATATTATTGGTTTCAATTTTCAGGTTCTATACTCATTTATAAAAACTATACTCATTTTTAAAAACAATTTAAAATAATATTCAAGGTTTAAAATCTGTACCAGTTTTTTTCCCTGAGTTCAAAGCTTGATAAAATTAAAGACCTTTAAGATGCCACCTTTTATGTCACAAGCTACACACTGAGCCACCCTCCTGTCACTGGTCTCAAAAATGTGTGTAGTTACTTCCTGGCTAGTTGATCAAGGCCCCTTGCCTTACAGCTGTCATCCAAATTAAGTGTTAGCTCCAAGTCACACACTAACTAAATAGTGTCTTTGAACCACAGCATTTTAAAAGCTTCAGGGTATTTCCTTGAAGTCCTGTGGTTAGGACTCCAAGTTTTTGCTGCCAAGGGCACATGTTCAGTCCCTGGTGGGGGAACTAAGATATCAAAAGCTGCACAGCATGGCTAAAAAATAAATATCATCATATATATAAAGAGCATCAAAGAATCTTCTTCATCACCACAATAATAATGATAGCAATTATAATCAATGATTACTTTCTTATATTAAAAATGCAGGGACTTCCCCAGTGGTTAAGAATCTGCCTTGCAATGCAGGGCACATGGGTTCAATCCTTGTCAGGGAATTAAGATTGCACACGCCGTGGGGCAGCTGGGCCCAAGACCTGCACCTACAGAGCCTGTGCACTCCAGTCTGTGTGCCACAACTCCACAGAAGCCCACATGCCACCGCATAAGATCCCATGTGCTGCAACTGAGACCCCATGGAGCCAAAATAAATTAAAAATAAATAATATTTTAAATGCACGAGTCTTTCACTCATTAGCGGTAAGCTTCAAATACAGCTACTGGACTGTCTTATTGAACACAATTATCTGGTGGCCGTATGTTTTTTGCCCCCCACATCAATGTGGCTAGTCCACATTGAGATGTACAGGTGCTGTGTGAACTATATCCTCTCCAAATTCATATACTGAAGCCCTAGCCCTCAATGTGACTATACTTGGGAGACAGGGCTTTTAGGAATTAATGAAGGTAATGAGATCATAAGGGGTAGGGTCTTAGTTGACAGGACTGGTGGACTTATAAGAAGTGAGATCAGTCATGTCTCTCTGAACACGTGCTGAGGAACACGGTGAGGATACAGGAACAAGGTCTGCAAAGCAGGCTGAGAGCCCTCACCAGAACCTAGCCATTTTGGTACCCCAATCATGGACTTCCAGCCTCCAGAACTGTGAGAAAATAAATGTCTGTTGTTTAAGCCTCTCAGTCTATGACATTTTGTTATGGTAGCCCAAGCTGACTAGGAGATACTACAAGGGTTAAACAAACACTTGAAGTGCCATCCATGGGAATGAAGTACAAGCCTCTGAAAATCCACTCCTCCAGAAATGGTCAAATTCAGCTTTTTCAGATCTCTGTAAATTAACCAAATGGCCTACAACAATCCAAGGAGGATTTATTCAAGAAAAATGGCTGAATCTCAGTAAGGACAGTGAGCCTTGTGGACATTCTAAATTCTACATTCTACCGCCATGCCCAGCAGCATTCCCACTTCTGATCAGAAACCTCCATCAAGAGTAGCCACGACCCTGACTTCTAACAGCAAATGCTAGGTTTGCCTGTTTGGGAACATCATATAAACTAAATCATATAGTAGGAACTCTTTACATCTGACTTCTTTCATTCATCATTGTGAGACTCATCCAGATCACTGTATCTATAGTGGCAGTTCTCATTCTTTATAGTATTCCAATCAATTAATGGAATATACCAAAATAGGTTTATTTATGTATTCTGTTGTTGAATATTGTTTCCAATTTTAACTACAAATAGTTCTGAGTTTAATTATTATAGGTATTCTGAGCATTCTTACATGTCTTTGGGTGGCCATGGGCACTCATTTCTATTGGATATACACCCAGAATAGGACTGCTGGACCATAGGATAGGCAAACCTTTAACTTTAGAAAAAAATTTTAGTTTTCAAAAGAGGAAGTACCAACTTATCCTCCCATCATCAACATAAAGGAGTTTCAGTTGCTTCACATCTTCCTCAAACTTGGAATTGTCAAAATTTTAAATTTAAAATTTAACATTTAAAATTTTAGCTCAATGAGCAAAAATTAGGTCCATGTGGACAAGAGGAAGATGACATGAAACAAAGCTGAAGAGGAGGCTATGGCCCAGATTCTGCGAGGACATGTAGATCCTGGAAAGGAGTTCAGATTTATTCCACTGTGTTCATTGAGAATGTAGGTTTTAGTTTTATATTTTTGAAAATTTACTCTGGCCTCTGTGGAGAAGATATTACAAGAAGGCAAATAAGGAGATCAGAAAGGCAAAAGTTCAGGTGAAAGATGGTGGCTTAGATGGGGGTGGGGGTGAGGTGCTGGGGACTGACAAAAAGAACATATGAACTGGCAAGCCCACAGGGATTTCTACAAGAAAATTTCCAGATTTTCACCCAGAATTTGATACTACATACAATAAAATGCATGAATGGAAATGCATCAATATGAATCCAAGTGAAAGAGTTAATGAGAAGTATCTTTTACTTCTCAAAGTAATGGAATCAATTCAGAAAGTTTGGAACCCCATTTTGAAATTCAAGTGCATGCATAAAATAAAAAATACACCAAAATAACAGTGAACAAAATAAAAAGCAATAATATTGTTCTTTTATGTGCTTTTCTGAATTTTCCAGGGAAATCAACACAGAACAGTGGCAAATACAGGAGAGGCTGAGGACAGAGGTACAGAGGGTTAGTACTGCTGTGCCATGGTCTACTGGAGGGCAGGCAGTGGGTCAACTCTAAAATGAACATGAAGACCTTTTAGAATCAATTTTTAAAAATCAATAGATGTTTTAGATAAAACAAATTTCATTGGATTTCATCAGCTTGATTTTAAAAAGGAGACTTGTGAATGGATAACAAGGAACTCTGCTCAATATAACAACCTAAATGGGAAAAGAATTTGAAAAAAAATAGATACATATATATGTATAAATGAATCATTTTGCTGTACTCCTGAATCTATCACAACACTGTTAATCAACTATACTCCAATATAAAAGTTTTTAAAAAAATAAATAAAAATGAGAGTGATTCTGACTGGACACCGCTCTCTAAATGTCTTAATTGTCCTTGAGTTCTAACTAATAACTTTCTCTTTTCCTTTGAACCATGCATAGAACTGAACAGTTTGATATTTATGTAATAAGAATCATGCTCTAGACAGATAGTCTGATATAAGTTTTGCTCATTTGGCTTTCAAGTAGCTTTAGATGAAATTATGAGTGGTCTTCAGTGTTAAAAGCATTTAAGATCTAAAACCAGGTACATACACTACATCTTCCTGTGATAAATATCACTGCATGTGTGACTGCTCAGTCCTGTTCAACCTGTTGGGACCCCGTGGTCTGTAGCCTGCCAGGCTCCTCAGTCCTTGGAATTTTCCAGGCAAGAATACTGGAGTGGGTTGCCATTTGCTACTCCAGAAGAACAGTACAAAAAAAAAAAAAAAAAGTCTTAAAAAAAAAAAAGTCTTAATGACTTGGATAACCACGATGGTGTGGTCACTAACCAGAGCCAGACATCTTGGAGAGTTAAGTCAAGTGGGCCTTAGGAGGAATTACTACAAAGCAAGCTAGTGGAGATGATGAATTCCAGCTGAGCTATTTAAAATCCTTCAAGATGATGCCGTTACAAGTGCTTCACTCAAACTGGCAGCAAATTTGGAAAACTCAGCAGTGGACACAGGACTGGAAAAGATCAGTTTTCATTTCAATTCCAAAGAAGGACAAGGCCAAAGAATGTTCAAACTATGTGCATCCATTTCACATGCTAGCAAAGTAATACTCAAGATCCTTCAAGCCAGGCTTCAGCAGTAAGTGAACCAAGAACTTCCAGATGTACAAGCTGGATTTAGAAAAAGCAGAGGAACCAGAGATCAAATTGCCAACATCTGCTGGATCACAGATAAAGCAAGAGAATTCCAGAACAACATCTACTTCTGCTTCACTGGTTATGCTAAAGCCTTTGACTGTGCGGATCACAACAAATTGTAGAAAATTCTTAAAGAGATGGGAATACAAGACCACCTTACCTGCCTCCAGAGAAATCTGTATGCAGGTCAAGAAGCAACAGTTAGAACGGAACATGGAACAACGGACTGGTTCCAAATAGGAAAAGGAGTACGTCAAGGTTGTATATTGTCACTCTGCTTAATTAACTTCTATGAAGAGTACATAATGCAGATGATAGGCTGGATGGAACTCAAGCTGGAATCAAGATTGCAGGGAGAAATATCAATAACCTCAGATATGCAGATGATATCACCATCTGGCAAATTATACCACCTAATGGCAGAAAATGAAGAGGAACTAAAGAACCTCTTCATGAAGCTGAAAGCTAAGTGAAAAGCTGGCTTAAAACTCACCATTAAGAAAACTAAGATGATGGCATCCAGTCCCATCACGTCATGGCAAATAGAAGGGGAAAACATACGAACAGTGACAGATTTTATTTTCCTGGGCTCCAAAATCACTGTGGACAGTGACTGCAGCCATGAAATTAAAAGATACTTGCTCCTTGGAAGAAGAGCTATGACCAACCTAGACAGTGTATTAAAAAGCAGAAACATCACTTTGCCAAAAAACGTCCATCTAGTCAAAGCTATGCTTTTTCAGTAGTCATGTATGGATGTGAGAGTTTGACCTTAAAGAAGGTTGGACCTGTGAAGAACTGATGCTTTCAAACTGTGGTGCTGGAGAAGACTCTTCAGAGTCCTTTGGACAGTAAAGAAATCAAACTAGTCAATCCTAAAGTAAATCAACCCTGAAAGTTCATTAGAAGGACTGATGCTAAAGCTGAAGCTCCAATACTTTGGCCACCTGGAAGAGCTGACTCATAAGAAAAGACTTATGATGGGAAAGATTGAGGGCAGGGGGAGAAGGGAGAGACAGAGGATGAGATGGTTCCACGGCATCACACAATGAATGGACAGGAGTTTGAACAGACTCCCAGAGATGGTGAAGGACAGGGAAGCCTGGTGCGCTGCAATCCATGGTGTGGCAGAGTCAGACAAACACGACTTAGTGACCGAACAAGAACTACTCCAGGGGATCTTCGCCATCCAGAGATCGAATTCAGGTCTCCCACATTGGCAGGCGGATTCTTGACCACTGTGCTAACCAGGGAAGCTCAAATAGAACTGTTCAGTTCAGTCACTCAGTCGTGTCCAACTCTTTGCGACCCCGTGGACTGCAGCACGCCAGGCCTCCCTGTCCATCACCAACTCCCGGAGTTTACTCAAACTCATGCCCATTGAGTCGGTGATGCCATCCAACCATCTCATCTTCTGTCGTCCCCTTCTCCTCCCGCCTTCAATCTTTCCCAGCATCAGGGTCTTTTCAAATGAGTCAGCTCTTCCAGGTGATCAAAGTATTGGAGTTTCAGCTTCAACAATGAACTTCAAATAGCACTGAGTCCACACCAATAAAATGAGCAGCCATATAGCGTTCCAAGTTGTGACCAATAAAAATGAGCAGCCGTATAGGGTTCAAAATGGTGTAAAACATTCTCTGACGGTGCAATTTACAATCTAAATGGAAAGCCAAAACAAATCAGCGTTTTAATGAGGTGTCACAAACCACTCAAGCATTACTTCCGAAAGGAAGTGAGGGGCGCGCAGGAGGTGGGTATTCTCCCGGGAACTGCGGAGGAGGCGCCCGGCGACTCACCTTCACTCGCTCGTAGTAGCTCCCAGTGCGGAGCAGGTCTACGCCTTTGAACTCCGACTCGCGGCTGTTCAGCCGCCGCAGCAGGTGGTCCCCCAGCCTGTTCACCACCTCCGCCGCTACGGATATCTCCTGACGGCTCAACTTCAACTTCTCCAGCACGGCCCGGGGCTTCCAGGCATCGGGCGCCTCCTCCCTTCGCCCGAGATGCGGCGAGGGGGCCCGCGGGCCGAGGCCGGGGCCTTCCGGGGGCCCGGACTGGGGTCTCCGCGCCCGAGCGGAGCTCGCGGTTCCCCGGCTGCGAGTCGAAGCCCTGGGCAGGGAGTGCCCGGGGGCCGCGGGAGGCTCTGCGTCCGCGGTCGGAGCCGCCGGGCCCTCCGCCTGGTCCTCGGCGCGGGCTGCCCGCGCGCGGACCTGCGGCTTCTCCCGAGGGTCCAGGCGGCTCTTCTCCCTCCGGGAGCCCGACGCCCCAGCGGCACCGCACCTGCGTGCGCCGGGCCGGGGGGCCTCGGGGACAGCCGCGGGCTCGCTGGGCTCCGCGGACAAGCCGCCTTCCACGCACGGCGCCGAGACCCCGGAGGCGGTTTCCGAAGCTTTCCGCGTCGCCTTTCGCCGCGGTGGGGCCATGGCTGGCGTTCTCTTGTTCCCCTGAGGGAGACCAGCTCCGGGAACTGGCGGCGCAGGAGGAGGAATCGGCAATCGCGGTAGGAAATGAAACTTAAAAATGTGGCGGGAAATGAGCGAACGCGGTGGGACGCACGCGCGGAAAACCTGACGGGGCGGGGCGGGGCGGTCACGCAGAGGCACGCCTCCGCCTCGGAAGCGCGGGCCCACGCCCGCCCAGGAGTCCGCTGGATTTCCTTGCTTCGAGCGCTGCCTTGTGGCTTGGGAACTAGGCAGAACCGAACCCAGGAAAGCGCAAAAGAGCTTCCCGAGCTTTGAAAGCGAGAGGGGTTTAATGGCGTGTCGCCCAAGAACATTTGGGAAAAAACTATCTCACATATTCGGAGAAGGCAATGGCACCCCACTCCAGTACTCTTGCCTGGAAAGTCCCATGGATGGAGGAGCCTGGTAGGCTGCAGTCCATGGGGTCGCTGAGGGTCGCTGAGGGTCGGTCACGACTGAGCGACTTCTCTTTCACTTTTCACTTTCATGCATTGGAGAAGGAAATGACAACCCACTCCAGTGTTCTTGCCTGGAGAATCCCAGGGACGGGGGAGCCTGGTGGGCTGCCGTCTATGGGGTCGCACAGAGTCGGACACGACTGAAGTGACTTAGCAGCTTAGCATCGAACATATTGAACTTGGCGGAGCAACTTTCTAAATGCAAGTTTAAGTAAAGGATTTTCTTATTAATAGTAAACATATTTTTTTAAATAGGTGGAATCATATGGATTGAATATTGAATAATAATTGGATTGAATAATATGGATTGAATATGGAATAAATATTTATTACTTAACCTTTTTTTTAAACTTATCGTTTTAAAAGCACCCACAATCAAACTGTAAAGTTCTTATTGGTGAGTTTTATCCACTGGTTCTCAAAAGCCTATCAAACATCGGCACTTATATTTTAAATAATTAATACTGCTTTGGCCGTTGTGATTCCAGAGTATTTCAATACAGGCTTTCAAGTATCGATTTCTAAAGCCAAGTCCTTTACAGAAATACATATTTGATAGAAAGTCCTAGGTTTAGCATGCCTTGGTACTTTTTTTTTTTTTAACCATTCTAACCATTTTAAGTGTACAGTTCAGGGTGAAACCATCACCACCATCAGTCTCAAGAACTCTTCATCTTGAAAAACTGAAACTCTACCCATTAAACACCCCATTCCCTCCTGCTTGCTCTGACTTCTGGAAAGCACTCTACTTTCTGTCTCTGAATCTGACCATCTAGGTTCCTTATGTAAGTGGAAACATATTTTTCCTTTCATGATGAGCTTATTCAATATAAAGTCCTCAAGGTTTATCTATGTTGTAGCAGGCCTCAGCCTTCCTTTTTAAGGCTGAATAATTTCATTGTATTATATGTATGTAGCGGGGAAGAGGACGACAGAGGATGAGATGGTTGGATGGCATCACCAACTCGATGGACATGAGTTTGAGCAAATTCCGGAGTCGGTGATGGGCAGGGAGGCCTGATGTGGTGCAGTCCATGCGGTCACAGAGTCAGACACGACTGAGCCTGAGCGACTGAACTGATATGTATGTATATAATACACATTGTTTTCCATTGATCTGTCAAGGGACAAAATGCCTTGATTACTTTTCGAAAAGGTTTCTTTGAAACCAGTATTTTGATGTATCCTTCTCTGAATTTTAAAAGATGTTTTTCTTTTGTAAAATGGAAGGAGGACTAGTGTGTAGTCAGACTTCTTCTCAAGCAGACCAATTTCAGGCAAGAGTAAAACGGAAGCTGAAAGGTGGAAGCCATTTCCTTAAAATCACAGTCCCTTGGACTGTCTTCCAGGATGTGCAGGAGTATGCCTCTTCCACGTTGAAGACCTCTGCTCTGTGATTCTGTTTTTGTCCTCCAAGGGCTCCATGCCTGTCCTGAAATCCTATAAATGCCGAGGTAGCCGGCTTAATGCTGTTTTCTGCTGCTGCTGCTAAGTCGCTTCAGTCGTGTCCGACTCTGTGCGACCCCATAGATGGCAGCCCACCAGGCTCCCCCGTCCCTGGGATTCTCCAGGCAAGAACACTGGAGTGGGTTGTCATTTCCTTCTCCAATGCATGATAGTGAAAAGTGAAAGTGAAGTCGCTCAGTCGTGTCCAACTCTTCCAGACCCCATGGACTGCAGCCCACTAGGCTCCTCCATCCATGGGATTTTCCAGGCAAGAGTACTAGAGAATGCTGTCTTCTAGCTGTTTTCAAAGTGCACTAGTGTTAGCTTCGGAGAAGGCAATGGCACCCCACTCCAGTATTCTTGCCTGGAAAATCCCATGGATGGAGGAGCCTGGTAGGCTGCAGTCCATGGGGTCGCTAAGAGTCGGACACGACTGAGCGACTTCACTTTCACTTTTCACTTTCATGCATTGGAGAAGGAAATGGCAACACACTCCAGTGTTCTTGCCTGGAGAATCCCAGGGACGGGGGAGCCTGGTGGGCTGTCATCTATGGGGTCCCACAGAGTTGAACACGACTGAAGTGACTTAGCAATAGCAGTGTTAGCTTAACCAAAAGCATGCAAGCAACAGGCCACCAGACCACAGTCAAGTACCTCTTCTGCTGACCTGTCAAAAGAGGAAAACTTATTCCTTGCTCAATCTTGTAGCAACAATCAGTGTCCAAATCACAGAAGGAATGACTATATGGAGTTTGGACTTTATCAGGTAGGAAAAAACAAGAGATTTGCTTGTGGGTATATATTTTACCTAGATGATTTTATATCTTTTCTTTTATGTCCCATGTTTATCTCAGTAATTCACTTATTCAACAAATATTTGGCACAAATACTATGTGCCAAGCTCAACCCTAGGCGCTCAGGATATACTGACAAACAAAGATCTTGCCCTCCTAGAGCTTACACTCTGGCAGGAAAAAACACACAATAAAATAATACATACATAAATTACTCCATATCACAGAAAATGATGAGCTGTATTAAAAAAAGGTGGAAGTCACTCAGTCATGTCCAACTCTGGGATCCCATGGACTGTAGCCCACCAGGCTCCTCTGTCCGTGGAATTCTCTAGGCAAGAATACTAGAGTGGGTTGCCATTCCCTTCTGCAGGGGATCTTTCCGACTGAGGGATCAAACACAGTCTCTTGCATTGCAGGCATATTCTTTACCACCTGAGGCACCAAGGAATCCCAAATAACTTATGGAACATGGGACCATTTAGGGTTGAAGTGAAATGTTAGTTGCTCGGTCATGTCCGACTCTTTGCGACCCCATGGACTATAGTCTGCAAGTTTCCTCTGTCCAAGGATACTGGAGTGGGTAGCCATTCCCTTCTCCAGGAGCTCTTGGAGATCCCCAAGGTGGGGCTCAAGGGATCCCGTCTTGCAGGCAGCTTCTTTACTGTCTGAGCTACCAGGGGAAAACAGTGCAAGAAATAACAGGGGAAAAAAATAGTGCAAGAAAAATCAGGAATGAGGAATCATACAATTCTAAAATAGTGTTCAATTCAGTTCAGTTGCTCAGTCGTATCTCTTTGCAACCCCATGGACTGTAGCATGCCAGGCCTCCCCGTCTATTACCAACTCCTGGAGCTTGCTCAAACTCATGTCCAACCATCTTATCCTCTGTCATCACCTTCTCCTGCCTTCAGTCTTTCCCAGCATCAGGGTCTTTTTCAATGAGTCAGCTCTTCCCATTAGGTGGCCAAAGTATTGGAGCTTAAGCTTTAGCATCAGTCCTTCCAATGAATATTCAGGACTGATTTCCTTTAGGATTGACTGGTTGGATCTCCTTGCAATCCCAGGGACTCTCAAGAGTCTTCTCCAAACCACAGTTTAAAAGCATCAATTCTTCGGCGCTCAGCTTCCTTTATGGTCTAACTCTCACATTCATACATGACTGCTGGAAAAACCATAGCTTTGACTAGAAGCTATGAAAGAAGCTTTGACCAAGCTTTGACCTTGGTCAGCAAAGCAATGTCTCTGCTTTTTAATATGCTGTCTAGGTTGGTCATAGATTTTCTTCCAAGGAGCAAGCATCCTTTGATTTCATGGCTGCAGTCACCATATGTAGTGATTTTGCAGCCCAAGAAAATAAAGTCTGTCACTGTTTCCATTGTTTCCCCATCTATTTGCCATGAAGTGATGGGACCAGATGCCATGATGTTAGTTTTCTGAATGTTGAGTTTTAAACCAGCTTTTTCACTCTCCTCTTTCATTTTCATCAAAAGACTCTTCAGTTCCTCTTTGCTTTCTGCCATAAAGGTGGTGTCATCTGCATATCTGAGGTTATTGATATTTCTCCTGGCAATCTTCATTCCAGCTTGTGCTTCACCCAGCCTGGCATTTCGCATGATGTACTCTGCATATAAGTTAAAGAAGCAGGGTGACAATATACAGCCTTGATGTACTCCTTTCCCTTTCTCAATTTGGAACCAGTCTGTTTGTTGTGAACCACACAGTCAAAGGCTTTGGAGTAGTCAATAAAGCAGACACAGGTGTTTTTCTGGAATTCTCTTGCTTTTTTGATGATCCAACGGATGTTGGCAATTTGATTTCTGGTTCCTCTGCCTTTTCTGAATCCAGCTTGAACATCTGGAAGTTCTCGCTTCACGTACTGTTGAAGCCTGGCTTGGAGAATTTTGAGCATTACTTTGCTAGCGTGTGAGGTGAGTGCAGTTGTGCGGTAGTTTGAACATTCTTTGGCATTGCCTTTCTTTGGGATTGGAATGAAAACTGACCTTTTCCAGTCCTGTGGCCACTGCTGAGTTTTCCAAATTTGCTGGCATATTGAGTGCAGCACTTTCACAGCATCATCTTTCAGGACTTGAAATAGCTCAACTGGACTTCCATCACCTCCACTAGCTATGGTTGATGCTTCCTAAGGCCCACCTGACTTCGAATTCCAGGATGTCTGGCTCTAGGTGAGTGATCACACCATTGTGGTTATCTGGGTCATTAAGATCTTTTTTGTATAGTTCTTCCGTGTATTCTTGTCACCACTTCTTAATATCTTCTGCTTCCATTCGGCCCATACCATTTCTGTCCTTTATTGTGCCCATCTGCATGAAATGTTCCCTTGGTATCTCTAATTTTCTTAAGATCTCTGGTCCTTCCCATTCTATTGTTTTCCTGATAGCTCAATCGGTAAAGAATCCGCCTGCAATGTAGGAGAACCCCTGGTTCTATTCCTGGGTGAGGATGATCCGCTGGAGAAGTGATAGGCTACCCACTCCAATATTCTTCGGCTTTCCTTGTGGCTCAGCTGGTAAAGAATACACCTGCAATGTGGGAGACCTGGGTTTGATCCCTGGGCTGGAGAGGGAAAGGGCTACCCACTCCAGTATTCTGGCCTAGAGAATTCCACGGACTGTATAGTCCATGGGGTCACAATGAATCAGACAAGACTGAGCAACTTTCACTCTCAGTAAAATAGTGAGAGAATGACACTTGAGCAAAAGTTAAAGGAGGGGATACCCAGGGGAAGAGGGTGAGTTATCCCCTTAATGCCTCTCAGCTTCAAACACGCCCTTCAATAAAAGCTTACTGATAAACAGAATTCCTCTAAGCATTCCTCTTTTATTTTAAATTAATTATATATTTAAGAAAAATTTTTGCCTTTGCTGGGTCTACCCTCTGGTTGCAATGCTCAAGCTTATAATTGTTGTGGCTTCTCTTGTTGCAGAGCATGGGCTCTAGATGTGCGGGCTTCAGTAGTTGTGGCATGTGGGCTCAGTAGTACAGCTCCCAACTCTACAATAGAATGGGAAGGACCAGAGATCTCAAGAAAATTAGAGATACCAAGGGAACATTTCATGCAAAGATGGGCACAATAAAGGACAGAAATGGTATGGGCCGAATGGAAGCAGAAGATATTAAGAGGAGGTGACAAGAATACACGGAAGAACTATACAAAAAAGATCTTAATGACCCAGATAACCACAATGGTGTAATCACTCACCTAGAGCCAGACATCCTGGAGTAGTAGCCCAGCTCTAGAGCCTGGGCTCACTAGTAGTGGCTCATGGGCCCAGTTGCTCCACGGCATATGGACACTCCTGGACCAGAGGTCAAACCAGTGTCTCCTGCGTTGGCTGGTAGATTCTTTACAGCTGAGCCACCAGGGAAGCCCAAGCATTTCTCTTTGAAAGTGCCCACTATGGTAACTTTTCTCAGCAGAAATTGCTGGAGGAACATTGCAGGAAGATGTTTCCCGCTGTTTCCACATAATAGAGGGAGTGGCAGGGGATTGACAGAATGAAGGTATCAAGGTTCAACCTGACACCCAGGTCTCCTGCATTGCAGGCATTCTTTACCATCTGAGCCACCAGGGAACCCCAAGGAAAAAAACACTAATTTGAAAAGATATGTACCCCTATGTTCACCACAGTATTATTAAAATTAACAATAGGCAAAATATGGAAACAACCTAAGTGCCCATTGACAGATGAATGAATAAAGAAGATGGGTCTATATGTACAATGGAATACTACTCAGCCATTAAAAGATGAAATCTTTCCATTTGCAACAATATTGAGGATATTATGCAAAGTGAGATAAGTCAGATGGAGAAAGACAAACAGCATATGATTTTACTCATAGGTGGGATTTAAAAAAACCAAAATAAGTGAACTAAGCAAACCACAAAAACACACAGATATCCAGAGCAGAGTATTGGTTACCAGAGGGGAAAGGGAGTGAAGGGAAAGTGAATGGGTAAAGGGGGTGAACTCTATGGTGACTGATGGAAACTAAACTTTTGCTGGTGAATACCCTTCTGTGGTGTATACAGAGAAGACACAGTGTGGTACATGTGCTCAGGTCCACAGCTGTGTCTGACTCTCTGCAGCCCCATGGATCGTAGCCCGTTTCTCTGTCCACGGAATTCTCCAGGCAAGAATATTGGAGTGAGTTGCCGTTTCCTCTTCCAGGGGTCCAACCCACGGATTGAACCTGTGTCTCTTGTGTCTCCTGCATTGGTAGGTGGATTCTCTATCACTAGTGCCACCTGGGAAGCCCATAATATGGTACAGGTGAAACACATAATGTTATGATCCAGTATTACAAAAAAGAAACAGCTGTGAAGGGGAAAGTATTAACATACAAATATCCACCTTCTTGCCTACAATTAACTTCCTTTTGTGCTGAATGCTATTCTTTTTTTAAGTATGAAATACCATAAAGTTTGTGGGGAGATGTGGATGCAGGGCAAGAGTTAAAGGAAAACTGTATTACAGGCTGAAGGAACAGCAAATGCAAAAGAAAAAAGACTAAGAAGGTATTTGGAGGCCAGATAATAAGCAATCCAACCACTGTGCTTTCCTTTTAGGATGACTGACTTCAAGTCCATTTCATAAATCAGTTCTTTTAAGAAGCAAGCATTTCCTATCATCTGTCCTGGGCAGGATCATGCCCTCTGTATTGCAGCTCACTTTGGCTTTATTCCAGAGCCCAGGAGCTGCAAATACTGACGCCTAAAGCCTGTCCTCTACAAGAGAAGTCACCACAGTGAGAAGCCTGTGCACCGCAACTAGAGAGCAGCCCCTACTGGCCACAAATAGAGGAAGGCCCACGCAGCAGCACAGCCCAGCACAGCCGATACATACATACATAGTTAAAAACAAATAAATAAATATGCACCATGTAAAGGGAAGAGTCAAATTGAAGATGTAGGCCTGTGATTCTCTAATCAAAGGCTCAAGCTACTAATTTTAAAATACTTATTAATAAAACAGTACATTGTGTAGCCTTGAAAATGACATAAACCTGTATTCCTTGGCATAGAAAAATGTCCATGATAAACTATTATGTGAAAAAAGTTACAAAACAGTGTATATAGATCACAGTATGACCATATTTTCATTAAAAGATAATGAAAATACATTTATAATTAAAACTTAATTAAAATCCAGTGCTGGCTACGATGAGATGAAATAATCTTACACTGTCCATGCAACCTGACACAAAGATTTTAGAAAGTTAATTTAGTAGTTATGAAAAATTTAAACATTGAGGAGTCCTTTTACCCAGAATTTTCATTTATAATGAGTCCCATAACTTTTTTAAAAAATAGTTTTTATGTAGTTATTTTTGGCTCTGCTGTTTTCATTGCTGTGAGGGCTTTTTCTCTAGTTGCGGCAAGCGGGGACTACTCTCCAGTGGCAGTGCACGGGCTTCCAGAAGTTGTGGCACGTGGGCTTAGTCGCTCTGAGCAGGTGGGATCCTCCTGGATCAGGCAGGGATCAAACTCGTGCCCCCTGCATTGGTAGGTGGGTTCTGTACCACTGAGCCACCAAGGAAGCCCAAGAGTCCCATAACTTTTAAAAGATACATGTACAAAGATGACCATAATATCAAAAAATTAGAAATGCGAACTAAGAGTGCTGCCTGCCATATCAGTAAACAAAGGATGTTGGAGCCATCAAGCCACCACACGTCTGGATGGTGAGCCCTGAGGGAACGCAGGATGGAAACCGGGAATGCCCACCATCTAGCAATCAACTGCTATAGCCATCCGCTCAAAAATAAACTATGGTTCATATAAACAACTGACTATATCACTAAAAAGTGAGATAGATTCATACATATTGGCAATAGAGATAGTAAAAAAAAAATTGTTTAAAAAAGTAGCAAACTAAAAAACAATATAGTCACATGTAATATATTACATGTGCAAAATAATAGTAGCATTAGTATAACTATAAAAAATGAGGCACTGGGACTTTGCTGGTGGTCCAGTGGCTAAAACTCCACGCTCCCCACGCAGGGGGCCTGGGTTCGATCCCTGTCAGAGGAACTAGATTCCACATGCTCCAGCTATGTTTGCATGCCACAAATAAGACCTGGTGCAGTTAAATTAATAAATAAAAATTAGGAGGCATTAGCAAGAAGAGATAAGAAAGCCTTCTTCAGCGATCAATGCAAAGAAATAGAGGAGAACAACAGAATGGGAAAGACTAGAGATCTCTTCAAGAAAATCAGAGATACCAAAGGAACATTTCATGCAAAGATGGGCTTGATATACGACAGAAATGGTATGGATCTAACAGAAGCAGAAGATATTAAGAAGAGATGGCAAGAATACACAGAAGAACTGTACAATAAAGATCTTCATGACCCAGATAATCACGATGGTGTGATCACTGACCTAGAGCCAGACATCCTGGAATGTGAAGTCAAGTGGGCCTTAGGAAGCATCACTACGAACAAAGCTAGTGGAGGTGATAGAATTCCAGTTGAGCTATTCCAAATCCTGAAAGATGATGCTGTGAAAGTGCTGCACTCAATATGCCAGCAAATGTGGAAAACTCAGCAGTGGCCACAGGACTGGAAAAGGTCAGTTTTCATTCCAATCCCAAAGAAAGGCAATGCCAAAGAATGCTCAAACTACCGCACAATTGCACTCATCTCACACGCTAGTAAAGTAATGCTTAAAATTCTCCAAGCCAGGCTTCAGCAATATGTGAACCATGAACTTCCTGATGTTCAAGCTGGTTTTAGAAAAGACAGAGGAACCAGAGATCAAATTGCCAACATCCGCTGGATCATGGAAAAAGCAAGAGAGTTCCAGAAAAACATCTCTTTCTGCTTTATTGACTATGCCAAAGCCTTTGACTGTGTGGATCACAAGAAACTGTGGAAAATTCTGAAAGAGATGGGAATACCAGACCACCTGATCTGCCTCTTGAGAAATCTGTATGCAGGTCAGGAAGCAACAGTTAGAACTGGACATGGAACAACAGACTGGTTCCAAATAGGAAAAGGAGTACGTCAAGGCTGTATATTGTCACCCTGTTTATTTAACTTATATGCAGAGTACATCATGAGAAATGCTGGACTGGAAGAAACACAAGCTGGAATCAAGATTGCTAGGAGAAATATCAATAACCTCAGATATGCAGATGACACCACTCTTATGGCAGAAAGAGAAGAGGAACTCAAAAGCCTCTTGATGTAAGTGAAAGTGGAGAGTGAAAAAGTTGGCTTAAAGCTGAACATTCAGAAAACAAAGATCATGGCATCCGGTCCCATTACTTCATGGCAAATAGATGGGGAAACAGTGGAAACAGTGTCAGACTTAATTTTTCTGGGCTCCAAAATCACTGCAGATGGTGACTGCAGCCATGAAATTAAAAGACGCTTACTCCTTGGAAGGAAAGTTATGACCAACCTAGATAGCATATTCAAAAGCAGAGACATTACTTTGCCAACAAAGCTCTGTCTAGTCAAGGCTATGGTTTTTCCTGTGGTCATGTATGGATGTGAGAGTTGGACTGTGAAGAAGGCTGAGCGCCGAAGAATTGATGCTTTTGAACTGTGGTGTTGGAGAAGACTCTTGAGAGTCCCTTGGACTGCAAGGAGATCCAACCAGTCCATTCTGAAGGACATCAGCCCTGGCATTTCTTTGGAAGGAATGATGCTAAAGCTGAAACTCCAGTACTTTGGCCACTTCATGAGAAGAGTTGACTCATTGGAAAAGATTCTGATGCTGGGAGGGATTGGGGGCAAGAGGAGAAGGGGACGACAGAGGATGAGATGGCTGGATGGCATCACTGACTCGATGGACGTGAGTCTGAGTGAATTCCGGGAGTTGGTGACGGACAGGGAGGCCTGGCGTGCTGCGATTCATGGGGTTGCAAAGAGTCAGACACGACTGAGCGACTGATCTGATCTGATCTGAGCAACAAAATACTGACAATTATTACAGAGATGAAAGTCCGAAGGCCCGATGGAAATTACAAGTTCCTTAACTCAAAGTTTTGTATTTCTGTTTAAGCTTTAAACTGTGTATAAAAAAATACTTACTAATAATGTAATGACAAAAATTATGTATTCAATAGATATTAATAATCAGAATAATAAAACAGCCACATGGATCGTTTCACAATCCAACCAGTGATAAGTTTCCTCTCTAAGGAAGGTGTTGGGTTGCACACTACCCTCCTCCCCCTAACCAGGGTGTGTTTGCACAGCTTCAAAACTGAAGAAACATCTTGGAGTCAGCACAGAGACGTCAATGGTTTAAGGGACAGGAGTGCTTGCTTGTCTGCAGCAAGGTCCTCAAGAGACACCCCACTGCGTACCTTGGAGGGGGGACAGACCACAGCAGCAGAATTCGCTCCCAGTGGAAGGGAGAGGTTAGCAGTTACATGGTGAAGTAACTGGGACATGACCCTCTCATTAGCCCTTTGCTTAGCGGTCACCAGCTAAGGCCTGGGGCAAGAGTATGTAGGAAGGTCAGTCATGTGAGTAGGGTGTAGGTGAGGTAGACACTGGCTAACTAGGGCATGCACACAGAGCAGGGGATGTACCTGACCACATAGAGGTTTTAAAACTATCAGTTCCCTAAGGCTGGACATTTAACCTTCAACCCTTCAGTTCTTCTAACTAGGCTTCATGAACCTTTCATCCACAAATACATTTGAATATCTCTGGAATCTATCCCAATCTTCATAAACAGAGGCAAGGTGATGGCTGCACCACAAATTTCAAAGACTCATGTAAAGCAAAGGGACCTAAATTATTGTTTGTAGGCAGTCACCTAGTGATTAGGGCAGCAATTCGCTTAAAAGGACAAAAGATGACTGAGTAGAAGTGCCGCCCCCCGCCCCCCCGCCCCCAAATCCAGAACCATAGGTAATCCAACAGCCTCCGCCAGGAAGAAACGGGGTTCAGTTCAGTCGCTCAGTCGTGTCCGACTCTGCGACCCCATGAACCGCAGCACGCCAGGCCTCCCTGTCCATCACCAACTCCCTGAGTCCACCCAAACCCATGTCCGTTGAGTTGGTGTTGCCATCCAACCATCTCATCCTTCGTCGTCCCCTTCTCCAACCACAGGTAATCCAACAGCCTCCGCCAGGCAAGAAACGAGGTACACACGCACCAATCCACGTGCACACACTCCAACGCGCTTCGCCAGGAAAGTCGCGCCAAACTGCCAATCAGCGGCGACGCTGGACGTAGACGTGACGCTGTGACATCATAGCAAGATGGCTGCTTCCTGAAGGCTTTCTCTCCTAAGTGTTTTCCCCTCGCTAGTGTCAGGATCCGAGTTAACAGACTGCCTTTCTCCAGCAATGTTCTGTATCCGAGGCTGTGGCCGCCGGGTCGCGGCTTCCCTCACCAAACAGCACCTTGCGTCGGTCCGGTTCGGCGGTGACAGCGCGGCGCCCTGGACTCCGCACTTCGACGTTGTGGTCATCGGCGGAGGACACGCAGGGACCGAAGCCGCTGCCGCCGCAGCTCGGTGCGGCTCCCGGACTCTGCTGCTCACGCACCGAGTGGACACCATCGGTGAGTGGCGCGGTGTGAGGCTTGCAGAGAGACGCACGCTGCCAGGATCCTCCTTCTCCCCTTCCCAGTGCCTTTTCCTCCAGTTACTCTGGTGAGAATCCTACCGAATGTCGTTTTAGCCTGATGTGTGTTTCGCAGATCAAGCGGGACCGGGCCAGAACTCTGGTTTCGGCTGTTCTGTGGACCACGAATTGTGCTGCTGTTGACAGAAATAATTAGTTGGAGGAGGGTTGAGGGAGAGGTGCCTTGAGAAAAGAGCAAACTCTTAATACTGGTGATACTTCATTTCAATTTTGCCTTTTGCCCTTTACTAGCTTGTTGTTTCGGTTAGAGTGAATCAACGTTATTAGTGCTCGTTTATTAAATACCCATTGTGTTTTTCTCGAGATTTTGTGGAACCCTTTTGAAGAACGAGGCTACTTTTTAAATTGTATTTTATATTCGTACTGAATGTTTATTCCCCAATTTTATGGTCAGGACCCGACTGTGCTTTTTGGCACTTCACAAGCAGTGGTTGGACGGCCATTATTTAAAGCAAGACCCCTCTGTGGCATCATCATAGATGCCAGCTAGGACACTATCTTGTAAACTATGCATGCCTGTGTCTTTCCTTGTGCATTTTGCTTACGAGGGAACTGTAATTGAAATGTTAACAATGCTTTCTGTACTGAAATACTGTTTAGAAATAACCATTCAGTTTATAACTGTGGAGAAATATATACTTTTGTTAACAGCGATTCTTTTGGATAGAGGCTATGTGATTACCCAAGTAAAAACCAGGTACTGCATTTCAATAATAATAATTTTAAAAGTTGAATGAACAAAAAAGTATTATTGAACTAAGATGATAAGATAATACTATAAGTGGTGTAGCTTTGTCAAGGATAAAGGAATTCCCATCAAAACATGTATTTATATTTTTATACCAATACAATGTGACCTATGTTATCTTTTTAAATAAATGAATTTCAGAGATATGTAATAACTCTTATAAATGAGCTTAATGAATGACAGTTCTATCTTAAAATCAAAGTCTCATTTTTTTTAAGGTACTTTGATGTCATGGAGTATGAAGTATTTCTGCTTGTTCTCAGAAAGATAGCTTTGACTTAGAAGGTTAAACTTCCATAGGAATACAGAATGCAGGAATTGTCCTGTATCAATTCCGTCGTATCATCTGCCATAATAAAGTCAGAGGTAGAAAATTTTTTATTTTATTAATAACCTGGGAAATAGTGCTTTTTGACAAACTCTTGTTTGCCATTCATGACGAAAGAGAAGAGTCTTTTAACACTAAACCACTCACTGGCAAGTAGGAACAGGATTACTTTAGATCAATAAAGATTTATCCCTAAAATAGTTTAGGTCACACTCCCCAAGCACAAAGCCTCATCAGGAAGAGTGTTTACCTAAATAAACAGTGGTTCTGTATCAAAGGAAGGAGGAAGATAATCTATGAAGTTGTCATCCCTGTTTTTACAGTAGGGACACTGAGATACAGAATATTAGACAACTTACCAAGATCACCTAGAGCTTCTAAGTGGTGAATATAGGAGCTGAACCAGAACTCTGCCTTGCTCCTAACCCATGCTCATAAGGACGGCACTATTCAGCCTCCCTCTGGAGACCGTGAAAACTTTTGGAGGCCTTAATGCTGGTCACAGGATCAGCAGATGGCCTTTATGGAAGACATAATTAATTATAACTGTGAACCAGTACAAAGAAATCTCTTAAATTATGCTTGATTTAGGAAGGTTTCATGAGGTAAGGTTTTCAAAATCACATTGTAAAGGAAGAAGCAGCATAATGAAGTGCTAAAAATATGTACAAGAGACAGATTCAAAAGAAACGTCCAGCAGTTGTTTGTCTTCCACAATGCCCTGAATAACTCTTGCATCCCATTGGGACTTCAGCAGTTTTAGTGTTTGCATCATTTTTTATTTTTAATCACATGATTCTAGTCACTTGTACAGACATTTTCCTATCAGGCACGCACTGTGTGCAAGATGCTCGTATATTTATTTTGTTTATGTCTGTTCTCTTTAGGTCAGATGTCCTGTAATCCTTCCTTTGGTGGCATTGGAAAGGGGCATTTAATGAGGGAAGTCGATGCCTTGGATGGCCTGTGTTCTCGAATCTGTGACCAGTCTGGTATACATTACAAAGTATTAAACCGGCGCAAGGGACCAGCTGTTTGGGGTCTGAGAGCTCAAATTGATAGGAAGCTTTATAAGCAGAACATGCAGGTAAGAACAGGGCATGAAAACAGGAAGGATTGTAGTGATTATTTAACATGCAAGTTATTTTTAACAAGTTATTTTCAACTTGCATTCTCTTTTGCTAGAAAGAAATCCTAAATACACCGCTGCTTACTGTTCAGGAGGGAGCTGTAGAAGATCTCATTCTTACAGAACCAGAGCCTGAGCACACTGGGAAATACCGTGTCAGTGGTGTTGTTTTGGGTATGTACTGCTTACAGATAATAATAACAGTATCAAACTCCATGTGAAAATTTTATCCTGAGTAGTGTATGGAGATGTTTTGCTTATTTTAGGAAATTGTTGTGTTTTCTGCTCAAGTATGAGGGAAACTGTATAGAAAAAATCCTATTCCTCATTTTATTTTTACCATGAAGCTCACCTTCTGTACCATCTTATTTTGGGACTCTATAGCCTGCAAAATTATGTATTTTCCTCTTGGTATTTCTGTGGTAATTTTTATTTTTCTTAGTTCTGACTTTAAACATTTTAAATTTATATTTTACAAGATTATTATGTATGTTTTTATTTGAGTTACATATTAATTTTTTAAATAAAATTGCACATGCACATATTTTTTACAGAAGAATGGAAAAGCAATTTATCTCTGTTTTCTCCCTTTAAAGACTTAACCACTTTAGCTCTTTTAGCCTTCACTGCAAACACTAATTGGAAGATTTGTGTGTGCATAGTTATTTTATGGCTTGACTGACTCTGTACAGTCTGATGATTAGGGATTGAACTGGCCTTTTTTTGGGGAATTCCCAAACATCTATGTCTGTTAGTCCTAAAGAGAAGAATCAGTCTTCTGCCAGAGGACTGGACTGTTAGCTTTCTAGGAACAAAGTGGTAGGAGGGGCTGCACTGGAGAAATTTATCCTTTTTTTTTTTAATTGGAGGATAATTGCTTTACAATGTTTTATTGGTTTCTGCCATACAACATCTCAAATCAGCCATAAAAAATTCATCATTTAAAATACTTATTAACTTATTTTCCCTGTTTAAATTTTATTATAGACATTTTTTAGAATGGGATATACATATTAATTTTCTTACTTAGAAATAATTGAGTGTGTTTGTCTTACACGATAAGAAGGACATGGGTAGACAGTCCACCTGGAAGTCCTAGCCATGTCACCAGACACCCATGCCCTTCCATTGTCCTGCTCTGTCACCTTTGGCTGTAGCTTTCATCCCAGTGTTCACAAGACCAAAGTCACATATCCAGGCATCCATTATCAGAAAGAAAAGGAAAAAGAGGGAAAGGGTAAAGACCAAATAAAGACAGAGCAAACAAGGTGCATTTCCTTTTAAACAGGATTTCCACTTTCCTATTAATAGACGTCTAGCCCAGCATCTTCTTGAAGTCCATTGACCAAAACTTCATCCTAATGGCCTTCTATGGCCTCAAATTGGTGTGAGAAGATAAATATTTTTAATTGGTATATTTCACCCAAGGAAAATTAGAGTTATTAGTCAAGAAAGTGTGTCAGTTGGATAAGGAATTACTTACATTGAGAGTGCTATCATAACAAATATATTACCTATAACTCCCATCCCACATAGGCATTGAACATATCCGGTGTTACAAGTAAAAACAATAATCAAATACTGTGGTAGCCATACGATGCAGCAGTCCCACTACTGGGCATATACCCTGAGAAAACTTCATGATTCAAAAAGACACATGTACCCCAATGTTCATTGCAGCACTATTTACAATAGCCAGGACACGGAAGCATCCTAGATGTCCACCGACAGATGAATGGAGAAAAAGAGTGTGGTACATATACACAATGGAATATTACTCAGCCATAAAAGGAATGAATTTGAGTCAGTTCTAATGAGGTGGATGAACCTAGAGCCTGTTAAACGAGTGAAATAAGTCAGAAAGAGAAAAACAAATATTGTATATTAACGCACAATATGGAATATAGAAAAATGATACTGATGGACCTATTTGCAGCACAGCAGTAGAGACACAGACATAGAGAACAGACTTGTGGACCCAGTGGGGGAAGAAGAGGGTGGGACGAACTGAGAGAGGAGCATTAAAATGTATACAAAACCAGGTGTAGAATAGATAGCAAGTGGGAAGTTGCTGTATAATACAGGGAGCTCAATCCAGGGCTCTGACAACCTAGAGGGGTGGAATCGGTGGGGAGTCGGAGGGAAGGTTCAAGAGGGAGGGGACGTGTGTACATCTGGCTGATTCATATAGTTGTTCTACGGCAGAAACCAACACAACTTTGTAAAGCAGTTATCCTCTGATTAAAAGGAAAAGGAAAGACAAAATGAAGAAAAGCAGAAAGATACTGCTCAAACTTTACTGTGAGGAATTTGGTGGACTCAAAGAGTAAAAAGAAAATACATTGACTGGAGAAGGTGCTTTGGAATTAGACTAGTGTTCAGACTTAGCTTTGGGTTTCAGTTTCTTCATCTACAAAATTGGGAGAGTAATGTATATTTCACGAAATGTGAAAAATGTGACTTAATGTTGAGGCTGGCATATAGTAAGGATTTAACAGATTACAATAAAATATTTAATAAATAATTATACTTAATTACTTAATAAATAACTGCAACATTAATAGTAAAAAAACATGGTAGCTGCAGCCAGCTAATGCCTAAAAAAATTTTTTTAAGAAAAAATAAATTGCCATTTACCACAGACAATTAAAGCCAGGGATCTGAAAAAATTTTCAATTTGCTCTATATTCCACCTGAATTTTTAAAATTCCATATAAGTATATTTATGATGTAGGCATATCTTTTTTATAGATTAGAATGCCAACTTTCGTAAAGTTCAAGTAGTTTCCCCAAGTCCCACAGCTAGAAAATATCACAGTCAAGAACTCAATCCAGGTATTTAAAAACTTAAATGTTCCTTTTGCATCATCAACAGTTTAAAGGGGATGAAAGAAGGCAGAGTGAAAAGGTGGTCTCTCTCTCATCTTGTGCTCCAGGCAGCCGGTTTCCTTCTTCAGGAGCATTCCTAGGCACTGGCGTGGTCTTTCTGTCTGTGATTTTATCCTTGACTTCATGCAGAGGTATATATATTCCACCCCCACACACAGTAGTAACATATTGTACACACTCTGCTATACTTTTTTTTTAACCACTTAATCTGTGTTTGCTTTGCCTTTTAGGAGCTATGTTTCTTTCTTATAAGTTCATGGCTTTTGTTCTGTGATTACCTTAGTAACTATGATTTTGTATAATACACCCCATCTTCCCTTTCTTCTGTCAGTGTTTCCTGACTTCCCTATGTTGAACAGTTACTACTTTTATTTTCATTTCCTTTTCTCTCTGCCTCCTTTCCTCGCCAGACTTGATGATTATATTGTTTTTATTAAGGTAGCCCTTTATGTTTTTTAATTATTTTTACTTGTTACTTAAATTAGTATCTTCAAACGCTATTTCTTGGACCTTGTCTATATTTTATGGGCCCAACAATACAATTTTTAATTAACTTTTTTTACTGAAGTGTAGTTGATTTACAGTGTTCCAGATGTACAGTGAAGTGATATATTCTTTTTCAGTCTTCTCCATTATAGCTTATTAATAATCGGGTTTTTATTGTAGTAAAATGTATATAGCATAAAGTTTGCCACTGTAGCCATTTCTAAGTATACAGTTCCACGCCCTCAAGTACCCCCACAGTGATGTGCAGCTGTCACCACTCTCCATTTCTAGAACTTCGGAAATTTAGTTGAAATACTGTACCCATTAACAGTAACTTTCTATTACCCAAGGAATTAACCCACATTTTCTTGTATGGTAGATCCATCTGTAGACAAGCCTTTATATGTGGTTTTCAGCTCTTTCTCCTCTTCAGCCCCCAGCTGCATTCCCACATTTTTCACACTCAGTCCTCCCGTTTCTGTGTCGCTGCAGGGCAGAGTACTTCACTGTCATCTGTATGTTCTCTTCAGGTTCTTGAGTTATAGCATTCTCCCCTCTGCTCAATCAGTTATCACTCTTCCAACCACTTCAAAAAAAATTTTTATTTTATGTAGAGTATAGTTGATTTACAATATTGTGTTAGTTTCAGGTGTACAGCAAAGCAATTCAGTTAAATGTATATAATGTATATATCCATTCTTTTCTCAGGTTCTTTTCTACTGTAGGTTATTATAGAATATTGAGTAGAGTTCCTTGTGTTATATAGTAGGTCCTTGTTGACTATTTTATTTATTTTGGTGTGTATAAGTTAATCCCAAATTCCTGATTTATCCATCCCCCCCAACCACTTTCTATCTTTCAAAAATATTTGAAATTTTTCATCTTTTGACAAATTCTTTTCCATTCTTGTGGTTCTCATGGTTTCATATCTTTTTTGCTCCTTTATTTTCTTTTGGAATTTTAAGAAGGAGAAGAAATCATGTGAGGTGGGATCTGTTAAATTTAACTAGAAGTCTAAATTTAATTAATTTTAAAAATTAACTGAGACCAGCTATTCAGTGCTGACAAGACTTTAGGAACATGTGTACCTGTGATAATACATTATGCTCTCCGTCTCAGCTTTCTTGCATTCTTTAGATTGATGACATGTAGCCTTCTTACTGATTTAAAATCTTTTTCAGGTTTCTAAAGATGAATTTTTCTGTAGTTCTCCTACAAAAGCGTAACATTCTAATTTGACCCATGGTGACAATTAGGACATGAGTTTTGTTCTCTTTCCTGTCCTTTAGCTGATGGAAGTAAAGTGTATGCAGAGAGTGTGGTTCTGACTACTGGGACGTTCCTGAGAGGCATGATTGTAATCGGATTGGAAATGCATCCAGCAGGACGTTTAGGGGATCAGCCTGCCGTAGGGTTGGCTCAGACCCTGGAGAAGTTGGGGTTTGTGGTGGGAAGATTGAAGACTGGGACTCCACCCCGAATTGCCAAAGAATCCGTTAATTTCAGCATTCTAAACAAGCAGACACCAGATAATCCATCAATACCTTTCAGCTTTATCAATCAGACAGTGTGGATTAAGGTGAGATAATTTATGAAAATCTGGCCTTAAATAGGGAATATAGACTTTTTTGGTATTCATTTTTCATCACTATTAATTAAGGCACAAAAATGTGTTCTTTAAAAGGAGTAGCTGATTTGGCTACTTGGGTATTTCCTCATAAATTCTTTTAAGTGGTGGTGGTTTTTGCCATACATTCACGTGAATCAGCCATGGGTGTACATGTATTCCCCATCCCGACCCTCCCTCCACCTCCCTCCCAAAATCCCATAAATTCTTAAATTTCATTGATTTGATAACTTTACCTATTTAAACTTTTTGTAATAATTTCAGAAAAGTTGTAGGACTGTTACTTGCCCTCTCCATATATATAGACATAGATACATATATTTAACATATAGAACAGTAACATACACATTTATTTTTATTCTTTTTTCTTTTCCCAAAACATTTAAAAGTTGCAGAGATCATGACCCTTTACCTCTAAATACCTCAGTCTGCATCTCAGCTAAGCCCAAAGACATCCTCATGTAACCTCAATGCAGTGATGAAATTTGGGGACTTTAACATTGACACAGTGCTGTTATCGAAAATAAAATTCATAGAGTTTTCTGACCACCCCAATACATTTTTTTGTCCCAACGTTCTTTTTCCAACCTAGGATCATATATTGCATTTAATTGTCATTTCTTCTTAATCTGGAATAATTCCTCAGCCTTAATAGTACTGATACTTTTGAAGATATAGGCTACTTTTACCTATCTTTGTAATTTAAAAAAAAACAAGCTATATATTGTGTGTTTAGAATCAAGGGCTAGTAGTTGACACTCCTAATTTCTGGTGAGTGTTACCCTGATGAGTGGCTATTAATTTATTTATTTGGCCATGCTGCACAGCTTGTGGGAACTTAGTTCCCCGACCAGGGATTGAATCCATGCCTCCTACAGTGAAAGTGTGGAATCCTAACCACTAAACCATCAGGGAATTCCCTCTTTTGACATTCTTATCTTTCCTCAACACTTTGTCTTACTTAGTTTTAAAATAAGTCTCAGACATCATTTCATCCAGAAATACCTTGGTACATGTCTTTAACAAATAAGGATTTTGTAAAACTCAACCATAATACTGTTATCACATATAGCAAAACATAATTTCTTAATATCATCTGATACTCAGTGCTCAATTTTCCTTAGTATTAAATATAGATATATTATTGAAGTATAGTTGAACTACAATGTTCCAGGTGCATTCCAAGTATTTTATAGTTGTTTTATTTGAACCAAGAACCAAATGAGGTTCATACATTACATATCTTATAATAATTCCTCTCTTTTTTACATCTGTGTGCTGTGCTGTGCTGTGCTTAGTCGCTCAGTTGTGTCTAACTCTTTGCAACCCCGTGGACTGTAGCATGCCAGGCTCCTGTGTCCATGGGGCTTCTCCTGGCAAGAATACTGGAGTGGGTTTGCCATGCCCTCCTCCAGGAGATTTTCCTGACCCAGGAATCGAACCAGGGTCTCCTGCACTGCAGGTGGATTCTTTACTAGTTGAGCTACCAGGGGAGCCTCTTTTACATCTACATGGGGAAGAAACTGAGACATTTCTCTTCTGGAATTTCCTACATTCTAGATTTGTAGATTTGTCTGATTTCACTGCTCTGGTGCCTTAAACATGTTCCTGCATCATCAGTATTTCCTATGAACTGTTGATCTGGAGGCTTGTGTCAATTTACGTTCATCTTTGGGGTTGTTTTTCACAAACATACTTCACCATTAGTATTTGGCTTTGTGCATAGATTTGATGTATATACAAGTAAGTTTATATCATGTGTGGAATTTATTTGAATTAGAGGCAAACTAATAGAGAAGCAAAACAGTGTTTTGACGAGTTCCCATGTTTTAGCCAGAAGATCAGCTGCCATGTTACTTGACTCACACTAACCCTCGAGTGGATGAGATTGTCCTTGAGAACCTTCACCTTAACTGTCACGTTAAGGAAACTACAAGAGGACCCCGGTAAGGACAAAATACCAGTGCTTAATTACAGTAAGGATTGTCAACCCTCTTTTGTTTAATTGCATTTTTAAATTCCAATGTCTTATTCTAGATACTGTCCCTCCATTGAATCAAAGGTCTTGCGTTTTCCAAACCGTGTACATCAAGTTTGGTTGGAACCTGAAGGAATGGATTCTGACCTCATCTACCCCCAAGGGTTATCTGTGACACTGCCAGCTGAATTACAGGAGAAGATGATCACATGCATCAGAGGCTTGGAGAACGCTAAAATGATTCAGCCAGGTAAAGAGACTGCCAGCTGCCCTTTGGTCTGAGCTCAGTATTGCCTAGCAGACAGCGGAAAATTGAAGCTACAGTCATGGTGCTTAGAGCCCCAGAAGACAAAACCCAGCATCTGCACGTTTATTTATAAAATAGTCTTCACATTTGAAGAGCATTTAATGATAATCTTTGCATCTCTGCTTGAGGCAAACCCAGCGCTGTTTTTGCTTATTTTGTACCATCTGTTCTTTGGCCAGGCTACGGTGTTCAGTATGATTACATGGACCCCCGGCAGATCTCTCCTTCTCTCGAGACTCATTTGGTGCAGCGGCTCTTCTTTGCTGGACAGATAAATGGCACTACTGGTTACGAGGAAGCTGCAGCTCAAGTAAGAAGTGGTTCAAATGTTACTATAAACAGAAAAGGACTATTTAACTGGTGTTCCTCCTCTTGACATCTGTCATGATTGCTATATAGAGCTTAGATACAACTCATAACTGGAATAGCAAACTGACTTCTGTTTCAGGAACTATGGGGGTGGCTTCTGTATACAACAAGATTTTTTAAACACTGTGTCTTTGTTACTCTTTTCTGAGCTCCTAGATCCAGTTGCATATTTTGATTAGATTTTTGTATTGCTTCTGAAATTTAAAAAAAGAAAAGTTAGTTCTTTTAACCTAACCTAACTTTATTGAAAATTACCCTGTTATTACTCCTTTTTAAACAGAAAGTTATGTTATTTTTACTTGTAAATGCGCAAAGGCTAAAAAAGTCTTACAAGTGGATTTTTTTTTTTTAAAGATTAGCCACCTGGTTTATCAAGAATATTAGATATTTTTGAAAACAATGAATTATAGCATTCTAAAGTGGTATATTACCCATATTCTGTTTGTGAATATGAACCACATTTTCTGTCTCTGTTTTGTCCCTTCTGGGCAGGCCTGCTTCCTTACTGCCTGAACCATTTTTTCCAGGTAGTGTCTGAATAGGATAGCTTTTTGTTCAGTTCATAATGGCCTTTTAAACATTTCAGTCCTCTTGTAGGGTGTGATAGCTGGAATCAATGCAAGTCTTCGGGTCAGACACAAGCCTCCTTTTGTCATTAGCCGAACAGAAGGTTACATAGGAGTCTTGATTGATGACCTCACCACACTGGGCACCAACGAACCATACCGCATGTTTACCAGCCGAGCCGAGTTCCGTTTGTCACTGCGTCCTGATAACGCCGACAGCAGGCTCACATTCCGAGGTAACTCTTACACTGAGTCCTGCAACCAGACTTTCTCTCCTTTAAGACCTCTTTCATTATAATCTCCCCCTCCCCCTTCTAGGGTACAAGGAAGCTGGTTGTGTGTCCCAACAACGATATGAAAGAGCTTCTTGGATGAAGTCTTCTTTAGAAGAAGGCATTTCTATGCTAAAATCCATTGAGTTTTTAAGTACTAAATGGAAAAACTTAATTCCAGAGTCTTCTATAAGTAGTGGTAAAAGTCTGCCTCTCAGGTATGCATTTTTTGTATAAACTTTCTTTTTGTAGAAAAATGGAGTCATCTCAGAGAGATACTACCATAGATTCCCTACCTACACATTTTAAACGAACGCAGCTCTTATGTTTGCTTCTTTTCAAAATTCTTTAGAGATAATCTCCTTACTCACGAACGACAATATATATGATTCTAAATTATTCTTTATTTTATTTCTCTGTGGCTCCCATTGAGTTCTGCCTTTCCTAAGATCTAGCGGGCATAAACCAAGAAATAGCATCTGCTTTCTTTTTTAGGCATTGAACAATTGGAATGGTCTCATCTTGCCTATGAGCCATAGCAGGGAAACTTTGATTAAGCAGTGTTACCAATTCTTGAAGAGTCCCTTACTACATTTTAGGAGTTTTTTTGTCCTTGTTTTTACCATTCTGGTTGTATGGACTCTAAATCTAAAGGACATTAATAGAGATCTTTCTTGATTCAGAGATACATTTCTGAAAACCTCATGTAATTCAAAATTTACATCAGTCACCACTGATTTTTCCCATTTAAAAAATGTAAGCTAACGTGGGGAGCGGGGGTTGGAGGGTGGGTTTAGAAGGTATAAACCTACAATCATTGTATTTTAGAAGGACACATGCTGACTTGATCTTGCTGCTGTGTCTCCAGTATGTTTTTTGTTTATAGTTTTCTTTTTCTCAGTCCTTGTTTTGCTTGTGAGGAAATTTGTAGATTTAATGGTATATTCATTTTAATGCCACTTTTTATCATCCACAATCTCTCTAAGCGCTCTCTCTCTTTTTAACTAACAGCCAGGCATAACATGTCTTTGACTTTCATCTCATCACAGTGTTTTTTGTTTACAACTTGTGTTCCCAAATTTTCATTTTCATGAGAATTTCCCAAAGCACTGGCATCACTGAAGAGGAGAATAAGCAGGTTTTTAATTATAGTAACGGTAAATAATCGGCTTCCCAGGTGGCGCTAGTGGTACAGAACCCACCTGCCAATGCAGGAGACCTAAGAGATGTGGGTTCGATCCCTAGGTCAGGAAGATCCCCTGGAAAAGGACATGGCAACCCACTTCAGTATTCTTGCCTGGAGAATCCCACAGACACAGGAGCCTGGCAGGCTACAGTCCATAGGGTAGTAAAGAGTCAGACATGACTGAAGTGCCTTAGCAACAATAAATAATAAAGAATCTGCATGGTTGTCACCCAAATCAGGGGGTCTCATTTACAGGAAAGACAGCTTGGTTCACAGATAAGGGTGGCAGATTTATTTGTGTACCAGTTAAGTGGTACTGGGAGATGGTAGTAGTATAAGCATAGTTTTATATTTCACTCTGTTTTCCAGCTATTTGTTTAAATTTAAGAGGGTTTATTATTATTTCAAGCTTTGCAGAAGAATTTATAGCATTATGCTTCATTTAGGTCAAATATTGCACTGTGTTAGATTTTATATAATTAGAATTTTCATTCAATGTGACTCATGTGGATTGAGGTCATAGTGAGAGCAAGGGAAGTGATTGTTTTCAACACAGTTTAGAATGCTAATTGATGAATAAAAATATGAAAAAGGAGGGGGCTGTCAGCTTTATATTTTACCTAATCCTAAGAGTACCCATTTTGTTAAGGTAACTTTTTTTAAAACAGTAATTTGACCAAATGCTTTTCTTGTTAATTTCAGGTGTCTTTCCTTTCAGAAGGAAACAGGGACCTCATCCTCCTGTTTGATTTTGGTAGAATATTTATAGTGTAGTGTTGAGCCTCCCTGAAAGAACTCACTTGATCAATTCCTAGATATATAAAGCTAGAAAATTGGTCCACGGACATGTATTGTGTCTGCCGCACACATAGCAAGCTGTGCGCCAGGCACTGAGGGGTGGAACTGGACTTTGAGCTACCGTTTTGACAGAAGAGATCCACAGAGCATGCGCGCACACATTTCCTGTTAGGATCATAGGGAGACGCACTGATGCGTCAGGTAGTGCAGAAACTGTCTCTTGTGTTCTGCAGAAGCGTGCTAACTTGTCCTTCAGTGGCAGCCCTCTGTACTCTGAGGCTTAGGCTTCATTCAAAGCTGGTCTTGAAGTTTGGACCTACAAATAGCTCCAAGCCTTCTAAACAAATTGTTTAAAAGCCTTTTAAAAGATGTATTTATTTTTGGCTGCTCTGGGTCTTCACTGCTGCCTGTGAGCTTTCTCTAGTTGCAGCAAGCGGAAGCTGCTTTTCACTGTGGTACCAGGGCTTCTCATTGCAACAGCTTCTCCTGTCTATGAGCACAGGCTTCAGTAGTCACAGCTGGTAGGCTCCAGAGTGCTGGGTCAGTAGTTGTGGCTCACGGGCTTAGTTGCCCCACGGCCCGCGGGATCTTCCCAGACCAGGGATCAAACCTACGTCCCCTGCATTAGCAGGCAGATTCTTAACTTTAACACTGGACCACCAGGGAACCCTAAAACCTTCTTAAAAGTTAAATGGTCATAGGCTTTTCTTTGAGGTCACCATCCTCTAAGATTCCTCTCTTTTTGGTTAGTCATTAGATGTGTTCCTGTATGTTCTGTAATTTTTTTATTTTATTTTTGGCCACCCTGGGTCTTCGTTGCTACTTGCAGGCTTTCTCTGGTTGTGACTGGTGCGGGCTGCTCTCAAGTTGCAGAGCATGGGCTTCTCGTTGTGAAGGCTTCTCATGTCTCAGAGCGCCAGTTCCAAGGCGAGTGAGCTCTGTAGTTCTGGCACACAGGCTCAGTTGCCCCATAGCATGTGGGATCTCCCCAGACCAGGGATTAAACCCATGTTCCCTGCATTAGCAGGTGATTCCTAACCACTGAGCAACCAGGGAAGTCTTGGTTTTATAATTTCTGAAAGAACAACCCCTTTTCTTGTGGAGTTTAGGGTTATTTGGTTTCATTGTATCAACAGCTTATCTGATGAGACTTCTGAAATTAATTGACATAATTCATCTTGTGGAGCACAACAAAGTTGACAGCTCCTTGTGGGAAGAGGTGTCTGGCCTTTCCTAGACTGTCTGAGATGAGACAGGCCTCTGCAGAGAGTGTGACACATGACTGTGGTGATAGAATGAGCTGTAAAAAACAAACAAACAAACAAATAAACACATCTGGGAGGCCTGAAGGGACTTGGAACCCTGGGATGGGCAGATTTGACCTTCTTTTGACTTAATAAATTAATTGGTTTGATTGATTTTGGGTGGACAGAGTTGATAAAAAAAGCAATCTATTGAAAGAGGGAAAGGGCAAAGTAAATAAAAATAAAGTTAAGGCAGTAAGTGTACTGTAGGGAAAGTGTACAGATCAGTGAAACCTTGTGAGAACCAAGCAAAATGAGAAGGAAACTGCAGGGTATTTTCCAGTCTTGGAACAAGCAGATCTCCTTTAGTTGGTTCTAAGCATGCGTGTAGAAGGATGGCGCATTCAACGGACATGGGCTTAATGTGACTTAGATGTAAATTCTTAGGGAGTTCAATCACACCCTTGTTTTCAGAGGATATTCTGTCCTAATAGGAAAGCTCCAGAGGACAAATGGATTGTTGCAGTACCACTTTACCAACTACTTACCCCTCTTGATAAAGGAAAGGAGTTGAGAATCACATGCTCTCTTTCAAAAAATTGCAGAGGAAGGAACACTTCCAAACTCATTCTATGAAGCCACCATCACCCAGATAACAAAAGCAGACAAAGACATCACAAAAAAAGAAAATTACAGGCCACTATTACTGATAAACATAGATGCAAAAATCCTCAACAAAATTCTAACAGAATTCAGCAACACATTAAAAAGATCATACACCATGATCAAGTCAGGTTTATCCCAGGGATGCAAAGATTCTTTAATATACGCAAATCAATCAATGTGATACATCATATCAACAAATTGAAAGATAAACACCATATGATAATCTCAGTAGATGCAGAAACACTTTCGACAGAATTCAGCCTGAGAATCACATGCTGATCTCATGGAGGTCCCGCTGTGTCACAGATGCTGCTGTTTGCTCAGTGTACTTGGGGAAAATTAGAAATATATTGATATTGTCTATTCTGAGATTTGGTATTATTTTCAAGGAATTTTGTTCTTAATCTGCCTGATATGATATGGACCCTTGTGTTAATGAAACTTTTCTGTGTTTGTAGAGCTCTTGATGTTCTGAAGTATGAGGAAGTTGACATGGAGTTGTTGGCCAGGGCTGTTCCAGAGCCCTTGAAGAAGTACACCCAATGTAGAGAGCTGGCCGAAAGACTGAAAATAGAAGGTAGAAAATTTTTTACTTAGGATGTCTGTATGCTCCCTTCTTCGTTTATGCAAATAATGAATGAATTGCAGATACACAGAGAGCTCTGTGTCAAGAGGAGCCATTATTACCGTAAGACCAGCATCGTCTTAGGCTCTGACCACTCAGAGTAGGTTTCCCAGGTAGCATTGTAACACATCATAATGTGTTGGGAAGACTCCACCCCAGACCCACTGAGTGAGCATTTGCATTTTAACAAGATCCCTAGGAGATCTGTGTGTATATTTCATGTTGGGAAGTGCCACTGTAGAGCTCTCCTTTTTAAAAAAAAAAACTTAAATCTTTTTTCCTTTTGAACTTTTTTTTTAATGTTTTCTCCACTTAAATGTTCTACTAATGAGGAAAATAATGCTATCTTTGGCTTTGATGATATACTTTTCTATTAACAAAGACTTATTTTGTATCAGGCAAAGAAGTTCACATTCTGCCCCTGTATGTTATAACATTTGACGTGCTCTCATATTCTTGGTCAGTATATTGACCATCAAAGTCACATGTGACTTTTGGAGTTGTACTGCAATTTATAATTTTTTCTTTATAAAAAAAAATTTCAGAAGTTCCCTGAAGACTCCATACGCCAAATGCAGGGGGCACAGATTTGATCCTCAGTCAGGGAGATCCCGCATGCCAAAAAAAAAAAAAAATTTCAAACAGAAATACTGATAATAGCATTAGCTTCTGCATTGTGATAGAAGATTTTTTTTTTCCTCCACTGGAAAATTGTGTGCAGAAAAAGTCAGGGAACAGAATGAGATGGGAGAGAAGGGTAGGAAAAGCAGGATAAAAGGTGGACTGTTTACACAGGAAAGGCCTTCAGGCTCCTTGGGGACCAGTGAAGGTGGTGAGAATGCTGCAGTCCTAGCAGTAACGTTTTCTTTCAGTTCCAGAGAGGTCTGTTACCTTGCTATGCTTTGACTGCTTATATAGAATGACCCAAGTGCTGCCTATCATTCTTCCAAATGAACATGCCCTGGTCATTTGCTAATGTGTAAGAAGTATTGTTAACCTTATATCTCAACATCATGATCTTTCTATTGAGTAAAAGTTACTTTATTGAACATTTAGGCCATTAGCATCTGGGAAAAGGTGATTAAACTCCGTATTTTAAACTTGGTTTGCAGTTTTACTGTGTCCAGTAAATGGTCCAAAATAATTATCTTCAACTTGTTTATAGGAAACCCTGACTTCAGCCATGGAGTAGTTACTGTTTTGCTTTGTTCTTTAAGACTGGCGTATATAAAGACTCTAACTAATACCCATGGCTTAAAAGAAACCACACTAGGTTAAAATATAGCGTATATCAGTAGTTTTCAAATCACTACCTAGATCCTCCACTGGATAAGTTTTTTCTTTTTTTTTAATGTGGACCATTTAAAAAATCTGTTGAATTTATTACAATATTGCTTCTGTTTTATGTTTTGGTTTTTTTGGCCCTGAGGCATGTGTGATCTTAGCTTCCTGACCAGGTATCAGACCTGCACCCCTTGAATTGGAAGGTGAAGTCTTAACCACTGGACTGCCAGGGAAGTCCTTAGACAAGTTTCTTGAAGGCAGAAATCAGTTTCAGATTCTTCTTTGTACTATCTCTCATGTTTTGCTATACATATTTGAAAAAGTAAATATATCTTTAACATATACATTATTTATATTCTGTGATCCTATAGTCTATTCCTGAGTCATAAAATTTCATTACAATTTGTCATGCTGATGTGTTATATGTTATATTAATCCCTTTACATGAATTATTTCATTTGATAATTAAAAAGTGTCATGTGAAAGATAGCTACTAGCATTATGTCTTAATTTACAGATAGTTATAACTTGCCCAGGGTCACACAGTTGGGGAGTGGCAGAACTGGGCTTTGAACCTAGTATATCTGTCTACAAGGCTTGTGCACCTCACAGCTCTCCTTTATTGTCAAAAAGACCATCATAAGTTTCTGGGTCAGCCCATAACATTTCTAGATAATGTGGCTGAGGCCCAGAAGTATCATGATGTGTTCATTGTCAGAGGGTAATTTATTGGTAGAGCCAGGCTCAGAGCTGAGATTTTCTGGCTACCAGTCAAGTGATGGAAGCAGAAGCTGCCAGAACCTCTAGGGAAGACTTGCTTTTCTTAAACAGGACAGAATGACCACCTCAGTATAGGTTTTAAAACAGGTCTTGGATTTATTTTTCTAAGAATGGAATGCTTTAATTACAAAATAATTGCTGAATTGTCTTTCTAAGTTCACTCTGAATAAAACTTCAGTTAATTTATTTAAATTATATGTTATCATCCAAGAATATATACTTTTAACAATTATAGCTTTATTTGAAAACCATCTTCATGAGAAACACCTAATCTTTAGAACTTCAAACCTATAGCCTGTTGAAGAAAGTGTTCCACCAAAATTTGCATTGAGAAAGCAATTTTTTTTTTTTAACTTAAAATTTTCTAGTTTTTTTAAATGAGAAGGACATGGAATAAACTGCCAGACAGAATATTGTAGTTAATACACAGGATACTCCCTCTCTTTATTTTAACCCCAGTCTCCTCTTCTGCGAAAGGGAATACGTACCACCTATCGGGGTACTAAGATCATATATGCAAAAGCTCTCTGTAAATTGTAAAAAGCTAGAAACATGTAGGTTGTTAATATTATCTGAGTATCACAACATAATTAATTTTGTTCACCAGCTACTTATGAATCAGTACTGTTCCATCAGCAACAAGAAATAAAGGAAGTTCAGAGAGATGAAGCTCTCCAACTGCCAAAGGACCTAGATTATTTGACTCTCAAGGATATATCTTTGTCCTATGAAGTTCGAGAGAAGCTCCATTTCAGTCGCCCACAGACGGTAAGAAAACAGGCAGTGGATAGGAACAGATCATAGAGAGCCAATGCTTTAATTTTTAAAAGCTGGATTTGTAGTGGCCATATAACTAATGTTTTATTTCATCATAAAAAGCTTAACCTCTTATTTTCATATTCTCTTTGTATAACAGGTGTCATTATATTTTTTATGAGAGATAAAAAAAAGCTTAGTCTAAATAAGTATCTGGAAGTGAAGAATTGGGTTGATTATAATTAGCCAACCATGTGCATGCTTGTTTATATGCATGACTTAAACTACTTTGGGTTAAAATAGAATACATGTCAGTGGTTTTCAGATCACTGCTTGGATCCCTCCAAGGCGTTCCATAGTGTTGCCTTGGGAGCCAGTAGGAGGAAGTAGAGGGCCAGAGATGATCCTGTGTGTGTCTGTGTGTGGTTTGTATTTGCATGAGTACATGGGCACCATGCTGTATACATCTGTTAAAAACTTCAGCATACAGTATTGAATTTGTAATAACAAATATTTAAAGACTTGTAGGCTGTATTTATTGATTCTGAGATACATTTTTAACATCTCTGAGTTGTAGCTTAAAAATTGATGGTGTATCATAGTTTAATGGGCAT
The DNA here is from genome assembly GCF_002263795.3 of Bos taurus. Classification (NCBI taxonomy): domain Eukaryota; kingdom Metazoa; phylum Chordata; class Mammalia; order Artiodactyla; family Bovidae; genus Bos; species Bos taurus. Next base: position 12,988,793 of record NC_037336.1, read on the forward strand.
TGCGTTGGGTTTTTTATTTTTTTCAGTGGTTCATAAAATAAAGGGGTACTTAACCAGGAGAAGGCAGTGGCACCCCACTCCAGTACTCTTGCCTGGAAAATCCCATGGACGGAGGAGCCCAGTAGGCTGCAGTCCATGGAGTCGCTCAGAGTTGGACAGAACTGAGCTACTTCACTTTCACTTTTCACCTTCATGCATCGGAGAAGGAAATGGCAACCCACTCCAGTATTCTTGCCTGGAGAATCCCAGGGACAGGGGAGCCTGGTGGGCTGCCATCTATGGGGTCGCACAGAGTCGGACACGACTGAAGCGACTTAGCAGTAGCAGTAGCAGTAACAAAACCATGGCCTGCAAAAATTTTTGAAAAGATTTTTTTTAAAGAGGAGTGATTTCATCAACTAACATGATATTCTTAGTCATATTCATCATGGAAAGCAGCAGAGAGGCCTTAAGTTTTATAGCTGTATCTTACTCATTTTGGGTTATGTTTTTGTGGATAGTCATAGGCTACACTGCCCAATATGATAGCCGTTAACCAAGTGCAACCATTTACAGTAATTAAAATGAAATAAAGTTAAAAATTCAACTCCTCAGTCATAATAGCCACATTTCAGATGCTCAGTAGCTACAAAAGGCTATTGGCTGTCATACTGGACAGTTATCATATTTTTACACTGCCAGTGTTACAGAAATTTTCCATTATCACAGAAAAGTTCAGTTGCATTGTATTGGTCATCACAGTTCACCTCTTAACCAAAATTCTGAAATACCATAAGCTCTGACAAACGTTTGCTACAGAGTCATTTGGTGGCAAAACAGACCTGAACTGATATGAGGTCTCTATACCACTTGGAGTGAATAAGTCATCCATTTCACTGCAAAAATATACCATAGAAATATTACTGAGATTAGTCATAGGGTGCTGATCAACACACTGCTAGTGATGTTAGTTTAGTTTAACGAAAAGAAAAGGTTAGATACTCTAACATCTGTTAATTACATGATCTTAGACAAGTCATTTTAATATCTCTTAGTCTCAGTTTCCCCTGTTTTTAAAGTGAAGATATTAATTATAACCACATTTCTTTTATCTACTTTCTAAAGTTATTTTGACAATACATTAAGATAAAGTTTTGAAAATATTTTATAAACTGTAACATACAGATCGTTATCAGGAGGAAAATAAATTTGCTTATAACTAACATAGCTCATTTATGTTTCTCGTGGATTTAATTCCTAGATTGGGGCTGCCAGTCGTATACCTGGAGTGACAGCTGCTGCCATCGTCAACCTGCTCAGATTTGTGAAGACCACTCAGCAAAGACAGGCAGCTATGAATAGAATTCCCAAAACTGATCAACAGTTACATGATACAGACAGACTTGAAGAGAGTCAGTTATAGCTTTCTATTCATAGAAGAGTTAATCTGAACAAGAGTGTAGACAGGAGATGAGAAGTATTTATATTTAGCACCTGTTAAAATAACTTTATTAGGTTTTGTGGCTTTGTCATTAATTTGTAAATAGGTTATAATTCTGCTTTTTTGTATATCTGAAAAAATAGTTATAAAGTCCATTTATACTCTTTCTTTCAGGTGTTCTAATACAGTATACCTATTAATATAAGTTTGGGCAGTGTTCATCAAAGAGAGATACAGTGGAACTAAAACTGAATCTGGAAAAAAAAAAATCTCAGCTTGCGGATTTGTCTACTCATAAGGACAAATTTACTGGGAATTCCCTGATGGTCCAGTGGTTAGAACTCTGCACTTCTACTGTAGGAGACCCAGGTTGGAACCCTGGTCAGGGAACTAAGATCTGCGTGGTGTGGCCAAAAATAAATAATAAGAACTTTGTCCATAAAAGGTACCAAATTAAAAGTCTTATCTTTCACCTAGTTTTGAAAGTTGGCAGGCTTCTGCTTAGTTACGTTATTTCAAAGCCCTCAAATTCTTAAGGCTAAAAATTTGAAACTGTACAAAATCATCCAGAATCATTCAGCTAATTTCCAGTGCTGGCTGCAGCATGGCGACTAAAGTTCCCCTATTGAAAGTCAGAATTGACAGAAAAATCTGAATGGCGCTGGGACTCTCCAGTACTTGTGATACATGGTTACTGGGGTTAGCGGGGGTGACCAGCCGGGTCTTTGGCTAGCTCCTCAGACACCTTGACCTTTCTTCACTGACTAGAGGATGAATGTAGCCAAGCAGACAAGAGGACCCTACTTATCCTTGGAAATGCCAACTCAGACCTTTCCTGTCAGTCCAGGGAGAAGCTCCCATATCAGCCTCAAGCCAAAGCAGGTATCTCAGACAGTTCTAAGCGCCCTGAAATCACTGGTGTGATTTCAGTGGGTGTGGGGCAAATACCTTCTTACTATAATCATGTATAGCCTCTTGGATGTAGCTCGGTTTCCATGGGTTTCATCTAATTTTGTCTTTCCATAACACAGTCCAGATCAGTAGCAAGTAAAAAGCATTGGGTTAGCCAAAAAGTTTGTTCGGAAGATGTTACAGAACACCTGAGTGAACTTTTTGGCCAACCCAATATGTGTAATGCTGGATGTTTTAGCAATGATGAGTTCTTTTTGATACTTGAGGTAGTAATTTCAGTAAGTGGTAACTTTTAGTTATTATGGCCATTCCTAGGCAGAATTCTTACCACAGAGGCATATTGAGTACACTTCTGCATGGTGTTTATTAAGAGGGTATTTTGTACTAGTGTTTATCACTAGGGGGGAACCATTGATTGTAAACTTTTCTTTTTCTGGCTAATTGCAGGAGTAAAAGCAATGAGTGGGGTGCTTATTGAATGGAATATAGCAAAAATTGATTTTGAGGAAATAAATTCCTAAATGCTTTGGAAGGTTCTCAACAGCTGTAATTTGGGCCTAGTGATACTACATATAATGAAGCTTGGGTTTTATAATGTGATTCCATTACAGTAGTAACCATCTTACTGAAAAATGTTTGATAGAAAACATGTTTTAGGTTCTGCATTTAGTTTAGCATATGAAACCTCTTTAAATCCACAATTTAAAATATGTTGTTACATATATTATACAAAATTATCTCACTTAACAGAATATTTCAGAACAAACCAGCTAAAAATGTAACCTTAGTCCAGTTACTCCATGGGAACCCCCCAACAATGACAACAGCCAGCATCCAACAGAAGTTGGCCTTATGATTTTCTCCACCCACCGCAGACCACATAGCCTGGGAGTTTGAAAAGCTGGGCACATACTGAAGTTCCTTTCAACAGGAACACCAAACTTAAAATGAGGAAATGAGGGATTTCCCTGGTGGTCCAGTGGTTAAGAATCTGCGCTTCCAACGTAGGGAGCATGGTTTGATCCCTGGTCAGGGAACTAAGATGTTACGAGCCACACTGAGCAGCCAAAAAAGGAAATGACTAAGAAACACTAAGCATTTGTCAAATTGGTTGAGGAGGGAGAGAATATGAACATAAGGACCTATGCTAAATGAAACCATCACAGCCTTGAATTACGAAGTTACCTTATAGACAAGTGTTTTAGTTATATTACTGATTGTTTTAAACTGGTTTGTCATTTTTGAGTTTCAGCCTCCATTGGAATAGCCATGACTTTTTCCCTTCAGAAATTTCAACTCCTAGAAGAATGCCCTGCTCAGGAGAAGTGGTCAGAAGTACCAGGAAAGCCACCAGCAGACTAGGGGTTCCCTCTGAGTTGGCAAAGCTGCTTACACTAGAAGGTACACAGTATCGATAAACTTTACCCAGGCTCCCTCTTCACAGTCTTCTCTTGTTGCACTTACCTCATCCATCTTAATTTTTAATACCTGTCTTACTCTAACTTAACTCTTATTAACATGTAAACCTCTTCAAGCAGGCAGTGGCATGGTTGTAGACAGTCAGAACATGTTTTTTGAATAAATGAAAAAATAGTACTAAAGGCAAGAGATGGCAAAACTAAAACTTAACTGAATAATTAAATGGGATAAAAAGATTTATAACATATTAAGAACTGCATACTTAAGCGTTTGCCTTTCTCTTTCTCTCTCTTCTGTCTTCACATTCTCTTCAGTTTCATTTCCTCTATCTTTCTTTACTGTTATCCCTGCTTATCATTGCTCCTGATATGATACTAAAGCCTATATTTTATATTCAAGCCATTTTATTCAACCAGAAAATATTTCCTAACTTAAAAGCCAGATTAAAGACACAATTGAGGGAATTCCCTGGCAGTCCAGTGGTAAGGACACAGTGCTTTCATTATCAGGGCCTAGGTTTGATCCCTAGTCAGGGAACTAAGATCCAATAAGCCACATGGTACAGCAAAAAAGTAAAAAGCATTTGAAAGAAAATTAAAATGGGCAAAAGGCTTGAATAGACATAGCTCCAAAGAAGATATGCAAATGGCCAATGACCCCGTGAAAAGATGCTGAACATCCCTAGTCATTAGGAAAGTGCAAATCAAAACCACAGTGAGGGACTCCCTAGACTGTCCAGTGTCCAGACTTCAAGCTTACACTGTAGGGGCATGGTTTCTCTCCCTGGTCAGGGAACTAAGATTCTAAATGCTGCACAGTGTGGCCAAAAAAAAGAGATACCATTTCATGCCTGTTAGGATGGCTGTTAACAATCAGGAAATAATAAATGTTGGGACTTCCATGGTGGTCCAGTGGCTAAAACTGCACTCTCAGTAAGGGGAGCATGGGTTTGATCCTGGTGGGGGAACTGGAGCCCACATGCTGCAACTAAAGATCCCTGGTGCCACAACAAAGATCCAAGATCCAGCATGCCACAGCTAAGACCCAGTGCAGCAAAATAAATACATAATGTATTTTTTACAAAGAACAACAAATGTTGAGAACACTGTGGAGAAAATGGAACACTTAGAACTGCTGGTGGAAGTGTAAAATGGTGTAGCCACTTTGGAAAACAGGGTGACAGTTCCCCTCAAAAGTAGAGTTACCGTATGACCCTGAAATCTCACACATACATATTCAACAGTATTGAAAGCAGGGTCTGAGATCTGTTCAAGGGTCATGTTCATAGCGTTATTCACAATAGCCTAAGGTGGAAGCAACCTAAGTACATCAACAGATGTATGGATAAACAGTGTATATACATGCAATGAGATATTTTTCAGCCTTTTGAAAGGAAGCAAATTCTGACACAAGCTACAACTTGGACAGACTTTGAGGACATTATGCTAACTGAAATAAGCCAGTCACAAAAGGACAAACCCTGTATTATCCCACTTACATGGGGTATTTAGAGTAGTTACATTTACAGAGACAAAGCAGAATGGGGATTGCCAGGAGTTGGGGCAAGAGAGGAATGGGAATTTACTGTTTGATAGAGTTTCAGTTCTGCAAGATGAAGAGTTCTGCAGGAGGATGGTGTTAATGGTTGCACAACAACGTGAAGGTACTTACCACCACCTTACAGTTAAAAACAATTTAAGATGTTGGGACTTCATCTGGTGATCCACTGGCTAAGACTCCACGCTCCCAATGCTGGGGGCCTGGGTTTGATCCCTGCTGGTCAGGGAACTAGATCCTACATGCCACAACTAGGAGTTTGCAAGCCACAACTGAAAAAAAAAAAAAAAAAAAATCCCACGTACTGACTATTCCTTGTGCTGCAACTAAGACCTGGCACAGCCAAATAAATTTTAAAAAAACTGATTAAGATGTTAAAATTTATATTGTATAACAATTTTAAAAGCCATGAATTCACTTGTATCTCAGACTCCAAAACCTGCTGATTGATAACTTACCCCCTTCTTATTTCTAAAAATTGAGATATTTTAAATAGAAGGGTCTGAGGAAAAGGCACATTGCATTTAAATGTTAAACCCCAGTTCTTTCTGCCCCATCAAGGGGACCAGAAGAAAACTTTTTCCTATTAGCTAAAATTAAGAGAAATCACATAACCCCATAGGGAGAATTATGCTTTTCATTGTTGTTCAGTCGTTAAGTCATGTCCAACTCTCTACAACCCCTTAGGCTGCAGCATGCCAGGCCTCTCTGTCCTTCACCATCTCCCTGAGCTTGCTCAAACTCAGGTCCATTGAGTCTTTATGCCATTCAACCATCTCATCTTCTGTTGCCTCCCCCTCTGCTCTGTCTTCAGTCTTTCCCAGGATCAGAGTCTTCTCCAATGAGTTGGCTCTTTGCATCAGGTGGTCAAAGTATTGGAGCTTCAGCTTCAGCATCAGTCCTTCCAGTGAATATTCAGGGTTGATTTCCTTTGGGATTGACTGGTTCCATCTTGCTGTTCAAAGGACTCTCAAGAGTCTTCTGCAGCACCACAATTCGAAAGCATTCTTTGGTGCTCAGCCTTCTTTTAAAAGAGTAGCTACTACCTAATAACGTTTACTGTGTGTCAGATATGAAGTTAAGGGCTTTACATGGATTCTTGCTCTTTAACCCATGATAAAACAGTTATCTTCCTGTTCTACAGACAAGAGAAACAAACAACACTTGGAAACATTAAGAAACACTGCTGGTTGTCTTCCTGACAGCCATGTCTGTGCACTGCCCTCCTCGTTGCCTAAAGAACCATGCTTTCGTTCACTCTTTGCTTCTGCAGCCCCAGAAGCTTAAACTCTTCATTAGTTTAGAGTAATCTTGGTCATGGCAGCCCCCCAGTATTTGGTCTAGGCCTGAGGCTGGTGTGCAGACTGACCCAATGAGTTGGAAAGGCAGTCCTCTAGGTAGCATTTTTGCTCTTTAAAAGGGCACCTTTTTTTAAGGTGGTATGTTCTGAAATTAGATTGTTGTACAGTTTTGTGAACATACTAAAGACCACTGGATTGTATGCTTTAAAAGGGTGAATTTTATAGTATGTGACATATATCAATAAAGCTGTTAAAAAAAATGAAGTATGTATGATTGGCAAGCCCTTGAGCAGTGATTTTTTTTTTCATCTTTTAAAAAAATGTTTAAAAAATATATATTTTTTTTCATTTGGCTGTGCCAGGCTTTAATTGTAGCATGCAGAATCTAGTTCCCCTATCAGGTATCTAACCTAGGCTCCCTGCATTGGGAGCATAGAGTTTTAGACACTGGACCACGAGGGATGTCACTGAACAGTGATTCTTGGACCCAGATGTGTATATGTGCTAAGTTGCTTCAGTTGTATCTGACTCTCCTATGGACTGTAGCCTGCCAGGCTCCTCTATCCATGGGATTCTCCAGGCAAGAATACTGGAATGGGTTGCCATGCCCTCCTCCAGCGGTCTTCCTGACCCAAGGATCAAACCTGCGTTTCTTCTGCATTGGAAAGCAGTTTCTTTACTACTAGTGCCACTTAGGAAGCCCCAAAACCTAGTTGAAAAATGTGAAAGTCACATCCGACTCTTTGCAACCCCATGGACTATACAGTTCATGGAATTGTACAGGCCAGAATAGTGGAGTGGGTAGCCATTTTGTTCTCCAGGGGATCTTCGCAACCCAAGGATTGGACCCAGCTTTGCCACACTGCAGGCAGATTCTTTACCAGCTGAGTGAGCAGGGAAGCCCAAGAATACTAGAATGGGTAGCCTATCCCTTCTCCTGCAGATCTTCCTGACCCAGGAGTCAAACCAGGGTCTCCTGCACTTCAGGTTCTTTACAGTTGATCTAGTTAGACATCGGAATTTTCAATACTAGCTTGTAGACAGCCAACTTTATCACACTCAATTCTAATTTAGTTTCCCTGGAAATGTCTTGGCATCTGGCAGGTCAGTTTCTCTCTCTTCCTGAGTTCCTGTCTTGTTAAAACAAAAATTTAGAGCTGTCGTTAAAGAGTATAAAAAACAACAGACAAGTTATAGCTCAGTTCAGCTCAAGCAGACAGATCTTTTATTAAACAGACATTCCCAAGACATGGGAGCAGGCTGATCCTAAAGGAGTCTTCCTCATTCTTCAACGTGATCCCACTTGGCTTCCCCTTTTTGTACTTCCAGTCTCCTCCTTTTGGTTATGGTGTGTGCAAAGTAGGGCTTATACCCACCACCAATCAATGAAAGGGAATGCAAATGAGCATATGCTTAAGGCCAGTTGATAATTTTAAGTTATATAACAGCAGGCTGTGTTATGTCTTCACATATGTCTTCCAATAATTTAGTGTGTTAGAATTAGATGTAGAATATTCCTAAATCCTTACTGGGCTCCTAACTGCCTAAAGTTCCTTGGAAAAGCCCCTGTGGTTATTTTGTATCCACTGTGTGCCGAGGGCGCATGTGCACCAGTTGAAAAGTCTCTGTGGTTTATAGCGTATGTCAGCTCTCCTGGGTGCATCTGGGCTGGAGCTTAGAGATCAGCCTGCCTCCCTTTCAGCCAAGCCTCCCCTTGTGGCTCATGTCTAACTTCCTTCCTAACACATCTGTGTTTCTGATGCTCAGCCAACTGTGAGAATCACTGACTTTCCTTCATAAATAAATATCCACTCAGTAGCTTGTGGCAGAAACAAAGCTATAACTTTATAATGTGTGATGGCTCAGGAACCTAGATGACAAATAATTTGTACTGTTGAAGGAAGTACTAGAGCAGCTCAGTTGTGCAGAAAAGTGAGCTCACGTTGTTAGAGAAATTCAAGTCTAAAAGCTGTTCCAGCTTGCAGTCAGAGGTGGGCTATGGTAATTTGTGGGCAAGGCCACATTTTTTTTTTTTCTTTCAAATTGTACACTTCTTTGGATATACTTGATGCCTGTGGACAAATATATATAGGTTGAAATCCTGTGCCTCTTGACCTACTTATGTTTTGGCTGTGCTGGGTCATTACTATGCTGGCTTTTCTCTGGTTGCAGGGAGTGAGAGCTACTGTCTAGTCGGGTGCTCGGGCTTCTTACTGCGGTGGTTTCTCTTGTTGTGGAGCACAGGCTCCAGGTGCATAGGCTTCGGCAGGTGTGGTGCGTGGGCTCGGTAGTTGTGGTTCCTGGGCTCAAGAGCATAAGCTCACTAGTTGTGGCGCATCGGCTTATTTGCTCCGCTGCATGTGGAATCTTCCCAGACCAGGGATCGAACCTGTGTCCCGCATTGACAGGCGGATTCTTTACCACTGAGCCACCTGGGAAGCCCTGAGGTCCTATGTTTTTATGCCATAAAGAAATAAATGCTACTATTTTAATCTAGAAACCTCATTTTTGACTGTCACTGAGCTAAATCGACATTTTTATAACTGCTGTCTGCAGTTCATTATCAGATCATGAAATTAGTTTTTTGTCATATGCAGCAAGTGTTCTAATACTTTTGTTTCAGTAATTTATATACAAATTGTATTTCATAAATTTTAAGAGGCATATTTGTTCCATGTAGGAAATGGCAACCTGCTCCAGTATTCTTGCCTGGAAAGTTCCACGAACAGAGGAGGATGGTGGGCTATGGTGCATGGGATCACAAAAGTTGGACATGACTGAGCACACACACACATACATTCCTCAAATTTTTCTAAAAAGCTTTTAAAAACAAGACATTGGTCTCTCCGTATGCTGTACCTGATTAAGTGATGTGATTTAAATGTAATTCCAAGTTGCTATTGAGCATGAATCTCAGATATTCTAACTTCACAATGCCTATCACTTTCAAGTAGGTTTTTTTCCTCCCAGGAAAGGTCCTCCACTGGATAAAGTGTTTCTTCCTCCTTGTTAAACAATATAGGGTAGAAGTCTGTTTTGGCTTACCCTTCAGTTCCCACACTCACTCTTTACAGACCATTTCATACTATGCATTTATGGAGTTATGCTTTTTTTAAGTGTTTGCTAGACTATTTTTTAAAATCCACTGCCTCCTGATTAATTCATTTTTAGTCTTACGTTGGTTTTTCTTTTAATTCTTTTACAGTTAGTCTGTACCCTTTTATACATTTTCAAAAATTTATTTTTGGCTACACTGGGTCTTCATTGCTGCATGCAGGCTTTTTCTAGTTTGGGTGTGCAAGCCTCTCATTGCAGTGGCTTCTCTTGCTGCAGAGCTCAGGCCCTAGGACCTTCAGTAGTTGTAGCTCGCAGGCAGCACGTGTAATCTTCCTGGACCAAGGATAGAACCCGTGTCCCCTGCATTGCACGGCAGATTACTAACCACTTGATCACCAGGGAAGTCCAGTCTATACCCTTTGAATACATGGGAAATTGAAATTTTTAAATGCATAAATATACATAAAAACACACTGCATAAATTTAAAACGAAACATTTCTAGACTCTACTGTATTTAATACAAGATCAGATTATGTTTGTGTGTGCAAGCATGTGGTGTTTCAAACAGTGAAACTTGACTGATCTTATTTCCAATTTTATACAGAAAAACCTCAAGGGGGGCAATTTAACAAACTGCAGAGACAGGTATCAGAGCTTTGAAGAAAAAAACTTACAAGCAGTTACATAAAATATGAGAAATTGAGTTCCAAGAGATGCATCCCCTAGACTCAAAGAGTTAGTTTGGGAAAATGTTTTTTATACCCAACCATGACTGAATAGGAGAAGGCAATGGCACCCCACTCCAGTACTCTTGCCTGGAAAATCCCATGGATGGAGGAGCCTGGTAGGCTGCAGTCCATGGGGTCGCTGAGGGTCGGACAGGACTGAGCGACTTCACTTTCACTTTTCACTTTCATGCATTGGAGAAGGAAATGGTAACCCACTCCAGTGTTCTTGCCTGGAGAATCCCAGGGACGGGGGAGCCTGGTGGGCTGCCGTCTATGGGGTCACACTGAGTCGGACACGACTGAAGTGACTTAGCAATAGCAATAGCAATGACTGAATAAAAACCACCTCAATTCTCAGACATTTACTGAGTTGCCAGTTTCTACACAGAATCCTGTAGGAGGCTAAACAGAGAAGTTCAAAGGGTCAGTCAGGAAGGTATGACAATAGTTAAAAGAGAGGGGCTACAGGTCAAGTCTAGATCAGGTCCTTCCTTTGTTGCAATGGCATAGCTGCAATCCTTACACCTGAAAGGTTACAACCCAAGTCTCAGAAAATTTTGCAGATGGCTTCACCAGCAGGCTGAGAAGACTACATCCCCACCTTGGCTTCCTCCAGACAGCACTGGAACTCAAACTCCTTATGTGGCAGCCCTACAGTTAGTGCAACACCAACTAGGGTATTCTCTCAACCACATGATTTTACTGAAAACTCAACCAAGTGGAATATTTTCGGGTTTTTAGTTGTTATTTTTTATATTAGCCATCCGTTGTTTAACCACACGTGCATGATCATACCACACTCTCTTGGCTTGGTTTTTGCTGCCAGTTAAAATAAACTACCTACTTTTGATTCTGTCTGTTTTAAAATTGATTTGGCTTTATACAAGCAATAACCTACATTTTATACAATGTATCAAGAGAGACAGTGTTAAAGGCAATATCCAGACTGCATATGTTGTTAACTTTGACAAAAACCCAAAACTACCTGAACTCTTTTAGGGAAAGTGTGACTGGTTAAAATAGAAACTGTAAATTCTGCAGATTTTTTTTTTTTTTTTTTTTGGTCTGCCCAAAAAGGCCAAGTCAGTTTAAAGCTTTCACCTACTTCACTTTTCTTTAACCAAACATTTGATAAAATTTTCACTATGGTAACCCTGTGATTAAAATGGTAAAGTATGGCACAGGTTATTGTATTATTAGGTGAATTTGCAATTGGTGAGACCAAAGTCAAACAACAGTTCTCTACTGTAATACCAAGTTCCCTGTTTTTGGACCTGGTTTGCTTAGTACTTAACAATAATTAAAGTAAAACTACAGAAACACAAAATACAAGATGTATAAATGACAAAGCCCATATTTGTATTTAATGTGGCTCCAAATGCAAAATTATCTCAACAAAATGATAAAGTATAGCAGAGATGTAAATGTAAACTCCCAACATTTGAGTTTTTAAAGTTAATCACACAGTGATGTCTTGGGTTGTGTCCTGAGACAGGTAAAAAGGCCATTTGAAAAAAAAACTGGCAAAGTCTGAATAAGTCTAGAGACTAACGTTGGCTTCTTAATTTTGATAAATGTTTTATGGTAATGCAGGATGATAACATGAGGAGAAGCAAAATAGGTAAGGGGTATATGGGAGCTTTTACTTATCTTTGCAACTTTTCTATAAATCTAAACTTATTCCAAAATAAAGGTTTATCTGTTAAAAAAAACAATGCAGTACAACTTAAAAGAGATCTTCCTAAAATATAATTTATGTTTAAAAACATCAGTTCTTTTAAGTTTAATTAGGTCCCATTTGTTTATTTTTGCTTTTATTTCCAATATGTTCATCGCAGCAATGTTTATAATAGCCAGGACATGGAAGCAACCTAGATGCCCATCAGCAGATGAATGGATAAGCAAGCTGTGGTACATACACACAATGGAGTATTACTCAGCCATTAAAAAGAATACATTTGAATCAGTTCTAATGAGATGGATGAAACTGGAACCTATTATACAGAGTGAAGTAAGCCAGAAAGAAAAATACCAATACAGTATACTAACGCATATATATGGAATTTAGAAAGATGGTAACAATAACCCTGTGTACAAGACAGCAAAAGAGACACCGATGTATAGATCAGTCTTATGGACTCTGTGGGAGAGGGAGAGGGTGGGGAGATTTGGGAGAATAGCATTGAAACATGTATAATATCATGTATGAAACGAGTTGCCAGTCCAGGTTCGATGCACGATACTGGATGCTTGGGGCTGGTGCACTGGGACGACCCAGAGGGAGGGGAGGGGAGGGAGGAGGGAGGAGGGTTCAGGATGGGGAACGCGGGTATACCTGTGGTGGATTCATTTTGATATTTGGCAAAACTAATACAATATTGTAAAGTTTAAAAATAAAATAAAAATCAGTTCTCATGGCAGGTCAGTGAGAGAGAGGGCAGAGGATCCCTTGGCTGTGCTCAAGCATAGGTAAGGCTGGGAATGGTGCATAGTAACAGCAGGACTCTGACCCTTGGCTGTCACTCTTGTTTTCTGCCATTTTATATATACATATATATATGTACATATATATACATGTTTTTGTGTTTTTTTTACAACATAGTTTACCCTTTTAAAATGTACAGTTCAGTGGTTTCTAGTATATTCATTTGCAAGGTCACAAAACTACCATTCACTATCTGCTTCCAGAACATTTTCATTACCCCATCTAAGAAAACCTGAATTAAAGATCACTCCCCAGTCCCCCTTCACCAGTCTCTGGCAAGCATCAGTCAACTTTCGGACTTACCCGTGTGGTGCAGTGGTAAGAATCCACCTACCAACGCAGGAGACGTGGGTTCAGTCCCTGATCTGAGAAGCTTCCATATGTCATGCAGCAACTAAGCCCTTGCACCACAACCACTGAGCCCTTGCTCTAGAGCCCAAGAGCTGCAACTACTGAGCCTGTGAGCTGGAACTACTGAAGTCCACGTGCCTAGAGCCTGTGCTCTGCAACAAGAGAAGCCACTGCATTGAGAAGTCCACACACCTCAATTAAGAGTAGCCCCTGCTCAACACCAGAGAAAACTCAAACAACAACAAAAAAGCAACGAAGACTCAGTTCAGTGGCTTAGTCTTGTCCAACTCTGCGACTCCATGGACTGCAGCACACCAAACTTCCCTGTCCATCACCAACTCCCAGAGCTTGCTCAAACTCATATCCATCAAGTCGGTGATGCCATCCAACCATCTCATCCTCTGTCATCCCCTTCTGCCTTCAATCTTTCCCAGCATCAGATGGCCAAAGTATTGGAGCTTCAGCTTCAACATCAGTCCTTCCAATGAATATTCAGGACTGATTTCCTTAACCATAGACTGGTTTGATCTCCTTGCAGTCCAAGGGACTCTCAAGAGTCTTCTCCAACACCACAGTTCAAAAGCATCAATTCTTCGGCACTCAGCTTTCTTTATAGTCCAACTCTCACATCCATACATGACTACTGGAAAAACCATAACTTTGACTAAATGAACCTTTGGTAGCAAGTAATGTCTCTGCTTCATATGCTGTCTAGGTTGGCTATAGATTTTCTTCCAAGGAGCAAGCGTCTTTTAATTTCATGACTGCAGTCACCATCTGCAGTGATTTTGGAGCCCAAAAAAATAGTCGTCACTGTTTCCATTGTTTCCCCATCTATTTGCCATGAAGTGATGGGACCAGATGCCATGATCTTAATTTTCTGAATGTTGAGTTTTAAGCCAGCTTTTTCACTCCTCTTTCATCAAGAGGCTCTTTAGTTTCTCTTTGCTTTCTGCCATAAGGGTGGTGGTATCTGCATATCTGAGGTTATTGATATTTCTCCCAGCAGTCTTGATTCCAGCTTGTGCTTCATCCCGCCTGGCATTTCGTATGATGTATTCTGTGAAAGTTAAATAAGCAGGGTGACAATATACAGCCCTGACATACTCCTTTCCCAATTTGGAACCAGTCCATTATTCCATGCTGGGTTCTAACTGTTGCTTCCTGACCTGCATACAGATTTCTCAGGAGACAGGCCAGGTGGTCTTGTATTCCTATCTCTTTAAGAATTTTCCACAGTATGTTGTGATCCATACGTAAAAGGCTTTGGCATAGTCAATAACGCAGAAGATGTTTTTCTGGAACTCAAAGACCCAGAACAGCCAAAGGTAATTTTTAAAAAATCAGTCAATTTTGTCTCTATGGATTTGCCTATTCTGGATATTCCATATAAATGGAATCATATTAAAAAATCAGGTAATGTTTAGAATAATCCAGAAGTACAGTGTGCTGCGCTTAGTCACTCAGTTGTGTCCAACTCTTTGTGACTCCATGGACTTTATCCCAGCAGGCTTCTGTGTCCATGGGAATTATCCAGGCAAGGACACTGGAGTTGGTTGCCATGCCCAAGGGATGGCAAGGGATCTTCCCAACCCAGGGATCAAACCCAGGTCTCCTGCATGCAGGCAGATTTATTTTACCATCTGAGCCACCAGAGGAGCCCAAGAATACTGGAGTGGGTAGCCACACTCCATTCTCCATTCCCAACCCAGGAATCAAAACCGTGTCTTCTGGATTCTTACCAGCTGAGCTACCAGGGAAGTCCAGAGAAGTAGAGTGGTATTGCTCAAAGCAACTGTGATCTTCCAAATGACTAATGATGATAAAAGTTACCTTTTATTGGCAGTTTTTCACCCTCACAGCAGTCTTAAGAGATAGATAGTATTGCACCCACTGGCTAGATGATGAAAAGGACAGCTTTTATCCATTTACACCACTCTGATGATCTAGTCAAATATATCAGTTTAGGAACTAGGAAATTTGGGTGACTATCTCTTGGGTCACATTAATAAAAGTACACTCTAGGCTAAGAAATCAGTCTTTTAATGCATCCGTGGTCATAATGTTTAATTTTGGTGAAAACACTCTAAACTGTCTGGGAGAATGGCATGGAAAGAATCTAGGTTAAGAAACTGCTGCTGCTGCTGCTGCTAAGTCACTTCAGTCGTGTCAGACTCTGTGCGACCCGATAGACGGAAGCCCACCAGGCTCCCCCGTCTCTGGGATTCTCCAGGCAAGAACACTGGAGTGGGTTGCCTTCTGCAATGCATCTAAGTGAAAAGCTGTAGGGCTCAATGTTAAAAAAACGAAATCCAACAACCCAGTCAAAAAATGAACTACAGACCTAAAGAGACATTTCTCCAAACACATACAGATGGCCAATAAGCACATGAAAAGATGCTCAACATTACTATTAGAGAAGTGCAAATAAAAACTACCATAAAGTATCACTTCATACCAGTCAGAATCAGATCAGATCAGTCGCTCAGTCGTGTCTGACTCTTTGCAACCCCATGAATCGCAGCACGCCAGGCCTCCCTGTCCGTCACTAACTCCTGGAGTTCACTCAGACTCACGTCCATCGAGTCAGTGATGCCATCCAGCCATCTCATCCTCTGTTGTCCCCTTCTCCTCCTGCCCCCAATCCCTCCCAGCATCAGAGTCTTTTCCAATGAGTCAACTCTTGGCATGAGGTGGCCAAAGTACTGGAGTTTCAGCTTCAGCATCATTCCTTCCAAAGAAATCCCAGGGCTGATCTCCTTCAGAATGGACTGGTTGGATCTCCTGGCAGTCCAAGGGACTCTCAAGAGTCTTCTCTAACACCACAGTTCAAAGGCATCAATTCTTCGGCGCTCAGCCTTCTTCACAGTCCAACTCTCACATCCATACATGACCACAGGAAAAACAATAACCTTGACTAGACGAACCTTTGTTGGCAAAGTAATGTCTCTGCTTTTGAATATGCTATCTAGGTTGGTCATAACTTTCCTTCCAAGGAGTAAGCGTTTTTTAATTTCATGGCTGCAGTCACCATCTGCAGTGATTTTGGAGCCCAGAAAAAGAAAGTCTGACACTGTTTCCCCATCTATTTCCCATGAAGTGATGGGACTGGATGCCATGATCTTCATTTTCTGAATGTTGAGCTTTAAGCCAATTTTTTCACTCTCCTCTTTCACTTTCATCAAGAGGCTTTTGAGTTCCTCTTCACTTTCTGCCATAAGGGTGGTGTCATCTGCATATCTGAGGTTATTGATATTTCTCCCAGCAATCTTGATTCCAGCTTGTGTTTCTTCCAGTCCAGCGTTTCTCATCATGTATTCTGCATATAAGTTAAATAAACAGGGTGACAATATATAGCCTTGACGAACTCCTTTTCCTATTTGGAACCAGTCTGTTGTTCCATGTCCAGTTCTAACTGTTGCTTCCTGACCTGCATACAAATTTCTCAAGAGGCAGATCAGCTGGTCTGGTATTCCCATCTCTTTCAGAATTTTCCACAGTTTATTGTGATCCACACAGTCAAAGGCTTTGGCATAGTCAATGGTCATCATCAAAAAGTATTAAAATAATAATAAATGCTGCAGAGGGTGTGGAGAAAAGGGAATACTCCTACATTACTGGTAGGAATGTAGATTGATGCAGCCACTATGTAGAACAGTATGGAAGCTCCTTAAAAAAAAAAAAAAAAAAAACTATAGTTGCTATATGATCCAGCAATCCCACTTCTGGGTATTTATCTGGAGAAAACTGTATCTTGAAAAAATACATGCACCCCTATCTTCATAACACTATTTACAATAGATAAGAAATGGAAGCAATGTAAAGGACTATCAAAAGATGAATGGATGAAGATGTGGTGTATATACACAACAGAGTATTACTTAGTTATACAAAAGGAATGATGCCATTTGCAGCAACATAGATGGACCTAAAGATTATAATTCTAAGCCAAAGACAAGTATGATTATCACTTGTATGTGGAATCTAAAAAGTAATACAAATGAATTTACATACAAAATAGAAATAGGCCCCTAGATAGAAAACAAACTTATGGTTACCAAATGGGAAGGGCTGGGGGAGGATAAATTAGGAATTTGTGAGTAACATGCTGCTGCTGCTAAGTCGCTTCAGTCGTGTCCGACTCTGTGGGACCCCATAGACGGCAGCCCACCAGGCTCCCCCGTCCCTGGGATTATCCAGGCAAGAACACTGGAATGGCTTGCCATTTCCTTCTCTAATGCATGAAAGTTAAAGTGAAGTTGCTCAGTTGTGTCCAACTCCCAGTGACCCTATGGACTGCAGCCCACCAGGCTCCTCCATCCATGGAATTTTCCAGGCAAGAGTACTGGAGTGGGGTGCAATTGCCTTCTCTGTGGGAGTAACATATACACACTGAATTTGGAAAACTCAGCAGTGGCCACAGGACTGGAAAAGGTCAGTTTTTACTCCAATCCCAAAGAAAAGGCAATGCCAAAGAATGCTCAAACTACCGCACAATTGCACTCATCTCACACACCAGTAATGCTCAAAATTCTCCAAGCCAGGCTTCAACAGTACATGAACCATGAACTTCCAGATGTTCAAGCTGGTTTTAGAAAAGGCAGAGGAATCAGAGATCAAATTGCCAGCATCCGCTGGACCATCAAAAAAGCAAGAGAGTTCCAGAAAAACATCTACTACTGCTTTATTGACTACGCCAAAGCCTTTGACTGTGTGGATCACAACAAACTGTGGAAAATTCTTAAAGAGATGGGAACACCAGACCAACTGACGTGCCTCCTGAGAAATCTGCATGCAGGTAAAGAAGCAACAGTTAGAACTGGACGTGGAACAACAGACTGGTTCCAAATTGGGAAAGTACGTCAAGGCTGTATGTTGTCACCCTGCTTATTTAAATTACATGCAGAGTACATCATGAGAAATGCTGGGCTGGATAAAGCACAAGCTGGAATCAAGATTGCTGGGAGAAATATCAATAACCTCAGATATACAGATAACACCACCCTTATGGCAGAAAGTAAAGAGGAACTAAAGAGCCTCTTGATGAAAGTGAGAGTGAAAAAGTTGGCTTAAAAGTCAACATTCAGAAAACATGCATCTGGTCCCATCACTTCATGGCAAACAGATGGGGAAACTGAAACAGACTTTATTTTGGGGGGCTCCAAAATCATTGCAGATGGTGACTGCAGTCATGAAATTAAAAGATTATGACCAACCTAGACAGCATATTAAAAAGCAAAGACAATACTTTGCCAACAAAGGTCCGTCTATTCAAGGCTGTGGTTTTTCCAGTGGTCATGTATGGATTTGAGTTGGACTATAAAGAAAGCTGCTGCTGCTGCTAAGTCGCTTCAGTCGTGTCTGACTCTATGCGACCCCATAGACGGCAGCCCACCAGGCTCCCGTCCCTGGGATTCTCCAGGCAAGAACACTGGAGTGGGTTGCCATTTACTTCTCCAATGCATGAAAGTGAAAAGTCAAAGTGAAGTCGCTCAGTCATGTCCGACTCTTAGCGACCCCACGGACTGCGGCCCACCAGGCTCCTCCATCCATGGGATTTTCCAGGCAAGAATGCTGGAGTCGGGTGCCATTGCCTTCTCTGTGAGCGCCGAAAAATTGATGCTTTTGGACTCGGTGTTGGAGAAGACTCTTGAGAGTCCCTTGGACTGCAAGGAGATCCAACCAGTCCATCCTAAAGGAAATCAGTCTTGAATATTCACTGGAAGCAATGATGTTGAAGCTCCAATACTTTGGCCACCTGATGTGAAAAACTGACTCATTTGAAAAGACCCTGAAAGATTGAAGGCAGAAGGGGATGACAGAGGATGAGATGGTTGGATGGCATCACCGACTCAATGGACATGAGTTTCAGTAAACTCCAGGAGTTGGTGATGGACAGGGAGGCCTGGCATGCTGTAGTCCATGGGGTCCCAAAGAGTTGGACAGGACTGAGAGACTGAACTATACACACTATCATAAAAATACGGTATTTTCCAAAGATGACCACAACTTCTATCTCACATGCTCTTCCTACCACATGACAGTGACACTCCTCTCACCTAGTTGGGGTCTGTGGAGTGAGCCAGTGACTACAGAAATGACATTACATGAATTCCAAAGCTGAGTCCTATTAAAGATAAGGCTTCCATCTGTTTCCCTTAAAATTCTCACTCATGGAACCCAGTGCCTGCCGCAAAGAAACCCAGGACACATGAAATGGTCACAGGTGATTTTATGTGAAGAGCAAACTCATTGGAAAAGACCTGATGCTGGGAAAAATTGAGGGCAGGAGGAGAAGGGGGCAACAGGATGAGATGGTTGGATAGCATTGCCAATTCAATGGACGAGTTTGAACAAACTTCAGGAGACAGAGAAGCACAGGGAAACCTGGTATGCTATGGTCCACGGGGTTGCAAACAATCAGACATGACTTAGTGACTAAATAACAGAAAACTGGGACACATTCCTTCCTCTCCCCACTCACATACCCAAAAGCCAACCAGGGCCTGCTACACAGGTGGTTCTGCTTCAAGTCACTTTAATTGACAAGCCATACACACATTCACACACCCCACCAGTATCAACCTATTTAGGGAAATTGAGATCTCTCAATTGTGCTGATTTCTACTAGGGCAAAGAACTAGTAACCTGTGTAGTAACTGCCTTGTGTAGTGTGTGGATCAAAGACAGACTGCACAATCAACCCATGATGGACATTTGGCCTTAAACAACTGACCTCCGGGCTGTCCTGATACCTGACATTTTTTTAAAAAGCTATGAGATGTAACTCACATACAACATTCACCTCTTTAAAGTATAAAAGTCAATGATTTGGAGTGTATCTACTGTTGTGTAACCATCACTAAATTTTAGAATATTTTTAATCATTGCTTTCTCTCTGGCTCTGTCTAGTCTGGACATTTCATATAAATGGAATCATACAAAAGGAAAAAGATAACCAGGGACTTCCCTGGCAGTCTAGTGGTTAAGACTCTGCACTTCCACTGCAGGGTGTGTGGGTTCAATCCCTTGTCGAATGTGGAATTAAGATCCAACGTGTTGCCGTGCAGTGAGGCCAAAAAACCCAACAAAACAAAAACAGAAATATATAACCAACAAAATCTACTGTATAGTACAGGGAACTATATTCAGTATTTAATAACCTATATAGGAAGAGTCTGGGAAAAAATGTTAAAAACCCTACGTCATGTCCAACTCTTTTGCAACCCCATGGAATATGGCCCTCGTGGGAATATAGGGATTTCCCAGGCAAGAATAGTGGAGTGGGTAATACCATTTCCCAATCCAGGGATGGAACCCGTATCCCCTGCTTGGCAGCCAGATTCTTTACCACTGAGCCACCTGGGAAGCCCCTGAAACTGAATATATACACATATAACTGAGTCACTTTGCTGTACACCTGAAAAAAACATTTTAAATCAACTATACTTCAATTTAAGAAACAGCTGTAGGAACTGAAGTGTTTAGTTCAGATGTGACTGAGAGGTACTGACTGGCGTCTTCAGGTAAATTAGTAACTCTTAAAGAAAATGGAATCAATTAGACAAAGAGAATACCCTAGTTATGTTACCAACAATAATATTTAAATAAAGAAAAAATTTCATCCAGCAAGGGGATCATCTAGTAGCCTCCATACCTCGGTCTCATTTGTAATAGCAGTGACAGCGATATGGGGCTTCCCAGGTGACTCAGAGATAAAGAACCTGCCTGCCAAGGAAAGGGATGCTGGAGACGAGGGTTCAATCCCCACCCCAGGTCAGGAAGCTCCCCTGGAATAGGAATGACAACCCACTCTACTATTCTTGCCTGGAAAATTCCATGAACAGAAAAGCCTAGTGGGCTACTGCCCATGGGGTCAAAAAGAGTCGTGGGCTACAGTCAATGAGCTCAGAAAGTGTCAGACACAACTGAGCAACTGTGCTTCTGACAACCCCACACTGACAAAGTAATCAACCAAAAACTGCCATGAGCATATTCAAAATCGATTTGAGTAGTTAAAAGGTTCTTAGGTTTTCGACTTTTCTAGGGCTTTCTTGGTAGCTCAGCTGGTAAACAATCTACCTGCAATGCAGGAGACCTAGGTTCGATCCTTAGGTTGGGAAGATTCCCTGGAGAAGGAATAGGCTACCAACTCCAGTATTCTTGTCTGGATAATTCCATGGACAGAGGAGCCTGACAGGTTACAGTCCATGAGCTCCCAAAGAGTCAGACACAACTGAGTGACTCACACCCACAAGACTTCTGATTCTATGTAATTGTTACAGAGTAGTGCAACATTTTCACATTTTTCAATTCATAATTTTTACTTATCCTTTAAGATCTCAGCTATTTCTGACAAATAACCTTCTCTAGACAATCTAAATTACATCTCTTTCACTCTTTCTGCTCAGAGCATCCTTCTTTCCCTTAAGAGCATCACCAGAACTCAGATTTTGCCTACTTAACTCAGTATCTAGTTCCCCCAGTAGACCATCAACTCCAAGGGCATGGACTATGTTTTGTTCACAATCCTATCCCAAGTTTGTGGAATAGAATAGTGTCTGGCACCCCTGTCCTAGAATCTCAGTGTAACACTTAGTCAAATTAAGTGTTAGTCACTCAGTTGAGCCCAACTCTGCAACCCTATAGATTGCAGCCCACCAGGCTCCTCTGTCCATGACATTTTCCAGGTAAGGATACTGGAGCAGTTTGCCATTTCCAAGGGATCTTCCCAACCCAGGGATCGAACCCGGGTCTCCTGCACTGCAGGTAGAATCTTTACTGACTGAGCTACAAGAGAAACCTTACTCAAATTACTTTTCATTAAAAAAAGAATCACATCAGCAACTTCCTTGGTGGTCCAATGATTAAGAATTCACTTTGTAATGCAGAGGATGTGGGTTTGATCCCAGGCAACTAACCCTATACTCCTCAACTAGAGCCCCTAGTTGTGCTGCAACGGGAGATAATGATGCAACTAAGATCCCATGTGCCACAACTGAGACCTGACAACAGTAACAGAGCCAAATGAATTATTTTCAAAAAATTCATATCAAAATAAAACTTAACTTCCCTTAAATTACTAACGGTTCAATTTGAAATTTTTTAGCAGTTTCTTAAAAAGCATACACTTGCCAAGAGTAAGCAATCCCACTCCTAGGTTTTTACACAAGGAAAATGAAAGCCTATAATCACACACAAACCTATATGTGAATGTTTAGTGGTTTATTTGTAATTATCCAAAACAACCAATGTCCCTCAGCTGTAAACAAGCTTATAGTTATTAAAAAGGAACAGATTACTGATACATGCAAAACAGATCATCTCAAAGGCATCATGCTAAGTAAAGAAACCAGATTCAAAGGCTACATATGGTATCAACTCAGGTATGTGACACTGCTAAAAATCGAAACGGGGAAAGAATATAGGTCAGTAGTTACCAAGAATAAGAGGTAGAGAAGAGTGATTGACCATACAGGGACGTGGGAAATTTGGGAAGGGGAAAAGTGACGGAAATATTCTATACCATGATTGTGGTAAATAAACTGTTTTTTGGTAAACTTTATCAAAACTTGCAAAATGCTTTTTACAGGGTAAATTTTAATGAAAAAAGTTGTAAGAACTTTATATTCTGCTAACTTTTCTATTATTGCTTACTTGAAATATTAACATGCTCTTTGTTGTCACTGAGCACTCAAGGCTTGGTGATCCATGGACCTGCTGAAGGTTGTCCAAGGTATATGACAAACTCACTAATCTCACTCATTTCTATTAACAGCAGAACTATGTAGCATAACCTATTTAGAAAAGAAACCCATATGATCCTTTCCAAGTTTTCCATTGGATCAGAGGTCAATGACCTCTCAGAAGCCATGTGGCAGTTTCCAAAGTTTTTTCTAAATCACTATCACCTGAGCAAGCAATGCAACTTCAATTGTGATTTTAACTAGTCTAGGAAGTTCCCGGAGGCCTGCAAACAGAGGACTCTGATGCCACCTGGGTGAGAGAACCTCTAAGTTTGGAAGAAAAAAGGACAGAAGTCATGAAAACCAAAACCAGATCAGGAAAAGTTTCAGGAACGTTGCAAATAAAGGAAGATGCATTTCATTCCACCTTCTTTCTCATATGGAAGAGCTTGCTCTTCTCATCACAAGATTGAGAACTCATGCTGCTCATTCCTTTTAAGATACAAGGGAATAACTAATATACCTTTAATAATTCCCAAGTGACTATACATCATCTTGCAGCATTTCACAAGGACATCTAACACCTATCAACAGAAAACATAAAAGGACATCTTGACACACAAGTTTTCATCCCTTTTCTAGAGCTGCCCATTTCAAGAATTGTATACAGAGCCAGAAACAGCCTGTTTTTGGCATGAGCTCAGTGCTCAACCTAACAAAAGGTAACCAAGGTAAATACATTTTAATAAAAATATCTATAGTCCTGTCCTGGTATTTATATACCCCATTCTGCAAATTACTAATAATCAAGCTCTTCAGTATATGCAATTTGCTTTTGGGCAGACCAGAACCCAACCACATGAATTGCTCATGCTCTTGAAAAAACCCCTGAAGCATAGTTAATCTGGCCAAAACTCAACTATACTGCCTATCCTGGGAATAGGGTTAAGAATCATTTTTTCAGAAATCATACTGCCTCTCATATTCTGAAACCACACAAGAATTCCTGGGGCCAAGTTTCAACAAGATTCCATTTCAACAGCTAGGCAATTTTAAAAATGGGGTTTAAGGTCAAGCACCAGTTTGTTTTATAAATCTTTTCAGTCAGTTCATATTCAGAAAGCAACTGTATAAAACTGAGCAAAACATTCATCCTGAATCTAGAAATTCATGTTTTAAACTAGTCTGTAGTGACCACCAGTAGGTGGCGCTCACAGCACTTCTGTACAGACAAATCTATGGCTCCAAGCATGCCAACTGTCCTGCTCTCCTTAAACTTCCACTTAAAAGCTATTTTCTGCAATGAAACCTTCCTTGTGAAGACAAGTCTTCACCAGCTATTTACTAGCTAGCAATCTTTATTCATATCTCCTTTCATCAGTTAACACCATATCTATCAAAACATTAAGGAACAAGCTAGGGACCAAATCCTTTGTCATTTTAGAGTCCCTACCAATGGCCATATAAATTATTTTTATCCAGGAAAAACTGCAATTAATCCATCTGTCTACAGCTCACAGGATGCTTTCTATTCATAAAAAAGGCTTCTAGAATGGTATCTGGTGTGATTTCACCAGTTTCAGCTGGATTAATTTTCCTATTATAAAAGCCTAGTTATCAGATACAGAATTACTCAGTTTCTGCAAATGTGTAAGACTATCAAAACCAAGGTTAACTTAGAATTACATTGCTTATACCAGAGATCAATTATCAACTGACCACCTAGTTTTTCCCATTTGTGAACAAGCCCTACAATTGACAGGTTATGAAAGTAATTCCTCTAGAGTTAAGGGTTATTTTCATTCAACTGTCAAGTTATAGCAACCTGCAAATGACAAGTTCCAGTTTCCTTTCTAGTTTTTAAAATGGCAGTTAACTTTGAAAACATTAACTAGATGAACCTACACTCAGACCCAAATGGGCCTTACCTCCTCACCAATGTAGCAATGTTCTCATTCACCCAACCTTGCCCATTTGATGAGAATTCCTATAAAGTTCATTTCTATTTAAGTGACAGGAAACACAATTAGCCTCCAGCATCTTTTATTTTTCCTAGAACCTGTATACAATTAACTCTAGCAAGGCAGTACTCAATACTATTAAGTCTCACATTTTAGATTAACTACTTATTATAAATGTGAATGCACATCCTCATACCTGGCAAACTAAATGACATAGATTTATTCATTTATGTAACCATACAAAATTTTATATGCAACAGGAGCTTCTATACTATAGAATCTGACCTTACAAACTAGCTTACATATAAAACATAGTTACTTTGTTCATCTGTCCTAATCTAGAAAAGTGTTGCACCAATGCTTAAGATGTTATTAAAACAGATGAGTTCTCAACACAAGGTTAACAAACCTGAAGCTCCACCCTAGAAATACAAACCCATAATTTGAAAATTGTTTTACCAGAAATAGCTTATGAGCAACTCTTACCAAAGTAGTACTGTAGGGAGTTACAGTGTTGACCAAAAGGAAGACACAGGTTTCTCATTAAACTTTTTTTAATGGGTCTCAAATTCTGTGACAGATTTTTGGTCAAGTTGTTTTCATTAAAAAGTACTGATTTTAAAAACTAATAACTTAAACTGCCACACACAAAACATATGGTCCACAAAAACATTCTCCTTTCCTTCTGAAGGTTTTACGATGCATTGTTATCATTAACCAGTCTTTTACTATTAAACTTAAATGGCCAATTGAGACAAACAGTTCTGAGACCGTTCTTCCACCACTGATTAAGACTGGGGTGGCAGGTATTGGGGATAATATTCATTTAGCCTTCTGAGCTTTCTGGGCAGACTTGGTGACCTTGCCAGCTCCAGCTGCCTTCTTGTCCACTGCTTTGATGACACCCACAGCGACTGTCTGTCTCATGTCACGCACAGCAAAACGGCCTATGAAAAACAAACATTGTATTACCATTAGAGACATTTTTCAAACCTTTAAGTTTACTTCTAAAACTTAAGTTTTAAATTACAGCAGAAAAACATCCTTACCCAGGGGAGGATAATCAGAGAAGCTCTCGACACACATGGGCTTGCCAGGAACCATATCAACGATGGCAGCGTCACCAGATTTCAAGAATTTAGGGCCATCTTCCAGCTTTTTCCCAGAACGACGATCAATCTTCTCCTTCAGCTCAGCAAACTTGCAAGCAATGTGAGCTGTGTGACAATCCAGCACAGGTGCATATCCAGCACTGATTTGGCCTGGATGGTTCAAAATAATCACCTGGAAAGACGACTTGCATTTAGTTGTGTCTCAAAGACCCTTAAAATTATAGCATTAAATAAAAACCTGTCTCTAAGTGTTACCTGAGCTGTGAAGCCAGCAGCTTCCATGGGTGGATCATTTTTGCTGTCACCAGCCACATTGCCACGACGGACATCTTTGACAGACACGTTTTTGACATTAAAGCCCACATTGTCCCCAGGAAGGGCTTCACTCAATGCTTCATGGTGCATTTCTACAGACTTCACTTCAGTTGTTACATTGACTGGAGCAAAGGTGACCACCATGCCAGGTTTGAGAACACCAGTCTCCACACGACCCACAGGGACAGTACCAATACCTAAAATAAACGTTTACAGCACTTAATAAATGCCTCAAACGCAGGCAGAAGGTATTGTACCAACCCAGACAAATTCTAATGGTTTTATTCTACTTACCACCAATTTTATAGACATCCTGGAGAGGCAAACGCAAGGGTTTGTCAGTTGGGCGAGTTGGTGGCAGAATGCAATCCAGAGCTTCAAGCAGGGTGGTTCCACTGGCATTGCCGTCCTTACGGGTGACTTTCCATCCCTTGAACCATGGCATCTAAAACAAGAAAGGCTGTTACCATCAAACTAAACCCTCTTACAGAACTTAAGTGTTAAAAACTTGAAAATCACTTACATTAGCACTTGGTTCTAGCATGTTGTCACCATTCCAGCCAGAAATTGGCACAAATGCTACTGTGTCGGGGTTGTAGCCAATTTTCTTAATATAGGTGCTGACTTCCTTAACAATTTCTTCGTATCTCTTCTGGCTATAGGGTGGCTCAGTGGAATCCATTTTGTTAACGCCAACAATTAGTTGTTTCACACCCAGGGTGTAAGCCAAAAGGGCATGCTCACGGGTCTGCCCGTTCTTGGAGATACCGGCTTCAAATTCACCAACACCAGCAGCAACGATCAGGACAGCACAGTCAGCCTTTGAAAGAAAACAAGTCCACATCCTGTTAAACCAAGTTCTTCAAAAGGATTCATGGCTTTGCCAGTGTAAAAACAGACCCAAAGAGTTATTTTCAGTAGTTTTTAGTCTCACAAACCTGGGATGTGCCTGTAATCATGTTTTTGATGAAGTCTCTGTGTCCTGGGGCATCAATGATGGTAACATAGTACTTGCTGGTCTCAAATTTCCACAGGGAGATATCAATGGTGATACCACGCTCACGTTCAGCTTTAAGTTTGTCCAAGACCCAGGCATATTTGAAGGAGCCCTTTCCCATCTAGAAAGATTAAGGACGATTACTTGGTAACTAAACCATGAACTCCAGCATGAAATTCTTTTCCCTAATTTGGAAAAAATGCTGGATTTCACTTACAACTGTTACACTTAAGTTCATCTACCTTATTTTCAAAAGTTAACTGACTTAGCAAACTTTGCAATTTACCTTTTAACTAGTAAAACTCTAGACTAGTGGCTAGTTTTCGGAAAATCACCACTCAATTCATTTGCTCAGCCAATATTCTTAGTTTGCCTACCTCGGCAGCCTCCTTCTCGAACTTTTCAATTGTTCTCTTGTCGATCCCGCCACATTTATAGATCAGATGGCCAGTCGTGGTAGACTTCCCTGAATCTACGTGCCCAATGACAACGATGTTGATGTGGGTCTTCTCCTTTCCCATTTTGGCTTAGGTTTAACGGTGGTTTTCACGACACCTAATTGGAAAGGGGTGGAGGTGTGGGAAACTTTAAACCACTGTCCGGAAGCTGAAGAAAAAGCTACGATCCAAACTCCAAGGGCAAATTCCAAGGAGCATTACAACTAGCGCCAAGCTGGCCCAACTCAAGTCTCCACCCATAAGCTCCACCGTCCAGATTCCCCTCCCCCACCCCATGTGTCGCTCTGGAACCACGAGGCATCGAGGGGCCAGGACGGCACCCGGTCCGCCGCGGGGGGCGGGGGGGTGTCCCAAGGAAGCGGCGCCAGGCAGGGACGGGCCCGGGCCCTTTGTGCGGGTGACTCACCGGCCGCTCCCCTCCCGGGCCGCCGCGTCCTCCATTTTGAAGCCGTGCAGAGGGGCCGGGGAGCGGCCATCTTTCCGCGCACGCAACTGGTGCCGGGCGGGGCGGCGCTCTGCTCGCCCGGCCGCCACGGCTCTCCCGCCCCGCCTCGGCCCAGCGAGGCCGCTATGGCATGTGCGCCGGGAAAGCAGGCCCGCGCTCTCTGCGCCTCGCGGCCGCCCCCTACCCCGAATCCCGACGAGCGCCGAGAAGCCCAGCCTGTCAGCCCCCGGCCGGCCCCGGATGAACCGCCCCGGCCGAAAAACCCGCGGCTGTGTGGAGTTGTTCAATAGTGTGTGTGTGGCGGCGGGGTGGGGGGAACAGAGCGGCAAAGCGCGGCAGGATCCACACGCAGCGGCCACGGTGCCACAGCCCAGGCCTCAACCCAAGCACGAGGCGAAGGGACTGTGAGAAAAGCGCAAGGCCTCGAACTCTCCCCACCCCCCCACCCTCTCACACCCCGAAATTCCGGTGAAGAACATGGTGAAAATGCCCACGGGCGCGGCGGGAGATACACGCACGCGAAGGCCGCGGCCGTCGGCGGAGGCTGGGCCCACCGAAGCCACACCCGGCACTCACCTGTGTCCCGGCGGCAAACCCGTTGCGAAAAAGAACGTTCACGGAGACTACGGCACTTATATACGGTTCTCCCCCCACCCTCGGGGAAAAGGGCGGAGCCAGCACACGACACCACTTTCCCAGATTACCCCGCGCCGCCTCCACCAGGCACCAGTTCAATCTCCGTCCCCTCCCCCCACGTCTCGGGGACCGTGGGCGATGTACGCTCAGCCCACTGACGAGCGCTGGGCGCCCCGCGCATGCTCCTCTAGACCCAGAGGAGGACGAGAGCGGGTGGGTGGGGGGCGGGGACGAGCACTCCCTCGGTTCCAGGGTAGTGGGAGTTTATCGACGGTCCCTGGGCTTCCCCGGGCAGAGGCGAGTCCGCCTTTTGTATGAATTACTCGCTGCACAGCTGGGGGGTGGGGCGGCGAGGAGGCGGCCGGGTGGGGACATCCAGAAGCTTCCCTCTATACCATTCCCGGTTTAAGTGCAGAGACCGATATTGGGGTATCCCTTTATCCTGCAGTCCATCTCCTGTGCCCAGCCTTGCAGTCTCGCGGGTTCCGGACCAACTCCTCGAGCCGTCTGCTGTACCAGGGCTGGTGTCTCACCGGCTCCTGCCCTCCGCGCCCCTTCCGACTGGAGAGAAGTCTAAGGCCCGGGGACCCGGGCGGCGGGCGAGGGCGGAGGCCGACAGGGCCGGAGAATCCACGAGTGGTTCGATTCGGAGGCCAGCAGCCGGACGAATATGCTCCAGGGGCAGTCTCTTGGGTTTCGCCATTCAGAGCTTTTATTCAAAGTTCATACCACACAGTCATGCCATGTGGTACTCCAGCTGTCCGGTTTTTCAGTTTAGAACAGACTTAAATCCTGCAGTTTGCTTTACTTCTAACTCTAGTATTATTACGTTAACGAAATCCTGAGTCTGTGCCTGGTCTCCTGGTACATTTTCCAGTGTACACTCGTTTGATTGCAAGCATGGAAAACCTAAAAAGAGTTTCTCATATTCAGCCTTTCCACATGATCTCATGTAGAGACTAAGATCTCAGCATCAGCAAGCTTATCCACGCAGTTTACTGTCTCCGACACTGCTGTGAAATCACTGCTTCCCAAAAATGGCCTATCCCGTTTAAGTAAATAGCCTCATTTTCCGTCATCCTGTTGATTTTAACTACATTTTAGGCATAAATCTAAGGTGAGACTGGATGAGGCCTTTTTAGTTTAGCAATAAGGGCAAACTCTCAGAAACACTCCTGCAGAAGAAGCTTTATCTTTAATGAGCTTAATTACTAGATCATTTGCTTGGAGAAGAAAATGCCAACCCACTCCAGTATTCTTGCCTGGAGAATTTCATGGACAGAGGAGCCTGGTGGGCGGCAGTCCATGGGATCGCAAAGAGTCGGACACGACAGAGTAACACACATTTTTGTCTCTTCTTCCACATATATAACATCAGGACAACTTTTTGAGCCAATCTGTTAACACAGTTTGAGAACCTACTATGTGTCCAGGGCAAAGTGGCAAGTGCAAAAGAAGTACCTCCTTTTGGAAAGGAACCCACAATCAAATTAGAAAAGGAAAACATATATAGAACAGTGGGAAGCAGTTATAGGCAAATTCCCATGGTGTTTACTTTCAATTTCATTCTATAATACAGTTCTTCCAGTCCTAGCTTTCAGTCACTTCTCAGAATCCAAATGCCTTTTTTTTCTTTTTTAAAAGAAAGTCTTTTGTTACAACCTTCCTACATCTTGTTTTACCATTCTTGGTAGCCATACATTTCTAAAAATCAAGTTTTTCTTTCTTCATTAGGAGTCTGTAGGCTTGTTTTAACATTGAGATAGTTTTCATGAAAGAAACTAGGCCATATGAAGTTTCTCTAGAAATACGTGTAACATCTGTTTCTAGCAACAAAAGCCTTTTCTATAATGTCTATATTTCTAGCTTTTCTTCTTCCACAAAATCTTTTTTCACAGTGCGTTTTCCTAGTGTCCTTACCCAGTCATATGCATGTGGAATGAAATTATCTTGATATGCTAGTCCATGTTTGCAATAAGATAAAGATGTAAGAAATACAAGTGAAAATAAATCACTAGCAATAGAACAATGCAAATACCTCTGCTCTTATTAACTTGGAAATATTAATTAATGGCTAATCTCTTGGAACTATATTCCCACAGTCATATCTGTGTATCACAGTGATATTAACAGCACAGTGTTACTTCATATTAAAATTAGGTTGCCACATTAGATTTATTATTTTACGTGCTTCTTTACCATGCTTTCTTCCCATACTCTTCAGATGGTTTAGGTGTGTACATTATTGGAGGTCATACTAACAGGACTGACAACATTTTGGAAACTTAAAGAACCGGTTATTTAGTGACAGGAGGGAAGGAAGCAAAGACTAAAGACACCAAAAGTTGAATATTTCAAAGTTTTACATGAAATCCAGAATTTCAGTTAGCATCTAATCTAAGAAAGAAAAGTCAAAATGAAAGCAGATATTGGTAAGAGGAAAACATCCAATATAATTTCAGTTTAGAAAAAAAATAAAAGTGAGACACGTGACCTCTGTAAACTAGGCACAATTAATTGAAAGTTGCCCCCAAGGCCTGAGCCTGCGGATCCGTATATACACTTTATAAATACCTTCCAGAGAATCCTTCTTCAAAATAGTTCCTAAGGAACTGCAAAATTCTACAACAGTCCTTGATTGATCACATAAGTGACCTACTGAGCACCACCGACCGACCGGGTGCTTATAGTCCTGCTGCCCTAATGGCCGAGACTTTAGAGAACTGGAGGGATCTCGAGCCACAGAGCGAGTTAGGGTTAGACGGCGGCCACAAGCCGCTGCTTTGAGCAGAGCCCACGTCCGTGCTCCGGGTGGACGCGGAGCGCGGCGGGAAGCGCGTCGCACGGCAGAGCCGCGCAGCTCAGGGCGCGCCGGCGTGCACGCGAGGGCGAGCCCGCGCCCCGCGTGCGCTCCGACACCTGTGGGCCCGCCAGGCGGGCGGCGGCCGCGGAATCAGCTCACTCTGCGCCGAGGCGGCCCCGCCCCGGCCCCGCCCCCTGCTTGAGGTCACTCTCTGGACCCGGACGGCGGAAGGAAGCACCCGGGAGGAGGCCGAAAACCCAGCGTGGCCGGGGCGGGGGATGGTTTTCGTTAGATTCGCGCGTCCGCCCTTTTCCCCGGACCCCCTGTTTTGCACGTAATCCTAGCACATCTTTTCCCACGACGTTACAGCAGTTAGTGTGCCTTTAACTTAGATACTCAAGCGGTAACAGTAACTCAAGCAACAACAAAAACGTTGTTGAGACTTGTAAATGTGTTTTGGGGGTCGCAATCTAAGGTCGTTATTTTGCTTTAGATTTTCCTTCAAGTTGCTTATACCCTTCAGAGTAACAAGCTGTTAAAATACATTGTCGTCAACATCTTCGCGACCCCTTTGGGGAGTGGTGGGGGGAAGATCTTGGTAATAACCAAATAAATGTATTCAGTAAAATAGGGAACAATTTCTTTGGGATATCTGTACAGTAATTGTGATTCACCAAGCGTCTTTCGGTATTGGCTAATCATTCTGTTTCGGGCCAAATTTAGAGCAGCTTTAAGTAATTACATTTTTGCTGTGGCTTGCCACATTTTCATCTTGCCTCTGCAACTGAAAATGATTTTTAAAAGGGTAGTTTAGAAAATGATTATGCCAGGGAATTTGAACTGAGAATCCAAGTAAAATGATACTTCAGAGTGCCAGGCCCTGTTGTAATATTTGCAATATTTAATGTAATCCCAGCACCCATACTTTACACATGGAGAGCCTGTAGGCAACAGAGAGTATGTGGGTAATAGGCAAATGCAGACATAAATTCTTTTTAAAGTTTCGCTTTATTTCTGTGAAAGTAGTAAAAATATATCGCCTTGCTTTTTACACTTAATACATATAGAAGATCTTTTCTGTGAGGACATTGTGTCCAGCAGAGCAGCATTGAAACCCGAAAAATATGACCAGAGAGCTAGTCCTGACTTTTACCAGCAGGTCTAGGCAGTACATGGAGAAGGAAATGGCAACCCACTCCAGTGTTCTTGCCTGGAGAATCCCAGGGAAGGCGGAGCCTGGTGGGCTGCCGTCTATGGGGTCGCACAGAGTCTGACGCGACTGAAGCGACTTACAGCAGCAGCAGCAGCAGCTAGGCAGTACAATCTAATGAAAATTGCAGAGGTTTTGGTTCAAGGAGACCTCTGTCTGCTGCTTACATATCTGTGATACCCAGCAGTCTTCGCTTCTCAGTTCATGTGTTACATGGGTCTCCTCATTACTCTTACTGAGCACCTACCTCACAATTCTATTGTGAGGTAATGTAATGTAATGTAATGACATGAAGAGATACCAGCAAGGGCATTCAATTATCTAGTAAAGACCATGTTTCTATAGGTATTTTGGAGAACACCTGCCCTCAATTGGTATGCCGTTGTGATGCTAATTTAATTCAGTAGAGAAGATGAACTCTTTGCTATCATTTTATTTGTAAATATGTTGAAATAGGTACATAGTAAAAAAATTGTACAGAAGTTATACAGCGAAATGTTACTCATTTTTTTTTAGTAGTTTAGAGAAAGTATAAAGGATATGCCAAGAAAAGTAAGGAAACTAAAAATATTTGTACAGCCACTATGGAGAACAGTGTGGAGATTCCTTTAAAAACTGGAAATAGAACTGCCTTATGATCCAGCAACCCCACTGCTGGGCATACACACTGAGGAAACCAGAAGGGAAAGAGACACGTGTACCCCAATGTTCATCGCAGCACTGTTTATAATAGCCAAGACATGGAAGCAACCTAGATGTCCATCAGCAGATGAATGGATAAGAAAGCTGTGGCACATATACACAATGGAGTATTACTCAGCCATTAAAAAGAATACATTTGAATCAGTTCTAATGAGGTGGATGAAACTGGAGCCTATTATACAGAGTGAAGTAAGCCAGAAGGAAAAACATAAATACAGTATACTAACGCATATATATGGAATTTAGAAAGATGGTAACAATAACCCGGTGTACGAGACAGCAAAAGAGACACTGATGTATAGAACAGTCTTATGGACTCTGTGGGAGAGGGAGAGGGTGGGAAGATTTGGGAGAATGGCAATGAAACATGTAAAATATCATGTAGGAAACGAGTTGCCAGTCCAGGTTCGATGCATGATGCTGGATGCTGGGGGCTGGTGCACTGGGACGGCCCAGAGGGATGGTATGGGGAGGGAGGAGGGAGGAGGGTTCGGGATGGGGAGCACATGTATACCTGTGGCGGATTCATTTTGATATTTGGCAAAACTAATACAATTATGTAAAGTTTAAAAATAAAATAAAATTAGAGAAAAAAAAAAAAAAGAACCTGCCTGCCAATGCAGGAGACACAAGAGACACAGGTTCGATCCCTGCAGGAGGGTATGACAACGCACTTCAGTACTCTTGCCTGGAGAATCCCGTAGACAGAAGAGCATGGTGGGATATAGTCCATAGGGTTGCCCAGAATTGAACATGACTATATCGACTTAACATACATAGATAGCATAGAACGAACACTGGATTAAAAGAAGAGCTGGAGTCTGCTCCCAGCAATTTATTTTTAGAATTATTTCTTTTTATTTCTTACATTATTTATTTATTTGGCTATGCTGGATCTTAGTTGCACCATGCAGGATCTTCAGTTGCAGCATGGGGGATCTAGTTCCCTGACCAGGGATTAAGCCCAGGTACCCTGCATTAGAAGCTCAGTCTTAGCCACTGGACCACCAGGGAAGTCCCCAAGCAATTTTATTTATTAGCTGTGTGATCTTGGGGTGAAAAGTCACCCTTTAACTCATTATTCTACTGTACAGTATCTTATGACATGTATTTTACAGAACTGAGATAATGTAGCTGAAGATGCAGACCATTTTTACAAACATTAGTGCTCTTATAATTAGAAAAGAATTTGTTAGCACTTTCAAAAAGCAAGAAAGAAAAATCTGTTCGAAACACAGAGAAATTTACTCTGCCAATTGTCATTATTCATTCTAATAATGAGTACTTTAATCCATTCCTTGTAAATATTAGAACTGTCAATTCACCAATATGTGTGACTGTGTGACTGTGTGTGTGTGTGTGTAACTGAGTTCCATAAATGGCAGCGACTTTCAACTTGTGGCCTTCAGTACGATATAGTAATTGAATAGGACTTCAGAGGTCACTGTTTATTTATCCAGGCATCAAACATTAGTTGAGAGGTTTGATCCCTGGTTGGGGAACTAAGATCCCGCAAGCCCTTAGAAACTTATTTTTAAAAAACACTCAATCATCTTACATTTAATGATTGCTTGGGGAAACAGCATGACACACAGTCATTAATGAAAAGGGAAAACCAAGTCTCAGTATCTGGGGAACCACTATGATAAGCTCTTAGATCATCTATTTTTTTTTTAGAAAACACTCACTCAAAATGAAAACAGAATCTAAAAGCCACCATGTGAATGTGTGTGTGTGTGTGTGTGCACATGTGGGCGTGCCCTCAGTCATGTCTGACTCTTTGTGACTCCGTGGACTATAGCCCACCAGGCTCCTCTGTCCATGGAATTTTCCAGGCAAGAATACTGGAGTGGTCTGCCATTTCCTACTCCCAGGGGATCTTCCCGAGCCACTGATCAAACCAGCATCTCTTGCATCTCCTGCTTTGGCAGGCAGGTTCTTTACCACCAGCACCACCTGGACTTTACCACTAGTCCCTTGGACTGCAAGGAGATCCAACCAGTCCACCCTAAAGGAAATCAGTCCTGAATATTCACTGGAAGGACTGATGCTGAAGCTTCAGTACTTTAGCCACCTGATGCGAAGAACTGACTCACTGGAAAAGACCCTGATTCTGAGAAAGAGTGAAGGCAGGGGGAGAAGGGGATGACAGAGGATGAGATGGTTGGATGGCATCACTGACCCAAAGGACATGAGTGGGAGCAAGCTTCAGGAGTTGGTGATGGACAGGGTGTGTGCTGCAGTCCATGGGGTCGCAAAGAGTTGAACATGACTGAGTGACTGAACTGAACTGAGTCCCACCTGGGCATCCCAGGTGGCTTTTAGCTCATGTGCTTAAAAGCTGTTAACAATATCTCCATGAATTTATCTTTCTGCCACCTATGGATCCACAGCAGCGTGGTGACTATTTCCTTTTCTGTATAGTACTGTATTGTTTCCTCACTTGGTTTCATTAATTCCATTTGATTCCACTAATTCCAGTTAAGCTGTACTAACCTTTGCGATAATAATAAACTCTCCAAGCTGAAAGAGAGTTTAGTCTTTGGCCATGCTACACGGCTTGTGGGACTTTAGTTCCCTAACCAGGGATTGAACCTGGGCCCCCGTGCAGTGAGATCTCAGAGTCCTAACCACTGCGCCACCAGGGAGTTGCCAAGAGATTAGTCTTGATTTACCTTGTGCTCATGAAGCTAAAAGCAACAGCTGCCCATCTTTATAGCCTCCATTCTTTTGCCTTCAGTGGTAAAGTGGCAAGGATTTTATTTATTTTTCAGTCAGCAAGGATTTTAAAGTGCACATCTTACAGCCAGACTGCTGCTGCTGCTGCTAAATCGCTTCAGTCGTGTCCGACTCTGTTCAACCCCATAGACGGCAGCCCACCAGGCTCCCCTGTCCCTGGGATTCTCCAGGCAAGAATACTGGAGTGGGTTGCCATTTCCTTCTCCAATGCATGAAGGTGAAAAGTGAAAGTGAAGTCGCTCAGTCCTGTCCGACTCTGAGCGACCCCATGGACTGCAGCCTACTGGGCTCCTCCATCCATGGGATTTTCCAGGCCAGACTAGTTAGGTTCAAAGTCCAGCTCTGATATGTGACCTTTGACATTGCTTAATCTCTTTAAGTTCTATTTCTTCATCTGTAAAATAGGGATACTCATGTTACCGAGTTGTTATGATAATTAAATAAGTTAATTTACTTTGTTTGTTTGCCTCACTACACAACTTGTGGGATCAACCAAGGGTTGAACTCAGACCTTTGGCAGTGAAAGCATAGAGTTCTAACCACTGCACCTCCAGGGAATTCCCATATAATGTATATTTTTAATATTCGTTACATTTTCTAAGTGTTATATAATTTTGTGTGTTTATTAGCCTATCCTCAGCACCTAAAACAGTTCCTGCCCAGTAATTGTGTATTAAATGAATGAATGAATGAATAAAGAATTAGTTGCATTCCTGTGCCATTGTTAACTAATTGACTCAAAATTTAAAAATATATATATTTTAGTTGTAGGAAGTGTGTATATGCTATTGGTAGAACTACTTAAAAATTTGGGGTAGAGGGTCAACATTAATCAGTATGTTATGGAAAAATAATGGCTGAACACTTCCCAAATCTGGTGAAGGAAAGTCAATTCATTCAGTGAAACTTAAGCAAGACAATAAGACCCTTCTTAGGGAAGACTTCCCTGGTGGTCCAGTGGTTAGGAATTCATCTGCCAATGTAAGGGACAAGGGTTCGCTTGCAAGTTCAGGAAGATTCTACATGGCTCAGGGCAACTAGGCCCATGTGCCACAACTACTGAGTCCATGCACTGCGACCATGTACTCTAGTCATGCCATAGAGCCCGAGCTCCACAATAAGAGAAGCCACCGCGAGGAGAAGCTCAAGCACGGAAACTGGGGAGTAGCCCCCACTGGCCCCAACTAGAGGAAGCCTGAGAGTAGCCACAAAGACCCAGCACAGCCAAAAATAAATAATGAAACAAGGTAAACAAATTTAAAAACAAAGAATCTGCCTGTCAATGCAGGGGACACAGGTCCCATCCTTGGGTGGGGAAGATCCCACAAGCTGCAGAGGAACTAAGCCTTTGGGCCACAAGTACTGAAGCCAGTGCTCTAGGGCCCATATGCCACAGAGGAGAAGCGGCCACAATGAGAAGCCTGAGCACCCCAGCTAGAGAGTAGCCCCAGCTCCCCACGACTAGAGAGTGGCCCTGGCTCCCCACGACTAGAGAGTGGCCCTGGCTCCCCACGACTAGAGAGTGGCCCCAGCTCATCACGACTAGAGAAAGCCCTCACACAGCAACAACACCCAGCACAGACAAAAAGAAAAAAAACAAGCCAACAACAACCAAAAAACAATTATAGCTTAAAGGACAGGTATGGAAGGTGAATGGGCCGATCCAGTTGCAAGGTTTCTAGTTAAGGGTGTGTACTGTAAACCTTAGAGCAAACAGTAAAAACAAATGCCAGACGATACAGCTAAAAAGCCATTAGATAAAATGGAATTCTAAAGAATGTCCAAGCAATCCAAAAGAAGAGGAACAAAAAGCCGAAGGAATAAAGAAAATAGTAAAATGGTAGACCTAAACCCAATAATTACAATAAATGTTAATGGGGAGAATGCTCTGACTGTGCAGTGATTAGGCCTCTGCACTTCCATTGCAGGGGACACAGGTTCCATCCCTGGCCAGAAAACTGAGATCCTGCATGCCGCATGGCATGGCCAAAAAAAAAAAAAAATTAATGGGCTAAGCACTTTAATAAAAAGCAGAGTTTATGGGACTTCTCTGGCAGTCTGTTGGTTAAGACTCCATACTCCCAATGCAAGGGAGCATGGGTTCCATCCCCAGTCAGGGAACTAAGATCCCATAATCTGAGTGGTTTCAGGAAAGAAAATTCTTTTAAGTGATTATAATGGACTTGGCAAATACTGTTTGGTGGAATTATCATTTCCTTATAACAATTACGTAACGTATGCTACTTTAGTCATTTCATTGTTTCTTTCTGAGCAGGCTCATTAATGTTTAATATAAGCATTATTCCATTTATAATATTACCTTACTTAATGACATATTTTACCAGTCAGGCTTCCCTAGTGGCTCAGTGGTAAAGAAACTGCCTGCCAATGCAGGACGCATAGATTTGATCCTTGGGTTGGGAAGATCCTCTGGAGAAGGAAATGGCAACTCACTCCTATATTCTTGCCTGGGAAATTTCATGAACAGAGGAGCCTGACGGGCTACAGTCCATGGGGTCACAAAAGAGCTGGACACAAATTAGTGACTAAAACAACAACCCCTGAATTATTCTTGCCTCTAATATTTATTCTGCATCCTTAGGCAAGTTCCTGAGCTTTACTGAGCTTCTGTTCCTTCACTTGCAACAGAATGTAATACTTAATAGATTAAATGAAATAATGAACGTGAAATGCTTAGCACACAATCTGGCACACAGTGAAAGTCCAATAGACAGTAGTCATCATCATTAATGATGACAAAAGTTAATTCATAATTCATAAATCTTAAAAACATTACAACTAACTGATGAGAAGAGACATTCTAAAGTTTTACTTTCCTGTTGGTACTTACAACAAATTCGTGATTATCATTGTATTTTAAGGAACTAAATGGGAAAAAAAAAACCGTAATAACCCAAAGGAAGCAAAAAATACCTCACTATATATATACCCCTAAGTAAATCTCTAAATGAACAACAAAGCAAAAAAAAAAAAAAAAATATATATATATATATATATATATATATAGCATTTTTTACAAAATTAAGTTAGTCTCTGGTAAAGTCTTCCTAAATTCAAAAACATTTATTCCAACACTAAACTTTAACAATAAAGGAAGTAGATGAGAGCCAGACAGCAGAAGGAACCTATTATTAGATTCCTAACCTGAAGCAAAAGTTGCCTACAGAAACCCTCTTCAGATGTGGGCACATCCATTATGTGACAGGAATGTGGGAGAAGATAAAAATCACCGCTATAGAATGGAAACTGGGACCCTTCACTCTCAGAACACTCAGTTGGAATTAGAAAACAGGATTCTATGAAAGCAGGAGGAAAAAATGCATTCTATGTTAATTAACTGTCATAAAATGAAACAATCAGTGCAGGAACGTTTTGCTCACAGAACCTTTCCGTGGCCACAGGAGTTGCTAACATGAGCCAAGCACAGGTTGAAACATGGCTGGTCCAGCTCCTCCCTCTAGTCTCATTCCAGATGCTCTGTTCTC
The DNA here is from genome assembly GCF_002263795.3 of Bos taurus. Classification (NCBI taxonomy): domain Eukaryota; kingdom Metazoa; phylum Chordata; class Mammalia; order Artiodactyla; family Bovidae; genus Bos; species Bos taurus. The sequence continues at coordinate 13,028,594 of NC_037336.1, forward strand.
AGAGCTATCCTCTCTCTCCATCACTGTTCTTTTCCATTGTAGCTCCTTCTTTCTTTTCTTCTTGACACTTTATCAGAACACGCAATTGCCTTATCCATTGGCTACTATTGATATTTCACTTTTGTCTTGTCTCTTGGAATGTATAATCCACGAGAGCAGAGACCTTGTCTGACTTTTTCTTACCAGGGTATCTGGTGCCTGGCACATAGCTGCTGTTGTTCAGTTGCTCAGTCGTGTCAGACTCTCTGTCCCCATGGACTGCAGCACGCCAGGCTTCCCTGTCCTTCACCATCTGCAGGAGTACATAGTAGATGGTCAATAAACATTTGTTGAATGAATGATCGAATTAATGTAATAGAGAGGGAATCTAGGACTTTAATCTGCTTTTCCTCCAATAAATTTCTTACACTGACACATGTTCCCATGTGGCACTAGTGGTAAAGAACCTACCAGCCAATACAGAGGACGTAAGAGATGCAGTTTCCATCCCTGGGTGAGGAAGATTGCCTGGAGGAGGGCACGGCAACCCACTCCAGTATTCTTGCCCTTAGAATCCCCATGGACAGAGGAGGAGAAGCGGGCTGCAGTCCATACGTAGCACAGAGTCGGACACGATGAAGCAACTTCACACGCACACACTGACACATGTACACTCTCTTCAGTTTGAGAATCAATCATAGAAACCTTCTTTTGGTATTAAAAATCATTCCAAAATTCATGTGTTTTCCAGCAGCCCTCCTAACGAGCCCTGGTCTTTTCCTTTTTTGAGTTTGTACTATGTTTTCTTGGGCTTCCCTGGTGGTTCAGACGGTAAAGCGTCTGCCTGCAGTGCAGGAGACCCGGGTTCGATCCCTGGGTTGGGAAGATCCCCTGGAGAAGGAAATGGCAACCCACTCCAGTACTCTTGCCTGGAAAATTCCATGGACGGAGGATGCTCGTAGGCTACAGTCCATGAGATCACAAAGAGTCCGACACGACTGAGCAACTTCAGTTTCAGTTCAGTTATGTTTTCTTGTTTGATTTTTCTAGGAGTTTGTTTAGGAGTTAGGGGTTCACCTAGGCCCTCAGAGGAGACCCTAGACATTGCTGCTTGCAGCAAATGTGTGTGTTATTTGCGCGGTCGTATCCGATTCTTTGTGACTCCATAGACTGTAGCCTCTCTGTCCATGGAATCCTCCAGGCAAGAACACTGGAGTGGGTAGCCATTTCCTCCTCCAGCGGATCTTCCTGATCCAGGGATCAAACCGGGGTCTCCTGCATTGCAGACAGATTATTTACCAGCTGAGCTCCCAGGGAAGCACCTGTTTCTTCTACCCACCCATGAATCCTCCCCTCATTCAGTCATTATAGCATTTACTGAGCTCATACCTATACTGGAACTCTTCTAAGTGTTTTGTGGATATTAACTAATTTAATCCTTACTGTTATTCTAAGTGTTGGTACTGCTATCCTCAGTTTACAAATAGGCAAGCTTTAAAAAAATTTTCATTTTATTTATTTTGTTTTAGGCTGTGCTGGGTCTTCATTGCTGCACACGACCTTTCTCTAGTTACAATGAGCTGGGGCAGCTCGATAGTTGTGGCTTCTCTGTTGTGGAGCCCGGGCTCTAGGCACACGGACTTCAGTAGCTGTGATACACAGGCTTAGCTGCTCCGAGGTATGTGGGATCTTCCCGGACCAGGGATTAAAACTGTATCCCCTGCACTGGCAGGCGGAGTCTTAACCACTGGACCACCAAGGGACGTCCCTAAGCAAACTTTTTAAGCATTATTGTTCAGTGGTCCTTGAGAAGGAACTGACAATCTTTTATAGAGTCACATAGATAATGTTGTTTTTTAAAAGTGATGTTAATTTTCCAAATTGCTTTTGGCACATATAAAACTGATGGAACTGTCATTAAGCAAAATTACATATAGTGCCCTCTAATTAGGGGAAGTGCTGCCATATAAAGCCTGTTGGGATGAAGTCAGTGCTGAACAGGAGAAATGAGCTGAGTGCTGGGGCTGCAAGGAGGAGACTGGAGAGTGGAAGGAGCAGGGCTTGGGATGGAGAGGTTTGAGGCTGATCAGGTCTGTTCTCCTCCTGAGCCCCGTGATCTTGGGTGAGGGGTGTAAGCTTCAGTTTTCTAGTCTGTGAGGAGGAGTGACAAAGCCTCTTGAGGTCCTTCCTGAATCCCCACGCTGGACTGAATGCCGCACTCTGGACCTCACCCTGTTTTTGCATATCATTTGCCACACTGAAAGCACGTTTAACATGGCCCTCTTACTCCTGGATTGTAAATTCCTTCACGGCAACAGTGTCTGGAAATGTTCCCAGCTCCCACCAGGACCTGGGTGAACCCCTCATTTCCGGTGAAATCTGACTTGGTTAAGAGCTCAGCTCAGTCACATTCTCAGGGAAGCCTGCCCAGACCCCTTTCCCACACATTCTATTGTTTCATCATCCCCCAAATCTAGGACAGTTTCCTTTGCACAATATTTTTAAAAATATATGTTTGCTGTCATTTATTTATTTATTTGGCTGCACCAGATCTTCATTGTGGCACGTGGGATCCCATGCCACAACTGAGCATGCAAACTCTTCCTTGTGGCATAAGGAGTCTAGTAGTTCCCTGACCAGGGGTCGAACCCCGCATAGGGAGCAGAGTGTTAGCCACTGGACTACCAGGGCAGTCGCTGCATACATTTTTTTATACAAAAGTTTCTGTATTGTCTTCCTTCGGCACACTTGACTTAGTTTATAAGGCAAACTAACCCCTCCCCTACAAACGCCACAGACCACATAGGCCTTAAGAAAACAAGGAGGGACCGGGTATATATGGTTTCCCATTGGATTCTCTGCACCTGAGGAATTCTCAGAGAATTCCTCACAGAGAATATGGGTCTTAAAAGATGTAAAGAATTTCTGCTGTCATTTGAGACTGAGAAAGCAGTAATGATTCAAGACATGGCTTGTTTAAGGAAAGTTGAGTCGTCGTAGAATTGAGTGGTTCTAGAACACTGCTTCTCAACCAGGGGATGGGTAGCAATGTCTGGTGACATTTTTTATTGTCATGACCTGCGGATGTTCCTGGAATGGAGTAGGTAGAGGAGAGCTTAGAGATGCTGTTCCTGTCTTACAGGGCTCCCTCAGGACAGCCTCCACAATAAAGGATTATCCAGCCCAATAGGCCAATAGCACTGAGTTGGAGAAATGCTGTAAACAAAGCTGGGAATCCCCCTGCGGTCCAGTCTTTAGGACTTGGTGCTTTCACTGCGGTGGCCCAGGTTCAATTCCTGGTCAGGGAACTAAGATCACACAAGCTGCATGGCATGGATAAAAAATAAAAATATAATAAAATAAAGCTGAATACACAGTTTGAGGTTTTATCATGGAAGTTCCTGAGTCCATCTTTACAACTTCCAATACTGATTAGGACACACAGGTACTAACAAATACTTGTGGGGAGGATTTAAGACCTGAATAACCAATTAAAAGTTAAACTGGGGGCAAATGTTTGAAAGGACATTTTGCCACATACAGAATGAAAGAGGAAATACTTTTCCTCTTTAGGCAGGTAGATGTAAGCTCAGTTCTCTCCAGATATTTGTCATCTTTGAAAGAGTTTTTCTCTAAAAAAAAACCACTTTCTATTTCCACAGAAGGATGGACATTTTTGAAACAATTCAGCAGTTTCATCATGACTGGGTTGGGCTTGACCTAATCACAAGTCCTTCCAAATTAGAGAGTTTTCTCTGGTTGGCGGCCAAAGAGGAAGTGAGAGGTCTGAAGTATGAGAAGTATTAGGAACATTTGAAGACAGAGGGGCCATGTGACAAAGGACGCAGACAGCCTCTGGGAGCTAAGAGCAAGCAGTTCCTGACTGCTCAGCAGCAAAGAAATGGGACCTCGGTTTTATGACTAAACAGTGAGATAGGAGGGAAGCGGGCAGGGCAAAACCTTAGAAAGAATGGTCTAGCCTGAGTACGTGACATAAGCTCATTAGAATCAAATGATGGTCCAAGACGGCAGATGAGTCGACCACCACTAGACCTCAAGCCTCAGTATGTGCTCATTGTAACACATCAGCCTGGAGTGCTGCGGTCCATGGGGTCGCAAAGAGTAGGACACGACTGGGTGGCTGAACTGAACTGAACTGAACACATCAGCAGGCTAAATGACACACCCGCAGGAAGAGTTCCAAGCCTAGCAAAGACCAGAAAGTGGGCAGTAGCCCAATTCCTGGAAATCTCCACCCCTTTCCCAAAATATTTGGAATAATCCTTCCATTCATTAGCCTATGAAATTAACCAGCCCATATAAGATGTGAAAGTAGAAAGTGTTAGTCATTCAGTGTGTCCAACTCTTTGTGACCCCATGGACTGTAGCCCACCAGGCTCCTCTGTCCATGGAATTCTCCAGGCAAGAATACGGGAGTGGGTAGCCATTCCCGTCTCCAGGGAATCTTCCCAACCCAGGGATTGAACCTGGGTCTTCTGCATTGCAGGCAGATTCTTCCAGTCTGAGTCAGGAAGTTCCTCCATAAAAGCTCTTTCTCCTTCTGAGATGATCCACACTCCCTGGAGTGTGTTTCCTCTCTAAATAAAACCATTTCTTACCTATCACTTTGTCTCTCACTGAATTCTTTCTGCCATGAGGCATCAAGAACCTAAGCTTCATTAGTCCTGAAACCAGGTATGTGATATCAGTTGGAAGAAGCGGGTTTTGGCTCAGTTCAAGTCCCAATCTGAGTTACAAGGGTTTGGTGCAATGGCTGTCATATGTGGAGACATCATTTAAGTCAGTTCCTAGAAGATGTGACAAAAAGTTTAAGGAAGAATGGGAAGAAACCAGAATGCCTCCTATATAGATTTTTTGTTTTTAAAGGCTGTTAGCTTCTTTAATTGAGGCCATGCTAGTTATTATTAACATTGTCATCTAAAGGTCAAGGTTGAGCGGCCCCTAAGGTATTCGACCAGTGTGGCTGGTACTTGGAGCCAAATTTCCTAGAATTTGTAATGAAGGGCTTAGAGAACATTACCATCCCCTGAAGAGCTTTGTCCTGAGGTATAGTGAGATGGAAGAGAAGCTAGCCTAGGGTGGCCAGCCAAGTCTTCAGGATTATGTTACCAGATGTTGTGATTAATATTCATGCATAACAAAATACTTAGGTTATTTTTTAAAATAAACCTTCTACTAAATGAGAGTATGGGTTTCCCCGGTGGCTCAGCAGTAAAGAATTTGCCTCCCTGGGTCAAGAAGATCTCCTGGAGGAGAAAATGGCAACCCACTTCAGTATTCTTGACTAGGAAATCCCATAGACAGAGGAGCCTGTCTGTCTACAGTCCACGGGGTCACAAAAGAGTTGGATACAACCTCGTGACTAATCAACAAATAAGAGTATATGGGAACTCTCTGCACTACTTTGCAAATTCTCTGTAAATCTAAAATTATTCTAAAATACAGTTTGAAAGTCTTTTAATGACATCTTAACTATTTTTCTTCCCTTCCCCAACAGTGCTTTTTGTAAGCCCCATGAAATCCTACTGGCCTTTTATTCTTAGAAGTAAAAACCCTAGAAGTTACCCCAAGAACTTAACTACCTTATGTGTAAACCTAAATAATCAATATTCGTTCTCACATAAAATGAGTTGAATCAATAGTTTCAATTTTATTCACAATGTTAGTGCAGTAAAATTGTTTTTTCAGATTGACCTGCAAAATATAAGCCATTAAAAAATTCCATTCCTGTATTGGGATTTCCTTGGCAGACTGGTGGTTAAGGCTCAGCACTCTCACTGACAAAGGCCCAAGTTAGATCCCTGGTCAGGGAACCAATGTCCCACAAACCACTCCAAGTGGAAAAAAAAAAAAAAAATCCATTATTCACATTTTTAAACAACTTAGGTATTATAATAAGAAAAGGAAAAAATTATAACAGAAATATTCTAATGTCTGAAATGTCAAACCCAAGCATTCCCTCCCGTCTGACTTCTCTTTCGCTGTGAAAGTGACAGTCACTCAGTTGTGTCCAACTCTGTGACCCCATGTACTAAACAGTCCATGGAATTCTCCAGGCCAGAGTACTGGAGTGGGAAGCCATTCCCTTCTCCACCCCAGGGACTGAACCAGGGTCTCCTGCATTGCGGGCAGATTCTTTACCAACTGAGCTATCAGGGAAGCCCATCCCATATATCCCTGAGGGATATCTCAACCTAAAAGAAATAAAAGTTTAATCACTAAAAAAGTCTTTATGGTAGTATCTAACTTTCCCCAGTAAACTGTTTGCAAACAGATAAGCCTTTGATATGTAGAAATGAACATTTATTTACTGTATCCCAGCTGCCTTACAAATGCTGTATCATTTAGTCTTCACAAAAGTGCCTGGAATGGTGATAAGTGTTTTTATCTCCAGCTGGCCTGTGAGGAAACAAAGATTAACTTTTTACTGATCCACAGCTAGCTACAAAGTAGAGGCAAGTTTTCATCCAGACTGACAGATTCCAAAGCCTTTTGCCAACATCCATTATTGACTCAATGCGCACGAGTTTGAGCAAACTGCCGGAGATAATAAAGGACAGAGAATCCTGGCATGCTACAGTTCATGGGGTCACAAAGAGTTGGACATGACTGAGCAACTGAACAACAAAATGATACTTAACAAGAAATGTTAAAACTCTTCCCGATTTATCTAAAGTATATTTTTCCTCACACTTAAGTACTGCTAAATTTTAAAGCCAAGCAGTATTTCTCAAAGTGTGGTCCATGACGATTTGCATTAAAATTATCCAGGACACAGGCTAACAATGTAAATTTGGGGACTCCACCCAATCTCATATCAACTAAATCAAAATCTCTGGGGAGGGGCCTGGAAAACTGCCCATTTAAACAGCTCCTCAAACAATTCTATATACATTCAAGTGTGGGGGAAAAAAAAGTCAAAAGGAGAGAGGAGATGCCAGTCCATATGACCTCCCAATTCTCCCAGAATCCTTCTGGCTGGAATCCATCTTGGCTGAGTGATACAAGAGCCCCCAGAAAGGACCCTGAATCTGGAAACTAACCTTATCACCATAAAACCCGAGGCAGAGCAGTTCTCTTGGGTCCCCTTACCCTGCTGCTCTCTGCCTGGGAGCTCCTTCCCAGTCAAGTCTCTTGCTCTGTCAGCACATGTGTCTCCTCTGACAATTCATTTCTGAGTGTTAGACAAGCACCTACTCTCAGGCCTCGGAAGGGGTCCCCTTTCCTGCAACATATATGTACTGCATCTTCTTTATCCATACCTCTGTTGATGGACATTTAGATTGCTTCCATGTCCTGGTTATTGTAAGCAGTGCTTCAACGAACATTGGGGTGCATGTATCTTTTTGATACAGATAGAGCTTTTTGATATAGCTTTCTCCAGATATAAGCACAGGAGTGAGATTGCTGGATCACACAGCAGCTCTATTTTTAGTTTTCATAAAGAAACCTCGGTACTGTTCCCATAGTGGCTGTACCAATTTACATTTCCACTCACAGTGTAAGAAGATTCCTTTTTCTCCACATACTTTCCAGCATTTATTGTTTGTAGACTTTGTGATGATGGCCATTCTGATGGGTGTGAAGTGATACCTCATTGTTGTTTTTATTTTCATTTCTCTAATAATTAGTGAAGTCAAGTATGTTTTCATATGATTTTTGGCCATCTGTATGTCTTCTTTGGAGAAATGTCTGTTTATGTCTTCTGACCATTTTTTGAATTTTTTTTCCTTGATATTGAGCTTCAGGGACTGTTTGTATATTTTTTGGCGGTTACTCCCTTGTCAGTTTCTTCATTTGCAAATATTTTCTCCCATTCTGAGGGTTGTGCTTTCATTTTGTTTATGGTGGCTCAGATGGTAAAGCGTCTGCTTGCAATGCAGGAGACCGGGGTTCGACCCCTGGGTTGGGAAGATCCCCTGGAGAAGGAAATGGCAACCCACTCCAGTACTCTCGCCTGGAAAATCCCATGGACAGAGGAGCCTGGTAGGCTACAGTCCATGGAGTCGTAGAGTGGGACACAACTGAGCGACTTCACTCACTTCACTTGGTGTGCAAAAGCTTTTAAGATTAATTAAGTCCCATTTGTTTATGTTTGTTTTTATTTCAGTTACTCTAGGAGATGAATCAAGAAACATCTTGCCATGATTTATGGCAAAGAGCATTCTGCCTTTATTTTCTAAGATTTTAGGTGTAGTTTTTGAAAATAGCAAAGAAAAATTAAAACTTTCTCTAGGTGGTTTTTATTCCTCATTGTGCCTCATTTTCTTTTTTTTGACTGCAGCTTTTATTTTCATTAAAAAAATTATTTATTTTTAATTGGAGGATAATGGCTTTACAGTGTTGTGCTGGTTCTGCCCTATATCAGCATGAACAGCCCCATTTTCCTCTTTCTCTTGCTGATCCTATCTTCCTCCCCGCACCTGTCAATTCTGTGCTGCGGAAGCAGCTGGATGACATTTGCTGGAATGAAAGAGCCCCTGTCTGGTCTTGCAATGTGAGTATAAACCGCACTGCCTTCATGTATAGCTTCTTCCCCGCGGAGGGTTGGGATTCCTCTTTATAACTCCACTGCTGTTTTTAGCATCTCTACGGGGCAAGGAGAAAGTGAGTCCCTTCATTTTGGAGCCAGTCACAGTTTTTCAAAATCTCCATTTTACCCTGAAGTATATAATATAGAGGTGAAGAAATCAGACGGTTTAGAAAGTGCATACTCACAACGAAGCCAGACCGCTTAGTTCTTAAAAGGCCAGAGAGAAATCCCAAACAGCTGTACACGCTTTGTATTTGGGGAAGGCTCTCATCATGGTCTGTAACCTCTGCAGCATCACTCAGTTTTGTCCTCCAAGCAAGAATGGAGAAAGTCCCAGAGAGCTGCCAACAGCCTAGCACATCCGCAAAGGCAAAGGAAACTGGGGCCCAGCTCTCCAGGCTCTCAATCCCCCAATCCCCAGGCCAAGCAGCCTTGATCATTTTCCTCATTACTCTAGAGACTGTTAATTTTTCAGTCTGCCTTTGAGACTCAGCTATACTTGTCCTCTGAGCACAGAGGGAGAAGCCAAGTCAGCCCCTGGAGATGACTCCCTGAGCAGGACTCTTTGCCATGCCTGCCTCCTGGAGGCTCCGGGCTATGCTCGCCTGAGAGCAGAAAGCTTAACAATTGAAAATCAGCAAGCTGCATCCTAATCACTAGTAGAAAAATTAATTTTAGCAGCCAATGCAGAGCTCATTTTTAGGTATATGGGGACTATTTTAGCAATCTCAAGCCTGAGTTTTTCTTAGAAGTCTAAAAGCCTCATTTAAATATTTTAAACTAGTACTGGGCTTTGCTGGTGGCACAGTGGTAAAGAATCTGCCTGCCAAGGCGGGAGACAGGGGTTTGATCCCTGGTTGGGGAAGATTCCTTATGCCTTGGAGCAACTAAGCCCCTGCGCAACAATTACTGAGTCTGGGCTCTAGAGCCCTGGAACCACAACTACTGAGCCTACATGCTACGACTACCGAAGCCCAGGTGCCCTCACACCCATGCTTGGCAGCAAGAGAAGCCACCACAGTGAGAAGCTCCTGCCCTGCGACTAGAGAGCAGACCTGGCTCACCGCAACTAGAAAAAAGCCTGCACAGCAACCAAGACCCAGCACAGCCAAAAAGAAAATCTAATCAAAATTTTAAAAATAAAAAAATATAAACTACTATTAATGCTAATAGCAGAAATCCCTTGATTCTGCAGAAAAATGGGAAAATAATTTGAGGCAATGTCACCATGTAAGTGGCTGTGGGTACAATTGCATTAATAGTTGTTATCGCTTTATAAAGGGCTCACCCTTTCTAAAGCTGCTAAGAGCCAACTTCAACCACATCTGCCCTCAACTTTCTTTTGATTTGGGGTTATTCTTTTACATTAGAGGCTAAAAATAGGCTAGTGGGTGAGATTTCAATGTGACATGGAAATTAAGAAGCTTTAAACGGGGTTTTACACTGATAGGAATCTCTTAACTTGAATTCCTGGTAAAAATATAAACCAAAAGCAAATAAATTTGGAACCTCACCCACTGCTGCTACATTTATACCTGAGAAAAAATGTACATGAGACCAGAATCTCTAATCAATAGTAATCTGTATAGTGACTTTTTCCAGTTTAGAACAACTTAAAAACATAGCCCAGGGACTTCCCCAGAGGTCCAGTGGTCAAAACTCTACACTTCCACTGCAGGGGGCATGGATTCAATACCTCGTCGAGGAACTAAGATGCTGCATGCCATTTGAGGTGCAGCCAAAGGAAAAAAAAATAGCCCAGTGAACACTCTTGTATTGCTGATCCTGCTCACAGTGCCAATTCTCTTGCTGTATCTCACTGTGTGCGCTGTTCACTGAACCCAGGGTAGCCAAGGTGTGAGCTAAGAGACTGGAAAGAGACTCGAAGAGCCACAGGAACTGCAGACACATTTATTCTCTCCTGGCTGGCGCAGCAGCTGTAGCAGCAAACATGTTATATTCTCTCCCCTCATGGCTGACCCAACGGACACAGCCCTGACCCAGCAGTAATCCCTCAGTGTTTTAGGTGGAGCTCATATATGCATACAGCACAAAGTAGCCCATCACCAAGCAAGAACCTGGTGATGCTCATGCCCAGTGCTCTAAATGATCTCAGCTGTTACATAGTCATTATTTACAAAACATGGGGCGAGGGAGCCTGAACACACCATCTTGGCTCATCTGCTCTCTCCCAACTCTCGTGCTCCAGTGAATGATTGCTGTTGTTGTTCAGTCCCTAAGGCGTGTCTGACTCTTTGCAACCCCATAGATTGCAGCACACCAGGCTTCAGGGTCCTCTGCTATCTTCTGGAGTTTGCTTAAATTCATGTCCATTGAGTTGGTGACACAAACTAACCATCTCATCCTCTGCCACCCTCTTCTCCTTTTTTCTTAAATCTTTTCCAGCATCAGCATCTTTTCCAATGAGTCAGTTCTTGGCATCAGGTGGCCAAAGTAGCTTTGGAGCTTCAGCATCAGTCTTTCCAAAGAATTTTCAGAGTTCATTTCCTCTAGGATTGACTAGTTTGACCTTCTTGCAGTCCAAGGGACTCTCAAGAGTCTCCTGTAGCACCACAATTTGAAAGTATCAATTCTTTGGTGTTTAGCCTTCTTTATGGTCCAACTCTCACATCCACACATGACTACTGGAAAAACCATAGCTTTGACTATGCGGGCCTTTGTAGGCAAAGTGAAGTCTCTGCTTTTTAATAAGCTATCTAGGTTTGTCACAACTTTCCTTCCAAGGAGCCACAATGCTTAGTGGCTGAGACGGTAAAGCATTTGCCTACAATGCAGGAGACCTGGGTTCGATCCCTGGGTCAGGAAGATCCCCTGGAGAAGGAAATGGCAACCCACTCTAGTACTCTTGCCTGGAGAATCCCATGGATGGAGGATCCTGGTGGGCTATAGTCCATGGGGTCCTAAAGAGTCGGACATGACTGAGAGACTTCACTTCACTTCCTTCCAAGGAACGTGTCCTTTAATTTCATGGCTGTGGTCACAGATCCAAAATCTGTGATTTTGGAGCCCAAGAAAATAAAATCTGTCACTACTTCCACGTTTTCCCCTTCTATTTGCCATGAGGTATTGAGGTCTCAATGCCATGATCTTAGGCTTTTCAATGTTGGATTTCAAGCTAGCTTTTTCACTTTCCTCTTTCAACCTCATCAAGAGGCTCTTTAGCTCCTCTTCACTTTCTACCATTAGAGTGGTATCATCTGCGTATCTGAGATTATTGAGATTTCTTCTGGCAATCTTGATTCCAGCTTGTGATTCATCCAGCCTAGCATTTTGCATGATATACTCTGCATATTAAGTTAAATCAGCAGGTTGACAATATACAGCCTTGTGGTACTACTTTCCCAAGTTTGAAACAGTTTTATTCCATGTCCAATTCTGTTTCTTCCTGACCCACATATGGGTTTTTGCAGGAGGTAGGTTAAGGTAGTCTGTTATTCCCATCTTTTTAAGAGTTTTCCATAGTTTGTTGTGATCCTCCAGTCTAAGGCTTTATCGTAGTCGGTGAAGCAGAAGTAGATGTTTCTGGAACTCCCTTGCTTTCTCCAGTTTTGCCAATTGACTGTTGGCAATTTGATCTCTGGTTACTCTGCCTCTTCTAAACCCAGTTTATACATCTGGAAGTTTTCAGTTCACATACTACTGAAGCATAGCTTGAAGAATGTTGAGCATAGTCTTGCTAGCATGTGAAATCAGTGCAATTGTATGGTAGTTTGAACATTCTTTGGCCTTGCCTTTCTCTGGAATTGGAATGAAAACTGACCTTTTCCAGTCCTGTGGCCATTGCTGGGTTTTCCAAATTTGCTGACATATGAAGTGCAACACTTTAACAGCCAAATCATTTAGGATTTTCAGTAGCTCTGCTGGAATTTCATCACCTCCGCTAGCTTTGTTCATATTAATGCTTCCTAGGGCCCACCTGCGGAGAAGGCAATGGCACCCCACTCCAGTACTCTTGTCTGGAAAATCCCATGGATGGGGGAGCCTGGTGGGCTGCAGTCCATGGGGTCGCGAAGAGTTGGACACGACTGAACGACTTCACTTTGACTTTTCACTTTCATGCATTGGAGAAGGAAATGGCAACCCACTCCAGTGTTCTTGCCTGGAGAATCCCAGGGGCGGGGAAGCCTGGTGGGCTGCCGTCTCTGGGGTCACACAGAGTTGGACACGACTGAAGCGACTTAGCAGCAGCAGCAGCAGCAGCAGCAGCAGCAGGGCCCACCTGGCTTCACACTCCAGGATGTATGGCTCTAGGTGAGTGACTACACCATCATGGTTATCTTCGTCATTAAGACCATTTTTGTATAGTTCTTCTGTGTATCTTGCCACCTCTTTTTAATCTCTTCTGCTTCTCTTAGTTCTTACTGTTTCTGCCCTTTATTGTGCCCATCCTTGCATGAAATGTTTCCTTGATACTTCTGTTATCTGGAAGAGATCTCTAGTCTTTCCCATTCTATTGTTTCTCTCCATCTCTTTGCATTGTTCATTTAAGAAGACCTTCTTATCTCTCCTTGCTATTCTCTGGAATTCTGCATTCAGTTAGGTATATCTTTCCCTTTCTCCCTAGCCTTTTACTTCTTTCCTCAGCTATTTGTATAGTCTCTTCAGACAATCACTTTGCTTTCTTGCATTTCTTTGGGATAGTTTTGGTCACTGTTTCTTTTACAATGTTATGAACCTCCATCCATATTTCTTCAGGCACTTTACCAGATCTAATCCCTTGAATCTATTCATCACCTCCACTGAATAATCATAAGAGATTTGATTTAGGTCATACTTGAATGTTCTAGTGGTTTCCCCTATCTTCTTCAATTTAAGCTTGAATTTTGCAATAAGGAGCTCAAGGTCTGAACAAAGTCAGCTCCAGGTATTGTTTTTGCTGACTGTATACAGCTTCTTCATCTTTCGCTGTAAAGAACATAATCTGATTTTCATATTGACATCTGGTGATGTCCATGAGTAGAGTTGTCTCTTGGATTGTTGGAAAATGTTGTTTACTGTGACTAGTGACTCTTGACAAAACTCTGCTAGCCTTTGCCTTGCTTCATTTTGTACTCCAAAGTCAAACTTACCTATTTTTCCAGGTATCTTTTGAGTTTGTACTTTTGCATTCCAATACCCTATGATGAAGAGGCTATCTGGTTTTTATTTTTTTGGTGTTAGTTTTAGAAGGTATTGTAAGTCTTCACATTCTCCAGGAAAGAATACTGGAGTGGGTTGCCATGCCCTTCTCCAGGGGATCTTCCCAACCCAGGGATCAAACCCAGGTCTCCTGCATTGCAGGCAGGATTCTTTACTGTCTGAGCCACCAGGGAAGCCCATAGGTCTTCATAGAACTGGTCAACTTCAGCTTCTTCAGCATCAGTTACGCAAAGTCAATGCCTTACAGAAACCAAAAAATCATGTTTAGGTAGCCAAGAATCAAAATTTCAGGAAACACCCTAATCCCATCACTCTATTACCTCCTGTTGTGTTGCAGAGGGAAACATTCAAAAATTAAGTATCCATGCTAATAGCTGAAGTTTTTTTTTAAAAATTGGAGGATGATTGCTTTACAATGTTGTGTTAGTTTCTGCTGTCCTACAACATGAATCAACTCTAGATTTACATATATCCCCTCCCTCTTTTTGGCTTCCCTGGTGGCTCAGAGGTTAAAGTGTCTGCCTGCAATGTGGGAGACCTGGGTTCAATCCCTGGGTTGGGAAGATCCCCTGGAGAAGGAAATGGCAACCCACTCCAGTATTCTTGCCTGGAGAATCCCATGGACGGAGAAGCCTGGTGGGTTACAGTCCACAGGGTTGCAAAGAGTCAGACAGGACTGAGCAACTTAACTTTCACTTTCCTCCCTCTTTTACCTCCCTCCTACCCCTCCTATCCTATCTCTCTAGGTCATCTCAGAGCACCAGCTGAGCTCCCTGTGTCATACAGCAGAAGAGCTGAAGTTTTATCTCTAAGGTTTAGAATTTTCTTAGTCATGGAAGACTTAACTTTTTAATAATGACTCCAGATATTTGACAAATGCCCCTTCATAACTTCATATCATTGCCACTTGGGAAATAATGATGTCCACAATATTGTTCACCTGCCAATGGAAATTTTCAGAGGCCCATTTGAGTATCTAATAGTACATGACTACCTAGGAACCAATTTGTGTCTATATGGGAGCACTTCAGGGCAACAGCCTTACTGATCTTACCAGAAAGTGAATAGGGAATGGACAAGCAAAGTATTGATCCTGCTCCCTTGCTATGGCTTAACTATTCCCCAAACAGAATGAACACGATCTCATTCTCACTAGGATCTTTTTATTATTGTTTTTTTTTTTTTTTTTTTAAGTGTCAGCTAAAAAGAGAGGTACAATGTGAGAATTGTGAGTTAAGTTTTAGTTGGGGCAAAATGGGGAGTGCAGGCCAGGAGACAGTACCTCCGATAGCTCTGAGAGACTGCTCCAAAGAAGCAGTGGGGGAAGGTCAATACATAAGATTTTGACGAAAGGAGGAGTTTAGTGTTATCAAGCACTCACTTTACAAAAGGTTTTCTGATAGTCACAAGGAGCTGATGTGCCTGTGAAGGGATTTAATGCTTTTCTAGATATGAGAAGATGCAAGGATTGGGATCATGAAATCAGTTACTGAAAATATCTAGCTGAAAATATCTAACGAACTGTTCCACCAGCTTACCTGGAGCACAGAATGCCTCACTCTCCACCCTGAATTCCCTTCGCGGAGTGTGGAAGGTCAGCAGCTGTAGCCCCACAGGGTTCAAGGCCCATAGACGCAGATGGCAAAGGCCCTTGTTGTTGTTCAGTCACTGGCAAATGCTCTTGGCAAATGCCAACTTGTAGTTGACAAAAGGATGCATAATGCAAGAAAGGTCTTGGATTTCTGCTCATGGACTTTACAGTTGTGGGAATTTAGTGTTCACTCTCTAAAGTTTATATCTGTGATTATGTAAGCACCATCAGGTATTTTATTTGTCTACAGAGAATGACTATAAAGTATCATAAAACAAAATAAGTAAATCTTAGTTGGGATCTTAAATCTATTCAGTTAAGTCAATACTATTCATCTGCCTCCATCATCCTAGCCAATTGACTGTCCAACTTACTTTGGAATGCTTCCATTAATGGGGAATGCACTCTGTTCTGGAGGAATCCATCTCACTTTTCAAGAACATTGATCGATCTTTTGGGGCTCTTTACAATCCTCCTTTCTACTCCTCAAATATATTACTGAATTTCACATACACAATGTTGTTGCATTTCTTCTGATTGACAAATCAGTCACAGAAAGAAATGCAGTATATTTCATGAACTCATGAGGGCCAAGTGATTACTGTTTTTTTTTTTTCTCATCTCTTTTAATGATTCATTATGAATCTTCTAAGAATTATGGTCAAAGTCATTGGTGTCAATGACTTTGAGCTTGGTGGGAGGAAGAGGCAGGTGCTTTCCCTAAGTTAGAAAATGAGTCATATCAAAATTAGACCTACAGAAGGTTGCCACTAGGCACTTCAAATTTGTGACTCAGATCCTGGTTTCAATCAGTTATTAAAGGTGAGGGACTTCCCTGGTGGTCAATGGTTAAGAATCTGCCTTGCAGTACAGGGCACGAGAGTTGGATCCCTGACTGGCAAACTAAGATCCCACATGCCAGGAGGCAGCTAAGCTGGGGCTCCAAAACAAAAGATCCTGCGTGCTGCAGCTAAGATCCATCGCAGCCAAAAAAATTAATTAATCGATTTTAAAAAGAATTGAGGTTATCTGATTTGTGTTAAAAAAAAAAATACAGGTGAAACCATCTTTAAATTCTATATTTCTATCAAAGGGGCAAATAGTCTTCAGTGTTTCTCATTATTCGTGCCACTCATCTCCTGTTTTAGGTTTCTGTGTGCTCTAAGAACTAATGAACTGGGCCAGTCTCTGGGGTGGGGACTCAAGTATGCATTTCAATCAAATATCCTAGGAGGATATTCTGAGACCAAGATTTGCGAAAACCATATCTACAGTTACTAAGTTTTAATTCATACCAGTTATGCTTCATTGAAAACTGTCAGTTTTAAATTATCTAGTCATTTTTAACAAAGAAATTGCTTTGAAGATCTGTCAAATACTAGGTTTTAAACAGAGAAGGCAATGGCACCCCAGTCCGGTACTCTTGACTGGAAAATCCCATGGACGGAAGAACCTGGTAGGCTCCAGTCCATGGGGTCGCTAAGAGTCGGGCACGACTGAGCGACTTCATTTTCACTTTTCACTTTCATGCATTGGAGAAGAAAATGGCAACCCACTCCAGTATTCTTGCCTGGAGAATCCGAGGGACAGAGGAGCCTAGTGGGCTGCCGTCTATGGGGTCGCACAGAGTCGGACACGACTGAAGCGACTTAGCAGCAGCAGCAGCAGGTTTTAAAAAAATCTTTATATCTAGAAAGCCTAGAGCCCAAATTACAATGGATAAATATGGCCAAAAGCCATCTCATAATTCTTATAAAAAGTACCAATATGGACATATTTTGCTGCCTTGGCCAGGCAAATGCTATTCAAATAATTCTTAGCCAAGAAATTCATAACATCTGGCATGGGATACCGCATGTAGAAAATAGACTGCAGAAAACAACCATAACCCGAAGGTCAGTTTTTATAAAGGATACAGAACTGAACTGGGCCCTAGCTGCTTAGCCTGTAGTAAGTAAATGAGGAGGAAGACTGTTTGAGAGAGGGGAGGTCACATGAGGGCAGAAACAATGGGAAATTGGCTTGATTAGCTGACAGAGGGCAGTCTCAGGGAATACAATGGGAAAGGGAGTGAATTAAGATCACGGAGAGCCTGGAAGGTCACAAAGAAACCTTTAAACTTGGCGTAGTGGGGGATCAGGAGCCACAAAAGATTTTATAGGGTGAATAATCTGAAGAAAATAATGTCTAAGGAAGTAAGCCTGGACATGCCAATAACAATCCTGATTTCCTTCTACTAAAGCCCTGATGTGTGCCAGGTACTTGACCCAACAGCCCTAAGAGGACAAGAACTTTCTCTTTCATTTAGAGTTTATTTATTTTGGCTGTGCTGGGTCTTCGTTGCTGTGCTTGGGCTTTCTCTATTTGCAGTGCATGGGCTTCTCATTGCAGCGGCTCCTCTTGTTGCTGAGCACGGGCTCGAGGATGCGTGGGTTTTAGTAGCTGTGGCTCGAGGGTTTAGTTGCTCGGTGACATGTGGGATCTTCCCAGACCAGGGATCGAACCTGTGTCCTCTGCGTTGCAGAGCAGATTCTTAACCACTAGACCGCCAGGGAAGCCCTTGCTTCCACTTAAAGCTTTGTAAAAGGAGACTCTGAGAGATCAGATAACTGAGTGAGCAGCAGAGTTCGCATAAGGCTGAGCAAGGGCCCACGTTTGGGTCTGTACTTCCAAAGTTTGCACTTTAGAGCAGGGATTGACAAACTCTGGCGCAGCCATCAAATCCAACCTGTTTTTGTACAGTCCTACTCTGATGCTGTGGAGAAGGAAATGGCAACCCACTCCAGTGTTCTTGCCTGGAGAATCTCAGGGATGGGGGAGCCTGGTGGGCTGCTGTCTATGGGGTCGCACAGAGTCGGACACGACTGAAGCGACTTAGCAGCAGCAGTAGCAGTACTCTGATGCTGGGAGGGATTGGGGGCAGGAGGAGAAGGGGACAACAGAGGATGACATGGCTGGATGGCATCACTGACTCGATGGATGTGAGTCTGAGTGAACTCTGGGAGTTGGTGATGGACAGGGAGGCCTGGCGTGCTGCGATTCATGGGGTCGCAAAGAGTCAGACACGACTGAGTGACTGAACTGAACTGAACTGAGGTAACAATAGTATTTACATTTTTAAAGTGTAGGCAAAAAAAATCAAAAGAAGACTAAAATTTCCTAACTTGTGAAAATTCTATGCAATTCACATTTCAAGGCCCATAAATTATGTTTCATTGGAACATAGCCACACCCCTTCAGTTACATGCTGTCTGTCTGATTTCTTGTTGCAGTGGCAGAATCAAGTAGTTGAACAGCAGCCCTGTTGCCCACAAAGCCTGGCATTTTATTATCTGTCCCTTTACAGAATGTCTTCTGACTCCTGCTCTAGAGCTTTACAGCTCCAAGTGTGGGCTGTAGGCCAGAAGCAAGGAGTATTATCTGGAAATCTGTTTGAAAGGCACACTCTCCAGCCCCACCCCAGGCTTGCTGAATCCAAATCAGCATTTTAGCAAGATTTCAAATGATTTGTTTGCACATTCAAGTTTAAGAGGTGTTGTTATAGGAGTGTGCTGTTATGGGTGAAGTTTTGGTGGATGGCAAGTATGGGGACTAGGAAGCTGGGTGGTTTAAAATTAGGAGACAGAGTGGGGAGGGACAGGGTCTGCAGACATGTAAAGAATGTTTGCCATTTAACTGCACAGGCAGCCACACATTCCTGCCCCAGGCCTCTGGGATTCCTGCATATAAATATTCAGTGAATAGGACACCATACACAAGTTAACATATAACTCTGCACTGCTTATTTTAAAGTGTTTTGCCGTGGCATTTTTAATAGAGCTGATGAACAGGAGGATAATTGAATTAGCTAGTACCAACTTCCCATCTCCACTCTCCATTTTAAGATTTGCAGACAAAAAAAAAAAAAGGTTTCTTGACAAGCAGGAATGCCCATGCTACCAGAAATTGGCCTGAAGCACTGCTGCTGGGAAGTTTTGAGAAATAGTAACTCAAATGTATTGCTAATGTACTTTTGCAAATCCTAGAATACTTGTAAATAAGATGATAAAGCAGCTGCTGCTAAGTCGCTTCAGTCGTGTCCAACTCTGTGCGACCCCATAGACGGCAGCCCACCAGGCTCCCCCGCCCCTGGGATTCTCCAGGCAAGAACACTGGAGTGGGTTGCCATTTCCTTCTCCAAAGCATGAAAGTGAAAAGTGAAAGTGAAGTCGCTCAGTCGTGTCCGACTCTTAGCGACCCCATGGACTGCAGCCCACCAGGGTCCTCTGCCCATGGGATTTTCCAGGCAAGAGTACTGGAGTGGGGTGCCAGTGCCTTCTCCGGATAAAACAGCAGGTCTCCTCAAAGATACACTGCAAGGAAATGTGCCATTTGACCACTTACTAATTTGTTTTTAAATCTTTAGGCAAATTCAAGGAAGACTTTAATGTAGTTTAATTTGAAGGCACTAGAGTTTGCAACTATATATTCTTTTTTGAGTTTTGTTAAAAGAACATGCTTGTCATAGCAAATGCACTTTTCCAACAACCCAAGAGGTGATTCTTACACATGTATATCACAAGATGGTCAATATCAAAATCAGATTGATATGTTCTTTGCAGCCAAAGATGGAGAAGCTCTATGCGGTCAGCAAAAACAAGACCTGGAGCTAACTGTGGCTCAGACAATGAGCCCCTTGTTGCAAAATTCAGCATTAAATTGAAGAAGACAGGGAAAACCACTAGAATATTCAGGTATGACCTACATCAAACCCCTTATGATTTTACAGTGGAGGTGACAAGTAGATTCAAGGGATTAGATCTGGTACACAGAGTGCCTGAAGAACTATGGGTGGAGGTTCATTTTACAGGAGGCAGTAACCAAAATCATCCAAAAGAAAAAGAAACTCAAGAAGGCAACTGCTGCTGCTGCTAAGTCACTTCAGTCGTGTCCGACTCTGTGCGACCCCATAGACGGCAGCCCACCAGGCTCCTCTGTCCATGGGATTCTCCAGGCAAGAACACTGGAGTGGGTTGCCGTTTCCTTCTCCAATGCATGAAAGTGAAAAGTGAAAGTGAAGTCGCTCAGTTGTGTCCGACCCTCAGGGACCCCATGGACTGCAGCCTACCAGGCTTCTGAGTCCATGGGATTCTCCAGGCAAGAGTACTGGAGTGGGGTGCCATTGCCTTCTCCCAAGAAGGCAAAGTGGTTGTCTAAGAAGGCTTTACAAATAGCTGAGGAAAGAAGAGAAGTGAAAGGCAAGGAAGAAATAGAGAGATATACCTAACTAAATGCAGAGTTCCAGAGAACAGCAAGGAGAGACAAGAAGGCCTTTGAAAATGAACAATGCAAAGAAATAGAGGGAAACAATAGAATGGGAAAGACTAGAGAGCTCTTCAGGAAAATTGGAGATAGCAAAGGAGCATTTAATGCAAGGATGGGCATGATAAAGGAGAGAAAATGTAAGGACCTAACAGAAGCAGAAGATATTAAGAAGAGGTGGCAAGAAAACACAGAAGAACTATATGGAAAAAAGTCTTGATGACCTGGATAACCATGTTGGTTATGGTCACCCGCCAGACATCTTGGAGTGTGAAATCAAGTGGGCCTTAGGGAGCATTACTATGAACAAAACTAGTGGAAGTGATGGAATTCCAGCTGAGCTATTTAAAATCCTAAAAGATGATGCTGTTAAAGTGTTGCAATCCACATGTCAGCAAATTTGGAAAACACAGTTTTCATTCCAGTCTCAAAGAAGGGCAATCCCAAAGAATATTAAACTACCATACGACTGCATTCATTTCACATGCTAGCAAGTTTATGCTCAAAATCCTTCAAGATAGGCTTCAGCAGTACCTAAACTGAGAACTTCTAGATGTACAAGCTGGCTTTAGAAAAGGCAGAGGAACCAGAGATCAAATTGCCAACCTCCATTGGATCATGGAGAAAGCAAGGGAGTTCCAGAAAAACATCTATTTCTGCTTCACTGACTACACTAATGCCTTAGACTGTGTGGATCACAACAAACTGTGGAGAATTCTTAAAGAGATGGGAATACCAGACCATCTTACCTGCCTCCTGAAAAACCTGTATGTGGGTCAAGAGGCAACAGTTAGAACTGAACATGGATCAACAGACTGCTTCCAAAGTGGGAAAGGAGTATAGCAAGGCTGTATATTGTCACGCTACTGATTTAACTTAAATGCAGAATACATCATGCAAAATGCCAGGCTGGATGAATCACAAGCTGGAATCAAGATTGCCAGGAGAAATATCAAGAACCTCAGATATGCAGATGATACCACTACAGTGTTAGTGGCAGAAGTGAAGAGGAACCAAGAGCCCTTGATGAGGGTGAAAGAGAAGAATGAAAAAACTTGAAACTCAACGTTGAAAAAACCAAGATCACGACATTGGGCATTGGGTCCCATCATCTCATGGCAAATAGATGGGGCAAAAGTGGAAGCAGTGACAGATTTTTTTTGTCCCTCCTTGGGCTCCAAAATCACTGTGAACAGTGCAGTCATGAAGTTAAAAGATTCTTGTTCCTTGGAAGGAAAGCTATGACAAACCTAGACAGCATATGAAAATGCAGAGACATCACTTTGCTGACAAAGGTCTATGTAGTCAAAGCTGTGGTTTTTACAGTAGTCATGTATGGATGTGAGAGTTGGACCATGAAGAAGGCTAAACACCAAAGAATTGATACTTTCGAATTGTGGTGCTGCAGGAGACTCTTGAGAGTTCCTTGGACTGCAAGGAGACAAAACCAGTCAATCCTAAAGGAAATCAACCCTTAATATTCACTGGACTCTGGCTACCTGATGGGAAGAGCTGACTCTTTGGAAAAGATCTGGTGTTGGAAAACATTGAAGGCAAAAGAAGAAGAGGGCGGCAGAGGATGAGATGGTTAGAGTCACTGAGTCAATGAACGTGAATCTGAGCAAACTCCAGGAGACAGCCTGTCCTGCTGCAGTCTATGGGGTTGCCAGAGTTGGACACTTAGCGACTGAATAGCAACTCTTTTTTTATAAATTGAAATATATTACATCAGTTTTAGGTGTACAAGTACAACATAGTGGTTTGATATTTTTATATATTACAAAATGATCACCACTACAACTATACACTCTTAATACTTGCCATTAAAGATCACAATATTGGGCTTCCCTGGTGGTCCAGGGGTTAAGAATCCACCTTGCAATGCCGGGGACACTGGTTCAATTCCTGGTACAGGAAGATCCCACATGACTTGGGGCAACTAACCCCTTGTACCACAACTACTGAGCCCATGATGCACAACTTCTGAAGCCTCTGAGCCTAAAGCCCGTGCTCCACAATAAAAGAAGCTACCACGTTAAGCAACACTGCAACTAGAGAGTATTCCACTCGCTGCCACTAGAGAAAAGCCCACGAGCAGTGACGAAGACCCAGCACAGCCAAAAAGTGAAAAAAAAAAAAAAAAAAAAATCACAATATTTTCATTCTCTGAGTCTCTAGTCCCCGATTTACTACTAGCAAGTTAAGCTACACATTTAAGAACTATTTTGCAGTTGCTCAACCAGTGGAGCCTGTGCTATGCCCCAAGATATGCAGATAGATAAGACAGAGGAAAAGGGTGTGTATTCAAGAAACTGTCAGTCTAAAGGGAAGATAGACATGCAAGATAGCAAAAAACAAAAACAAAAACATCTTGAATGAGCACAGAGAATGGAGAAAGTGACTCTGATTAGAAAGGCTGGCAGAAATATATGATTTATTTTTAAAGCACTTTGGTTTTAAAGTGTTTACTTGTATACATATGCTTTAAACTTTTTATTATGGAAAAGTTCAACCAGGCAAAAGTAGAAGAAATGGGAGAACAATGGAATTCTTCCCCCACGCCCATTTGCCATGTTTCATTCATCAGATGCAGCTATAATAACACATGGCCAGTATTCTTTTCTCATACTCCCTCCTACCCATCCCTCTCCTACTAAACTATTTTATTTATTTATTTATGGCTGTGCTGGGTCTTCCTTGCTGCCCAAGGGCTTTCGCTAGTTGTGGTGCTCAGGCTTCTCCCTGTGGGACCTTCTCTTGTTGTGGAGCCCAGGCTCTAGAGCACTCAGGCTTCCATAGTTGCAATACTCAGGCTTAGTTGTCCCAAGGGATGTGGGATCTTAGTTCTCTGACCAGGTATCGAACCTGTGTTCCCTGTGTTGGCAGGCAGATTCTTAACCACTGGACCACCAGGGAAGTTCCTACTGAAGTATTTTGAAGGACATGCCAGGCACGTGGGACATGTTGTTGGTGGGACAGTGATGTTTCTTTGAGTTAGGTTTTGAAGGACACCTAGGCTCAGCTGGTAAAGAATTCGCCTGCAATGCGGAGTTCGATCCCTGGGTTGGGAAGATCCCCTGGAGAAGGGATAGATTATCCACTCCAGTATTCTGGCCTGGAGAATTCCATGGACTGTATAGTCCTTGGGACCGCAAAGAGTCGGACACGACTGAGCAACTTTAACTTAGAGACGAGTCAAACACGAGTAGGAGGTCTGGGCCATCCATTCATGCGTGTGTGCTCAGTTGTGTCCGACTCTGCGACCCCATGGACTGTAGCCTGCCAGGCTCCTCTCTCCGTGGGACTTCCCAGTCAAGAATATTGGAGTGGGCTGATGTTTCCTTCTCCAGGGGGTCTTCCTGACCCAACGACTGACCATGCATTTCCTTTGGCCCCTGCACTGGGAAGCGGGTTCTTTACCCCTGAGCCACCTGATCAAGACTGTAAATCACCATACAGACCAGCCTGGCCTGAGGGAAGAATATTTTAGATACTTCCCTGTTGGCTCAGATGATAAAGAATCTTCCTGCGATTTGGGACACCTGGGTTTGATCCCTGGGTTGGGAAGATCCCTTGGAGGAGGGCATGGCAACCCACTCCAGTATTCTTGCCTGGACAGAGGACAGAGGAGCCTGGTGGGCAACAGTCCATGGGGCTGCAAAGAGTTGGACACGACTGAGGGACCAAGCACAGCACACACATGGGGAATAAGGTTGAAAGTTAAATTAGAATGTAAACTCCCTGAAGGGGAAGAGCTATGTTTATTTTCTGCATCCGGGTAAGCTTGAATCCTCTTAGTACCTTACAGAGAATAGTGCTTAAAGGCTGTGCAAATATTACGTCAGTGAAGGTGGAGTCAGACCTTGGCAGCCTTAAAATCCTTGAGTCTTTACTTTATTTTGGGAGCACTGAATTAGTTTAATGATTGGGGAGGTGAGATGTTGCATGATTAAATGTGTTTGTGGAGGATTAACTCAAACAGAAACAAATATATTGAAGGTATGCCAAGTTCTCTCTGGGGATTGTCGCCACAGGTCCTCCAGCAACAACCATCTGATCTAACGCGGCTCCCTCTCTGCCAAGTCTTTGGAAATCATGAGTCTCACTGAACTTTTATTTTCTAACTTTTAAAATAATGATAATTCCGGATTTTTAAAAACCTGTTTCACAGCATCAACCTCAGGGTAAGGTAGCAAAATAAAGCATGAAAAATATTTTTAGAGGGTTACATAATTGTTGCAAATAGCAATATTCTCATAAAATATTTAAAGACAGAAGCTACTTTTGCTTTGTATAATTTGATTTCTTATTACCTCAAGGGAACTATGGATTCCTGGGAGAGGGACCTTCCTGAGGTGTCTCTGGTTTGTTCTGAGCTCACAGAAGGAGTAAGGTTTCCCATGGTCACCCTGCTGCTGCTGCTGCTAAGTCACTTCAGTCGTGTCCGACTCTGTGCGACCCCATAGACAGAAGCCTACCAGGCTCCCCCATCCCTGGGATTCTCCAGGAAAGAACACTGGAGTGGGTTGCCATTTCCTTCTCCAATGCATGAAAGTGAAAAGTGAAAGTGAAGTCGCTCAGTCATGTCTGACTTTTAGCGACCCCATAGACTGCAGCCCACCAGGCTCCTCCGTCCATGGGATTTTCCGGGCAAGAGTACTGGAGTGGGGTGCCATTGCTACTTGGTGGCAATTTGAAGTTACATAAGAGAATAGAGTACAAAGTGCACAGGTAATGCTTCAGTTTGCATTCATTTATCTGTTACACATGTTACCTGGACATGGCTTAGAGGTTGATGGCATGATGGGAAATTGGAAGATGAGTGAAGGAGTGAAGCAAAGCAGAGGAAAAGTGGGAAAGTGGGTAGAACTGACAGTGTTTAGATTAAGGATTATGCACAAAAGAAGAAAGTGGGTTCTTGCAGCCCCTGGGCATGCAATAGACCAGCTGGGCATGCCTGGTTCCAAATTCCATGCGATCTAGGATGACCATGATATGGCTAAGGGTCTTTATCCTGGAGGTGCTGAGTAAATGCAGCTTTGTTGAGTCATATGCATTCATTCATTCATTTGTTCAGTCTCAGCCATTCATTCACTAAACATTGATTCAGGGTCAGACGCCATGTTGGGCAATAGAATTACAAAGATGAGCAGGTGATCATTTTAGGTCACTAGGGGCATTCGGGGTAGAGAAAAGACAAGACAAGGAACCAAGGATGTGTGCATTGAAACAGACGTATGTACGATGCCTGGTGGAGTAGAGTGCTCAGAGCAGATCCAGAGGAGGTGACAGTGGATCTTGGGGGATGAGTGGAGACATTCTAATCTAAGTCAAAGAAACAATACCTGTAAAGGCAGGGGGGTCAGAAAGAGAGTGACTTAGTGTGGTTGCCTCCAGTGTGTGGCAAGGGAGCCGCAGCAGATGGGACCGGAAAGATAAGCAAGGACATCAAAAGAAGCAATTGCACCTGGAACCAGATATACCAGCTTTTGTTCTGGATAGTATCATTTGGAACAGATTGGTTAAATTTGAAGTAGGAAAATTTCAGGAAATGTGTGATAACTAATTATGGGGTTTATAGCATAGCAATTTTAACCTAAAGACAACTGCATTTCTTTATAATGAAACCAAGAACAAGTATTCAGTTAAATGTGTGTTAGAAAGAGCAGTTTAGGTGCTCAGAACCACCCAGTACTCTGTAGGCTGGTTGTGGACAGACTTGACTAACTTATTTCAGTCATGTTCTCTGAATATTATGAGTGTAATAGGAAAAAGAACATAATTTTGTCAAAAGGAGTTCATTCCTGCGGACCAAACAGTGTAAGTCTTCTCCAAGTCCGTATGTCTTTTGTCCACTGAGGAGAAGACCCATGCCTTGAAACTGATTTTTTTGATTATCAATGTCAAGATGTTTTCATGGGGTTTCCCTGGTGGTCTTATTGTTGTAGCCACGCATTCTGGGAAACAAACTCACTCAGAAGGACAATGCAGATAGTGGAGTGCAGTTTATTACACCGGCGGGCCCAAGGCAGAGTCTCCTCTTAGCCAAGGACCCCGACCAGCATTTGTGAAAACCTTTTATACCCCATGTGCACGTGTCTGAACCCACCACTCCAAATTCCTTGAGACTTACATAAACCAAGGAAAATACAATCCCAATAACCCCATCATTCACATGCTGTGTGCTCATGTTAAACAGTCAAACAGTTAGCCAATAATCAATAAACCCGAGGTTACACTCCGATAGATACAGAAAAATTTATGGCCTGTCTGGAGGAAGGGGTGATTAGTGTATGTTTCTCTGAGGTGATGAGTAACCTAGATACGATCTTCAAGGTTCCCCTGTCTGGAGGGGGTCTTATCCTTCAGTTGTTGTTTTCATAGGCACTAAACACAGAGTTCAGAGTCCATTGGAAAAGTGGCCAAGCATGATCAGCATGAATAGGCCTAAGATGGAGTCCAGGCCCTATGAATTCCTTCTTCATTCCCCGCCTCTTGATGCTCTTAATTCATATTATGAGCATCATTCATAGGGATATATTGCACCCTGGCTCTCCGACCACCAATTTGGGAGAATGACATCAACCTTCAGGTTACAAAGTTCATAATACATTGTAAAATTCAGGGTCCACAAAGCAGAACTATCAAGGCATCTATAATAGTGGTAAATAAGTTTTCCACCAATCGCCCTTCACCCAAGATAGGACCGAAAGTCCAGAAAGGAATGTTTTCATTTGACATTGCTTTTACCTGGTTTTTCACGTCATCTAAAGCAGTCGATACATTGCCAGATAAGTCAGGAATGTATACACAACATTCAACCTTAATTATAGCACAGGTCCCTCCTTGAGCAGCTGTGAGTATGTCCAAAGCCATTCTATTATGAATTACCGCTTTCTCAAGAGCAGATTTGGATTTGCTCTTCATTTAAGGCTTGGATGGCTTTTGTTTTATCTAGGAGGGCCTGTTTTGTGAAATTAGTCAAGGTCTCTACTTTAATCATGATATCTGTTGTCCCTATAGAGGATACGAATAAGGCAGCAATATACTCATACCATTGAAACACATGGATCTTGTCCACCTAGCATGTAAATAAGGTAGATTTTCTGGGGCTACCGGGGTAGATTTACAACAAGTAGTTTAGGCTTTGTTACACTGGCATTTATATCAAATGTAACCCCATGACCCAAGTTTATTGACTGTAGGTCTTACACCAAGACAGCAAGGAGAAGTTATTATTGACAAGAGAGAGGAAAGTCTCTTTTTGTCATCCCAGAAAAGAGCAGAGTGGTTTAAAATCTCCTTGGCAGAGCGGTGACACCCACCAAGGAAGTCCATCCATCACTGACAGAGGCATAGCCCTACATACCCAGCAGTTGGAAGTGTTGTGGAAGTCCGCGTAGGAATGTGCCCATGAGATGAAAACATTGTCCTGAGTTGAAACGGAAGTTAAATTCAAAATCACGTTGATGAGGCCAAGCAGCAGGAGTTGATTGTGCGGCTTCATACTGAAGGGGCTCGTCCAGGATCTTCTTTTCCTTCTTCTTAAGGATGGTCTTAGTCTCTCAAGGGAGAAGGCAATGGCACCCCACTCCAGTATTCTTGCCTGGAAAATCCCATGGGCAGAGGAGCCTGGTAGGCTGCAGTCCATGGGGTCGCTAAGAGTTGAACACGACTGAGCGACTTCACTTTCACTTTTCATTTTCATGCATTGGAGAAGGCAATGTCAACCCACTCCAGTGTTCTTGCCTGGAGAATCCTCGGGACAGGGCAGCCTGGTGGGCTGCCATCTATGGGGTCGTACAGAGTCGGACACGACTGAAGCGACTTAGCAGTAGCAGTCTCTCAAGGATCATCGGGGTCCCTCTGTGCAGTCCACCCAGTGTTTTTGGGGTCTGCGTGGTATGTTCTCTTCACCCTTGCATGATGGATCCAAGGAACAATACCTGCAACTTTAACTGCAGTAGTTAGGACAAGACAATGGCACCCCACTCCAGTACTCTTGACTGGAAAATCCCATGGACGGAGGAGCCTGGTAGGCTGCAGTCCATGGGGTCGCTAAGAGTCGGACACGACTGAGCGACTTCACTTTCACTTTTCACTTTCATGCATTGGAGAAGGAAATGGCGACCCACTCCAGTGTTCTTGCCTGGAGAATCCCAGGGACCGGGGAGCCTGGTAGGCTGCCGTCATGGGGTCACACAGAGTCAGACACGACTGAAGTGACTTAGCAGCAGCAGCAGCAGTTCCATCTGCTGTGAAATCCTATTTCCCCTTACCTGAGGCAAATTTGTTGATACCTGTTTTATTATGGGAGGGGGCCTCCCATACACAATTTCGTATGGAGAATAGCCTTGGAACTGTGGGGTCATCCTGAGTCTGAGCAGAGCCGTCCGAAGCAAGTCCACCCAGGAACAGTCTCTATGATCCACTTGGAGAGTCTCTTTAATGTCCGCTTGGTTCATTCCACCATCTCAGAACTCTGGGCCTATATGCAGTGTGCAGTTTCCATTTGATGTTTTAAGTTTTGCTTACTTGTTGTACTAAATCAGCTACAAAAGCTGGGCCATTGTCTGAACCAATGCTGGTAGGAAGTCCAAATCTGGGAACTATTTCCCTAAGCAGGCACCAGGCTACTTCTGATGCTCTGAAAAGTCCAGGTAGGAAAAGCTTCTACCCATCCCAAGAACGTACATACCATGACCAGCAGGTAACGGTAGTGTTGATGAGGTTTCATTTCAGTGAAGTCCACTCCCAGGTGTTCAAAGGGCAGTGTGCCTTTCAGCTGAATACCCGGAGGTTTTTGTCTGAATACCCGAGAGGCAGCATTAACCTGTGAGCAGGCAGCATGGCCTAGGTGGGTCACTTGGTGTGTTTGGCTTACCAGATTGTGTGCCAGCTCCTCCGGTACCAATAATTTGCCACTTGGCAATTCCCACAATCCCTTTTCAGTCTTGATGGCCCCTTCTGCTTTGGCTAACCTGACAGCCGTTGTCCTTGTTTTATGAGGCTAGTGCCATCAGTATATAGGACCCAATTAGGGTCTGGAACCTTGTGTCCTTCTTTAAAACAAACCCCAGATACCTTGCCTCCTCCTTGCAGATCTGTGCCTTCTTCTTCGACACCCGGGAACCTGCTTCCATCAGCAGCTGGAGCAGTGCTTTTGTCCCTTTCCAGCATTTTTCCTTGGTCTCGGCGGCCAGCAGCAGGTCATCCCCATATTGTAGGAGCCAACATCCATACTCTTCCGGATGGAATGAGTTCAGGTCAGAAGCCAAGGCTTCCCCAAAGATGGCTGGGGAGTTCTTAAACCCTTGTGGGGGAGTCCAGATGAGCTGTTGCTTGGTGCCCCCGACTTGATCTTCCCATTCAAAGGCAAAGATGGGCTGTGACGCTGGGGCGAGGCATACGCAGAAGAAGGCATCCTTGAGATCTAGGCGAGTATAAACTTTAGTCCTCGGTGGGAGGAGGCTAAGTAAGGTATAGGGGTTTGGAACAGTGGGGTGTAAAGTCACAGTAGCCTGGTTTACTAGCCTGAGATCCTATACAGGCCTATAGTCCTGTCCTTCTTCCTTTTTGACTGATGGGATTGGCATATTCCAAGCCGACTGGCACTCTACTAGAATGCCGGCTTGTTTCAATCTATTGATGTGGGGCAGTATGCCAGCCCAGGCCTCTATCGGTAGTGGGTACTGGAGCTTTCTAACTGGAATGGTACCTGGTTTGAGTTCTATTATCACTGGGGTTTGATGTTTAGCCAGCCTGGGGGGAGGGGGGGTTGTCTTCCGCCCAGACCTCAGGGAATAATTGAGTTAGCTCTCTCTCATGCTCTTCCAGCCCATCCGGTTCTGCCTTTGGAGGCTCATGCAACCCACTCATTTTGGGGGGGTCTTGAGAGAGCGAGCAAATAAGTCATAGTTTCCATCTGGAAGGTGGGCCTCTCCTCAGGGTACAGTCACCTGTGCTCCTAGTTTGGAAAGCAAGTCTCTTCCCAACAGGGGTACTGGGCACTCAGGAATGTAGAGGAATTCATGAATCACTTGGTGCCCCCCCATCTGACATTTTCTGGGCTGGCCAAATGATTTAATCATGTCTTCTCCCAATACCCCAGTTATAGCGGTAGTCTTTTTGGACAGTGGTGCCACAGGTTTTACTACCGACAGTTCTGTTCCTGTATCCACCATGAAGTCAGTGTTTTGGTCCCCCACTTTTAAGGTTATCATGGGCTCTCGGGGACCTGCTATCTCTGAACCCGGGCAGCCCTATTTAATTTCCAAGCCAGCAAGCCCCACAACTGTGGGAGCTTCCTCTTCCTTCCTTGCTTTAGTGCATTCATTCTTCCAGTGGCCAAAAGCTTGGCACTGGGCACACTGGTTTGGCTGTAATGGGGCCTAGGGCCTCCATTGGGACCGGTTGAAGGACTGTCCTGTCCCTGGGGCAGAGGAGGTTTTCAGGAGGGCCCGAGATGGACTTTCCCAGAGCAGCAGCTAGCATTGCAAATCTCTTGTCTGTTCTCTTTCGTTCCCTCCGACTCTCTGGCAGAGCACAGTTTCTGCTTAATTCCAACGTCTCCTTCCCCTTCTTGTCAGTACTCACCGGTAGATACGGGGTATAGCTTGGGCGGTTCGGCTGGAGCCGGATTCTGGGAAGTGCTGGCCAGAGGCTTCTGTCACCGGGGATCAGAGCCTGCTGAGGTGGCGGCTCTACGACCCCAGGGAGAGCTGGCAGAGGAGCAGCAGCTGCTGCAGGACTTCACTTGGCCCTGGATCGGGCATTAAGGCAGCCTCCGGTCCTGGTGGAGCACTGGGAGGCAGGAACATCATCTAGTATTGGGAAGGGGTCAGGTCATCCCCGTTCAAATCCTGTAGAATTTCCTTTTTTATCATTAGTCATTTTTTTGTGCCATTAATATTTTTCCCTTTCCCTTCTGGATACAGAACCTTGTCCAAGTAGGAGGGTCTTGAGCTAACCCCAGCCATGAGTCAATATATGGATATTGATCCGGGTGTCCTGGCTCTCTTGTGACTACTGTACAGACTGCTTCCATTATTTTTAAGTTTATGGTGTTCTCTGGTGGCCATCCTACTCCCATAGGGGGCCATTCAACCTCACAGAGTATGTGAGGGCAGTTAGACTTCATCTTCACCCCATAGTCTCCTCCTAATCCCGTCTTAAAATTTTTAATCATGCACTCCAATACAGTTGCCTTAGATTCACTTCCCCCCATCTTGCTTACCTTCTTCTACTTTTCCTTTTCGTTCTGTCTATGAAGTTCTCGGTACCCTTTGTATATCTGGTATTTCCACTCAATGAAACACTTAAAGTGCCATTCTGCCTCCTTCCTAACTGGGGTGAGAAGAGCCTTACCTGCCAGATCCCAGAGGGAGAAGGGGGATCGGTGTGTCTTCACCTGGCGGTCAGCACGGCTGAATCAGAACACCACGTGGTCCAAGACTGTTTCTCCCTTAACTTTCAAAGTCCATTCTGCTTTGGTGGACTTGATCAGGTGTGGATGAAAACACAGATGGGTTAAATATCCCATGTCCTAAGCCATCTCCGGAAAGGCCAATTCATACTCACTTATGTATTCCCCTTGTTCTAGCCTGACAATTCCGAGGGGGTCAAGAATTTCACAGCAGATGGGACACCTCCTGGGGGAGGGTAGAATATGAGCACACAAGGACCAAGTTTTTCTCCTGAAAATCCCCTGGCGATTGCTTGGTAATAATTTTCCCCAAGACAGCGTGGACACCACCTCCTAAATGACCTTCACAAATTTCCTTCCTAAGCCCTAACATGCTCATCGACCTGTGTACCAAGCAATTGCCACCTGCCTATTCCAGGCTCCTGTGGGTCCCCGCTCCTTCTGGTCCCTCCCAGGGGGGTGATCAGGCCCCCTCTTCCACCCTGCCGGGTGGATTCCTCCTCACCTGAGCACTCAGTTCCCTTGCTGCCATTCACTACCTGCCAAAGCGAAGAAATGGGGCATTGAAAGGCTGAATTCTTCCAGAGGGGCGAGGCGCCTTCCCCCCTCTAGGAGATTCAAGCCACAAAGCCTCGGGGTGGCCTCAAATGAGACCTGTCTCCTCAAAGGGAGGAGTTTCCCGGCCAATGCACCAAATTTTGTAGCCACGCGTTCCAGGAAACAAACTGACTCAGAAGGACAATGCAGATAGTGGAGTGCAGTTTATTACACCGGCGGGCCCAAGGCAGAGTCTCCTCTTAGCCAAGGACCCCGACCAGCATTTGTGAAAACCTTTTATACCCCATGTGCACTTGTCTGAACCCACCACTCCAAATTCCTTGAGACTTACATAAACCAAGGAAAATACAATCCCAATAACACCATCATTTACGTGCTATGTGTGCTTATGTTAAACAGTCAAACAGTTAGCCAATAATCAATAAACCCGAGGTTACACTCCGATAGATACAGAAAAATTTATGGCCTGTCTGGAGGAAGGGGTGATTAGTGTATGTTTCTCTGAGGCAATGAGTAACCTAGATACGATCTTCAAGCTTCCCCTGTCTGGAGGGGGTCTTATCCTTCAGTTGTTGTTTTCATAGGCACCAAACACAGAGTTCAGAGTCCATTGGAAAGGTGGCCGAGCATGATCAGCATGAACAGGCCTAAGATGGAGTCCAGGCCCTATGAATTCCTTCTTCACTATGGTTAAAAATCTGCCTGTCGATGAAGGGGGCATGGATTCCTGGTCCAGGAGGATCCCACATGGCTTGGGGCAGATAGGCCTGTGCACCACAACTGCTGAGCCCCAACTACTGAAGCCAGGGGGCCTTAGAGCCTGTGTTCAGAAACAAGAGAAGACACCGCAGTGAGAAGCCTACACACCACAGCTGATAAAGCTGGAAAGCAGCAACAAGACCCAGCACAGCCAAAAATAAATAAGTAAATAAAATAAATAATAAACAAATAAAATAGTAAGCAAATAAATTAAAAAAAAGGAGTTGTCTTGTTTTTCAGACTTGTATTTGTAGTGTTTAACAGCTACAGAAAGAGTGCTGTTTTAATTGCCTTTCCTTTTGTATTTTTGGTATGTGTGTCTTAGTCTATTTGAGCTGCTATAATAGACTACCATAGACTGGATGGTTTATAAGCAACAATTATTTCTCACAATTCTGGAGGCTGGGAAGTTCAAGATCAAGACTGGCTGATTTTGTGTCTGGTGAAAGCCTTCCTGGTTCAGAGACAGCTGTCATTCCCCTGAATCCTCACATAGCTGAAGGGGAGAGGGAGCTCTCTGGGGTCTTTTTTCTTAAGGCAATAATACCATTTACGGGCTCCTCCTTCATGATCTAATCAGTTCCCAAAGGCCCACCTCCAAATGCCATCACACTGGGGATTAAGTTTCAACATATGCATATTCATGGGAAGGGACACAAACATTCAGTCTAGAGCAATATCTAAATCAATTTTAATCAAAGCATAGTTCTTCTCTGGTGTGTGGCTATCAGATTTTTCTTAAGACATAGAGTTGCAACATTCAGAGGAACTCATGTCTAGTACAAAAGAGAAAGGGACAGGAGAAACAGTCCTGGAGAAGAAAGAAGGTTCTGGTTGTTGGTAAAGACAGAGAGAAACCAGAGTCTTTCATTCATGTTAATTTACTTAGTTAACAAGATATTTACTAAGCCCCACAATGTACCAAGCATGAGTTGATGAGGAGACAGAGGAAAGCTTGATCCTGCTTGCAAAGAGCGCAAAACCTGGGGTAATGAGAAGTTAATACAAACGTGTGATAAGTGATTTAAACAGAAGCTATCTCAAAGTGTCACAGAGAAAACACGTCTAACTCAGCACTGAGAATGAAGGGTATGGAGGGTTGGGAGGCTTAAAAGGCATCCAAGAGAAGATGTTGATACTTGACTGCTGTTGTTGTTCAGTCGCTAAGTGGTGTCTGACACTTTGCGACCCCATGGACTGTAGCCCACCAGGCTCCTCTGTCCATGGGACTTCCTAAGCAAGACTATTGGAGTGGGTTGCCATTTCCTTCTCCAGAGGATCTTCGGGACACAGGGATTGAACTTTGTCTCCTGCATTGCAGGCAAATTCTTTACCATTGAGCCACCTGGAAAGCCCCTGATATTTGACTAGATCTTTTTTAAAAATTATTTTATATTATCTATTTTTGGCCACACTGCAAAGCTTGTGGGATCTTGGTTCTCCAATCAGGGTTGAACCCAGGTCTTTGGCAGTGGAAGCACAGAGTCCTAACCACTGAACCACCAAGGAATTTCCTTGACATTGGTTAAAAAAAAAAACAAAAAAACCTGTAATTTAAAATGTTTTTTTATGAAATGTTTAAACATTGGCTGTCACCCATATTTAACAAATAGTAATAAGGATGTTATTACTTTTCTACACTTTCCACTGTCTATAATATTTCATAAAACAAAAGTTGGATTCTGTGCCCTGGCGAGCTTTTTTTTTGCAATGAGATGCTATAAATGTTTTGGAGGGAGGTAACACTTGATGTATAAGCTCTAAATCTAAATAAACCATTTGGATCTGTAATCTCATCTGACCACCACTCCAGGCCCCAGCAGGACAAGTATTTGAAGGCTCATTTTGTAAATTAGGAAAGAGAGGCACAGAGAGAGTAAGTTGATAGGAATAAATGCTGTAAGAACATATGATTTTATTAAAAACACTTATATTTGTCAATTATCCTTCAGAAGCAACACTAACGGTAGTGGCTTCTGGGCATGAAAAATCCATCAGAGGTATTTTTTTCCTTATTAAAGGAATCGTAACAGTGACATTTATGGCATTTATAGCTGATGTGCTATAAGTAAGGTGCATTTTGGAACATAAGCTTCTTAGAGCTGTGAGACTGAGATAATAGCGCTCATTTCATGAGACTAGAAAATTGAGGCTCGTGGAGGCCTTGTCCACAGTCACCTCCCTCAGTGGCGTTCTCCGGTCCTGGAGCCACATTCTTCTCACTCTACTATGTTGCTCCTTTTTCACCAACTGGTGCCCAAGGTGTGTTTTCCAAGCCAGATGGGCTGAAGGGGCAGCAATCTGTGGCTTTGCCATCCCTAGTTTGGGGCTGTAAGACTTGTGCATCGTTGTGAATCCTAAGGTCTGCTTGCCTTGCAGCAGGTGCGTTCACACACTGCTGCTGCTTGTTAGCGATGGGCTCGTGAGCAATTTTATCTCACTCCCTTGCTGGCATTTTTTCTGCCCATTTTTCTTATTTCCACTTCTCTTCAGTTTACGGCCCCGAAGCTGTGAGGACTCTCTCTGTCTTTCTTTTATTTCTTTATTTATGATTGCACTGGGTCTTCATTGCTGGCGTGGGCTTTCTCTAGCTGCAGCGAGCAGGTGCTACCCTCTAGTTTCGCTGTCTGGGGCCTCTCATTGTGGTGGCTTCTGTTGCAGAGCATGGGCTCTAGGCAGATGGGCTTCAGTAGTTGCAGCATGTGGGCTCAGTAGTTGTGGCCCACGGGCTTAGTTGCTCCACGGCATGTGGGATCTTCCCAGACCAGGGGTCAAACCCATATCCCCTGCATTGGCATGTAGATTCTCATCCACTGAACCACCGGGAAAGTCCGACAGGTGGATTCTTAACCGCTGGACCACCAGGAACGTCCTCTGTCCATCTTTCTGATCTTTCTTCGAAATTCCTTGCACCAGCAGTTGTCCTAGGGCACCCTGTCCTGTCTTCAACAGGGAAAAGCTGCCCTAAAAAGTTGCCATATCCCAGAGGAAAGTGTGGCTTCTTGAGCTGCTTCTTGGCAAAAGGCTCTTGCTTGTCCAGCTTTGGGCCAGTCCCAGAGCCTGTGGGTTCCAGGAGAGGTGATGAAAGGCAATGACAAATACCTGCCTTGACAAATGGAGCACATGCTGGCTGCTTGAGAAGGCAGTGTGCTAGCAGTGTCTGTCCTGAGATGCTGCTGCTGTACACTCACTGCCTCACCTGCTAGGTGAGGCCTTCACAAGTACCGGCATCTTTGAGGACCTTTACCCCCCAACCCATTGGCAGTTGCCAATTTGAAACTACTGAAAGACTCTAAGTGGAATCCAGAAGAATCAGCTAAAAATAATTCTTGAAAAGCATCCTGATGGAGTAGACTGGCCCCAGAGAAGGCTACAACACTGGATCCAAGGGTTGGCTCTGATATTGGGATGTTACAGAAAACTCTGACGCAGTCTGATTTAAATAAAAGGGAAATGTATTATTTTTCAAGACCAGAAGTAGGATGAGCTCCAGGCGCTGTGTGATGTCACTAAGGAGCCCAAGTTCTTTCCATCTCCCCACTTCCATCATCTTCAGGGTTGGTGACATCCTACCACCAATCCTGCTGGTTGCTCCTCATGCCTCTGAGATGCTTCTCACTAAGGCTGCCAGGTGATCAGAGCTAGAGGCTTCCTTCATCATCACCACCAGGCGGAAATCTCTCCCAAGTGTGGATCATAAATCTTCTGCTTTAGTCTCATCAACCCAACTTAGGTCTCCAGTCTAGACTTAACATGGGTTGCCACGAGAAGGCCATGTTGATGGGCTCAGTTCAGTTCAGTCGCTCAGTCGGGTCTGACTCTGAGACCCCATGAACCACAGCATGCCAGGCCTCCCTGTCCATCACCACCTCCTGGAGTGCACCCAAACCCATGTCCATCAAGTCGGTGATGCCATCCAACCACCTCATCCTTCGTTGTCCCCTTCTTCTCTTGCCCTCAATCTTTCCCAGCATCAGGGTCTTTTCCAATGAGTCAGCTCTTCACATCAGGTGGCCAAAGTATTGGAGTTTCAGCTTCAACATCAGTCCTTCTAATGAACACTTAGGACTGATCTCCTTTAGGATGGACTGGTTGGATCTCCTTGCAGTCCAAGGGACTCTCAAGAGTCTTCTCCAATACCACAGTTCAAAAGCATCAATTCTACTGCACTCAGCTTTCTTTATAGTCCAACTCTTCACATCCATACAGGACTACTGGAAAAACCATAACCTTGACTAGATGGACCTCAGACCTGCCTAATCCAAAATGGAAGATACTAGGTACATGTGGCTACTGAGCACTTGAAATGTGCCCAGTCTGAATTAAGAGAAGCTCTAAGCATAAAATACTCATCAGATTCCCAAAACTTCTTTCTCTCTTCCTCTCTGTGTGTCTCTCTCACATACACAAGTAAAATATTGATTTAATGTTTTTTTTTAAACATTTATTACATGTTGAAAATGTTAACATGCTTTGGGTTGACTTGGTTAAATAAAATTTATTATTAAAACTAATTTCTCCTTTTTAGTTTTGCTTTATTAATGTGGCTACTAGAAAACTTTAAATTACCCAAGCAACTCATTTTATATTTCTGTTTGCTTAGAAAAAACAAGGGTCTACTTCCAGAATGTCCAAGAGACCATTAAGGTAGGACCTAAATCAAATCCCTTACAATAGTACAGTGGAAATGACAAAGAGATTCAAGGGATTAGATCTGACAGACAGAGTGCCTGAAGAACTATGGATGGAGGTTCGTGACATTGTACAGGAAGCAGTAACCAAAATCATCCTTAAGAAGAAGAAATGCAAAAAGGCAAAATGGTTGTCTGAGAAGAGAAGAGAAGCTAAAGGCAAAGGAGAAAAGGAAAGATATGCCCATCTGAATGCAGAGTTCCAAAGAATAGCAAGGAGAGATAAGAAAGCCTTCCTTAGCCATCAGTGCAAAGAAATAGAGGAAAACAATAGAATAGGAAAGAGGAGAGATCTTTTCAAGAAAAGTAGCTATACCAAGGAAACATTTCATGCAAAGATGGGCTCAATAAAGGACAGAAACAGTATGGACCTAACAGAAGCAGAAGATATTAAGAAGAGGTGGCAAGAATACACAGAAGAACTATACAGAAGAGGTCTTCATGACCCAGATAATCACGAAGGTGTGATCACTCACCTAGAGCCAGATATCCTGGAATGCGAAGTCAAGTAGGCCTTAGGAAGCATCACTATGAACAAAGCTAGTGGAGGTGATGGAACTCCAGTTGAGCTATTTCAAATCCTGAAAGATGATGCTGTGAAAGTGCTGCACTCAATATGCCAGCAAATTTGGAAAATTCAGCAGTGACTACAGGACTGGGAAAGGTCAGTTTTCATTCCAATCCCAAAGGCAATGCCAAAGAATGTTCAGACTACCTCACAATTGCACTCATTTCACACGCTAACAAAGTAATGCTCAAAATTCTCCAAGCTAGGCTTTAACAGTAAATGAACCAAAAACTTCCAGATGTTCAAGCTGGTTTTAGAAAAGGCAGAGGCACCAGAAATCAAATTGCCAACATCCGCTGGATCATAGAAAAAGCAAGAGAAGTCCAGAAAAACATCTGCTTCTCTGACTACGTTATAACCTTAGACTGTGTGGATCACAACAAACGAATAAAAATTCTTATAGAGATGGGAATACCAGACCAACTGAGAAACCTATGTGTGGGTCAAGAAGCAACAATTAGAACCAGAGATAGAAAAACAAAACGGTTCCAAATTGGAAAAGGAGTATGTCAAGGTTGCATATTGTCACCCTGCTTATTTAACTTATATGCAGAGTACCTCATGAGAAATGCCACACTGGATGAAGCACAAACTGGAATCAAGATTGCAGGGATAAAGAACAATAACCTCAGATATGCAGCTGACACCATCCTTATGGCAGCAAGCGAAGAGGACCTGAAGTGCCTCTTGATGAAAGCGAAAGAGGAGAGTTAAAAGTGACTTAAAACTCAACATTCAAAAGACGAAGATCATGGCATCCAGTCCCATCACTTTATGGCAAATAGATGGGAAAACAATGGAAACAGGGAGAGACTTTTTTTCTTGGGCTCCAAAATCACTGTAGATGGAGACTGCATCCATGAAATTAAAAGACGCTTGCTCCTTGGAAGAGAAGTTATGACCAACCTAAACAGCATATTAAAAAGCAGAGATATTACTTTGTTGACAAAGGCCCATCTAGTCAAAGCTATGGTTTTCCCAGTAGTCATATATGGATGTGAGAGTTGGACCATAAAGAAAGCTGAGCACTGAAGAATTGATGATGGTTTTGAACTGTGGTGTTGGAGGAGACTCTTGAGAGTCCCTTGGACTGCAAGGAGATCAAACCTGTCAATGGTTAAGGAAATCAGTCCTGAATATTCATCAGAAGGACTGATGCTGAAGCTGAAGCTCTAATACTTTGGTCACCTGATTCAAAGAACTGACTCATTGGAAAAGACCCTGATGCTGGGAAAGACTGAAGTCAGGAGAAGGGGACAACAGAGGATGAGATGGTTGGATGGCATCACCGACATAATGGACATGAGTTTGGGTAAACTCCGGGAGTTAGTGATGGACAGGGAGGCCTGGTGTGCTGCAGTCCATGGGGTGGCAAAGACGTGGAAATGACTGAGCGACTGAACTGAACTGAACTTCCAGAACTGGAGATGGAAAGATACCTGAATAAAATCATGGTTCTTTTAGTAGGATGTCTTTTCTTTTTGAAATTTTACATAAACATGTATATAATGTATCTATCTATGTATGTAGATATTTAGCAGAGAGGATGAATGGAGCACAAACAATGTAGGGCTATACATTCAGGGAACTATTTATGGGAAAATGTGCTGTGCTAAGTATTGTGGGGGAAAGAAATTGCTGATTGAGCAGGGGAGATAAGATATGTAGGCATGTGAGTGGTGCAGATAATAGCAGCTGTATGATTTCAGACTTTGGAGAGTTTCTGTCTAGGGTGACAATGGAATGCTGGTGTGAGCTGGGCCTTGAGTAGATGGAGTTTCAAAAAAAGAAGGCAGTTGGGGAGAGTTACCTTGGGGGCATTCTAGGTGGAGGGAAAAGCACAGAGAGAATGCTGAGGCAGGAGAATATGAACTGGAATTTTAGTTTAGCTGAAACCGAGAGTTAAAGAGAAAGACTGGGTCACACTGCTTCAAAACTTACACTGCTGGGTAAATACTAGCAACAGATTTATTTTAGGATGGCTGGTGAAAACATCTGTTAGAGAGGTATGGACAGCTCTAGAACACATTTTTGCTAACACATCTTTAGCAAATGAGCTTAATTAAGCCACTTCACATGTCTATTCCCCTTAGGAAGCATTTGCAGGTCAGGTCTGCACAGCTTAGTGCTTGGATGTGTGGACTCTGGCACAGACTGCCTGGGTTCTAATCCCACCTGTACAATGTATTAGAGGCGAGATTTTGGACAATTTACTTCACCTCTCTTTGCCTCATTTTCTCTATTTGTAAAATGTGAAAGATAATATTATACTTACTTCCTGAGGATTAAATGACTTAGATTAAATGAGTTCCTCTGAGCACTCAGTGTGCACATAGTATGAGCTGTGAGTTCATTAAAAAGGCAATCGGTTGAGTATTGTTGACTACACAGAACTAGGCAACTAGGAGTTCAGTTCAGTTCAGTCGCTCAGTCCTGTCCGACTCTCTGCGACCCCATGAACCAAAGCACACCAGGCCTCTGTGTCCATCACCAACTCCCAGAGTCCACCCAAACCCATGTCTATTGTGTCGGTGATGCCATCCAACCATCTCATCCTCTGTTGTCCCCTTCTCCTCCTCCCCTCAATCTTTCCCAGCATCAGGATCTTTTCAAATGAATCAGCTCTCTGCATCAGGTGGCCAAAGTATTGGGGTTTCAGCTTCAACATCAGTCCTTCCAATGAATACCCAAGACTGATCTCCTTTAGGATGGACTGGTTGGATCTCCTTGCAGTCCAAGGGGCTCTCAAGAGTCTTCTCCAACACCACAGTTCAAAAGCATCAATTCTTCTGTACTCAGTTTTCTTTATAGTCTAACTCTCACATCCATACATGACTACTGGAAAAACCATAGCCTGGACTAGACAGACCTTTGTTGGCAAAATAATGTCTCTGTTTTTTAATATGCTATCTAGGTTGGTCATAACTTTCCTTCCAAGGAGCAAGCGTATTTTAATTCATGGCTGCAATCACCATCCACAGTGATTTTGGAGTCCAGAAAAATAAAGTCGCTACTGTTTCCACTGTTTCTCCATCTATTTGCCATGAAGTGATGGGACCAGATGCCATGATCTTAGTTTTCTGAATGTTGAGCTTTAAGCCAACTTTTTCACTTTCCTCTTTCACTTTCATCAAGAGGTTTTTTAATTCCTCTTCACTTTCTGCCATAAGGGTGGTGTCATCTGCATATCTGAGGTTATTGATATTTCTCCCGGCAATCTTGATTCCAGCTTGTGCTTCTTCCAGTCCAGCGTTTCTCATGATGTACTCTGCATATAAGTTAAATAAGCAGGGTGACAATATATAGCCTTGACGTACTCCGTTTCCTATTTGGAACCAGTCTGTTGTTCCGTGGCCAGTTCTAGCTGTTGCTTCCTTATCTGCATATAGGTTTCTCAAGAGGCAGGTCAGGTGGTCTGGTATTCCCATCTCTTTCAGAATTTTCCACAGTTTATTGTGATCCACATAGTCAAAGGCTTTCGCATAGTCAATAAAGCAGAAATAGATGTTTTTCTGGAACTTTCTTGCTTTTTCAATGATCCAGCAGATGTTCGCAATTTGATCTTTGGTGCCTCTGCCTTTTCTAAAACCAGCTTGAACATCTGGAAGTTCACAGTTGACGTACTGCTGAAGCCTGGCTTGGAGAATTTTGAGCATTACTTTACTAGCGTGTGAGATGAGTGCAATTGTGCGGTAGTTTGAGCATTCTTTGGGATTAGAATGAAAACTGACCTTTTCCAGTCCTGTGGCCACTGCTGAGTTTTCGAAATTTGCTGGCATATTGAGTGCAGCACTTTCACAGCATCATCTTTCAGGATTTGAAATAGCTCCACTGGGATTCCATCGCCTCCACTAGCTTTGTTTGTAGTGATGCTTCCTAAGGCCCACCTGACTTCACATTCCAGGATGTCCGGCTCTAGGTGAGTGTGAGTGATCACACCTTTGTGATTATCTGGGTCGTGAAGATCTTTTTTGTACGGTTCTTCTGTGTATTCTTGCTACCTCTTCTTAATATCGTCTTCTGTTAGGTCCATACCATTTCTGTCCTTTATTGAGCCCATCTTTGCATGAAATGTTCCCTTGGTATCTCTAATCTTCTTAAAGAGATCTCTACTCTTTCCCATTCTATTGTTTCCTCTATTTCTCTGCATTGATAACTGAGGAAGGCTTTCTTATCTCTCCTTGCTATACTTTGAAACTCTGCAACTAGGAAGCTATTGCTAAAATAACTACTTTTTTCCAAATTTGTTTATAGGTAAGTAACAGCTCTGTGTGGGCTCCCCAGGTGGCGCTAGTGGTAAAGAACCTGCCTGCCAACACAGGAGGTATAAGAGACGTGGGTTCCATCCCAGGGAAGGTTCCCTGCAGAAGGGCATGGCAATCCACTCCAGTATTCTTGCCTGGAGAATTCCACGGAGACAGAAGCCTGGTGGGCTACTGTCCAAAGGGTTGCACAGAGTTGGACACGACTGAAGAGACTTAGTAGGCATGCACAATAGTTCTGTGTATATAAAGATAATGCACAAAGAGCATCCCCAGGAAGAAATACCATTGTCAGGTCAGTCTGACACAGTCAGGCTAGTTCCACATTTCCTGCCACACTTGCTAACCCAGCTTTGCTGATGTCCACAGAAATTATTGCAGAGTTTGCAAATAAATCTCCAAGTATCCAACAAAAGCAGTACAAAACACACTAATTAGCTGTAAGAGCTCTTAATAAAGATAGGTGTCTTTTCAAAATACAGTGCTGAATTGGGCTTTCTTTTCTTTTAAAACTGTGCCTTCACCTGCTTCTCTACCGCCCTCTTTCCTTTTCACTGGGAGTGTGAGGGGTAAGGAGTAGTTTCTGAATTCAGATAAATTGCTCAGATCTCCCAAGGTGAACCTGGTTTGCCCCAGATGGGTTTTCTGCCACTGTTTGGGTGACTAATTAATAGTATGCTTTGCCCTCTGAGAAGTCTGTTTTGTTTGCTTCTATCTTGAATTTTTATTTGTTATTTAAAGAGAAACTCCAGCTTCCCTTGTGGCTCAGCTGATAAAGAATCAGCTGGCAAAGAATCTGCCTGCAATGTG
The DNA here is from genome assembly GCF_002263795.3 of Bos taurus. Taxonomy (NCBI): domain Eukaryota; kingdom Metazoa; phylum Chordata; class Mammalia; order Artiodactyla; family Bovidae; genus Bos; species Bos taurus. Next base: position 13,072,252 of record NC_037336.1, read on the forward strand.
GGAGACCTGGGTTTGATCCCTGGGTTGGGAAGATCCCCTGGTGAAGGGAAAGGCTACCCACTCCAGTATTCTGGCCTGGAGAATTCCATGGACTGTATAGTCCATGGGGTCGAGAAGAGTCGGACACGACTGAGCAACTTTTGCTTAAAGAGAAAGTCTGTTTCTTAAGACAGTTTAAAGAGAACTCAAGAAGTAGAAATATGTTATTCAAATTGGTCAACCCAAAATTGTATGTATTTATATCACTGTAATCCATCAAGCAATCTGGATATCCTTAGAATGTTTGTTATAAATATAGGTTGTTTGTGCACATTGGAGAAGGAACTGGCAACCCACTCCAGTACTCTTGCCTGGAAAATCTCATGGATGGAGGAGCCTGGTAGCCTGCAGTTCATGGGGTCACTAAGAGTCGGACACAACTGAGCAACTTCACTTTCACTTTCATATCACTGTAATCCATCAAGCAATCTGGATATCCTTAGAATGTTTGTTATAAATATAGGTTGTTTGTGCACATTTCAGTCCTGTCCAACTCCTTGTGACCCTATAGACTGTAGCCCAACAGGCTCCTCTGTCCATTGGATTCTCCAGGCAAGAATACTGGAGTTGATCGCCATGCCCTCCTCCAGGGGATCTTCTCGACCCAAGGATGGAACCCGAGTTTCTTATGTCTCCTGCATTGACAGACAGGTTCTTTACCACTAGCACCACGCTCATATATATATGTGTGTGTGTGTGTGTGTGTTAGTCACTCAGTTGCGTCTGACTCTTTGCAACCCCATGGACTGTAGCCCACCAGGCTCCTCTTATATATAAAACAATTGGGGATTTACATTCATTCTATAAAAAGAAAAAAATGTATGGCTCATGTCAAGTATAATATGGTTAATTCCCATTTTAATAGTTTTTAATTTTGTTGTTAACAATTTCCTATCCTTGTGAGATTCTGAGGTGACCATTTTTTTTTCAAGCTTTGTGGAAACTGCTAAAGTTCAACTTTGAACCGATTTATAAAATTTGGCATTTTAGCTCTCTATGACTCTTGTCTGATGGAGTGTGGCATAAATGAGATATTGACACCAGTGGAAACTTTCTGTGTGGGAATATTGAATGCCATTTGATCATTCGCTATATTAAAAAATTTTTTTTTAATTTATTTTTATTGAAGTATAGTTGACTTACAATGTTGTATTAATTACTGCTGTACAGTAAAGTCACTCAGTTATATATGTATACACATTCTTCTTCTTTTACTATTTATTTATTTGACTATGCTGGGTCTTTGTTGTTGCATGGCCTTCTATCTAGTTTGGGGGAGCAGGGACTACCCTCTAATTTCTGTGCAAGGCTTCTCATTGCAGTGATTTCTTGTTGCCAGGAGCGTGGGCTCTGGGGCCACAGGCTTCGGTAGTTGGGACACATGGGGTCCGTAGTTGCAGCTCTTGGATTCTAGAGCAAGGACTCAGTAATTGTGCAGCATGGGCTTAGCTGCTCCACAACACGTGGGATCTTACCGAACCATGGATCAAACCCACACCTCCTGCCTTGGCAGGTGGATTCTTCACCATTGATCCACCAGGGAAGCCCGATACATTCTTCCTAATTTTTTTCCATTATGGTTTATCACAGGGTAATGAATATAGTTTCCTGTGCTATAAGGTAGGAGGACCTTGTTGCTTATCCATTCTATATACACCAGTTTGTATCTGCTAATCCCAAACTCCCAATCCACCCCTCTCCCTCCCCTCACCCCTTTGGCAACCACCAGTCTGTTCTTCACGTGTCTTATTCTGTTTCCTAGATAGGTTCATTTGTATCATATTTTAAAATTTATTTTACTTTTTGACCCGGTGGCATGGCTTGTAGGATCCAAGTTCCCCAACCAAGGATCTAACCTGCGTCCCTTGCAGTGGAAGGAGTCCTAACAACTGGACTTCCAGGGACTATCTCACGTGTCATATTTAAGATTCCACATATAAGTGATAGCATATGGTACTTATCTTTCCCTTTCTGACTTCCTCTACTTAGTATGATAATCTCTAGTTGCATCTGAGAATTCTTGGTTTCGGATACTAAACTATAGAGAAATCTCAGAGAGGGACTCTTACATACTAGGGTATCAGAGAGGTGTTCTTGGAAGCTGGGAGGGAGATTTTAGGGGACCAAGGTATGGATTGATATGGCAACCTGGGCTTTTGGGCGGCAGGAAGCCGTCCTGGGCAGGCCACCGGGTGCTGGCCAGCGGGGGTGGAACACGGAAGAGATCCAACCCCTACTCCCCACCCCCGCCAACCCCGCCGCCCCCACCACGGCCCTTCGCCCCAAAGCGCAGCACCGCTTCTGGGGCCTCCGGCTGCTCCCGGGCTAGCGGAGCCGGGGCGCTGCGGGCCGCAGCCGCTTGGGGTGCACCGACGGCTGGGGGATGGGAAGATTTGAGCCTGGCCGCCCCGGGGCCCGGCTGGAGCTGCCCCGGGACCCTCAGAGCGCCTGCCCAGGCCAGCAACGCTTTTCTTCCTGCGCATCGGCAAGCTGGCCGAGGGCAGAAATCGGGATATGAAACATCAATTGATTTTCGACTCTTGGCGGCAGCTGCCATATTCCTCGAGAGTCACTGAGTCCCAGACAAGATACTGCATACTCCAAGCTCAACACTTTTGTAATAGACGACGGCTCCCCTCCCCGCCACCCCACCCCCACCCCCCGCCCCGAAAAGAGCTCCTCAGCACCAGGCTTCGGGCCAGCGCCCTCACCGACACCGTGTTCCCGCCGGGGGCAAGTTCTTCCTTTCGAGATCCGAGCCTACACCCTGAGCCTGGACGCTGAGGTTGTGATGTGGATTCTTGTGCCTGTTTCAGGATAGTTTTTGGTGGGTGAAGAGAGCATGAGGGTCCTGCCCACCCCCCGGGGGGAACGGGAGTAGATCTGGCGGGGGGGGGGGGGGTCTCCAGGCGTCTTTCTCCCGCCACTATGACCCTGGCTTTGGGGAATACGGTCCCACGACTACTGTGCGTTTTACGAAGTATCATCAGTGAACAGTAATCTGAAAAGTTAGTTCTGCATTTTAAGCTATAAAAGAAAAGAGTAACAGTCACTTTTTTTTTTTTTTTTTAAGCGTCCGGGGTGCCCGGAGCCCAGTTCTGAGGCCCCGCTGTGACTTTCCATTGTTGGCGCGGCCCGCGCCCGCGGGCGGCCGGGGCTGAGTCATTCCAAATTCTTCTCTTTTGTGTTTTCCCTCCGCAAGCGCGGGGATGGCTGCTGTTAAGAGTCATCTTTTTTGCTCAGACAAAAGAAATCTAGCCTTTGATGGTTCTGATTCACGAGTCAGCTAAAATATGAGTCAAACTCCAGCTTCCTGAGAGCTGGAAATATCTGCTCCGCCCCACCCTAACGGGGAGCGCCCACAGTTCTCGTTTCGCCACCCAATGGCTCAAATCTGGAGCACTTCTTTGGTGTCCAGGGCAAACCGATCTGCGCGCCGTTAAGTGGTTTTCAGGGCAGTGAAACTGCAGTGGATCCAAGCTTCTGAAGAGATGTGTGTGTGTGTGTGTGTGTGTGTGTTTGCGCGCGCGCGCACGTTTCAATAATCGGTTCTTTAAAAATATAAAACTGTTACAGTGAAACTGATGGACATTGTCCCGGGATAGGGAGCAAAGATACCTGAGCTGAATGGCAGCCTCCACGGTATCCTGTTTTGTTTTTTTTGGCAAGTAAATATGGGTCGTTTGGCATGGCCTGTGGCTGACAGGAATATCAACAAGGGCCACTTTGTAGGCCACAGAAGCCACTTTACGCCCAGGGTGAGGTGTAATGTTTAAAAGTGGTGACGCTGGTGGCGGCGGGGGGTGGGGGTTGGGGGGACGTGGAACTTTCCAGCCAAGAGCTCCAGTGCCAGCGGCTCTGAGTTTGGTGTTGGAAAGACAGGGGATCAGTTCTGGGGCTGACATGAGGTTTTGCTTTTGTTTTTTCTTTTAAAAAATGTTTTTTCCTGATTAAACAATCAATTTTTATTTTTGAAAAATTTAAATAAAAATGCTCAAAGGAGGAAAAAAAAAATTACCTGTCCAGAAATAACCTCTGTTAACATTTTGGTGTGTGTGTGTTGTTGTTGTCTTTCTATTCCTATTTTATTTAAACAAAAATGGAATTGCTATATTCAACAGAAATGAAAATAAATGCTCCCCCAAACCACCGTGTATGAATGTTCATAGTAACATTATTCCTAACTGCTAAAAAGTGGAAGGAATTCAGCTGATGACTGGATAACCAAAAAAATTATCTATCCATTTAATGGAATATTATTTGGGACTGAAAAGAATGAAATGTGTATGCATGCTGCAAAGTGGGTGAACTTTGAAAACATTATGCTAAAAAGAAGCCAGACACACAGACAGCACATTAGAGACAGAAACTAGATTAGTGGCTGGCAGGGACTGGAGCTTGGGGAGATGGAATTTCCTTTTGGGCTGATGAAATGTTTTGGAATTAAATATGTGATGGGCACACAGCTCTGTAATGTAGTAACAACTATTGAACTGTACACTTTAAAAAAGATGAATTTTATGTTGTGTGAATTGTATCTCAAAAAGCTGCTGTTAAACAAAAGTAAATGGAATCACACTCTACCTCATATTATGAACATTTCCCTAATATTCCGAAAGACTACTCTTCTGTAATATTTCTATTTTTAATTATCAAAGTAATGCACAGTTATTCTAAAAAAAAATTGAAGAATGCAGAAGAAGAGTGAACAGAAGAAAGTGAACTATTTCCCCCCCATCTTCAACACCTTCAGAGTTACTGCTTAAAAATTATTTTTATCTAATACTCTTCTGTTTATAGAACCTTAGGTTCGGGGCAAGCCCATTGTTTTTATTTTTAATTTTCTTCTCTCTAATTCTCTTTTCATTTTCCTCCCCTGTGTCACCATTCACTCTGTGATCCTTGTATGTCCTACATTATGCAAGTATCTCTGGAAAATATCACATTTTGGTATGGGTTTTTAATGTTTGGAAGTGGTTATTGTGCTATTAAGTCTTCTTATGCAACACTTTCTGAGGTCTCTGCACGTTCTTACATGATATCATTCCTCAGTAAAATTCACCACATTTTACTCATCTATTTCCCTAATGAGGCACACCTGGCTCACCTCCAGCTCTGTCGCAAGGAACAGCGTGGTGTATCCGTTCCCTTCAGGACTTGAGCAAGAATTACTCTGGTACAAATAACCTGATGTGGGGCAATGTGCTGGGGCAAAGGATATATTCTTATTTAATTTAAATGCAATCATTTTGCTTTCTGGAATGGATACACCAGTTTATAGTCCCTTCTCCCTGTGGACAGTAATTTCCACCTCCTCACATTCTTTGCCAACACTTGATGGCATCAAACTTTCTAATTTTTATTAATTTGATGGTTTGAAAGGAATATCTTAATTTGCATTTCTTTTTGTTTCTATAATTACAAGGGATTCGTTTATTTTTTAAAAAATAACCTTTGTATTTATTTCTTTTTAGAGTTATTTATTCCATTTTTGGCTGCACTGGGCCTTCGTTGCTGTTCAAGGGCTTTCTCTAGCTGCGGCGATTGGGGGCTACTCTTGGTTGCGGTGCATGGGCTTCTCATGCGGTGGCTCCTCTTGTGGAACATGGACTCTAGGGCTCCGAGGCTTCAGTAGTTGCAGCACCCAGGCTTAGTAGTTGTGTCACACTGGGGCTTGGTTGACTTCTCTGCAGCATGTGGAATCTTTCCCGACCAGGGATGGAACCTGTGTCCCCTGCATTGGCAGGAGGATTCTTATGCACTCTACCACCAGTGAAGTCTTTTACTTGTTTATTTAAAAAAATATTTATTTGTTTGGCTGTGCTGGGTTAGCTGCTGCACTCAAGATTTTTAGTTGAACGCTTAGTGCGGCATGTGGGATCTAGTTCCGACCAGGGATGGAAGTCAGGCCCCTGGCACTGGGGGCACAAAGTCTTAGCCATTGGACCACCTGGCTGGACCACTGGACCAGTCTCTACAAGGGAATTTAATCAGCTCTTCATATACTTGTTCGACGTCTTGTCTTCTATTAAGTGAATTGCCTATTCACTGCTCATTTTTCTGTTGGGTTTTCTCACTTCTTGTTGATCTGTAGGAGCTTTTTGAATATTCTAGATAGTAATCTCTTCTACAGACAAGATGTTGCAATCTCCTCTACTCCAGTATCTGTTAACTTTGATTGGTATGTTTTGCTGGGAGAAGTACTTAATGTAGTGAAGACCACTTAATTTTACTCCTAGGGACTTCCCCGGTGCATAGTAGCTAAGGCTCTATGCTTCCAGTTCGGGGGGCCCAGGTTCAATCCTTGGTCAGGAAACTAGATCTCACGTGCTGCAACTAAAGATTCTGCATGCCACAGTTAAAAAGATCCCATGTGCCTCAACTAAAACCCAGCACAACCAAAAAAAAAAAAAGATTAAAAAAAAGATAATTTTCCCCTGTTCCTAAATGCTAAAGATATTTTCCAGTATTTTTTTCTTTTCACTGTCTAATTTTATATTACTGCTATTAACAGATCTTTTCCCATGTATATATCAACACATCCATAATTTAACAAAAATATAATACGATAATGTATTATTGTATTATAATATGATAGCTCTTTTTCATATTCAAAGCTCTTTTTCATTTCATATTCATAAGCTCTTTTTCATATTCACACAAATTGTATGGACATTTTCCTATGTCTCTGTTTCAGCATGGTTACTTTTTAATGGCTGCATAGTATTCTCTTATATGAATGTACCATAACTTCTTTAACAATGTCCTTACTGATGAAAAACTGACAATACTCTAAAAAATGCTTGGTGCTTGTTCAAGTACTTTTTAAGCTAGATTACCATAGGCAGACTTTCTGGTTTAATGAATATGTTTAATTTTGACTTATTACTACTCTCCAAAAATGTTGTAATGATTTGTATTTCCATTGGCAGTGTTCAAACACAATTTGCTGTTGGAGTAGTTGTTATATTAATTAACTCTTTATTATAGGCTGGTGATGTCTCCAGTGGCGTTGCTTCTGCTGTTCTTTCAGCTCCTTTAGTCTCTAAGGCGACTCCACTGTGAGGGCACCAGTGGTGCTGTGGTCCAGGTCCCACCAGCCTCCGTTTTCATGCGTGAGCTGCGGCTTCCCTCTTTATCTTGGTTTTGCCACAGAAGGAGCAGGCGTCCTTGGTGTGCAGGCTGATTCTCTTCACTATCTTCCTGCAGGAGGCACTAGGTCAACATTATCCTGAACCGACAGTGGTCCTGGCCTTCCTGGTACAGTTAGCCATATCACCTCAAACCAGGTCCAAGCCCAGAGGGGAACCAAACATGATTTTTTAAAATTAACTTAATTTTTATTTTATATTGGAGTATGGTTGATTTACAATGTTGTGTTACTTTCAGGTGTATAGAAAAGTGATTCAGTTGTACGTATGCATATATCCATTCTTTCTCAGCTTCTTTTCCCATATAAGTTATTAAAGAATAGTGAATAGAGTTTCTTGTGCTATATTGTAGGTTCTTGTTATCTATTTTATAGTAGAGTGCATTTGTTAATCTCAAATTCCTAATTTATCCCTCCCCACCACCTTTTGAAGCCCTTTGGTAACCATGTTTATTTTCAAAGTCTGGGAGTCTGTTTCTGTTTTGTAAATAAGCTTATCTCTATCATTTTTTAAGTTCCAAATATAAGCAATATTATATGCTGTTTGTCTTTGTCTGACTTACTTCACTTAGTATGATAATTTCTAGGTCCATATATATTGCTGAAAATGGTATTATTTCATTCTTTTTATGGCTGAGTAATATTCCATTGTTGACTTCCCTGGTGGCTCAGTGGTAAAGAATCCACCTGCAGCGAAGGAAATACGGGTTTGATCTCTGGGTTGGGAAGATCCCCTGGAGAAGGAAATGGCAACCCACTCCAGTATTCTTGCCTGAGAAATCCCATGGACAGAGGAGTCCTATGGTCTGTGGGGTCACAAAAGAGTCAGTCATGACTTACCAACTAAATGACAACAAAAACAATATTCCACTGTATATATGTACAATATCTTTTTTATCCATTCTTCTGTTGATGGACATTTAGATTGCTTCCATGTCTTGGTTATTGTATACAGTGCTGCAATGAACATTGGGGGGCACGTATCTTTTCAAATTATGGTTTATTCCAGATATATGACCAGGAATAGGATTGCTGAATCATTTGGTAGCTCTATTTTCAGTTTTTTAAGGAGCCTCCATATTGTTTTTCATAGTGGCTGTACCAATTTGCATTCCCACCAACAGTTTAAGAGAGTTCTGTTTTCTCCACACCCTCTCCACACTTAATGCTTGTAAACTTTTTCATGATGGCCATTCTGACTGGTGTGAGGTGACACCTCATTGTAGTTTTGATTTGCATTTCTCTCATAATTAGTGATGTTGAGCACTTTTCCATGTGCTTTTTAACCACCTATGTGTCCTCTTTGGAGAAATATCTATTTAGATCTTCAGCCCATTTTTTGACTGGCTTGTTTGTTTTTCTGATAGTGAGCTGCATGAGTTGTTTATACAAAATATACATTTTGGAGATAAATCCCCTATTGATTTCTTCATTTGCAAATACATTCTCCCATACTGAGGATTGTGTTTTCATTTTGTTCATGGTTTCCTTTGCTGTGCAAAAGCTTTTAAGTTTAATTAGGTCCCATTTGCTTATTTTTGTTTTTATTTTCATTATTCTAGGAGGTGAACTTGGGCAAACTCTGGGAGATGGTGAGGGACTGGGATGCCTGGTGAGGTGTATTCCACGGGGTCGCAAAGAGTCGGACACCACTGGGCGACTGAACAACAAAGGAGGTGGGTTCAGAAAGATATTGCTGTGATTTATGTCAGAGACTCTTCTGCGTATGTTTTCCTCTAAGAGTATTATAGTCTTTGGTCTTACATTTAGGTCTTTAATACATTTTGAGTTTATTTTTGTATACGGTCTTAGAGAATGTTCTAATTTCATTCTTTATATGTAACTGTCTAGTTTTCCCAGCACCACTTATTGAAGAAACTTCAATATTCTTCAATATTATTCTTGTCTCCTATGTTGTAGATTAATTGAGAATATGTGTATGGGTTTATTTTGGGGCTTCCTATTCTGTCCCATTGATCTATAAGTCCGTCTTTGTGCCAATACCCTACTGCTTTAGCTTAATAGTATAGTCTGAAGTCAGGGAGCCTGATTTCTCAAGTTTCTGTTTTTCTTTCTCAGGATTGCTTTGAGCTCCTCAGACATGGACAGCGGGCTCTAACCACCACCCATCATTGCTGATAGCAGGAATAGTAGTTGCAGAGTCACTGTCGATGTCCTTGGCTCCTCTGTTCCTTCCCCTTTTTAAATGTTTTCTATTTCAGGAATAGAAATAATGAATTTTTTTTTTTCCATAGAAGCAACTGAATCATATCAACATACTTAGGTTTGTAGAAAACATTAAAAAGATTCATAGTGCTATAGAATAAACATAGAATAACTACACATTCCCTAATATCATACATGGAGCTGAGATAGTGATACAAAATTCCCAACTCAGTGTAATAGTTTGAGTCAGTGGGCTTATTTGGTTGAAGCTGGCACGGGGAGCCAAGATTGCTGGTGGGGTTCCTGTAAGCTGCAAAGATCTCTCCATTAACAGAGCATGTATCTTGGATCCCAGCTTTAAGTCTTGTTGCCTGCATATTTGGCTGTATATCTGTGGATACTAAGCGAGGTAATCTATGTGACAGTGAAATACACATACTGTCACCTATCGTATGCTGATGTAGCTGATGACGATCAAAAAGAGACCTCTGTGAATGCCCTGCCGCTAATGACAAAACAACTCAAAGCACAGCAGCTTTGTTGCGGGGGGGGAAAAAAGTGTATTATCATACATGTTGGGCTTCACAGGTGGTGCTAGTGGTAAAGAATCTGCCTGTCAATGCAGGAGACACAAGAGACACCAGTTCGATCTCAGGGTCAGGAAGATCCCCTTGAAGTGGGTACGGCAACCCATTCCAGTATTCTTGTCTGGAGAATCTCCATGGACAGAGAAGCCTGGCGGGCTACAGTCCTTAGGGTCGCAGAGTCAGATACGATGGAAGTGACTTAGCATGCACACACATCATAAATATTGTATAGGTAATTTATACAATATACCGATTGAAATTTCCTCTGACAGCATCCCAATACTTTTCACAAACAGTTCTTGAGCATTAAAAGGCTGTATATCCTATCTCGATCACTGTTAATCTCAACCAAGCTTCTGTGGGAAGCTCAAGTTTCAGGCTGTGGAGTGAAGGTGAAACTGTGAAATACTCAAAGTGAAGGGCTATCAATGGCTCTAATGCAACATGAGGCCAGTATGCACTTGATCCCCCAGAGGCAGTGACCCTCGAAGGGCTAGCATATTTCAGTGGTTTCTGCTGAAGACAGCGTGACAGGAAGAGACTTAACACAATATTTAGGACAGAAGGAGGATTCCCTGTCCCAAGCGCAGCCTATCCCTGCAGGGAGACTGTGTGAGAGGAAAGCGGTCACTTGACTACTTTTCTAGCTCAGCTGTGCAATCGTGGCTCCTCACCGAAAAGCACAGGACTGGCAGGGCAGGACGTCAGCTTCCTCCTCCCCCTACGCCAAGGTAAAGTGAAAGTAAGCTGGCACTCGGAAAACTACTAGTGTTCTTCCTCATCAAGGCACACGGAAAAGGGTGGCAGGAAAAGGGATTACATTTCATTTGGTTTCAGTACTTCCTGTACTCAAGGCTTGCCATAGCAGAGCTCCAAGAAATTACTTTCTTTGTTACCCTCTTAAAGCACAAACTTTTATAACTGGCTTTCCTTATGGTTGCTCTAAAAGACAGAGGCATCTGAAAAGGCGTTGTGATCCACTTTACATTTCTATGAAAAAGATTATTTATTTTTAAAACGGAAATTAGACGTTCACCTCATATCTAGTCATCTGAGGCAGTAACATGCTTTTCCTGAGAGGAAGAGGAAGTAGGTCGCTTCCTATAGGGCTCTTCCTGCCTTTAACTTTAAAAACTTGACCACTATTTTTCTGTTGGGGCAATTTTATTTAACAGTGATAAACTTCCCTCAGAGAAATCATTTACTTTGCAATAGGATCTAAATTCAAACATCTCTGATTTCTTGAAAATGAAACAAAGGCTGAAGTAGGAAGGACATTACAATGGTTAACACAAACTGCTGACTCCAGCGTTGCCTCCGTTTCTTTCGTAACTCGGCTTCCCGAGGTCAGCTGGCATGCTTGTTTGCCCTGGATTTGATTGTTAGGTGGATAGTGACAATCTCCATAGAAGGTTTCCAAGGCCGGACCCCATGAAGGAAAAGGTTTGATAAATCAGGATGTGAACTTCATGGGAGAAGGCGTTTGCTTTTTTCACACTGTATTGCTCAGCACCTGATGAATGTGTGGAAAATACTTGCTGTATAGCTGGGAGGAGAATTACTTTGCCTATATCGGACTGAGCTATTCTCAAATACTTTCAAAACCATTCACCAATGACTGCCACTTATAACTTACTTTGAGGTTAGCATATCCTTTCTGCATTTATTCAGTTTCTTTTTTGAGAAGAAAACAGTCTATTGAAAAAGTAATATATGAGTTAAAAAAAATCAATACCTGTAATAAAGGCTTATTTACTAAGTATTCGTTACGCAACTAAAATGTTGCTGTTCAATCTCCCCAGCTCTTTGTGACCCCGTTGGTCTGCAGCATACTGGGTAAAGGAATTGTTGGGTGGGCAGAGGGAAGTGGGGTGGGAGTGTTTCACCCTGTGGGGGCATCCTAGTCTGGGAGGTGGGATGTACTTGGACTAATAACCCAGTACAGGTGGGAAGTCAGGCAGAAGAGGTTCAGACTAAAGGCAGTGAGATTACTTATCTATTCCAGGTGGAAACAAAAGCTGCAAAGATCCATTTGAGAGCTAGCCAAAGAGATTTAAAAAATTCCAGAGTCTTAAAAAGACTAGAATGGAAAATACAGGTGGTTAATTATAAACAGGGTTGAGGGTGAGGTGGGAGATGAGGGAGGAGGAAGACAACAACAAATGACTTCAAGCCCGAGCCTCAGTGACAGGGACATGAAACTCTTAACAGGAGTGAAGATCATGATGGGAACAGTTGTTTATTGGGGGAACGGGGTGAGGGAGTGAGGCTGGATTAAAACTTCTCAGGTGAAGTGAAGACAGCTCACTGGGGATGTCCATTAGGTAGTGGAAAGCCTGGTGGGGATTACACAGTAGCTTGAGTAACAGATGTCTTGTTTTTTAAGTGATATTTTTATGTGACTAGGTTATACTGTCACGTTTCAAAAGGTGAAAATGAATCTCCTTTCCACCTCCCCCACCCCATAGACCATTTTTTCTCTACAGGAGGAACTGCTGTTTCCAGTCTCTTGAGTATCGCTCTAGAAATATTCCATATATATGTGTGTATATATCTATATCTATCTGAAAGTGAAAAGTGAAAGTGTTAATTGCTCAGTTGTGTTTGACTCTTTGGGACCCCCTGGACTGTAGGCCCGCCAGCCTCCTCTGGCCATGGGATTCTCCAGGCAAGAATACTGGATTGGGTTGCCATTTCCTTCTCCAGGGGATCTTTCTGACCCAGGGATTGAACCCAGGTCTCTTGCATCGCAGGCAGATTCTTTACTATCTGAGCCCCCAGGGAAGCCCTATCTACCTATTATCTATCTATTATTGTGACGAGCAGCACTGCTTGCAGGATCTTAGTTCCCTAACCAAGGACTGAACCCCAGCCCCTGGCGGTGAAAGCACTGAGTTCTAACCACTGGACCATTTTTATGTCCCTGGGAGAGTTTCGTATTTTTTAAAATATTTATTTATTTGGCCAGGTCTTAGTTGGGGCACACCGGATCTTTGATCTTTGCTGGGATATGTGGGATCTAGTTCCCTGAGTAGGGATCGAACTCTGGCCCCTAGCATTGTGAGTGCAGAGTCTTAGTCACTAGAACACCAGAGAAGTCCCTGGTATTTTTGCTTTTTAAAGGCTAGAGAAGGCTTTTGTGTGTCTTTGAGACAGAAGGGAAAGAACAAGAAGAGAGGTCGAGACTGAGGAAGCAAATTAAAGAGGAATTACTGAAGCAAGGTCTAGTGGAAGTGGAGAAGATATAACCACTGATGTAAGCATATGTTTTAGTGGGAAGAGTGGACCCTTTTGAGAGCAGGAAGGACAGGCTGATGGCCGTAGGGGTTTGTGATGCTGCATCACTCAGAGGACCAAGTATCCTGCCCAGGTGGTGGTAGAGATGCATGCAGAGGTCGACCAGTGATTTGAGGAAGATGGCAGAAAAGATGTAAAATAGCCACTGTGGATACTAGAAGATATCATAGAACTGTCAGATCCCCCAAAAAAGTCATTCTGAAAAGGTTTATTTTGATTTATAAAAGAAATATCACCATAGCAACTTAAAGCTATTTACAGATTTAAAAATTAATTTACAGAATGTATACACATCATATTACATTAAATAGCTTTAGTTAAAACATTACAGGTAGTGTTGAACATACACAATGAAACATACATCAAGTTCTTAAATCACATAAATGCCCTCGAAGCATGCTCAAAACCACTGGAAGATGGTCCAGGAAAAACTGGAAAAATAAGATTTCAGAAATCAACACTAAAGATGATTACACCACCGGTTGCAGGTTATGTGGAAGTAGAAGTCACTTTAACCTTGAAGTGCAACCAGATACTTAGGTGTAAGACAGAAAAAAATGTTTTTCTTCATTTTATATTTTAATTATTCTGGTGTAGCTCCTAGAACACAGGACTTGAAGATTTATACTCTGATCCATGTGAAGGTAGGATCATCAAGGATGATGTTATATGTGGCTAATTAGGCATCACACTTTCTTTTGCAGATTACATGCGCTGGGAAGGGAAGGGAGAGGGTGCATGGAAATCATGACTGTGGATCGAGTTGTCCCTGTTGGCTCAGGGCTTCATCTACACATTAACAGCCCCAGGGGAAGAATACCATCCAAAGCCTTGGCACTGACCCTGGTCTTGGATGCTGCCTAAGTGCTGGGCACTGTCCCTGAAGCCAGAGAGGGGACGTGTGGCAGCTGCCTGGGCATGCTTCCCTCAGTGAAGTTGCCGGGCTGAATGATACAGTGGCTGCCAGCTACGTCAAGAGGCTAAAGTTTGAGACCTATGTGTCAGGGATTGCTGATGACAAATAATTTTTTGAGGAAGGTGTACAAAAACAGATGTTTAACAAGACCTGAGAATTATTATCCACCTTAATTAAGCAAAGGTATAGAAGGGTCTATTTCAGCTCATCTCTTTAGGTACGGTCTTATAAGTAAATAGAACTCCCCTATTGCGGGTTGCCTGACTTGCAGTCAGGTATGTGACCCTGAATTATAAGTTCCAGCAAACAGGTTAATAATAATTAAAAATAGCTAATTTTGCTTATATGGCAACTAGTGACATTTCATGATTACAAGCCTTACAAATCTAATACAGTATAATTTTTTCTTGTATATAGATTGCTTACACATTAAAATATCAAAGGCACTTTTAGGTTACATGATAAACAAAGATACATTAATAGAGACAGGATTATTTATTGGTTCCTTCAGTTTCTGTGTCCTCGGTGATCACTGATAGCCCAGTTTTGCACTTCACCTTTGGCGAATAGTGTGAAGAAAATGGCACCAAATACATTGATAGCAGCAGCGATGCAGAAAACAGTTTGCCATTCTCCAATAGTGTTCTGCAGAGAAAGAGAGAAAAAGATGCAAATGCAAAAATATCTTGTTTGTAGTTCACTTTTAAAAAAAGGTGGTGCCTCAACACTGTTGTGACATAGCAGTAGCATTACTGGTAAAACCTGGACAACACAAATGTCCATCAACAGTCAACTTGTGGCGTATGTATTCAATGGAATACTACACAGCAATGAGAATGAATGACCCACAACAACATAGATACAGCTCACAAAATGTTAAGCAAAAGAAGCCGGACACAAAAGAGTAGTGAGTGATTCTACTGATATAAAGCCAATCAGACAAAGCTAATCTATGGTGTTAAGAAGTCAGGATAGTGGTTCCTCTTGGTGGGGATGAAAGAGATAGGAAGGGCTACCTGGCCACTGTGCAAGGGAGATAACGTTCTGTTTCTTGACTGGGTGGGTGCGGGTTATGTGGATGTTTTAACTTTGTGAAAATTCGTCCTACTATGTACTTAGGATCTGTGCATTTTAAAAATGCATGTTATACTTCAAGAAAAAATTTACTAAAAATAAAACATTGGTATGTCCTCGAATCATGTGTTACTAGGAAAGTATTAGTATTATGCCAGCACATCACCTCCTAAGTTCTCACGTGGAATGTGTTAGGGGCAGATCAAGTAAGGATGAGTTAAGACGGACTTTGAAGTTCAAGTTTGAGACCTGGCTTGAAAGATCCTGCAGGGCTCTTGCAAGTGAAAATGAAGTCGATCATTCGTGTCCGACTCTTTGCGACCCCATGGACTGTAGCCTACCAGGCTCCTCTGTCCATGGGATTTTCCAGGCAATAGTACTGGAGTGGATTGCCATTTCCTTCTCCAGGGGATCTTCCCAACCCAGGGGTTGAACCCAGGTCTCCCGCATTGTAGACAGATGCTTTACCGTCTGAGCCACCAGGGAAGTTGCAGGGCTCTTGAATGGCACACAATACATGACGTGGATGGGATTTGTCAGTGAGAGATCAAAAAGATACAGTGTGTAATCCAGTACAAAAATATCCAGAAGTCTAATCATTATGAATTATGACATTTTTGCACAATAAAAATAATTTATGTAAAAAATATCCAGTAGTTATCTAAATCTCTGGGTCATGTGACTATCTTTAATAACTTTTTTTTTTGGATTTTCACATTTTCAGTGTAACCGGGGGCTACATTTGCAGCACTTAGAAAAGAAAAACAAAACAAACAGCAGAACTAGCAATGAGGAAGAAAAAGGAAACCAGGAAGTTGGAAGCTGGCATGAAATGATTTATTTAGGAAAAAAGGAAAAAGAAAGGAGCACTCTGTGGTTAATTATGCTTATTTGAGATAGCTCAACATTCAGAAAATGAAGATCATGGCATCTGGTCCCATCACTTCATGGCAAATAGATGGGGAAACAGTGGAAATAGTGTCAGACTTTATTTTTTGGGGCTCCAAAATCACTGCAGGTGGTGACTGTAGCCATGAAATTAAAAGACGCTTACTCCTTGGAAGAAAAGTTATGACCAACCTAAATAGCATATTGAAAAGCAGAGACATTACTTTGCCTACAAAGTTCTTTCTAGTCAAGGCTATGGTTTTTCCTGTGGTCCTGTATGGATGTGAGAGTTGGACTGTGAAGAAAGCTGAGCACCGAAGAATTGATGCTTTTGAACTGTGGTGTTGGAGAAGACTCTTGAGAATCCCTTGAACTGCAAGGAGATCCAACCAGTCCATTCTGAAGGAGATCAGTCCTGGGATTTCTTTGGAAGGGATTATGCTAGAGCTGAAATTCCAGTACTTTGGCCACCTTACGCGAAGAGTTGACTCATTGGAAAAGACTCTGATGCTGGGAGGGATTGGGGGCAGGAGGAGAAGGGGACGACAGAGGATGAGATGGCTGTATGGCATCACTGACTCGATGGACGTGAGTCTGAGTGAACTCCAGGAGTTGTTGATGGACAGGGAGGCCTGGCATGCTGCAATTCATGGGGTCGAAAAGAGTCGGACACGACTGAGTAACTGAACTGAACTGAATTGAGATTAATGTATTTTGGTGAAAAAAATCTTAGAACTGCTGCTTAAATTTTAGGGACTATTTAGATATGGTTGCTAACAATGTGTTATCATCCTAGGGTAGAAGTCGGTCAATAATTATAGTTATAAATCAGAGAGACAGGTTTAAGACAGTTTCTTAGGATTCCAAGACAAAGCTTCTCTGTGTGTGATCTACAGGATGAAATAACACTTCAGTGTTATCTGGAGGCAATGGGTGACTTAAAATCAATCAATAGTATCAGAAATTCACAAAGCTCCTAGTTTGCCTCTTAACAAAAAAATTCCACCAGTTTTTCAAGAATACTGTTTTGTCTGTAACAAAATTGAACCTCAGGCACGCTTTGACCTTTTATTTCATTCTTCTTCTTCTTAATTTTTGGCCATGTCACACAGCTTGTGGGATCTCAGCTTGCGGACTGAACCTGAGCCACAGCAGTGAGTGCCAAATCCTAAGCACGGACTTCCAGGGAACTTCCTGTTTCATTATTTATTTATGTTCTGACTCATTCCACAAAATTTTGGTGGTTGTGCAGTAAACTTTAATTGTAAGTAATTACAATTGTAAAGGCAAATGTGCTTTTCCTTTAAAAAAAAAAAATAATGGCCTTTTGAACTTCCCTGGTGGCACAGTGGGTGAGAATCTGCCAGCCAATGCAGAGGACACAGGTTCGATCCCTGGTCCAGGAAGATTCCACATACTGTGGAGCAACTAAACCTCTGGGTCACAACTACCAGACTGGGTCCGAGCTCTAGAGCCCTGGAACCACAGCTGCTGAGCCTAGGTGCTGCGACTACTGAACTCGTACCTACAGCAAGAAGAGAAGCCACTGCAATGAGAAGCCCATACAACACAATAAAGAGTAGCTCCTGCCTGCCACAACTAGCAAAAACCCATGCACAGCGATGAAGACCCAGTACAACCAAAAATATATAAAAGTATAAAAAAAATAGTAAATTACAAGAATGGCCTTCTAATAATATTAAACAAATGCTAAAACAACATATCTGAAATCCAGTTCATTTCCACTTTACAAACATTCAAGACTTGAATTCAGGAGTCTGTATCTTCCCAGCAGAAGTGCCAGGACTATTGAGAATGTATGGAATTACTCATGGTAGTGTGTAAGCTAACCTAAGCTGACTTAGGTTCTTGTGTTGCCACAATGCTCCAGGAAGATAAGGCTAAACATCTGTGACCTGATCATGCTGAGACGTTTCAACATTCCTTTCCATTAAGTGAGAGAAAAGCATAACAAGGAGGCACTGATTCACTTGAGTAAGGAATTAGAAATGGTAGAGAGCGCCACCTGCAGTGAACACAAGAGTATTTGGTAATAAGACAATTTGTAGGCATAGCCTGAAAATCCTAAGGATTGGATAGTGTTAATTTCATCACAGAGACAGAAAATTAAGTCTATTTATAGAGATTTAAATAAGCCTCTTTTTTTTTTTTTTTTTGCAGTCAGTAAATAAGCCTCTTGAAGAATCCAATTTCACTAGTCCTTTAGTTTTTCTTAAACAGTAAACTAGAGTTTGAAAGGGCCTTTGAGGTTGCTGAATTTGGTTTTTTATACAACTCAGAGTCCCTGCTTAGTGATCTGGCCTCAGGCGGCCATCTGGCTTCAGGGCAGACCAGCCCCGGGTCCATGGTATTTCCGGGGCAGTGCCTGGGCCCTGGGGGGGTGGGAGGGGCCCCTCCCACACCCTGGCTCACCCCTCCAGGCTCCGTCCCCACAAACTGGCTGTTCCCTTCTCTGTACCCAAAGCACTCTACACACATTTTTTTCTGCCTTCGTCACACTGTACATACAACCTTCAAATAATGAGAATTTGCAATTTTGCCTTCGAATCCTTTGTATCTGTCACACAAATAAGCACTCAAGAAGTGCCAGTTGACATAGGGAATTGATTACTGGCTAGATTGATCTTTCCCCTTTTGATTCCCCCTCTTCTCCTCCTGGCCGCCTCTATCTCCCTCCTACCTATTCTCTTCTCCATGTAACTCTGTGAACCTCTCTGGGTGTCCCTCACTGTGGAGAATCTTTTCACCATTAACCTAGATGTTTTATTATTGGTGCTGTATGGATGGAGAAGTCTTGAGGCTACTGTAAGAATAAGACTGAAAACCAGAGGCAGGAGGCTTAAGTCCAAAACCTGAGAACTCCAGAGAACTCCTGACTCCAGGGAATATTAATCGATAAGAGCTCATCCAAAAGCCTCCATACCTACACTGAAACCAAGCACCACCCAAGAGCCAACAACTTCCAGACCAAGACATACCATGCAAATTCTCCAGCAATGCAGGAACATAGCCCTGAGCTTCAATATATAGGCTGCTCAAAGTCACACCAAACCCATAGACATCTCAAAACTCACTATTGGACACTTCATTGCACTCCAGAGAGAAGAAATCCAGCTTCACCCACCAGAACACCAACGCAAGCTTCCCAAACCAGGAAACCTTGACAAGCCACTTGTCCAGCCCCACCCACAGGGAGTAACCTCCACAATAAAGAGGAACCACAAACTGCCAGAATACAGAAAGGCCACCCCAAACACAGCAATCTAAACAAGATGAAAAGGCAGAGAAATAATCAGCAGGTAAAGCTCAGTTCAGTCGCTCAGTCGTTTCCGACTCTTTGCGACCCCATGAATCGCAGCACGCCAGGCCTCCCTGTCCATCAACAACTCCCAGAGTTTACTCAAACTCATGTTCATTGAGTCGGTGATGCCATCCAGCCATCTCATCCTCTGTCGTCTCCTCCTCCTCCTGCCTGCAATCCCTCCCAGCATCAGAGTCTTTTCCAATGAGTCAACTCTTCGAATGAGGCGGCCAAAGCACTGGAGTTTCAGCTTTAGCATCAGTCCTTCCAATGAACACCCAGGACTGATCTCCTTTAGAATGGACTGGTTGGATCTCCTTGCAGTCCAAGGGACTCTCAAGAGTCTTCTCCAACACCACAGCTCAAAAGCATCAATTCTTCGGTGCTCAGCTTTCTCCACAGTCCAACTCTCACATCCACACATGACCACAAGGACTCTTTAATATCCATAAATCAATCAGTGTAATATACCACATTAACAAATTGAAAGATAAAAACCATATAATTATCTCAATAGATGCAGAGAAAGCCTTTGACAAAATTCAACATCCATTTATGATAAAAACCCTCCAGAAAGCAGGATTAGAAGGAAAATACCTCAACATAATAAAAGCTATATATGACAAACCCACAGCCAACATTATCCTCAATGGTGAAAAACTGAAAGCATTTCCCCTAAAGTCAGGAACAAGACAAGTGTGCCCACTCTCACCACTACTATTCAACACAATTTTGGAAGTTTTAGCCACAGCAATCAGAGAAGAAAAAGAAATAAAAGGAATCCAGATTGGAAAATAAGAAGTAAAACTTTAACTGTTTGCAGATGACATGATCCTCTACATAGAAAACCCTAAAGACTCCACCAGAAAATTACTAGAGCTAATCAATGAATACAGTAAAGTTGCAGGATATAAAATTAACACACAGAAATCCCTTGCATTCCTATACACTAACAATGAGAAAACAGAGAAATTAAGGAAACAATTCCATTCACCATTGCAACGAAAAGAATAAAATACATAGGAATATACCTACCTAAAGAAACAAAAGACCTATATATAGAAAACTATGAAACACTGATGAAAGAAATCAAAGAGGACACAAATAGATGGAGAAATATACCATGCTCATGGATTGGAAGAATCAATATAGTGAAAATGAGTATACTACCCAAAGCAACCTATAGATTCAATTCAATCCCTATTAAGCTACCAGTGGTATTTTTCAGAGAACTAGAACAAATAATTTCACAATTTGTATAGAAATACAAAAACCTCGAATAGCCAAAGCAATCTTGAGAAAGAAGAATGGAACTGGACGAATCAACCTGCTTGACTTCAGGCTATACTACAAACCTACAGTCATCAAGACAGTATGGTGCTGGCACAAAGACAGAAATATAGATCAATGGAACAAAATAGAAAGCCCAGAGATAAATCCATGCACCTATGGACACGTTATTTCTGACAAAGGAGGCAAGAATATACAATGGAGAAAAGACAATCTCTTTAACAAGTGGTGCTGGGAAAACTGGTCAACCAGTTGTAAAAGAATGAAACTAGAACATTTTCTAACACCATATACACACAAAAAATTTTAAATGGATTAAAAATCTAAACGTAAGACCAGAAACTATAAAACTCCCAGAGGAAAACATAGGCAAAACACTCTCTGACATAAATCACAGCAGGATCCTCTATGACCCACCTCCCAGAGTAATGGAAATAAAAGCAAAAATAAACAAATGGGACCTAATCAAACTTAAAAGCTTTTGCACAATGAAGGCAACTATAAGCAAGGTGAAAAGACAGCCTTCGGGATGGGAGAAAATAATAGCAAAGGAAGCAACTCACAAAGAATTAATCTCAAAAATATACAAGGAACTCCTGCAGCTCAATTCCAGAAAAATAAATGACCCAATCAAAAAGTGGGCCAAAGAACTAAACAGACATTTCTCCAAAGAAGACATACAGATGGCTAACAAACACATGAAAAGATGCTCAACATCTCTCATTATCAGAGAAATGCGAATCAAAACCACAATGAGGTACCATCTCACGCAGGTCAGAATGGCTGCTATCCAAAAGTCCACAAACAATAAATGCTGGAGACGGTGTGGAGAAAAGGGAACCCTCTTACACTGTTGGTGGGAATGAAAACTAGTACAGCCACTACGGAGAACAGTGTGGAGATTCCTTAAAAAACTGGAAATAGAATTTGCCATATGACCCAGCAATCCCACTGTTGGGCATACACACCGAGGAAACCAGAATTGAAAGAGACACGTGTACCCCAATGTTCATCACAGCACTGTTTATAATATCCAGGACATGGAAGCAACCTAGATGTCCACTGGCAGACGAATGGATACGAAAGCTGTGATACATATACACAATGGAATATTATTCAGCCATTAAAAAGAGTACATTTGAATCAGTTCTAATGAGGTGGATGAAACTGGAGCCTATTATATAGAGTGAAGTAAGTCAGAAAGAAAAACACCAATACAGTATACTAACACATATATATGGAATTTAGAAAGATGGTAATGATAACCTTATATGCAAGACAGCAAAAGAGACACAGATGTATAGAACAGTCTTCTGGACTCTGTGGGAGAAGGTGAGGGTGGGATGATTAGGGAGAATGGGGTTGAAACGTATATTATTATATGTGAAACAGATTGCCAGTCCAGGTTCGATGCATGAGACAAGGTGCTCAGGGCTGGTACATTGGGATGACCCAGAGGGATGGGATGGGGAAGGAGGTGGGAGGGGGGTTCAGGATGGGGGACACATGTAAACCCATGGCTGATTCATGTCAATGTATGGCCAAAACCACTACAATATTGTAAAGTAATTAGCCTCCATTTAAAATAAATAAATTAAAAAAATAAAAAATAAAATAGAAGAGAGGAAGAAAACAAGAAGTGCCAGTTGAATATACATTTGACTGTTTCAGGGCTCACTAATTCACGGTGGTGGTGGTTTAGTTGCTAAGTCATGTCTGACTCTTTTTTTGAAATTTACTTATTTTGGCCTTGCTAGGTCTTTGTTGCTGCAGGGCTCTCTCCAGTTGGCGAGCGGGGGCTACACTCTAGATGCAGGCTTCTCGTTGTGGTGGCTTCTCTTGTTGTGGAGCACAGGTTCCAGGTGCGTGGACTTGAGTAGCTATGGTGCACTGGCTGAGTTGCTCCGCAGCATGTGGGACTGTCCCAGACCAGGGATCAAACCCATGTCTCCTGCACTGGCAGGTGGGCTCTTTACCACTGGGCCACCAGGGAAGCCCTGTGTCTGACTCTTGCAACCTGATGGACTGTAATACACCAGGCTCCTCTGTCCACGGTCCTTCCCAGGCAAGAATACTGGAATGGGTTGCCATTTTCCTTCTCTAGGAGATCTTCCCAACCCAGGGATTGAACCTGTGTCTCCTGCATTGCAGGTAGATTATTTACTGCTGAGCCACCAGGGAAGCCCACTAAGTCATAGGGCAGCCCATTCCACACAGTAAAAGCTTTAAACAGAAAATTTGCTATTTATCTCCTCCTAACTTCTTTCTCAGAGAAGGCAATGGCAACCCACTCCAGTACTCTTGCCTGGAAAATCCCAAGGATGGAGGAGCCTGGTAGGCTGCAGTCCATGGGGTCGCTAAGAGTCAGACACGACTGAGTGACTTCACTTTCACTTTTCACTTTCATGTATTGGAGGAGGAAATGGCAACCCACTCCAGTGTTCTTGCCTGGAGAATCCCAGGGACGGCAGGGCCTGGTGGGCTGCCGTTTATGGGGTCACACAGAGTCGGACACAACTGAAGCAGCTTAGCAGCAGCAGCAGCAGCAACTTCTTTCTATCTGCTTTTGTGGAACTCTTGAGAGAAGTCACCATCTTTTGAATATGTGAAGACATCTATGCATGCCTGCTAAGTCACTTCAGTTGTGTCTGACTCTTTGTGACCCCATGGACTGTATGTAGCCTGCCAGGTTCCTCTGTTCATGGGATTCTCCAGTCAAGAATACTGGAATGAGTTGCCACACCCTCCTCCAGGGGATTTTCCCGACTCGGGGATTGAACCTGTGTCTCCTGCACTGCAGGCGGATTCTGTACCATTGAGTCACCAGGGAAGCCCAAAGACATCTATACATTTGCTAAATCTTCTGTTTTTCTAAACGTTCTTGATAATTTCAACTGTTTTTGTTCATTCGCACATGATTTCCTGATATCTTTGTGGTTCCACTTCTTGAATAATTCTACACTGCCAAATTTATTTGTTCAAACCAAAGACACAAGTCATGTATCTGCTCTAATATCACAACTCTTAAGGAGTTGCACGGGTTCAGTTACAAGATCTTCATTGTTCTATTGTTCTGTCTAAAATTCAGAGTGTTCTTTGAAATATACTTTCCCACCTACTAAGGCATTTAGCTTTTCATTGCTGTAAATAACTGCACAAGAATAGGCATTCAGCATTTTCAGTTTAGTTCAGTTCAGTCACTCAGTCGTGTCTGACTCTTTGCGACTCCATGAATTGCAGCACGCCAGGCCTCCCTGTCCATCACCAACTCCCGGAGTTCACTCAGACTCACGTCCACTGAGTCAGTGATGCCATCCAGCCATCTCATCCTCTGTCGTCCCCTTCTCCTCCTGCCCCCAATCCCTCCCAGCATCAGAGTCTTTGCCAATGAGTCAACTCTTCCCATGAGGTGGCCAAAGTACTAGAATTTCAGCTTTAGCATCAGTCTTTCCAAAGAACACCCAGGACTGATCTCCTTCAGAATGGACTGGTTGGATCTCCTTGCAGTCCAAGGGACTCTCAAGAGTCTTCTCCAACACCACAGCTCAAAAGCATCAACTCTTCGGTGCTCAGCTTTCTTCACAGTCCAACTTTCACATCCATACATGACCACTGGAAAAACCATAGCCTTGACTAGATGGACCTTTGTAGGCAAAGTAATGTCTCTGCTTTTGAATAGGCTATCTAAGTTGGTCATAACTTTCCTTCCAAGGAGTATGCGTCTTTTAATTTCATGGCTGCAATCACCATCTGCAGTGATTTTGGAGCCCCCCAAAATAAAGTCTGACACTGTTTCCACTGTTTCCCCATCTATTTGCCATGAAGTGATGGGACCAGATGCCATGATCTTCATTTTCTGAATGTTGAGCTTTAACCCAACTTTTTCACTCTCCTCTTTCACTTTCATCAAGAGGTTTTTTAATTCCTCTTCACTTTCTGCCATAAGGGTGGTGTCATCTGCATATCTGAGGTTATTGATATTTCTCCCGGCAATCTTGATTCCAGCTTGTGCTTCTTCCAGCCCAGCATTTCTCATGATGTACTCTGCATATAAGTTAAATAAGCAGGGTGACAATATACAGCCTTGACGTACTCCTTTTCCTATTTGGAACCAGTCTGTTGTTTCGTGGCCAGTTCTAGCTGTTGCTTCCTGATCTGCATATAGGTTTCTCAAGAGGCAGGTCAGGTGGTCTGGTATTCCCATCTCTTTCAGAATTTTCCACAGTTTCTTGTGATCCACGTGGTCAAAGGCTTTGGCATAGCAGAAATAGATGTTTTTCTGGAACTCTCTTCCTTTTTCCATGATCCAGCGGATCTTGACAATTTGATCTCTGGTTCCTCTGCCTTTTCTAAAACCAGCTTAAACATCTGGAAGTTCACGGTTCATGTATTGCTGAAGCCTTGCTTGGAGAATTTTGAGCATTACTTTACTAGCGTGTGAGATGAGTGCAATTGTGCAGTAGTTTGAGCATTCTTTGGCATTGCCTTTCTTTGGGATTCAGCATTTCACCCTTAATTAAATATACTCGATATAGATGTGCAGTTTCAAATGAACTGTTTAGACCTTTTTGGTTTATAAGTAAGTTATCTACTTACCTCAGGAGTAAGACTTCTAGCAATAATGGGCCCAATCATTCCAGGAATAGTGGCAAAGGTATTTGTGATGCCCAGGAGAATACCAGCATACCTGCAGAGACATTTTCATAGAGGTTTATTAATGTGTTACACAGTTTTTTTGGGGGGAGGGTGGGAATTGAACTTGTCTGTACTCCCTGCAATGGAAGTGCAGAATCTTAACCACTGAACCACCAGGCAATTCCCTGTGTTACACAATTAAGTAGCTTCTGTCCATAGATAACTACATTCCTATGCTGTACTCTTGTGAAATTTTATGTCTAAATGCAATGTCTTACTGAAATAGGACTAAATAGTTAGCTGCTGAAAACCTTGTATTTCAATAGTTCTAACATCATATAGAGGAACACAGCCATTGAAATGATCTCTTTTACAGTGAAATGGAGACATGCTGAGATATGATTTTCATACAAGATGGTGTCTAGATAGGAAGCTTCATGTATCTTAAAACTTTTTAAGTTAAAAAAAGAATTTATTTCCCGATTACAAAATTTATGTCATTGTTAAAAATTTTAAATAAGAAAAATACTATGAAGAAAGTAAGATTACTTATAATCCTTCTATGCAGAGACAATCAACAGTAAAATTTTGGTAAATATCCTTTTTCCTGTATATATTTTAATATATCTAATAACATAACAATATATTATTATAGAAATGAGATATCAAGCACAGTTTCACAACTTATTTGTTGAACTTATTACATATCTTCCTGTAGCTAAATCCCTGCATATTGTCCCAGAAATTGATAAACTGAGTTTATAAATACTGTGTGTATATGACAAAAATGCCTATTGATAAAAATTCTTTTCAGAATCTTTATTGTCCTCAAAGCTGGTACTTCATGTTTTAAGAGGTAATCATTCTCTAATTCAAGTTTGCTAATTTTGACCCCATAGTCTCCCTGAAAACTCATGTTTTATTCTCCTTTATTATTTCCAGTGCAACATATATGCTAATTCAATATATGCTGACCAGAGAAATGGTGTGTGACCCGCAGTTGGTCAGGTCCCACGCCTGGTCCTATGGGGCTCTGGCTGCACTGGCTGCTGGAGCTTTGTCCCCTGGAGACAAAGGGACAAAGTACCTTCTCCTGGGACTTGATTCTGAAGGATTATACAGTATGTAACATTTTGGATTACATGCTAGGGTTGCTGAACAGTATTCTAAGTTGTGTGTATTAAAGGAAAAACTTGGGATTTTGTCTTGCAGATGGCCCTACAACTCTAAATTTTGTAGACTGAGGCATCATTTGATATAGTCCTATGTGGCTCAGATGGTAAAGCGTCTGCCTGCAATGTGGGAGACCTGGGTTTGATCCCTGGGTTGAAAAGATCCTCTGGAGAAGGAAATGGCAATCGACTCTAGTTCTCTTGCTTGGAAAATCCCATGGACAGAGGAGCGTGGTAGGGTACAGTCCATGGGGTTGCAAAGGGTCAGACATGACTGAGAGAGTTCACTTTCACTTAATCTCCCCTGTATTTCCTGTACACTGGTAGTATCTATGGGCTTCTTTGGTGGCTCAGATGGTAAAGAATCTGCTTGCAGTGCAGGAGACCCAGGTTCAATCCCTGGGTCAGAAAGATTCCCTGGAGAAGGGAATGGCAGGCAACCCACTGCAGTACTCTTGCCTGGAGAATTCCATGGACAGAGGAGCCTGGCAGACTACAGTCCATAGGGTCGTGGCAGACTACAGACTTGAGATCCTAGAGGGTTCACTATATTTAGGTTTGATATTTTTAGCATGAAAACTCAATGGTGGTGGTAGAGTTAAAAATTAGTTAATCAAGTAAATTAAGTTGTTTTTTATAAAAGTCACCTGTGCTGTGTGCAGTGCTTAGTCACTCAGTCGTGTCTGACTCTTTGCGACCTCATGGACTGTAGCCCGCCAGCCTCCTCTGTCCATGGGGATTCTCCAGGTAAGAATACTGGAGTGGGTTGATAGGCCCTTCTCCAGGGGATCTTCCCAACCCAGTGATCGAACCCAGGTCTCCCACATTGCAAATGGATTCTTTACTATCTGAGCCACAAGGGAAGCCCACGAATACTGGAGTGGATAGCCTATCCCTTCTCCAGGGGATCTTTCCCACCCAGGACTTGAAATGGAGTCTCCTGCATTGCAGGTGGATTCTTTACCAGCTGAGCTACCAGGGAAGCCCAAAAGCCACCAAGTTATATACAAAGGCCAATTAGAGACTTTCAACTTTTTAATGAGATAATCAGTGATATTATAAAATAAAATTGTGGTCAAAATTAAAGAAGCTTGGTATTAATTAGACCATAAAGTATTATTGTGGGATGATACTGTTTCCGTTAGGTTTAGGATCCTCAGTACCTCGGTTGCAGACCGCTGATCTGAAATTCCTTGCCCCATTTTAGACGTGGAAAAGTGCCTGCTACGGACAGAATTGTGTCCTCCCCCAACCCACACTTCCAATGTGACTATATTTGGAGACAGGGCTTTTAAGAAGTAATTGAGGTTAAATGAGGTCATAAAGATAGGCTCCCAACCTAATAGGCTTGGTGGCCTTACCAGGAAAGGATGAAAGGCAGATTGCTCTCTCTGTTTCTGTGAGCTCCTATCGAGGAGAGGCCGCATGAGGACATAGTGAGAAGGTGACTGTCTGCAAACCAGGAGGGCAGCCCTCACCAGAACGCAACCCAGCAGGCACCCTGACCTCAGACTTCTAGCCTCCAGAATTGTGAGAAGATCAATTTCTGTTTTTCAAGCTACTCAGCCACATGGTGTTTTTATGGCATCCTGAGTTGATCGACACAGTGCCTAAATAAAATATCCTGCTGAACCCAATTCAGTTATCTGGAAACATCACAAATTTTTATATTGAAAACTGATTACACAGTGTGCAACAACAAACGAAAGAGCTCAGAGCTTTTTGGCTTATGCCCTTTAGGGAGCAGATCTTAAATTAACCAAGCTTGGCAGAACTTGTCCTTTTTTTTTTTTTTTTTAAAGCATTAACACCTTGGCAGTAGGAGGAACTGACTGCAGTGTTGCCAGGCCTTTTCAGTGACAGATATTAAGTGCAGATGAATGTTGTGAAATTCTAAATGTCAGCACCAAGAAGCTCATTCAAGTACTTATATTACACTGGGCAAGAAAGGCCATGAAAGATTGATGAGAGCCTGGGGGAAAGAAATTGTTGTATGGACTCAGTCTGGATTCTGTGCTACTGGAGTCTTAGAATTCTGTGGGATTAATAGTTAAAAATCTATTCAAATCCTTTGAAATCTGAGTAACAAAATTATCCATAGAAAATATATATTTTAGTCCACAGAAGAAAAGGCTTAAAAAATACCATGTCAACATATATTTACATGCTAACAGGACTGATTGCCTGTTGAAAAACCTTATGCCAGGCAGGGTTCTAAGTAGTTTTTATATCTTATCCCACTTTAACAGTAAAATGAACCCCAAGAGGAAGGTTATCTTTACTCTATAGATAAGAAAGAAATAAAGACCATAAAATGTTACTCAATTTGTCTGGTTCCAAATCAGTACTTAATATTGGAATGTTATAATCTAAATGCTGGGGCTTGTAGCAAAAAATTAAGCATGAGAAAACTGATCTTTCCTACATTCTGAATTCAGTGATGACTGTTTTCAATAAGGCATTGTTACAGATATATAAAATATCCATTAACAGAGGAATGGATAAAGAAGATGTGGTACAAAAAAAAAACAAAAACAAAAAAAAGAAGATGTGGTACATATGTTTAATGGAATATTACTCAACCATAAAAAAGAAAGAAATAATGCCATTGTAGGGCATTATGGATGGGCATGTGGAATCTAAAAAAAAGGTACAGATGAACTTATTTACAAAACAGAAATAGAGTCACAGATGTAGAAAAAGACTTATTTTTACTGGGAGGGGAAAGGAGAAGGATAAACTGTGAGACTGGGACTGACATACATGTACTGCTGCTGCTGCTGCTGCTGCTAAGTCGCTTCAGTCGTGTCCGACTCTGTGCGACCCCATAGACGGCAGCCCACCAGGCTCCCCCGTCCCTGGGATTCTCCAGGCAAGAACACTGGAGTGGGTTGCCATTTCCTTCTCCAATGCATGAAAGTGAAAAGTGAAAGTGAAGTGGCTCAGTCATGTCCAACTCTTAGCGGCCCCATGGACTGCAGCCCACTAGGCTCCTCCGTCCATGGGATTTTCCAGGCAAGAGTACTGGAGTGGGGTCCCATTGCCTTCTCTGATACATATACTACTATATATAAAAAAGATAACTAGTAAGGCTCTACTACATAGCACAGGGAAGTCTACTCAATACTGTATAATGACCTACACGGGAAAATAATCTAAAGAAGAGAGGATATATGGATACATATAATAGATTCATATACATATACAGCAAATTGATTCACTTTGCTGTCCAACTAATACAACATTGTAAATCAACTGGACTCCAACATAAATAAAAAACAACAACTATAGTTTATTATTTTAACCTCCTTGAGGATAGAATCTGGGTGTGCCCAGGACACATACCACTTTGGACAGTAGATGCTCAATAAATAATCTGTTGAATACATTTTTAAAAATTACGTCTTATTTCCCCACAATTTATTGAGTATTCTCAGAGTAAGAGGGAACAGGATGAACTAAATTGTTGATTATGAAGATACTCCTCAAATGTGTAAGAAATACATCACTCACCCTAATGTCTTCCTTGGAACATAGTCGATTCTTATCACAGTTTCTAACCAATTATAACTATAATGGATGAAGGAGATCCAACAGTTCAAGCCATTTTAATAGTAAACACCAACTATTGCTGTCATCTGCCCATCCATCTATTCATTTAACAAATAATTCTTAAATTTTATTTATTTATTTATGTTTGGTCGAGCTGGGTCTTCACTGCTGTGTGGCATTTCTCTGGCTGTGGTGAACAGGTGCTATGCTTCACTGCAGTTCATGGGCTTCTCACTGTGGTGGCTCACTTAACAAAAAATTCCTAAGTATGTCATTTGTGTCCACCACTACAGAGGACTCTCATGTCCAGTAATGAATTAAACATAGTTCTTGTTCTCAAGGAGCTCACAGTTTACTTAATGAGAAAAACTATGGGTCAAAAATGTAATACAACCTAGTCACCACAATAATGGGCTTCCCAAGTGGCTCAGGAGTACATCAAGGCTGTATATTGTCACCCTGCTTATTTAACTTATATGCAGAGTACATCATGAGAAACGCTGGGCTGGAAGAAGCACAAGCTGGAATCAAGATTGCTGGAAGAAATATCAATAACCTCAGATATGCATATGACACCACCCTTATGGCAGAAAGTGAAGAGGAACTAAAAAGCCTCTTTATGAAAGTGAACGAGGAGAGTGAAAAAGTTGGCTTAAACCCAATATTCAAAAAACAAAGATCACAGCATCTGGTCCCATCACTTCATGGCAAATAGATGGGGAAACAATGGAAACAGTGACAGACTTTATTGTCTTGGGCACCAAAATCACTGCAGATGGTGACTGCAGCCATGAAATTAAAAGTCACTTGCTCCTTGGAAGAAAAGCTATGCCAAATGTAGACAGCATATTATAAAGCAGAGATATTACTTTGCCAACAAAAGTCTGTATAGTCAAAGCTATGGTTTTCCCAGTAGTCATGTTTGGATGTGAGAGTTTGACCATCAAGACTTGGACATAAAGTGCCAAAGAATTGATGTTTTTGAACTGTGGTGTTGGAGAAGACTCTTGAGAGTACCTTGGACTGCAAGGAGATCAAACCAGTCAATCCTAAAGGAAATCAGTCCTGAATATTCATTGGAAGGACTGATGCTGAAGCTGAAGCTCCAATACTTTGGCCACCTAATGTGAAGAGCTGACTCACTAGAAAAGACTCGGATGCTGGGAAAGATTGAAGGTAGGAAGAGAAGGGGATGACACAGGATGAGATGGTTGGATGGCATCACCAACTCAATGGACATGAGTTTCGGCAAGCTCCGAGAGATAGTGGAGGACAGGGAAGCCTGGTGTGCTGCAATGCATGGGGTCTAAAAGAGTTGGCCACGACTGAGTGACTCAAAAACAACAACAGGTGGTTCAGTGGGTAAAGAATCTGCCTGCCAGTGCAGCAGGTGCAGGGGATGTGGGTTCTATT
Organism: Bos taurus; assembly: GCF_002263795.3. Lineage (NCBI taxonomy): Eukaryota > Metazoa > Chordata > Mammalia > Artiodactyla > Bovidae > Bos > Bos taurus. Next base: position 13,103,753 of record NC_037336.1, read on the forward strand.
CCTGGATTGGGAATATCCCCTGGAGGCGGGCATGGCAACCCACTCCAGTAGTACTCCTGCCTGGAGAATTCCATGGACAGAGGAGCCTGGCAGGCTACAGTCCATAGGGTCACAAAGAGTTGGACACGACTGAAGTGACTGAGCATGCATGCATCATCATGGGTATCTTCTTTACTCTTCAGGTCTAATCTATTGTCAAGTCACTTCTACTGTATTTACAAAGATCTCAACTCTATCTACCTCTTTACATCTTCTATCTCCATTCCAGGCCATCACCACCTCCTACCTGGGTTACTGCAATAGCCTCCTAATTGCTTTTCTCTGCTTGTATTTGTTCACACAAGAGTGACATTAAAAGTGACCAGAGAAGGTCACTTCCTACTTGCTTTGGATACAATTTAAAATACTTACTATAGCCAGGCTTCAGCAATATGTGAACTGTGAACTTCCTGATGTTCAAGCTGGTTTTAGAAAAGGCAGAGGAATCAGAGATCAAATTGCCAACATCTGCTGGATCATGGAAAAAGCAAGAAAGTTCCAGAAAAACATCTATTTCTGCTTTATTGACTATGCCAAAGCCTTTGACTGTGTGGATCACAATAAACTGTGGGAAATTCTGAAAGAGATGGGAATACCAGACCACCTGATCTGCCTCTTGAGAAATCTGTATGCAGGTCAGGAAGCAACAGTTAGAACTGGACATGGAACAACAGACTGGTTCCAAATAGGGAAAGGAGTACATCAAAGCTGTATATTGTCACCCTATTATTTAACTTATATGCAGAGTACATCATGAGAAACGCTGGACTGGAAGAAACACAAGCTGGAATCAAGATTGCCGGGAGAAATATCAATAACCTCAGATAAGCAGATAACACCACCCTTATGGCAGAAAGTGAAGAGGAACTCAAAAGCCTCTTGATGAAAGTGAAAGTGGAGAGTGAAAAAGATGGATTAAAGCTCAACATTCCGAAAACGAAGATCATGGCATCCGGTCCCATCACTTCATGGGAAATAGATGGGGAAATAGTGGAAACAGTGTCAGACTTTATTTTTTGGGGCTCCAAAATCACTGCAGATGGTGACTGCAGCCATGAAATTAAAAGACGCTTACTCCTTGGAAGAAAAGTTATGACCAACCTAGACAGCATATTAAAAAGCAGAGACATTACATTGCCAACAAAGGTCCATCTAGTCAAGGCTATGGTTTTTCCTGTGGTCATGTATGGATGTGAGAGTTGGACTGTGAAGAAGGCTGAGCACCAAAGAATTGATGCTTTTGAACTGTGGTGTTGGAGAAGACTCTTGAGAGTCCCTTGGACTGCAAGGAGATCCAACCAGTGCATTCTGAAGGAGATCAGCCCTGGGATTTCTTTGGAGGGAATGATGCTAAAGCTGAAACTCCAGTACTTTGGCCACCTCATGCCAAGAGTTGACTCATTGGAAAAGACTCTTACGCTGGGAGGGATTGGGGGCAGGAGGAGAAGGGGATGACAGAGGATGAGATGGTTGGATGGCATCACTGACTCGATGGATGTGAGTCTGGGTGAACTCCGGGAGTTGGTGATGGACAGGGAGGCCTGGTGTGCTGTGATTCATGGGGTCGCAAAGAGTCGGACACGACTGAGCGACTGAACTGAACTGAACTGAACTGATAGGCCCCTACTTACTCCCCAGTGGCCTTCTTCCCTGCATCTCAGCCACAGGTGACCTCTCAGTTAAGTGAAATATAGAGTTTTGGACTGAATGTCTATGTGCTTCCAAAGTTCATATGTTGAAGTCTTGACCCTCAATGTGATTGCATTTGGAGACAGGCTCTTTACGAGGTGATAGAGGTTAAATGAGATCATAAGGAGCGGGACTCTCATTTGACAAAGCTGATGCCCTTATAAGAAGAGTGAGAGACATCAGAGCTCTCTGCACACACCCATGCACACGTACCCAGGGAAAGGCCATGTGAGCACAGAGCAAGGAGTTGGCCCTTCTGCAAACCAGGAAGAGTGCTCACCAGAAACCAAGGTGTCGGCACCTTGATGGGAATTCTCGCCTCTAGAACTGTAAGAAAATTTCTGTCGTTTAAGGTACTCAGTCTGTGTGTTTTATTCTGGCAGCCCAAGCAGACTGAGACACACACCAATTTCCTCTTCCTGCCATGTAAATTCTCCTGTCAAGAACACTACTTCCTTTTTGCCTAACTTCTTGCTTATCTTTGAGGCTTTAGCTTAAATAAGTATCAGTTCCTCAGAGAGACCTTCCCTTGCTCCCTGATCTGCCTTATGCCCCCTATTATATTCTCTTACTTTCTCTTCAAAAAGTTAGTTTTTATTTGTTTCTTTCATGTCTACCACCCTAGACTAAGAGTTCCACAGGCCAGGGCTGGGCTGTGTTGGCTGACACTTAGTAGGTGGGCACGTGATAAGTATTTGCTGAAAGAATGAATTCATAACTTATTACAATTATTTTTTATTGTTTCTTTCCCAAACTAGACTGATTGCCTTGTGAGCAGGAGCTGGGTTTTATTCTCTATAGTGCCCTGTGGAGGGTTGAATGTACAACTGGTACTATACAGACATTTGTTGTATGCACTAGAGGACTGGGCCAGCCCTGGGCCTCATGCTTGAAAGCACAGGGATATAAAGGATCCTTTAGATCCCTGAGGATCTAAAGATGCAGATTCTGGTTTACTAAGTCTGGAGAGATGCCTGAGAATCTGCATTTTGCACAAGCTCTCATGTAATGATGCCAGTGGTCCATGGACCACAGTCCTCATAGATAAGAATACTCTAAATCTTTCCTAGTTCTAACTTTCTATGATAAAACTATACACTGTATCAACTATACACGTATACCCTGCATGTACGAACTATGCACTGTATACCCTGATGTACGAACTGTGCACTGTAGTTTACAAAAACAATGTCACCCGTTTAACTTACTTCCAGGGAAATCCTTTCCAGATTCCTTTTCTAATCAATCGCATAAGGGAACATATTTCAGTCCTTTAATTATTGCTATGCCTTGAATCCTTTTCGGTAATGAGACTTAGTCTACTTTGTAAATACCACGTCTACCTCAAGTCCCGAGCAGAGATGTCTTTAGGCCTGCGGGCTCCTGCTTAGGCCCTTCTGCTGAAAAGGCTTCTTACACCTTCACTCCTTTCATGTCAATGGGCTCTTAATTATTTCAGTTACGTTTGTATCCGATCTTTCAAACTGTCACTATATTTAACAAGGTTTTCTTGAGGTTAATTTACTTTTCAAGTCTTCTTCTCTTTCCTCACTATGTTAAGCTCCTTTAGTTTTGTTTTTTTTTTAATTAAAAAAAATTTTTTTGGTTGCCCTGCATGGCATGTTGGATCTTATTAACAGCCCCCTTAACAGGGATTGAACTTGTGCACCCTGCACTAGAAGTGAGGAGCCTTAACCACTGGACCACTGAGGAATTCTAAAACTCCTTTAGTTCTAAACTCAACAACATGTATACTTAACATTTTCTAGATTGTAAAGTTCACAAAATTCTTCCCCTGTTTCTCATAAGAAAGAGCATTAAAGCAAAGTGTTGATTGACACACAGTAAGGTCAATACACAAACAGGTTTTTAGAAAGGATTTTGTCATGATACTGAATACGAAAATCTGTTTTCCAGGCTTCCCTGGTGGCTCAGCGGTAAAGAATCTGCCTGCCAACGCAGGAGACACCAGTTTGATCCCTGGTCCTGGAAGATCCCAGTACCGGGGAACAACTAAGCCTGTGCACCCCAACTATTATGCCTGCGCTGTAAAGCCCAGGAGCTGCAACTACTGAAGGCCACATGCCCAAGAGCTCTGTTCTGCAGCGAGAGAATCCATCACAACGAGAAGCCTGCACACTGCAACCAGAGTAGGCCCCACTTGCCACAACGCGAGGAAAGCCCACACAGCAGCAAAGACCCAGCACAGCCAAAAATAAATACATAAAATAAAATGATAAAAAAAGAAAATCTATTTTCCGTCTTCCATGCATGTAATTGATTGACAGCACTGCCGATGGCCCTGCACAGCACTGCCGGGGGTCAACAGGACAGACTTGGGCCCTGGACCCTCAGAGGTGACAGCATCAGAGCTTTTGCTTGGCTATCTTTTGTTTCAAATCGTTTCTTGGCCCAATACCCACATGTCACTCGTTTTCTTCCCTTGGTTCCCCACTGTTAAGGGTATGTAGATGGAAGCTCCTATTTTTTTTTTAGCATGATCATGTACATCAAGCACTCAACAGCTATGGATTGGGGGTGCTTCTCCTTGTGCAGAAGTTGTGATATGGATATATAAGATGTCTCAGTCTGAGAAAGCTCCTAAACAGACTAGGGCGAGAAGAAAGAGAAGAGTTACATTCAGAAATAATTACAAATTAAGCTATGATATCCAGCATAAAATTATAAACTGAGAAAAGGAAGAGAGAAAAAAGCACAAGGGTCTGGAAAGGCTTAATGAAGAACTGGGATGTGAGCTGGGAAGGATTCATATGGGTGGGGAGGAAAGGAGATGGACCAGAGGCTGAGAATGAATCCCAGTGGAAGGCATTGTGGACAGCACACAGGACTCTGCCTGGAGCCAGGCATACAAAGACTCTGATCCTGCGGTGCCTTCTTGGACTTCTTATACAAAACAAGAGACTGGATTAGAATGATTTCAAAGGTCCATGCAAGTTCTATGAGCATCAGTTTATTGGTGCTTATCTAGAAGTATTTATTGAAGGGATGGGAGACTGAGGATTAATAGGAATAGGAAGATTCTGGGGTAGTCTAGGTGTGAAAAAATGGGGCTAAGGGGTAGGAGACTACTTGTCTTTTCTCTAAAAATAAATTCATATTCATTATTTTAAAAACATTAAGTGCACCGAATCCTCTGGGTTAAAATATTCACACAGTCCCCCCCTCTACCTTGTGTCAACTGGCACAAAAGAATTCTAGAAGAATGTGGCCCAAAGAATACTTCCAGAGAAATAGCTATTGAAAGAATTCTGGGCTTAAAAGTAGGATCCTAGGGGAAGTTTTGCCTCTATCATGTATTAGCTGGGCGATACAAGATGAGTCACTTGACTTCTCTGAATCTGAGTTTTCTCAGTCATAAAATAGGTCAAGAATTCCTTTCTCAAAGGAATGCTTTAAAGATCAAACAAGATAATGTTTGTGAAGAGGGTTTATATGCTATCAAGTACTAAACAAATATATTTGCACATAGGTAAGATGGACAGGGAGGCCTGGCGTGCTGTGATTCACGGGGTCGCAGAGTCGGACACGACTGAGCGAGTGAACTGAACTGAACTGAAGATCATAACTGGACAAACAACTTGGTCTGGTCTTGGGCATTCATCCAACCAACTAAATGCTTACCGTGGCCAAGCTCCATGGTGAGCCCTGAGAACGTTAAGACTCTGAAGAACTCTGCCTTCACTGAGGTCCTATTCTAGCTGGGTGGTGTATGTAATGTTTTTACAGAGGTGATGATAGTTAAACATTTAAATTTAAGAACAACTTCATGCTTTAATTATTATGTAAACTGAAACTTTGTTTAAAGATTTAAGTCAGTCTTAGGGCAGTCAAATTCATAGACATAAGAAAATAGTAGAAGGGCAGTTGCCAGGGAGCCGGGGTGAGGGAGGAAGAATGGGAGTTAGTGTTTAATGGGTCCAGGCTCTCAGCTTGGGAATATAAAAAAGAGTTCTGGAACGTGCTTCCCTGGTGGTTCTGTGGTAAAGAATCTGCCTGCCAGTGCAGGACACGTGGGTTCGATTCCTGGTCCAGGAAGATCCCCTGTGCCTCGGGGCAGTTGAGTCTGTGTGCCACAACTGCTGAGCCAGCACGCACCCTAGAGCCCTTGTTCCACAAAAAAAGCCAACGCAACGAGAAGCCAGCACACTGCATCTAGAGAGCAGAACTTGCTCTCCTCAACTAGAACAAAGCCTGAGCAGCAATGAAGAACCAGCGTGACTAAATAAAGAAATAAATATTAAAAAAAAAAAAAAGAGTTCTTGAATGGATCATGTTGATGGTTGCACGACACTGTGAATGGATGCACTTAATGAAGGGATAATTAGGAAATTTGGAATGGACATGTACACTCTGCTATATTTAAAATGGATAACCAACAAGGACCTACTCTGTAGCCCAAGGAACTCTGTTTAATGTTATTTGGAAGCCTGGGTCGGAGGGGGTTTTGGGGGAGAATGGATACATGTATGTATTTGGCTGAGTCCTTTTGCTGTTCCCCTGAAACTTTCAGGACATTTTTAATTGGCTATATCCCAGTACAAAATTAAAAGTTCAAAAATAAATAAATAAATAAAAATACATTAGAACTTCTAAGATATTTTAAAAATGGTATCAATAGTAAAGTTTATGTTATGCATAATTCACTACAATTAATGATTAATAATGATTAATAATTTAAATAATAACTTAAAGCTAATCTGAACCAATCTTAAATCAGTACTCACGAAGGAGCAATGTCCAGATGGTTAATGCTAAATCCAGAAGAGCAAAAGCCTCCCAGTGTTGTTGATATGGTTAGGAATGCAACAGCCAAGGAATAATCGCAGCCTATAAATCCTGCAGCGACCAGGAATATCGCAGGTCCAATCATCCCTGGAGTTAAAACGTTATAGAAAGAAAAAAACAAGCCCCAGCATTAGTATTTGCTTGCTGTTTAATATAGCATAAATCTGAGATTTGATATTACTGCCACCTACTGTAGAAACATTGTACTGCCTGGAAGACTCAGCTTCAATTATAGTTTCATAAATAAAGGAAATCAGTCCTGAATATTCATTGGAAGGACTGATGCTGAAGCTGAAACTCCAATACTTTGGCCACCTGATGCGAAGAACCGACTCATTTGAAAAGACCCTGATGCTGGGAAAGACTGAAGGTGGGAGGAGAAGGGGACGACAGAGGATGAGATAGTTGGATGTCATCACTGACTCAATGGACATGAGTTTGCACAAGCTCCAGGAGTTGGTGATGGACAGGGAAGCTTGGCATGCTGCAGTCCATGGGGTAGCAAAGAGTCAGACATGACTGACTGAGCGACTGAACTGAACTGAAATAAAAAGTGCTGGAAAATATATAGGATTAATGCAACTATTATAAAAGTTAAAAAATCTCTTTATGCAATGTTATTAAATTTACATGTGACCAGGACTCAGCTAATGTTCTACAATGTTTGAGAAAAGAGCAAGAGAATGACTAAAACATATGGTTCCAGAGAGAGGCAACAGTTGATACAGAATATCATTCAAAATTCACATAACCAAAGAAAGTAGTTTACTTTATTAAACTATTAAATAAAGTTTATTATTTAAATAATAAACTTTGTTAGATAAGGTTAGGAAAATACTCCATCTAGGTTTTGACAACTGAAACCGGTATGCGGAGTTTATTACAGGCAGTTATTCATAACATCGGAAAAGGTGATGGCACCCCACTCCAGTACTCTTGCCTGGAATATCCTATGGACGGAGAAGCCCGGTAGGCTGCAGTCCATGGGGTCGCTCAGAGTCGGACATGACTGAGCGACTTCACTTTCACTTTTCACCTTCATGCATTGGAGAAGGAAATGGCAACCCACTCCAGTGTTCTTGCCTGGAGAATCCCAGGGATGGGGCAGCCTGGTGGGCTGCTGTCTATGGGGTCACACAGAGTCGGACACGACTGAAGCAACTTAGCAGTAGCAGTAGCAAGCATAACATAAAAGTAATATAGGAAGGGATGTAATGAGCAGCTGCTGTGTTGTCTGTGCCTATAGCAGGGCCATTCAGTAACTCTCTATGATGATGGAAATGCTGTATTTGTAGATACTGCAACCAAGGAACTTAGTAGTTGTCTTACATCGTTTTAAAATTCACTTTTCTGAAATCAGAGTCTGAAACATGATTATTTAAGGTTCCTTTGAGTTCTTTGATTTATGGGTCCTCATTTGCTATAATGATGCTAGTATATATTTTTGATTGAAATTTAAAATAGAAAAGGGATGGAGACTTTCTTATTTTCATTGCAAATTTAGAGTTGAAATCAAAATGATTTATAAAAATTCTGGGGAAGATATTTAGCAAAGCAAGCCATTTTTTTTATAGCTCTAAGAGTATGGTAGCGATAACAGGATATTATAAATCGAAATCCTCAAAATGCATCATTCAAAAAGAACCATCTTATGCAGACATGTACTACGTGCGTTAAAATATATTGTTTTGATATGTGAACAAATAACTAATATTATCACTTTTACTTTGCCTTTCAACGTAAACACAGTAAATAATTGTAAACCAAAACAACATGATTCATTTTTACCTACCTATAAGGCTAAAAACTCTTCGAACCCATAGAGTTGAAAAATTCCATCTTGCCCTTAAGTTGTCAGCAGCTTGACCAGACAGGATCATACATAACCAACAGCCTAAATAAGGGACTGCAGATAAAAACCCATTCTGGAAGGAATAAGAAGATCCAGGATTAATGATGGAGGGAAAAAGAACCAAAATCACACACACACACACACACACACACACACCCCTACCACCACATGAAATACATAGCAGGATTCTGCTAATTTTTACATAATACAGTAAACAAGTTCGGTTTTTAGGATTCCGGGATTCAGCTCAATGCAGTCCCAGAGAGCCTGTCTCACAGGGAACCAGAGCTCCCCGTAGTCCAGTCTGCTTAGGGTGATCTTGAATGCTATTTTGGGATTTGGGCTCTAGCTTCAGTGAGAGGATGTCTTCCTATTAGCCTAGGGCTTTCTCCCATAGGACAGTCTTATTTATTTTGAAAACATTTTTTAATTATAAAATAAAATTCAGAGAAAATCACATGAGTCAAATGCACAGCTTAATGAATTATTTTAAAGTGAGCACCATCCAGATGCTGTTAGAAACTGCTCTCTTCGGGCTTCTTGCTTGAGGATGCCCAGACCTACTTCAGCTGCATCAGTGCCGGGCGCTGATGAAGGTGAAGTGACAGCAGAGGAGCCCAGGGCTGCTGGTACCACCCCCCCGCCCCGCCCCCCCTCCAGGGTGACGAGGATGCATGGAAGAAGCAGATGAGGAGTTTCTCATCAGACTTTGTGCCCTCTGTATCGTGTCCCCGTGATTCCCCTGGCAGTGGCCCCAGGGGCCCTGGCCCACCCAGCTCCCTCTGCTGATGTCCAGTGGTTTTATTTCTGTCCTTCTGTCTAAGGCAGGATACAAGGGCCTCAAGCTCTATTCCTTTCCACGTCTGACATGGGGTTTGAATGTTGCATGTTGTCTTTTTTAGAAGGGAAGTTTGGGGGAGAATAGTAAAAGTGAAGTGAAGTCGCTCAGTCATGTCCGACTCTTCGCGACCCCATGGACTGCAGCCTACCAGGCTCCTCCATCCATGGGATTTAGATACATGTATATGTTTGGCTGAGTTCCTTTGCTGTTCACCTGAAACTATCACAAGATTGTCTGTTAATTGGTTATACCCCAATACAAAGTAAAAAGTTAAAAAGAGAACACTTTTTAGTCTGAGAGAGATGGGTACACCTGTTAGAGATGTACAAACACAAAAAAGGTAGAAAGATATTTTATCACTGATATTAAAATCTGGTAATAATAATTGTTTTTCCAAGAAAAACAATTATTGTTATTCTTATATTCTGATTTGTTCTGTAGTTGGTTCTGGATTTTTGTTTCTTTTTTCTCTGTTGCTATAGTTGTTGATTTTATTATTTTATTACTAATTAATTTATTATTATTTTATTATTACTATGAGCTCTCTTTAAGCTTTTGAGAAATATTTTTTATTTACTTTTTTATTTATTAAAATTGTTTTAACTGGAGGATAATTAGTTTACAATATTGTGATGGTTTTTGGCACAGTTCAACATGAATTGGCCATAGGTATACATGTGGCCGCCCCATCCTGGTAATAATTTTATCTAATAAATAAATTCTATTTGTCTAATAAATAAATCCCATCTATCGAATAAATACATTCCACCTAATAAATCTGGTAGTAATTCTATCTAAGCATAATTAATGGGATAGATCAGCAAAATTTGCTAATATTTTAAATTTAAGAGTGCTTAAGAAAAGATATAATTTTTTATCACAACTTGTGATCTATTTTCAGATGTTGTATGCTTCTAGTTCCACTTCTATGGTTGAGTATTTTTCTTTTTTCTGGTATTGAGTAATTTCTTGTTTAACTTTATTCCATTTAGAATTCTGCATAGTGGGGGACTTCCCTGGTGGTTCAGTGGCTAAGAGTCCAGCTCCAATGCAAGGGGCCCAGGGTTTAATCATTGGTCAGGGGACTAGATCCCACATGCCACAACTAACAGCTCACGTGCCGCAACTAAGGCCCAGTTCAGCCAAATAAATAAGAGATGCTAAAAACAAAAGGAATTCTGCAGAGAGGGACCACATCTATTGTTTGTGGCAGAACTTTACACATGAATAACTGTAGCAAATGGAGAAGAGAATTTTCTGACCTTGGCCTTGTCCTCTGCTGGGCTAAGACCAACAATAACTAGTTACTGAATTTTTCCACTTAAAATTCCAGTGGTGAAAACTCCCCTGAAAACCTAAAACTGCTAACATCTTCAACATTTATACCACATGTATATGTCCATGGGTGTCTTCTATAGTTATTAAGCATTCTGTTCAAGGATATAGTCCCTTGTATTCATTTATTTAAAAAATTGATTCCAAAATGTTAATATTCAAAATAGGCCAACAGATACTGCTTCAACTCTCACTGAGTTGTAAGAAATAGGGACACTAGGAAAAAATGAGGAAAAAGTAAAAGTGATGATAACTAATAAAACTAAACATATAACAAAGCAAGCTTATAACAAATGATCAGATCTTTAAACTTTTTAATTAATGAGATTATAATTTTAAATACAATGCATTTCAAATCAAGCTTTATTTTGAACAAAGGCTGTTTCATGAATGTAGTATGCTGATTTTTCAAGGAAAAAACCATTAAAAAAGAGGCTTCTATATAATAAGAGAATCATTTTCAAACTCTATTCACATTTCTTTTAATTTTGATTCAAAAAGCAAATGCCTTTTTTTTTTTTTTTGGTTTGTTTTATTTTGGTATGAAAATGCCAAGTAAAAAGATTCTAGTTTTTTTTTAAGATTCTAGTTTTAAAGTCTTTCATTACAGAACTAAAAAAATATTAATGAAAAATAAATGAAGGCAATTAAGTACATATACTAATCAACATTCAGAAAACTAAGATCATGGCATCTAGTTCCATCACTTCATGGGAAGTAGATGGGGAAACAGTGGAAACAGTGTCAGACTTTATTTTGGGGGCTCCAAAATCACTGCAGATGGTGATTGCAGCCATGAAATTAAAAGACGCTTACTCCTTGGAAGGAAAGTTATGACCAATCTAGATAGCATATTCAAAAGCAGAGACATTACTTTGCCAACAAAGGTTTGTCTAGTCAAGGCTATGGTTTTTCCAGTGGTCATGTATGGATGTGAGAGTTGGACTGTGAAGAAAGCTGAGTGCTGAAGAATTGATGTGAGAGTTGGACTGTAAAGAAAGCTGAGCGCCAAAGAATTGATGCTTTTGAAGTGTGGTGTTGGAGAAGACTCTTGAGAGTCCCTTGGACTGCAAGGAGATCCAACCAGTCCATTCTGAAGGAGATCAGCCCTGGGACTTCTTTGGAAGGAATGATGCTAAAGCTGAAACTCCAGTACTTAGGCCACCTCATGCGAAGAGTTGACTCATTGGAAAAGACTCTGATGCTGGGAGGGATTGGGGGCAGGAGGAGAAGGGGATGACAGAGGATGAGATGGCTGGATGGCATCACTGACTCGATGGACGTGAGTCTGAGTGAACTCTGGGAGTTGGTGATGAACAGGGAGGCCTGGTGTGCTGCGATTCATGGGGTCGCAGAGTCGGACATGACTGAGCGACTGAACTGAACTAATTACCAGTCAGCTATTGATACCGCATTCTTTTTATAGTTCTCCTGGGACATTTTCAAAAAGAAGCATCAAGTGGAATGATCCTTAAATTTGCATGCAATTTGTCACTACGGTAGGGGACTACAGTCAAGCTCTGTTAACAGAGAGCTTAGGAAAAATGAGGTTGCTTGCAACAAATCCATCCCAAGCTATGGGTAAAGCCTCAGTTCAGTTTAACTTCTGTTAATGCAATTGGTGGATATATTTCAGTATAATGGATTTTTTTTTCAAAAGTAGCCGGAGGAGTTCTTTACAGCTTAGCTGTCTAGGTCAAGTTTAAGGTTTGGTCTACGTGGCCAACGTTTTCAGTATGCTTTGGAATTGAGTGACTGAAAGGTTCACTTTAACAGTGTTGATAGCTTTAGGTCCATGTAACCACTGCAGTTGTGCCGTCAGCCTTACTGTCTTTACATTCACCACCCAGGCTGCTACTTTTTCTTCCAGGGTTTCCACTCTGGCTCAGTAATAGTTCTTGGGGGAATATAACATATTTTATTTATCTGTTCATCAGCTGATACCATTTGGGTTGTTTCCACCTCTTGGTTATTATGAATAATGATGTTATAAGCTTTTGTGTACGTGTACATGTTTTTGCGTGCACATATGTTTTCAGTTCTCTTGGGTATAGACTCAGAAATGGAATTATTGGGTCATAATAACTTTATGTTTAACTTTTAGATGAACTGCCAAACTGTTTTCCATGGCAGCTACACTTCACATCCTACCAGCAATGTATGAGGGATCCGTTTCCTCTGCATTCTTACCAACACTTGTTATTTTCTGTTTTATTTATTTTTTTATTCTGATAGGTGTGAAGTGGCGTCTCATTATGGTTCTGAGTTCCATTTATGTATTGAGTAATAGTGTTGAGAATCTTTACATGGGCTTATTGGTCATTTTCATATTTTCTTTGGAGAAAAGTCTATTTAAATCCTTTGCCCATTAAAAAATTGGGTTATTTATCTTTTTATTATTGAGTTGTATAAATTCTTTACATATTTGGAATACTTAATCCTTATCAAGTATATGATTTGCAAATATTTTCTCCCATTCAGTGGGTTTTCATTCTTGATAATATCCTTTGAGGCACAAAAGCTTTCAATTCTGATGAAGCCCAACTTATCAGTTTTTTCTTTTGGTCATGTGTGCTTTTGGGGTCATATGTGAGAAGTTGTTGTCCAGTGCCAGGTCACAAAGATGTACACTTCTAAGATTTTATCATTTTAACTCCTAACATTTATGCGTTTGACTCATCCTTCATTTGAAGACAAAAAACACTACCAAGTTTTCTTACAAACTATGCCTCTTTCTCTTTATCTTTTTCTTCAATTTCTTTAGAGACAAAATCCATCAACACAGAGATAATAGGAATTGTCTCCATTTGATGAGATCAGAAGGAATTGACAGTTTTAGGGAGATATGTCTTATACAGCTTTACAACTATAGCTCTGCCAATACAGAGCAACCTCTGCACAATAATCTTGTGTCTTCCAATACCCCACTCGGCTGCCAGCAGAGTCCTGCCACCATCCCTTTTACAAGGGAATACAGTATCACCTGCAGGGCTACCCTGGTGGCTCAGACGGTAAAGAATTTGCCTGCAACGCAGGAGACCAGGGTTTGATCCCCGGGTCAGAAAGATCCCCTGGAGAAGGGAATGGCTACCCACTCCAGTATTCTTACCTGGAGAATTCCATGGACAGAGGAGCCTGGTGGGCTACAGTCCATAGGGTCATAGAGAGTCAGACACAACTGAGTGACTAACATACACATACACACACACATACACACACACAGTACTACCTGTATTTGTCATCTGAGATCCTGGCATGTTACTGGGCGCTAGTGAGATCTTCACAGTTAAAGGGGATACTAGCCAAGATACCCTGAATCAAGAGTTAACACACACAGAGCAAAGCAACAAGCGAGGCTAAAAAGAGAAGTCTTCAGAATTTAGTATAAAAGTAAAATGGAAGATGCAAAATAACTGAGTTTCACATAGATAGGAACAAATTCGGTATATTCTCTGTAAGAAGTAGATGCTTATTTGTTCTTACCTCTTGAATATTGAACCTTAGGACTTCCTTCATGTAAGTAGGCAATAAGGTCAATAAAGTATAAAAAGTCCAGTTGTAAGAAAAATGTGCAACTACAATAGCCCAGAGTGGCAGTGATTTCAGCATGGGTATCCATGGCACTGACTTCTGTGAAGAGAGCTAGAAAACAAGCAAACAAACACCAGGTGTAATTGGGATAAGCTACAGCTATGCTTGGGCTTCCCTGGTAGCTCAGCTGGTAAAGAATCTGCCTGCAATGCAAGAGACCCCAGTTCGATCCCTGGGTTGGGAAGATCCCCCAGAGAAGGGATAGGCTATCCACTCCAGTATTCTTGGGCTTCCCTGGTGGCTCAGATGGTAAAGAATCTGCTTGTAATGCGGGAGATCTGGGTTTGATACCTGGGTCAGGAAGATCCCTTGGAGGAGGGCATGGCGACCCACTCCAGTATTCTTGCCTGGAGAATCCCTGCAGGCAGAGGAGCCTGGCGGGCTACAGTCCATGGGGTCTCAAAGGGTCGGACATAACTAAGTACAGCACAGGACAGCTATGTTTAAATCTGTATCTTATCAGCTAAAATTTCATCTAGAACACATTATCAATCTTGGCTAGTAAATCTTAGATTTCTGAAACAACTCTAAAAATATTAAATAGCAATAGAAACTCCATGATTCAGATTAGAAGAAAAAAACAGAAATGTAATCTTAGAGCTCAAAGGTCAAACTAAAAATGCCTTATAAGTGTCAGAAGTCCCCTGAAGTATTAATTTCTCCACCTTAAAAAGAAAGGACAGTTTAATAATCAAATTCAGAGGCTGACATAAGGGCCAAGGTAAGAGACTGGAAGTCCTATTAGAATTCATATTTCATTCTCCAATCTTTATTCAATTACAGTGATTTATAAGAACTGTGCAATAAAAGGTTTTTTATGTAGCCATCTGGAGTAATGGTCTTCAAAGCAGGGTATAAACATCCCAGGGGTCGCAAGATGATCCCCCACAGTGTGGAAAGGCATACTAGATCTATCTATACTCACTATACTCATTTTAAAACAAGAAATTAAGCTGTATTCATATTTAACAAATAGGTTGGCCCTGGAATACGTCAGATAATCACATATTGTCTGATTTCCCCAATCAAAAGGGGTTTAATGGCATCCTTACTTGTTGGTCTGCCCTTGGTGTAGTATTACAGCACACTTTAGTTTATACCTGCCTTTCAGAATGGATTTATGGGTTTCATTAGCCAGTTTTAATGAAAACAAATCTACAGAATTAACAAGGACTGACTTCCCTGGTGGCGCAGACAGTAAAGCGTTTGTCTGCAATGCAGGAGACCCAGGTTCAATCCCTGGGTTAGGAAGATCCCCTGGAGAAGGAAATGGCAATCCACTCCAGGACTGTTGCCTGGAAAATCCCATGGACAGAGGAGCCTGATAGGCTACAGCCCATGGGGTCGCAAAGAGTCGGACATGACTGAGCGACTTCACTTTCCCTTTCCCTGGTGGTTTAGTGGTTAAGCATCTGCCTGCCAATTCAGTGACCCAGGTTCGATCCCTGGCCAGGGAAGATTCTGCAGGCTGCAGGGCAGCTAAGCCCACTTGCCACAACTACTGAGCCCACACACCTAGAGCTCGGGCTCTGCAATGAGAGAAGCCACCGCAGTGAGAAGCTTGTGCACCACACCTAGAGAGCAGCTCCTGCTGGCTGCAACTGGAGAAAGTCCACATGCGCCAAGGAAGACCCAGCAAAGACAAAAAAAATCTTCAGAAGATTCATCTGGAGAAGGTAAACAGAAGTCTAATAACATAAGTACAAGTGAATGCTAAGAAAATAGTAGAGTTGACACTTTTCTTCATGAGCCCTTTGTCAGCTACCATACCAAACAAAATGATGGCAGGCTCATCAATACTCCGTATTCAAACACACTATTCCCATTAAACAATGTATTATTATTAATTTTTAAGTGACAAAAAGCTTTTCCTATTAAAATTCAAAATTTATGTATATATTGTTTATTTCATCTTACCCATCCTTTAAAGAGTCTGTCTTTATGTAAATTTTATAATGTATGAAAGTACAGAAGTGCATACAGATAACCATAAAAATATGCATATGCTCAGATTGTTATCCCCCACACTGTATTTTTTAAAAATATATTTATTTACTTGGCTGTACCAGGTCTTAGTTGCAGCACTTGGGATCTTCAGTTGTGGCAATGTGGCATCCAGTTCCCTGAGCAGGGATCGAACCTGGGCCTCCTGCATTGGGAGTACAGAGTCTTAGCCACTGGACCACCAGGTAAGTACTCCCACTTTATAGACACATGATTAAGTAAAGCCTGGAGACCACTGGTCTGAGAAATCAGTTCCTTACATTTCCTGTATACTGAGACTCTGCTCTGTCTTCTTCAAAAGCTGGAGCAATCTATGTTTTCACCTCTAGGGTGCACTATTATTTCAAAAAGGGGAAGAACCAGTATTACTTGGGGCCTTTTTTTCTAGGGACTTTTGATCTGATTTGGTAGATATACTCTTGTGATTCCCCCCATGTATCAAAGATGTAGGGGATGTGGGGGAAGAGAAAGAGAAGGGACAATTATTCTTATATAGCAGGGTTCTTGATTCCAGCTACACTTCAGAATCTCCTTTGGCACTTCAAGATTACATTTGGCTGTGTTCTACCCCAGACTTGCTGATTCAAAGCCAAAGTCAAACTTCTGAGTGGAGGGCCAATGTGTATATTTTAAAAGGCTTCCCTGGTGATTCTACACAGCAGTGGTTCTCAAACTTTGCTGCGTGTTAGAATCACCAGGCGAGCTAAAAAACCCCAGAGCCAAAATCACACCTGAGACCAATTAAATCAGGTTGAGAGGTGGGTAGGATGTAGGTGGCCATATTTTTGAAAGATCCATGGATGATTTCAAAGTGTAGCAAACTTTGGGATCCACTGTTGTAGTAATTGGGGCTTCCCCGGGTGGCACTAGAGGTAAAGAATCCACCTGCCAATGTAGGAGATGCAAGAGACTCTGGTTCTATTCCTGGGTTAAGAAGATTCCCTGAAGAAGGAAATGGCAACTTACTCAGCATTCTTGCCTGGAGAATCTCATGGACAGAGGAGCCAGGCGGGCTGCAGTCCATGGGGTTGCAAAGAGTTGGACACGACTAAGCATAACACAGCAGCAGTTGTAGTAATTAAAGAATTCTGCAACCTCCCCACTGCTGCACTGAGCCCTAATCACCCCTTGCTTGAAAATCTTAGGACAAAGAGGAAGGAAAAAACCAGTCTAGAGAATTTAGCATTTAAAGGAATTTGGAATATAGCTCTTTTTACATGGCTTTGAAACTCACAAAAGAAATGAAATCATACTTCTTTGTTGAAAAATATGAGCCTAGATGTATCTGATCTAAATAACTGAAATATATCTGATATAAAATATGTAATAATTTTAAGACATGTTTATGACTGTGTATTTACACTTACTGATGGTGATGTTTCAGAAGAGTATAGGGCTCTGATAATAGCTTCTGTAGCTTTTCATCAGTATTTAGGCATAATCTTGCTTATATTAATATAAATGAAGGAAAATTGAAACAAACTGAGCCATACCAGAATATTTTCACAGTCTAACAATTGAATTTTCTATAATCTGAGTGTTTTGGAGAATCACTCAACCATGAGCAGCTATACGTGGAGAGTGATGTCAGCAAGATGGCCAAATAATATGCCCCTTATTGGTATCCACTGTCCCCCACCCCCAACAACAATCTGGCATCCATCCACAGACAAAAGTGTTTTTCTGGGGGGCAGTGGGATCTACAAACATATGCCAAGGGACCTGGTAAGAGTTTTGCATGCCTGTGCATTGGGTAAAAGACATAAGGATCTTGGTCCCAGCTGTGAACCCTGAAGTAACTTGTCAACCAGCTTCAGCCTTTCTTGGCTGTGGTCTGGGAACCCTTGGAAAATAATTGACTTAGTTAGCTTTAGACAAGGAAATCCTGGCATTTGTGACAACACATATGGACCCTGAGGGCATTATGCTAAGTGAAATAAGTTATACAGAGAAAGACAAATACCGTATATCATGTGGAATAGAGACCAAGCTCTACAATGAGGGAAGCCACCACAGTGAGAAGCTTGTACGCTGCAACGAAGAGTAGCCCCCGTTCGCCACAACTAGAGAAAGCCTGCATGCCACAACAAAGACCTGGTGCAGTCAAAAGTTAAATAAATACATAAATTCAAAAAGTCAAAACTCATGGAAACAGAGAATAAAATGGTGGTGGCCAGGGGCTGGAGAGAGGGGGAAACTCATCTTCCAGTCACAAGATGAGCAGCTGCTACAATCTAATGTCAGCATGGCGACGATAGCCAGCACTACTCTATCATGTACTTGAAAGCTGCTAGGGGAGTAGATCTTAAATGTTCTCACCACAAAAAAGAAATGGTAATCCACTGAGATGATGGAGGTGTTAACTAACCCCACTGTGGGCATCATTTATGTAAGACGTGCTTGTGTGTGTTAGTCGCTCAGTCGTGTCTGACTCTTTGCGACGCCACAGATGGTAGCCCGCCAGGTTCCTCTGGAATTCTCCAGGCAAGAATACTGGAGTGGGTTGCTGTTCCTTTCTCCAATTTTGTAATTAAGTATATCAAATCATCATGGTGTACATCTTAAACAAACATACATAATGTCAATTATATCTTAATAAAGCTGGGTGGGGGGAAAGACCAGTTGTAGGCCAAACATATAAGCTTGACATGTAGCAGGATCTCAATAGCTATTTATCACATGAACATGAAGCCCACAGAGTCAGAAATTTGGAAAGAAGAATATGATATGTAAATGTTAGTGTTCATTTGTAAACTGAGTATAAAACAACAGCTTTCTTTTCTCCGAATGACAATTATGACATCAATTTATAGTATTTCCACATTACAAGTTATATTTTAAGGGGGGAAACCCTTCATTTATAAAACATTCAAATTAGTGATGAATTTTTAAATGTTTCTAGGAGAAACTATCCAATTAGCTGTGGCAGACATTAAAAAAATCCTTCAGGATTTTAAGATAACCCTGTCTAATAGAACTTATTATGGTGACCGAAATGTTCTATGTCTACACTGGCCAATTTGGTAAACAGTAGCCCTATCAAGCCTTTGCAATATGGCTAGTGTGACTGAGGAAATGAATTGTTAATTAAATTAATCTCAATTAAAATTTAATAACCACAAGTGTTGGTGGCTACCATAATGGACAACAAAAGTTGAAGGCAAGATCTTAATAAAGTACAAAACAGCTTTTTCTGATGTTCTAGATAAGAAATTATTCTTTTGCTATTATCAGAGATGACTTGTCAATCACGCAATGTCACACACTCTCTTGGCTTCATTATACTTAAATGTTGGCAAAGCGCATTACAAAAGTTCTTGCCAGAGCTCCACATTCTTCTAAAATGCCACTGCTGATGAATGAAAAAATACTGGAAAGGAAATTTTTTAGTTGTTCAGATCATCTGCCCAGCCAATATTTTGAGAGCAAATTCTTTAAGATATTTGAGTAAGGGAATTTCTGAAGGAATAATCAATGAGATCTTGAATCTTGTATAGAGAATGTATCATTAAATAAGTAATAATAGCTCAAACAGCTTTTAAAAATAACAGTTGAAGCACGAAGGTACAGAACAAAAATGTATTTGTTGTCAAATGTGCAAAATCTTCTAGACTATAGGAAGGGTAAGGTCAATCAATAACATTTGAGTATCTTCTATGTACAACTTCACAAAAAAATGTTTTCCTGTCAAATGTAAGAAACAACAAATTGGTTTAGAAAAAGCTGCATGAAACGCATGTTCTAAGTTAGTGCAACTAAATACTCAAGCCAAAGCCCTTATTTGCTTCATAAGACTGCAAAATTGTATACTCTTTCAAAAAGGTAGAAGAGAAGCAAAACAGTTATAAAATATCCTGTCCTAAAGACTTAGTAAAGAAAAAAAATTAAAAAGCAAAAAAACAATACCAGATCTCTTGAGGAAAGAAAACGTCAGTGGGTAAAGTGGTAATGTCTTAACAATTTATTAAAAAGGAGACCTCTATATACCGTGTTCTTGGACTGGAAGAATTAATATCGTTAAAATGACCATACTACCCAAACCAATGTACCAATTCAATGCTATCTCTATCAGAATAACAACGCCATTCTACACAGAACTTGACAAATAATTTAATAGCTTGTATGGAAACATAAAAGACCTCGAACAGCCAAAACAATCGAGAAAGAGAAACAGCTGGAGGAATATGCTTCCTGACTTCCAACTATACTATAAAGCTATAGTAATAAAAACTCAGTATGGTTCTGGCACAAAAGCAGACTCATAGATCGGTGGGACAGAATAGAAAGCCCAGAAATAAACCCACACACGCATGGTCAATTGCTGCTGCTGCTGCTTCTAAGTCGCTTCAGTCGTGTCTGACTCTGTGTGACCCCATATATGGCAGCCCACCAGGCTCCGCCGTCCCTGGGATTCTCCAGGCAAGAACATTGGAGTGGGTTGCCATTGCCTTCTCCAATGCATGAGGGTGAAAGTGAAAGTGAAGTTGTTCTTACTCTATGACAAGAGAGAAAAGATAGTCTGCACAATGGACAGACTTGACAGACTCTTCAATAAATGGTGCTGAGAAAACTGGACAGCTATATGTAAAAGAAAAAATTAGAACATTCTCTACTCCATACACAAAAATAAACTAAAAATAGATTAAATATTTATAAATGTAAGACTGAATAGAATAAAATTCCTAGAGGAAAGCATAGGGAGAATGCTCTTTGACAAAAATTGTAGCAATGTTTTTTGAATCTATCTCCTAAAGTAAATAAAAGCAAAAGTAAATAAACAGGATCTAATTAAACACAAAAGCTCTTTCACAGCAAAGGAAACCATCAAATAAAAAAAACAGTACCTACTGAATGGGAGAATATATTTGCAAATAATATGACTGACAAGGGGTTAATAGCCAACATATATACACACCACGTACAAGTCACCATAAAAAAATAAAGAATCTGATTAAAAAATGGGCAGAAGAACTGAACAGATATTTTTCCAAAGAGCAAATGCAGATGGCTAACAAGCACATTAAAAGAAGTTTAAGTCACTAAGCATCAGGGAAATGCAAATCAGAACCACAGTGGGATGTCACCTCACATCTGTCAGAATCACTACCATCAAAAAGAACACAAATAACAAATGTTGGAGACGATGTAGAGAAAAGGAAACCCTTGTACACTGTTGGTGGGAATGTAAACTGATGCAGCTGCTGTGGAAAACGGTATGGAAGTTGTTTAAAAAACTAAAAATAATTAAAAATAGAACTTTAGATGACCATTGTATCTACTACTGTGGGCAAGAATCCCTTAGAAGAAATGGAGTAGCCCTCAGAGTCAACAAAAGAGTCCAAAATGCAGTACTTGGGTGCAATCTCAAAAATGACAGAATGATCTCTGTTTGTTTCCAGGGCAAACCATTCAATATCACAGTAATCTAACTCTATGCTGTGACCAGTAATGCTGAAGAAGCTGAAGTTAAATGGTTCTATGAAAACCTACAAGACCTTCTAGAATTAACACCCCCAAAAATGTCCTTTTCTTCATAGGGGACTGGAATGCAAAAGTAGGAAGTCAACAGATACCTGGAGTAACAGGCAAATTTGGGCTTAGAGTACAAAATGAAGCAGGGCAAAGGCTAATAGAGTTTTGCCAAGAGAACGCACTGGTCATAGCAAACACCCTCTTCCAACAACACAAGAGAAGACTCTACACATGGACATCACCAGATGGTCAATACCAAAATCAGATTGATTATATTCTTTGCAGCCAAAGATGGAGAAGCTCTATACAGTCAGCAAAAACAAGACTGGGAGCTGACTGTGGTTCAGATCAAGAACTCTTTATTGCTAAATTCAGATTTAAACTGAAGAAAGTAGGGAAAACGACTAGACCATTCAGGTATGACCTAAATCAAATACCTTTCAATTATATGGTAGAAGTGACAAATAGATTCAAGGGATGAGATCTGATAGACAGAGTGCCTGAAGAACTATGGATGGAGGTTCATGACACTGTATGGGAGGCAGTGATCAAGACCATCCCCAAGAAAAAGAAATGCAAAAATGGTTGTCTGGGGAAGTCTTACAAATAGCTGAGAAGAGAAGAGAAGCTAAAGGCAAAGGAGAAAAGGAAAGATATACTCATTTGAATGCAGAGTTCCAAAGAATAGCAAGGAGAGATAAGAAAGCCTTCCTCAGTGATCAATGCAAAGAAATAGAGGGAAACAATAGAATGGGAAAGACTAGAGATCTCTTCAAGAAAATTATAGACACCAAGGGAATATTTCATGCAAAGATGGGTACGATAAAGAACAGAAACACTATGGACCTAACAGAAGCAGAAGATATTAAGAAGAGGTGGCAAGAATACACAGAAGAACTACACAAAAAAGATCTTCATTACCCAGATAACTGTGATGGTGTGATCACTCACCTAGAGCCAGACATCCTGGAATGTGAAGTCAAAGTGGGCCTTATGAAGCATCACTATGAACAAAGATAGTGGGGGTGATTGAATTCCAGGTGAGCTATTTCAAATCCTAAAAGATGATACTGTTAAAGTGCTGCACTCAATATGCCAACAAATTTGGAAAACTCAGCAGTGGCCATAGAAATGGAAAAGGTCAGTTTTCACTCCAACCTCAAAGAAAGGCAATGCCAAACAATGTTCAAACTACCACACAATTGCACTCATCTCACATGCTGGCAAAGTAATGCTCAAAATTCTCCAAGCCAGGCTTCAACAGTATGTGAACTGTGAACTTCCAGATGTTCAAATTGGATTTAGAAAAGGCAGAGGAACCAGAAATCAAATTGCCATCATCCATTGGGTCATCAAAAAAGCAAGAGAGTTCCAGAAAAACATCTACTTCTGCTTTATTGACTATGCTGAAGCCTTTGGATGGATCACAACAAACTGTGGAAAATTCTTAAAGAGATGGGAGTACCAGACCACCTTACCTGCCTCCTGAGAAATCTGTATGCAGGTCAAGAAGCAACAGTTAGAACTGGACATGGAACAAGAGACTGGTTCCAAATTGGGAAAAGCTGTATATTGTCATTCTGCTTATTTAACTTATATGCAGAGTACATCATGCAAAATGCCAGGCTGGATGAAGCACAAGCTGGAATCAAGATTGCCAGGAGAAACATCAATAACCTCAGATACACAGATGACACCACCCTTATGGCAGAAAGTGAAGAAGAACTAAAGAACTTCTTGATGAAGGTGAAAGATGAGGAGAAGGGGGCGACAGAGGATGAGATGGTTGAATGGCATCACTAATTAGATGGACATGAGTTTTAGCAAGCTCCAGGAGTTGGTGATGGACAGGGAAGCCTGGCATGATGCAGTCCGTAGGGTCGCAGAGTTGACTGAACTGAACTGAACTGGGAAGTACCAAATGACCTAGCAATCCCACTCCTGGGTACCTACCTGAAAAAAACAAAGACAAAAACCAAAAACCTCTAATTGGAAAAGATATAGGCATCCTAATGTTTATAGCAGCATTATTTACAATTGCCAAGAAATTGAAGCAACCTAAGTGGCAATCAACAGATGAATGGATAAAGAAGATACGGTATATACACAATGGAATAGTACTAAGTTATAAAAAAAGAACAAAATTTTGCCATTTGCAGCAACATGGACGGACTTGGGGGGCATTATGCTAAGTGAAATAAGTCAGAGAAACACAAGGTATTACTTATTTATGGAATCTAAAAAATACAACAAATTAGTGAAGATAACAAAAAAGAAGCTGACTTACAGATACAGAGGAAAAACTAATGGCTACCAGTAGGGAGAGGGACAGTGGGAGGGGCAACACAGGGGAGTGGGTAAAGAGGTACAAACAA
Organism: Bos taurus; assembly: GCF_002263795.3. Lineage (NCBI taxonomy): Eukaryota > Metazoa > Chordata > Mammalia > Artiodactyla > Bovidae > Bos > Bos taurus. The sequence goes on from NC_037336.1 coordinate 13,127,757, forward strand.
TTAGGTATAAAATAAGCTACGAGGATGTATTATACAACATGGGGGATGCAGCCAATATTTTATAACAAGTATAAATGCAGCATAACCTTTGAAAATCGTGAATCACTATTTTGTAATAGGGCTTCCTTGGTGGCTCAGATGGTAAAGAATCTGCCTGCTATGCAGCAGAGTTGTGTTTGATCCCTGCGTCAGGAAGATCCCCTGGAGAAGGGAATGGCAATCGCTCCAATATTTTTTTTAAAGATTTATTTATTTACATTATTTTCTGGCCATGGTGGGTCTTCGTTGCTGCACATGGGCTTTCTCCAGCTGCGTTGAGCTGGGCTGCTCTCTGGTTGCAATGTGCGGGCCTCTCATTGAGGTGGCTTCTCTTGAGGAGTACAGGCTCCGGGCACGCGGGCTCTAGCAGTTGCTGCGCAGTAGTTGTGGCGCATGGGCTTAGTTGCTCCCTGGAATGTGGGATCTTCCCAGACCAGGGATCAAACCACTGTTTCCCCATGTATTTGCCACGAAGGGATGGGACCGGATGCCGTGATCTTCGTTTTTTGAATGTTGAGCTTTAAGCCAGCTTTTTCACTCTCCTCTTTCACTTTCATCTTCTTTGCTTTCTGCCATAATGGTGGTGACATCTGCATAACTGAGATTATTGATATTTCTCCTGGCAATCTTGATTCCAGCTTGTGCTTCATCCAGCCTGGCATTTTGCATGATGTACTCTGCATATAAGTTAAATAAGCAGGGTGACAATATACAGTCTTGACGTACTCCTTTCTCAATTTGGAATCAGTCTGCTGTTCCATGTCCGGTTCTAACTGTTGCTTCTTGACCTGCATACAGATTTCTCAGGAGGCAGGCAGGTGGTCTGGTATTCCAATTTCTTGAGGAATCTTTCACGTTTGTTGTGATCCACACAGTCAAAAGGCATGTGAAATGAGTGCAACTGAGCGGTAGTTTGGACGTTCTTTGGCATTGCTCTTCTTTGGGACTGGAATGAAAACTGACCTTTTCCAGTCCTGTGGCCACTGCTGAGTTTTCCAAATGTGCTGGCATACTGAGTGCAGCACTTTAACAGCATCAAGCTTACAAACAGTTCACGGCATCCCAGTGCGTAAAGAGTAAAGTCTAAGCTCCTCAGTGGGACACACAGGATTCTCCATGATCAGGCTTCTTCTGCCACTCTCTGCCTTTGCCTTTTACCTGCAGCAAGACCTGATTCCTGGCGAGTATCACTCTCTCTCCTCAGAATCTGCTTATACCACATCCTTGCCCGGGGATACCCACACATCTCTCCCTTTCCCAATGTGCCTAGTTCACGCCAACTTCTCTTTCAAGATTGCTCAGATGAAGCTTTTACCAGTAAGAAAGAAACACGCAGCCTCTGACTGCTCTCACCTGAGATGGTCTGCTTCTAACAGTTGGGCCACAGCACGCTCCCACTGACTGTGACGCCTGGTCTGGGAAGATTCCACATGCTGTGGGGAACTAAGCACATGTGCACAACTGCTGAGCCAGCACTCTAGAGCCCATGCTCTGCAACAAGAGAAGCCACCGCAACGAGAAGCTCACGCACTGCAATGAAGAGCAGTCCCTGCTCACCACAACTAGAGAAAGCCCGCAGCCATGAAGGCCCAACACAAATAAAATCTCAAAAAAACCACGATGGAATGAGACAGATGGACAACACCTTGATCACCTCTGAGCACAGATGAAAACAAGAATGTATGAACCACACAGAAGAGCAAAACTCTCTCCTGGCTAATGTGACTGCTGCTTCCCTGCCAATTATAGCCTCAGCCCCACCTAGATAAAAATTAAGATCCTCAGCCACAGAACCGCTACTGCCTTCTCACAGCACCAATTCTGGAGCAAAACAGTGATTCTTTAAACCTTCCTCACAGTCAAGTAACACAAGTCTAAACTGTAGCAAGCTGCCTTCAGCTCTCACTGAGATGCCCTTTGGTTCCTCATGGTGTGGTTTCTTCTGCATTGCCACAAAGCAAGAAATCCCATGCTCCCTTTGGCAGGACATACACTAAAAGTGGAACAATACAGAGAAGATTAGCATGGGCCCTATGCAAGGATGACATGCAAATTCATGTAATGCTCCATATTAAAAAAAAAAAAGAAAGAAATCCCTTTGTTCAACACTACAGGTATGTTGCTGACAGTCCTTGGCAGGAGAGTATCATCTCCAGGCTGGCTGAGGACTCCTGCCTTCTCTGTATCAAAGATGTACTAAGTAACCTGTAGACAGCAGTGTCGGCCTGAAGTTCTGTCCATTCACGCCTGTCTCCCTCTGGATATCATAGGTCCCAAAGGAACCATGTCTTGTTCATTTCTTCTCTCTGATTATCAATTTTTTGGTCCTCAGTACCTTACAAAGAGGGGCTTCCTTATTGGCTAAGATGGTAAAGAATCTGCCTGCAAAGCAGGAGACCTGGGTTTGAACCCTGGGTCAGGAAGATCCCCTAGAGAAGGGGATGGCTGCCCACTCCAGTATTTTTGCCTGGAGAATCATATTGACAGAAGAGTCTGGCAGGCTACAGTCCAGGGGTCGACTGAGCAGCTAAGCACACACACACCTGACAAAGAACCTAGGACATAGTAAGTGCTCAAAAAATGTTTAAGGAATGAATGAAGTACAGCAGACCCCAAACATTTATTGGATCCAGGATTAAAAGTGGAGCTTCATGTAACAAAGTATTTTATGACATTTTCAACTACAATGTCATCTGGTTTAAGAATGCCATTTGAAGTTCTGCTGCTGCTACTGCTGCTAAGTCACTTCAGTCGTGTCCGACTCTGTGGGACCCCACAGACGGCAGCCCACCAGGCTCCGCCGTCCTTGGGATTCTCCAGGCAAGAACACTGGAGTGGGTTGCCATTTCCTTCTCCAATGCAGGAAAGTGAAAAGTGAAAGGGAAGTCGGTCAGTCGTGTCCGACTCTTCGCGACCCCATGGATTGCAGCCTACCAGGCTCCTCCGTCCATGGGATTTTCCAGGCAAAAGTACTGGAGTGGGGTGCCATTGCCTTCTCCGGTTTGAAGTTCTAGGAAACCTAATTCTCTTAATTCCTCTTGCTTCTGAATATTTCAATTTCGGAAGCATATGGAAAAACAGATTAACCTTAGGTTTGGATAATGGACAGATTTAGGCACCTTTGAAACTCTCTTTAAAAAAAAATCTAAATAAACTAAAAAGTTTCATAAGTCAGTGAGGATAATGGTAAAAATGAAATTTTAGAAGTAGCAAGTTATTAATAATCAATGCTGAGAAAACATACCAAGTGTTTTTAAAAAATGGAAGCATAATTGACTTACAATATTATATTAGTTCCTTGTGTACAAAAGAATAATTCAAAATTCAATACAAAGGTATTACACAATGTTGACTTATGTTCCCCGTGCTGCACAGTAAGTACATCCTTGTTACTTATTTTACACCTATTAGTTTGTACGTCTTAATGCCCTTCAACTACCTTGCCTGACCCCCCCTCCCCCTTCTCCCTCTCTATCCACTAGTTGGTTCTCTGTATCCATGAGCCTGTTTCTGTTTAATATTTGTTCACTTGTTTTATTTTTCAGATTCCACATATAAATGAAAAGACACAGTATTTGTCTTTTTCAATCTGACTTATTTCACTAAAGCAAAATACCGTCCAGATCCATCCATGTTGTTGCAAATGGCAACATTTCATTCTTATGTCCAAGTAATATTCTACTGTATATATAAGACACATTATGTTTTATGTGGCAAGATCCATTTACAATGCATTAACTCTTTTAATCTGTTCCTCAGTGGGGGGAAAATGGGTATTCATTTAATTAATATCTCAGAGAACACGGAGATCTCTAAGTAACTTTATTACATTGGTGGTACCTTCTAAATTTCTGTTAACTTTTGGCAAAGACCAAGGGATGCCATATTTCTTAAAATTCAGCAGCTTACAGAGACCTTTGTAGCAAATTATAAAAAGTTAAAAAGAAAAGTGAATGAGTAAATGTTTAATTATTACCTGGTTTGCTACATATAAAAATTGAACCCTGTGATATAAAGGGTGGGCCCAGTGAGCTGAGACAAGCACATACAAGCCCCGCAATGCCGAGAGTGACCCCAGGGAGCCCAGACAAGCACACACAAGCCCCGCGATGCTGAGGGTGAGCCTGGGGAGCACAGACAAGCACACACAAGCCCCGCGATGCTGAGGGTGAGCCCGGGGAGCACAGACAAGCACACACAAGCCCCGCGATGCCGAGGGTGAGCCTGGAGAGCCCAGACAAGTGCACACAAGCCCCATGAGACAGAGGCCGGGCACCCGGAGCCGAGACAAGTGCCCACAAGCCCCGCGATGCAGAGGATGGGCCCGGGGGACTCAGACAAGCGCACACAAGCCCCGCGACACAGAGGCCGGGCCTGGGGAGCTGAGTCAAGTGCACATAAGCCCGTGACGCAAAGGCCGGGCACCAGGAGCCGAGACAAGTGCACAGAAGCCCTGCGATGCAGAGGCTGGACATGGGGAGCTGAGACAAGCGCACTCAAGCCCTGTGATGCAGAGGTTGGGACCATGAAGCTGACACAAGTGTACACAAGCCCACAACACAGGGGGGTGAGTTCCGGGGGCTGAGGGAAGCCCACAGAAGTCTCCACGACACAGAGGGCACAGTTGGGGAGCCAAGAAAAAATCCACACAAACCCCTGCCCAGCTAGCTTCGGCCAGCAGTGTAGGGTGGGACAGGAGAACAGAAGCATAGCAATGATCCCGGAGACAAGTCGGGGGTTGGCGACAGTGGAGATATGCTGAGAGGGCCACTTTGAAGCAGCTGTGGAAATAGATGTGTCTAACACCGCCAGGGCCAGAAGGACTGCCCAAACACATACTGGAGCCATAGAGACTACTGGACACTGCACCGCCCTTCAGAGAGATGAGATCCAGCTCCATCAACCAGAACACAGGCACAAGCTCCCCCAACCAGGAAAACATCACAGGACACTACCCGACCCCATCCACGGGGCAGACTCCACAACCAAGAAGAAGTACGACCTTGAGAACCTTTTTTTTTTAAATTTTTTCTTATAAATCACCCTGCTTACTCCCCCTACATAGTCTCACCTTCACATTATCCTTTTGCAGTGCTGTGGAGTTTTCCTCTTTGCTTTTCTTGTTAAAAAAAATAATTCATTTTTAAGATTTTTTTTTTCTTTTTCACCTTTTTTTTTGAATGAGTTTTTAAATTTTGTTTTTTACATATTTAACTTCTTTGCCTATCGTTCTATACTGACTATGGCTATTCCTGACCATATAGAGATCTTTCCCAAATATATCTATTTATCTTTGCTTTTCTATTTTTTCTTTTCTCTCTTTTTTTTTTTACCCTCTTTTCCATCCCCTCTTTTTCTCTTTTCCTTCCCTTCTCCTCTTTTTTCCCCCTTTTTCTATTCTCCTTTTTTTCTTTCACTCTTTCTTTTCTCACCAAGTAAGTTAAATTGTTGAGCTCTCTTTGCTATATTCCCCAGTTGGCACTCTGATTGTGCTCAGTTTTCCAGATTGAGCGTTCGCTAGCTCTGCTTTTTAATTAGTTGATATCACTTTTGGTTTTCCTTGTTCAAGTCAATCTCCTGTGCTCTTTTCTTTAGAATACTGTATGTGTGCAAGTGTGTGTTTATGTCCCATTATTTCTGTAATTACCTGCTTGATCTCCTCCCACTAGAACACAGGCACAAGTCACCCCTAACAAGAAGTCAACACAAACCACCCATCCAATCTTTCCCTCCAAGGGCAAAAACCAAAAGGAATAAGGATTATAACCCTAAGGCCTGAGAAAAGGAGACATCAAGTGGGGCAAGTTAGAAAAAAAAATGATGATAAGACAGAGAAATAAAGCACAAATGAAAGAACAAAGTAGAAACTCACAAGACCAAATAAATAAAGAGGAAATAGCAATCTACCTGAAATAGAATTCAGAATAATGATAGTAAAGATGCTCCAAAGACTTGAAAATAGAATGGAGAAAATGCAAGAAACATTTAACACAGTTAATACAATCACCAAGGACACGGAAGAAGTAAAGAATAAGTAAACAGAGATGAGCAACACAATTACAGAAATTAAAAATACTCTAGAAGGAACCAATAGCAGAAAAACTGAGGCAGAGGAACAGATAAGTGAGCTGGAATATAGAATGGTGGAAATAACTGCTTAAGAGCAGAATAAAGGGAAAAGAATAAAGAGAATTGAGGATAGCCTCAGAGATCTTTGGGACATATTAAATGCACCAACATTTGAGTTATAGGGGTTTCAAAAGAAGAAAAAAAAAGGCACCGAGAAAATTTTTGAAGAAATTATAATTGAAAACTTCCCCAACATGGGAAAGGAAATAGTCAATCAAGTCCAAGAAGTGCAGAGAGTCCCTCAGAGGATAAACCCAAGGAGAAACACGTCAAGACACATATTAATCAAGCTAACAGAGATTAAACACAATGAAAGAATATTAAAAGCAGCAAGGGAAAAGGAACAAGTAACATACAAGGGAAAACCCATATGATTAACAGTGGATCTTTCAGTGGAAACTCTGCAGGCCAGAAGGGAATGGCAGGATATATTTAAAGTATTGAAAGAAAAATCTACAACCAAGATTACCATAACTGGCAAAGATCTCATTCTAAATTGATGGAGAAATCAAAAGCTTTACAGACAAGCAGAAGTTAAGAGAATTTAGCATCACCAAACCAGCTTTGCAATAAATACTAAAAGGACTTATACAGCCAGTAAACACAAGAGAAAGGAAAGACCTACAAAAACAAACCCAAAACAATCAAGAAAATGCCAATAGGAATATATGTATTGTGGATTAAATGCACCTACCAAAAGATACAGACTGACTGAATGGATACAAAAACAAGACACACATATATGCTACCTACAAGAGACCGACTTCAGACCTAGAGGCACATACAGACTGAAAGTAAAAGGATGGAAAAAGATATTCCATGTGAATGGAAACCAAAAGAAATCTGGAGTGGCAATCCTTATTTCAGGCAAAATAGATTTTCAAATAAAGAATATTATAAGAGACAAAGAAGGACACTATATAATGATCAAGGGATCAATCCAAGAAGAAGACATAACAATTGTAAATATTTATGTACTCAACACAGGAGCACCACAATACATAAGGCAAACACTAACAGGCATAAGAGGGGAAGTAGACAGTAACACAATAATAGCAGGGGACTTTAACACCCCAGTTACACCAATGGACAGATCATCAAAACAGAGAATCAATACGGAAACACAAACCTTAAATGAAACATTAGACCAAGTGGACCTAATTGATATCTTCAGGACTTTCCATCCAAATGCAGAAGAAGATACTTTCTTCTCAAGTGCACATGGAACATTCTCCAATAGACCACATCTTGGGTCACAAATCAAACCTCAGTAAATTTAAGAAAGTTGAAATTGTATGAAGAATTTTCTCTGTAGTTGATATCTAGTATCTATGAGATATCTATGAGACTAGATATCAACTACAGGGGAAAATTGCAAAAAACACAAACTCATGGAGATTAAATAATACATGACAACAAAAACACAATAACCCAAAACCTATGGGATTCAGCAAAAGCAGTTCTAAGCGGGAAGTTTATAGCAATATAATCCTACCTGAAGAAACAAGAAAAGCATCGAATAGACAGCCTAACTCTACATCTAATGCAGCTGGAAAAAGAAGAACAAAAAAAGTCAGCAGAAGGAAATAAATCAAAAAGATAAGAGCAGAAATAAATGAAAAAGAAATGAAGGAAACAATAGCAAAGGTGAATAAAACTAAAAGCTGGTTCTTTGAGAAGATAAACAAAATTGACAACCACTAGCCAGACTCATCAAGAAATAAAGGGAGAAAAAACAAATCAGCAAAATTAGAAATGAAAAAGGAAAGGTTACAACAGACAACACAGAAATACAAAGGACCATAAGAGAATATTATAAGCAACTATAGGCTAATAAAATGGAAAACCTAGAAGAAATAGATTCTTAGGAAAGTTCAACAGGAAGAAACAGAAATTATGAACAAGCAAAGTACAAACACTGAAATCGAAACTGGGATCAAAAATCTCCCCCAAAACAAAAGCCCGGGGCCAGATGGTATCACAGAATTCTATCAAACATTTAGAGAAGAGCTAATGCTTACTTTTCTGAAAATCTTCCAAAAAATTGCAGAGGAAGGAACACTTCTAAACTCATTCTATGAGGCCACAATCACCCTGATACCAAAACCAGGTAAAGACAACACAAAAAAGGAAAATTACAGGCCAGTATCACTGATGAACATAGATGCAAAAATCCTCAGCAAAACTCTAGCAAATAGAATTCAACAACACATTAAAAAGCTCATACACCATGATCAAGTTGGGTTTATCCCAGGAATGCAAAGATTCTTCAATATACACAAATCAGTGTGATACAACATATTAAGAAGTTGAAAGATAAAAACCATATGATCATCTAAATAGATGCAGGAAAAGCCTTTGACAAAATTGAGCACCCATTTATGATAAGAGCACTTCACAAAATGGGCATAGAAGGAACCTACCTCAACATAGTAAAGGCCAAATATGATTAAGCCCACAGCAAACACTGTTCTCAATGGTGAAAAAGTAAAAACATTCCCTCTAAATTCAGACAAGAGTGTCCACTCTCACCACTATTATTCAACATAGTTTTGGAAGTCTTAGCTATGGCAATTAGAGAAGAAAAAGAAATAAAAGGAACCCAGATTGGAAAATAAGTAAAACTCTCACTGTTTGCAGATGACATGATACTACACATACAAAATCCAAAAGAAACTATCAGAAAATCACTAGAGCTAATCAGCAAACTCAGCAAAGTTGCAGGATACAAGGTCAATACACAGAAATCACTTGCATTCCAATATACCACCAATGAAAAATCAGAAAGAGCAATTAAGGAATCAATCCCATTCACCACTGCAACAAGAAGAATAAAATATCTAGGAATAAAACTACCTAAGGAGACAAAAGATGTGTATATGGAAAATTACAGGACACTGATGAAAGAAATCAAAGGTGACATAAACAGATGGAGAGATATTCCATGTTTCTGGGTAGGAAGAATCAACATTGTGAAAATTACTATACTACCAAATGCAATCTACAGATTCAATGCGACCCCTTTCAAATTACCAATGGCATTTTTCATAGAACTAGAACAAAAAATTTCACAATTCACATGGAAACACAAAAGACTCTGAATAGCCAAAGCAGTCTTGAGAAAGAAGAATGGAGCTGGAGGAATCAAGCTTCGTGACTTCAGACTATACTACAAAGCTACAGTCATCAAGACAGTATGGTACTTGAACAAAAGCAGAAATATAGACCCATGGAACAAAGTAGAGAACCCAGAGATAAACCCACGCACCTATGGGTACCTTATTTTTGACAAAGGAGGCAGAATATACAATGGGGCAAAGATAGCCTCTTTAAGAAGTAGTTCTGGGAAAACTGGAGAGCTATGTGCAAAAACAGGAATTAGAACACTTCCTAACACCATACACAAAGATAAACTCAAAATGGATTAAAGACCTAAATGTAAGACCAAAAACTATAAAACTCTTAGAGGAAAACATAGGCAGAACACTAGATGACATAAATCAAAGCAAGATCTTCTATGACCCACCTCTTAGAGTAATGGAAATAAAAATAAAAATAAACAAGTGGGACCTGATTAAACTTAAAAGCTTTTGCACAGCAAAGGAAACTACAAACAAAGTTAAAAGGCAACCCTCAGAATTGGAGAAAAGAATAGCAAAGGAAACAACTGACAAAGAATTAATTTCCAAAATATGTAAGTAGCTCATACAACTCAATACCAGAAAAACAAACAATCCAATCAAAAACTTGGAAAAAGACCTAAACAGACATTTCTCCAAAGAAGACATACAGGCGGCTAACAAACACATGAAAAGATGATCAACATCGCTCATTATTAGAGAAATGCAAATCAAAACTACAATGACATACCACCTCACACCAGTCAGAATGGCCATCATCAAAAAGTCTGTAATAATGTAAATTGATTACAGCCATTGTGGAAGATGGTACGGAGATTCCTTAAAAAACTAGGAATAATACCACCATATGACCTAGCAGTTCCACTACTAGGCATATACCCTGGGCAAACCAAAATTGAAACAGACACGTGTACCCCAATGTTCACTGCAGCACTATTTACAATAGCTAGTACATGGAAGTAACCTAGATGTCCATTGATAGATGAATGGATAAAGAAGCTGTGGTACATACATACAATGGAATACTACTCAGCCATAAAAAGGAACACATTAGAGTCAGTTCTAATGTGGATGAACCTAGAGCCTATTATACAGAGTGAAGTAAGGAAGAAAAAGAAATATAAATATCATATACTGATGCATATATATGGAATCTAAAAAGATGGTACTGATGAATTTATTTTCAGGACAGCAATGGAGAAACACACATAGAGAACAGACCCATGGACACAAGGGGAGGCGAGGCGGGAGAAGGTGAGATGTATGGAGAGAAACGTAGAAATTTACAACACCAGATCAGAGAAGACAATGGCACCCCACTCCAGTACTCTTGCCTGGAAAATCCCATGGACAGAGGAGCCTGGTAGGCTACAGTCCATGGGGTCGCCAAGAGTTGGATATGACTGAGCAACTTCACTTTCACTTTTCACTTTCATACATTGGAGAAGGCAATGGCACTCCACTCCAGTACTCTTGCCTGGAGAATCCCAGGGACAGGGGAGCCTGATGGGCTGCCGTCTATGGGGTCACACAGAGTCGGACACGACCAAAGCGACTTAGCAGCAGCAGCATGTAAAATAGATAGCCAGTGGGAATTTGCTGTATGACTCAGGGAACTCAAACAGCCCCTGTGACAACCTAGAAAGGTGGGATGGGGTGGGAGATGGGAGGGAGGTTTGGGTGGGAAGGGACATGGGTGTACCTATGGCTGATTCTTGTTGATGTATGACAGAAAACCACAAAATACTGTAAAGCCATTATCCTTCAATTAAAAAAATTAAAGAAGAAAATAGATGACCAACAAGGACCTGCTGTATAGCACATGCAACTGTATTCAATATCTTGTAGTAACCTACAATAAAATCTAAAAGAATATATATAAAACTGAATCATTCTGCTCTACACCTGAAACATAACACTGTAAATCAACTGTAATAACAACAACAACAACAAATCACTCACTCTTATGACTGTAAATAGAACAGAATAAAAGAACAATTGTACCAGCTTGGTGGGGGGTGGGGAATTGAAAATATCAATAATAATAATTTGTTGGGGAATAAAAGTTTTATATGAAATATTTCATGTTCTTTAAACCAATAAAGTGACTATGAAGCCATTAATAATGCTAAAGAAAAGACTGTGTATTTTAATTTTTCCTAATGTTTTCAGGTTCTTCTTTTATTCTCACTAAAAGACAAATATTTTATCCCCAGGGCTTGAGAATTTACTGTATTAAATTATGACAGATTTGATTTCTGATTTGCTATTGTGCTCAATTAAGTGAAGCAAATCTTACTTTAGTGCATATAAATTTTTTCTAAAGGTCTATTCTAGAGGAGCAAATTATATAGTATAGCAAATGTGCTGTCCTTGTTAAATCACACTCATTTAAAATACAGATAAAAACACACTCATTTCCTAACAACAAACATTTAGAATGTAGCTGTAAGATTCCTTTTGTAGATAACACATCTTATTTTCTACTAAGAAGAAAGACAAAGAGAGTCACTTGCAAATCATTACTCTAGAAGATGTAAAATGAAAAGTAATTTTTCATAGATTTGAACTAGAAAGAACTAAAATATCTTGGGCAAAACAGTACTTTGTATATTAATTTGCCTAGAGTGTGCACAACAGAAATATTCAATAAAAAGTTGGTACCTTAAACCTGAAAAAAAAGGTTTCTGAAATTATTTTTGAAATATGCCGAAGTTCATACCTGATTTTTTAATGATGAAAGAATATACTCCTTTTCATAGGGGGTGATTGTCTTGTGAGTTTCTGGTGTATCACTAACTAAGCAGATCCATAAAATAAACCAGATGATTCCAACAAGGCCTTAAAATAGAAAATAGTTAAATGAAGTCAGAATGTACCAATGCAGCAATTTACTTATGTCTTGAAAAAAATTATGTAATTATAAACTTCACCACAATATGTCTAGCATTGTCACCACACAAATCTTTTTTTTTGTTATGAGAACTTTTAAGATCTATTCTTTTGGCAACTTTCAAATATGCACTACAATATCACTGTGCAATACTTTACAAACCTAGTCTTATTTATTTTATAATGGTAATTTTGCACCTAAAGCGAACAACTTTTGACCACATGACTGCCTAACAGGATCTACCAGACAAAACCTTTAAAAAGCTAAATGCCTACAATCTATTATTTCCACAGGTATCTGCTTTTGTTTATTTGTTTTGATTGCAGACATATTTCCTGAGTAAATGTTTAGGTGGAATCTACTTTATTAAAAACGTGTATCATCCTCCTATTGAGATTGAAGAATGAAAGGCCCTGGGGCTAAACAAACAAGCAAAAAAGATGAAAACTACCAAGTGAAAGTATCCTACTTTGCTTGAGAAGAAATATTTTCAAAATTCACACTTTTATAATAAATGACATAGCAATTTTTGTAGTAAGTGTAGCATTTAAGTCCTGGATTCAACAGCACTTTCTATTGAACAAATATTCCAACATTAACAGCAAGTCACAGCTTAGCCAGATCATTTTAACCACATGAACTTGACAAACAGGTTATCAGTAAGTGTTTCAGGGCTTTGCGGTTTAGGAAATGGTTACTTCAGTGAGTTGGCATATACATATTTTAACCAGTTATTAAACCTCTATTACATTTCAGACCTCTCACATCATAATTTAGGTTACATTTTGAATAAACTTACCGAAGAAATAGAAGACATAAGTCCAATTCATATAGTAGCAAATTACTCCAGAAAGAGGCAGAGAAACTACTGTCCCAAGTTGTGCTCCTGGAACAACAGCAAAACTTTGTAAACTTTGGAGAAAAATTAACGAATAGGGGACAGGTTTACTGCTTAAGAAGATGGATAATAGATTATGAGGGAAAGAGCAATCAGCTGCCATAGGTGGGGCTTCCCTGGTGGTCTAGTGGTTAAGAATTTGCCTGCAGATGAAGGGGTCACTGGTTTGATCTTTGGCCCTAGAAGATTCCACATGATGCAGAGCAGCTAAGCCCAGGCACCACAACTACTGAGTACACAAGCGGCAAGTACTGAGGACCGTCGGCCTCTGTGCTCTGCAACAAGAGAAGCCAGCGCAGGGAGAGGCCTGTGCACTGCAACTCCAAAGCAGCCCCCACTCATGGTAACCAGAGAAAGCCCACGTGCAGCAGTGAAGACCCAGTGCAGCAATAAATACATGAATTTAAAAAAATCTCGTAGGAGTTGAGTTTGTCGTTGTTTAGTCACTAAGTTATATCGACTCTTTTGTGACCCCATGGACTGTAGCCCGCCATGTAGGCTTCTCTGTCCGTTGGATTTCCCAGGCAAGAATAAAGTGGGTTACCATTTCCTTCTCCAGAGGATCTTACTGACCCAGGGATAGAACGCCATTCCTACACTGGCAGGCAGGTTCCCTACCACTGAGCCACTAGGGAAGCCAGAGGAGTTGAGTTAGTCACATGTAAATATAAATAATCCATTCTCTTAAGGGATCATTTACCAGAAAACTCATAATATGTAAAATGGATACATTAATATATAGTTACATTAGTTACAATTATATAGCTATTGCTGAATTAGAAGGCATCAATCAACGGAAGACCTATTATAATATGAGCTAGTAAATGCCACATTACTAGTAAATGTGTTAGAAAGCCACGTGTTTGGGGGAAAGGCTCAAGATGATCTCTAAACATAACGTACTGCAGCACATCTGATGGAAAATGAACAAAGCTTTCAGTAATCTAATTTGCTCTAAACACATTACACACATTTGTATCAGATAAATAAGTACGAAAACTTATTTTAACCACCAAACAGAAGCCATCTTAGTAGGTACAGTGTAAGCTAAAATAATCAGACATTGTTTCTGGTCTCCAGTTTTAGTCTTATAGAGTGAGTAAATATAAACAATTATTATATGTTAGAAAGTGCTGAGTGTCACAGAGCAACATGGAAGTTCAAAGGTAGGACAGATAACCTCTGACCACTAGAGGTCAGGAAAAGATGTTAAAAGGCAGTGGTGGGACTTTGAAAAGATGAGCAAGATCTGGTCCTGTAAGAAAGAAGGTATGGAGGCAGAGGTAACAGGGTGAGTAAGGAATGAAAGAAGAAAAGCGGCAAGTGGGATTGGGAACTTCATCTGGGTGAAGGAAAGCAAAAGAAAGGCTAGAGAAACAGGCTGAACAGTTGTTGAATATCTGCTCCCTGCCAGGCACTATGTGCCAGGGGCTAGGCTGGCTAAAATGAAGGGATAATGACCACAAAGACTCTTGACCCCTCATCTGAGCCCAGGTTTTATTTAATAGGCAAAGGAGAACCACAGTGCCTCTTCTTGAACTTCTTATCAGATTTCTTACATCAATCTCCACACAGCTGTAAGAATCTTCTTAAAAGAAAAGAAAAAAAAAAGGAACCTTCTTAAGATGTACATGAGATCGTATCTCTCATGTAAAATATTTCCCCATTTTGGAGAAGAAAAACCCTGTGACCTGTAGGCCTTGATGTAATCTGGCTCTTGTCTATTCCTCTAAGCCCAACCCACTCCAGTACTCTTGCCTGGAAAATCCCATGGACTGAGGAGCCTGGTAGGCTGCACTCCATGGGGTCGCTAGGAGTCGGACACGACTGAGCGACTTCCCTTTCACTTTTCACTTTCATGCATTGGAGAAGGAAATGGCAACCCACTCCAGTGTTCTTGCCTGGAGAATCCCAGGGGCGGGGGAGCCTGGTGGGCTGCCGTCTATGGGGTCGCACAGAGTCCGACGCGACTGAAGCCATTTAGCAGCAGCAGTGCTTCTCATTGCTTTGAAACTATGTTACTTCCTGCCTGTCAGTCCTTGTACATGTTGTTCTGATTGGCTGGAATGCTTTCCTTTTTTGCTCTTTGCATGACTGGTTCATCTCATTCTTCAGATTTTAGCTTAAAAGCCACTGCAAGAGAGGTCTTTCTCAACCACTGTATTTAAAAGCGGTCAGGTCAAAAAGTTTTCATTCAGTATGTGAGCTGGAGGAATTATAATTCACATATAAAGCTCATGCTATCTTACCTATAGATCAAAATGATAGAAAATAATGCATAGGGGAAAAAAAAGGTGTCTGAAGGGAGGGATTGAAAGTCATGACATGTTTATGAGATGATCAAACCAGAAATCACAATTTAAGGACACAAGTATTCAATTTTCCAGCTTTTGGGGGATTTTGTTCTGTTAAAGCATTCTCTATACCAACATCTGAAAAGGCAACATGGTTTGAAATAAAGGATAGCAGATGGAGAAAAGGACAACAGTCAATTATGCCACATTGCTATATGCTAGTGAGCCAAGGAAAACCATTAATAACAAAGTTGTATCCTCAAAACTTTATTTTTCCCCAAAGGAAACACTTGACATTGCATGACTCTGGTGTATACCTTTCCCCCAAGGTTGATGTGTAGATAACAAACTGTAGCAACGATCTTTATAAAGATGGTTATCTCACCTGCATATGAAATACTCAGAAGCTTGCTTCTTTCAAGAGGGGGAGCCCATGAAGACCACATGGCATGCATGGCTGGAAATGTGACACCCTGAGAAGGGAAAAAGGCATTTCTGATGAAATACAAAGTCATTTTGTTAATGTCTTAAATTCAGTTGAGTATCTTGTTGCAAGAAAAATTTCTGGATAAGACTCCAACCAGAATTAGGTTTCATGGAGTGACATGCCTTTACAGTGTTGAGTGAAAATACCTCATAGTGAAGTACTTTAAAAATCTGAACAAAGATTTGTGGATTCTGTCAACTGGTTTGAGGACTGCAAGGTAAGGGTTATAAAAAATATAAAAGAATGTATTGAGTGATGATATAAAGGGATTCCTCTCAATGTTAACTTTACTCATCTACTTTATTTAAGGCCTGAATGAAATGGAAATGTAACCAATACATAACTTAAACATACTGATCTAATACGGTGGGATACTAGAAGAAAATTCAAATTCACCCTTATCAACAGGAAAAATGGTCCTACCAAAAAACAATTAGAGTGTTTATGGTATTTTTTTTTTAAGTTTTCTGGTCATAATCAGCCTAGTAAATGCTAATTAGTGGAGGGGCAAGATAGGAGGAGGGGATTAAGAGGTATTAATACAAACCACTGGGTATAACATAAATAAGCTGTCAGGAAATTACGTATCACAGGGAATATAATATTTTATAAACATTACAAATGGAGTATCATCCATAAAAATTTTGAATCATTATATTGTACATCTGAGATTTACATAATATTGTACATCTGTTATACTTTGACTTAAAAAAATACCAGTTACAGATAATGGAGAAGTAACAGAACAGTGAAAGCAGGGAGGTCCATGGAGACTTGGGAGAGGAGGAGATGCTACCGGGAACAGGAAGGAATACATTCTGGTAGATTCAAAGTGGTGGATTCACTGCTGTCCTTGGCCATTCACTAGCTGTTGTAGCCTCAGAAAGATCAGTTAACCTTTTAGAACTTCCATGTCTTTATCTGTAAAACATGTATTTTACTCAGGTAAGGAGAAGAAGAACCTGGTATTAGGGGGCTAGTTTTATTTTATAATCAAGAAGAGCTTATTTGGTACACCTCTATTTGATAAGGATCGTTCAGATGAGTGACCAAAGCTTAAATTTAAATAGCACCTGGCAATTTCCAAAGTTGTCTAGCCATTATTATATGACTGGATTTTACTACTCCAGTCAGTGTTTTTCCTACACAGATACAAAGGGATTCCTCTCAATGTTAACTTTACTCATCTACTTTATTTAAGGCCTGAATGAGACTAACACTTTTGCACTTCCTTATCTCCTCAGTAGGAGGGAACAGGGGGAGCTATGAAGTGTCCCCTAGAAAATGTTTTCTCTGATCTTTGAGTAAAGCTTTTAATTTTGGAGTGCTTCCACTGGAGAGCTCATCGACCACAAACAAAAATCTACTCATGTTATTTTATGGTTTAATCAGTTTTTAGTTAAAAAATAAATCCCTATTATCTTCCAGTGTCATTTTTTGGGGCTCATGTTCATACCAAAGAATGATATCTTTAAGAAGATAAGAAAGTGAGAAGGGGTAAGAAGAAAAATAAAAGAGAAAAAAGCATACCTCTCCTAGCCCTTCTAGTGCCCTGAGTGCAACGAGGGCTCCGAATCCGAAATCTGCAGCGAGGGGAGTGAACAGGGTGAAGACAGCAGTGCCAAGGACTCCGAATCCTAGCAGCAGCTTCCCCCCACTTCTGCTGGCAACATAGCCTCCAGGAATTTGTGTGATGATGTAGCCATAAAAAAAAGACCCGAGAATCCACCCTTGAGTTTCTGCATCCCACTGGTACTTTTTACCCTATAAAGAATAGGAAAAAAAAAAAAAGTCTTTTATGGCTAAGTAACATTCCATTGTGTTTACATACCACAGCTTTATCCATTCATCTGTCAATGCACCTGGATGTTTCCTCCACGTCTGGCTGTTGTAAACAGTGCTACGATGGACACTGGGTGCATATGTCTTTTAGAATTGTGGTTTTCTCAGGGTATATGCCCAGTAGTGGGATTACTGGGTCATATGGTAGTTTTAGTCCTCTTTTTTTCTTTTAAGGAATACTCCACACTCTTCTCCATAATGGCTGCATCAGTTTACATTCCCACTAACATTGCCTGAGGTTTCTACCTAGAGCCTGTTATAGAGTGTGAAGTAAGTCAGAAAGAGAAAAACAAGTATTGTATATTAACATATATATTTGGAATCTAGAAAAATGGTACTGATGAAATTAGTGGATGGATTTCTGGACACAGCAGGGGAAAGTGAGGGTGGGAATGAATGGAGAAGGTAGCACTGACATATATACACACTCGTGTAAAATAAACAGTTAGTGGGAAGTCACTACAGAACACAGGGAGCCCACCCTAGCGTTCTGTGATGACCTAGAGCGGGTGGGATGGGGGCAGGTGAGGGAGGCTATGGATATATATATAATTATGACTGATTTCCATCGTTGTACAGCAGAAACCAACAGAACATTGTAAAGAAAATTTCCACCAAATAAAAAATTTAAAAAAACTCAGCCTTTTAACATCTTGATAAAATGGCTCCTTTTACTGGCATGTGGGTACATATAAATGCAATTTTGAACCACTGTTCTTTTTTTCCCTGTTTATTTGTTTTTTGGCAGTGAGGCCTGTGAGATCTTAGTTCCCAGACCAGGGACTGAACCCAGGCCATACTAGTGAAAGCACCAAGTCTTAACCATTGGACTACCAGGAAACTCCCCAGAACCACTGATGGAGGCTGAAGAACATGCAGACTTCCTCTTGGGTGGGTGAGTCAATGTGATACAGACATGCAGTTTCTAGGAGTGAATGGAAAATCATTCAAAGTCATAATGTGCAGGCATGCTTGCTATTTTATAAAACTAGACTATGGGATGAATTGTAGATGTTTTGTGACAAAGAAGGCTCAAAAAAGGCAGAGGGCTGATCCAGAAAGTTACTGATCAGGATACTTCAGAGGCTAAGCCAGGCTTTTGAGCTAGGACTGGGTTCAAGGCCAGCTCTATTACTTACTGGATTTGTAACCTGGGAAGATTAAATGGAAAAGGCACATAAAATAAGGCCTGACACATACTAAGTAATCACTTAATGTTAGCTACTAGTATGCAAAAATATAATGTCTCCTCATTTCAGAGCAAGCACTTAAATAAGGATATAGAGCAGTACAATAGAGCAAGAATTTAAACCAAGCCAGAAGCTTCATGTGAGTAGGAAATGCCTTTTAACTAGTAGCAACACACAGTAAGGTGAATATGAAGATTTTAAAATTTTATTAACTTATATTTTTGGTTGTGCTGGGTCTTTGTTGCTATGCATGGGCTTTCTCTAGTTGCATCGAGTAGGGGCTACTCTCTAGCTAAGGTGCATGGGCTTCTCATTACAGTGACTTCTCTTATTGCAGAGCACAGGCTCAGGAGTTGTGGCCCACGGGCTTATTTGCTCCATGGCATGTAGACTCTTCCAGGACAAAGGATCGAACCTGTGTCCTGAATTGGCAGGCAGATTCTTATCCACTGCACCACCAGGGAAGTCTGAATATGAAGATTTGACAGCTGGGTATCTGAATCTTTAGTACACGTAGCCATGTAACCTAACCCATGTGTTAAGAACCATTCAGGATTTCTTTTTATTGTGCATATAAGGCAGATAGGTGGCTTAGATGCTAAAGAATCTGCCTGCAATGCAGGAGACCTTGGTTTGATCTCTGGGTCGGGAAGATCCCCTGGAGAAAGGAATGGCTACCCACCATCATATTCTGGCCTGGAGAATTCCATAGACAGAGGAGCCTGGTGGGCTAGAGTCCATGGGATTGCAAAGAGTCGGACACGATTAGTGACTAAAACTTTTCAAGTAGTTGAATTATCAGAAGAATTTGTGGAAGGAAGAAATACAAAGCAAACCCACAATTATCTTTGTTTATAGTACCATTCTGTAGCTTCTCTGAAATTCTAGGGCTTCATGAAGTATCTAGCAGTTACAGGTTGAGTCAGGGAAAGTGGGTGATATGTACCCTTAACATGTATTCAGTAGCATTATCAAAGTCCAACGTAAAGATTTTTGATGTCATTATTTTTGTACATGTGCTTGTTTGGGGGCAGAAACCCCCTTCCCTGTTTGAGAAGAGGGAAGTCTTCTCATCTGTAAATGGCAGAGAAGACTCACCTAACATGGGATCTGGCTCCTTGATGAGCACTGAAGATGGATAAAAATATGCTTATAAAAGGACACCCGCCTGTCCCCCCTGTATTGTCTCCATGCAAAATAAAACGTTTAATATGTGTAAAACTCAATTCTGAACAAATGATGAACAAGCACTCATCAATACCACTAGAATACGAGGGGGGCAAAATGATGTAAGTAGCTTAGGTGAGACAAATTATAGATATTTGAAAATAAATTGATGAATTCTTATTTTTCACCCTTGTAGTTGAGATTGTTTAAATTCTCCTAACAGAGGGCTTCCCTGGTGGACCAGTGGTAAAGAAATAGCCAGACAATGCAGGAGACACACGCTCGATCCCTGACCTATGAAGAAGATTCCCCCATAACGTGGAACCAACCAAGCCCAAGCACCACAACTATTGAGCCTGTACTCCAGAGTCTGGGGAACTGCAACTACTGAGCCCACGTGCCACAGCTACTGAAGCCCGTGCTCCGCAACAAGAGAAGCCACCGCAATGAGAAGCCTGCTCACCGCAACTAGAGAGGAGCCCCCACTTGCTGCAAGGAGAGAAAAGCCCACGCGGCAACAAAGACCCAGTGTAGCCAAAAATAAATAAATAAGATTTAAAAAGTTCTCCTGCAACAGGAACCTTTTAAAGAGTACAGCTATTAAATATTGTTCCCATAAAAACTATTTAGCAACATCTAAAACAATCTAATTTCCCAGTATGCCAGACAGGTTTTTCTAAATTCTCTTCAAGGATGGCATGTTTATGGAGGGAACTCAAAAGTTACTTTTCAAACAGATCAGGGTGCAGCAGCAGCAGCTAACCAGTCACTGGGAAAACACAAAAGAAAATGGTTCAGGGTTTACATGAAGAAAGAGTTTGTGTTTCTGTAGGACGAACAAATTCAATGTTTTTCAATATGTTTACCTGGAAGTGTTTTACGATTAAGATCGTCTGCTTGAAAAAACAGCACTCACCGTTTGGTTGCGAAGAACTTTTATGGGAGCCGAATGCTCTGCACACTCGTAGGACGTTCTGTTATCTTTGGCAGTTGTGTTTGAGTCCACCATGTCCACTAGGGCAACACTCAGATTCACCCGTAATGAGTAGAGAACGAAGAAACCAAAAAAGGACAAAAATGCTAGGTTGTAACGAGCAGAGCAGCACACTGGAGCTGAAATAAAGACTTGGGGTAAAACTTCCATGAAAAGAATAACTTAGATCATATTGTCTAAATCATTAAAAAGGTCACTTCTTAGATGTACACAAGTTAGTAAATTATGAATATTTTTCTGAGAATATTATCAGATGAAGTATACCTAAAAGCATGTATCAAGGAAAATTTGTTCTGGTATCTGTACCTTTGATAAACATTTAACATATGAGAGCCTGAACTATAAGATGGTTTCTTAAAATATGGAGGCAACAGTTTTATTAACTTTGCTCAGAAAAATCTGCATTCTGGAGTCAAAACTGAAGCCCCAATCCCTGTCAGCTGACAAGATACGAGAAACACAGGTAAAGGGGTTTAATGGCATTGCTGTTGCTGAAAATCGATCTCAAACATGGCCAATAAGTCCTTGAGTATTCAGCATACCGTGTACATTACTAACTATGGGTTAGTAGTCATCTCTCATCATAAACACATCTCAGCATAAAAACTTTCTGCTAAGGCCAGGGCATGAACCCCCTTCCCTTCTCTCTGCCCCCCACACACCACAATCAATTTCTTACCTTGAAAACCATCCTCAGAGGCTGGGTTTGAATCAGAAGCCATGATTAATACTTAAGCCTTTCCTGAAATATATGTATTTAAGAATCCAGAAGCAAACTTGCAGAATCTATGACAGTTGCAGCCCCTGTGACAGTTGCTCAGTTGGTCTTGCTTAAAGGGCCCGCGGTGAAAAGCACAGTAAGAGAATGTACCACACACACACATGCACACACAAAAGGAAAGGGAGTGGGTGGCAGAAACCTGTTAAAGGAAGATCATATGACAGGAGGAGTTTGACCTATTTTTTTCCCTCTAATTATAGGTGTATGCACCTACTGTCTCTGGTTTTCTTCTTTTATTGAGTGGCAGAACTGGAGGGGAGATAAGAATTCAGGAAGCTGAATTAAGGGTGACTGAGCCCAAGTGACAATGACATAGTGGTGAATCCAGGGTTTTACACCTTAAGTTTGGCCAACACTGAGTGTTTTTAAAGATATGAAAATCTATTTCAATTGCTAACGACAAGTTAAATACATTCATACATTTATATATACATAAAAGCATATATGTGTGCTTTTATTTGGCAGTGATATATTAGCATTGTATGCACACATACAAATACAGTACACACACATATGCCTGTTGTTCCCTACTCAGGAATCCTGGTATTTTCATTGACCTAGCTTTGCACAAGGATATATTTGTCAGAGTACAATTGTCTTCGTACAGATTCAGATTAAAGCCTTAATGAAGACAGCACAACTGCATTTAGGTGTATGTTAACATACTGTAATCCAACTCACTCCTCTGTAAGCACTCATACACTTAACACCTGCTATTAATTTTAGCTTTGTGAAAGACTGACATCTTTTAACAGAAAATTTTTCATTTGGCATTCTTGATTTCTTTCTCAAGAGTAGAGCTGGTGTTCGAACTGTGGCACCACCTGCCACAGTTCAATCCAGACCTGTGGAAACTATATTTATAAAGTTTTATTCACACTGCCTCTGTCACCTGAATCTAGATACTCTTGCTCTCCACCCCAAGCAAATTGGTAGCTGTTTAGTTAAGGACAGTTTGCAAACTACAAGGCATGTTTTATTTATTTATTTTTTTTTAAATTAAGCCTTTTATTTTGTATTAGGGTATAGCCCGATTAACAATGTTGTTAAAAGTTTCAGGTGGACAGCAAAGGGATTCTACCATACATATACATGTATCCATTCTCCCCCAAACTCCCCTGCCATCCAAGCTGCCACATGACATTGAGCAGAGTTCCCTGTGCTATATATTAGGTCCTTGTTGGTTATCCATTTTAAATATAGCAGTGTGTACATGTCCATCCCAAACTCCCTGACTATCCCTTCCCCCATCCTTGGTGCCAAAAGTTTGGGAAGTGGAGAAAAAGCGAGTAAAACGATTTCAAATTACCCATGCAATTACTTGAAAATCTGATCTAGTGGTTACGGATCAGGCAATTTTAACTTCGGGAGGCACATTCAATAATCAGAAAAGAAAACGCCAACACAGAAGCCACAAAGTATTTGACTATGAGGTTTTAAGAAATATTACAAAAAATCGTTCTTAGTTTTAAAAAATGGCTGTTGACTAGAAATCAGTTGGAAAGATTTTATTTCAAGAAAGTATGACAAGAATAAAGGAATGTATGGTGGCAGAGCAAAATGTACCTGTGAATGTGGCCAGTGGTTGAAACTGGCCCAAGAAAAGTGCGCTTGCATGACAATGAGAGAGAACATTCACTGGGCACCCGCCACACAGAAATCAAATTCAAAGTAAAACCATGCTTGCATAACGAGCGGAGCACCCACCAAAACAAACAGCAGCTTCTAAAACATGGTTTCAACTTAGGAATGTGAAGTAGGTGTAGTTGAAAGAACACAGGCTGATTTAGATCAAAGCAGACCTGCTGATTGGAGAAGGCAATGGCACCCCACTCCAGTACTCTTGCCTGGAAAATCCCATGGATGGAGGAGCCTGGTAAGCTGCAGTCCATGGGGTCGCTGAGGGTCGGACACGACTGAGCGACTTTACTTCCACTTTTCACTTTCATGCATTGGAGAAGGAAATGGCATCCCACTCCAGTGTTTTCGCCTGGAGAATCCCAGGGATGGGCGAGCCTGGTGGGCTGCTGTCTATGGGGTCACATAGAGTCGGACACGACTGAAGTGACTTAGCAGCCGCAGACCTGCTGATGGAATCTCAGCTCTGTGTGTCTTGGGGGAAGTGTGTCTTGGGGGAAGGCCGCTAAGACACACTTGGGGCAGTGTGTCTTGGGGGAAGGCCGCTAAGAGTTTCCAATAAGCGGTTTCTCAGCTGCCAAATGAGGTGACCGCCATCCACCTCACTGGGTTGTGTGTAGATTAGATGAAGTACTGAAGGGCAGGCAGTAAAAGAGAATCCTTTCCCATTTACCCTGGAGAAAGTCATACCGATGAGATACAGTGCTACAATACACATAAGTGTATAACACGGGACAAAAGAGGGATGTAAACATGCTGTGTGTGGGGTAGGGGATGGTCAAGGAAGGCCTCTGGGAGAAAGAACACCCAACACTGAATCTTCATCCATAAGCAGGAAGCCATGGGCAGGCTAGAGGAGGGAGAGTAATACAAACAAAGGCAGGGCAAGCACAGTGTGGAAACAAGAAGAGTGAGCACAAAAGGGGCAGGAAGCCATCTGGCCCTGGGCTTTTGTTTGTTGAAAGGTTTCTGACCACAGTTAGATGTCCACTGATAGATGAATGAATATAGAAGATGTGGTCCATATATACAATGGAATATTAGTCATAAAAGGGAATGAATTTGAGTCAGTTGTAGGGAGGTGGCTGAACCTAGAACCTGTTATACAGAGTGAAGTAAGTCTTGGGCTCCAAAATCACTGCAGATGGTGACTACAGCCATGCAATTAGAAGACGCTTGATCCTTGGAAGGAAAGCTATGACAATCCTAGACAGCGTATTAAAAAGCAGAGGTGTCACTTTGCCAACAAAGGTCCGTACAGTCAAAGCTATGGTTTTTTCCAGTAGTCATGTACAGATAGGAGAGCTGGACTATAAAAAAGGCTGAGCGCCAAAGAACGGATTCTTTTGAATTGTGGTGCTAGAGAAGACTCTTATAAAAAAAACTTACTTATTTTTAATTGGAGGACAATTGCTTTACAATATTGTGCTGGTTTCTGCTATATATCAACATGAATCTACCATAGGCATCCATATGTCCCCTTCCTCTTGAACCTCCCTTCCACCTCCCACCCTATACCACCCCTCTAGATTGCTGAGAGTTCCATGGACTGCACAGATATAAAACCAGTCAACCCTAAAGGAAATCAACCCTGAATATTCATTGGAAGGGCTGAAACATCAGTTAGATAGCAAGGGTTGGATCGCAAAGGTTAGGAAGGGTTAGAGAGCATCACTGACTCAGCAGACATGAATTTGAACAAACTGGGAGATAGTGAAGGATGGAGGAGCCTGGTGTGCTGTAGTCCATGGAGTCACGAAGAGTCACACATGACTCAGCGACTGAACAACAACAAGGTCAGAGAGAGGAAAAAACTATATCATATTTTAACTCATATATATGGAATCCAGAAAAATAGTACTGATGACCCTATTAACAGGGAAGAAATGGAGATACTGATGTAGAGAATGAACTTGTGGACACAATAGGAAAGGAAAGGGCAGGATGAATAGGATGACTTGAGAAAATAGCATTGACAGATATACACTACCATGTGGAAAACAGATGGCTAGTGGGAAACTGCTATATAATAGAGGAAGCTCAGCATGGCATCCTGTAATGACCCCGAGAAGTGGGATGGGAAGTGGGAGGGAGGCTAAAGAGAGAGAGGGGTGTATATATATATATATATTTATGACTGATTCGCGTTGTCGTAAAGGCAGAAACCAATACAACATTGTAAAACAATCATCCTCCAATTAAAAAAAATAAAATTAAAAATAAATTAATTTTAAAAAAAGGAGCAGGAAACAGCAGATGACCTGATGGGGCTGGACTATGATGCTGCAGTAACTGAGTGGAACACTGGTTTCTTAATTTAATAACAAAAACAATAGGCAATAATTATTGAGCTCAATGTGCTCAGTATC
Organism: Bos taurus; assembly: GCF_002263795.3. Taxonomy (NCBI): domain Eukaryota; kingdom Metazoa; phylum Chordata; class Mammalia; order Artiodactyla; family Bovidae; genus Bos; species Bos taurus. The sequence goes on from NC_037336.1 coordinate 13,153,618, forward strand.
AGTCTAAGTGTTTTAGATAATGGTTTTAAGGGTTAACTGGGGTGGCACATATAAAATATTTAGAATACACATAATATGCTTCAATTACTGCGAACTGTTGTTATTATAATGCTTTCTCTGGATATTAGGAATTGAGGTAATTAGGGCTTCCCAGGTGGCTCAGTGGGTAAAGAATCAGCCTGAAGTGCAGGAGACACAGGAGATGTGGGTTCAATCCCTGGGTCAGGAAGATTCCCTGGAAGAGGGCATAGCAACCCACTCCAGTATTCTTGACTAGAGAATCCCATGGACAGAGGAGCCTGGAGAGCTACAGTCCATAGGGTGGCAAAGAGTTGGACATGACTGAAGCAACTGAGCATGCATGTATGTTAGGGATCCAGGTTATTTCTCATTTCTGAGAAATTAAGAGTTGAAAAAAGAAGCTATTGAAGAGAGTGGGGGTGTGAAGTTCCCAGTGAAACAGATAGAATTGCTGAGTGAGTGAACATCCACCCAAAACTGGGGCGAGCAATCTGCCCTTGTATTTCACCTTGAAGCACAACTTGCCTGTAAGCAGATAGCTCACACTGAGATGGATGCAGTGACAAAGCAAGAGGGCAAAGGAGTTTAGAGTACAAGCAAGAAAATAAAGTGCTGGAGTGCGAGTCTGACTCAAGAAGCAAGTAAAATGGAGAGGGCTAATGCTCAGTGAAAGCAGGAGCTTTTCAGCTGTGTTGTTCACTGCTGCCCACCTTCAATGCCTAGAGCAGTGTCTGCAAGAGTTGGCATACAAATATTTAGGGGGCTTAAAAGTAGAGAGTGTGGATTCCCCAGTGGCTCGGCTGGTAAAGAACTCACCTGCCAATTCAGGAGACGCAGGAGACGCAGGTTTGATCCCTGGGTTGGGAAGATCCCCTGGAGGAGGAAATGGTAACTCACTCCAGTATTCTTGCCTGGAAAATTCCATGAACAGAAGAGCCTGGCGGGCTACAGTCCATGGGGTCACAAAGAGTCGGGCATGACTGAGCGAACATGAAAAAGTCGAGAGGTGTATCTTTTAAAAAATTATTGATTTACTTATTTTTGGCTGTGCTGGGTCTTTTACTGCCGCATGTAGGCTTTCTCTAGCTGTGGGGAGTGGGGGCTACCCTTCATGTGGTGCATCGGCTTCTCACTGAGGTAGCTCCTTTTGTTGGGGAGCACGGGCTCTAGAGAACAGGCTCAGGAGTTGTGCTGCACTGGCTTAGTTGCCCCGAGGCATGTGGAATCTTCCTGGGGCAGGAATCTAACCCATGTCCCCTGCCTTGGCGGGCAGAGTCTTAGTGGTCTACAAGGGAAGTCCCAAGGGGTGTTTCTGGATGGAAGTTCACGGTTCTACCTATGAAGTTGGTATCTATCTTGACAACAGATAAAACAGACACACCTTCTCTCTACTTCTGGATCCTTGTGAAATCTTCCATAAAAATAAATGAGGAGTCAGTGGGTGGAAAGTTCAGATGGAATGAGAGAGAGGTCAAAGTGGAGCAGTTACACAGGCAGGAAGGGAGGAATTCTAGTTGTGGTTAAGGCAGTTATGGGAGCTGACGAAGTCCAAGGGGTGACTGAGGGGGGAAGGAAGTCATCAGACACGTTTGAGTCTGAGAACTTGAGGCGACGTGTGTGAGAAGTCACTTGAGATAACAGTGGGGAATTAGAACGGAGAAGATGGACGTGTGTCGGGTGGTAAAGCCTGTGATCAATGAAGCAAAGGGCTGGGCAGTGGGCAGAGGAGGAGACCATGTAGGGGAAAGTGGTCTAGCCGAATGGCCCTGAGAGTGGAGGGGTGATTGTCTGGGAGCATCAGTGCGGAGTATGAAGGAAGTGACCCCACCAATTGCTGTAAGATAACAGCAGTAAGGAGTGGGAGTGGAGCGCCCAGAAGGCCAGGCTTCTGTTGGAGTAAGGAGGTGCCTGAGGTGAGTGCAGGCTGGTGAAAACCTGAGAATACCAGGCCTCGGGGATGAGCAGGCCTGGCTGAGGAGCAGGGACATACTGAGTGGTGGTGAGGGGCTGAGACTGAGGTGGAAAATTCATGGTCAAGGGCACTGACCTATGCAAAGATGATGACTTTTTCTAGAGGAGGGGGCTTGGATGGGTGAGCCCCTTGGCCAGGAAACTGCATTAAAAAAGAGTTCTTATCTAAATGGCTAAAATAAGTTTTGCTTTTAAAAAAGGTAAATATTTAACTAATCTTAGCCTGTCTTGGGCTTCCCTGGTGGCTCAGATGGTAAAGAATCTGCCTGTGATGCAGAAGAACCAGGTTCAATCTCTGGGTCAGGAAGATCCCCTGGAAAAGGGAATGGCAACCCACTCCAGTATTCTTGCCTGGAGAATTCCATGGACAGAGAAGCCTGGCAAGTCCATGGGTTGGACCTGCCAAGACAGTTGGACATGACTGAGCAACTAACACACACACACACACACACACACACACCACGCCTGTCTTATGGGTAACCCACTCCTGATAAATCCTTATTCATTTCTAGTTCCCAAATTAATATCCATTTACATGAAAACAAATTCCATTAAAATGGACTCAGTTAATTTTTTTCCTGTTAGGCATTGACTATATTAATTTTTAAAATATATGCAACAATATTAAATGTATTTGCATGGAGAATTTCATGGACAGAGGAGCCTGGCGGGCTGCAGCCCATAGGGTCGCAAAGAGTTGGACATGACTGAGTGACCAACACACAACATTAAATGTAGGCCTTGTTTAAATCTATACTCTGAAAGAGAAAAATAAAAAACTGCTAAAATGGACTCAGTTACTTTAATATGTTAACACTGATTATCATAACATGACCCAAGACCACTTCCCTTCATCCTGTAATATGGTTGCTAACTATGAGCACTCCATACCTTATATTTAAGACTGTAATTACATACAAGTTCTATTTATGTGTACTATACAAAGCTTCAGAGAAGGCAATGGCACCCCACTCCAGTACTCTTGCCTGGAAAATCCCATGGACAGAGGGGCCTGGTGGGCTGCAGTCCATGGGGTCGCTAAGAGTCAGATATGACTGAGCGACTTCACTTTCACTTTTCACTTTCACGCACTGGAGAAGGAAATGGCAACCCACTCCAGTGTTCTTGCCTAGAGAATCCCAGGGACGGGGGAGCCTGGTGGGCTGCCGTCTATGGGGTCACACAGAGTCGGACACGACTGAAGCGACTTAGCAGTAGTTTAGCATACAAAGCTTATATAACTGAACCTTGAATGTAACCATCTGCCTCTTGTCCCAAAAGAATAGTAGAGGCAAAAAACAAAACAAAACAACAAAAAAATGAAATAAAGCAGAGGATGTGCCATTATAAGCTAGAAAATCAAGTTCCAATAGAGTGTGACATGAAGAATGGGGCTCTTTTTTTTTTTGGTGCCAGCTGCTCTGAGGAATGCAAAATCCAAACAATTTTAATTGATGATAATAATAGTAATTAACATTTACTGTATGCTAAACTCTATTCCAAGCACTTTCTATTAGCTTATTTAATCCTCACAATAGCCCTATGGGTTAGGTATATTATTTTTCTCTGATTTACAGGCACAGAGAGGTTAGGTTAGGTAGTGAAACTAGCATTGGCAATTAGGCACCCTGCCTCCAGATCCATGTTCTGCTTTTAAACACAAAGAAATGTCTAAGGAGATCTAAAACTGACTTTTCCTAACATGAATGAATATATTTTTGGTGCAAACAGTATTCTGAAAGTCCATTTAATCAAATACAAGACACATTTCATTCATACAAAAATAAACCTTCAACTGGTGAGAAGTGTGAGGAATGGAAATTTTATGTGTGTGCCTAATTCCCTTCCTCCCTCCTATCTAAATTAAGCAGAAAAATCTATACATTCCTGTGGTTTATCAGCATCGAGCCTTCCTTCCCCCCATCACTTAAAAACATTTTGGGGGATATATTAACAGTTGATCTGATTTACAATACTATAGAAATATACCTTAATTTGAGCTCTCTTAATAAAGAAGCACTACCTATAAAACAAAACCATGTCCTCTTATCCATGATGGAGTGATTGGTGAACTTTCACATTTGTGAAGTCAACAAAAATGATTAAGCATTTTGCAAGTAGGAATTTCTCAAATGTAACGCAAAGGTGGCAGTGTTGTGACAAGGAAGGAGGATGGGACTAAAATCTAGAAGAACTCTGGTTAGACTTTAACACGGCTACAGCAATCTTTGGGAACTTAATCTCTTTGGCTCTTGGTTGTTTATATATAAAATGATGCCCACCAGATGGTAGTTTAGTCTCTAAGGTGTTTTAACTGATGTATAACGTTATAACTAACATTTTATCAGCTTTTGTTATCTCTTCTGATAAACAAACTATACACATAAGCGTAGAGAAGATACTGCTAATTTCAAATAGGCTTGTTCCAAAACAAACATAAATGATAAGTAAAACATACATACTGCGCTCAGTCGCGTCGGACTCTTTGTGACCCCATGGACTGTAGCCCGCCAAACTCCTCTGTCCACAGGGCTTTTCCAGGCAAGAATACTGGAGTGAGTTGCCATGCCCTCCTCCAGGGAATCTTCTCAACCCAGGGATCCAACCCAGGTCTCCCGCATTGTGGGTGAATTCTTTACCATCTGAGCCACCACGGAAGCCCAAGAATACTGGAATGGGTAGCCTATCCCTTTTCTAGGATAGGAGATCTTCCCGACCCAGGAATCGAACCAGGGTCTCCTGCATTGCAGGCAGAGTCTTTACCAGCTGAGCTACCAGAGAAACCCAAGAACACTGGAGTGGGTAGCCTATCCCTTCTCCAAGGGATCTTCCTGACCCAGGAATCGAACTGCGGTCTCCTGCATTGCAGGCAGATTCTTTACCCACTGAGCTACCAGGGAAGCCCAAGACATATATAAACATACAGAAAGAGAGATTTTAAGGTCAGCTGAAGATTTATTCCTTCAGGCACCACTAAAAAAGCTAATTCTGGATTAAAAGTTTTTTTTTTTTTTAAACACCTACAATGTCTGAAATGTGCAAAGTAAACATACAGAACATAATTTAAATAAAAATACAACTAATAGTCATCTTGTTTCTCCTATTAGATGTACAGAAGCTAGGACCAGGGCACTACTGAGCGAGAAGACGAGGTAACCCCTGGTGCCTCTTATAAAGCTGTTATACCCATCTTTGTCTTTCTCATTGCTCCTCTCTTGTCCTTGTCATAGCATGCCAGGCACAGAGCTTAATTTAAAATATTGTTGACTAATGCAACACCCTGTAACTTTTCTATAAAACCCTTAAATTTTAAATAGCAAAAAATAACAATGTGTTGTGCTATTTTTATCTTCTTTTCCTCTCCTGTAGGTAATGTATAGAGTAAAAATAAGAGGGGAAGTGGTTATAATAAAGACAGCCACCTCAAGACATGAGGAACAGGGCTAAGATCTATACAAGAACACTCAACCCATGAATCAAGGAGGGATTGTTTTCAAATTTCATTTCCATCTCATTCCATTTTCCAAAAGGAATGAAAATTTTCTTTTTTAATCTACTTTATTGAGGTATATTTTACACACAATAAAATGCTCCCATTTCAAGTGTACTATTTGGTGAATTATGACAGATGTATACATCTGTGATCCCTAGTCAAGATGTAGAATTTTTCCATCACCCCAAAAAGTACCCTAGTGTCTCTGCAGGCAATTCCTTCCTGCCTGTAGTTTCCATGCAATCAATGATCTGCTTCCTGTTATTACAGATTAGTTTCGCTTGTTTAGAAGTTCATACTGACGGAAAGATACATTAACATGGTGGTTTCCTTTGTGCCTGGGATTTAGCCATATCACGTGTGTCAGTAGTTACTTTTTATCACTGAGTATATGTGAATATACCCCAATTTGTTTATCCAGTCATTTGTTGATGGATTGATGGATAGGTTGTTTCCAGGTTTAACTATGGATATTATGAATTAAAGCTTCTATAAACATTGTGTGGTACTATGATCCTGCATGTTTAACTTTAAAATATTAATAGACTGTCAGTTTTCCAAAGTACTTGTACCATTTTACACTCTTACCAGCAAAATATGAGTCCTAGTTATTCCATACGTTTGCCAGTATTTGGTATCTTTGGCTATTTTAACATTAGCTATTTTAGTAAGATGGCTCATTGCAGTTTTAATCTGCATTTCCTGACAACTACTCTGTTTAACATTTGAGTTAAAATTTGATTATATATATATATATATTTCCCAATTGCAATAGAATATAGTAGTTTCTAGGGAATATCTTTATGACGGCATTTATTTCTGTATTTCCACACTAGATTATTTCAGAGAAGAGGATTACAGAAATCTAATTCATATGCCATGAAAAAAGATCAGTTTATGGAACTAAGTCCGACTTCCAGATAAAACGCCAGTATGGTACAGTGCTTACCCTGAGCGTCCGCAAAAATAAGCACCTAGTTGCCAGATGGAGCTATAATATTGCTACCTCTACTGCCACCATCTGGTAATGTTGAAAACAAAGTTAAAAGGTTATACTGCTCTTGGTCAAGAAAAGTTAAATTTCTAATTCAGCTCTGTTTCTCAAGCATACATCTTTGAAACTACAGAATGAATGCATGCAAAGTGATTTATTCTTTAGTTTTGATTTCTTTTAAAGAAGCATGATAACAAAATATTTTAATTTTCCCAAATTCAGGGAAGATAAGTTGTGAAGTATTATACATCCTTTTCTATTTGCTGCAATGCTTTGGACAAATTACCTTAGCGTGCTCTGTGGATAGCCTATCTTGAGCCTATCTATGGATAGCCTACCCGTTCCCTAACTTATTAGACTGCTACGACTTCATTGTAGACAACTAACTATACGGGGGGAAAATGTATGCAGTAACTTTTACCGCACAATTTCAAAATATTCGCTGAGTTATCCAATAATTTCCCTCCGCATACGCAACAAAGTTAATCCCAGTCCGGTGGTTTTTTTTGTTTTTGTTGTTGTTTTTTTTTTTTTTTGTCTCCACGCCCAAGGAGCTAGCTACCAGATCACATGCTGGAGGACCAGCAGCTGTGGCAAGCTGGCAGTGACAAGGAGGAAGAGTCCGCGTCTCCGTCCCGCCCTCCAGCCTTCAATTGCAGGTTTCCCCAGGGTGCTTTTTTCCTCGGGATCCTCCGCTTCGCCCTCTGCCCATTCATTTCAAGGTTCTCTACCCCAGTTCGTTCTTCCACAGGGTCCCCAGCTCAATACTACGGAAGATCGGCCGGCGCCCTGAGTCCGCGGCGCCCAGCAGGTCCTCGCCCGAGCCCGCCGGCTGCACCTGCCGAGGCCTCCGGGGCTGCACCTGCGGAGACCCCCGGGGCTGCACCTGCCGAGGTCCCGCCCGAGCTTCCGCCCGGCCCCGGCCTCCCGGCGCCGCTTGCCTCCCGGGCCCGGCACCGGGCTTCTGGGCATCCGAGAAATCGGAGGCTTGAGGGGGGCCCTCACCGGGCTCCCTGATATCAGCCCCCGAGGGCTTGAGCGGCTCTGGACACCCTCCACCTTGGGACGGCCACCTGCCCGAAACCCCCCTGGATCGCGCCGCCACTCACCGGTTTCCGCCCGCGGGGCGCGCTGCAGGAGCGGTGTGCGGTCCGAGCCCTCCTCGCCATCGCTCGGGGCCAAGTCCGAAACCGGGGACTTCATGACGTCTCCAGGGAGCTACGGCGCAAACCTGCCCCGCGGAAAAGAGAGCTCCAGCCTGACCGCTGAAGCCCCCCGCCCCAGGGCCGAGGTGGCCAGGGTGAGCTGGGCCGCTGGCACCACCCCCAGTCTGACCCCGCCCCCCGGCCACGTCGGTCATAGATCCCGCCCCGGGGCGGCCGCGCAGGCTCCGCCCCCGCCGCCATGTTGAGGTCGGGCCACTTGGCTGGCGGTGGGGCGGGGACGGTCGGGTTCCGGAGGCCTGGCTTGCTGAGGCGCTGCGGACGCCGAGTTGTCGGGCCCGCCAGCTGTAGGCCCGCTGGGTCGCTGGTATTCTAAAGACTAGTGTTACTCTTCCTTGCGCTTCCTGGTAAAGCTCAGAGAGCAGCGGGGACTGGGAACCTTAAGGCGGAAGACAAGGGCTTAAATCGTGCATCATTAAGGGGAGAACTTGGAGTGGATGGCATGTATATGACGTTCCGTTATGGTAGTAATTTGCCATGAAAGTGAAAGCCGCTCAGTCGACTCTTTGCGACCCCTTGGACTATCCAGTCCATGAAATTCTCCAGGCCAGAATACTGGAGTAGGTAGCCTTTTCCTTCTCCAGGGGTTCTTCCCAGCCCAGAGATGGAACCCAGGTCTCCCTCATTGCAGGCGGATTCTTTACCAGCTGAGCCACAAGGGAAAATTGCCATGGATATTAGCAACCCCAGTTCTTTCTGCCCGTGACAGCATATTGTCCCTAGGATAGCTTTGAAGGTGGAAAACAGGCAATAGATACATTGATTCCTATGTAATTGCCTACTTTGCAGTCAAAATACCCAGTTATCAGCAGTTTCCTGTGGTTCACCCTATGCAGTCATCTGACTTACGTCTCCACAGGGCATTTGCTGACTCAGGGAGAAGCGCTAGGAAAATCCACTATCTTGCCTTGGTGTGACCACCGGCAGTAATCCTGGGAACTGGAGATTAATGAGATATAAAAGCGGGGAAGAAACTCACAAGCCAACAGTTGAGTCAGCCAGGTCAGGCGCTTGGTGAGGTCCACGTGGGAACAAATGAGAGGGGTCACCTTTTTCCAGAGGGGAGGGTGGAAGTTACTGAAGGAATTCTTAACCTCTGCATGGGTAATGGCTAGGAAGGTTATCACGTTAAAACTAGGACAAATCAGACCTACTTTCTGAAATTACGTAGATTTTAAACTCTCTGAGGCGGATTCTGGCCTGTCAGAATTCTGTAGTGTTAGGAAGTTCACAGGTGGCTACACTTTGAATAGCAAGGTTATAAAGGACTTGAACCAGAAAGATTCCAACAAAAACTTGAAAGTTTTCAAACCACAAGAGGTCCTTTAAAAAAATGCAAAACCCTACCCTTTTTATTTTAGAAGTTTTAAGTTTAAAGAAAAGTTGTGGAGATAATCCAGAGAGTTTTGCATACCATTTGTCTTGTTTGACATATAGCTGATATCTTAGGTTGGTATGATACATTGATAACATCTAATTAGCCATTGATAGGTTGTTGTTAATGGGAGTTCATACTTCATATTCAGATTTATTTAGCTTTTACCTAATATTCTTATTCTGTCCTAGGATTCCATCCAAAATGCCACATTATATTTAATCATTGTATCTCATGGGACTCCTCTAGACTTGACAGTTTCTCAGACTTTGCTTGTTTTTGCTGACCTTGAAAGTTTTGTTGAGTACTGGTAGAATTTGTAGAAAGGCTCTCAATTTGGGTTTGTTGGATGCTTTTATTGTAATTAAACTGGAGTTATGGGTTTTGAAGAAAGACTGCAGAGGTAAATTGCCATCGTCATCACATAATTTCAAGAGAATGTGCTGTCAGCATAGCTCATCATTAATGGTTATCACTGGTGGTATTATACTTCATCACATGCTTGAGGTGGTGTTTGTCAGGTTTTTCCTTGTGTCAAATTCCTCTTTTTCCCCCTCCCATTCCATCCTTTCTCTCAGTATGTGCAGCCTGTACTTGAGGGGTAGGTACTTTATGCTTCCTCTCTTTGAAGGACAGAATTCTTTTGTTTGGAAATGTGTCTGTTCTCCCTGATTTATTATATGTATATATATATATCTAAAATTTGAGACTCATATTTATTAAAATTTTTTACTTTACATGGGAGTATTGTTGATTGCCAATGTTGGGTTAGTTTCATGTGTGCAGCAGAGTGATTCAGTTATACATGTACATGCATCATTCTTTTTCAAATTCTTTCCCCATTTAGGTTATTCTAGTGTACTGAGAGTTCCCTGTGCTAGACAGTAGGACCTTGTTCATTTTTTTTTTTTCTAAGCTGCGCTGCACTGCTGGTGGAATCTGAGTTTCCCAACCAGGGATTGAATTTGGGCCAAGGCAGTGAAAGCGAGGAATCCTAACTAACCACTGGACCGCCAGGTAACTCCCATGGTTATCTGTTTTAAATATAACAGCGTGTACATGTCAATCCCAGACTTCTAATCTATCCCTCCCCCACCCCCATATATTTGTTTATTCAGTCATTTATTTATGTTAATGTGGACTCATGGCTTTTTATCCTTTGGGTTATAATCCAGCGCTTTGTCATTCATTTCATTGCTCAGATTGTTCCAGCTTTGGTAACTTGAGTGCTCCTCTCAGTTGGCTCCTGTACCCCTTTTATATGTCCCTGCCGTGTATTTTTTGAGCACTACCTTAGTTTCTGGTATTACAAGCTATTGCAGCTTATCCTGAATAGTCTCCGCTCCTGCCATTTCTCCAAGGGCAGTGATGTTAGCAACCAGGGTGGGTGCTGGGTGTACTTCTTGCTACTCTGTTGTCACTGATTCCAGGCCCAGAGGAGGTACTTTTGTTTTTGTTTCCTTTTATAATCTTCCCAAGAGAATATATATATATATATATATTTTAAGTATGAAGTAACACCTTTTACTTCCTTGTATCTGGCATTCAATTCCTGCTCACTGCCATAAAAGATTGTTGTTGAGGTTATTTATTTATTTTTGATTGGTAATTCCTTCCTTTACCAGTACTCTCAACCAGTGCTGTTCAGTAGAAATATTATGCATGACATATATGTAATTTAACATTTTCTAGAAGCTACATTAAAAACTTAAGAAACAAAAAAGTAAAACAAGATGAAATTATTTTATAATATATATTATTTAGTCAAATCTATCAAACTTTTTGCAAATTCAGTATCTAATCAGTATAAAACACTTACTGAGGGACTTCCCTAGTAGTTCAGTGGTTAGGATTTTGCCTTTCAACGCAGGGGCTGGGGGTTTCTTTAGCTTCTTGGTTAGGAAGCTAAGATCACACATGACTCCCCACATGACTCTGGACCAAAACACCAAAACATAATACAGAAACAATATTGTGACAAATTCAGAAAAGACTTTAAAAATGATCCACATCAAAACCAGAAACCACTTAATGAGATATGTTACATCCTTTTTTTCAGTTCTAAATCTTCAAAATGTGGTGTGTATATTACACTTACAGCACATCTTTATTAAGACTGGTCACATTTCAAATGTTTGATAACCGCATGTGGCTTGGGCTGCCATTTTGGACAGCACAGTTGTAGACCATGTGAGGGCTTACTTTTTCCCCAAATTCTGTCTTTGCATGGAAAAAGAATGTCTTCTGATCAGTGCCTAGTTCAAAAGACTAGCTGTTTTCTTCCTCTGTAAAATGGAGATAATAATAGAAACAACTATAATTGTTAAACAACTCATTTTGTTATTATGAGAAATAAATAAGATAATGCATGCAAGTCATGGTATAGGATGGGTTGTTGTTTAGTCACCAAGTCATGTCCAACTCTTTTGCTACCTCATGGGTTGTAGCCCACCAGGCTCCCTGTCCATGGGATTTCCCAGGCAAGAATGCTGGACTGGGCTGCCATTTCCTTCTCCAGAGCATCTTCCCTACTCAGAGACTGAACCCGTGTCTCCTGTGGCTCCTGCACTGGCAGGTGGATTCTTTACTGCCACCAGGGAAGCACTACATGATGGTAGTAAGTCTCAATATATGGTAGCTATTATCATGTTTATTGTTAAATTCATTTTAGAAAATGAACTTACCCATCTTAGGAACTCCCTTATTTATATATTTTGAAATGTAGTTTATTCACGTGTCATGTTATTTTCTGGTGTACAGCAAAGTGATTCAGTTATACACACACACACACACACACACATACACACATATATATATATTCTTTTTTATATCCTTTTCCACTATGGCTTATTACAGGATATTGAGTATAGTTACCTGTGCTATACAGTAAGACTTTATTGCTTACCTATTTTATGTATATTGGCTTGTATCTGCTAGTCCCAAACTCCCAGTTTATCCCTCTCCCATTCCCTTTCCCCTTTGGTAACCATAAATTTTTTTGTCTATGTCTGGTAGTCTGTTTCTGTTTTATAAATAAGTTCCTTGGTGTCATATTTTAGATTCCACATATAAGTGATATCATATAACATTTGTCTTTCTCTTTCTAACTTACTTCACTTAGTATGATTATCTCTAGATCTATCCATGTTGCTGCAAATGGCTTTATTTCATTCTTTTTTTATAGCTGGCTAATGTTCCTTTGTATATATGTACCACATCTTTTTTTTTTTAACTTTTTGTTTTGTATTGGAGTACAGATGATTAACAATGTTGTGACAGTTTCAGGTAAAAGGCAAAGGGGCTCAGCCATACATATACAGGTGTCCATTCTCTTCCAAACTTCTCTTCTATCCAGGCTCCCACATTACCACTGAGCAGAGTTCCATGTGCTATATACAGTAGTTCTTTGTTGGTTATCCATTTTTAGTATAACACTGTGTACATGTCCATCCCAAACTCCCTATCTCGTCCTCCCATCTTCCCTCCCTGGAAACTATTAAGTTTGTTCTCTAAGTCTGTAAGTCTGTTTTATACATAAGTTCGTTTGTATTGTTTCTTTTTAGATTTTACATATGTGGGATTCCTAGGTGGCTCAGTGGGTAAAGATTCCCCCTGCAATGCAGGAGACAAAGGAGATGCAGATTTGATCCCTGGGGTGGGAAGATCCCCCAGAGGAGGGCATGGCAACCCACTCCAGTATTCTTGCCTGGAGAGTCCCATGACAGAGGAGCCTGGCGAGCTATAGTCCATAGAGTCACCAAGAATCAGACACGACTGAAGCAGCTGAGCATGCACACACATATAAGGGATGTCATACAATATCTCTCCTTCCCTGACTTACTTCATTCAGTATGACATTCTCTAGGTCCACCCACATTGCTGCAAATGGCATTATTTCATTCTTTTTAATGGCTGAGTAATATTCCAATGCCGATGGACATTTAGATTGCTTCTATGTCTTGACTCCGAGAAGGCAATGGCACCCCACTCCAATATTCTTGCCTGGAAAATCCCATGGATGGAGGAGGCTGGTGGGCTGCAGTCCATGGGGTTGCTAAGAGTCGGACACGACTGAGCAACTTCACTTTCTCTTTTCACCTTCATGCATTGGAAAAGGAAATGGCAACCCACTCCAGTGTTCTTGCCTGGAGAATCCCAGGGACGGGGGAGCCTGGTGGGCTGCCGTCTATGGGGTCGCACAGAGTCGGACACGACTGAAGTGACTTAGCAGTAGCAGTAGCATGTCTTGACTATTCTTAATAGTGCTGCTATGAATATTGGGGTGCTTGTATCTTTTAAAATTATGGTTTTCCCCAGATATATTCTGAGGAATGGGATTGCTGGGTCATATGGTAGCTCTATTTTTAGTTTTTTAAGGAACCTCCATACTGCATCAATTTACATTCCCACTAACAGTGCACAGAAGCTCCAATTTGATTTTTATTATACCTCTTTCAAAATACAAATCACTTTCTGTCCAGAATTATATGGATAGTATCTGACTGTGCAGCTGTTTCAGTTCCTTTCTGTAACTGTTGGTGTCCTAGGAACTGGCATCATGTCTCATTTATCTTTGTGAGCTGAGAAGTTTGTAACTCTGGTTCTTTCACTGTGCTTATCGTATTTCACAGTGCTTTGCCATGTTGGCCTTGGTGAAACTACCAAGGTGAAATTTCAAATAGATATGTGTATATAGGGTGTAAAAACTCAATGGAGAGACAAATATTGGAACCACTAAATTTAGAAATAGTAAAACTTGTAAAGGAATTTTTGGATGAACATGTCACCTTAGAAAATCATCCTTTATTCCAGGTTTTCCTCTAAAATAATTAATTATAAACACAAGTGATGATTATCAAGCTATAATGGTTATTGAGATACTTTATTCAATGTCTTAATTATTATTATTTTGCCACACGTGACAGTTAATCATCTGAGAGTTTATTTCTTTGGGTTAATTTCAGAATTCTTTGTCATTTTATGGTTTTGAATCTCTAGGATTTAGCAACTATTTTCTTTAAATTGTATCACATTATTATATATTCCAGCATTTTGGAGATCTTTTCCTCATAGAATTCTGTGAAGTTCAGTTCCACTGATCATTTTTTTCTCAAATTATCTTTGTAACTTATACAGAGTGTTAGGCCAAATACTTGCCCAGACAATAGATTTTTGCAAAGGAGAGACACTAAAACTTTAGGTAGTTCCAATCAGCCTGACTTCAAACAATGACCTAATGTAATTATTCAAGGAGGAGTGTTAAAATATTTTAAAAAGATAGGATTTGTAGGAGAATTTCTATTGAGTATAAGATTTCTCTCTATTCTAAGAATATTGATTTTTCTTATAATACTTCTTTTCTGGCATCACAATTCTTGATTTCAAACTTTATTACAAAACTATAGTGCTCAAAACAGTATGGTACTGGCATAAAAATGAAGACATAGACCTATGGAACAGAATTGAGAGCCCAGAAATAAACCCCCACTTATAAGGTCAACTAATATTTGACAAGGGTGTCAGTAATAGTCAATGGGTCAAGGATAGCCATTTCAAAACTGATGTTGTAAAAACTGGATAACTATATGCAGAAGAGTGAAATTGGACCCCTATCTTACATCATTTACACAAATTAACTCAAAATGCATTAGAGACTTAAATGTGAGACCTGACACTGTAAAACCCCTTAGAAGAGAACATAGGAAAAGAGCTCTTTCACATTGGTCTTGGCAATGATATTTTGGATATGACACCCAAAGTATAAGCAACAACATAAAAAATAAACAGGTGGAGCTACATTAAAATAAAAAGCTTCTGTACAGCAAAAGATACAGTCAGCAAAATAAAAAGAGTGGGAGAAAAGATTTGCAAACAACCTATTTGATAAGGGGTTAATATCCATAATAAGTGAAAGAACTCATTCAACTCAGTAGCATAAAACCAAACAGTCTGATTAAAAAATGGGTAAAGGATTTGTGTGGATTTTTTTCCACAGAAGACATATATAGATACATGAAAAGATGCTCAACATCACTAATTACAGGGAAATGCAAATCAAAATCACTAGGTGTCACTTCATACCTGTTAGAAATTCTGTTGTCAAAAAGACAAGATAACAGATGTTGGCAAAGCTGTTGATGTGAGTGTAAATTGCTGCATCCACTAGGGAAAATAGTGTGGAGATTCCTTAAAAAGTTAGAACTAGAACTACCATATGATCCAGCAATTCCACTTTTGGATGTATGTGTATATATATATATATATCTTTAGGAAGTCAGGGTCTTAAAGAAAAGTTTGCACTCCCATGTTTACTGCAGGATTATTCACAATAGCCAAGACATGGAAACAACCTAAGTGTCCATCAACAAATGAATGGATAAAGGAAATATAATGGCATAGTATTCAGATATATAGAAAAGGAAATTTTGCCTTTTGTGAGAACATAGATGGACCTTGAGGACATGCTAGGTGAGGTAAGTCAGACAGAGAAAGACAAATATTGTATTTTTTCACTTATATTTGAAATTTAAAAGCTGAACTTGAAAATAGAGAGTAGATTGGTGGTTGCCAAGGGCTGGCGGTGGGGTGAGGAAAATGGAGAGATGTCAGTCAAAGGGTACAAACTCCCAGTTACAAGATAAATAAGTTCAAGAGATCTAATGTATGTCATGGTGACTATAACTAACAGTACTGTACTGTATACTTGAAAGTTAAGAGAATAAATCTTAAATGTTATCAGTACATACACAGAGAGGCAATTATGTGAGGGTTTGGAGATGTTAACTAACCTTGTGAAATCATTTTATAATATATACATGTGTTAAATCATCACACTGTACACTTTCAGTTCAGTCACTCAGTCTTGCTGAGGCTTGCTGTACACCTTAAGCTTACATATATGTCAATATTTCAACAAAGCTGGAAAAAAAATTTCTCCTTTTCCCTGTTACAGTATCATCTGCATGTACCTTAATGCTCTCTCTACATAATACAGGTCTGATACTATTACTCCTTTAAAAAACCCCTTCATGATAACCTATTGCCTGGGTCTTCACATCTTTTGGTTGTGTACTACGTCAATGAAAATTCTGAATATGGACCCAATTTGTGTATTTTTATTTGAAATGACACATGAATATATATATATATATATACTCAATGAACACTCAAAATTAAAAAGGAAATGAGAAAATATAAATAGATGTTTTGATTTTTCCCTGAATCAGTTTGCATATGCTCTGCAGTGAGTGCCCCCCACTTTGGAGACTATTGTTTAGAAGATAAAATCTAAATACTTTGGTCGAGAACACAAGACCGTTACTGACGGGCCCCATTTTCCTTCCACCTTCCACCACTTCTGCACCTCTGGGTGCTGTACACATTGGACTCCACATCATGTTTTCTTTGTCTGCTTCTTTTGTGCATGGTGAGTTCTTATTTGTTTGTGGACTAAAATGTCACATTTCTTTAAAGGTCTCTTGGCCACCTCTCCCTTTCTCATGCTCTCGTATGTATTGTTCATACATTTATATTAACACATTGTGCTATAACTAAGGCTGTTTATAGTGTGTGAGTCATTCCTTGAGGATAGGAACCTTGACTTACTTATCTTCCATTTCAGCTCTCAGCAGACAGAACAACTTAAGAAATATTTATGGAACCTCATATTGTGCCAAGGGCCCGACCTGATTGCTATAAAGCATATGGATGAATAAACATGATTTTTGCCTCTAAGGAGTCTATAAATAAAATGTACCTTGGAGAAAATATTTCTTAATTACTGTGCAAGGGAAGTACAAATATTTCTCTAACAATTATGAATTAGAGGACTTTTTTAAATGTATATTTTCTAGAGAACCAGTGGTATATGATTAATGTATTCCAGAGGACGATTGATCATATTTTTAGAAAGGAATTTAAAAAATGAACAGTCTGGACATATTTTCCCATATCCTGTTTCCTTCATGCAGCTGTACTGACAGATGTTCTCAGACAATGATCAAAATGTAAACAAAGTAAGGCAGGTAAATGTGAACAGTTTTTTGTCATGTTTACCTGACAGCATACGCTCAATTATTTTTATAGCAGGGTTTAAATTTTCTTAGTGCTTTACAACCTAACATAGCAATTGGGTAATTATTGTAATATACCCACAGATACATGGTTATTATAACCATTTAAAAGAGAGGAACTAATGCATGACAATTGAATGAAGTAAATTGTCCAAGGTCAGTGAGAGGCACTATGGCAATTTAGGTTTATTGCCTTTTCTAGAATTCAGAGCCCCTAGGATGGTGGTGCTTCTTCATAATTTTCTTGATTTTCAACACCTCCTTCATTATCTTTGCATCTTAAAACTTTTGAGTACAATTTTGCTTACTCTTGGAAGTCATTTCAGTGATAGGTATATAATATGTGAAGTTAGTTGTTGACTACAAATTATATGACATTTTCTTTGTCAGTTTCCTTTCTTTTATTTGCTATATGGATGCTGAAAAAGCTGTCACTTGAAAAAGAGACATAAGTAATTTTGCCTCTGGGAAAATCCTGGAAAAGACTGATATGTAACATTTAAATACACTGAAAAATTTAGAAGATATGTTCTGGTTTTATCTCTTTGACTTTAGGGAATTTAAAATAAGTCAATTTTTGCAAATGTGAATTATCAGTGAAGCAGATAGTGAATCAGCTGGGAAAATCACATAAGAACCACAAGAAACAGAATGACCTTCAGAAATAAGCTGAAAGTGCATGTAAAGCAACTTAAAATTGAATGACTCAGGCAGATTAGAAGATTAAGGTTCAAATTTGTTCTTTTAACTAGTGTGTGAAACCACAGTGCTGTTGAATCAGCTCTTCCTGATAATCCTTTTTGGTCAGAATTCTCTGCACATATACATTCATATTTTCTGATTAATGAAGGATATACTGGATTAGAAACTAATTGTTACTTTATAACAGGAAAAATAATCTGAGAAAATGAGATCTGGATATTAAAAAGTTGTCAGATCAGTTCAGTAGCTCACTCGTGTCCGACTCTTTGCGACCCCATGAACTGCAGCACGCCAGGCCTCCCTGTCCATCACCAACTCCCGGAGTCCACCCAAACCCATGTTCATCGAGTCAGTGATGCCATCCAACCATCTCATCCTCTGTCATTCCCTTCTCCTCCTGCCCTCAATCTTTCCCAGCATCAGGGTCTTTTCAAATGAGTCAGCTCTCCGCATCAGGTGGCCAAAGTATTGGAATTTCAGCTTTAACATCAGTCCCTCCAATGAACATCCAGGACTGATCTCCTTTAGGATGGACTGGTTGAATCTCCTTGCAGTCCAAGGGACTCTCAAAAGTCTTCTCCAACACCACAGTTCAAAAGCATCAGTTCTTTGGTGCTCAACTTTTTTTATAGTCCAATTCTCACATCCATACATGACTAATGGAAAAACCATAACCTTGACTAGATAGACCTTGTTGGCAAAGTAATGTCTCTGCTTTTTAATATGCTATCTAGGTTGCTCATAACTTTCCTTCCAAGGAGCAAGCGTCTTTTAATTTCATGGCTGCAATCACCATCTGTAGTGATTTTGGAGCCCAGAAAAATAAACTCAGCCACTGTTTCCACTGTCTCTCTATCTATTTGCCATGAAGTGATGGGACTGGATGCTATGATCTTAGTTTTCTGAATGTTGAGCTTTAAGCCAACTTTTTCACTCTCTTCTTTCGCTTTCATCAAGAGGCTCTTTAGTTCTTCTTCACTTCTGCCATAAGGGTGGTGTCATCTGCATATCTGAAGTTATTGATATTTCTCCCGGCAATCTTGATTCCAGCTTGTGCTTCCTCCAGCCCAGCGTTTCTCATGATGTACTCTGCATAGAAGTTAAATAAGCGGGGTGACAATATATAGCCTTGACGTACTTCTTTTCCTATTTGGAACCAGTCTGTTGTTCCATGTCCAGTTCTAACTGTTGCTTCCTGACCTGCATACAGGTTTCTCAAGAGGCAGGTCAGGTGGTCTGGTATTCCCATCTCTTTCAGAATTTTCCACAGTTTACTGCGATCCACACAGTCAAAGGTTTTGGAGTAGTCAATAAAGCAGAAATAGATGTTTTTCTGGAACTTTCTTGCTTTTTCCATAATCCTGCAGATGTTGGCAATTTGATCTCTGGTTCCTCTGCCTTTTTTAAACCAGCTTGAACATCTGGAATTTCACAGTTCACATCTTGCTGTAGCCTGGCTTGAAGAATTTTAAGCATTACTTTACTAGCGTGTGAGATGAGTGCAACTGTGCAGTAGTTTGAGCATTCTTTGGCATTGCCTTTCTTTGGGATTGGAATGAAAACTGACCTTTTTTCAGTCCTTTGGCCACTGCTGAGTTTTCCAAATTTGCTGGCATATTGAGTGCAGCACTTTCACAGCATCATCTTTCAGGGTTTGAAATAGCTCAACTGGAATTCCATCACCTCCACTAGCTTTGTTTGTAGTGATGCTTCCTAAGGTCCACCTGACTTCACATTCCAGGATGTCCGGCTCTAGGTATCCCTATAACCTGCCAATGAACACAATAGCACCTTATTTTTCCTTATATAAACTTATATAAAAGGTTATATAAATTCAGTCATATTTAAGATGACACGTGAGTTTGCTACTTTTTAAAAAAGGGCTATGATTAACCCTTTTGTAGAGGAATAGCTGAATTTTCATTTTTTAGGTATTTTTTTTAACCTCTATCTTCTTTACTGTTGAATTACAGTTTGATATTTTACAAGTCAAAAATCGATGAATATTTCCTCTTAGGAAATTGAGCATATTTCCCCCTTTTTTTTGGTCATTAATTAGTCTGGTGTCTGACTAAATGATATCCCTTTTTAGTTAATCTGTCTTTTCCTTCTAGTTGCTTTTAGTAACTTGTTTTTGACTGTTCTCTTTTGGTTCACTATTATGCATCTAAGTGTGGATTCGTTATTTATCTGGCTTCCAATTTGTTAAGCTTTCTGAATTTGTACACTGAGACATTTATTACCATATGTAAAGTAGACAGCTGGTGGGAACTTGCTGTTTAACACAGGGAGCTCAGCTGAGAGCTCTGTGATGACCTAGAGGGGTGATGTGGGGTTGGTATATGTATACTTACGGCTGATATGTTGTTCTATGGCAGAAGTCAATACAACATTATAAAGCAGTTATCCTCCGATTAAAAATCAATTAAAAAATCAGCAATTCCCAGTATTCATGAAAGATGTAGACTTCCAAATTTAGCTATTTTTTTTAATAGGACACATTTATACTTGTTTTCTGTACCAGTAATTTAAGTAAAAAGAAAAATGCAGTTATGTTGAGATTATCTTTTAATTGAGTATCTCAGGAATAAAAATCCCGATCTTACAAATCACTAGCTATAATGCTAGTAAATCAGAATCTTATATTTAATCCTTTCTATTAAAAGAAAATTCATCAGAACTGATTACATCAGTTGATGAAACGATTCCAGTCTCTATCATTAGACCTCTTTTTGTTTAAACAAACAAGCACCAAAGAACAAAATTCAAACAATAACAACAGCCAAGGCAAAACCGAAACTCAGAGTTTTCATGATTGATTAACCCCTTCAACTCAAATAAAAACCAACAACAAGACATAGAGTTAATGATGCTAATGTGGTAGCATCATGACATATAAAGGAAAGCAGTCAAACTAGGTCACGGTTTTAACACACAAGATGTGTCTATAAAATAACAAAATTGTGTACAGGAGTGAAGAATTGGTTCTTCATAGAGTTTTACAAGGAAAAATTCCTAAAGTATTTTGAGAGAACTGGAGAAAAGGTATTTAATCTGTTAAAACTTGCAATATCTTTTTCATTAATTTGTGTTTATTCAGGAAAAAAAAATCTCAGTAGTCTACTGCTGGATTGTCACACTACTATCTGTCATGTAGCCACGCTGACAGCTTAGCCACAGTGATGTCAGCAGAGGTGGACCCCACACATCCATTTTCATGGAGAAGAGCATGAGTGACCTGGTAAGGAAGACTCTGTCTTTTACTGGGGCTACAAGGTAGGGCCATGGGGAGGACTTTGATCTGAGGCAGGCACTTCTTTACCACTGAGCCACCGGGGAAGCCCCTACTTAGGCTTGAGTTAATTAAATGTTTTGATACAGATTTAAAGAAATGAATGCTACCCTACCTTTGTGAAGTTTGGAAGGGATTTTCAATGATAGCTTCAGTTGTGTCTAAGAGTCATTGTTGGCTTTTTTCTGATTGCTTAGGCAAGGGAATGTATACATTGAATGCTATGATGCAGGTTAAGGAAATTACTTTACTTTTGGATTAGACTGTCAATACATTAAACTTGAAAAGAAATTCCAGTTACTACCTAAGACCCAGTCATCCCCCCACAGTCCCCCTCCTATTGCTGTGCAGTAGGTGGTCCTAAGTGAAAACCCAGCCTACGTTCTAATCTGCTTTGTTATGCCCTTTAGTCATGCTGGGAAAGGTTGAAGGCAGAGGAGAGGTTGGAGGCAGAGGATGAGATGGTTAGATAGTATCACTGACTCAAAACTGTAGGAGACAGTGAAGGACATGGGAACCTGGAGTGCTTCAGTCCATGGGGTCACAAGGAGTCGGTCATGACTTAGCGACTGAATGACAACGTGAGGGAAACAGATCAGCACAATCCTTAAAAAACATTTCAAAATATGTGCCTTAGCATAAACTTTCCATTATGAAAAATTTCAAAATGCATGAATGTGGAGAGAATAGAATAATAAACTACTGCTGCTGCTGCTGCTAAGTCACCTCAGTCGTGTCTGACTCTGTGTGACCCCATAGACGGCAGCCTACCAGGCTCCTCTGTCCATGGGATTTGCCAGGCAAGAGTACTGGAGTGGGGTGCCATCGCCTTCTCCCAATAAACTACTATTGACAAGTAATTTGATTCTGATGATTATCAGTATTTTGCCAAGTTTGTTTCATCTATCTCCCATTCAACTAACTTGTGTCTCCCTGTCCCCCATTCCTCCATAACCATCACCAGACTATTTAAAACCAATTATCAGACATCATTTCCTACATTTCAGGTAAAAGATTAAAAATGATGGTGCCATTATTACACTAAAATTACAATGCATGCATGCTAAGTCGCTTCAGTCATGTCTGACTCTTTGCAACCTTATGGACTGTAGCCCGCCAGGCTCCTCTATCCTTGGGATTCTCCAGGCAAGAATACTAGAGTGGGTTGCCATGCCCTCCTCCAGGGGATCTTTCTGAATCAGGGATTGAACCTGCATCTCTTATGTCTCCTGCATTGGCAGGTGGGTTCTTTACTACTAGTGCCACCTGGGAAGCCCCAAAGCATAATATTCCAATTATAATATCATCTAATACTTATTCATATTAAAATTCTCCCAGTTGTCTCAAAGATGTCTTTTTACTGAATAAGTTCAATTAAAAATTGGTTTTATTCATAGATCAGTGGATTAGAATACAGAGCCCAGAAATAAACCCACACACCTATGGTCAATTAATCTATGATAAAGGAGGCAAGAATATACAATGGAGAAAAGACAGCCTCTTTAATTAGTGGTACTGGGAAAGCTGGACAGCTACATGGAAATCAATGAAATTAGAACACAACCTCATACCATACACAAAAATGAACACAAACTTGTTTAAAGACCTAAATGTAAGACATGACACCATTAAATTCCTAGAAGAGAACTTGGGCAGAATACTCTTTGACATAAATTGTAGCAATATTTTTCTGAATGAGTTTCCCAAGGCAAAAAAAAAAAGAAAAGGAAAGACAAACAAATGGGACCTAATAAAAGTTAAAAGGCTTTTTGTAGCAAAGGAAACCATCAACAAAATGAAATAACCTATGGAATGGGGGAAAGTATTTGCAGACGACACAATAGACAATGGGTTAAGATCCAGAATATAAAAGAACTCATACAACTCAGTATCAAAAAACAACTCAATCAGAACAACAGGCAGAAGATCTAAATACACATTTTCCCCAAAGAAGATATAGAGATGGCTAATAGACATATTAAAATATGCTCACTATTATTAGTTATTCAGTTCAGTTCAGTTCAGTTCAGTCGCTCAGTCGTGTCCCACTCTTTGCAACCCCATGAATCGCAGCACGCCAGGCCTCCCTGTCCATCACCAACTCCCGGAGTTCACTCAGACTCACATCCATCGAGTCAGTGATGCCATCCAGCCATCTCATCCTCTGTCGTCCCCTTCTCCTCCTGCCCCCAATTCCTCCCAGCATCAGAGTCTTTTCCAATGAGTCAACTCTTCCCATGAGGTGGCCAAAGTACTGGAGTTTCAGCTTTAGCATCATTCCTTCCAAAGAACACCTGGGGCTGATCCCTTTAGAATGGACTGGTTGGATTAGAGAAATGCAAATCAAAACCACAGTGAGGTATCAGTCACCTCACACTAATTAGTATGGCTATCATCAAAAAATCAACAAATACTATAAGACTTCCCTGGTGGTCCAGTGGTTAGGACTCTGTGATTTCAGAGCCTTGGGCCCAAGTTCAATCCCTGGATGGGAACTAATATCCTGTAAGCCACACTAAATTTTTTTTTTTAATTGGAAAAAAAAAAGAAACAATGCCATGTTGTTTCAGAAACATGGATGGACCTAGAGATTGTCATACTGAGTGAAGTAAGTCAAACAAAGAAAATTATCATATGATATCACTTATATGTAAAATCTAAAAAAAATGATACAAATGAACCTATTTGCAATCAGAAATAGAGTCACAGATGTAGGAAACAAACTTATAGTTACGAAGGGGGGACGTGGGGGGAGGGATAAATTGGGAGACTGAGACTAACATACACACACTATTATATGTAAGATAGTTAACTAATAAAACCTACTGTATAGCACAAGGAAGTCTACTCAGCACTCTGTAATGACCTACATGGGAATAGAATCTAAAAAAGGGGGGATATATGTATATATATAACTATTCACTTTGATATACAGCAGAAATGAACACATTTTAAATCAACTATACTCCAATAAAAATTAATTTTAGTAAAGTCTGTAAATAAAATGGAACTTCCCTGGTGGTCCAGGGGTTAGGTCTCCAAGTTCTCACTACTGAAGGCCCGAGTTCAATCCCTGGTTGGGGAATTAAGATCCTGCAAACCATGCAGTGCAGCCAACAACAAAAAAGTCTACAAATAATAAATGCTGGAGAGGGTGTGAAGAAAAAGGAATACTTGTACACTGTTGGTGGGAATGTAATTTGTGCAGACAGTATGGAAAACAGTATGGAATTTCCTTAAAAAGCTAAAAATAGAGCTACCATATGATCCAGCATTTCCAGTCCTGGGTATATATCTGGAAAACAAAAGATCTATTTAGAAAAGATACATGCGCCCCAGAGTTCAGAGCAGCACTATTTGCAATAGCCAAGACATGGAAGCAACCCAAGTGCCCATCAACATTTAATATATATAAAATGGATAAAATGGAATATTACTCAGCCAAAAGAAGGAATGAAATATTGCCATTTGCGGCAACAGGGATGGACCCAGATAACATCATGCTTAGTGAAATAAGTCAGAGAAAGACAAATACTGTATGACATGAATTATATGTGGAATAGAAAAATGATACAAAATATTATTCAATAATATTAAAAATAACACAAATGAATCTATAGACAAAACAGAAACGGACTCATAGACATAAAGAACAAACTTATGGCTACCAAATAGGATGGGGATGGAGAGATGGGGAGGCACAAATTAGGAGGATGAGATTGATAGATACAAGCTACTATACATAAAATAGATAAGCATCAAAGATTTACTGTTTGTAGCACAGGGAATTATACCCAATATTTTGTAATAACCTATGGCACCCCACTCCAGTGCTCTTGCCTGGAAAATCCCATGGATGGAGGAGCCTGGTGGGCTTCAGTCCATGGGGTCGCTACAAGTCAGACACAACTGAGCAACTTCACTTTCACTTTTCACTTTCATGCATTAGAGGAAGAAATGGCAACCCACTCCAGAATTCTTGCCTGGAGAATCCCAGGGATGGGGGAGCCTGGTTGCCGTCTATGGGGTCGCACAGAGTCGGACACAACTGAAGCGACTTAGCAGCAGCAGCAGCAGGATAATGAAATACATTTACAAAAAAATTGAATCAGTATGTTGTATATCTGAAACTAACGCCGTATTGTAAATCAACTATACTTAATTTAAAAAATTAAAGTTAATTAACTTAAAAAATAAAAATTTGTTGTTTCTCTTATTTAAAAAGTTAACATATTTTATTCCTTAGAGCATTTTTAGGTTTACAGAAAAATTGAACAGAATTCATAGACAATTCCCTTACTTCCTCCCCTCATGCCCAGTTTCCCCTATTATTAACATCTTGCACTGGTGCATTGATGTGGTACATTTGTTATAATTGATGAGCCAATAATGAAGTATTAGTATTAACTAAAGTTCATAGTCTACCTTAGGGCTCACTCTTACTACTGTGCAGGTCTATGGGTCTTGCCAAATGTATAATATCATATATCCACCATTACAGTATCATGTAGAATAATTTCTCTGCCCTGAAAATCCCTTGTGCTCTATACATCACTTCCTCCCTGCTCTCTCCCAAGTCGTGGTAACCAGTGGTCTTTTTATTGTTTCTAGAATTTTTCCTTTTTCATATAGTTGGAATCATATAGTATGCAGCCTCTTCATCCTGGCTACTTTCACTTAGCAATAAGCATTCACACATTTAAGGTTCCTTCATGTCTTTCTATGACTTGTTAATGGGTTTCTTTGTATTGGTGAATACCATTGCATTGTATGGCTTTGTTTATCCATTTACCTATTGAGGGACATCTTGGACATCTTGCTTCCAAGTTTTGGTAATTATGCATAAAGCTGCTGTATATTATTACATGCAGGTTTTTTTTTGTGGACTTAAGTTTTCCACTCATTTGGGTAAATAACTCAGAGCATGACTGTTGGATCACATGGTAAGATGTGATTTAGTTTTCTAAGAAAGCACTGAACAACAGAAGACCCTCTAAAATGGCTGTGCCATTCTGCATCCTCACCAGCACTAAACAAGAGTTCCAGTTGTTTCACATCCTTCCCAGCATTTGGTGGTGTCTAGAGTGTCCTGGAGTTTAGTCATTCTAACAGGTGTGTAGTGCTGTCTCGTTGTTTAGATTTGCAGCTCTTTAATGACATAGGATGTTGAGCATTCCAAGTCTCTTAATCTGTAACAGCTTTATACCTTTCTGTTCCCCTTGCCATGCCATTTACCTGTTAAAGAAACCAGGCCGTTTATTTTGCAGAATTTTCACATTCTGACAGATTCATGATGTGTAAAGTACATGCTTTTTGACAGAAGTTTAGTATCATCTTCATGTTTGAAAGAGAAAACACAAGTAAGAACTTACTGGATGGAAAGACCTTAAGATACTACTGTGCTTAGTCGCTCAGTCGTGTCTGACTCTGCAACCCCAGGGACTGTAGCCCGCCAGGCTCCTCTGTCCATGGAATTTCCCAGGCAAGAATATCGGAGCAGGTTGCCATTTCCTTCTCCAGGGGATCTTTCTGATCCAGGGATCATACCTGTGTCTCTTGCATCTCCTGTGTTGGCAGGTGGATTCTCTACCACTGTGCCTAGATTATACTCTATTTTATATTATTGACAGTTCAATTTAATATTTTAAAATATATTGCCTACAAGGGATAGACAGGCATTATGTTCTTTTGGAATTCCTCACACATTTCACATGACAGATTTGTTTCTCTTTTTTGTAAATTTGTCTGATTTCACAATAACTGATAGGGTTAAAAAAACCTCTGGCCAATGTGGAGTTAAGTCTTTTTAGTTCTTTTCAATAGACTTTTAGTGCACATTAAAAAAGATGTTGAAAATATAACTTTCTAAAATTGCTTTAGGCTAAGTATACATTTTGGAGAAGCCGTGTTGTGACTCCCTTCAGGAATAATGAGAGCACAAAGGAAATGTCTGATTTACAATCAGTTCAAGGGGGGTTCTATCAGAGCATCTTACTTTCTTGTTTACAGTTGATATCTTGGCCATGATAGTTCCTGTTCCTTGAAGCAATAATTTCTCTTGACAAATAGTTTTTTCTAAATGAAGGCTCTACTACTCTATAGTTTATTACTTTTTAATTTCTGCGTTTTAAATGGTAATGTGGAAAGTATTGTCGGTGTTGTGGTGATCTATGGACTGATGCACAGACAGATTGAAAATTGAGTTATTAAGCAGAACTTTTTTTTTTAAGATTTATTTATTTTTGGCTGTGCTCGGTCTTTGTTGCTGCATGCGGGCTTTCTCTAGTTGCTGTGCGTGAGCTTCTCATTGCGGTGGCTTCTTGCTGTGGAACACGGGCTCTAGGCTCATGGGCTTCAGTCGTGGTGCATGGGTTTAATTGCTCCATGGCATCTGCAGTCTTTCTGGAGCAGGTATCAAACTTGTGTCCCCTGCATTGGCATGCAGATTCTCAACCACTGGACCATCAGGGAAGCCTAAGAAGCAGACTTTTTGAGTTTTTAAAAAATATACATCTTATCTGTTTGGAAGCAACAAACTACTTTAAAAAAATAAGGATTTCCTTTAGTGAAGAGCTTAAAATATAACGTATATTGTTATCACTAAAGTTCCCATGTCATATATATTTTTGGGGATTGATGAATTTTTATCGAGATGTCTAGTATTTGTATGGAAACTGTCCTTCAGTCTAGGCAGACCTGCTGGTGGTGCAGTTCAGACCCATTCCTACACAGAAGGGGTCTCTCAATTTTTCTGTATAATTTTATTTATTTATTTGTTTTTGGTTGTGCTGGGTCTTTGTTGCTGTGTGGGCTTTTCTCTAGTGAGCAGGGGCTAGTCTCTAGCTGCAGTGCTCGGACTACTCACTGTGGTGGCTTCTCTCGTGGCAGAACACGGGCTCTAGAATTCAGGCTCAGCAGTTGTGGTGCACGGGTCCAGTTTCCCCACGGCACGTGGAATCCTCCCAGACAAGGGATTGAACCCATGTCCCCTGCATTGGCAAGTGGATTCTTAACCACTGGATCACCAGGGAAGTCCATGTCATGGAGTTTTGAGTTGATGATGCCTTTTGACTGCATATATGCTAGAGGTAAAGCTGTGAATTGGCCATGAGAGGTCCCTGTGATAGATGGCTTTGCTGTACAACAGCAGTCCCCCACCTTTTTGGCCCTAGGAACCAGTTTCATGGAAGATAGTTTCCCACAGACTGGGTTGGGAGGGTGGTTTTGGGGTGATGTAAATGCACTACATTTATTGTGTACTTTATTCATATTATTATTACATCAGCTCCACCCCAGATCATCAGGTATTAGATCCCAGAGGTTGGGGATCCCTGATGTATGGGACTTCAGATTTAAAGCCTGGGCCCAATATTGTTACTCAACACTACTTCAGGGTCTGCCTGGGTGGCTGGCTGCTTCTGGAGATACCCGACGTTGGGAGATCCCTCAAGTCTGCTCCGAGAATTGTGGTGTTGACCCATGGAAACCTCTTTTCACAGCAAAGTTCTCAGTATAATGGAAACTGCATAGAATAAGTGACGTAGTCCTACTTTTGGGTCTTGGAGAGTCTGTTCTCTAGGAGTTCAAGCGGAAGGTATTTTTGGCACTGAGCTGAGGTCACCTCCAATTTTCAGTTAGAGAAATTGAAATTCTTTTGTCCATGGTGTTGTCTATAGTGATGAATACAAGGCTATCCGCCATCTGGGTAGAAATCCTAAAATCCCTGTGGTCTCGTCCTCCTGTGCTTCCTCACATTTCACATGACTAACTGTGGTGTAAGCGGAGGCTGTTGATGGTCCATTTCACTAAATGTTGAAGCGGGTGACATTAAAACGCTTGTGTTAGGTAGACTCTTAATTATGGAACAAATGTAAGAGTTATAGTTCTTATCTTCTAAGAATTTTTTTTCTTCTAAGAGTTTTTATCAGTAATTGTTTTGTCATTGTCATATTGTTACAGGAATGTTTACTTCTCTCTCCTCCTTGGTTTGACCCAGGAAGCATTTATTCCCAGGCACAGAAATGCAACCCACTCCAGTGTTCTTGCCTGGAGAATCCCAGGGACGGCGGAGCCTGGTGGGCTGCCGTCTGTGGGGTCGCACAGAGGCGGACACAACTGAAGCGACTTAGCAGCAGCAGCAGCAGCATACTGTTTGGATGGTGTGGAGACACCAGTAACATGTTGCATCGATTGTTATGACCAGCAGGTGGCAGGCTGATGCAGAACGACAGTGCCCTGGGAAACGACAGCGTTCAGCGTCTGGCTTATTCTCTGGTCAGAGGGGCACGCAGGCTTTTCCAATACTCAGAATGCAAGCTGGACGAGTTCAACCGTCTGTCACCTTATGGACCTGTCACCCAGTTACCTTTTCCTCTTTATTTCTTCGTTTAGACCTTCAAACACAAAAGACTAAGCATCCTATTCCAGGTAATAGAGTTATTACCATACTATTGTAACGTGATCCAAGGGCCCCCTTATATAGATGCCTGGAACTCAGAGGGTCACACTCTAAAAGTTTGAGTCCTGTGATGAAAATTAAAACACCACCAAAGAACCCAGAAGTGGGTGATGGGAATTTATAAAAAGAAGGGTTTATTACTACCGTCCTTAAAGAGACAATATAACTCAACAAAATTACCTCCTTTTTCAGTGTTTATGAGAAGTCAATAAGTTTCAGTCTAAATTGGCCTCCGGGAGTCCGCTGCTGGTGGGGAGCCAGGTCTTTTCTCTTTCACTGTATTTTTTGTTTTTTTCCGGCACTGAAGTGGTGTTGCCTACAGGCCCTCAGTGTCTCAATCAAAACAGTGCCACTTTGTCCCCATTTTTCTTCAGATTGGACAAAGTCTAGTTTTTGTTCAAACCCATCTGCGTTGAATGACTTCCGTGGGAGTGGAGGTGCCTGACTCCTGAATTACTCCTGACCCTAGGCTGCCTTCCCCTCCTCCGCCCCAGCTCTGTGTTTCAGGCCCCGTCTGCGGGTCCAGTGCTAGCCTGTGTCCTTGTTCAGAATCCCAGCTCTTCCTTGTTAGTTCTATCCCCATGTTACTGATTAGGCTCTACCACTGCCACCCAAACTTCTTGCCTGTTCTTAATCTGTTTCAAGACTCTGATGCTGTTACCATCAAGTCAGTTAAACTTTTTCATGTCCCTAGGGTTGCTTGATGGAAAATAATTATATTTGTCCCTCAGTGTCCACTGGGGATTGATTCCAGGTGCCCCCGTATAAAAATCTAGGGATGTCCTTATATAAAATGGCATAATATTTGCGTATAATCCATGTATATCCTTCCTTACGTATGTTAAAGCACCTTTAAACTACTTACAATACCTAATACTATGTATATACTATGTAAATGGACTTCCCTGGTGGCTCTAGTTGTAGTGAAAGTGTTAGTCATTCAGTAATGTCTGACTCTTTGCCACCCCATGGACTGGAGCCCATCAGGCTCCTCTGTTCATGGAATTCTCCAGGCAAGAATACTGGAGTGGGTAGCCATTCCCTTCTTCAGGGGATCTTCCTGACCCAGAGATTAAACCCAGGTCTATGTATTGCAGGCAGATTCTTTACAGTCTGAACCACCAGGGAAGCCCTAAATAGTTGTAAGTACAAACATAATTCCTATGTAAGTAGTTGCCAGTTCCTGGTAAACTCATGTTTTGCTCTTTGGAACTTTCTGGAAAATTCTTTTCAAGTATTTTCAATTTGTGGTTGGTTAAATATGTGGGTATAGAACTTGCAGATATGGAGGGCCAACTTAAAAAAATTTTAATTGAAATGTAGTTGATTTACAATGTTGTGTTAGTTTCAGGTATACGGAGAACCAACTTTTAATAGAAAATTCAAGAGATTATACAGATAAACTCTTGGAACTAATAAGAGTTCAGCAGGAATGGTGAATACAAGATCAACATGCAAAAATTAATTGTATTTTTTATACCATCAATAACCCCTTAGGTAGGGTTTCTCTGGTGGCTCAGTGGTAAAGAATCTGCTTACCAATGCAGGAAGCGCAGGTTCCATCCCTGAGTCAGGAAGATCCCCTGGAGAAAGAAATGGCAAACCACTTCAGTGTTCTTGCCTGGGAAATCCCATGGACAGAGGAGCCTGGTGGGCTACAGTCGATGGGGTCGCAAAGAGTTGGATGGGACTTAGTGCATGCACGTGCACACACGCACACACACACGCGTGCACACAGAGAGAGAGAGAAGGCAGAAATACACACCCAAAGAGAAAGGGTATGGATGTCTTACCTAATGAAGTAGAGAGGCGGTTTAATCATTTATATAGGGCAGTTCCTCTAGGTCTTTGTTCTTCTCTGGCCAACTGTCTCACTTCTTTTCCCTCGTCTGACCTGTTTTAGGGTCCTCCAAAATATGCTTGTTCATGTTTTTACCAAGATGGATTCCAGCACAAAGGCCTGTGGGAGGTTTGACCACATTTATTTTGGGGTGGTGTCCCCCTCCCTTTTTGACACCCCCAGTCTTCCTGCACATGTATAGTCAGGGAGGTTTCCCTGACCTCAGGAGTGGTCATCTTGTCTCTTTATTGCAGCAGAACCCAGCTTCTGCCACTAACTTTATCCTTTGAGTGTTTAGGGAAAACAAAGCTCCAGTTTACTCTCCTTGACAAACTCAAACTGCTCAGCCCAGGGGCCCACATATTTCCTGTTGTTGCTCTGTAGTTGCTCAGTCCTTTCCGACTCTTTGTGACCCCCTGGACTGTAGCCCGCCAAGCTCCTCTGTCCATGGGATTCTCCAGGCAAGAACACTGAAGCGGGTTGCCATTTCCTTTTCCAGGGTATTTCCCAACCCAGGGATTGAATCCAGGATTCTTTACCATTTGAGCCACTAAATAAGCCCCCACATACCTCCTACTCACAAGTATGGGAACCTTCAATTTCATAAAGGTGTTCATTTTCCTAACGTAATCTATAAGTTAAATAAAAATAAAATAATAAAAATTCAAATAATAATGCCATCACTCTTTTCCCCATGGAATTAGACTGATTCTAAAGTTCATATGGAGGAATAATAGTCAAAGTACAGCCAAAAACAATTCTGAAAAGGTACTATAAGAGGTGATTTACTTAGTTAAATTCCAAAACTAGTAGATTCCAAAACTCAATACAAAATTTTATTAATTAAAGCATGTGGTGTCTGGCCCAATGATAGACAAGCAGATTAATAGAAGAGAAATAATCACTAAGAAAAATGACTAAAGTGTTTATGGGACATTGATATAAATGTGATGTATTAGAATTTCTTTCTGTGAGTGACAAAAACTCAAAATGACAATGGCTTAAACAAGATATTGTTTATTTCTCTTACCTGTTAGTCCAGAGGAAGTCAGGGACCTAGGTTTTTATCTTTTAAAAAAAAATAATTTTATTTATTTATGTTTGACTGTGCTGGGTCTTCACTGCTGTGTGGGCTTTTCTGTAATTGTGAAGGGTTGGGGCTTCTCTCTAGTTGTGGTTTGAGGCCTTCTCATTGCAGAAGCTTCTCTTTGGAGCACAGGCTCTCGGGTGCACAGGCTTCAGTAATTGTGGCACATGGACTTGCTAGTTGTGGCTCCTGGCTCTAGAGCACAGGCTCAATGGTTGTGGCACACGGGCTTGGCTGCTTTGAGGCATGTGGGATCCTCCTGGGTCAAGGATCAAACCATGTCTCCTGCATTGGCAGGAAGACTCTTTACACTGAGCCACCACGGAAGCCCCTAGACTTACATCTTTTTATACCACTGTGCATGGCCTGCTTTTCTAAACTCAACTAATGGTTCAGGATGGCTTCTGCAGCTCCAACCAGCAAGTCTACAAGCAGCATTCTACAAGCAGGAAAGAGGTTAAGGAATGGAAAATGAATACTTCCTCTGAGGACATTTCCAGAAGGTTGCACATGTTACTTCGACTAACAACTCATTGGCCAAGACATGGCCCCAGCAGCTGCAAGGAAGGCTGGGAAATGTCATGAATTCTGTTGCCTATGTTTCCAGCTAAATCCTGCTACAGGTGGCAATACAAATCAATGGAAGAAAGATTCCTTATTTATTATATATGTCAAGACAGTAGATACATGAGAAAAAGTAGAGTTTTTGATACTTTCTTCACACTGTACATAAAAAGTTTTGATGAATTAAAAACCTAAATGTGAAAAATAAAACTTTAAGAGTACTTGAAGAAAATATAGGAGATTATCTTTATGGTTGCAGTAGAAAGATTATTTGTTTAACAGGAGATATGAAAAGCACAACCCGCTAAGTATGTCTGATAGATTTGCACACATTGTAATGAGAAGCTTCTGTGCCACAAAAGACAATAAACAAAAAGAGAGCCTAAGAAAGGTATTTGTAATTTATATGCTAAGATAACATTTTAGCATCCAGATTATATGTAGTACTCATAAATCTGTAAGAAAAAGGCAACCTAATACAAATTGGACAAAGGACTTCATGAGGCGGTTTCCAGAAGATGAAAACAGAATGCACCTAAATGTACCAAATACCCTTCTACTGAGAAAAAGGTTAAAGAGAATTTCTTTAAAAAAACAATGATTTATTTCTTTGTCTATGGCTGCGCGGGGCCTTGGTTGCTGCCCTCAGGCTTTTGTTAGTTGCTGCGAGCTGAGGTTACTCTAGTTGTGGCGGTGGGCTTCTCATTGCAGCGGCTTCGCTTATCACAGAGCACAGGCCCTAGGGTGTGCAGGCTTCAGGAGGTGTGGTGTGCAGGCTTAGTTCCCCTGCGGCATGTGGAATCTTCCCTGACCAGAGATTGAACCCGTGTCCCCTGCATTGGCAGGCAGACTCTTAACCACTGGACCATCAGAGAAGTCCTAAAGAGAATTTCTTACTTACCAAAAAGTAAAAAAAATAGAAAGGCGATTAACCTGTGAAAATATATTCAACCTCACTAGTAAGACTACTAAATGGAAGAATGCATTCTAAGTTACAGTGATGCTTGATTCTGGACAGATCAGATCAAATATCTGGTGAGGGAGAGGAATAGGACTGGAGAACGGAACAAAAGGGTAGTTTAACTTGTTATATAACTAACTCCTAGCCTTTAAGTTAAAAAAAAAAAGAGAGAGAGAGAGAGCAAGAGAAATAAGGAAAAAACCATGCCACAGAGCCTCTCAGTTAGACTTTTCTTGGCTTCATGGGCACACTCTCGGGTAGGGCCTGCTGAGGTCTGCAGGAGAGGGTAGAGGGGAGTGTTGGAGTTACTGCGCTTTTACTCTGCTTTTGTGCTGGCCTTCCTGGGGCCGTGGCTGAGGAGTGTGGGCCACCTTTTGTGCAGAAGCCCTGTGGCTCTGGTTCTGTTTGCTGCTCATTCTCTAATCTTGCAAATGATGAGCGTGCCCTTTGCTCTGACATCTTCAGTCAGCTTCTCCTGGGGACGTACAGGATACCTGAGTCAATTTATTCTCTCTCCCTTGGCAGTCTGTCCTTCAGGCTAAAGCCCAGGAATTCTAACAAAGTACCTGATGGTCCCTGATCCATGGGTTGTGCCTAGATAATTATTTGGAAAAAAGTTAAAGGAGGGGAAAAAAAAAGGCAGTATGCAAAGATAAATTATTTCAGTAATTACAAGAGGCATCTGAAATTAAAGTATTAGTTGCTCAGTCGTGTCTGACTATTTGGGACCCTGTGGACTGTAGCCCGTCAGGCTCCTCTTCCTCCATGGAATTCTCCAAGCAGCAATACTGGAGTGGGTAGCCATTCCCTTCTCCAGGAGATCTTCTTGACCCAGGGACTGAACCCCAGTCTCCCTCATTGCAGGCAGATTCTTTACCTTCTGAGCCAAATTATTTCAGTAATTGCAAGAGGCATCTGAAATTAAAGTATTAGTTGCTCAGTCGTGTCTGACTATTTGGGACCCTGTGGACTGTAGCCCGTCAGGCTCCTCTTCCTCCATGGAATTCTCCAAGCAGCAATACTGGAGTGGGTAGCCATTCCCTTCTCCAGGAGATCTTCTTGACCCAGGGACTGAACCCCAGTCTCCCTCATTGCAGGCAGATTCTTTACCTTCTGAGCCAAATTATTTCAGTAATTGAAAGAAACATCTGAAATGAAATCCTTATTAATATCTGATTTCTTTCCATATCTAAAATGAAATCATGGTCCTTCTGGGAGAGCCCACACACAAGACTAGTTTGGCAGTGGCGGTGGTGGGGTCATCTAGGAGTCGAAGTGTGTATCTGGTGCCTGTAAAAGTCAGGAGCTGAGAACAGCAACTGTGGGGCTTTTGAGGGTGAGCTGAGCCCAGGAGGGGAGCAGAGCCAAAATGATCAAGTGTACATGAATGAACACAGGCTCAGGGTGAGCCTCAAGGTGGGGACTGCATGGTGGAGCAAATGAAGCCAAGGTGGATGAAATATCAGAATTGAGTCTGAGATCAGGAGGCAGGTCACCACAGAGGACAACTGGGAACCACAAACTCAGGGATACCGGTGGAGTCATGATTCTGCTTTGTCTGTTTCTATTTCAAGTCATTTTTATTTTTGAATGCTGATTAAGTGGTTTACATTCTAAATTTATTAGATACAGATTTATGTGTGGAATTCCCTGGTGGCTCAGTGGCAAAAGAATTCACTTGCAATGCAGGAGATGTGGGTTTGATCCCTGGGTTGGGAAGATCCCCTGGAGAAGGAAATGGCAACCCACTCCAGTATTCTTGCCTGGGAAAGCCCACGGACAGAGGAGCCTGCAGGGCTACAGTCCATGGGGCTTCAAGAGTCAGACACGACTGAACTAAACCACCACCACCACCACATAGATTTATGTAATTATATTTATATAATTTAAAATTTCTTTTTCCTTTATACATTTGCCTTTTGCAAAAATTGGTGATGTGACAGTTAACTTGTGGTGTGTATATAATGTTGACCAGGTTTAAAAATCCTGACACACTGTATTGGCTCTGCCTCCTTTAAAAAATACAGACAATATAAAAGTTAAGTTCAGTGTTTAAAAAACCACATTTGCATGCAGCTTAAAGACTAAAATAATTCTACAAGACTTAGTGGAAAAACAAAAGAAAAGACAGCATCCGCCTTTACCTATGTTGTCTGTTTCCAGAGGAAACCATTTTATTTTTATTATTTATATTATTATTTTTTTTAGCATTTATTATTTACTACTATACTACTGAGTGGAGTTGATGTGCAATATTATATAAGTTGTAGGTGTATGAAATAGCAATTCACAATTTTTAAGGTTTATACTCCATTCAGAAGAAGCTATTTTATTTTTTGGCCATGCAGCACAGCTTACAGGACCTTACTTCCCTGACCAGGGATTGAACCCGCACCCTCAGCAGTGAAACTGGCACTTTAACCACTGAACCGCCAGGGAATTCCCCAGTGGAAGCCATTTTAAATGGGAAATTTTCCTTCATGGCATTTCTAGCTCAGTTTCCATCTTTTCTGCTGGCTTTCCATATCTTCATTGAGATCTTAACTAGATAGTTTTCTTAGGCTGTGGTAATTTTGGGGACAACATTTTTGGTTATAATGTTCATGTCCTCTGTTATTACATTATTCTGGTGAGAATTATTAGCCATTTTTCTGTTTTTATTTTTTAGTTTAAACTGAATTCTCTTGTATCTTTGTATAAATCTTGTTTTGGTACAAAAATATTTTCATTATGGAAAATGTTAGTGTATGGAAGTAGAAAGAGGAGTGCATTGAATCCCCACATATCCCTCACCCACCTCAATAACCCTCAACTGTAATTCCATATAATTCCACCTGGCCCAACCTGCTTGTCCCCTCTTGTATTATTATTATTGTTTATAGTAAAATATATATAACATATAGGGCAGTTGGTAAAGAATCTGCCTGCAATGCTGGAGACCCTGGTTGGATTCCTGGGTCGGGAAGATCCCCTGGAGAAGGGAATAGGCTACCCACTCCAGTATTCTTGCACTTCCTTTGTGGCTCAGCTGGTAAAGAATCCACCTGCAATGCAGGAATAAAGATTGTAATAGCTATGTGCAGTTTTTTCTTGTTTTGATATACATGTATGTATACTTATATATATCAAAGTATATATATATATATATATATATTTTTTTTTTTTTTTTCCTTGTGGCTCATCTGGTAAAGAATCCACTTGCAATGTGGGAGACCTGGGTTCGATCCCTGGGTTGGGGAGATCCCCTGGAGAAGGGAAAGGCTACCCACTCCAGTATTCTGGCCTGGAGAATTCCATGGACTGTTTAGACAGAGTCGGACACAACTGAGCAACTTTCACTTTCATATAAAACATAAAACTTGCCACTTTAACCACGTTTACAGTTCTGTGGCATTAAATATCTTCACACTGATTTGTAACCATCACCACCATCTATCTCTAGAACTTTTTATCCTTCCTAAACTGAAACTCCCTACCCATTAAGCAACAATTCTCCATGCCCCACTCTCCCTAGCCCTTGGCAACCACCAATAGAATGTATTTTCTATCTCTATGAATTTGACTACTCTGGGGGTATGTGTTCAGTCACTCAGTCATGTCTGACAACCTCATGGACAGTAGCCCGCCAACTCCTCTGTCCATGGATATGAATGAAATCTTGCAATAGTTGTCCTGTTGTGACTTATTTATTTCACTTAGCATAATGCCACCAAGGTTCAAACATGTTGCAGCATGTGCCAGAATTTCTTTTCCGAATAATATCCCATTGTATGAATAAGTCATATTTTTTAGTCTGTTAATTCATCAAGGAACACCTGTGTTGAGTTCACCCCTTGGCTATTGTGAACAGTGCTTATGTGAACAAGTGTGTATAAATCTATGTTTTGAGTTCCTGCTTTCAATTCTTTTGGATGTACACCCCGAAGTGGAGTTACTGAATCTTATGGTAATTCTATGTTTAATTTTTTTAAGGAACTGCCATGCAGTTTTTCACCATGGCTGCACTTTAACTTTCCTACCAGCAATGCACAAGGATTTCAGTTTCTCCACACCCTTTCCAATGCTTGTTATTTCCTATGGTTTATTTATTTATTTGATAATAGCCATCCTAATGAGTGTGAATTGGTTCCTGTGTTGTTTCTGAAGCAAATCTCAGATATCACAAATTTCACCCACAATTATTTCAGGAAGTATTTCTTTTTTTCAGTATGTATTTCTAGAAGATAAAAACACTTTTAAAATTATCAGTTCAGTTCAGTTACTCAGTCATATCCAATTCTTTGCGACCCCATGGACTGCAGCATGCCAGGGTTCCCTGTCCATCACCAACTCCCAGAGCTTGATCAGACTCATGTCCATCAAGTCAGTGATGCCATCCAACCATCTCATCCTCCGTTGGCCCCTTCTCCTCCTGCCTTTAATCTTTAATGACCCAGCATCAGGGTCATTTCAAGTGAGTCAGTTCTTTTCATCAGGTGGCCAAAGTATTGGAGTTTCAGCTTCAGCACCAGTTCTTCCAGTGAATATTCAGGACTGATTTCCTTAACCATTGACTGGTTTGATGATCTTGCAGTCCAAGGGACTCTCAAGAGTCTTTTCCAACACCACAGTTCAAAAGCATCAATTCTTTGGTGCTCAGCTTTCTTTATAGTCCAAACTCTCACATCAATACATGACTACTGGAAAAACCATAGCCTTGACTAGACGGACCTTCGTTGGCAAAGTGATGTCTGTGCTTTTGAATATGTTGTCTAGGTTGGTCATAGCTTTTCTTTCAAGGAGCAGGCATCTTTTAATTTCATGGCTGCAGTCACCATCTGCAGTGATTTTGGAGCCCCCCAAAATAAAGTCTCTCACTGTTTCCATTGTTTCCCCACCTATTTGCCGTGAAGTGATGGGACCAGATGCCATGATCTTTGTTTTTTGAATGTTGAGTTTTAAGCCAACTTTTTCACTCTTCTCTTTCACTTTCATTAAGAAGCTCTTTAGTTCTTCTTCGCTTTCTGCCATAAGGATGGTGTATCTGTATATCTGAGGTTATTGATATTTTTCCCAGCAATCTTGATTCCAGCTTGTGCTTCATCCAGCCCAGGGTTTCTCATGATGTACTCTGCATATAAGTTAAATAAGCAAGGTGACAATATATAGCCTTGACGTACTCCTTTCCCAATTTGGAACCATCTGTTGTTCTGTGTCCAGTTCCAACTATTGTTTCTTGACCTGCATACAGATTTCTCAGGAGGAGGTAGGTAAGGTGGTCTGGTATTCCCATCTCTTTAAGAATTTTTCATTTTGTTGGGGTTCACACAGTCAAAGGCTTTGGCGTACTCAATAAAGCAGAAGTAGATGTTTTTCTGGAACTCTACTTAAGACTATATTTCCAACCTGAAGAATTAATAACAGCTCTTTAATATCATCAAATACCTAGTCACTATGCAAAATTTCAGCTGTTTCAAAATGGAATAATTATTTTACCAGTGTTCCATTTGGATCTGGAGCCAAATAATATTCATACATTGTCATTAATTGTTGTCTTTTAAGTCTCTTTAAACCTATAGTTTCTTTCAATTATCTTTATTTTTCCTTAAAATTTATTTGTTGAAAAAATTTGATTGTTTGATAAGACATCCCACAGCTTGCTGCTGCTACTGCTGCTAAGTCACTTCAGTCGTGTCCGACTCTGTGCAACCCCATAGACGGCAGCTCACCAGGCTCCCCTGTCCCTGGGATTATCCAGGCAAGAACACTGGAGTGGGTTGCCATTTCCTTCTCCAATGTGTGAAAGCGAAAAGTGAAAGTGAAGTCTCTCAGTCGTGTCCGACCCTCAGCGACCCCGTGGACTACAGCCCACCAGGCTCCTCTGTCCGGGATTTTCCAGGCAAGAGTACTGGAGTGGGGTGCCATTGCCGTCTCCATCCCACAGCCTAGATTTTGCTAATACATCCCTGAGGTATTTTCCCCTTCATGGATCACAGCCTTGTGACCAAAACCACCCCAAATAAAGAGAAATGTAAGAAGGCGAAGTGATTGTCTGAGGAGGCTTTACAGATAGCTGAGGAAAGAAGAGAAGCAAAAGGCAAGGGAGAAAGGGAAAGATGTGCCCAACTGCATGCAGGGTTCCAGAGAAGAGCAAGGAGAGATAAGAAAGCCTTCTTACGTGAATGATACAAAGAAATAGAGGAGGTTCTCATGAAAAAAAAAAAAAAAAAGAAAGAAATAGAGGAGAACAATAGAATGGGAAAGACTAGAGATCTCTTCAAGAAAATTGGAGATAGCAAGGGAACATTTCATGCAAACATAGGTACAATAAAGGACAGAAAAGGTAAGGACCTAATAGAAGCAGAAGAGATTAAGAAGAGATGGCAAGACTACGCATAAGAACTGTACAAAAAAATGTCTTAATGACCGGGATAACCATAGTGGTGTGGTCACTCACCTAGAGCCAGACATCCTGGAATGTGAAGTCAAGTGGACCTTAGGAAGCATTACCATGAACAAAGCTAGTGGAGGTGATGGAGTTCCAGCTGAGCTATTTAAAATCCTAAAAGATGATGCTGTTAAAGTGTTGCACTCAATATGTCACCAATTTTGGAAAACTTGGCAGTGGGCACAGGACTGGAAAAGGCCATTTTTCATTTCAATCCTCAAGAAAAGCAATGCCAAAGAATGTTCAAACTACCACGCAGTTGTGCTCATTTCACATGCTAACAAGGTTTTGCTCAAAATACTTCAAGTTAGGCTTCAGTGATACATGAATTAAGAACTTCCACATGTTCAAGTTGGATTTAGAAAAGGCAGAGGAACAAGAGATCAAATTCCCAATATCTGTTGGATCATAGAAAAAGCAAGAGAATTCCAGAAAAAACATCTGCTTCATTGACTATGCTAAAGCCTTTGACTGTGTGGATCACAGCAAACTGTGGAAAATTCTTAAAGAGATGAGAATATCAGACCACCTTACCTGTCTCCCAAGAAACCTGTAATGCAAGTCAAGAAACAACAGAACTGAACGTGGAACAAAGGACAGTTCAAAATTGGGAAAGGAGTACATCAAAGCTGTGTATTGTCACTCTGCTTATTTAACTTACATGCAGAGTACATCATGCGCAATCCCCGGCTGGATGAATCACCAGGTGGAATCAAGATTGCCAGGAGAAATATCAACAACCTCAAATATGCAGATGATAACACTCTAATAGGAGAAAGTGAAGAGGAACTAAAAAGCCTCTTGAAGAGGGTGAAAGAGGAGAGTGAAAAAGCTGGTTTAAAACTCAGCATTCAAAAAACTGAGATCATGGCATCCAGCCCCATCACTTCATGGAGAACAGAAGGGGAAAAATTGGAAGCAGTGACAGATTTTCTTTTCTTTGGCTCCAAAATCACTGCGGACAGTGGCTGCAGACTTGAAATTAAAAGACACTTGCTCCTTTAAAGGAAAGCTATGACAATCCTAGACAGCATATTAGAAAACAGGGACATCATTTTGCCAACGAAGGTCTGTCTAGTCAAAGCTATGGTTTTTCCAGTAGTCATGTATGGATGTAAGAGA
Source organism: Bos taurus (assembly GCF_002263795.3). Taxonomy (NCBI): domain Eukaryota; kingdom Metazoa; phylum Chordata; class Mammalia; order Artiodactyla; family Bovidae; genus Bos; species Bos taurus. The sequence goes on from NC_037336.1 coordinate 13,195,220, forward strand.
GTTGATTTATAAAGAAAGCTGAGTGTCAAAGAACTGATGCTTTCAAACTGTGGTGTTGGAGAAGACTCTTGAGAGTCTCTTGGACAGCAAGGAGATCAAACTAGTTAATCATAAAGGAGATCGACCCTGAATATTTATTGGAAGGACTAACGCTGAAGCTGAAGCTCCAGTACTTTGGGCACCTGAGGTGAAGAGCCGACTCATTGGAAAACACTGACTCAATGGACATGATTCTGAGCAAATTCTGGGATATAGTGAAGGACAGGGAAGCCTGGCCTGCTGCAGCCTATGGGGTCACAAAGAGCCAGACAGGACTTGGTGACTAAATAGCAACAACCCTGAGGTGTTTAATATGTTCCCCTATATTTGTTTGCAAATTGGAATCAGATTCAGGTTCAGTCTTTTGACAAGACCACTTAGGTGGTTCTGGGTTCTTCTATAGGGATACAGCGTATCTGGATATTTCCTATAGCAGCCGTTTATTATTATTGTTTAGGCCCACATGATCCAATAGAGTAGTCACATGTTGCCTGCTCTTTAAATTTAAATTAATTCAAATGAAATAAAATACAAATCTCAGTGTCTTGGGTATGCCAACCACATGTCCAGTGCTCAGTAGCCTCATGTTGCTCATGGCTACAGTACTGAGGTGGATATGGAACATTTCGATCCTCACTGCAGATTCTGTTGTATAGCACTGGTCTAGATCTATTAATTCACCAAGGCTGTGATATGGTGCTAATTCTAACATACATTTTACATTTTACTGGCTGGAAAACTTGTGAAACGAGAAATTTCCCTGTGTCTCCTATTTGGTTACCAGTGATACAGTTCATGTAGGAAAAGCAGGATAGAGTTTAATACTTCCCCTTTCACAGGATTGATTCTAAGTTATAAATAAGTAAACCATACATCAGTCAGTCAGTTAGTTCAGTCGCTTAGTTGTGTCCAACTCTTTGCGACCCCATGAATCGCAGCACGCCAGGCCTCCCTGTCCATCACCAACTCCCGGAGTTCACCCAGACTCACGTCCGTCGAGTCAGTGATGCCATCCAGCCATCTCATCCTCTGTTGTCCCCTTCTCCTCCTGCCCCCAATCCCTCCCAGCATCAGAGTCTTTTCCAATGAGTCAACTCTTCGCATGAGGTGGCCAAAGTACTGGAGTTTCAGCTTTAGCATTATTCCTTAACTTTATATAATTCTTGTTCACTACAGACCCAACTAATGAATTATGGTTATACTTCCTTTTTTACCTAGTTTGTTTGTTTTTTTTCTTTTCCCTAGAGTTTCTGAATTTCCTTCCCATCGTTACACAATTTTACATTATCATAGCCTCAATTTTCTCCCCCAGTTTCCCATCACATTTATCTATTCTATTCAGGTCCCTTTTACCCTTGAGGCCTTATTCCTGGAATTCTTCTTCCTGTTGGAACTTCTCTCGTCATTGCTCTCTGGGGTTATATATACTTTTTCCTGAATCTCATGTCTTCCTTTTTCTTGGCTTCTATGATTGGTTTGCTAAATATGTCCTCCTAAAGTAACTTCCTAAAAAGAGTTTGTTGAAGCAAAGTTCCTAAGCCATTCCATTTCTGAAAATGTTTTCATTCTTTCTCCACTCTTGTTTGATAATTTGGTGGGACACAAAATTTTAATTTTAAAATCTCCCCAGAAGAGTTAAGAACAAGCCTAATTATTATTATTCCTAGTTAATTTCAATATCATTCCTTGTCTTCCAGTAGACAAGAATTTCCTCTTCTGCTTTGAGTTAGAAAGATTCTGGTATTCTGTGCAGGATTCTATCTAAATAGTTCTCAAATAGATGATAAATGTAAGTAAACATTCATTTCATACATAATATTTCTTAAATTTTATACAATTTGAACATGTAAAAATCAACAACAAACTTGAGGATGCACTCTATGCTGTAAATCAGTAACTAATGTTTCTCTTGATGTGTCTCCAGAAACCAGCCTCACTTTCACCCTCTGTTAGGGTGGAAATGAGAGTGGCTCCTCTGTTACCCCTAGTGACCACTGCTGAAGTTTTTGCTTCTTATTTCCATATCAGACTCTGCCGGTTTAGAGTTCTGAGTTTGCGAGAGAGGCGTGTTTGCACTAGTGACAGCGCAGCAGTTCGCTTAAACTCGCAGCTGAGCCTGGCCGCGTGGGGCTCCTCATGCCAGTGAATCAGCGGTCACAGAAGTGGTTGCTTTACTGGCTGGAGTGACTGAATGCTCTTGACTGTCGAGGAGTTGAAACTACACAGTGGAAGTAAGGAGTATTTCTGGAATACAGAAGATACACTGGGGCATCTCTCAGTCTCCCCAAGTCCTGTGGTTAAAAATCAATAGAAAACAACAATATAATATGCAGAGGACGGATAATGGTTCAGACCCTTCAGGAGTGAAGACCTAGGTCACTCCACCATGCAGAGAGCCATGCCAGCCCAGGTGATTACTGCGAGCAGAGGTATAGGTCCTAGAAGAAGGTAGTTGTAAATACAAGCTTGTGACGAGTAGCAGAAACAAAGACTGTAATAGCTACCTGCAGTTCTTTCTTGTTTTGATATACATGTATATATTCTTATATATATATATATCAAAATATATATATATATATACATATTTTCCTTGTGGTTCAGCTGGTAAAGAATTTGCCTGCAGTGCGGGAGACCTTGTGTTGGATACCTGGGCTAGGAATATCCCCTGGAAAAGGGAAAGGTTACCCACTTCAGTATTCTGGCCTGGAGAATTCCATGGACTGTTTAGTGCATGAGATCACAAAGAATCGGACACAACTGGGTCACTTTCGCTTTCATATATATGTATGTGTGTATTATATATAAATACACACACACTTCATTCCTGAGGTATGAGATTAACTGCTATTAACACATTAGATGATAGAGAGGGGGAAGGATATTTATATATCTGATATTTATATATAATATATATTACTATTTATTAAAATTACCAGGTGGCTCAGTGGTAAAGAATCTGCTTGCTAAGCAGGAGATGCAGGTTCAGTTCCTGTGTCAGGAAGGTCCCTGGAAAAAGAAATAGCAACCCACTCCAATATTATTGCCTGGGAAACGCCATGGACAGAGGAACCTGGTGGGCTGCAGTCCATGGGGTTGCAAAGAGTAGGACAGTACTTAGGGACTGACCATGCAAAATTATAATATAAATATCATATATAGAATATTTTTATTATCATTAGCTTTTATAATAATGTATAGTATTATAACATTATTAATATAGTAATATATTATATAATAAAATAAATATTACTATTGTATCAACATATCAATCAATAATAGAGTGTGAATTAATATCATCACTGTATTTTTACATTAATATAAACAATTAATGTTCCCATATTACTATATTAACATATATATTATATACTGTATATGTATTATATAAATATTACTTTTAATATAATATTAATATTGTATATATAAACTAATATTTTTATTCCCCTTCTCAATTTTCTACCATGTAATATATATTAATAGCAGTTAATCTTAAACCTTAGGTTTAAAGTTACAGGCTCTCAAAGGGAGAATGTGATTCAGCTAGAAAAGGCACTGATAATGTCCAAAAACAGTTGAAGGACTTTGTATACTCTTTTGGAGAGAGGGTCGTTTTTGGTTCTGTGAGGGATACTTGTATCATGTTGGGGGAAAGCATGAATTTTCTGTCTCTTATTGAAGTTAAGTATGGTTTAAACGGGTATATTCAGAAGCCAAGCTGACGAGGCATGGACTTTAGTAGCTTCATACTGTGCCAGATTATCTAAGATGAAGCTAAATTTCTCAGAATTCCCCTCCCTATATGGTTATGAGTTGGTGTTGGCCACAAGAGACACTTTATGTGACTTTGGAAGCCAGCTTGAAGCAGAAGTCGTATTTTTCACTCTGAAGGTTGGTGCCGGGCGCTAGGCATTGGCCACCAGCCCAGATTGTTACTGCTGTGCTAGCTGACTTGGTGGGTGTGGGGCGGCAGTGGGGCCCAAGTTCCTCCACTTCTCAGGGGGTCTTCTCCTTGAGCTTTTCTGAATTCTGGGCCAAGTACATATTTAGCTGGCTTCTCTTGCAGCTTACCCATGACATCAGAGTTGGAGGTGTTAATAGACACATGCGTTCCAGTTCGCCCTCATGTTTCCTTGTTGTGGTTCACATGTAGCTTTTTCCCCCTGGCCGACTTACAGTGACTTTGACTCAACACTAGATGCACAATCAACAGCTGCTCCACAAGCTCCCATGATTGTGTAGGATTTGTCTCCTATTGATTCTGCTTTTCTCAGTGAACCACATGCTAAAGACATGTCAGCAGGGACATGGAAACAGTGTGAGTTCTTATGCCAAAGGCCATTCAGTTTTCATGGGAGAAACATACATAGGTTTTTTGTATCAAGATTCATTAATTTTATTCCAAAGAGTTTCTAAGATGCTCCCTTAAAGACTACTTACTAAAACAATATCATTTTTATTGTTTTATTTTTAAAAGTTATATATATTTATATATGTAGACAGTTTGGCAGGTCCAGGTAATTGCCTGGATATGGATAACATTTTGATGAATATCCTTCAAATCTTTCTTCACTGCATATATATATATAATGTATGTGTGTGTGCATGCTAAGTTGCTTTAGTCCTGTGTTACTCTTTGCGACCCCATAGACTATAGCCCTCCAGGTTCCTCTGTTTGTGGGATTCTCCAGGCAAGGATACTGGAGTGGGTTGCTGTGCCTTCCTCCAGGGGATCTTCCCAATTCAGGGATTGAACCCTTGTCTCTTATGTCTCCTGTATTGGCAGATGGGTTCTTTGCCTCATCTGTGCCTCATTTCTGCAAATCCACGTGGCCAAATTTCTGCACAGTTAAGCTTCTTGTGTGTATCGTGAGAAGGAAGGCATGAACAGGGAGGTCACATCAATTTAAAATACGCACAGCCTTCATTTTATAAAACAGCAAGGTGGTTCTAAACTTTTCTAGACATCTTCTGGGGATGCAACATTATCAACTAATTTTTTGGAGTCCTTCTTATACCTGCCTGCCTCTAGAATGAACCTGAATTGATTGATCTATCTTCTGACGTGAAGCTTGGAATTTTCTCCAGTTTCCCAATTTCCTTTTCTCATCAAAGAGTCTACCTGTAGACCCTCTGTGGCCCACAGTATGCTGAAATGAAGTAGAATTTCAGTCCCTATCCCAGACCTGCTGAATCAGGATTTGCATTTTACTGTGATTCTCATACACATTAGAGCTTGAGAAGCACTGATACAGACTGGGACAGAGCCCACACTCAGCCCTGTACTACAGAGGTGAGGAGACCAAACGGGCAGTAACAGCCATGTCAGGGACAGAGTGTGTACCCAATGATCCACTTCAACCCTTTCCACTTTACCCAAGCCCTGCCTGCACAGGAAGTCAGCCACTAAAGATAGGCGCGTGGAGGAGCCGTGAGGACACAGGGGCCTCTGCAAGCCGATCAGCAGGGTGAAAAAGGGTGGAACAGGAAAGGGAGGAAAGCAAGTTCCTGGACTCCCAAACCACAGTTTGTCTAGGTGCTACTTTCCCCCTTATTTAGCACACAGATTTGTGAAGAGACAACCTTCCGATGACCTCTTTTCGTTTTGCATTTTGCCCTGTATTAAACGGTCACCATCTGAAACTTTTCTCCGTGAATTAGAAACTTGAAGTTGTCAGGGACTGAATGTGCCCGTTTTCCAACGGTTTCTGGCAGTTCCCCGCTTTTATGGTGTAGTCATGGTGAAACCTGAGTCATCTGAAGATGGTGAGGGTGCCAAGGAGCCGGAGAAGGAGCTGCAGCCAAGCCAGGACCCAGGAGCTGGGGCTCAGGAACTGCGGGCCACCCTGGGCCACTGGCCTTCCTTGGGGACAGGAGAGCCGCCCTAACCCTGTGTTTAAACAAATTGCTCCAAGCTTCACAGTGCTAATGAATACCTTCGGTAGCCGAAGTGTTCAGCGGCAGCCCAGAGTATGAAGCATCTCCCCACATAGTTGCTTCTCAGAGTTTCAAGGAGCAGCACCTCACTCTCACACGTGCCAGAATTTTCTTCCCCACCTTTTTTTTTTTTTAAACCGAGAAACCCACATTTTCCTGGAGAGGCAAACAATATACATAACTTTTTGTTTCAAGAGGGGAAAAAAAGTTTTCTCCCGGGTTTATTGATTCATATACGTTCAACGGCTACCAGAAAACACACCCCTGTTTGGTGTGTTTGCCATTTTCTCTCAGATTCTGACTCACAGTCTGGAGGACAATGACTGATTTTTTCCCACCTCCCAGAGCGGCCGTGCACTCTTCTCCGCACAAGGAGGGGCCTGTTTACGCCCCCCGGCATCGCCGGCGGAGCGCTCGTGTAAACAGCCGGCGGAGCCGGGTGGCCGGGGGGCGGAGCGGGGCGGCCGCGCCAGGTCGGGCGGGCTGCGCGCCTCCCGCCTCCCGCCCGGGTCTGCGGTGTCGGCCGGGGCGCCGAGGAGTGCCGCGGTGATGCGGCGGGAGGGGTGGAGCCGCCGCGCCCCGGCTTGGTTTGGAGCCCTCGCTCGGTCGGCGGGCGCGCCCAGCGCTCACTGCTGAGCCGGGAGTCTGGGCGAAGCCGGGAGGCGGTGGGAGGCCACACCCCGCGCGGCCCGCGTATTTCCTCGGGAGCCCGCGGCCGCAGCGCACACAGCGCCGAGATGCGGGGCCTCCGGCTCCTGACCGCCGCCCGCCTCTTCTGCGTGTGGAGCGCGGCGCTGGCCGCCGTCCCCGGGTAGGAGCGCGGGGCGCGCGGGGCGGGCGGGGAGCGGGGGTTCCCAGCCGGACCTCGGCCTGGAGATTTGAGCCTGCATAGCTTCAGCTCGGTCCTCCCAGGGACAGTTAACTTTCTCCACCCACGAGGTTGTTCAAGCGTCTCCGGCCAGGACTGCTTTCTGATGACTTTTTATTTTTAGTCCACGCTTCCTCTTGAGTTTGTTTCGACTTTTTGCGCCCCTCGCCCCCCTACAGTAATGTGCCTTCTTTTAAACACATTCGTGCATATTTTTTCTAAACAAGATGTCTCAACTTTAGCAATGATAAGGTGTGGCCGAGGTGGTTAAGTATGGGTTCAGGTGCAGACTTTGTAGGAAGATAACCAGTGAGACACTTAAATAATGGAATGCACTTCCTTCCCCCTCAGAGGGTTTTGCCCTGGAGCCCTAATCCTTGGTTTGGGCAGAGAAAATGCTGTTTTAGCCATTTTTTGTGCTCTGCTCCACCTGGAAATGTCACCGCCGACAGATAGTTTAATTTCAGATGGTATATTTTAATTAGTGTTGTTGATTAGATGATGTTTTCTTGGGTAGATGCCCAAACATAAAAGTTTGAATAAGAAACAAGCAAAATCCATGTGTGTGTGTCTCTGTGTGTGTGTGTGTTTAAACCAAGAAAAAAAAAAATTACCCTGGGATGATGTCTTGTATAAAGAAGTTTAGAGGCTTGTACTTTGCCAATAACTTCTGCTGTCTCAGTGTAAGCTATCCTGTGCTATTTGTGGTTTATAAAATGGAAATACTAACACAGGCCATCCTCTAGCAGTGCATACATTACTGCATTAAAATTGATTTATGGGAATGTACAACATGATAAATATAATTAACACTGCTGTATGTTATAAATGAACGTTATGAAGAGAGTAAATCTTTAGAGTTCTGATCACAAGGAAGAAAATAAGTATTTTCTCTATTTTAATTTCGTTCCTATGTGAGATGATGAATGTTCACTAAATTTATTGTGATAATCATCTTATAACATGTGTAAGTCAAATCATTATCTGTACATTTTAAACTTGTACAATGCTGTATGTCAGTTTTTTCTCAATAAAACAGGACAAAAATTGATTTAGGGGAATGATTTTCTTTCAACAGCCTTTCAATGCAGTTGATAAATGGAGCAGTGGGGCCACATTCATTGAAACAGTTACAGTTGACACTGTATAGGGAATCTATCTCACCATCTATGAAATTTGAGAATCTCAAAAGAATGAAGATGTAAGGATAAGCAACTTCATTTTTCTCTTGTTGTTGGGAACTCTTTAGGCCCAGGTTTCTGGTGACAGTCCCTGGGATCATCAGGCCAGGTGGAAATGTGACCATTGGGGTGGAGCTTCTGGAACACAGCCCCTCACAGGTCACCGTGAAGGCGGAACTGAGGAAGATGGCAGCGAACCGCACGGTCTCTGTCCTGGAAGCAGAAGGAGTCTTTGAAAAAGGTAAGATACACAGCAGAGCTCCTTCTGCGATAATTGTTCAGTTGCTCGGTGATGTCCGACTCTTTGCGACCCCATGGACTGCAGCACGCCGGGCTTCCCTGCCCTTCACTACTTCCAGAGTTTGCTCAAACTCATGTCCATTGAGTCAGTGATGCCATCCGACCATCTCACCCTCTGTCATCCCCTTCTCCTGCCTTCAGTCTTTCCCAGCATTAGGGTCTTTTCCATTGAGTCGGCTCTCCGCATCAGGTGGCCAAAGTATTGGAGCTTCAGCTTCAGCAGCAGTCCTTCCAATGAGTATCAGGGTTGATTTCCTTTAGGATTGACTGGTTTGATCTCCTTGCTGTCAAAGGGACTCTCAAGAGTCTTCTCCAGCACCACAGTTCAAAGCATCAATTCTTTGACATTTGGCATTCTTTATGGTCCAAATCTCACATCTGTACATCTGCATTAATAATTGGAGTGTGCTAATAAAGCCATGTGCTTTATTAGCACATGGTAGGGTCATGGTAGGGTCATGAAGAAGCCACACATTTTCAGTGGCTTACACAATACACTTTTGTTTTTGACTCATGTAGAGTCCAAAGTGATGTTCCTGGGATGCTCTTCTAGGGGGAGGTTCTGAGGCCCAGGTTGCTTTCTCTTTGTGGCTCTGTCATCATCAGTATGTGGCTTCCAAGTCTGCAGGGCAGGAACGTGGAGTTCTTCTTGTGGGAGGTCCTTGTGGGCCAGGCCTGGACATGGCTCATATCACCCCTCCTCTCATGACCACGCTGAGCTTCACAGGAGTCTGGGGGTGTAGGTGTGCCTAGAAGAGGGAAAGGGCATAGTTAAAAGCCTGACACAAGACCATATTTGTATATGGTTTATATAAACCATGTGTAACCATATGTCTTTATTGGGTGCAGAGGATTTTACTAAGTAGGCCCATGGGAAGTAAAAGAAGAACTGTAGTTAAAATCTAGTTTTATAGAATATGTTTTAATTTTTTAGATGACAAGAAAAAAAATAATGTAAACGTGGGAGCCATTTGTAAAAGAACCCACATCTCTTATTTTAAATTTTGGTTCTAACTAGGCCCAGGATTAAATTGGGTCAATGAATATCTTCTTTTTCAATACTAAGGGCAAAATAATTTTGAGGGGTAAATAGTTGAATATGTAAACTCGTTTTTTCACAATGAAACGAACACTTAATTTTTTCTAATTGAAAGAGTAATATATACTCAGTGCTGGTAACCTGGAAAACACTGTAAGTAAAGAAAATCAAAGTCACCTGGAATCCTACCACCCACCTATAAACACTATTAACTAGAAGCATGATTACAGGTTTAGTCATAGACCAGAAACTGAGGCATAAATTCCTATAATGTTGAGAGTTATCTTTTAGGAGAATAATTTAAGGGCACAGAATGAAGGGTGAATGAAATTCCACAGTAGCTCATTATATAAATGTTTACCCTTTACCAGCATAGGGAAATTAATACCATCATGAAATAAGATAAAATCAAAGTTTATCTGCATTTGAGATTCTTTCTGCATTGGGAACTTGACTGACTGGGTAGGTAAATTTGGAGCTGGAAGAGGTGATGCGTGCAGGGGCCAGGCCACTTTATGTTGTAGTGGGAAAGACAGAAAAGTGGGAGGCCTTGTCCCTGGAGAGGAAATGTTAGTGCTTAAGATCCGAGATTGAGTCTTAGTACTAGCTGTGTGATCTTAGGTAGGTTACTTAAATGCTCTGAGCCTCAGTGTCCTCATGTATAAGATGGGGATAGTGTAAAGTTAAAATCAGTATCTAGTACCTGTTAGACACTCAGTAAACAAGATCTGTGAATATTGTGAGTAGAAATACTATTGAAGAAGAAGATGCCGGAAGCATCATTTCCTATTTACCTGGGGGCCAATCTCTACTTTCATTATTGAACTGTTTATTCTGAAAATGGATGAAATCGTGGCCTTAGGATAATGGCTAAAGAAAATACTGAAATGCCAAGTCACAGCGGACAACACAAGGCTAAAGAGGGGTGGACGGCACAATCCTGGGAGCTTAATGGATGTTTGAAAAAGAAAGAGAGAAAATGCACTACTTTCAGGGGCTGTTTCATTGAAAATACCATTGCAAGCATGCTCCCTCTTTCAAAGGAGAATGTTAACTTTGTTATCAGGGGTTGTGAGTCATTGCTCTCAGAACAGATGCTTCCTGTAAGGTTAGGACTTAAGGATCAAGACATTTCTCCCTTTCTGTCTTCACATCCTTTGCTTGATCTGATTTTTCCAGTTGTAACAATATGTAGATCAAGAAGGACTTTCTAAATTAATGGGGCCTGGGTCTTCCTAGGATTCATTTTATTTCTTGCCATCTAAACACAAGCAATTAAATACATTTTAGGTCTGATTATTTCATCATTTTCTCATGGAGGCCTCCACGAGGTTACTGCCAAGAAACGACTGAGCTTCCCTGGTGGTTCAGATGGTAAAGAACCTACCTACAATGCAGGAGACCCGGGTTTGATCCTTGAGTTGGAAAGATAACCTTGGAGAAGGGAATGGCTACCGTCTCCAGCATTCTTGCCTGGAGAATCCCATGGACAGAGGAGCCTGGCGGGTTGCAGTCCCCTTGGGGTCACAAAAAGTTGGACACGACTGAGTGACTAACACTTTCACTTTCACCTTCTAGCAGAGATGGGTAAGGAGGGGGACTGTTTCTGAGTGGCTGTTTCTAGCAGCTGGGCTGTTTTTTGGGTAGGGCAGTGTTTCACCATAACCAGAACGCATTTGAATTGCAGCATGGACCTTAATGGGCTTCCCAGCTGGCGCTAGTGGTAAAGAACCCGCCTGCCCATGCGGAAGATGTAAAGAGATACTGGTTGGATCCCTGGGTTGGGAGGATCCCCTGGAGGAGGAGGACGTGGCAACCCACTCCAGTATTCTTGCCTGGAGAATTCCATGGACAGAGGAGCCTGGCGGGTTGCAGTCCCCTTGGGGTCACAAAGAGTTGGACACGACTGAGTGACTAACACTTTCACTTTCACCTTCTAGCAGAGATGGGTAAGGAGGGGGACTGTTTCTGAGTGGCTGTTTCTAGCAGCTGGGCTGTTTTTTGGGTAGGGCAGTGTTTCACCATAACCAGAACGCATTTGAATTGCAGCATGGACCTTAATGGGCTTCCCAGCTGGCGCTAGTGGTAAAGAACCCGCCTGCCCATGCGGAAGATGTAAAGAGATACTGGTTGGATCCCTGGGTTGGGAGGATCCCCTGGAGGAGGAGGACGTGGCAACCCACTCCAGTATTCTTGCCTGGAGAATTCCATGGACAGAGGAGCCTGGCGGGCTACAGTCCATGGGGTCACAAAGAGTCGGACACAACTGAGTGACTAAGCACAGCACAAACCTTAATAAAATCAAAAAGTATGGCTTGTTCTCAAGGAAAAGCCCATTTAATTGTTTGGTAGATATGGGGAGAATTTTGTTTACATTTCCATCCTTGAGGCCAGTAGCATGGACTACATTACAGTTAGTTTATTCATTTGTAAATATATCAATTCTATATTTATAGGGGATCAATTATTTTTATGTATTTATTTTTTGGTGAACAATAGCCCTTGAGAAAAAAGTGTTTCTAATAAACTTTGAGGAGTTCTAAGAGTACAGACATGGAAGTGTACTTGTTATTACCACCACCAGCAGTATCATCACCACCATCATCATCATCATTTCTATGGTGAATAGTATAAAACAACTAGTTGAGAAAATATAATTGATAAAATTCAGTGGGAAGTGGTTACCAGAGGAGAGAAGCTGGAGCAGCTATGGAGATTTGAAATCAAATCAGACTATCTGTTGGTTGGAGAGCGAGTCTGTCCCCTTATTTCTTACCTTCCGGCCTTTTACCTCTTCCTTAATTGTGTCGTTGCCTGGGAGTTCCACACCAAATTAAGAAAAAAAATGTTAAGAACATTTGAATTCACAGGTCATAAGTGAGAACCAGCTCTTAAAGCATGTAAAGTAATTGAATTATTTTTGATGTCCTTAAAACCGTAATTTCTGTTTTATTTCCCATTCTCTTTTTACAGTTTGAAATGTTCATTTGTAAACGTTCATTGTTTTTCCTGAATGAGATTTACCTCAAATAATGAAGAATATACCCTTTTCCTCCACTAATGAATTCATTGTCACTGGTTTCATATACCCCTGATAAAAGATTAAAAAAAAAAAACCTAAGGAATCTCCATACTGTTTTCCATTAGTGGCTGGTCCAATTAACATTCCCACCAGCAGTGAAGGAGAGCTCTGTTTTCTCCACACCATCTCCAGCATTTATTGTCTGTAGACTTTTTAATAGCACAGGGAACTCTGCTCAATATTCTGCAATAACCTAAATGGGAAAAGAATTTGAAAAAGAATAGATACCTGTATATGTATAACCAAATCACTTTGCTATACATCTGAAACTAACACAACATTGTTTATAAATGATATTTTAATATGAAATAAAATTCAAAATAAATTAATAAAATTTATTTTCTGTCCTTCTTCCCCCAAAAAAAGAGGAAAGGAAAAAAAAAAAAACAAAAAACAAAAAAACTACTAAGCAGAAAATCTTGACTGTTAACTTGAGTGCTCAGGAGGGCATCTCCTGGCCTGGAGGCACTGCTTATTTAATTACGACACCGAGCCTGCTTCCATCTTCCCACGGTCGGGTGAGGTGGACTCTGTGCGTATGTCTGTATCCTTTAATAACTTGCCTTTTCTTCTTGCCCTAAAATCTTGGAGAGTTAATGGGATGTTTATCTCCTATTTTTTAAGGATGAAACATCTTTCTTTGTCTTCTCCTATCAACTATGGGCTTTTTTGTTTTCTATCTCGATCCACGGGGATGGAAAATCAATATTTTAAAATTTGAGATGTTAGCTGGAGAACTTAAAAAATCATTCAATTCAGTTTGGATGGCTTTCTGGTGGAAACAAAGCTCCCGAACATACATTTCATGGCTCGTAGATCACAATGAGTGCCATGGTTTTTATGAGCATAGATGAATTAGTATGCTATGTGGGCAGGTCTCCTAGGGAAGGTTTTCACAGGCAGTGTGCCAGTAGAGCTCAGTTTGAACTTGTAGTGACATGAGAATTATTTTTAAAGGGTGTGGGTTCTTCATTCACATGTCTTTGGTATTGTGTGTAATGTGTATACACAGTTCGGGACCAGAATGTGGTCACAATGAGCTTGAGCTCTGCAGCCAGGCTACCTGATGCCCTCTCGTTGGTGACTGTGTGTCTGTGGGCTGTCACCTTTTCACTGGGCTTCGGTTTTATCATCTGAAGAGCAGTGGTTTCTGCTTTGTACAGTTACCCAGTTATTGTGAGGATGAAATGAGGTAAACATGTTTAGAGCACTTAAACGCAGAGGACCTATTCAAGGAGCTGGTGGTACCTACTGTTATTGGAAGATGATGGCAGCAGTCATGTCAGAGGCAATTCTTGGTCATGTGTTGGGACGATCTTGAACTGGGAACACTCTATAAAAGACACTCACTAGGAGGGGGTGGGAAGGGATGTAACATATTAAGTACTGAGTTTCCTTATAGTGTGGAGATTAATGCACAATCTTAACTTCAATAACCCTAGGAGGAAGGCACTATTATCTTCATTTTAGAGATGAGAAGTCTGAGGCTGAGAGAGAATAATTTTCCTGGATTAACACAGTAAATGGTATATATCGCCTGAATGTGAAGTTGGTTCTGATGGTTCTGTTGGTTCTGAATCTGAAGGTTTTCCACCGCCTGGAATAATTTTTGCTTGTTCCAGTTTGGAATATTGACGCAATGTGGTATCAGTCTTCTGTGAAAAGGATTTTTCTTGTTTGCTTGTGGTAGTTCAGAGTTGGATCTCATGAAATCTAATCTGGATCTAAGAGTTGCAAGCTGCAGTGCCAGCTCTCCTCCCGATTTAGTCTGAGCTTCGTAGAATTTGGGGGAGATGAGCCAAGTCAATCGCCTAGTTCATGGCTGAGGAGACTGAGGGGTGGTGTCTGGTGACTTGCCCAAGGTGAAATGCCCGTTGGTGGCAGAAACTGGAAACAGATCACAGACCCCCAAATTTACAATCCAGTGCTTTTTCCATTATACTCTAGGAAACTCTCCTGACATAGGGAACCGTGTGTGACTTAGGATATATTTGCAAATGTTGCTTTATCTGATACAAACAAAATATGGCTAACTAAGAAGTTGAAAATTGCTTGCCTGCATTTTTGCGCTAGTTTCTTATTTCAGCTGAAGGTGGAGTTGCTCTTTATGGACTAATGGTTCTGCGTGGGTTGGGGGCCAGGCTAGTTTTAGAAATTCTATTGCTGTGATTCTCAAAATGTGAGTCATACTTATTCAAATGTAGATTCATGGTCATCTTCTCAAGACATGGGTAGTGTCTGGGAATCTAAACTTTATTTTGAGCAACCACCACAAGTGAGTCTCAGCTGTGCTAAAATGAGAACAACTGCACTTCAGTTAAAACGGTTCTCATGGATTGTTACCAACCAAGTATTGGAAAGCCTGAGAGTGAGAGGCAAGCCTTTGCAAGTCTGTGATGATTCACAGCAGCTGAAGGCCCCGCCCAGATTTCCCTGTTTGCCTTTCAGGCGGCCTCCAGCCCTCAACCTTGGTGTTAATTTGATGCAATGGAGAAACATGTCTTGGCATTTGATTATGAAGCAGTGATGGAGTGAAGTTGAAAGTGAACAGACTGATTCTTTAAACTCCAAGTTAAACACGTTCTACTCTTCTTCTGACACAGAATGAGTCACTGAAGGCTTGTGGTGGAAACAGAAATCAGATCCTGTAAGAATTTGGGTGGGGTTGCTGTTTGATCCATTATGCTGTTAAGAAGACTTTACAATGTTGGAACTCCTTGTTTTCCTAGTAATATTTCCCGCTGCTAATTTATTATTTATTGCATGGGAGACCTGGGTTTGATCTCTGGATTTGGAAGATCCCCTGGAGAAGGAAATGGTAACAAACTCCAGTTTTCTTGCATGGAGAATTCCATGGACAGAAGAGCCTGCTAGCCTACAGTTCATGGGGTCGCAAAGAGTTGGACACGACAGAGTGACTAACACATGGATTATTTGCTGTATGTGAAACATGAATGAATGGGGCGGGCAGGGCAGAAGGAAGGAAGTTTCAGAGGTGGCAGAAGGAAAAGTATAATATTAAAAGTGCAGAGGCTGAGTTTTTATTTCTTGTTTGTTTAGAAAGTTCAGTGTGGTTGGTAAGTAGTGCTTCTTGTGTGTGACCCTCTGCCTGGTTCTGTTACATTTTACATGCAGAACTATACAGATGTCCATTCATGAGCATTCCACCTCTGCTGATATATTTGGCATTTTGTGGG
Organism: Bos taurus; assembly: GCF_002263795.3. Classification (NCBI taxonomy): domain Eukaryota; kingdom Metazoa; phylum Chordata; class Mammalia; order Artiodactyla; family Bovidae; genus Bos; species Bos taurus. The sequence continues at coordinate 13,210,857 of NC_037336.1, forward strand.
AACAGTTAGTTCACAGATGAGAGAAGGGAAGGGTGTGCCAGAGGAAAGCACCCGGGGCTGGGAGTGGCAGAACTGAGGAGACAGAGCTGTGTGTGTATGTTTTCTGAAAAGATGTTACTCTCTGCATTAGATGAGTGTGGGGAAACACCCTGGCGGAGAGGCCCAGCAGATAGTTTTGAAATTGTAACCAGGGAGAGAGTTGAAGGCATTGTTTTCATAGAGGCAGACCATATTCCAAGTGTTGGTGGGAAGGCGTGGCATGCCCAAGAGATAACGCTTATGGAAAGAACCAGCCTGATGAATGGAGCTTGGGAGGCGGAAGAGAAGTCAGTGAAATGGCTGGACAGTGAGCAGCCAAGACAGGGATGGGTTGGAGATGCTGAGATGTCTCAGATGACAAGGGAAGAAACAGTACCGAGAAGGAAGTTTTTATTAACTTCCTTTTATTAACTGTGAAGTGTCCTAAAGAGTCAGGGAAGAAAAGGACAGAAGGGCATTGGTGAGCCTCCAGTGAATGAATGCTTCTAAGTTGATTGTTGGAGCAAAAGCAAGTTTTTAGTAATAAATGGGTGGTGGGGAAATATAATCAGAAAATGTAGAACCACTCTTCTTTTAAAAAAAGTGATTGCAGTAGTCTCCTTGATTGTTTTCCCCCGCTCCCTGCCGCCCCCACTGATGCCTCTATGGGGCTTCCAAGGTGGCTCAGTGGTAAAGAATTCGCCTGCCAATGCAGGAGACTCAGGAGACTTGGGTTCGATCCCTGGGTTGGGAAGCAGAAAGTGGCAACCTGCTCCAGTGTTCTCGCCTGGAAAATTCCTTGAACAGAGGAACCTGGTGGGCTTACAGTCCGGTGGGGGGGGCGGTCACAGAGTCAGACATGACTGAGCATACATGCGTGCACCCACACACATCACTCTATAGTCTGTTCTCAATCCAGTGGCCAGCAAGCACGCTAGATTTTGTTACTCCCCATCTCAGCATTAGCATACATCTAGCCTCCCCATGGCCTGCAAACCCTACACGATCTGTCTGATCTCACTTCGCATACCCCCCACCTCACTCTGCAGCCTCTCAGGCCTTCATGCAGGTCCTGCAACACAGCAAGAGTGCCCCCACCTCAGGGCCTCGCACTTACTCGTCTCTCTCCCTGTGATGCAGTCTGCCAGATGTCTTCATGACTCAGCTGCTTCAGGTTTTGATTCAAATATCACCTTTGTAGTACACCACTGTGAAGACCAAATGTCACTCTCTAGTGAAAGGAGAGAGGTGGATCGTCTCTTTAAAGACACAGTAGAGGTGCTTCCCTGGTTGTCCAGTGGTTAAGAATCCACCTTGCAATGCAGGGGACACTGGGTTGATCCCTGGTCTGGGAAGATCCCACATGAAAAGTGAAAGTGAAAATCGCACAGTGGTGTCTGACTCTTTGTGATCTCATGGGACTGTAGCCTGCCCAGCTCCTCTGTCCATGGAATTCTCCAAGCAAGAGTACTGGAGTGGGTTGCCATTTCCTTCTCCAGGGGAATCTTCCTGACCCGGGGATCGAACCCAGGTCTCCTGCAATGCAGGCAGATTCCTTAGCAACTGAGCCACCAGGAAAACCCTAGTGCAAGTGAGCCCGTGTGCCACAGCTGCTGAGGCCTTCGAGCCCTGGAGTCCATGCTCTGTAACAGGGAACCCCTAGCACCACAGCTAGAGGCAACCTGTGCTCAGCCTCAGAGACCTAGCACAGCCAAAATAAATAAATACATAAATACTAAAAAGACCCCCCACAGTACTGAGGTAAAGGCCAGGGGTAGATAATTTAGCGTGAGAAGTGGGCTCATGGTCAGGAGCACGGGTGAGTGGATTATGGTTAAAAGCGTGCTTTTCCCTTTGATATAAGAAAGAAACGAAAGAGAGAAATGTTTTGAAGTGTCAGCTTGAGATGAATAAAACTGAAATATGGTTTTAGAAAACCTTGCCATCAGTTCAGTTCAGTTCAGTCGCTCAGTTGTGTCCAACTCTTTGCGACCCCATGAATCGCAGCACGCCAGGCCTCCCTGTCCATCACCAACTCCCAGAGTTCACTCAGACTCATGTCCATAGAGTCAGTGATGCCATCCAGCCATCTCATCCTCTGTTGTCCCCTTCTCCTCCTGGCCCCAATCCCAATGAGTCAACTCTTCACATGAGGTGGCCAAAGTACTGGAGTTTCAGCTTTAGCATCATTCCTTCCAAAGAAATCCCATGGCTGATCTCCTTCAGAATGGACTACCTTGCCACAGTTACCTCTAAATTGTGCAGATCCATCATCTCTTTGTAGAAAGTGGGGATAAACATTAAAAGTAAAAGCTCCCTGAGGAGAGAAACACAGAACTGGAGGTGTTCCCTGGTGCTGCCCTAACCTGGGTCCCTGCTGGACTGTGAGCTAGTGAGATGCAAGAAGGGTGGATACCAGTACTGGCATCAGGGGAGGGTGCACAGGAGAACAGAGAAGAGAGGGGAGCTGTTTGTGTGGAAGTATGCCTCACTTGGGGCTTCCCAGGTGATGCTAGAGATGAAGGACCCACCTGCCAATGCAGGAGACATGGGTTCACTCCCTAGGTCGGGAAGATCCCCTGGAGGAGGGCATGGCAACCCACTCCAGTATTCTTACCTGGAGAATCCCATGGGCCGGGGAGCCTGGCGGGCTACAGTCCATAGGGTCGCAAAGAGTCGGACACGACTGAAGCAACTTAGCACACACACACATGCCTTGTTTGAAGCTTGAGGGGATGGGGTAGGGCATTTTGCTTTCACTGTGGTTGTAAGTGTGAGAAGAAGTGGACTCGTGGCTCCTCACGTCCTGATCTGGGCTAAAAGGACCTCATACCAAAGGTGCAGTGATAGAACTGGAAGAGAGGAGATGATAGTGGGTCCTTGACCTGCCGTGTCTCTTCTGCCCTCATTCCCCTTAGGAGAATCCATGAGTTGGCTCGCTTCCTTTGCAAGAATGGGATCGAAGAAACTGATCAAAAAGGATTTGGTGGAGGTGGAGGAGTAGGGAGCTGGTGGGCAGGTCTGTGGGTCTTTATTTCTGAAGAAATGATTCATGAGTTGAAATCCAGAGAGGTTAAGTGCTTGGAAACAAACAATGAGGAAAGTGTTTTAAGAGCGCCTGGTAGCTTCTTTTGGCAGGATGATGTTAGGAGTTTATGAAAACGTAACAGGGAGAAATCGTTTAGTATGATTAATTTAACATTTGCTGAAATAATGTTTTAAATCTCCTCAGGAATATAGTTAAGACAGGGCATTTACTATTTTGCGAACTCCATTCATTCATTAGGCACCAAATTGTGTATGGCAGAAAATTGATGGCATAATGTTTGGTCATGCACGAAGTTCCTGTTCTCTCAGGCTCCTCACAGGGAAGCAAGGTGGGTTTCATGTCTCGTGCCAACTCAGGTTGGCGGTAGAGCCTGCTGGGAGTGCCGCCACGCTGCTGTTTTCAGATAAAGTGTGCGTTTGCTGAAGTAGAGACCAGGTGGGTTAGCTGGGTCCACCATGCAAGGGAACCAGGAATGTGGTGTGAATGTTGCAAATGAGCCTGTTGGTTTGAAGATGGATGGTCACCTGGAGGGCTACATAGGGACTCGATCCGAAAACACATGGATAAGAGAAAATATGGAAGAGTGGGTGTGTCAAGACACTAACTTGAGAGCGCAGTAAGCTACAGAGGCATGACAGGGGAGGAGTATGAGGCTTTTTGGACTGATATTTTAGAAGAACTAGCTGGGGCTGTTCTATACAGTTTGGGAGATACGGTGGGTCCGAATGGGGACTCCTTAGACACATTGCACTTCCCTGATAGCTCAGTTGGTAAAGAATCCGCCTGCAGTGTGGGAGACCTGGGTTCAGTGCCTGGGTTGGGAAAATCCCCTGGAGAAGGGAAAGGCTACTGACTCCAGTATAACGGCCTGGAGAATTCCATGGACTGTATAATCCATGAGGTCGCAAAGAGTTGGACATGACTGAGCGACTGAGCGACTTTCACTAGACACATTGGAACTGGGCCCTTACACTGCTACTTACTACCTCTGTGGCCTTGGGAAGGTCATTCATCTCATCTAGTCTCAGCTTCATCTCATAAAGGCAACAGTAATGGTACCTACCTCAAACTCTGTTGTGAGGATTAAAGGAGACGATGCCTTAGACAATGCCCTGTCCATTTTGGTAGCCACTAGCCACATGTGGTTTTTGAGCTTGAAATGTGACTCATGCATATAAAGATGAGCTGTGAGTATAAAATACACACTGGATTTTGAATACTTTTAGTGCCAAGCTACTGCTGCTAAGTCGCTTCAGTCGTGTCTGACTCTGTGCAGCCTCATAGACGGCAGCCCACCAGGCTCCCCTGTCCCTGGGATTCTCCAGGCAAGAACACTGGAGTGGGTTGCCATTTCCTTCTCCAATGCAGGAAAGTGAAAAGTGAAAGTGAAGTCGCTCAGTCGTGTCCGACTCCTTGCGACCCCATGGACTGCAGCCTACCAGACTCCTCTGCCCATGGGATTTTCCAGGCAGGAGTACTAGAGTGGGGTGCCATTGCCTTCTCCGTTTAGTGCCAAAAAGTGTAGCAAAACTCAATAATTTGTTTTGGCAATGGTGGGATAATAATTATTTCAATAATTTGGTGGGAATGTAAATTGTTAACAGCCACTATTGAAGACGGTATGGAGATTCCTTAAAAAACTATGAATAAAACCACCATATGACCCAGTAGTCCCTCTCCGAGGCGTATACCCTGAGGAAACCAAAATTGAAAGAGACACATGTATCCCATTGTTCATCATAGCACTATTTACAATAGCTAGAACATGGAAGCAACCTAGATGCCCATCAATGAATGAATGAATAAAGAAGTTATTGTACATATGCACAATGGAATATTACTCAGCCATAAAAAGGAATGCATTTGAGTCAGTTCTGGTGAGGTGGATGAACCTAGAACCTATTATACAGAGTGAAGTGAGTCAGAAAGAGAAAGATAAGTATCGTATTCTAATGCACATATACAGAATCTAGAAAAATGGTACTGAAGAATTTATTTATAGGACAGCAGTGGAGAAACAGACAGAGAATAAACTTACGGACATGGGGGGAGGGGAGGAGGGGGTGAGATGTATGGAAAGAGTAACCTGGAAACTTACATTATCATATGTAAAATAGATAGCCAATGGGAATTTGCTGTATGGCTCAGGAAACTCAACAGGGGCTCTGTATCAACCTAGAGGGGTGGGATGGCAAGGGAGATGGGAGAGAGGTTCAAAAGGGAGGAGATATATGTATACCTATGGCTGAGTCATATTGAGGTTTGACAGAAAACAACAAAATTCTGTAAAGCAGTTATCCTTCAATAAAAAAATGAATTAAAAAAACTCATTTTTTAAATGTTGATTACACATTTATTGGTAATATTTTGGTTATATGGGCCTTCCCAGTAGCTCACATGGTAAAGAATCTGCCGCACTGTGGGAGACCTGGATTTGGTCCCTGGGTCAGGAAGATCCACTGGAGAAGGAATGCAATGGAGAAGGCAACCCTCTCCAGTATTCTTGCCTGGAGAAATCCATGGACAGAGGAGCCTGGTGGATTACAGTCCATGGGTCACAAAGAATTGAACATGACCGAGTGAATAAAATGTTATTAAAATTAATTTTACCCTATTCTTTTTCCTTTTTTTGGTTCTTTTCCCTTTTCTGTGGTGTACTGCTTTGGGATGTTCACCGCGGTGCCTGGCACAGAGTAAACACTTGGGAATGTCAGCTTGTACTGAGCATCTCCCAGCAGGCACACTGCCCTGGTGCCTCCCTTGTGAGCTCAAGCCTGTGGCGTGAGGCCAGGTGTGTCTGTATTTTTTTTTTATTTATTGCCAGGTGTCTCTGTTGATTCTGACTGGAGTGGGCCTTCAGCCTTACTCCTCACCCCTTGAGGAAGGAGAATATATATCTTCCTAAAAAGAACACCATACTATAGGGGTCGGTAAACTTCTTTTCTATAAAGGGCTGGATGGTCAGCACAGTAGGTTTTGCTGGCCTGTGGTCTTGGTTGCAGCTACTTGGCCATTTTAGTGTGCAAGCAGCCATAGATGGTGTGAAGCAAAGGAGTGTGCTCATGTGCTAACAGAATTATCTGTGGACCCTGAATTTGGAGTTCGTATAATTTCCATGTGTCACTAAACATTGTTCTTTTTAAAAAAATTTCCCAGCTATTTAAAATGCAAACTGTTTTTAGTTCATGAATTGTGCAAAAACGGGCATGGGCCAGACTTGGCCTGTGGGCTATAGATTGCTGACCTTGACATGATGAATGGCCTGTATATTTAGCAGCTCAGAGCTTGGCTTAAATGGTTTTTCATTTGTATAGCACCTAACAATTAGTTTATATTGTACCATTTTATTTATTTTATTTTTAGTGGGCTTTCATTTGACCTATTTTACACTTCATCAGTCTAAATGGAACAAAACATTGTATATGAAACTCTTATTAAGAAATTTGTAGAGCTTCTGTGGTGGCTCAGTGGTAAAGAATCCACCTGCCGATGCAGGACACACAGGTTCGATCCCTGATCCAGGGAGATCCCACATGCTTTGGGGCAGCTAAGCCTGTGTGCCACGACTATTGTGCCTGTGCTCTAGAGCCAGGAGCCACAGTGACTGAAGCCCTTGTGCCCTAGAGCTGGTTACTTTGCAGAAAGAGAAGCCACTGCAATGAGAAGCCCGCGTGCCACAGCTAGAGAAAAGCCTGTGCAGCAGCAAAGCCCCAGTGTGGCCAATAAATAAATAAATAACTAAAATTGTAAAATTCTTTAAAAAGAAACATTTGTAAGCAAGGAGAGGCAGGAGAGAGAAAAAAGTAAAGAAGTATGTAAGGGACCAAAGGACATTTTTTTGTTTTGTTTTGCTCGAAGTACTTTTGTTTTCTGTCTAGAATGAGTTTGTTCACTGAAGAGTTCCTTGGCTTAAAAATGACATTAAATCATGAAGCAGAATCATATTTTAAGGTTTTGCCTTCCATAAATTGGTGGTGGAAACCCCATTTACCACTTTGTCCCTTTGTAATCAGAGAAAATGCTGAATAATGAGGGTATTGATGAGAGAATATTTAATTTGGTAAAGAGATCAAATTTTTTAGCTGAAAAGGTGATTTCCTTAAGTTCTTTATTGTATATTACTGAACAGCAGAGAGCTGTCAAAAGTAATTCACCAGTAAACACTAAGTCAGGCACATACATGGTAGAAAACCCTTTTTTTCCTGTAGAGAATATTTCTGGACCCGGTTGGATTTCCAATTACACATTCTCCTTTCCTTCAGCGATTTTCTGCAGAGCTGTTTGGTGAGCACAGATGTCAGAAGAGGCAGCCTATGGCATAATGGAGTGTGTTTAAAAAGTTAAGGAAAGGTTAGTTTTTGAGTATGCTTATTACACGATTTAAAAATAGCTTTGACTCTATTTGTAAATCAAATGACGGCCAGCTCTCAGGCCTGTGCCAAGTGTGAAGCTTTAAAACAAGGTTTCTTTTGAGTGGTTTTGGTGGCTCTGGGAAGGCCAAAGCACTGGAGGATGTTAAGATCGACTTTCTGTGGTAGTAACACAAAAATGATCTGAGTTTTACAGAGTTATCTGCAATAACATTGAGAAGGGCTTCACAGAACATAATGTATGTTTAGTCAGTGATTAAGAATGACATGCAGCTTTTTGGGAGGTGGTTACTATTTCCTGTGTCTGAGTCTCAGCAAAAGGCCCCAGCAAAAAGGAGAAAAAATTGCTTACAACAATTTGCAGATACCATCTATTTCATCTTCAACCTAGAAGCTCCAGAGAAAGAGATGACTATTTCTCATTGGCACTCCTACCACACTGCTCCGAATTTTATATTTTGCTGCTATAAATTATTGCTAGAATGTTAGGACTTTCAAATAAGACTTACCCAGTGCCTGGGAGATTCCAAGCTGCCCTTGTAAATTTAGAGGGAAGACAGCAAGTTAAAAAAAAATGTCAAGTACTTCAAGTCGACCTTTTAATAAGGACACATGGAACAAGTGAGAGGGCTTTAAGTTGGATCTCTTTGCACATTCTTCAAGCCACTTCCTGAATCCAGCAATATTTAGGGGTAGGCAGACCTCTCTCCTGCACCCCAGCTTTTGAGGGCAGCTGTGTGTTTCTTGAGTCTATGGTGGACATGGTCACCTGTCAGAGCAGTGGGACCTGGGCTTGCAGTCCACCCCTTCTTCCAGTTCCTCTCTGATGAGAAAATCCCTCGAAACTTGGACTCTATGAAGAGCTGCATTAAAATTTGCTGTGTGACTCAGGGAACTCAAACAGGGGCTCTGTATCAACCTAGAGGGGTGGGATGGGAAGGGAGGTTCAAGAGGAAGGGGGCACATGTATACCTGTGGCTGATTTATATTGATGTTTGACAGGAAACAAAATTCTGTAAAGCAATTATCTTCAATTAAAAAATAAATAAATTTGAAAAATTAAGAAAAATTTCTATGAATGGGATTTCCTGCACTTCAAATCTGGGTAGCTGGCTTTGAATTGCTGCAATGCTTGACCTCCTATTAATCAACCTACTGGATTTATTTGGATTGTAGACTCGAAGCTGCTTTTTTATTTTCTCCTTGCTCAGTGTCTTGTAGATAAAAATAAATTACTCTCCGTCCCCTGCCCCCAACACACACGCACACGCACACACACGCACACACACAGCCTTTAGTCTTTGTGAGTTTGCCAGTGATGGGAGGTAACTCTCTTGGCAGAAAGGAAGCACATTGTTTCCTCCAGTCATGGGGCTGACAAAACAGGCAACCCTGATGGTTTATCTTAAAGATGTGAAAAATCAGTGACCCTCTATCATCACTCATGCTGGCTTGTTGGGAGAAGAGCTCCTTGCAGTTTAACATTTTTGATTTTATTCCACTGTGGGACACTGTGGTGGGGTGCCGTGGCCTCCCTCCCAGAACTAGCGCATCAGGGATGAAGACTTATTCTCTGAAGTCGCTGGGGGATGTTGCAGCCCACTGCCTTCTGAGCTGACTCCTCGGGGACTGCACCCACTAGGGAGATTTGCCCTGCACCCTCCTTGGGGGAGGCCCAGCTTCCCCGCCAACCCTACTCAGGACAGCTCTCAGGGGTCGGACTGGCTTCTGAGGGCTCCCGATGGGTGTATCTGGAGCCTGCGTTGCAGCTCCTTCCCTCCTCCTCCCCAGTCCTGCCTCCACAACCCCCTCTTCTCCAGGGCTGGTCCCAGGCGCATGCCTGCTTTTTCATCACCATCTCAGAATTAGCTTCCCAGGGAACCCAACCTTAGACACCTGTGGTTGTTTCCTTTGAAGGTGAGTTTTTCTGATCTTGAAGTTAACTTCAAATGTATCAAGACTGTGTAGTGTGAAGAAGGGATAAAAAGAGCTGAGAAATTGTCCAGTTGGTATCTCCTTTTCAGAAGGTTTTTGTATTACACAAATTGTTTAATGAGCTCCACCACTGCGGCTCCTCTAAGGGCAGGGAGAAACTTCATGGAAGAGTGTCTGGGTTCCCAGTGATGATTAATGTAGAGTCGAGGGGAGCAGGGAGTCCAAGAGACTGTGATTTTGAACCTGTCTGCGTGAGGGAGTAAGGAGCATACACAAAGAGGCTACCCAGGATGTGCAGCTTTTATGTAATCAAAGGTGGGTAGAGTACAAGAACGAAAGTACAACTGCTGGTAGAAGCGGAGGCAGTGGCTTAGAATCTCGGCTCCGTTACTTCTTTTTTATGTGACTCTGGGGAACTCACTTAAGGTCTCTGTGATTCAGGTTCTCATTTGTAAAATGAGGATACTAATACTTAAAATTGCTAGAGAATCTTTTTTTATTTCAAATGTGTTCCAGTTATCTATTGCTGTGAATGAACCACTCAACACTTAGGAGCTTCAAACAACCATAGTTTATTATTTCTCACGAGCCTTAGTCCTTCTACATATACACACAAAATTGGTAATTTGTCTTAGTTATTATCATAATTGTGAAATTTTCTAATTCCATGATTCCTTTTACATTTATTAATTGGAATTCTATGGTAAAGAATAACTTTTTCAGAATGTATATGTATAACAGAATCTCTTTGCTCTACAGGAGAAATTAACATTGTAAGTCAACTATCCTTCAATAAAATTAATTAAAAATAGTAAAAAAAAAAAAAAGTAACTTTTTCTTCTCCCTCATTTAAATTATATACCAGCATAAATTCATAAGCTCTTATTTTATTCTGTAGGTTATACTCCATTATTTATTTGAATGTTCCAGTTATCTGGCCATTATCATCATCATATTCAATCTGAACATTCACATAATTGAAAAATTATTTTTGCAGATTTCCGATATTATTCCTGACATCATGCATGCCTAGCTTTCCCTATTATCAGTATTGCTCATGAGAATGGTACATTTTTTTCTTACCAAGGATGATCCTGTGTTGTTATTTCATAATCTCCCAAACTTCATAGTTTACATGTTTACATTAAGATTCAGTCTTGGTGTTGTAAATTCTATGGGTTTTGTTGAATGTATAATGACAATTTGTCCATCATTATAATATCATACAGAGTATTTTTACTGCCCTAAAATCCTTTTTTTTTCTGTCAAAGATAAGTTGACTACCTAGAGTAATGAAATTAGAAGCAAAAATAAACAAATGGGACCTAATTAAATTTAAAAGCTTTTGCATAGCAAAGGAAAGAATAAAGAAAAGACAACCCTCAGAATTGGAGAAAATATTTTAAAATAAACCAACTGACAAGGGATTAATCTTTAAGATATACAAACAGCTCATGCAGCTCAATATCAAAAAAAAACACAAACAACCCAATCAACAAATGGGCAGAAAATCTAAATAGACATTTCTCCAAAGAGGACATTCAAATGGCCCACAAACAGATGAAAATATATTCAACATCATTAATTATTAGAGAAATGCAAGTCAAAATTACAATGAGGTGTCACTTTACACCAGTCAGAATGGCCATCATCAAAAATCTACAAACAGTAAACGCTAGAGAGGGTGTACTGAAAGGGGAACCCTCCTACACTGTTGGTGGGGATGTCAGTTGGTTACCGCCACTATGGAGAACAGCATGGAGGTTCCTCAAAAACCTAAAAATAGAGCTACCGTCTGATCCAGGCAATCCCACTCCTGAGCATATATCCAGAGAAAACCATAGCTCAGAAAGATACATGCACCCTGAAGTTCATTGCAGCACTATTTACAATAGCCAGGACATGGAAGCAACCTAAGTGTCCATCAGCCGAGGAATGGATAAAGATGCGGTACAGATGTACAATAGAATATTACCGGACTGTAAAAAGGAATGAACTAGTGCCATTTCAGAGATGTGGATGGACCTGGAGAGTGTCATACAGAGTGAAGTAAGTCAGAAAGAGAAAAACAGTTGTCACCTAAAACTGCCTATAGGTGGAATGTAGAAAAATGGTACAGATGAACTTATTTGCAAAGCAGAAATAGAGTCACAGATATAGTGAACAAACTTATGGTTACTCAGGGGAGGGGGAATGATATGAATTGGGAAATTGGGACTGACGTATGTACACTGCTGTGTATGAAATAGTAACTAATGAGAACCTACTGGGTAGCACAGGAAGCTCTACTCAGTGCTGTGTGTGCGTGCTAAATCCATTCAGTTGTGCTCGACTCTTTGCCATCCTGTGGAATGTAGCCCACCAGACACCTCTGTCCGTGGGATTCTCCAGGCAAGGATACTGGAGTGGGTTGCCTTCCTCCATACTCAGCGCTTTATGGTGGCTTAAATGGGAAGGAAATCTAAAAAAGAGTAGATATATGTATAGGTTTAACTGGTTTGCTTTGCCATACAGCAGAAACGAACACATTGTAGAGCAACTATGCTCCAGTAACAAGTAATAAAAAAAAATTGGTTGACTGTTCTCATGGAGTCTATTTCTAGGCTCTCAACTCTGTTCCATTGATCTGTCTATCCTTTTGCTAGTATCACATGGTCTTGATTACTGTAGCTTTATAGTAAGTCTTGAAGTCAGGCAGCATTATTCCTCCACCTTTATTCTTCAGTACGGTTAGCTAGCCTGCGTCTTTTGCTTTTCCATGTAAACTTTAGAGTCAGGTTGTTGATATCCATAAACTCCCTTGCTGGGATTTTGATTAGGACTGCGTTGACTCTAAAGATCGAGTTGGGGAGAACTGATGTGTTGATAATTGAGTTGTTCTATTTATGAACACTGAGCGTCTCTCCATTTATTTAGCTCTTTGATTTCAAAGATTTTTTTAAAAAGTATTTATTTTTAAACTTTGGCTGCATTGGGTCCTAGTTGCAGCATGGTGGCTTTCCCTGCAGCATGTGGGGCCTTAGCTCCCGACCAGGGACTGATCCCGCATTCCCTGTGTTGTAAGGCTAATTCAGCCACTGGACTAGCAGGGAAGCTCTGTGGTTGAACCTGGAGAATTAGGTAACATGTCAAGGGTAGGACTAGTGGTCTGATTGCAGAAGCCACCGGCCTGACCCCTGTTGCATGCTATGCCTGTCTGTTCCCATGGGGTAGATGCCCGTGGCCTCCAGGAGGAGAGGGGCTGTGTCTGTCTTATTTACTGGGTTACCCTTAATAAGTGTTTCTTAAATGAATGAAGAAACTGAGGGCCTGTTATCACCTATAAATTCATGTCACTTAAATGGGAACTTTGAATAAGTACTGTTTTATTTTTAACTTGGAACATTTTTCCCTAGCAGTAAATAGATTTGATGAGAAGTTGGCATGAGTTAAATTAGCAGTCTTTGTTTAGTAACTTACATGAAAAAAGTCTGCATCGTTTTAATACTAATGGGTCAGTTAGGAGTCCCAGCTCAACCCTGATGTGACTAATGCCTTCCTTTTTTCTGTCTGTCATGAGTGTATGAGAAATGTTCATTAGAAATGAACCTCAGCTTCTTTCTGTACACTGTGTGAAGTGTCCCTCAAATATTTTTAACCGTAAAACAGCAAGAGGAGCAGCAGCAACACTGACACCAAAAATGAACGTGGAAAAGAGAAGCAGAACCTAGGTTTTGGGAAGAGGTTCACCCACTGATAGCCTTTTAACTCTTTGGCACAAGGATATGTATAATCTCTCAGGGGTTCTGGGCTTTAATAAAGTTGTTTTGGCTTGGCTAAATAAATTTGTGATTTAGTAAGTTTATGATACTCTGTATATTTGAAAGAATATTAGGAGAGTCTTAATGAGTTTTATGTTATATCATCATATTCAAATTATGACTGTTTTCTTCCCTGTTTTCCTTTTTAGGCTCTTTCAAGACACTTATTCTTCCATCAGTAAGTATTTATTTTAAAACTTTGGTTTCATAATTATACATCATGTCAGTGAAATGAATTTCCGATTTTGTTGACTTTCATACTGATTTGCGTGCCTTGTGAGTTTGGCTGGAGTTCAGTTCCACCTTCAGATTATTTAAGGATAATATTACTCCAGGGAGATGGGTTATTAGCCTCTTCAGACTCATCGCAGAGATTTTCCTTTTGTCAAATAGAGAACTTCCTGAGGGGAGCTGGCCTGGACTATTTGCACAGGGACCTGGGTGGGTTTGGTCTTGCTTCTGCCCTAATGAGCACAACAGTCTTGGGTGTGTCATTATTGCTCCCTCCCAGTTTCTTTGTCCTGGAAAAGGGCAGTGCCTCGCTGAACAGAATTGTTGCTTGAGGCAAAACAAACAAACAAAAATCAGTAATTGATACTGATCCTATCTTGGATTAAAAGTTTGATATTTTGTGTGTCATAATTCTGTATTGCTTTTGCTATTTATTATTGAGTTTTTTTGCTATTGAGTTACTTGATTATTGAGTTTTTTGGCACACTCTTAAATTTTACACTTGAGGCAAGTGCCTGGCTCACCTCACCGTGGTCCCAGCCCCGGAGAAGGGGATAAAAGTGTAGTCTGTTTCATAGAGGCTACCTTGGAGGTGAAATGAGATGTAAACATGCTGTGGCATCTGCTGTAGAAGTGGGAAGAGTTAGCGGATTCATGTTGATGTGTAGCAAAACCAATACAATACTGTGAAGTAATTAATCTCCAGTTAAAATAAATAAATTTATAATTTTTTAAAAAAGAAACCTGGTTATTCAATGTTGCTTAACTAGTCCTGCTTCTCATAGCTTTGATTTGGAAGTCTGTCCTTTATAACTGTTTTCTGTGAAGTACAATACAATACTGTGAAGTAATTAATCTCCAGTTAAAATAAATAAATTTATATTTTTTTAAAAAAGAAACCTGGTTATTCAATGTTGCTTAACTAGTCCTGCTTCTCATAGCTTTGATTTGGAAGTCTGTCCTTTATAACTGTTTTCTTTTGGAGCTTCACACATTTAATGTATAGTTAAACACAGCATCCACCAAGAAGACAATTTGGTGTACTTTTCTGGGACTAGATGAGTAATGACTTTGACCTTGACACATTACACACTTATGTAGGGTCAGCATCTCCCGATAAGCCAGGTTCCCCATTACCTCTTGAAGTTTGCTTATTAAGCACATTCAGAAACCACATTCATTTTGAGGGGGAGTTCTTAGTGAATGGGCTTCCCTGGTGGGTCACTGATAAGAATCTGCCTGCAATGCAGGAGACCTCCGTTCAATCCCTGGGTTGGGAAGATCCCCTGGAGAAGGGAATGGCTACCCACTTCAGTATTCTTGTTTGGAGAATTCCTTGGACAGAGGAGCCTTGTTGGGGTGCGGGGGGAGGGCTACAGTCAGTGGGATCACAAAGAGTTGGGATGCCTGAGTGACTAACACTTTCACACTTTTCACACTCTTAGAGAATACAGTGCTCCCAAACAGTTCTTCCCCCTGGAGTAGGAAATGGCAGCCTGCTCCAATATTCTTGCCTGGAAAATTCCATGGACAGAGGTGTCTGGTGGGCTACAGTCCATGGAGTTGCAGAGTCAGACACAACTGAGTGACTGAGCACAAACAATCCGTTATAAAAAGGCCTTGATTTTATTCAGTCTCTAAGTTGTATCTGTCTCTTTGCCACCCCATGGCCTGCAACATGCCAGGCTTCCCTGTCCTTCACTGTCTCTGGAGTTTGCTTAAATTCATGTCCACTGAGTCAGTATTGCTATTTAATCGTCTCATCCTCTGCCACCCCCTTCTTTTGCCTTCAATTTTTCCCAGAGTCAGGGTCTTTTCCAGTGAGTCGACTCTTTGCATCAGGTGGCCAAAGTATTGGAGCTTCAGCTTCAGCATCAATCCTTTCAGTGAATATTCAGGTTGATTTCTTTTAGGATTGACTGGTTTGATCTCTTTGCAATTCAAGGGACTCTTAGAATCTCCAGCACCACAGTTTGAAAGCATCAGTTCTTCAGTGCTCAGCCTTTTTTATGGTTCAACTGTCTGTACAAGTCATCTGTATGTGACTACAGGAAAAACCATAGCCTTGTCTATACAGACCTTTGTCATCAGTGTGATGTCTCTGCTTTTTAATACACTTTCTAGATTTGTCATAGCTTTTCTTCCAAGGAGCAAGTGTCTTTTAATTTCATGGCTGCAGTCACTGTTAAAATCATGGCTGCAGTGATTTTGGAGCCCCTAGAAACAAAATCTGTCACTGTTTCCATTTTTCCCCCATTATTTGCCACGAAGTGATAGGACCATGAACTTAGTTTTTTGATCGTTGAGTTTGAAGCCAGCTTTTTCACTCTATTCTTTCACCCTCATCAAGAGGCTCTTTAGTTTCTGTTTGCTTTCTGCCATTAGAGTGGTTTCATCTGCGTATCTGAGATTGCCAATATTTCTCCCAACAATCTTGATTCCAGCTTGGCATTTCACACCATGTACTCTGCATATAAGTTAAATAAGCAGTGTGACAATATACAGCCTTGACATACTCCTCTCATAACTATTGTATTTCTTACCTATTACGTTTGTACTTACCTTACTAAGAAATATACTGCTGTAATAATAGAAAGTAGGGGCAGGGGAAATGAAGGCATAAGTAGGCAGAGTGGGGTTAAGAAAACCCCCAAACTTAATGACAATAAGATATTAGACTGCGTTAATACGACCTCAGACTTTAGGTGCTGGCTCCCCATGTCTGTGTCCCTAACTCTGTTGAAAGAATATTACAATGAGAAGATTAAAATAAATCCTGTGTGACTTAATTGTCTGATAGCAGAAGAGGGTGAGATTTAAGTTCAGGAAGAACAGCTTGAAGCATAGTAACTGCTTTCCTCAAAGAAGTCCACAGCTGCACTGGCTGGAGGGTAGTGAGGCTGGAAGGAGTAGGCGTGTGGGTGGGACCAGAGCACTTGGGCTGGGATTCCAGTAACCCTCCTCTACACTGTACTCATCCCATTTATCATTAGCTGCAAATTTCACTCCTGTTATTCTTTAAAGAAATTTTTAAAATTTATTTTTGGCAGCACTGGGTATTTGTTGCTGCACGTGGGCTTTCTCTCGTTGCAGTGAGCGAGGGCTGCTCTCTAGACAGGGTTTGCAGGCGTCTCATTGCAGTGGCTTCTCTTCTTGGGGAGCACAGGCTCTAGAGTGTAGGCTCAGTAGCTGTGGCACAGAGGCTTAGTTGCACACAGGCATGTGGGATCTTCCTGGACCAGGGATTGAACCCGTGTCCCCCCCATTGGCAGGTGGTTTCTTAATCACTAGACCACCAGGGCGGAGAAGGGGCAATGGCACCCCACTCCAGTACTCTTGCTTGGCAAATCCCATGGGCGGAGGAGCTTGGTAGGCTGCAGTCCATGGGGTCGCTAAGAGTCAGATGCGACTGAGTGATTTCCCTTTCACTTTTCACTTTCATGCATTGGAGAAGGAAATGGCAACCCACTCCAGTGTTCTTGCCTGGAGAATCTCAGGGACGGGGGAACCTGGTAGGCTGCCGTCTATGGGGTCGCACAGAGTTGAGCTCGACTGAAGCGACTTAGCAGCAGCAGCAGCAGACCACCAGGGAAGCCCTACTATTATTCTTTAAAGTCTTAACTATATGAAATACTTACCCCAGTATCTCATATTTGTCTTTAACATTATTTCTGTTGTATATAGATATAGCAATTACCTGTTGAAAACTTTACTAGAGCTTATATTTAGGACTAGATCCTTTTTTAGTAAAACAGAACTTTAAAGACTTAGTCATAAAGTGTCTGGGAAAATTTGATAATGCTTGGCAAAAATAGAAGGTTCTGCATTTTTATGAGTTTTCAATGAAAATAGACCCATCTTTAAAAGCATACTTGCATTCTGATGTTTGCAAATATAATATTTAAAATTAGTTTTTAAGGTCCTCATGGATTTTTGCTATAAAATATGAACATTTTGGCTGTATTAAAACAAATGTGTTTTTAATATCTGACTGGCTCATTGTTTCTGCTTCTGATATAGTGAAGTCAGCCTTCAATAAGAAGTAAATAAAAAAAGCAATTTATGCTTAACATAAAGGTTGTTTTTTGTATAAAATATGCTGGAAAAAGTTTCTGTTATTCTCTTTGTAAATAAAACGTAAAATGAGGGAGTGGCTTTTAAAATTAAAATGCTTAAAATTTTTTAAAATTGTATTTTGGAGTATAGTTGATTTACAATGTTGTGTTAGTTTCAGGTGTACAGCAAAGTGAATCATGTATGCATATACATATATCTATTCTTTTTCGGATCTTTTCCCATATAAGTTATTACAGAATATTGAGTATAGTTCCCTGTGTTATACAGTAGGTCCTTGTTGATTATCTCTCTTACATATGAAAGTGAAAGTTGCACAGTCGTGTCTGAATTTTTGTGATCTCATGGACTGTAGCCTGTAGTCTCTGTCCAAGGAATCCTCCAGGCATGAATACTGGAGTGGGTTGCCATTTCCTTCTCCAGATCTTCCCAACCCAGGGATTGAACCCAGGTCTCCTGCATTGCAGGCAGATTCTATACCAACTGAGCCACTTGGGAAGCCCCATCTTACATATAATAGTATGTATATGTTAATCCCAACCTCCTAATAAAATTAGAATGCTTTTAATGTTTAATTACTAATATATTTTAAAATAGAAACTATCATCTTACGTTTCTCAATTTTATTTAGAAAGTTATTGAAATTGCCATTACTTTTGGTAACTGGAGTTATTAGTGAAATAAAGTAGGATTGAACACTCTTGTGTCGTCTCAGTTTCCTTAAGACAGTTACTCTTTCAGAGAAGGTGAGATGGTTTTAGATGGGCCAGGTTAGAGTCAGGAATCTGTTGTCACTTTGGGGTTTATTGTCCATCAGGGACTTTTCCGATCATCCCTCTGTCATTTAGAGAGCTCCCCTCGCTGGGTGGGGAGCTGTCATCCACCTGGAGGGTTTGTGCTTACGTATACCCAGAACAGACTTAGCATGACTGAGGATCAACAGTGCTCAGCTCAGGTGCTGGTTGATATCTTGTTGATCTAAGTCCCGGGGAGTGAACACCCCCGGCCTGTTGTCTTGCTGTCAGACAGTGTCTGTCTCTGGGTACCACGTCTTTTCCCAGCCCTGTGACTTCAGCTGAACACATAGGATCCAAAACCTCTGTAGGTAAATAATTGGTTCTTGTATAAGAGATAAGGAACCCCTTTATTACCAGTTCAGGGAACTCTTTTCAGTAATTGTGGGAGAAGGTGGGAGGCAGTTTACCAGCAGAGATTCAGGAGGTTTACTACCTTTGATCCTCACCACCATCGGAAGCAGGTTACAACTGACTGCGGGTCCGGCACAGGGAGACTCTTTCATGAGGATTGCTTAACATCCCCAGTATTTCCTCCAGTCTCCTTCTCACTGTGTCCTTCCACTGTTACCAGTGGATGGCCAAGATCTGTGCTGACAGGTGACACGGTGACACCCTGCGCCGTGCAGGGATGCCCCCCGATTCATGGGGACATCCCAGGTCCACTCTGACAAGTCCACATTGTTATCTCTGACTTTCCAGGCCTAGGATCATCCCCAAGACTTTGAGGATCCTAAATCGCCCAAATTTTACATATGAGGAGGTGGGATTTCTACCAGGGGAGGGTTGAAAAAGAGAATTAGGGTAACTGAAAGGAGCAGAGAGTCAGTACTGTCTCCTCTTGTGTATCAACTCCCTGAAGGAGGATGGAGTAGGAGACAGGAAAAGTCCTTGGACACCTTTGTGTCACTTCTAATTCTCTCTTTGACTTTTTGTGGTTAATAAGTCTTTAGTTGCAGGCCTCTGCATCAGTAATTTGGTATACGTCTTTAATCTACTGGAGCTTTCCTGGTGGCTCAAATGGCAAAGAATCTGCCTGCAATGCAGAGACCTGGGTTAGATCTCTGGGTTGGGAAGATGCCCTGGAGAAGGGAATGGCAACCCATTCCAGTATTTTTACCTGGAGAATTCCATGGACAGAGAAGTGTGGTGAGCTATAGTCCGTGGGGTAGCCAAGAGTTGCACACGACTGAGCGACTAATACTACTTTAATCTACTGTCTGTTCTGGGGCCTCTGTGCCTCTAAAAATGATACCCAAATCATGGAGAGACATGCCATCTAATCCCATATTTTAAAATCACGATCTGTTTATAAATCTGTGGCATATACAAGCAAATGATATGGTGGTTCCTGGCATATATATTTTCCTGCTTACCTTCCCTTGTGGCTCAGCTGTTAAAGAAACCGCCTGCAATGCGGGAGACCTGGGTTTGATCCCTGGGTTGGGAAGATCCCCTGGAGAAGGGAAAGGCTACCCACTCCAGTATTCTGGCCTGGAGAATTCCATGGACTGTGTAGTCCAGGGGGTCACAAAGAGTTGGACACGATTGAGCGACTTTCACGTGTACTCTTGTGTACATGCTTACAGAATTGAACACTCCGTTTAAAAGAATCTGGGGACTGATTCTCATCAGTAAAAGAATCTCATCATTTGAGAGAATAGAATAGGAGGATGCAAGTGCTAGGCTAGGTTCTCAGCCCTCTAGGGTGTACATCTTTGGTTCATGTTGAATTCCAAGCTCTAAGGTGCTCAGTGAATGTTTGTTACAGGAAAGCAAAAATCAGTACTAGAGGTCATTTGAAGGTGATATGACTGTTTCTCCTAACAGTTTATTATGAAAATATTAAATATCAAAAAAACCTGAAAGAGTTTCATAGTGAACAGTCTTATAGCTACCACTTAGAATCTACTGTTAACATTTTACCATACTTGCTTTATCACATAGTTAATCTATCTACTCATTTCTCCATCCATGAATTCATCTTATTTTTAAAATGCTTTTCTGAGTGAATTGCAAACATCAGTATTTTTCTCCCTGTTGTGTCGGCGGTTCATCAAGTTTCTTTCATATTCTTACCCGTATTGCTGGCTTTTTGGTGGCTGCTATTGCTGGAAAATCTCCTCAGAGCCCTCTGTGGGCAAATCTTATTTTCCCAAAGGAGGCAGAATGTCATTTCAGAATCTCGGGTTTAGGAATATGAAGACGAACTAAAAGTCAGGTGTGCTAGTTATCTACTGCTGTGTAACCTACGGTCCCCAAACGCTGGTGTAAAACAGTCAGAGAATTTTATTACTTCACACAGTTTCTGTGGGTCGGGAAGCTGGGGGCTGTGTAGCTGAGCAGGTCTGACGTGGGGTCTCAGGAGACGGCGCTTCCCGAGCTGCTGACCTCTGCAGGCGACCCTGGGCCTGGGGGTCCCCGGGAAGGTTGCTGTTCACATGGCTGGCAGGTGGGCTGTGGCTGTTGGCCTCTGTCCCTCCCCACATGGCCTCTCACGGGCCTCTTGAGTGTCCTCATCGCATGGCAGCTGACTTCCCCCAGAGCCTCGGATCCGAGAAAGAGAGAACCAGGCAGAAGGTATCTGGTTAATGACGCAGCCTCATTCTACTCCTGAGGAGCAGGTCACTGGAGATTGAGGCTCCCCCTTTTGCAAGGAGAAGGGTCAAAAAATATTTGGACATGTTTTGTTTAAAAAAACTTTTTATTTTGTGTTGGGCTATAGCCGATTAACAACCTTGTGATAGTTTCAGATGAACAGGAAAGGGACTCCGCCATACATGCACATGTTGGATACGTGAATGGATTTCTCCCCCAAACTCCCCTCCCAGCCAGGCTGCCCCATAACACTGAGCAGAGTTCCATGTGCTGGACAGTAGTAGGTCCCTTTTGGGTATCTATGTTAAATATAACAGTGTGGACGTATTTTAAAACCACCACATGAAGGCTCTCATTCGAGTATATAGCTCATCCCAGGTCTGAATCTCAGCCAGTGACCTGGAGCAACTTCTTTCACTCTTTCAGGCCCCCCAGGTTCCTGGTTTGTAACCTGGCATTTGTTAGAGCATCCCCCTGAAGGATTGTTGTGAGGTGGAGCGAAACAGCGTGTGTAAGTTGCTGAGTGTGGCTTCTGGTCTGTCAGTGCTAAAAGGTAGGATTTCCACTAGTGACAGAAACGGTAACAGTATCGGTGCCATCAGACTTACCAGGACTGTGACACGATGCACAGGGTTGGTCAAGAGAGTGCATCTTGGCACAGGAAAGAGATCCTGGAGAGAGAATGGCAAGAAAACCAGTCTTGTGCCAATGTGCCTTTGGGCTGCCTCAGACAGGGCAAGGCTTGGAAGCGAATGCTGAAGGGTGTTCTGACTCACAGTGACTGTACATGCAGAAGAGTTTGTACTTGGAATAGGAAGTGACAAGGTGACTGCTGACAGGGCTGTGGGGTGAGGCTCCTGCAATCCGGGAACCTCGAGATTTAACTACAGAGCAAACCCCAGGGTGTCAAAAGAGGGAAAACAAATTTTTTAATTGTGCCTAGGAGTGGCACACTTTTCAACCTTGCAATTACTTTTGATAATACTGTATATTTAAAACTTCAATGCTAACTTACAATTAAAAACATTTTTGAGGTAAAACGATGAGACCTTGGTACATCTGATGTCTTCTTTTTTTTTTTTCCCCCTAGCTACCTCTGAACAGTGCCGATGAGATGTATGAGCTCCGTGTCACCGGACGTGCCCAGGATGAGATTTTATTCTCAAATAGTACGCGCTTATCATTTGAGACCAAGAGAATGACTGTCTTCATTCAAACAGACAAGCCCCTGTATAAACCAAAGCAGGAAGTGAAGTTTCGTGTTGTTACACTCTTCTCTGATTTTAAGCCTTATAAAACCTTTTTAAACATTCTAATTAAGGTGAGTGCCAGGTAGAAATGAAACTGGGGCTTCAAGCCAGCTCATGGAGCTCTCTTGGAAGTTCTGCTGACATTATTGGTCCTGGGACATCTTAGGATTCACGTGGCTAAGCTCCCCTCCTGATGTGGGATGGTTTCCCTAGGAAGGGGATGGTAGAGCATGGGTTAAGAGCTCAGGCTCCAGAGTCAGCCTGCTTGGGTTTTTGTCCCGGCTTCGTCATTGATGAATTCACTTGTCAAACATGTTAAACCTCTGTGTCCTTGATACAGAGGGTGAGTCCTTGCTCACATTGATGTTGTATCCTGGTGGGTAGTGGACAAATAATAAATTAACATACAAATATATATTAAAAAAGAATAAGTGTGTGTATGTGTGAAAGAGAGGGAAAGAGCTTGTGTTTGCTGTTTTCAATAGGGTTGTTAGAGAAGTCCTATTGAAACAGAGACCTACAGGAAATAGTAGACCCTATAAACAGAGGGAATGGCATATGCAAAGGTCCTGTGGTAGGAACTTGTTAGGGCCATTGGGGGAGTAAACTAGCAGAGCACTGTTGACCAGAAAGTGAGTGGACAATATTAGGAGATAGGTCAGGTATAAGTAGGTTGACTGGAGGAGGGGCTGTACAGGATTTTCTTGGCTATGATATGGACCTTGGATTTTACTGTGAGGGAAATGAAAATTCACTGGAGAATTCTAAGGAGAGGCATGATATGATTTGACTTAAGATTTTAGAAGGATCACTCTGCTCTAAGAAGTGCTTAGAGGTGCTAGCTCTGTGACCTTGAGGAGATGAATCAAAATCTCTGAGCCTTGGTTTCCTTATTTGTAAAATGCATAAAAATAATAATACCTTTATGAGGATTTTGTGAGGGAGTTCAAGTAGAGCATTTAGAACTGTGTGTAGTGCATAGAACATGCTCACTAAACATTAGCTAGCTGTAGGAACCCCATTTGGCAGGAAGTCTTTGGCCTCTGCTGCTGGAACACTCCAAGCTCTGAAAGCAGTGTGGTTAGCAGACCGAGTGCTTTCTAGTGAGAACCAAGCTGAAGATGGCTGAGATCCAGGTGGACCTGGTTTTCTACATGTAAGCCGAGGAGAATATTAGACATTTGATCAATGGCATAGAAATCGGGTGAGCAACTCATCCCAGTTTGCTGGGACTCTCTTTTGAAAAATCCCCTCAGTCCCAGCACATCGGTTATCCTAAATGTTCTGACGAATAACAGACTGGAAGGTAAATTTAGGCTTTTTATTTCAGTATCTTCCTATTCTTCTTAGTAGTTGTTGTTGTTATAAGTTAAACAAACACAGAAATCTAGCAAACAAACATGTATACATATAACTTAAAGCCAAGATATGTTTGTAGCAAATACCACATGGGTTGGCATGTTCAATGCAGATTTCTTGAATGGCACTGGTATTAGTTCAGAATTTGCAGCTCTGTGAATTTCTGCCTTTGCTGTGTTGGAATAAAGCAGGTCACCATAGTGAACAGCATTTCTAAATTCATATAACTCTGAATGGTGTTTATGGATGCCATTCATACTGTCCGTCATCCTTTGTCCACAAATACTGAGTGCTCTGTGTAAAAGAAGGATTCAGAAGTTAATGTCTGTCTGTGTCTGGCTGTTTGCATTAGATCTGCCTGTTTTCTGTCTCAGTTGAGTACAAGTCAGCCCTGGATAAATGGTCTGTTCTAGGCGTTAACCCAGAAGGAACCCTGCTGATTCTGTTTTGTGGATTCGCTGGGCTCCTCTCTCAGATTTTGGACTTGGCCTGACACATTTGTCTTTCCCGGAAGTGCATGGAGTGACCTTCCTTTTGCTGCTTCTGGTTCCGAGGGATCCTGCTGGCCTGGCTGATGGGTGGCTCCCTCGGTCAAGTGAAGTGAAAGTCGCTCAGTCGTGTCCGACTCTTTGCGACCCCATGGACTGTACAGTCCATGGAATTCTCCAGGCCAGAATACTGGAGTGGGTAGCCTTTCCCTCCTCCAGGAAGTCTTCCCAACCCAGGGATTGAACCCAGGTCTCCCGTATTGCAGGAAGATTCTTAACCAGCTGAGCTACAAGCCCCAGGGAGGAGAATTTAGACTGAAATTCTACCAGGAACCCATGGTCTTTGGGACCCTGCCCTCCTCCCTCTGAAAACAGTCCTTTGGGCCCGGTTCATCAGACTGTGATATTTCCTACATCTTTCTTGGAAAAATTTCCCAGAAAAAAGTAGGTCTTTAGTGTAGTGAGAGCCCCTGATGTGGACAAAGTTGTACTTGCTAGCACAGCGCGCCCTGCAGGCGAGTGTGGAGAATGCATCTTGGGTCTACACGAGACCAACTGTTGGGGGCCCATGTTGCCCAGCCAAGAGTGACTCACGGTAGGATGTACCTAAAATATTGACCACCATAGCATGTTCAGACACTTCTGTGTTTTTCTGGGATCATTGGTTATTTCCCCTGATCTACTGATTGGCTTTCTCAGGAAGCCAAGGGGATTCAGGGGCCCGTTTATGGTAATATAAGCTTCTTTCTCCTAATTCTGGCCATCTGCAGCCAGTTGTCCTTACACAATGGAAATATAAGTGTTTCAACAGTGTGACTGGGGGCTTCCTAGGTGGCTCAGTGGGTAAAGAATCCGCCTGCAATACAGAAGACACAGGAGACGTGGATTTGATTCCTGGGTTGGTAAAATCCGCCGGGGAAGGGAATGGCTACCCACTCCAGTATTCTTGCCTGGAGAATTCCGTGGACAGAGCTCTGAGCCTGGAGGGCTATAGTCCATGGGGTCGCAAAGAGTCGGACACGCCTGAGGTGACTGAGCACGACAGCGAGGTGGTCACTGGCTCGCTCTTTTCTACCCTGCTGCCCTTGCTCATGAGGTTGTTGCTCCTGGTACAGGTGGATGGTTTTGTGGGCACAGCGGCTGGCCTGGGGTCTATCCCGTCTGTGGCTGTGCTCTGACGCTTTGGCCTGGAGCAGTGGTGGCAAACCCAGGACCTCATCCTTGGCCAGAGGAGGGGCTGCCACATTTCAGTGACTTGACGTCTTTAATTCTACATGCTAGACACTTAACGTGTGTGTGGTGTGCTCAGTCATGTCCGACTCTTTGCGACCTCATGCACTGTAGTTTGCCAGGCTCCTCTGTCCATGGAGTTTTCCAGGCAAGAATTCTGTAGTGGGTTGTGTTGCCATTTCCTTCTTCCAGGGGATCTTCCCCGCCCAGGGATCGAACCTTTGTCTCCTTCACTGGTAGGCAGATCCTTGGCCACTGAGCCACTCTGTGCATAATCCGGGACTCCGGAGAGTGGCAGAGATCCTTGCCTTCTCTAGCCAGGGTTAGTTTATTGCTTGAGAGGGTGTGGCATAGGCAGCGGGCACTGTGCTGTGCAGAGGAAGCTGACGGAGAGCCCAAGCTGTGCGGAGGTGACCCAGAGAGCGCGGGGGACCACTTTCCCTGTGTCTCCAGCCATGTGACTGTTCCATCTGCGATAGGGGCACTGTTCACATCACCCTTCGCTGTGCTGTGTGCGTCCCAGCAGGAGGTGACCACGTGCAAATGCTCTGCTGTGGTGTGCCTGTTCAGATCCTCGTGTGCCCTGGAAGGACCTCTGGCCTTTCTCCATTCTCTGTGTCTTCCTGGTTGGTGACATGCCCAGGTCCTAGACAAGCCTGGGAAACGAGAGGGATTTATCTCATTCACACCCAACCCCCTAGGTCCTCTAGGTCATCAAAGCCTTCAGTGTGGGTTTCCTTTGTTTGTAGGGCTGTGGGAAAAATGGGTACCTTCACCAAAGTAATGTATCAGTAGACTGTACGCGTTTCTTTGCCTAAATTTTAAGCAACCCTGGGAATTATTTTCTTTTTGTCAGTGTGACAGAAGAAAAATGGCCTTTCATTGTTTTCACTTGCATTTCCTTAATTATTCGACAGCATGTATTTATTAGCTTTTTGTATTAGCTTTTCATTTCTGATCCTTTGAGCTCTGGGTATCACACCTTGGCAGTGGGTACGAGAGCCAGCTCTGATTGCAGTGCCTGCTCCAGGACTTGCCAAGCATGGTGACCTTCTGATTCTTGACCTGCTTGTGGTCTTTGGTTTTAACAGTTGGTTTCTGCCTTACTAGACCAGTTACTCAGTGGTCAGCATTGTTTTCACCCCGACTTTCACACTCGCTCCTGCTCGAGGAGAGGGATTTCTTCTGACCCAAACGCTACCTCAAGTCAGAGGATAGAAATTAAGAATAGAGAAATATTTGATCCCTACTGCCAGGAGTTCATAGTCCAGGGAACAAAGAAATTCCAAACCCAAAGTAACAATGACAAAAGCACCAAAAAAACCTAGATAATGAATGAGAGCTTTGAGCACTAATAATGTGTCAAGAGGGATGAACTCCGGACGTCCTGAGGTTTCAGGAAGTGGTGGCTTCTGCCTGTTGGAGGCGTGTGGAGAAGGAAGAATTTGGAGCTCATTTCAGCAGCTGGACAAGGAAGGGAGGGCGTTCCATGCAGCAATTGTAGAGGCTTAGGTACACCGGCATTTGGAGCAAATTACAATCAAATCTGTGTGTTGGGAGGAAGATGTGCCTAGAACAGTAGATGGGGTCAGCTTACTGAGCCCTGTAAACTGTGCAGGGGCTTCCCTGGCGGATCAGCATGCCAAGCAGGAGGTTCACATTCAGTCCCTGGGTCAGAAGGATCCCCTGGAGGAGGAAAGGGCAACCTGCTCCAGTATTCTTTGCTGGGAAATCCCATGGAAAGAGGAGCCTGGTGGGCTACGGTCCATGAGGTTACAGAACAGTTGGACATGAGTTAGCGACTACACAACAACAAACTATGCAAAGGAGTGTAGCTCTCATTCTGTAGGCAAATAGAAGTTGTCGTTACTTGGTGGTCTAGTATTATGATCATAGCTAATGTTCGTTCATTGTTACATGCCAGGAACTGTGCCAGATGTTTTAGCCACTGTGCCTCAGTCTTAGGTTTCTGTTTGGCAGTGGGGAAGGTGCATTGGAGGGGCAAGACTAGGGGAGAGAGATGAGCTGCAACAGTTAGAAAATGGTGGCTGAACGTAAGGATGGAAAGGAAGGGACAGGGCTGGGATTGGATTGGATGGATGTTGCTCACGGGGGCGTGGTCTGGAAGAGCCTGGGAAGACTTAGGTGTTTTTCATGCATCCTCCTGGTTATGCACCTTTGTGACATACTTTTGTTGAATCAAAAGACCCATAGGTTCAAAGCCTCAATTTCATCATGTGTTCGTGCCTTGACATTAGACCAGCTGTTTGCCGTTGAGGGCTTATCTAACCTCTCTGGGAGCTACTTTTCTCAGCTATCATATGAGGGTAATCCGCCTCTGGAGGAGACTCATAGTGATTGAATGATGTGTGAGTAGTTGTGAGAAGGCTGAGTGCCAGACACACGGGGCCTCTTATCCCCACAGTGGGATTTTCTTCTACAGCAAGAGCAGCAGCATGGGTTTGGAGATGGATGTGTTGTGGTGTTTCATGTGGAAGGAAATACAGTGCCAAGAATTAAAAGGTAGAGCAGAATAAAGACATTCTAAGGAGAATATGATGAAAGAATTAACTTTTATTTGCCTTTTTTGGTAGTATTTTTGTTGTTATTCAGTTGCCAAGTTGTGGCCGACTCTTTGCAACCCCATGGACTATAGCACGCCAGGCTTCCCTGTCCCTCACCATCTCCCGGAGTTTGCCCAATGTAGAGCTGACATTTTCCAAGAGCTCCCCCATATTGCATGTGCCTGTGGGTACTGTGGGACCTTATTCATAACCAGGTAGGATCCACATGTTCATGGCGGGTTTTATATAGTTAACATGCATGGTTTTCATTGTAGGATCCCAAGTCAAACTTGATCCAACAGTGGTTATCAGAAAAAAGTGATCTTGGAGTCGTTTCCAAAACTTTCCAGTTATCTTCGCATCCAATACTTGGTGACTGGTCCATCCAAGTTCAAGTGAATGTGAGTATACATACATTTTGTAGGTGGGGGAGGGGAAAGTTAAACTGTTTTAAATAAATCTGGTGGGGAAAAGATCTCTAAAGTCATTTATTTCAGTGAACAGAAAAAATATTAATATAAGTATCTAGATAATTTAAGTGATTTATTTTTAATTTGCTGTTATCAGTGGGTTCACCTGTCTTGTAACATATTGGAGTTTTAATCATGTTCTTTTGATGTAACATTTGAAGGTTAAAACATTTCATATTTTAGTATAAAGCTGTTAAATGTTTATTATACTTAGTTATTGCACGCATTGAGTATTTTAAAACTAAGTAATGAATATATAGCTATGATTTGGCAAATCTTATGTCAGGATGATGACTCCTGATGAGAGATTGGTCTAAACTGCTTTATCTTTGTTTTAAAAATGCCATTGACCTGAGACTTAGAGAATGAACTTACGGTTGCTGGAGCGGGGAAGGATGGGGGGAAGGGATAGTTAGGGAGTTTGGGATGGATATGTACACTGCTGTATTTAAAATGGATAACCAATAAGGACCTACTGTATAGCATAGGGAACTCTGCTCAGTGTTATGTGGCAGCCTGGATGGGAGGGGAATTTGAGGGAGAATGGATACATATGCATGTATGGCTGAGTCCCTTCACTGTTCACTTGAAGCTATCACACATTTTTAATCAACTAGTGTTGTTCAGTTGCTAAGTCGTGTCTAACTCTGCGACTCCATGGACTGCAGCACGCCAGGCTTTCTTGCCCTTCACTATCTCCCGGGGTTTTCCCAAGTTCATGTCCATCGAGTCGGTGATGCCGTCCAACCATCTCATCCTCTGTTGTCCCCTTCTCCTCCCGCCTTCAATCTTTCCCAGCATCAGGGTCTTTTCCAGTGAGTCGACTCTTCACATCAGGTGGCAAAGTATTGGAGCTTCAGCTTCACCATCGGTCCTTCCAATGAATATTTAGGATTGATTTCCTTTAGGATGGACTGGTTGGATCTCCTTGCTGCCCAAGGGACTCTCAAGAGTCTTCTCCAGCACCACAGTTTGAAAGCATCAGTTCTTTGGTGCTCAGCCTTCTTTATGGTCCAACTCTCACATCTGTACATGACTACTGGAAAGAACATAGCTTTGACTATATGGACCTTTGTTAGCAAAGTGATGTCTCTGGTTTTTAATACGTTGTCATAGCTATACCCCAATGCAAAAAAAAAAAAAATCTCCAGGGACCTTAGACAGCCACATCAGTCTTCTGTTCCCTACCCTTCTTTCCGCGGGGCTCCTCCACCTACTTCCTTTGTTTTCTGCCAGCTCCCCTGCTCTGAGATCTGCAGCACAGGCACTAGAACGCCATCCGTGTCTCTGCCTCAGGTTTTCTCTGGAGCATCACTCTGTGGTGTATGAAAAGTCATGGAATATTTTCTGATTTTTTTTTGGAGTTTATTAAAATATATATAAATTTACAAATAGGAGCTTCAAAAAATAATCCTATTAGAACAGAGCTTTTCACTGTTGATGTTACGGTAAAAAATTCCTTGTTGTGGAGCTGGCTTGTGCACTGTTGGACGTATAGCAGCATCTCTGATCTCTCTCTACCCGCTAACTGCCAGTAGCTTCTCCCCCCTCCAGGTCGTGGCAGCCAGACATGTCTACAGACAAGTGTCCCCTTTGAAAAATACCCTCTCCCTTCTCCTTTGGAGAGGGCTTCCCTGGTGGCTCAGATGGTAAAGAATCTGGCTGCAAGGCAGGAGACCTGGGTTCAATCCCTGGATTGGAAAGATTTCCTGGAGGAGGGAAGGGCTGCCCACTCCAGTATTCTTGCCTGGAGAATTCCATGGACAGAGGAGCCTGGCAGGCTAAAGTCCATGGGGTCACAAAAGAGTGAGACATGACTGAGTTACTAACACACACACACATTCTCCATCTGAGAATCACTGTATTAGAAGGAATAATCATTCATTAGCATGTGAGCTGAGGGAAAAATACTAAGTACTTAATAAAAAATGAAAACAGATTTCCTTTAGTTAGAATTTTTTGGGGGGCCACTTCTGAAAAGCAGAACTAAGTCCCCTTAGTCAGCACGTGGTTTTGGAGCGTCTGCGTGGGGATAAAGTGCACGCTCGGCTCATGGCGAGGCTGTGCTGCAGAGGAAGCGAGAAAGCACGCGGGGAATTACGGGCAGAGAGCCGGGAGGTGAGCTCCGGGTGGCACGGAAGCCGAGCTTGGAGAGCAGGACAGGGTGTTTTGTGAGACCGGGGCTCTCATGAGGAGGTTTCCTGTAGCGGGCGGGAGGGTGGAGGAGAGCGCTGCGGCCTGGGGGCCGGGGAGAGCTGAGGGTTAGGAAGCGCGGTGTGAGTTTTAGGGCGTTAGGACTTTATTCTCTGTCCCCCCAGTTGGGCTTCACTACAATTTCCCCAGGAGCCAGCCGTTTGTCCGTCCGTCCGTCCGTCCGCTGTTCATCAAATACGTGTTGAGAGCTTCTAGTACTGTGCTGTGGTACTGGGAAGCTGACCAGCTGATCCTTGTCTTCAAAGACTATTGTGGGGGAGACGACTCACACGATAAATATTAAGTGACATGAGGGTGATGGAGGAACTTGAGGTTACGCAGCCGCAGAGGACGCGTGAGGCGCTCGGTGAGGCCCGTCAGGTTCCTGCAGAGGGAGTCTCGCTCAGGCCTCCAGGGGGCAGAGAGGGTGGTGTCTGCTGTCAGCTGAGCGCCGTGCTCTGGAGCCAGCGGCCCCCTCTGTCCTTGTGGTCACCGCATTCCCCGTGCTCTTCTCATCCTCTCTGGTCTCGGTGTGGGCTGAGCGCGTTGACTCAGCCTAGTAACCATCATCCTCATCGTCCTGCAGTCAAGCCTCTGCACGGTGCTGGCAGCTTATGGGTGGGTCACGGGGTCAGGTGTCCGTCACTGGCCCATTCAGAAGCCACCTCCGCACAGTGGTTGGATGGGACCACCTCAGCCTTATGGTAGCAGCCTCTGAGGGATTAATTTGTTCAGTGAGTGGTGCACAGAATATGCACTAGAGGAGAAAGGAGACTAGAAGAGTGGAGAAAGTCTGAGACTGTAGGGAGAAAGAATGACCGGATTTCTCATGCAGTAGTTTCTTTTTTTGTGGACTTGACCTGTGTTATTGATTTACTAGCCAAAAAAAAAAAAAAAAGATAAATGCTCTTAAGGAAATTTAAGTGCTTGAAAAATTAGAAAACATTCACAAAATCTTGCCTAACTCTTTGGCCTTGTTAAGGGCTGCTCTCACTCTTGGATGCTATGCTTTAGATGTATTATCCCCTAAATTTCCTAAACTGGCCAGTCTGTTCTGTCCCAGAGCCTTTCTGCTCTCTCCAGCTGGAAAGCCGCTTTTCTGCCGTTTTTCTGGCTCCTGGCATTTATCTTCAGGCATCGTCTGTGATGGCCTGACCCCTCGGGAGGTTTGCGTAGCACGCTGTGCATCTCCTGGTCCATTCCTGTCACTCGGTTGCCAGGCCCTGACAGGCAGGGGCTTGTTTCCCTGTGTCTTTGAGACCCAGCACAGTGCTTTTCCACAAGGTGGAAGTCACTGTGTGCTTGTTACGTGGACGCATGAAAACTGTATAACAGTCATTGGTCTTGAAGTAATAATGTTCAAGACATTACTAAATGTAATGTCCTCTTTCCACATTCTATAAACATCTTTATCCTTCTGAAGACAGGCATATTCATTAGGAACTTGTTATTGGTGTTAAGATGTGTTTTCCCTCTAGCTTTATTGAGGTATAATTGGCAAATAAAATTGTAGAATATTTAGTGTACAGTGTGATGATTTAATATGCAGAGACATTGTGAAAGGATTCCCCTAGGTGATAATAATGTTAAGGCACACAAAATGTTTAGTCATTAAGTCATGACCCACTCTTTTGCAACCCCATGAAGTGTAGCCTGCCAAGCTCACCGAATCCTCCGTGGGATTTCCCAGACAAGCATACTAGAGTGGGTTGCGATTTGCTTCTCCAGGGGATCTTCCCCACCCAGGAATCCAACCCGTGTTTCCTGCATTGGCAGGTGAATTCTTTACCACTGAGCCACCAGGGAAACCCAAGGGAAAATAGACTCCTTTATTAAAAAAAGTCGCTCAGATCAGATCAGATCAGATCAGTCGCTCAGTCGTGTCTGACTCTTTGCGACCCCATGAATCGCAGCACGCCAGGCCTCCCTGTCCCTCACCAACTCCCGGAGTTCACTCAGACTCATGTCCATCAAGTCAGTGATGCCATCCAGCCATCTCATCCTCTGTCGTCCCCTTCTCCATCTGCCCCCAATCCCTCCCAGCATCAGAGTCTTTGCCAATGAGTCAGCTCTTCCCATGAGGTGGCCAAAGTACTGGAGTTTCAGCTTTAGCATCATTCCTTCCAAAGAAATCCCAGGACTGATCTCCTTCAGGATGGACTGGTTGGATCTCCTTGCAGTCCAAGGGACTCGCAAGAGTCTTCTCCAACACCACAGTTCAAAAGCATCAATTCTTTGGTGTTCAGCCTTCTTCACAGTCCAACTCTCACGTCCATACATGACCACAGGAAAAACCATAGCCTTGACTAGATGAACCTTTGTGGGCAGAGTAATGTCTCTGCTTTTGAATATGCTATCTATGTTGGTCATAACTTTCCTTCCAAGGAGTAATGCTATGCTAAGTCACTTCAGTCGTGTCCGACTCTGTTCGACCCCATAGATGGCAACCCACCAGGCTCCCCCGTCCCTGGGATTCTCCAGGCAAGAACACTGGAGTGGGTTGCCATGTCCTTCTCCAGTGCATGAAAGTGAAAAGAGAAAGTGAAGTCGCTCAGTCGTGTCCGACTCTTAGCGACCCCATGGACTGCAGCCTACCAGGCTCCTCCGTCCATGGATTTTCCAGGCAAGAGTACTGGAGTGGGGTGCCGTTGCCTTCTCCGCCAAGGAATAAAGCATCTTTTAAATTAAAAAAAAAAAGTCTCTCAGTCCAGTCAAAAAAAAAAAAAAAAAAGTCCTCCAGTGGCCACCAGAGGTCAGTATAGTCAAAGAAATGTTAGAGGAAGCAACCCAACCCAAGCTTTGGTCTCTGGTTTTTTATCTTTCTTTGACTCCTGCACAGCATTCAAAGACTCTGTTGCTTATTATTAAATTCTTTTCCTTTTAGCTATGAATAATGATTAAAGAGTAAATACATTTATTATTTAAACAAAATTTTTTCAAGGCAGTGACCATTCTTGGTGTAAATCTTTGGGAGGAGAAAATACCTATTTTTGGGATAGTGTTTTGAAATTCCATTTTTGTCTCTAGAAAAAATATGGCATGATCTTAGTATTACTGCTGAAGGACAATATATTAAAAATACAGGACTTCCCAGAGCTTTGATTTGTAGTGATGTGCAGATGATCAGAGTGGCAGTATTGTAAAGCAAGTCTTGATGATTATTATTTTTAAACCCTCTTAAAATGAGTAAGATTTAGTTAGAAAGCTGACTTTGTTGCCTGATATTTATGCGTATACTTAATTTGCATAGTTGCATTGGATGAGAGTAGTTCTTGGCTACACTGGGGGCTGTACTGCTCCTGAGAACAATCCCCGTCCTGCCCAGCTGTTCCACACTTTGCTCCCTTCCCCCTTTCCCGGCCTTTTCCATCAGGTTTTCCTTAATTTCCTGGAGCACCAGGCTCTCCCCTCAGAGGTGCTCCTCCAGGTGTAATACCCCTCCCTGGTGACATATGCATGTATCCATTCTCCCCCAAATTCCCCTCCCACCCAGGCTGCCGTGTAACATTGACCATAGTTCACTGTCCTGTACAGTAGGACCTTGTGGGTCCTACTTTTTAAATATAGCTGCGTGTATATGTCTATCCCAAACTCCCTAACTATCCTGGGAAGATAATTTGTTTTGAAAGTTAGGTATTGCTTGTACTTGAATTTTTTGTAGTATTTCTCTAACTGCTTTATCTTTTGACTGGTATCCTTAGTTCTCCCAAGTAGTTGCAAAATTTTTTATTTGCTCCCTATTTGTGTGTGTGTGTATAGTAAAATATATATAACAGATTTACTGTCTTAAGTATTTTTAAGTGTACAGTTCAGTGGTATTAAATACATTCACAGTCTTGTGCGACTGTCACCACCATCTGTCTCCAGAAGCTTATTCATCTTGCAAAACTGAAACTCAGTACGTATTAATCAGTAATTGCCCATTTTCCCCCTCTCAGCCCCAGGCACCCACCGTTCCTCTTCCTGTCTCTATAATTTTGACTCCTCTAAGTACCTCATATAAGTGGACTCATGCAATATTTGTCTTTTTTGTGACTTTAACCCACTTAATTTAATGTCTTCAAAATTCATCCGTGTGTCAGAATTTCCTTTTTAATGATGAATAACCTTCTGTTGTATGTATATTCCAGATTTAGATGCCAATTTTCTGACATCTGTGATTGTAAATTGTTATTCCAGGTTACTAGAAGGCAGTTTTAGAGCTTTCTCTTTTTCTTCTTTTTTAAATACATTTCAGAGACCAGGAGATGCCTTCTCTGCTCTTTAAAAAATATTATTTACTTGGCTATGCCAGGTCTTAGTTGTGGCATTCAATCCCCTGACCTGGGATTGAACCCGGCTCCCTGCATTGGGCGCATGGAGTCTCAGCCACTGGACCATCAGGGAAGTCCCTTATAAGGTAGTATTAGAGGTTCTTTTGGAGAAGGAAATGGTAACCCACTCCAGTGTTCTTGCCTGGAGAATCTCAGGGACAGAGGAGCGTGGTGGGCTGCCGTCTATGGGGTCGCACAGAGTTGGACACAACTGCAGCGACTTAGCAGCAGCAGCAGAGGTTCTTTAAGAGAGGCTGGCGTTGGTGTCTGAATACCAAGCTTCTAGGAGGTAGGAGGGATCTTGCCAAACGGCCTTCTCCCTGTACTCAGCGTAGAGTTCCTGTACTGGCCCAGAGTTCCAGGTATCAGTGACAGTCCTCTGAGGACCCGGAGGAAGGGCAGAGTCACAGAGAGAGCCCCGCTACTGGATGTCATAGCTCTGTGCCCTCTTTCCTCAGGGGAAGGGGGAGACAACCTGTCTTTCCTCCCAGAGAGGTTGGTGTGGCTCCCGCTGCTGAAACTTAGCAGTGGTTCCTGCGTGCTCGCGTGCCTAAGAATCTGCTGACGGCAGCTCTTGTTCAGGTTATACAACCCAGGCCCCACCCCTAGATCACTAGTCAGTACTGCTGGTAGGGACCTAAGGATCTGCATTTTAGATACGGGTTCAATCCCTGAGTTGGGAAGATCCCCTGGAGGAGGAAACGGCAGTCCACTCCAGTATTCTTGCCTGGGAAATCCCATGGACAGAGGAGCCTGGCGGCTACAGTCCATGGGGTTGCAAAGAGTCGGACACGACTGAGTGACTAAGCAGCAGCAGCATTAGCACTCTAGGAAATCCTGTCTGTTTTCAGGGCTGCGGTTTGAGAAGTGCTGCTCCACGCCCGCAGCTCGGCCTCTTCAGTTTCTGTCTTCGAACGGGAGGCAGTATCAGGTCGTGGGGAAGGCCAGCCCCTGACTTATTCTTTGAGTGCCCTTGTGGTGAGACTGGGCTGCTTACCTCTCCCTGCAGGCGAGTAGCTCTGCACAGCCCTCTGGCAGCCTAGACTTCTAACGCAGGTCTGAGGGGCACACTCGGTTTCTTCAACAGCCTCCCTGGAGATTTGGAGGCACAGCTGGCACTGGAACCCCTGAGCCAGATGACCTCGTAATCTCTTTAGTCTGTAGCCGGCTGCAGTTTCTCAGCCCTTGTTTTGATCTTCGGCCAGCGCTGGGCTAGCGGACAAGAAGCAGAAGGCAGAAAGCACGGTAGCCCCGAGGCCTGGGATCACTGTTTTTTGAGCCCTGTGTGCTAGTCTGTGGGTGTAAAGTTGTTGTGTAATTCAAAAGCAGCCTGCACGGAATCGTTCCTTTGTTGGTAACAGTGATATCTCCTTTCTCCTGAGCTGGTTGCTCAGGAAGGTCAGGTAACGGGGCACCGCCTGGCTTCTTACAGCCTTTCAGGTTCTCCTTCTCTTTCTATCTCTGCTTATCTTTCTGCTCAACTGTTCTCTGGTGAGTTTGCTTCTGCTCGCAAGGTTTTTCTGGAGCCATTGTCGTTTGCGAGAAAGCAGATCTTTGTTTGACACTTGTTGAACTTGAAACACTCTACAAGTAGCGTCTGGTGACCCCCTCTGGCTGGTGATGACAAATGAACAGGGCATGGACCCCCTGTGACATGTCACCTAATAGTATATTCTCTCTGGATTGTGGGTGTGGCCTCCAAAATCCTTTTGCCAGCTCTGCTTGAAAGAAGGCTGCTTTTGGTGGGGAGAAGATCTTAAGTTCTTGCTTGCATGTGCAGTGAAAAAAGGAAGGGGGAGTCAGTTTTAGAATTTTGATATTTTAGAGTATCAACTGGCGAAGGCAAGCAATTCCTTCTCCATTCTTCCCTGGGTGCTTTTACACAACATTTATACTGTAGCACTTTCTCATGTAGTTTTCTCTTTTTCTATTTCTCTTTTTTTTTTTTTTCTTGTGATAAGGTGTTGATAACATAAAATCTGCTGTTTTAGCCATTTTAAGTGTATAGTTCAGTAGCATCAAGTACATTCACGTTGTTGTAAAATTAGCACCATCAATTTCCAGAATTTGTTTCATCTTTCCAAACTTTGATCAGTGTAGTTTTACAAAATATGACTGCTTTATTTAATAGACTCTGAGTCACAATTTAGTAACTGTGAGCTCCTTGAAGACTCAAGTTCTTTTCTTTAATTGAAGTATAGTTGATTTAAAATATTATGTTAATTTCATATGTATATGGCATAGTGATTTGTCTTTTTTCAGATTATATTCCATTACAGGTTATTACAAGATATTGGGTAAAATTTCCTGTGTTATAAATCCTTGTAGCTTCTCTGTTTTGTGTATAGTATTGATAGTTTGTATCCCTTAATCCCATATTCCTAATTTGTCTCTTACCCTATCCCTCTCTCCTTTGGTAATAATACATTTGTTTTCTGTTTGTGAATGTGTTTCTGTTTTGTATATAGATTAATTTGTATTATTATTGATTCCACATATAGTATATCGTAGTATTTATCTTTCTCTGACCTATTTAACTAATTGTAAAATTCCCTACATTTGTGCGTGTTATTGGAAATGGTAGTATTTTATTCTTTTTTATGGCCAAGTAATATTCCATTATATATATACATATATATCTATCTCATATCTTCCTAAGCCAGTCATCTGTTAATGGGCACTTGTATTGCTTCCATAAGACAGGAGTTCCATATGATTAATTTTCACTTTGATTCTGTCCTGTTTTAGTAGCTCATTTATGTTTGTAGGATGACAGAATGGATGAATGGATGGAGTGATTGAACAGTTTCTCCTAAACTGTTGCTACTGGTCATTGTCCTTTGTGAAGTTCTTTGACTTATAGTCCCACTCTTCTATATGAGACTGCAACTTAGTAGAGATATGTTCATATCTTTTCATTTTGAGGGTATATACATAGTTGCTGTATTTGATGCACCTGTAGGCCAGTAGGAAACAGGCCTTTTGGATTAATATTCTGCACTTTCTGATTTGAAGATTAAAAAAGATTTCAGTCGAGATCTGAATATCCTGGTCTCTTGTGAAATTCAAGATGCACACACACAAGTTTTGTGCTGTTTTATTCCTGTGGCTGTATTGGGTCATCTGATCTGCTATTGTCAGACCTTGGGGGTGCGCATTTTATTAAATTCTGGCTCCAGGCTATTGATGTGAGGAGTTCCTTGTCTTGTTCTTCCTTTAGAAGCTACTCCCGGGATGCCCTTCCTCTCACATGGTCTCTTACCGACCACTCTCTTGAGTCAGAAAACTTTGGGGTCAGATTTTAGCATGTCCTGATCCTCAATGAATCAGAGAAAGCAACGGCACCCCACTCCAGTACTCTTGCCTGAAAAATCCTATGGACAGAGGAGCCTGGTAGGCTGCAGTCCATGGGGTCGCTAAGAGTCAGATACGACTGAGTGACTTCACTTTCACTTTTTACTTTCATGCATTGGAGAAGGAAATGGCAACCCACTCCAGTGTTCTTGCCTGGAGAATCCCAGGAATAGGGGAGCCTGGTGGGCTGCCGTCTCTGGGATCGCACAGAGTTAGACACGACTGAAGTGACTTTGCAGTTGCAGTTGCAGATCCTCAATGAAATGAGGTCTGAGAAGCCCATCAGCGCATCTCACAGGGCTTAAGTGCTGGAGAGGATCTTAGCGAGCCTCTTACTTAGACCCATCTCCTCTTTTGATGGAAGAAGAATCTAAGTGACTTGTTTGAATTCGGGTGGTATTATGGTAGGGTCAGGACTGGAAGCGAGGTTTCCTGATACTTTCAGCTCTATAACAGCGAACTGTTTAATATGTGCAGCAGTTGCTGTTTTGAGATGGTCGCCTTTTTGTTTGAATGCAGATGCCGATGGGGCTGGCTGGGACTCCCCTGGTGTTCCACTGTGGCTGAGACGCTGTACTCCCGACGTAGGGGACCTGGGTTTGATTCCTGGTCAAGGAACTAGATCCCATGTTCTGCAGCTAAGAACTGGAGAAGCCAAATAGATAAATAAAAAATAAGTATTTAAAAAACCAGGGCGTGCGAGATGCAGTGGTGGGGTGAATGCCCACCTGTTTCACATGATTTTCGAGTCACATGTGTCGCTTCCTCAGAAGTTGGGTTGTTTCCAAAAGATCTCAGGTTCCGACCACTGCAGGCAGGGCTTTGTGCTTTGGATTGAGGGTTTGGGTCCAGGAGACTCATGTTACAGCATATAGGTTGCCTGGTAGGGACTATGTAATATCCATTAGTGTATTTATTGAGGATTAGCTTGCTGTCACCTAGCAGACTGTATAAGCTTGGTGTTATAAGCCATAAGATTTTTTTTTTCAGTTCTGTGACATTAATTTCTTTTTTTTAGAATTTCATCTCTTTTTTAAAAATGGAAATAGAGCTGATTTACAATGCTGTGTTAATTTCAGTTGTTAGCACAGTGATTCAGTTATACACACCTATATCTATTCTTTTTCAGATCCTTTTTTATTACAGGTTATTACAAAATATTGAATATAGTTCCCTGTACTGTGCAGTAGGTCCTTGTTGCTTATCTATCATATATATAGTAGTGTATATCTGTTAATTCTGAACTCCTAATTTATCCACCACCTCCTTCCCCTTTGGTAGCCATAAGTTTGCTTTCTACGTCTGTGAATCTATAAGAAGATTAGTTAATTAATTAATTAGGCTGCATTGGTTCTTCATTGTTGCTCGCAAGATCTTCATTGCTTCATGTGGGATCTTTCGTTGCTGTGGACGGTGTTTGCAGAGAAGTTTATTGCAGGGCTCTAAGCAATGGAGTGGGGGGACCAGCCACTCCAGCTGGGTCTGTGAATTGGGGCGTTTCTTAAGGAAAAGAACGAAGAGGCTAAGATTAATGGTCATCTTGTGACGTTTCTTTATTTGCAGTTTTGAGGGTCAGGATGTCTCTGGTTTACAGTTCTCTGGCCCCGTGATCCATGGCTCAGGCATCTGTAAGCTCATCTTGCCCCAGAGAAATAGCCTGAGTTTGTGTGTTAATGACAATGTCCACAACATCAGTTTTAGTACAGCAATGATGTTATCAACAACCACCGTGATTTTAGTCATCTGACTCTGGTTGATTAGCATTCAGCAAGCACAGGCTTGAGGTCAGAGGGGACAAGAATGGGTATAAGTTTCGGATAGAGGGATTAGTCATAAACTTAGTAAGGGAGCTCACTTCTTGCGGGACTGGGTTTCACACCCACAAGGCTCCCGCCCCACGGGGCCTGCTGCCAGCTTTGCAGCCTGTCCCCTAGCTCTCATCCTCGGTCCACCCCCCACCCACCCCACTGGCCCCCTCTCAGCCCTGCAGGCACTCCACCTCCATCCAGTTGACACGTGGAATTTTAAGGTGTAAAGAGGCTTGCAAGTTCTCTGATCAAAATCCTCTACTTTATAGCTGAGGGAACTGGAATTTATAGTTAGAATGACTTGGCCATAGTCTCATGACTCCTCAGTCTAGAGTTTTTTGCATTCATTCTTTTTAAAAAAAGGTTATTTGTTTATTGACTGTGCTGGGTCTTCATTGCTGCCCACGGGCTCTCTCTAATTGCAGAGGGAAGGGGCTTCTCTCTAGTTGCAGTGGGTGGGCTTCTCATTGCCTGGCTTCTCTTGTGGCAGGGCACAGGCTCTAGGGCATGCAGGCTCAGTAGCTGTGGCACATGGGCTTCGTTGCTCTGTGGCATGTGGGATCTTCCAGGATCAGGGATTGAACCTGTGTTCTCTGAGTTGGCAGGCAGATTCTTAACCACTAGACCACCAGGGAAGCCTGAGCTCTTTGCAGTCTTAAATGAAGCTTTCCTTGACTGTGAGCTTCCCTGACCCTATTTGAAAGTAGGAACTGTGTCTTACCATCTTTAG
This sequence comes from Bos taurus, assembly GCF_002263795.3. Lineage (NCBI taxonomy): Eukaryota > Metazoa > Chordata > Mammalia > Artiodactyla > Bovidae > Bos > Bos taurus. The sequence goes on from NC_037336.1 coordinate 13,251,485, forward strand.
ATGTTTACTGACTTGTGTTTTTCCCTACCTAATATATACAACAGGAAATTTCTCTATTTTTAGCTTTATTCAGATCCCTACTAATATTCCTAATGATGATGATGTTGCTAAGTTGCTTCAGTCATGTCTGACTCTTTGCAACCCCATGGACTGTAGCCCGCCAGGCTCCTCTGTACATGGAATTCTCCAGGCAAGAATACTGGAGTGGGTTGCCATGCCCTTCTCCAGGGGATCATCCTGACCCAGGATCAAACCAATGTCTCTTGTGTCTCCTGCATTGGCAGGCACATTCTTTACCACTGGAGCCACCTGGGAAGACCTTAGCCTTAATTACCTACAGAACAGTCAGATCAGATCAGATCAGTCGCTCAGTCGTGTCCGACTCTTTGCGGCCCCATGAATCGCAGCATGCCAGGCCTCCCTGTCCATCACCAACTCCCGGAGTTCACTCAGACTCATGTCCATCAAGTCAGTGATGCCATCCAGCCATCTCATCCTCTGTCGTCCCCTTCTCCTCTTGCCCCCAATCCCTCCCAGCATTAGAGTCTTTGCCAATGAGTCAACTCTTGGCATGAGGTGGCCAAAGTACTGGAGTTTCAGCTTTAGCATCATTCCTTCCAAAGAAATCCCAGGGCTGATCTCCTTCAGAATGGACTGGTTGGATCTCCTTGCAGTCCAAGGGACTCTCAAGAGTCTTCTCCAACACCACAGTTCAAAAGCATCAATTCTGCGGTGCTCAGCCTTCTTCACAGTCCAACTCTCACATCCATACATGACCACAGGAAAAACCATAGCCTTGACTAGACAGACCTTTGTTGGCAAAGTAACGTCTCTGCTTTTCAATATGCTATCTAGGTTGGTCGTAACTTTCCTTCCAAGGAGTAAACGTCTTTTAATTTCATGGCTGCAGTCACCATCTGCAGTGATTTTGGAGCCCAGAAAAATAAAGTCTGACACTATTTCCACTGTTTCCCCATCTATTTCCCATGAAGTGATGGGACCGGATGCCATGATCTTCGTTTTCTGAATGTTGAGCTTTAAGCCAACTTTTTCACTCTCCACTTTCACTTTCATCAAGAGGCTTTTGAGTTCCTCTTCACTTTCTGCCATAAGGGTGGTGTCATCTGCATATCTGAGGTTATTGATATTTCTCCCAGCAGTCTTGATTCCAGCTTGTGTTTCTTCTAGTCCAACGTTTCTCATGATGCACTCTGCGTATAAGTTAAATAAATAGGGTGACAATATACAGCCTTGACGTACTCTTTTTCCTATTTGGAACCAGTCTGTTATTCCATGTCCAGTTCTAACTGTTGCTTCCTGACCTGCATATAGGTTTCTCAAGAGGCAGATCAGGTGGTCTGGTATTCCCATCTCTTGAAGAATTTTCCACAGTTTATTGTGATCCACACAGTCAAAGGCTTTGGCATAGTAGTAGTCATGTAATGTCTTTTCTTTCCCCCTCTTTGATTTTTACCATATAATTAGCAAAGAACTTAAAAAGCTAGTAAATCACAAAAGCATCAAAAGATGTATATTGTCTTTCTTAGAGAAATGACAGATGTGCACACTGCCTGAAAAGGGGGGAAATCCCACCACTTTTCTGGTTATTCTTTGGTAATAAAAGGTCCTGTCATTTTTGGTTACATGTATGCACACAAAATTCTGCATTCAGTAATTAATATGTCCAGCCCTCTTTTCTCACCTCGGGTCTTCTCTGCTCTGGCCTCCTGTCTCTCATTCATGAGGATACATTGCACCCCTGCAGGATTAAATCAGGTGGAGGGAAGAGAGGTGAGGGATAAAAACCTCTGTATAAGGGTGAGACATATGAATTTGTTAATGTTCATTCTGTGTGCACGTGCTGCTTAGTCACTTTAGTCCTGTCTGACTCTTTGTGACCCCATGGACTGTAGCCCACCAGGCTCTTCTGTCCATGGGATTCTCCAGGCAAGAATACTGGAGTGGGTTGCCATGCCCTCCTCCAGGGGATCTTCCCGACCCAAGGATCGAACCTGAGTCTCTTAGATCTCCTGCATTGGCAGGCGGGTTCTTAACCATTAGTGTCACCTGGGCAGCCCAATGTTTATTCTATAAAAAGTTTAATATGGTTTAAAGTACTAGTGTCATCAGTTGGTATCAGAGCTTTCTGAGCTTGGCAGGCATTTAAAACGAACACCTTTTCTTCCTAGAGCTCTTTTATGGGTTCGTTGGAGCACGCCTACCATTGCTGCGAGGTCTCTCATCCAAACTGTCTTCCGTGCTTTTGACTGTCTCCTCCGGCTGGCTCTGTCCTAACAGCTACATCTTCAGCTCCTGGCTGTCTGCAGTACACCTCTGGCTGTATCTCCTGGGGTTGCCTTAGGCCTCTGGAGGCTGGTTTTGATCAGGATAGAAGCAGCCTCATGCTGCTCTCTTTTTTTTGCACATTCAGTTCAGTTGGTCAGTTGTGTCCGACTCTTTGCGACCCCATGGACTACCTCATGCCAGGCCTCCCTGTCCATCAACAACTCCTGGAGCTTGCTCAAACTCATGTCCATGGAGTCAGTGATGCCATCCAACCATCTCATCCTCTATCACCCCCTTCTTCTCCCGCTTTCAATCTTTCCCAGCATCAGGGTCTTTTCAAACGAGTCAGTTCAGTTGAGGGGAAAAGCTCCTGTTTTCTTTGCTCCCTGAAACTCAGCACAGCACCCTCTTCCAGCTCAGCCTTCTGTGCAGCGGGTCAGCAGCAGTATTTTTCTCTCTAGGATTTTTGGGCATGTCAAGTGCCTGACCTCTGTGGTTTGAGGTCGCTCCCGGGGGCAGGCATCCAGCTCTCTGGATTGTCCAACTGAAGCCCTTTTCGTTAGGCTTGAAGTGAGGGGCAGGCAATTCCCACCTGATCCCTGGGGGTAGGGTGTGTGAGACTCCTAGCACATCAGAAACTTTCTCTTAAAATTCGTTTCGAGTTGATTTTCTTTTGGTGAAGAGCTGCAAAACCAGTTTTTTGGAGCCCTCCTTTGCAAGTCCTGCCTGCTAGTCTTGCACATTCCTGGGCTTGAGAATGTGGCTATATTTGGCCTCTGCCATCTTGGGGGGCAGAGCCAAAACTGAGTCTGAAATAGTTCCATTTTAGCAACCTGTTATATGTGGGTGTAAAAACTTTTAGTGCCTTTCTTAATCTTTAAATAAAAATTAAATCCAGACACGGGAGATCAATGCTAAAGCAGATTTTTTGCAAAGTTAACATGTTCATAAATGAACATAAATGTGCAACAAAAGAGAGTCCATCCAATCCTTTAATTCTGTTTCTGGCATTTCTTTTTATTCTAGCAGTGAGTTGAAAGAAGCTGACCTGCAGTTTTTAAAAATATACATCTTTAAGCAGTCAGGTCGTGTGCCATATTTTTTGAGGTTTGTTAAAAAATAAAAGCCCTCTTATAGCAGTTGGATGGCTTCATGGTTAGAGAAGGGAAATCAGTAACTGGAATAGCAGGTCTTAGGAATTCATGTGTCTCCAATTTGCTCTGTAGTCATAGCAGATTTTTTAGGAAGGTAGTAAAAATAGTCTGTTTTCTGTCTTTCCTCTTTCATTTGATTGATTTCCACAATATACACCATCACCAAGAACTATTGATGTAGGGATAAAGGGATAAAGAAGTCCAGAGATTACTGAAGAGCACCTCCGGGTTCTTCTTTTCCATTCTGCTTTAGAAATTGTTTAGAAATCAAACTGAGATGGGGTCACATGTAATACAGATGAACATGTGTGCTGAAGAGCAGGTTTCCTAAGGGAGTGCTTTCTCCCTGGAAACAGTGACCATATTAAGGAAAGCAGAGCTCTGAAGACCTCGATGAGTTCTATTTTTTTCTTTTTTTTCCTGGAAAGGTGTCTGCTTAGAAGATACGCTGCCCAAATATTTAAGCCTTCAGGTCAGCTTCTCTCTCTGGTTGCTGGTAGAGTGAATGAGCACAAGCTCTTTCACGAGCTAGAATAAATATTAAAAACTCATTTTGAAGCAGATTGTTGCTTTGAAGGGATTCTCAGGTGGTGCTAATGGTAAAGAACCCACCTGCCAATGCTGGAGACATGAGAGATGCGAGTTCGATCCCTGGGTTGGGAAGATCCCCTGGAAGAGGGCACGGCAGTCCACTCCAGTATTGTTGCCTGAAGAATCCCATGGGCAGAAAAGCCTAGTGGGCCACAGTCCGTGGGGTCACAACGAGTCGGACACGACTGCTTTGAAAGGGAAGGAGAGTTAAGTAAATGGAACTTTACGTCCTACGAAAGGTCTAGGGTTGTTTTTTTGCTTCATGTTTTTAGTTTGATTTAGTCAAATTTAGTTGAGTTCAGCTAGAAATAACAGAACAAAATGGAAATAAATTTTAGTTTTTAGACCAGGAGTCAGCAGCCCAACACCTGTTTCTATAAATAAAGCTTTGCTGGCACACAGCCAGTCTCATTTGTGTTGTCTCTGGCTGTTTTGCATTGCACCAGTAGGGTTGAGAAGTTGTAAGAGGGACCATATGGCTTGCAAAGGCTAAAATATTTACTGCTGTGCATTTTATAGAAAAAGTTTGCAAAAGCCTTTTCTGGACTAATGAAAGTGTTCCTGTTGGTATCTTTGTTATCTATAGCATAAATGGCTACTGATTCTTGGAATTATTATTCGTTTAAAGTATTTCAGTATCTTCTGTATTCTTGATTGTATATTCTATAAAAATATTTTATAAAAAAAATACTAAACTTGTGAAAATTGGTATGGCCCGATTGCCTAATGACCACATGTTGAGAATGCCCAAACTTATTTCTGCTTTTTAAACCCCTGGAACAGTAAAATAATTTCCTTCTAGATTTGCATGTCACATCTTATAAACATCCTAGGAAAACCTCATCTGTTACAAAGCACACTATCACCACTCGGTTACTAGATGATTTATTGGTTTATTGGAACAATTTAAATGACAATGGAAAGAAGCTTTTTTCTCCCACATTTTCTTCAGTTTTCTGTGATGACTGTTTTCTTCCACTCCCAGACATTCATATTTCTTCCAAATGCAGTGCAGAGAGTTAAGGTTACTTCATGGGTCACTTGGCTGATGGCTGTGCCTCCTCAAGGTAGTCTGAAGGCTCTGAATTTCTTGCGGGAGATGCTATGAGATAACTGAGGCGAATCTGATGAGCTCCCCCCAACCCCCACACCCCCGCCCCATAAGAACCAGCCTGGGGACAAAAATCAATATGTTCATTCATTAATATGTACATTCATTCAACAGACCTTGAAAGGATGCTGAATTAAGTGTAGTACCCCCAATGGCTTCATAGTCTGTTCCAGGTGATGAACACAAAGCAGATGGTTATAGTATATTAAGTAAAGTAACTGAGTTATACACAGGATATTTGGGAGAGAAGGGCATCTAATCCAACATGGGGAGAGGCGATCAAGAAAAGCTCCCTAGTGGAGACTAACTCCAGATAAAGGAGTCCAGGACATTAAAAAATATATATTTATTTTATTTTTGGCTATGCTGATTCTTCATTGCTGAGCATGGGCTTTCTCTAGTTTTGGCCAGCAGGGGCTACTCTGTACTTGTGATGAGTGGGCTTCTTATTACAGTGGCTTCCCTTGTTGGGAAGCATGTGCCCTAGGGCACATGGGCCTCACTTTTTCTAGCACATGGGCTTAGTTGCCCCGAGGCACATGGAATCTTCCTGGATCAGGGTTTGAACCAGTGTCCCCTGCATTATCAGACCAACTTACCTGCCTTCTGAAGGCAATGGCAACCCATTCCAGTACTCTTGCCTGGAAAATCCCATGGGCGGAGGAGCCTGGTAGGCTGCAGTCCATGGGGTCGCTAAGAGTTGGACATGACTGAGTGACGTCACTTTCACTTTACCTGACTTCCGAGAAATCTATATGCAGATCAAGAAGCAACAGTTAGAACTGGACATGGAACAATGGACTGGTTCAAAATTGGCAAAGGAGTATGTCAAATCTGTATGTTGTCACCCTGCTTATTTAACTTATATGCAGAATATACTATGCGAAATGCCGGGTTGGATGAAGCATATGCTGGAATCAAGATTGCAGGGAGAAATATCAATAACCTCAGATATGCAGATGACACCACCCTTATGGCAGAAAGTGAAGAAGAACTAAAGAGCCTCTTGATGAAGGTGAAAGAGGAGAGTGAAAAAGTTGGCTTAAAGCTCAACATTCAAAAAACTAAGATCATGGCATCCATCACTTCATGGCAAATAAATAGGGAAACAATGGAAACAGTGAGAGACTTTATTTTTGGGGGCTCCAAAATCACTGCAGATGGTGACTGCAGCCTTGAAATTAAAAGACGCTTGCTCCGTGGAAGAAAAGCTATGACCAACCTAAACAGCATATTAAAAAGCAGAGACATTACTTTGCTGACAAAGGTCTGTCTAGTCAAAGCTATGGTTTTTCCAGTAGTCATGTATGGATGTGAGATTTAGACTATAAAGAAAGCTGAGTGCTGAAGAATTGATGCTTTTGAACTGTGGTGTTGGAGAAGACTCTTTAGAGTTCCTTGGACTGCAAGGAGATAAAACCAGTCAATGGTTAAGGAAATCAGTCCTGAATATTCATTGGAAGGACTGATGTTGAAGCTGGAACTCCAATATGATGTGGGGAACTGACTCATTGGAAAAGATTGAAGGCAGGAAGAGAAGGGGATGAGAAAGGATGAGATGGTTGGATGGCATCACCGACTTGATGGACATGAGTTTCAACAACCCTTGGGAGTTGGTTGTTCCAACTCCCAAGAAGGACAGGGAAGCCTGGTGTGCTACAGTCTATGAGATCGCAAAGAGTAGGACATGACTGAGTGATGGAACTGAACTGAACTCCTGCATTGGCAGGTGGATTCTTAACCACTGAACCACCAAGGAAATCCAGAAGTCCAGAACATTCTCTAGAACATTCAGGTGGAAGTGTCCAGAAGATGTATTTGAGTCTAAATCTCCAGCTTGAGATAAAGTTTTAGAAGTGTTTACTGTAGAGATTGCAGTTAACACCATGGAAGTTGAACTAACTTACGGGAAGAGCACGGGGCTCAGGATAGGAAGGACCAACGTTTCAAGATCAGAAAGGACCGTTAAGGAAACAAGGAATGATTCAGAAACATACTCAAGAGTACCAGGAGAACAGAAGATGTGACAACATCTATAGACAGAATGAAGGGGAGGAGACAGTAAACAGAGAGATGGAAAATCCAGGTATTGTCAGGGATGATTGGTAATGTAGGAGGCAGGAAGGGAGACTTCATTTCAGATGTAATCTAATGTAACCACTTGTGTTAAATAATTGCCTAAGTGTTGATTTCAAGGCTGTTTAAAGGAGGCCCAAACAGTGAATTTTCTACATTTGTCAAAGCTAGCACTTTTATTCAATATAAAACATGTTATTTTGAGAACTTTTTTGTATCAGACACTCTTTTAAGTTAACATGTCAAGGGATAAACTATGAAGGGTAAAAACATGATCCAACATGGACCTGGCCATGAAGGAACTTACAGCAAGGGAAGCCATGTACCTAAATATTTTGGATACAGGGTAAAAAGTGATGAAGAAGGGCTGAAGTGCAAGGAGGCAGAGAGATTACTTTTGTTTTAGTTTAATTTTTTTTTGTTTTGTTTTCAAACTTTGAACTCTTTATTTATTTATTGTATTGTGGTGAAACCATTTACCTCAGGTTGGGACTTGAACCCATGTGGCTGGGACTCGAACCCAGCCAAAACCCACAGTGACTGGTTTCAGGACCTAATGAAGCTCAGGTTCTTGATGTCTCATCACAGAAGGAATTCAGTGAGAGACAAAGTGATAGGTAAGAAGCAGATTTATTTAGATTCAGAGAGAAGCGCACTCCATGGACAGAGTGTGGGCCGTCACAGAGGGTGAGTGCTGGCTGTGAAATGTGGGGTGGCTAGTTTTTATAGGATGAGTGATTTCATATGCTAATGAGTGGGAGGATTATTCCAACTAGTTTTGGGAAGGGGTGGAGATTTCCAGGGCCTGGGCCGCCGCCACTCCTTGGTCTTTTGACAGTGTCTTGCAACTGTCATGGTGTCTCTGGGTGTGTCATTTAGCTTGCTGATTGAGAGTCAAGGTCTAATCAAAGTTGACTTCTCTGCCATCTTGGATTCATTTGACTTTAACCGGTTTATGTTGTGTCCTTGGGCTATGTCATTCTTTCAAAAGTTGTGCCTGGCCCTTTTCCTCCTGTTACAGGGGTGCAGCCAGTTAACAGTGTGGTGGTGTTTCACATGCACAGTGACGGGATTCAGCCACACACATACATGTATCTGTGTGTGTTGAGTTGCTTCAGTCGTGTCCGACTGTGTGCTCCCCCACGGACCTGCAGCTTTCTAGGTTCCTCTGTCCATGGGATTCTCTGGGCAAGAATACTGGAGTGTGTTGCCACGTCCTCCCCCAGGGGATCTTCCCACCCCAGGGACTGAGCCTGCATCTTTTTGCCTAACCTGTATTGGTAGGCGGGCTCTTTACCACTAGCGCCACCTGGGAAGCCCATGTGTTCATTCTCCCCTCAACTCTCCTCCCGTCCAGGCTGGCACATAACACTGAGTAAAGTTCCATGTGCTATACAATAGGTCTTTGTTTGTTATCCATTTTGAATATAGCAGTGTGTACATGACCTTCCCAAACTCCCTAACTATCCCTTTCTCCCGGCAACCATGAGTTTGTTTTCTAAGTCTGTGAGTCTCCTTCTGTTTTGTAAGTAAGTTAGTTTATATCATTTCTTTTTAGATTCCACATATAAGGGATGTCATATGATATTAAAGAGATTACTTTTAGATTGGGGATCCAGGGAAGCACGTATTATTTGATCTAGGTCCTGGCAGGAGATTAGAGGTAGAAGTGTGTGTAAGTCAAGCGTAGGGGGCTGAGAGCAGAAGCACAGTGCATGAAAGTCTAGGGTACTGTCGCCTTGCAGAACTGCTCTGGACTGTGTCTGCTCCCTCTTGAGACTGACCCTCTGGTGCTGAGGACTGTAGTTTACCTTTACAGAGCTTCATGCCATGTTTTACATGAGATACTCACGTGGCATTTGCTATATGAGCTTAACTTGATCAGCAGACATCATCATTATTAAACTGCTTGTTCACAGCCTTACCAGTTGTAAAGCAATAAGCAATTTAAAGACTAGAATTCTCACATTATCAGTAAAATGGGTATTACAGGTACATTACTTTCTTGATTTGATTTTTGAGGATAGCAAATCAGAACTTAAAAATGAATCAAAAACATGTAATTTATACCATTCCTATATGTGACATGAAAACACTTTAAGATAGAAGGGACAAATGTGAGATTCTTAAAGACTGCTCAACACAATTTCTTTGGGATCTACTTTAAATGACAACATTGAAGCCAAGCTTTAGACAATTATTTTGCTTATGTGTAACTAGTTACATTTGTCTTATACTTTGAAATGAACTGTATTCTTTAAGCATTAAAAAAAATTGCTGGTGTGCACTTTATTTATTAAAATTTTATTATTTATTGAGGTATAGTTGATTTATACTATCATATTAGTTTAGGAGGTATAGAGTTACTTTAGATTAAATAAATAATGATTTTTTAAAAATGTTATTTATTTGCTTTGATAAATTTAGGGAATCAGAATTGGAATACACATTTCTTTAGTGGAATTTCTTAGCTATTTTGAAGTGGTTCTGTTTAATGTGTTAACTATGATTAGGAGTGGACAGATAGAAACATGAGGAGTTGGGGAAAAAAGATGTTTCTAGGCCACACGTTTTCTTTTTTGTTATTGTTGTTTACTTTGGGGAAAGCTCTCTCTGTTTAAAAAAAAGTGTTTTTCTTTTTAACTTTCACTTTGTGTTGGGGGTATAGCTGATTAACAATGTTGTGATCGTTTCAGGTGGACAGGAAAGGGTATCCATTCTCCCCCAAATTCCATCCAGGCAGCCGCATAGCATTGAGCAGAGTTCTAAGTGCTGTACAGTAGGTCCTTGTTATTCGTTTTAAATATAGTGGTGTGTACATGGCTGTCCTAAGCTCCCTAACTATCCCTTCTGCCCATCCCCCGGACTCTGCAACTAGAAGTTCCTCATCTAAGTCTGTGAGTGGTTTCTGTTTTGTAAATAAGTTCTTTTGTATCATGTCTTTATAGATTCCACAAATAAGGGATGTTACATGATATTTCTCCTTCTATGACAGGTCACACGTTTTCTTGTTGATCTTGGAAAAAGAAATGATATCTGTTAAAATAGGGTAGAGTATATTGACTTAAGGATTATCGTAGACAATACTTCAAGCAATTAGGAAGATAAAGGGTGTTGGTCCATGATGATTTTGTATCCTCGACTATTTTATGTATTTGAATAGTGTGTAATTTTATTTTCTTCATTGTTTAGCTTTGATAGGGATATACAAACCAAATTTGAAGTCATTTCTTGTTAGTTTGCCATGCTTCATAAATAACCTGATTTAATTTTGTTCTAATTTCACAAATGAGGAAAGTGAGGTAGTTTGTTTCAGTGACCTGCAGTGAATTAAAGAGACAGGTCACCTTTTCATGTTAGTGAATTGTTAAGAAAAACTCATGAAATTCACAGACTTCATGTTGCAGGTGATTAAAAATAAAATTTTGTAAAGTTGAAATAAATTGTTTTGTTCATCAAATAATTATAAAAGTTTATTTAAAGTTTTTTCTAAATATTTTTGTGAAGTGAGTAAACAGATGAAGTAATTAAATAGAAACTCATTTATTTTCTTGTCTTTTTTTTCTTTCTCCCAATAGGACCAGACATACTATCAATCATTTCAGGTTTCAGAATATGGTAAGAATTCTTCAACTTATTTTGAAGGAATACACATTTGTTCCTTTCCACAGGGAAAAGAGAAATTTCTAAGAGGTGTATTATTTAAAGTAAAAACCCCAATGGAGGTAAAATCCTGGTATTTCTATAGGTCTGAACATTTTTTCTCTGTAAAAGATCATTATAAAGAGTGAAGTGGGAATGAGGTTGCCTGTAGTCCCATGATTCTACTCTTATGCACAGTTATTCTGTTTTTATATTTTGCTGTGATCATAACATATTTAAATTTTTTTTTTTAAAGCATAACCTCAGTGATTTCCTGATTTTCCCATTTTTCACTTGGTCAACACTAGTAAAGACCGGGTTTAACTTGGGTAAATCCTCTTCCTGCGGGTGCCGCTTTTGTAATGTCGTAGTTGGAAACACGTCGGTGTAAACCATGTGGGACCCACCGGCTTTTTGTTGGTGCGTGGAGAGGAAGGAAGGCTGAGAGTGAATGTGTAGGATCCCAGTATTAGTTATACTTTGAACAACTATTCTGAGGTTGTACACAAAGCTCTTCTGTCTGGTTTGTGTTATTTTTTGAGAGTGTGTCCCATTTGGGCATTAGTAATTCTGGAAAGTCATCTACTTGCACATTTGTGGCTCTGGTCCACGTGTCTCTCACAGCGCTGTCACAGCTCAGTTTCATGACCAGCTGGAACAGGGAGCAGCGAAGCTTTTCCCTATAGATGGCCAGATAGGGAAACCTGATGCTCTGTGGCTCCCATGGCTCCGTCTTAACTACTCAGCTTTGCCATCGTAGCACACAGCAGCTGTAGGCAATATGTAAGTGAAAGTGGCTGTGATCCAGTACAGTGTTATTTATGGACATGGAAATTTCGATTTCACATGATTTTCACATGTTATGAAATACTCTTCTTATGATTTTTTCCCCCAACCAATTAGAAACGTACAAACCGTTCTTAGCTCCTGCTGGTCTTTGTTTACTGACCTCTGATCTGGAACTGTTTTGTCTAGTTCAGGGTTCACTCAGCACATTGAATACTTGAAATGTGGCTGGTCCATATGGAGATGTGCTCTCAGCATGTAAAATACCCAATTTTGAAGATGATATGAATAAAGAAATTAATAATTAAATTATTTATATTATTACATGTTGCAATGATATTTTGGCTATATGAGGTTATATAAAATGTTGCAAAAATTAATTTCACCTGATTTTTTTTTTCCTTTTTAAATGTGGCTGCTGGACATTTGAAATGACACCGCATGGCTCACATTTTGTTTCTTTTGGACAGCCCTGATCTCGAGGAATAAGTCAGAGGTGGCTGTGACTCTCATAGGCTGTTTTTATGTCACGTAGGAGTGGTGCTGGGTGGTGGTATGTTGTTGAAGGAGGTATGTCGTGGAGGCAGAATTGATCGTCAACCTTTGATATCTGAGGAGGGGACATTCTGATTTCCTTGTTCTGAGGAAATTCCACCCCTGGGTGGCCCCGAGTTTTGTGCCGGTGCAGAGTCCTGGACTGGACTTGGTCTTGGAGTGTCCGGGCCCTCCAGGGTCTTTCACCTGGAGCTGGAGGCTCTCCTGTTCTGCTGATTCCTTGGTCATCTTGTTTTGTCTCTTTTAGTAATTATTAGGAGATGAATCTAATTCATTGGTCAGTGAAGTTAAAGAAGAGAATTATTTCTATAGGTTTGTTTAGATTGGTAGGAAATATTTTCTTTTAACTCCAGTGAAGTGCTTTGTATTGAATAATATTACTATTTATGAAATATTTCACAGCTTAATTGTATTTGTTGTTGTTGTTCAGTCACTAAGTCATGTCGGACTCTCTGTGACCCCATGAACTGCGGCCCGCCAGGCTTCCCTGTCCTTCACAATCTCCTGGAGTTTGCTCAAACTCATGTCCATTGAGTTGGTGATGCCATCCAACCAGATTGCATTACATAATTATTACTATTTATAAAATATTTCATAGCTGAATTATATAAAGCCAGCCAAAGTAGGGGTTTCTAATTTTGGGATTACCTTCAGGAACCAGTACCTGTTGCACAAGACAAGCATCATTACTTGTAGTCATATCTTAGTAATTAACTAGAAATCCTAGTACACAACTTTCTCTTCATGACATTCCATTGGGTTAGACTGTCACCAGATTTGCCTTTGATGGTCTCAAAGGGTGCAGATTCTCTGTGAATGCATGTATGTCAGCCTGCAGAAGGAGAGTCTTAGGGCCTCAGGATGTGCTTTTAGAAACCAAATTGGAACAAAGTCCTCAGAAGTAGCTATTTATCATGTAATATGGAAATATTTTAACAGGTAGTAAGTGCACACTAACGGGAGACAGTTGAATGAAAAAGCCGGGTCTTCTAGCACTCAGATGGCTTTGCCTCTAGGGTTCTGGATGCAATTTATTTATTTTTGGTTTAACTTTTTCTATTAAACTTTTTATTTTGTATTCGAGTACAGTCGATGAACAGTGTTGTGATAGTTTTAGGTGAACAGTGAAGGGACTCAGCCATGCATGTACGTGTATCCGTTCTCCCCCTAAGTCCTTCCCACCCAGGCTTCCACGTGACACTGACAAGAGTTTCCTGTGCTGTGCACTGTGTCCCTGTTAGTTATCTGGATACAGCTTAGATTCTGCCGGGGGGAGGCTTCACAGACATGACTGTCCACAGCAGCCCTGCCCTTTTGGTGTCTCGTCACCAGCCTTTTAGGGTTTCAGATTTTGAGTGGAGTGAAGTACTTTCATCAATGTGTTAATGTGTATTTGGAGGCTAACGAATTTAAGTTTAAATAATACCAACACCTTTAGGACAGTTCTATTCTCTAGTTTGTTAAACTGTAAAATAAGAGGAAAATGGACGGTTTAAAATATTCTTGCTTTTCTTTTCCAGTATTACCAAAGTTTGAAGTTGCTTTGCAGACACCATTATATTGTTCTTTAAATGCTAAGAGTTTAAATGGTACCGTCACAGCAAAGTAAGTATCATATTGCTTTTTATGACTATAAGCTGTTGTGAAACTGCATGACAGAGAGCTCATTATATACCCCAGAACATGAGCGCAACATGTTGCTTGTTAAAATACCCCAATGGACAGGAAGCAAGTATTTATAATAAATAATTAGGCATGGAACATGTCTGCACAGGTCTTTGCAGCCATTTCTCTGCTTCTAAGCTGATCCAATCATAAAATATTCCCTATAGGCTAGTGTCTTTCCAAGACTAGTCGAGAGATTTACCTTATAGATTCTGCAGGATTGGAAAAAAAAAAAAAAGGCTTTATCTTTATTTATTCCTCATTCAGCTGACATGGTTAAGGCAACTTACTCTTTTAAATGCTAATTATTTTCTCTGTCAATAACTGGGGAGGGGTTTGGTTCCCTGGGGCTTCCCTGGTGGCTCAGATGGTAAAGAATTTGCCTGCAATGTGGAAGACCTGGGTTTGATCCCTGGGTCAGGAAGATCCCCTGGAGAAGGGAATGGCTACTGACTCCAGTTTCTTGCCTAGAGAATTCCATGGACAGAGGAACCTGGCGGGCTACAGTCCATGCGGTCACAAAGAGTCAGACGTGACTGAGCGACTAACACTTTAATTGTTTTCACTTGGTTCCCTTATTGCAGTTGGCAGATGAATCAGTAGTTCACATTCATCATCCATTTCATCATGCGTACACAGAGACTTCCAACCCCCTGCTGTGTAACTTCTGTGGCTTTCATGATTTCATAATTTTGATCCACTGGCTTGAAGAGCGCAGCATTTTGTTTGCCGAGGCAAAAAGCATACTTGGATTTCCAGACCAGTGACTCTTGAAAGTGTAGGATAAACTTGCCCTCAAGTAAATCCAGCACTGATTACTTGTAGCATTTAAACATTTTAATTTTTAAAGTTTTTAAAAATTTTAGTTTAAAAATTTTTTGTCCCTCCCCATTTCCCAGGGTTTGCAAGGACTTGGCTGGGGTGACACCTGTGACATGGGTCCCTCCTTGGCTACCTGTCAGTGGGCTGGAGTCGGCCTGGGTGGCTAAGGCCTCCACGGGACAGCAGCCTGTGGGCTGGGGTCCCACCTAATCCTCTGAGGACCTGGGACCTGATGGAGCATTGCAGTACCCTTTCCTGTTCAGTTGTCCCTCCTCTGTGTCACTTGCATCTCCTCTCCCAGACCACAGGGTGGTCCCAGTAAACCTCAGCAGACTCCCAGTGACCTCTGCAGCTCTTTTGGAGAAGTACTTGCTTTTCCTTCCCAAGAAAGGCTGTGCCATGCAGCATTTATTTTGTGTGTGTGTGTGTATGTGTGTGTGTGTGTTAGTCGCTCAGTCATGTCTGACTCTTTGTGACCCCATGGACTGTGGCCTGCTAGGCCCCTCTGTCCATGGAATTCTCCAGGCGATAATAGTGGACTGGGTTGCTATTCCCTTATTCAGGGGATCTTCCTGACGGAGGGATCGAACCCAGGTCTCCTGGATTGGAGTCAGATTCTATACCCTCTGAGCCACCAGGGTTTACATTTATTTATTTCATTTTTGATTGTGTTGAGTCTTTGTTGCTACAGGGGGCCTTTCTCTAGTTGTGGCGAGCAGGGGCTACTCTTCATTGCGGTGCGTGGGCTTCTCATTGCCGTGGCCTTTCATTGCAGAGCACAGGCTCTAGGCGTGTGGGCTTTAGTACTTGCAGCACACGGCTCAGTAGTTGTGGGGCACTTTTGCACATGGCATCTTCCCAGACTGGGGATCGAGCCTGTGTCCCCTGCATTTACAGGCAGATTCTTATCCACCAGACCGCCAAGGAAGTCCTGGCATTTATTTTTGATGTGTCAGTGTCTGTACTCAGGTTTGTGAAATTTATTTAGTTTCAGAATTTATTTGTAATAGCTGGTAACAACTGTACCCCATGTCACCACTGTCCCCTCATAGTATTCCTCTCTTGTTGGGGGTCTGTGGCAGTGGCAAGCGTGGGCAGTGAGTTCACGCACCAAAACGTCTGAGGACTCCTGTTTTAGATTCTTCTTGCAAACAAATCATGTGAATCCCTGTGTATACCAAGCTAGTTCAACTAAGAGCTAGCTTCCAATGTGAATGTGGGTACTGTGGCTGGATTTATGGTTTAGAAAACACATAAATGCCTGCTTTTTCATATTATTATCCTGCTCTTGATCTTAGCTGAAGGTCAAGCATTCTGTCTGGGTTTTATTTGGAATTCTTTGACTAACACATATAAAACTTAGTGACTGCAAATCCACATAAACCATCTGTGTGCACATGGATTAAGTTGAAAGTGGATATCTTCTTTTTTTCTGTTTTTAGTTTTCAGGCATGTGCCAGGGATTTAGACACAACTAGTTAAAACAGTGGTTCTTAAACTCTGGTAACTGTCTAGAAAATTTATTATACACTTTTCAGAGAGGGTGAATCCCTTGAACAACACTGACAGACAGCCTCTTCCTCATGCCAAGCAGAGCCTTGGGGACCTCTTGGCACAGAGGCCTTTCTATCCCCCATTTCTTGTAGGCAAGATTCCAGCCTCCATGACCTTTCCTGAGTTCCAAAGGGCAGACTTTGGGGGACTTCCCTGGTGGTCCAGTGGTTAAGAAGCCGCCTGCTAATATAGGGTACGTGGGTTTGATTCCTGGTCCGGGAAGATTCCACATGCCATGGGCAACTAAGCTCATTCCCACAACTACTGAGCACACACTCTGTTGCGCCTGTGAGCTGCGAGTGCTGAAGCCCTTGTGCTCCAGAGCCCAGACTCTGCGACAAGAGACGCCACCCCACGAGAAACACGCAGCCTGCATCTAGAGATTAGTCCCCACTCAGAGCAACTAGAGAAAGCCTGGGTGGAGCAACCAAGACCCAGGGCAGCCAAAAATAAGTAAATATGAAGGGCAGATGGGAACAGTTGTGGGCAGATTCCTTACCATCTGAGCCTCCAGGGAAGCCTACTATATAACTGCTTCCTATTCACCAGGGAGAGGGGGGCACAGTTCTTGAGGCGCTAGCCTACTGTGTTCCCCTTTTGTCTGGCAAAGAAGTAAAGCCACTTTTTCCTTTTTCTCTGTACTCTGTCTCCATATTTCTGTTTGACACTGGTGCACAGAGAGGCAAGGTTTTGGCAGCGTGTTCCTTCAGTGCAGGGCTCTTCTGATGTCAGGTGATGATGGGCGAATTGTGACCTGACCTGGAATGAAGAGTGCATCATCAAGTAGTTAACATCTTCCGTTTGGTGGGGTTTTTAGCTCTGCTGCTGCTACTGCTAAGTCGCTTCAGTCGTGTCTGACTCTGTGCGACCCCATAGACGGCAGCCCACCAGGCTCTGCCATCCCTGGGATTCTCCAGGCAAGAACACTGGAGTGGGTTGCCATTTCCTCCTCCAGTACATGAATGTGAAAAGTGAAAGTGAAGTCGCTCAGTCGTGCCTGACTCTTAGCGACCCCATGGACTGCAGCCTATCAGGCTCCTCCATCCATGAGATTTTCCAAGCAAGAGTTCTCTGCAGAAGAGCTCAAAGACATGGTTCTGTGTATCGCTTGAGGCGGAACCAGGACCCTGCCCCGAGGCTGCACTATTGTTTCCTGACTGCTCCTCCCTTGTCTCGGCACCTTCTCCCTTCCCTGATTAACAGCTGCTTGATCATGTCATTTGGAAGTCAGGAAAGGGGACACAGAAAGGTTTTTGTGCCCAGGAGCCCCACAGGGTCCCGTTCGGTTTCAATTGCATTTTGTCTAAAAAAACAATGTACCTACCTTGATTAAAAAGTGCTTTATTCTTAAAGAAGACTAACCGTTATCCGAGCCTTCGGTGAATTGTAATGTGTTTGCAGTAGTGAAATTGATCTCTGATCACAGATCACCACAACAAATATAATAGTGACGAAAAAGCTTGAAATATTATGAGAATTACCAAAATATGTCAGACAGACATGAAGTGAGCAGATGCCTTTGGGAAAAGGGCACCAGTAGAGTTGAGTATCAAAAAGTGAAAGTGTTAGTTGCTCAGTCATGTCCGACTCTTTCTGACCCCATGGACTGTACCCTGCCAGGCTCCTCTGTCTATGGAATTTTTCAGGCAAAAAGAGTGGGTAGCCATTCCCTTTTCTAGGGGATCTTCCTGACCCAGGGGTTGAACTCAGGTCTCCTGCATTTCAGGCACATTCTTTACCATCTGGGCCACCAGGGAAGCCCTTACTCATTGCGAGATTGCCACAAAACTTTGATTGGTAAAAAGCACAGTATCTGTGCACTTCACAATATCTGTGATGTGCAATAAAGCAAAGCACAATAAAATGAGGTCTGCCTGTAGTCCATTCCGAAATTTGCTTCCTATTACCCCTCCTTCCTTCAGGCTTCAGTTGCCTAGGGGTGTCCATAGTGGGGGCCAAGGAAGGCGGTCTGCCCCAGGGCAGCTCAGATCTTACGTGTGAATTCAAAGGGGTGGCTCCCAAGATGGCTGAGGAGGCCCTTTGCCTGAGGTCTGTGGATAAACGGTCCTTTTCCACCCCAGCATTCATGAGTTCTCAATCTACCAGTGTGTTTCAGGAGGGTCTGCTTTTACTCAGATTGTGTATATAATTTGCAACTTTGCAACAGATTCAGGAAATCTTTTGACTAGCAAGGTCTTTTACCAGTCTCTAAAAATTGGCATATTCCTAATTTATAAATACTGTGTCCTGAAGGAGATGGAGGTGATGACGGTGAAGTAACCATCATCCTATGTCTATTGAGAACCCATCTCTCCTTCCTTCAGGCTCATCCTTCCAGTTTGCCTTGGATTGGGTCTCTGTCAGGAGAGTCCTGGCCCACTTCCCTTCTCATCTGTGTCTGAATTCTTCCATTATGTATCTTTAACCTTCTGCTGTTTGGTGGGATCTTCACTCTGTATTTAAACATTTCTGTCATAGAGGGAAACAAACCCTCCCTGATTATCCTGCCTCCTCCTAGCTGCTGCCCCGTCTCTCACCTCTTTGTAGAGTTCCAGCTGCCTGTTTGTGCTTCTTCCCATCCCTTTTGTTCTTCAGTCCCCTGCCTTCTGCTTTTCTCCTTCACCATGGATCAAAACCGTTTTCACTACGGCACAAAGCCCTCCTTCTTGCCTTACCTTGTGGCTGCTTTCTTAGGCTGTTACAAATTTTTGCCCCCCTTGCAGCACTGGACATTTCTGTCCTCTCATTTCCTTTCTGGCTTTTCTCCTTTTGCTTTGGTTACTCCTTTGAGACTCTTTGCAGACAATATCCACATTGTAAACATTCTTATTCCTTAGAGCTCCATCTTTGGCTCTCTTTTCTTTTTTTACACATTTACTCAGAGTTTTCTTCTCTATGGCCAGAGCTTCTGCTACTGTTTATAATTTGATGAAACCTGAATCCATACTGGGCTTCCCTGGTAGCTCAGTGGTAAAGAATATGCCTGCTAATGCAGGAGACACAGGTTTGATACCCAAGTCAGGAAGAACCCCTGGAGAAGGAAATGGCAACTCACTCCAGTATTCTTGGCCTGGGAAGTCCCAGGCGGGCTCCACTCCGTGGGATCCCAGAGTCCAACACAACTAAACAACAACAACAACAACAACAACAACAAAATCCGTCTCTCCAGCCTTCATGTCTAGCTTGACAGTCAGATCCTTATGTCTCGCTGCTTTCTGGACGTTGTCCACTGGATGTCCCACAGATACTTGAAACAGGTTGTCTTCCCCAGCCCTGGTTCTCTGCATCCTTCTCTTGGTGGACTGCACCTCCCTCTCTCTAGCTGCCCAGGTCAGCTGTACTCCTCCGACTCCCTCAGTCCCCACAGCCGCCAACATCCAGTACTGCTGGTTCTGTCTCCTTGTGAACGTCGCTCAGTCGTGTCCGACTCTTTGCGACCCCATAAACCGCAGCACACCAGGCCTCCCTGTCCACCAACTCACAGAGTTCACTCAGACTCATGTCCATCGAGTCAGTGATGCCATCCAGCCACCTCATCCTCCATTGTCCCCTTCTCCTCCTGTCCCCAATCCCTCCCAGCATCAGAGTCTTTTCCAATGAGTCAACTCTTTGCATAAGGTGGCCAAAGTACTGGAGTTTCAGCCTTAGCATCACTCCTTCCAAAGAAATCCCAGGGCTGATCTCCTTCAGAATGGACTGGTTGGATCTCCTTGCAGTCCAAGGGCCTCTCAAGAGTCTTCTCCAACACCACAGTTCAAAAGTATCAATTCTTTGGCGCTCAGCTTTCTTCCCAGTCCAACTCTCACATCCATACCTGACCACTGGAAAAACCATAGCCTTGACTAGACGGACCTTTGTTGGCAAAGTAATATCTCTGCTTTTCAACATGTTATCTAGGTTGGTCATAACTTTTCTTCCAAGGAGTAAGCGTCTTTTAATTTCATGGCTGCATTCACCATCTGCAGTGATTTTGGAGCCCCAAAAAATAAAGTCTGACACTATTTCCACTGTTTCCCCATCTATTTCCCATGAAGTGATGGGACCAGATGCCATAATCTTAGTTTTCTGAATGTTGAGCTTTAAGCCAACTTTTTCACTCTCCTCTAGTGTTTTTTACTGAGTTCTTTTCTAGTTTCAAGTGTTTTGGAACATCTCACCCAGCCCCTCATCTCCCCTCCCAAAGCCTCCTCCCAAATTTTATCTGTGTGTCCAAGTGCTTTTTCTGACCAAGACGCCTTTACATAGGCAATTTCAGTGTGGCTTCTTGCCCCTAAGCGTCTATCCCTGGGTCACATGGCTAGATCACCTCTTTGAGGGTGGGTCTCTGTTGTGGTTACTACCGCACAGTGCCAGTCATGGAGTGGACTTCCAATAAATGCCTATTGAAAGAATAAATAGATGAAACAATGTGACTCCTGAGATTTCAGTTTCAAGCTGTGTGTAGCACAGCAGAGGCCTCTATACCTAACCAAAAGCCTCTTATTTTGAGTGAACTAAGTTAAGGTGTATGGGAAATAGTTTTGGTTTTGTCACCGAATTAGGGAGTAAAGAGTAGGACTTGAAATCCAGTTGTCTCTTGTGTGTACTTTGAAAGATGAGTTCTGTTGTCTTACCACTCGGAGAGTTGTTATTAAGTTATAAATATGACTTTAAATATTTCATATTAGCTCTTATAGTCATCTCTATGAGTGGATAATAACAATTTTGGTTATTTTTGCTAGTAGCCATCTGTCCCATCAAAGTATAGTTGATGTGCAGAGGGTTACTGGAAATTTCTTGGAGAAGAAGGTTAACACTCTCTTTTAGTTTAAAAATTTTTAGCTGAGAAGAATAAAAACCTGCATTTGTTTATTAGCTTTGATGTGAACATCTGCTCAGTATTCCCACCTCATTAAAATAAATAATAGATTCTTTCTTCTCATCATAGTAGGTTTAATAGGATTGTAAAGAAAATAACATGGCATACATCTAATTACTTCCATAATCCTTATGGACAGTAAAACTTAAAAAATGTTATTTTTATAATCTAAGGCTTATTAAAATGTAGTTATTATTTGATGAGTTGAGATATTTGTATCCTGGAAATGACGTGGAAAAAATGGTGGGGAGAAATATGAATTATAATGATAGGTTCACTTTTTTAGGTATTATTTTGTAAACCTATTGTGCTATGGTTGTTTTCTGGGAAAAAAAAAAAAGTCCTTGTTTGGTTAATGATATCATAGAATATCTTTGACTTACTTTTTAAAAGTTGTTGAACTGTTACTTTCTGAATGATTAGTTTATTCCCCAAAGTATCTAGATTCTGTTTAGCACAATAAATCAGCTTGGGACTTGGAAAGCTAAATCCATGTCACATTTAAATAAAAATTAAAAATATTTGTGTCTGAGAATACTTTAAATAATGTATGAATTCTCAGCTCCCTGTACTATCATGTGATATAACTTTTAAAATATGATGTTCTGGTGTTCTAGTTACGCATTTATTTAATTTTTAACAAGATACATGCAGAGTTAGGTTTTACAAACTCTTTTGAATGTATGAATTTGATGCTGACATTGCTGTCTGGGGGTTTCCACTGACTTTATTGTTTTTGTTTGGAAGGGTGGTACATTTGAAGATGGACTGCTTTATTTTTTTAAATTTTGGAATATGCTATATTTTATCACCAGTTTTTGAGTTGAGTTGATCCAGACAAGGGGATGTTTTCTGTGATCCAATGAGGGATTCAGGAAGCGGGAGTTAACAATCACAGTTTTACAGTGCAAAATAAAATTAGCTTTCATGTTTGGCTGAGCATTTCGTAATAGAAATGGAAGGAACCCAGAAAATGCATTTATGGAAGGCTTTCTGACAGTGAAATGATTTACCAAAGACTGCCTCTCCTTTACACGAAGAGACGTTCCCATCATGAGAGAGGATACAGTTAAACAGTAGAATGCAAATCAGCAAGAGAGATATCTTCTTGACTCAAGAAGATAATTTTGGTAGTATGGGTTAAAAAATTGCTCTTATTTTAAATTTCTTTTCAAAAAGTGAATTTTCAATAGCTATGAGCATATTTGATGCCCTCGTGTCTTGGTCTAATAAACTCTGATGGTTAATATTGAAACATGCAGGAATGGGCCACAGTGAAATGCAATCTTAGCTAACATTTTAAAATGTTCAAAAGTTACAAAGTTTCCTGGGCATGCAGTTAATGGACCAGTCCAGATTTCTAAGGATAAAAGATTTTCATAATCTTTTAAGAAATCTTTCAACAGGAAACTGTCACTTCTAGTTATGATCAGATTTTCTCCAGAAGGCTGGGTAAAGTGTGTGTGTTGTGAACTGTTTTGAGGTATTATAATAAAAAATCTTCCCATTTTGGAGACTTAGTATCAAGGATCACCATTTTTTTTTTTAAATTTTTTATTCCTTTATTTCTCATGTGTTCCCCATCCTGAACCCTCAGCACATTCCTATGTTTTGCTTTTAAAAATTTTCAGTAAGAGCATGTTTTTAAATATAATTCTTTTAAGTTAGGTCCTGTTTATTATTTTTCAGGTATACATATGGGAAGCCTGTGAAAGGAGACCTAACACTTACATTTTTACCTTTATCCTTCTGGGGTGTGAAGAAAAATATTACAAAAACATTGAAGGTAACTTTTGCAGATATCTTTTAACTTGTAATGGGGAAAAACTATGTGTACATTCCCCAGTAATAAGAGTTTATACCGAATTAACAAAAAGTTGAGCATGAGAAAATCAAGAGCTTTCTGTCATTGGACAAATGAGAATTTGCCTATTTATTAAAATAATTAAAGTGGAAATAGAACCTTTGTATTGTTGTGACTTAGTTTGAATTTTATTTCTAAAATTTGAAGTGTTAAAGTGAAGAATGAAATTGAAAATTTTTTTAACAAAACAGATAAATGGATCTGCAAACTTCTCTTTTAATGATGAAGAGATGAAAAAGGTAATGGATTTTTCGGATGGACCTTCTGAGTACATGTACCTGTCTTCTCCTGGGCCAGTAGAAATTATAGCCACAGTGACAGAATCACTTACAGGTTTGTAGACTTTGAAGCATAGGCAAAGCTCTGTATGATGTGCTGCTCTGTCATCTCTTATTATAATTAGCATGTTCATTTGAGGGCATTGTTGCCTAAAGATGCTATTTAATGCTGAAATTGTCATGAATATTAGTCTGACTTGCAGAATGTTTTCATAATGATTTTCTTTGAACAACTGTGCTTCAACCACCTGTGATAGGTATTCATAATTTTTTCCATCTCTACTCTTTTTTTCAACCTGAAGACTACATGGAAGGGCTACCTTTTCAACTGACTAACCACCCTCCTTTTATTTTTTTTTATATAGATATCCTCTGAAATCTCACCTGCTCCTAGACCATTTTCTCTTTTAATAATAAAATAAAGGTTAATTACTTGGATCTTTCTGTTGCTATTTTAATGGCTTTCATCAATCCCCAGAAGTACAAAAAGACTATTCTGTCAGTGGCCTGACCTTGGGTGCACATGTCATTGATGGGGGGCTCTGAAGGCGCTCAGAAGGGATCCACAGAGGACATAATAGAAGTGATGTTCCTTTTTGTGGCCAAGCCAAAGAGGCTTCTGTGCTCTGATATCCTAACCCTTTGGGAAGTAGCTCAGATGGAGAGATGTGGTGGATTGAAGCTGATGGTTATATATTACTTTTACTGTCTAAATGGTGCCATTTCCAAAACAGGTATCTCAAGAAATGCAAGCTCCAATGTATTTTTCAAGCAACATGATTACATCATTGAATTCTTTGACTATGCTACTGTCTTGAAGCCATCTCTCAACTTCACAGCCACTGTAAGTTGGCATGTTTAATAATGGTCTTAAAGCAGTAAGTTCAGTTTAGTGAAACAGGATGGGAGAGAGTACTTTTAGTGATAGTACTTTTAGTACTTTTCAAAAAATTTAAGCCCAAAGTAGATAAATTACTTTTCCCCTTCAGATATATGGGGCACACAGAATTGTTTCCAAATGACCTTTATCTAATTTATTTTTAAAAACTAGTTTCCAGAATATATTTTCTTCAAAGTATATTTAATAAATAATATAAATTAGATATTTAGAAATTAATTGAAGGGTTTAGATGCTAGTCAAAAAATTTCAATTTCAAAATTTCAAATTTGAAGTTTCAAAATTTCAGTTTGATTTTTATGACTAATTTTAGTTCTGTCTAAGATGTAGCATTGAAGATGATCATCTAATCTGGGACTTCTCCAGTAGTCCAGTGGTTAAAACTCTGCCTTCTAAGTGCTGGGGCATGGGTTCAATCCCTGACTGGGGAACTAAGGTTCCCCATGTTGCAGGCTGCCCGCAAAAGTTAAAAAATGATCAATTCTGTCTCAGTTTTTTGAGAGAATATTGGCCAAGTTAACATTTATTGGCCAAGTGAATTTTGACAGTCTGTAAGGCATGCTGCTGGGTGGGGCTCACTGACCAAAGAAGACCCTAGTCCCAGTCCTGGAGTCAGTACTTGTGATGGTGACAAGAGAATACACACATAGCTGTAATTCAAGGCAGGATAAAGGTGTCATGAACACATTTCTATAGGGATTTAAAACTGGCAAATATTTTCTGCAAAGGGCGAGATAGTAAATATTTTTAGCTTTGCAGGCTACATGGTCTCAGTCACAGCTGTGCAACTCTGACATTGTAACATGAAAGTAGCCAGAGCCACTTGGTAACCAGGGGAGGTGGCCATGTTCCAGTAAAACCTGAAGAGAGACTGGATTTGGTCTTCCTGCCTGCCATAGTTTGCTAGTCCCTGGTTTAAAGAGAAAAGGGTCAGTTCTTATTGAGCAGATCAAGACAAGTTTTAGAGTTTGCAGGTTGGTGACTGTGGAGATTTGGGGGAAAGAATGTGCTCAGAGAGGGTCCTTTCCTGGTACCTTGCCCTGAACATCGCTCCTTTTCATTTTGCTCAGTATCCTTTTATAATAAACTGGCGATCGAGTGAGAAAAAAAAAGTTTTAGATAGCTCCTAATTTTAACAATCTTATAATTCAGACAGTTTGAAAGGATAGTTAAAAAGAAATCTGCAGAGATTGTCACCCAGGAATCTGCACATGGTAACATCCAAATGAACAGAGGGACAAAGAGAGTTCAGGGAAGAAGAGCTGGCTGCAGGATGGGGTGGGGGTCATTGGAAGGGGAAGATTTAGGCTCTTGGTTGCAAGATCAGCAGCATTTTTAGTGTTTGTGTGTGTGGGTAGGGAGCGGGGAACAAGATGAGCTGAGACACGCAAGGTGAGAGCTTTGGGTGGCAAGTCAGAGTACAGTCAGGTGTCAGTGACTGGACCCGGGCAGTGGCTGCAGAGAGCTCATGTCCGGGAGCAGACAGAGAGGAAACAAGAGGCGAAGCTTGGGGATTGCAGAGGGTCCTCCAGGTACCACGTGCTCCATGGGGATTGCAGAGGGTCCTCCGCGTCCCATGTGCTCTACACAGTGAAGAGCTTGGAGCCTCATGAACGTGGGAGGGATGTGGCAAAAGCTGGATTCCAGGGTGACTGGTGGGGTCTGTGTGTGGGAGGAGGGTGGTAGCCCTGGCATGAGAACATCAGGAGCCCCGTGGTGGTGGATGTGGGTGGAGAGCTTGTAAAAGACGTATAGGACTTGGTAGGCATCAGATTCGGAAGGTGGGGACAGGGATGGGCAATGCACAGATGTTAAGTATTGGAGAACTGTGATATTAGTACAAATGGGAAAGGCAGGATGGTTTCCCAGTTTTAGATGTGTTGAATTTGAGACAACAGGGGTGTGCAGGTAGAAATTTCCTTGAGGGCTTGGAGGTACTGAACGTGAGTTCCAGAGCCAGGTCAGGATGGCAGCAGGAGTGCTGAGACCTTTGAAGGTAAATGATAACGAGGCTTTGACAAATTCCCACAATTCGAGAGAGGGAAGGGGAACAAAAAAGGACACTGATACGATGTAGAAACTGGTGTGGAGTGAAGGAGGTTATTGTGGAGCCATGGAAGGCAAAAGAAGTGGAGTGGAGGCTGCCTGGAGATACCTCTGAACCTGGAAATTAGGGAACTGCTGATGACTTTTGAGAGTTCAGGTTCATGGGAATAGCACAGACGGAAACTGGATTCAATTAAACTTAAATCCTTTGCTTCTGTTGTTTACCTGAGTTCACAGTGTTTTCTTTTGACAATTAGGTGAAGGTAACCCGTTCTGATGGTCATCAGCTGACTCCTGAAGAAAGAAGAAATAATGTAGTCTTAATGGTGACTCAGAGAAATTATACTGAGTACTGGAGCAGATGGGACACTCAAAATCAGGAAGTAGGGGCTGTCCAGATCATAAATCATACTGTCCCCGCAAATGGAATCTTCAAGATCGAATTCCCAATCCTGGATGATTCCAGCGAGCTACAAGTGAAGGTGCCATTTGTTTCCCATCATTATGTTACTGCAACAACAACATTAAAATTGCAGTCTGGTGGTAGGCACTCAACTTATTGGGAGGTTAAAGTGCGCAGGAAGTGGACACATATTTTTATTTAAAAGAGCGGGAGAAAGGATTACAAGGGATTTAATGGTGGTGGCTGAGTTAGACTGAATGCTTCCTTGTGAATTCATTTTGAAGAGCACGGTAAAATAGTGATGGAGAAGCACCCTCAACTCCCAGGCTAGGTGATTTTCAATCATTTGGAATTGTATTTTGGCAGGAGCTGAAAATGAAAGGGGAATTTTTTTTTTTTACATTTACACTCCGTTGCTGAACTGAGACTCCTCAGCCATTCCCCTTCCCTCTCTCTGGGTTACTTAGCCCCGCCACAGTGCGGCCTCTCTGAGTTTTCCTCTCCCCAGTGGTGGACTGAGTGAGCTGATTCGGTTGCTTGCTGTGTTGTGGGGAGAAGAAAGGATTCCTTTTCCATTTCCTTCTCTCCTCTCACAGTGTTTCCTGAGAACATACCTTTGTTTTGGAAGTAAGTTAGGACTGTGCTTTTTCCTCTTAGATGATGATGGTGAAGACCGTCTTAACACGTTTTACAGCTATCAGTTTCTTTACAGTATAAGCTACAAAATGATGAAGATCCAGTGTCTGGGGAATATATTGTTTGCTGTGTGAAGAAAAGTGAAAGTGAATGTGCCTTTCAGTGATTGTCCAGCCAGGTCACATTCCTTATCCTGAGGCTCCTAAAGATGAAACTTTATGGCTCCCTTTTCTTTTGTTACAGGCCTCTTTTCTCGATAGTGTGAGTAACATGGCAGTTCATGGTATGTTTAAGTCTCCTAGTAAAACCTACATCCAGCTCAAAGTAAAAGATGAAAATATAAAGGTAATGCTTGCAATCATTTGTTAATTATAATATAATTGAACTGTCTTGACATTGATATGTATATATTAATTAAAATTTTTTTTCTAGGTGGGATCACCATTTGAGTTGGTGGTTATTGGCAACAAGCAATTGAAGGAGTTAAGCTACATGGTAATCTCTTTTTAAAAATAATTTCCTTTATTTTTAAATTAATTTTTGGCTGTGCTGGGTCTTTGTTGCTGGGAGGGCCTTTCTCTAGTTGCAGAGAGCAGGGGTTTCTTGTTGAGGCGGCTTCTCTTATTGCTCAGCACAGGCTCTAGGGTGCACGGACTTCGCTAGTTGAGCACCGGGGCTCAGTAGTTGCGGCTCCCAGATTCTGGAGCACAGGCTCAGTAGTTGTGGTTCAAAGGCTTAGTTGCTTCACAGGATGCAGAATGTTCCCCGACCAGGGATCGAACCCATGTTTCCTGCATTGGCAGGTAGATTCTTTACTACTGAGCCTCCAGGGAAGCCCTGGTAATCTCTTACACAATCTAAATTTATGATCTATTGTAGAATCATCTGAAATAGTGTCTATCTTATGTTTAAACTGAACTTAACTGATTTTTAAAATTCAGCCTCACACTTTAAAAAACATGTCTTAATATATATTATACATGTGCAGGATGTAATATTTATATACATTCTTACAGAGTTTTCTATGTCTAAGTTGTGTATAAATTTGCTTTACAAAACTTTGCATTTTATTCCTTTTGCATCATGGAGTATTATGGTATGTTGAATATAGCTCCCTGTGCTACAGAGTAGGTCCTTGTCGTTTATCATCTTACACATGGTAGTTTGCAGCCCAGCCTCCCAGCCCATCCCCCTTCTGCCCTCCCTCCCCCTTGGCAACCTCAAGACTCTTCTCTACGTCTGTGAGTCTGTTTCTGTTTCTTTTTAAAAATTTTTTAAAAATTGTTTATTTTTGACTGTGCTGGGTCTTTGTTGCTGTGCGTGGGCTTTCTGTAGTTCCAGTGAGAGGGGGCTACTGTTCCTTGCAGTTCTTGGGCTTTTCATTATGATGGCTTCTCCTGTTGTAGAGCCCCGGCTCTAGGTGCCTGGGCTCAGTAGTTGAGGTCGGGCTTAGTTGCTCCTTGGCATGTGGAATCTTCCCAGACCAGGGATCAAACCTGCATGCCTTGCATCGGAAGGCGGATTCTTAACTCTGGACCAGCAGGGTAGTCCTCTGTGTCATATTTTGGATTCCACATAGAAGAGAGATCACATGGTTTTTCTCTGTCTCTTTTTGACTTATTTCACTTATCATACCAGGTGCTTCTGTGTTGCTGTAAATCAGTCTATTCCTTTTTAAGCTGCCCATTTTATACTGAAGTCAAACTATCTTTTTTCTTTACCTATATTTGTATTTCCAACTTAAGATGAATAATGAAACCACCTTGCATTATGTTTAAATTTTATATTTTTATGAGGTAAGCCACATATGTTCATTATGTGTGTGTGTGTTAGTTGCTCAGTCATGTCTGACTCTTTGTGACCCCATGGACTGTACGCCAGAGCCAGGCTCCTTTGTTCATGGGATTCTCCAGGTAAGAATACTGGAGTGGGTAGCCATTCCCTCCTCCAGGGGATCTTCCCCACCCAGGGATTGAACCTGGGTCTCCTGTATTGCAAGCAGATTCTTTACTGTCTGAGCCACCAGGAAGCCCTGTGTTCATTATAAAGAATTATAAAATGTAAGAAAAATAACAAATAAAAATTGCTCCTCATAGCCTTGTAATTTTGCTAATCCAGCTCTCAGTCGTGCTCTGCATTCCTTAATCTCAGGAATAGATTCTTGTCTGTCAAGTTGCTGTTGCCTCAATTATGGTTACTTTGTCTTATCCTTTTCTAATGACCAGCTTATACTCCCTGTGTTAGTCAGGAAAGTTTATTTGTGGTGTGTGTATTCAAAAAGGATTTGATGTTGGCTTAAGTCGAGAATTTGTATGTATGCTTACAATTATGAAAACATAGCTGATATTGAGATTCTCATTATCTTTAGCATAAAATGAAATTCGTGTACTCTTCTTTTCAGGTAGTGTCCAGGGGACAGTTGGTGGCTGTAGGCAAGCAAAATTCAACAACCTTTTCCTTAATACCAGAAAATTCTTGGGCCCCAAAAGCCTGTATCATTGTGTATTATATTGAAGATGATGGGGAAATTATAAATGATGTTCTGAAAATTCCTGTTCAGCTCGTTTTTAAAAATAAGGTAAGATTTAAGGTAATGATGTTTAAAAACAAAACTTCATATTCATAAAGTCTGCAAAATGTAATATTTCTTTAGAAAAGTATCATTAAAACAAATTGGTTATAAATTTATATTTTTTCTAGAACTGTGGATAAAACTGTTCATATTTAATTACTATATATCTGTTTTCACATGTGGAATGATTGGACAATGTGGGTCTTCTGTGTATATTATTATTCTTGGCTTTAAGACTTTAATTCAAATCCACGAAGCCCTCTCAGGATTTTCTAAACGGTGGAGTCGGTATTGCTCTGGCATAGAGTTGTGTGGCCATGTAGAATGTGTATGGTGTTCATACTGGTGTGGCAGTGAAGTGAGGGCTGCAAGAGGGAGTGTGGCCATCTGCAGTGTTGCGGGGAAGCAGAGCTGGGCTTTGGTTTATCCATTTCACCAGCCTGGAGACTAACCCAGGGCAAATTTGCAATAAGCTTGGCTACTTTGCATGTGGAGATCTCTGTGGAGTTTGGTCTCCAAACACAGTAGTGATTTTTTTTTTCCTACATCCCAGAAATGATATTTAAAAATATTTCTCTATTCCTCCATTCTCATCTCACCTTTGAGAACTCTGATTAGTCTTAGATATATCAGGCACACAGCAGAAGCGACTTAGCATGCATGCATGCATTGGAGAAGGCAATGGCACCCCACTCCAGTACTCTTGCTGGAAAATCCCATGGACGGAGGAGCCTGTTAGGCTGCAGTCCATGGGGTCGCTAAGAGTCGGACACGACTGAGTGACTTCACTTTCACTTTTTACCTTCATGCATTGGAGAAGGAAATGGCAACCCACTCCAGTGTTCTTGCCTGGAGAATCCCAGGGACGGGGGAGCCTGGTGGGCTGCCGTCTATGGGGTCGCACAGAGTCGGACACAACTGAAGTGACTTAGTAGCAGCAGCAGCAGTGATTTTTTAATAACCTAAGGTGTATAGCTTGTGTCTGAAACCCCCCTGGGCCCCAACTCTGAAAAGTTACCTAATTGTGAGATTGACAGGTGGAGTTCAGTTATCTCATGAATATTTAAATGGGCCATTGTTCTCACTAAAGGCTGCTGCCTTCTCAGGACCTCTGAAGCAAAATAATCATTATTTTAAAGTAATGATTTGTAGAGTACACTTCTTCTGGTAGCATCTTCTCCCTTAATTTTTAAAAATTTTGGGAAGTAGAAGTCGCGATCCATGTCTTTTTTATTGAGAACTATTGACTCTAATTTTTATTGTCAAAATAGAATACAAACTTATTTTCTGTCTTATGAAAAGAATTTTTAAAAAAACAGTGTTGTATTCTGTTAGTTTCAGAGCACAATTTTAGACTTCAAGTGACTCCATTAATCTGAGAAAGGCAAATTTTAAAGTAGGAGTAAGGCTTAAACCTGGAGGCCTACATCTCTGAAGGTGAGAGCAGGTTCTAAAAAATGTTGCTGTGTAAGAAGCTTTGAGGAAACAGAGTGTATAAATAGCATACTTCCAAGAAACTTCTTAGATATGAGCGATAAGAAATTAGTTTTGGTTGTGTTTGCAAAGATAATTCTTCAATTTTTATATGATAATGTTTCCCACATTTATTCCAAAAGAAATTATATATTTGGAAATAAAATATGTTTAAACACAAGAAAATTAATGAATCTTTGTGTATGTTCAGTAATGACTGGAATAAATGGGTGGGATGTAGAGGGCAAGAGATGTAGTTTTAGAAATTGTCTGCACAGAAGTGCAGTTTGGAGCTATGGAGTCACTGAGGTGCAGAGTAAAGAGTGAGAAGTGCAAAGTTTGCAGATTATAAATTTCCCTTCCACCTTATTTAAGATATGAGTGGAGAAGAGTAAACCTGACAGAGTGGCTCAAGAGGCATGTGAAAAAAAGATTGTTAAACAGGCAAGGAAGACTTAAGACTATTGCAGTAGGGGAGAGAGACTGAACTCAACGCCACTGAAACAGAAGGCAGGGAGGTTTTTAAATACGGGGGTGAGTTAATGGAAAAGTACTGGAGGACATTGCGGGAGGGGTTGGTCAATAGGAGCAGGCCATCTATGAGTTTGTAAGTTAGGCTCCTATTCACCCACAGAGACTGGGAGATCAATCAAGGCTCTTGATGATTAACACTTCAAAGTCAAAGTGCTGGCTTAAAACTCAGCATTCAGAAAACTAAGATCATGGCAACCAGTCCCATCACTTCATGGCAAATAGATGGGGAAACAATGGAAACAGCAACAGACTTGATTTTATTGGGCTCCAAAATCACTGCAGATGGTGACTGCAGCCATGAGATTTAAAGACGCTTGTTCATTGGAAGAAAAGCTATGACAAACCTCAGTAGCATATTAAAAAGCAGAGACATTTCTTTGCTAACAAAGGTCTATATAGTCTAAAAGTTATGGTTTTCCCAGTAGTCATATATGGATGTGAGAGTGTTAGTTGCTCAGTCGTGTCTGACTCTTTGTAACCCCATGGACTGTAGCCCACCAGGCTCCTCTGTCCATGGGATTCTCCAGGCAAGAATATTGGATTGGGTTGCCATGTCTTTCAGGGGATCTTCCCAACTGAGGGATCAAACCCAGGTCTCCTGCATTGCAGGTAGATTCTTTACTGTCTGAGCCACCTGGGAAGTTGATATATGGTCCAATGGATATGAGAGTTGGACCATAAAAAATTCTGAGCACCAAAGAATTGATGCTTTCAAACTGTGGTGTTGGAGAAGACTCTTGAGAGTCCCCTTGGACTGCAAAGAGATCAAACCAGCCAATCCTAAAGGAAATCAACCCTGAATATTCATTGGAAGGACTGATGCTGAAGCTGAAGCTCCAATACTTTGGCCACTTGATGCAAAGAGCTAACTTATTGGAAAAGATCCTGATGCTGGAAAGGATTGAAGGCAGGAGGAGAAGGGGACAAGAGAGGATGAAATGGTTGGATGGCATCACTGACTCAATAGGCATGAGTTCGAGTAAACTCAGGGAGATGGTGTAGGACAGGGAAGCCCGGGATGCTGCAGTCCATGGGCTTGGAAAGGGTCGGACATGACTGAGTGACTGAATGACGACACTTCAAAAGGATGACTCCCAGATCTTTGAGAAAGACATTTCTACTGGTAAAACTAGCAGGAAGCTGGGAGAAGGTTTATATCTCAAAGGAGCAGAGAAAACATTTACAATTGCAGATTTTCTAAGGAAAGGGAAAGCAGGTGGTTAATGTTAGGTAGAACCCTGTCCAATGTTCAGGTAAGCTGAGGGGTTCATTAAGGCCATGTTAATCGGGTGGTACAGCCACTGGGGCATGGGATTGTTGGAATAGAGGTGGGCAAGGTTAACATTCCTAGGAGGAAGAGGCCTTCTGACAAAGCCATTAGGTCCAGCCCTGGGTGAGAGGATTGATGCTCTCTAAGAAGTACCGGTAGGACTATGCTTTGCTGAGAGTTAATGACAGCAAGCTGAGGCAGCCATCGAGGCACAGAGCAGTGGGCCTGACTGGGGTTGGTCTGAGGGCCTCCTCCTGGGGAAAGGCACCCCCGCCCAGCACAGGCAGTTCTGCGTGTCCCCAGGGGCTCTTACTTGCAGGCGCTCACTTCTGAGTCCAGGTGGCCGACGTGCAGGCACGTTCCTGTCCTCGCTCATGGATGCTGACCCTCCCCACATATGGCAGACTCTGTCTTCTCTTCAGTACCGGCCAGCAGCTATGGGGTGGGAGACGGAGAAAGGGAAGAAGAAGGGTAGAGAAGTGAAGGCAAACTTTGATATGTACCCCAGTGAGAGGTTCCATGACTTGAGAACACTGTGGGAGTGAAGTTTGTTTTTACTCCTTTCCCTGGAGAAGACTTGTGTATGGTTTTGGAATGTCCCTGAGCCAACACAAGTGTAGACTCTTCGTTAGATTTTGTCATTGATCTGCTATTGATAAGACATGAAATGCTTCAAAAAAGTGTATTATATCAATACTGCTTTTTCACTTCCTTAGATACAGCTGTTTTGGAGTAAAGCCAATGCTGAACCATCTGAGAAAGTCTCTCTCAGGATCTCTGTGACACAGCCAGATTCAACAGTTGGTATTGTAGCTGTCGACAAGAGTGTGAATCTGATGAATGTCTCAAATGATATTACAATGGAAAATGTGAGTTTAGCCATTTTTTTCATTAAAAATACACATTGAAAGAGAGAAAAAAAAAGAAACTTTACCTTGTTACTTCCAAGTTTTAAAGGAAATTTCATTTTTCAAGTATAAGTCAGTAATAGTAAAGCTTCTGAATGAAAGGGAACTGCATTCCAATTGTCATGTTGGAAAGAGTCTATTGTGGTCAACTGTCTTTGCTGTCTTCCATGAAAATTGTCGCCTAGAGTTTCCCCTTATTTTCAAACTATATTTTAACTGAAGACACTTGAGAAAGTACTAGGAATTGGACTTGCACATTTATGAATGACACTGGAGAGAGCTTTAGGTAATTGTAAAATGCTTTCTATTTTGGTTATACATGATGGTTATAAATAATTACAGTCCTCACTGAATCAGGAATTTGCAGTATGTTGAGGGAGTGAAATCATGTTAATCTTCAGAAAACGTACAAGTCAAGAAATATATGAACATCTAGTGTTATATTAGCTAATCCCCTATTCATCAGTCATTTAATTTTTATTTGTAACTCCTTTATATATCCTTGGCAGTAGAAATGCAGACTGCATGAACTATATCCATTGATTGATTAACTACAGCAATTAACAGCACTTCAGGAAGAAAGATATATGTGTATAGGCTAGTTTGGACATATTGTTGTAAAATCAGTCCATTTGAGAAAAATTATGTATTTTTCTTCAGCCTATCCAACAAATTTTTCTCATTTTCTTTAAAAGAAAAAAAGACTTTAAAACCCATCACTCACTTTTTTTCTCTTGACTTTACTTAAATTCATTTATTCTAAAAAATCTATAGCATTTTGCACTTGATTTAACTGATGATAGTATCTTTCATTTTACAACTTGCTAAATATCTTAATAAATACATTATTTCATTTTTTCTTCCATATATATGTGGACACACAGAAACACACACACATGTGCTCTCCCTGAGTCTCTGTCTCTGTATCTCACTGTGCATTTACATTAAATCCTCTCATATAAAAGATTGCTATCCCGGCTTTCTTTTGTTTCACACTTGACTGCTATGTTTTTCCATCTTTTTATTTTCAACCTTCTGTAAGTTTTTAAGTATATCTTGTAGACAGTATATTATTGTATTTTGCTTTTTTTTAAAAAAAATCTAATCTGACAGTATCTTAATAAACTTATTTAACCCATTTACAAATTAGTCCTTGTTCTAATTAGGACTTGTTTCTGCTTTTTAATTTGATAATTTAGACTACTTCCTTTTTGTTTCTTTTCATTCTTCTTTCCATGGTTTTGGAAGTTACACATCCTATTTTTGTTCCCATGATAGATGTCCTTATCTCATGAATTGTGCTCATATTTTTTTTTTATCCTTATTGTTTTTCTTTTGTATCTTTATCTGACAAGTCAAGCATTTTGGTGTGCCCTCATATTCTTACACATCCTTTTCGTCGCTCCCTGTCCCCATCTCCTTCCCCAGCCCTGGCCAGATCATATTGCTGTTGTATAGAATTTTAGTTCTTTGTCATGGTGAATTGCCTGTTCAGTCTATGCTGTCCCTTAATTTTTTGATTCTGGAAATTATTTCTTCCTATAGTTCCTCTTCTTTCCATTTCTTCTCCTTTTCAGAGATTGGCAGAGATTAGCACTTCTACTTTTTTTCCTCCATATTTCTTAGCTTTTTTTTTTATGCTTTTTTTCTCTTTCGTCTGTCTTGTCTGTATTTCTTTGGGTGAGTTCCTCAGTTGACTCTTTCAGTTGGTAGATACCCTACTTTTATATCAGCTATTATATTGTTAATTATTATTTTCATCTGTTTTTTTCCTTGTTTTATATTGCTAATATTTTCTCTTGTCTGTATTGACTATGTTTATGTTAAATTCTTGAGCTGACTTTTCAGTATTCAGCTCACATGCTGTATGTTGTCCAGTTGGATGTCTTTTATGGAAACTATACTTGTTGGATATAGTTTGGATATCCAGTTGGATATCTAGTTGATTTGGCAGCTCTTCTGTCTGTTGGGGAAGGCTGAACACCAGGCTCCAACCCATGTAACTCTTGTCAGTTTAAAGAGAGGGGATGGATTGAGCTTCAGGGACTAGAGAACTACTCTTGATTCTCTCTGTGTGCTGTCCCCTTCCACCCAGTGGTTCATTTTTAAGCTCCTCGGGAAAAGCAGCCCAGGAAGAGGTAGTCTCCTGAGGTGATGACCCACCAGCTCGGAGGGGTGGGAGGAGGCGGGGAGGAAAAGTGAATGCTTGAAGGCCGGGGGTCTGTCTAAATGTTTCCTGGTTCTTTCACACCAGAAGGGCAGAGGTGCTGACTTGGAATTATCCTGGCCGTTATTATCCTGGTATTATCAGCGGACTGCCTGCCCGCTGCCTGCTGGTTTGGGCAGTGAATTGCCAGGAATGATTGTCCTAAGGCTACCTCCTGAAGAGAAGCACAAGTAGAATTTAAAAGCCTCTTCCAGACTGCTGCGTGTATCAGTTTTCTGCCATCTGCTTCCTCCAGCACACCAACTGGAGATACCCTTCGCTCTTCCGAGGGTTTTCTTGTTCTACTCATATAAGTTTCTTGCTTGCTTTTCATATTTCTCTAGTGTTGGCTCTAGAGGAAGGAGTCAGGAGCCTATGATAATGGACCATTTTCCTTTCTTTCATTTTTGTTAAATTTATATGTGTTGTCCAGAGACTTGTCAATGCCTTGGAATAATTTAAGTGTCTCAGATCTTCCAGGACTAATCTACAGATAGCAGACTTCCCTTGCTGCAGCTTTCTCACTGAACCAGTGAGAACAAGAGCATCTCTCTTCCTTATGCAAGAGATGCTTCTTCCTAGATAATTCCATTGATTCACACCTGCATTGCACATATAGGTCTTCTGTGGCAGAGTTTGAGTTATGGAATGAAAAACTTGCCTCTCCATCCTATCTGGCTCTGGCTTCATTGACTGTAGTTGGGCTAACTGTACTGGCCAGCTTGTTGAGATATTATGAAATTTTCTGTTTTCTCATTCTGTTGCTTTCTTCTTGATGCCTATTCTAGTGTCATGTTTCCTTACCATGGGTGTAGCAGTGCTGTTTTTAGTAAAGCAGAAGCAGTGGTTTGGGTGTTTAATGTTAAACTTGATATGTTTTTAAACTTAGAATCTTCCATAATTCTTTTCCCTGTCTTAATTTCCCAATCTTAATGCTAATGTAATTGAGGTAAATGTATCAAAATAGTTACCAAAAGGTTATAATATCCTAACTTTTTTTTTACCATAGTAAAATATATATAACATGAAATTTTCCATTTTAACCATTTTTAAAAGTATAGTTCAGTGGCATTAATTATTTGTAATATTGTACAACCATCATCACTGTTTATTTCCAAAATTTTCATCATTCTAAATAGAGACTCTGTGACCCTGAAGCAATAAGTCTTCATTACCTCCTTCCCTTTGCAACACGGGTAACCTCTAATCAAATTCTGATCTTATGAATTTGCTTATTCTAGATATTTCACATGAGTGGAATCATGCAATATTTGTCCTTTTGTATCTGCTTTATTTCACTTAGAAAAATGTTTTTTTACTTTATTTTTAGTTGAAGGATAATTGTTTTACAACGTGAATCAGCCATAAGTATACATGTGTTCCCTCCCTCTTGGACCTCCCTCCCACCGCATCCCCCGTCCACCCCTCTGGGTCATCACAGGGCACTTGGTTAAGCTCCCTGTGTCACACAGCACCTTCCCACAAGCTATCTGTTTTACACATGGTTATGTGTATGTTTCAAAGCTACTCTTTCAGTTTATCCCAGCCTTGCCTTTCCCCACTGTGTCTACAAATCTGTTTTCTGTGTCTGCATCTCTATTCCTGCTCTGCAAATGGGTTCATCAGTAGCATTTTTCTAGATTTCATAAATACGCATTAATTAATTTTTCTCTTTCTGACTTAACTTCACTCTGTATAACTGGCTCTAGATTCATCCACCTCGCTAGAACTGACTCAGATTCTTAGCTGGTATTTTTTAAGGTCTTTGTTAACCATCACATTGACGCTGTTTATCTTTGTCAAAAGTACGAGTCATTTTTAATGTTGATCTCTACGTGTTGGCTTTGTCAACAAGCCCACACTTCTTAGGAACTCTTGATTACTGAACAGAATAAAATAAGTTTAAAGAAGAAGTGTATTTTTGGCTGATTGAATTATGAACATGGCATTGACATAGTCATTATTTCTCCATTTGTGTCATTTTCAAATTTGATAAGCATATGGTCTATTTGATGTAGCACATTTGATAAGCATGTGTACCTGTCTGTTATTCACAGTACATATCAGAAATGTTGAGAGGGCAGAACACACTGATACGAATGCTTTCATTCTGTATATTTTATCTTCTTCTTAGGTGGTCCATGAATTGGAACTTTATAACACAGGATATTATTTAGGCATGTTCATGAATTCTTTTGCAGTCTTTCAGGTATGTTTAGTTTGCTATATAATTTGAAAAGATATTAATATATTTACTGCTACAAAACTAATTTCAGAATTAATGATCTGAATTATGAAATGTTATTTTTTTAAATTTTATTTTATTTTTAAACTTTACAATATTGTATTAGTTTTGCCAATATGTGTTGCTGAAGTGCAGTGTGTTATATAAGTGTAATTTGAAATTGAAAGATGGTCATCCTTCTAGTCTTAAAAGTAAATGAGTAAATTCATCATTAGAGAAATAATGGAATTACCATTAAACAAGTAATTTCTTTCTATCACTTTCCTTGACTTTAAAATAGCTCTTTCTGCATGTGAGAGTGTGTGTTTGTGTGCTTGTGTGCGTGTCTGTGTGTCTTGTTGTGAGAGACTGTAAACTCATGTATGTATTTAAACTCTCAAAAATGAGCAAGAGTTAAAAAAGCAAAGGGAGATATTTTCACATGCAACTCAAAAACAAAACAGCAAGAGTGAATTAGAGGTAGAGGCAACTGACAATTTGGAGGGCGTTTATTTAAAAGTTTATTTATTTTAAAAGAAAATGAAAATGTTTCTTTCTAGGAGTGTGGCCTCTGGGTATTGACGGATGCAAACCTTGTGAAGGATTACATTGATGGCGTTTGTAAGTGAAATCTGGCAAAGCGCTTTTTAAGTAATTAAGTCATTCATCTCAGGTATTTATAGTTACTTATGTAAGTATGCGTACATTCTGGTTGAATATGGATATTGTAATTTTCATTTTCTGTTCTCTTATCCTATAGTGTTTGGAGTTTAATGTACTTGGAAGTACATCTGGGCCATGACATGGAGTGTTCTTCAGCTCCTGTGTAGATGTTTCTAATGATTACTTTCCATTTTCTCTCTGTAACTTTTTGACATGGTTATATTTCTGGACATATTGAAAGACCTTATGCCTCCAATTTGTATTGTAAACTGTGATGTTACTTTGGAATTAGTCAAAAGGAGGCAACATGTTTTTGAAACATTTCTGTTCTCTAGCTTTTTATTGTTCACCTAGAAAATAGCCCAGATGCCACGAAGTATGCTGTCCACACACACACACACACACACAAACACTCACACACACTCACACACACACACACCTCCTCAGTCTGCATTCTTCCCAGGCAGGATCACATCGCACATCCCCGTTCCCTGGATTGCTAAGTAGAGTTGACCACCCAACTAATTAAAGGATGTGCTTTAAGGAAAATTCATAAAGCGTTTTACTTGAATTGTTCATTTTAACTTCTTTTAAAAAATTAACTGATTGATTAGACTGTGTCGGGTCTTAGTTGCACTACGCGGGGCCTTTGTCACAACATGTGGGATCCTTTGTGTGGTGCAAGAACTCTCCAGCTGTGTCACGCAGCCTCGGTAGTTGTGGTGTGGGGGCTTAGTTGCTCCATAGCACGTGGGATCTTAGTTCCTGGACCAGGGATCGAACTCCTGTCCCCGGCATAGCAAGGTGGATTCTTAGCCACTGGACCACCAGGGAGGTCCCCATAAAATATTTTGACTGAAGGAAATATATAAATGAGAATGATTAATTCTAGAAGCTGTTCTTACTTCTTTCAGGTAAAATGATACGAAATCATCTCGAAAGACTACAGAACTATCATAGTTGCTATCCACGAATTTCTACCCCATGTTCCCCCACTAAACTCCAGACTCTCCATTTTGGGGTTGGTTCTTGACACTGTAGGACACCTGAGCCTCTGTCCTGA
Organism: Bos taurus; assembly: GCF_002263795.3. Classification (NCBI taxonomy): domain Eukaryota; kingdom Metazoa; phylum Chordata; class Mammalia; order Artiodactyla; family Bovidae; genus Bos; species Bos taurus. The sequence goes on from NC_037336.1 coordinate 13,291,623, forward strand.
AGTTTTAAGAACAATTTTATATTTTTAAAGATTTTATGAAGTCATTATGATCTCTGTGATTAAAGACACATGGCACTTGTAGCTTTCTTCATATAACCATTTATCCTAGGCAGCCTTCCAGCCAATCTGATTTTCCATGCTCTCTCTGTTGGTCTCAGCTTTTACCCATCTTTGTTTATGTTTACTTATCAAATCCTGGTGCTCACTACCATACTCATTCTATTGTTAGTAACACTCACTGTAATCTTTACCCTTTCTGAGAACCTTCTACCTTTTCACTGTAACAGAAAAAACCTGATACTGTTACTGGTATATTATGTTCCTGGAAACCTTCAAGTAATTGACATTAATTTTTCTGCCTCTCTTCTGGTTCATGGTCTGAAGGTGCATGTTGTTGTTTAGCTGCTAAGGCATGTCTGACTCTTTTTGGGACCCCATGGACTATAGCCTGCCAGGCTCCTGTGTGCATGGAATTTCCCAGGCAAGAAGACTGGAATGGGTTGCCATTTCCTTCTCCAGGGGATCTTCCTGACCCAGGGATCAAACCCACATCCATCTCCTGCATTGGCTGGTGAATTCTTTACCATTGAGCCACCAGGGAAGCCCCCCACCCCCAGTAGGTGTATAGAGTTCAGTATTTTCTTGGCTACTTCAAGACCGCTGTTCAGCAGTCCTCAGTTAGAAGCCCCTTATCATTTGAAACTCAAAAATTTCAATCACATATCCTTTAATGAACATTCAGTCGCCTACTTTCCCTTTCCCTCTGTCTATATTAATGACTCTCACGGAAGATTCAGAGTCTGACTGCTTTGTCTTCTTGGGGGATTTGAATGTGTGGGTGGCCCGTCTACTATGCACTATCAAATGAACATCACCACGGCAACAGTGGTCATAAGGTCATGTCATCACCTACCATGGATCTACCCCTAACATTTCAAATGCCTGTCCTTCTACTTTGTATGTGCCCTCACTCCCCTAATTCTGTTAAGTGTCTTCTTTGGTTTTGGCCTCTCCTGGTTATTTCTGGTCACTGACTCCTTCTGCCCATATTTGCCCCTAGTACCTGGACCATGGGCTTCCCAGGTGGCTCAGTGGTAAAGAAACTGCCTGCCAATGCAGGAGATGCAAGTTTGATCCCTGGATAGGGAAAATCCCCTGGAGAAGGAAACGGCAATCCATTCCAGTATTCTGGCCTGGGAAATCCCATGGAGAGAGGAGCCTGGTGGGCTACGGTCCACGGGGTTCCAAAGAGCTGGAACACGACTAAACAACAACACAACAGCAACAACCGGGACCACGTGGTCAGTCAGTTTGGTAGAATTCTTCCCTAGTGCCTGGTCCTTCCCTGACACCTTCCCCATTAAGTTCAACTCTGGAACAACTTGACTGTTTATCTTACCCCTCCTGATTCTGCACCCTGATGCCCCACAAATACCTTAAATTCTATGTGTCACAAACCATTGCTCTTCCCTAATATGATTTGACTGATATATGAGCCCTTGAGTTGATACGATTCCATATATCTGTTAATGAAATCATCATGTACCCACATGTTTGCATCAGAAACCCGAAACGCATCCTTGGTTCCTTCCTCTCTGCCAGATGCAGAACAGCATAGTGACTAAGAAAGGAATTTACCAAGAAATACTTCTGACTTTCAACCCTAGCTTTATGACACTGAGAAAATTCATTAAGCTCCCTAAACCTCAGGTTTCTCCTTGAATTATAAGCACTAATAATGTTGCCTCTATTACAGGGCTGTTAGGAGTTTAAATCCAGAAGCATGCAAAGTGCCTCGCACTTGTTTGGTACTCAGAAATCTGCAATTACCTATTATCAGTAGATGATACTCATATGTGCCTGGCATGTAGGAAGCAATGGAAGTTCAAGCTTGGTCTAGTAGGGCAAACCACGGAGAAGGCAATGGCACCCCACTCCAGTACTCTTGCCTGGATAATCCCATGGATGGAGGAGCCTGGTAGGCTGCAGTCCATGGTGTCGCTAAGAGTCGGACACGACTGAGCGACTTCCCTTTCACTTTTCACTTTCATGCATTGGAGAAGGAAATGGCAACCCACTCCAGTGTTCTTGCCTGTAGAATCCCAGGGACGGGGGAGCCTGGTGGCTGCCGTCTATGGGGTCACACAGAGTTGGACACAACTGAAGTGACTTAGCATAGCATAGCATAGTAGGGCAAACCAACACACAGGTAGAAGAGTGTGCTGAGGGGTGTGATGGGGAGGGAGAGTGCGGTGGGCACACACAGAGCTCATCCAACTGGGAGGCCGAGCAGAGTTATCTTAAGGCTGTCCTTCCTCTCCTCTGCTGGGCCCCGGCTCCTGGGCAGTGCGGGAACCTTCTGTTCCTCCTGCATCCATTCCCCCATCTCTAAACCACTGCTCTCGCTGAGACCAGAGTTACCATTATAAAACATGGAATAGATCATGTTTCTAATTTAAAACCTTCAGTAGATCATCACTGCTTAAAGGATCAAGCCCAAGTCCTTCAGCATGGGATAACTGATATTTTAAAATCTGGACCCAGACATTCTTTCTGTTCTCATTTTATGCCACTCTCCCCTAGTAAGCACTGTCATATTCTGGACATGCATTTGTACTTAGCTTACTTTTCTTTCCCCCTCTTGTATGGGATACTCTTTATCTGAAGATGTAAGGAAAATGTAATGCAATAAACAGCACAAGATGGATTTTTTTTCCTAGCCGCACCCTCTTCATTATTCAGTTTCTATGTAAAACCAGCTGTTCTCTGCACGGCGGACGTTTTGCCTGAGTGGACTGTCACTCATGTATTTGTTTGCCTTCTCCGTAGACAGTGGGTGGAGCTCATTGCATTCATCTTTGAATCTTTGGTAACTTCTTCAGTATAATTTTATTTTTTAACGTTTTGTTTTGAAATAGTTTTAGGCTTATAGAAAAGTTGAAAGAATAGAGATAGGTGATCCAGTATCTGTGTATCAATGTGACTGTTTTGTAAGAAAAAAAGCTAATAAGCTGGATTTTTGTAGCAGCAGCAGTGGCAGGTATAGCCAAAGGCATTCAGCACTAGGAATCTAAGAAGAGAATAGCAGAATTGGAGGTAACATTTAAAAATGGGATTTAACGTATTTTTTTGCAGCTGAACTGCAAGTAGCTTTTTAGGTATTGGTTGTAGGGCCAGAGAACTTTTTTTCCCAGCTCTGCCATAAGTGACCATGTGGCTTGGGGTAAGTCACATGACTTCTGTGGGTCTCGGGTGGCAAATGAGAAGGAATGGAGAAGATAAACTGTAAAGGCCTTGTCAGCTGAGAGATGCTGTAATTCTGTGGACTAGGTTTATGAACATTATCTATCGTGACTTTCCCCTAACAGTTGTCAATGTTTATTTTTAGATGACAGCGTAGAGTTGGCTGAGAGGTTTGTGGATGAAAATGAAGGCTACTTGGTAGATATTCATGACTTTTCTCTGGGTAGCAGTCCACGTGTGCGAAAGCATTTTCCAGAGACTTGGATTTGGCTAGACACCAACATGGGGTACAGATTAAAGTTCTTTGTCTGAATATATTTTGTTTGGTCTTAGTTTTAAGTAAGTTTTGCCCTCTTTCTAACGTTTCAGTATAAACATAGTGTGATAAAGAACTAAATAGACCAAGAGTTTTTAAAGAATGATATTAATTGTATCTAAATATAGTATTTAATTGGAGAAGGAAATGGCAACCCACTCCACTATTCTTGCCTGGAAAATCCTTTGGATGGAGGAACCTGGTGGGTTATAGTCTATGGGGTTACAGAGAGTTGAACACAGCTGAGCAACTGAACACACGCATGCATAGTATTTAATATAGCTGTATGTGAATTGTGACAGTAAGAGTATCATCAAGGAGAAGACAGGCCTTTTCTAAAGAAGGATGATTTTAATTTCCTTAAAGTCGCATGGCTCTCACTGGGGGAAGACTGCTGGGAGTTCCGTTGTTGCTTGGGGTGGGATGCGCCCATGATTGTTCCTTCTGCCTTGTGATGCCCCATTAAACATCCCTGTGAGCCACAGGCAGAAGAGGTGTGGGTCTTGAAAAGAATTCAGCTTAGCTAACAAACTCTGTGCTACCTGGCGTGATGACTCAACAAGTAAATCATGAAATCTGCATATATTGTGAGTCAGCTATTTATGGAAACTTGAAATAAGACACGAGTCACACCTCCAAAAACAAATAACAGCATTGACAAGAATACAGAGGGAAACTTTTATGCATATTGAGGGAGACAAATGGGAGTTAAATTTGGAAAAGGGTATTTATTATCTACATAAAATTTTTGAAAATGATGCTTGTCTTGAAGATATAAATATTGTAGAAAGATTTTTATTGGAATATGGATCAGTTTGCAGTGTTATGACCTTATTATGACCTGTTCCTTGAGAACTTGGAATGTATTATTTTATGCTTAAATCTTTAAAAAAATCTAGATACATATATTATTTGGAAAATTAAAATTTCCCAAAACATGAAAATTCTTCCAAAACATGGTTTAGGTTATGTTGGCTTATTTTGAAGTGTGTCTGTTCTTGGTTTTGTGACTTTTATGTTTATCTTGACTTCAGTTCCAGGATTTACCAAGAATTCGAAGTTACTGTGCCTGATTCTATCACTTCTTGGGTTGCAACTGCTTTTGTGATCTCTGAGGATTTAGGTCTTGGACTAACAACTGCTCCAGTGGAGGTAGTGTACCAAAGAGCTGCTTATAGATGGTACAATGCCACGAAGTGAAGAGAGTGTCAACTCCTCAGTGGATTTTAAAAAAGTGATTGCTTATGATGTTGATCATAGTTTGGAGATTTCTTGGTGTTTCCTTTTTGTTTTTCATCTGTTTTACATTTTCAAGTGTGAACTGTATTAAACTGTTAACTGTGCTAGCTCTGTATTGAGATTTGGATAGTAAGTTTAGTATTGACTGAGTCCAATCACTTCCAAAGGCCAGAAGAGAGAGAATGCCCTCTTTAAAGACGAGCAGAACTCAGAATGTCCCCTAGCAAACATTCCTTCACAACTCTTTGGTCAAATTATATCCCATGTCACTTCCTAAACCATCGCTGACAAGAGGAATATAATGACTGTGATTGGTCTTAGACCAGTAGCTTTCAGCTCTGTCATATCTGAAGCCGGTTTTTAAAAACATAAAAAAATAAAAACGGTTTTATTTTGTTTTGTCCCTCAACCATCTATGCAAATGAAATGCATAGAAAATTTAATATACCTTCATACTTAATTAAAACAATCAATAAGATGTCCTAAGTGAAATACCAAGGAGAAATAAAAGGAAAGTAATGTATAATAAAATAATATACTTTTTAGTATGTAAGTGGGCAGGCATAGTTGCACAAGAAAGCCTAGTAACATATTTGAATATTTATGCAGTATATAGAATCACCTTGTGTGCAACAGCTGCAAAATGCAATTTGATATAAATGTATTATTTTAGCAATGCAAAAACCTTGAGTGGTGCTGCCTGTGGTGATGTAAAGTTTTGAAATAGTGAAGAAGTTTTGGTAAAGTTACAAAACAAAGGGCAGCTTCCTCTTGATTTACAAAATAGTTATATATTGATAGATGCTTTGGGTTTATATATGTGTTGTCATTAGGTTTTAAGTCCAGGTTATTATAACCAGGTGCTTTATCTACATGAAAGGACATTTAAGAATCATGAGGAACACAGGACAGTTCTTCATTGTCTGGGACTGTCCAGAGCATGCAGACCTTCCCTGCTAAGTGCCAAGAGCACTCACTGTGACAGTCTGAGACTGCCACAGATTTCCAAATAAACTTCTAGGAGAGAATTAACTGCTGCCAGTGAGAAGCTTGGCCAACACTATCAGAGTTTAGGTGACCAACATATATGTATATGTTTATATGTTGGGCTTCCCTGGTAGCTCAGACAGTAAAGAATCTTCCTGCACTCCAGGAGACCCCAGTTTGATCCCTGAGTCAGGAAGATCTCCTGGAGAAGGGAATGGCTACCCACTCCAGTATTCTTGCCTGGAGAATTCCATGGACAGAGGAGCCTGGCGGGCTACAGTCCATAGGGTAGTAGACAAAAAAAGGTCATTTACTTTTTACAGGAGTCTAAGACAGATGCTATTTCATTTGGGCAGTGGCTTTAAAAGCAGAATGATGGAATCGGCATGGCAGAGTAGTAGAAGAGGAGCCTGGCTATGGCCTCAGACATGGCGGGATCCAGTTCTGGCTCTTGGACTTGCCAGCAGCATGCTCTTGTACCAGTTACAGAGGTGGCTGAGCTTCAGGTTTCTTTCCTGTAAAATATGACTGTAACACCTGCCTGCATAGGTGTGATGAAATAATTTAAGGTCCCTGGTTCCTAGTAGGAGTTTCATAAAACACAGTGATTACTGTGTTATAAATCACAGCAGTATGCCCCTGTTTGTTTAGGATAGGTTGCTGTTTTCTGTTGGTAGGCAAGAGGACATTTCTATGTGAAGCTACTAATAAATGTCGTAGGTTTTGTGAGATTTAAGTGTGTAAAGTGTGAAGCTCTGGACTTTAAAATCTGTATTCATTGTGTTCTTTCCAGCTCCAAGCCTTCCAACCATTTTTCATTTTTTTGAATCTTCCATACTCTGTCATCAGAGGTGAAGAATTTGCTTTGGAAGTAACCATATTCAATTATTTGAAAGATGCCACTGAGGTAATGTGCTAAAAGGTTTGTTCATCATTTACATGTCAGGAAAAAATGAAGAAAACATGCTGGCATTGGGTTATGTAGTGTTTGGGCATCTAAAAAGTGTATGCATTTCTGGAATATTGAAAATAGCCGTACTTTGCCCACCATTTCTTCAGCTTATTAATGTTGAAGGATATTGCTGGCATGTCCAGACGTTTTCCCCTTAATTTCTAGTGCGAGTTCTCTGCTTTAGTCCCACAAGTTCATTTCTTGGCATCTCTCTTCCTCTTTCCTGCCCCTTTCTCCCCACATTTTTCCCATACTGTACTCCCACACGGAGAATGTCTTACCACTTCACACTGCCATTGAGTGCCCACTGAAACTGGCGAGGATTTATTCCTTTCAAGGACTGGTTTGGAACTAAGGTGTCTTCCTTGAGGCATCTCACTCATGCTGTTAGGCTTGCGGTCCCCATATTTGTACAGTATTTTCTTTTTTTAAGTCTATTTTTAAATGGAGAATAATTGCTTTACAATGTTGTGTTGGTTTCTGCCATGCATCAACATGAATCAGCCATAGATATACATATGTCCCCTCTCTCTTGGACCCTCCCCCCCCCCACCATCCCACCCCTCTAGGTTATCACAGGGCACTGGGTTGAGCTCCCTGTGTTAATGTATTCTGTTTCCAAGGCTTTGATTTTTGAGTCATGGTCTGGTGTCGCCTCAGCCAGTCAGTTCCCTGTAGGGCAGGGGTAGGCCCACTGTTTGTGATGTGCCCATAGTGGTGCTAATGAAATGATTCCCACCCCAACCCGACCAAGACTAGGGACTGTAATTAACCTTACTACCTGAAAATGCCATCATCTCTTTAAGCACTATGTCCAATGGCACCCCCCTCCAGTACTCTTGCCTGGAAAATCCCATGGATGGAGGAGCCTGGTAGGCTGTAGTCCATGGGGTCGCTAAGAGTCGGACACGACTGAGCGACTTCCCTTTCACTTTTCACTTCCATGCATTGGAGAAGGAAATGGCAACCCACTCCAGTGTTCTTGCCTGGAGAATCCCAGGGACGGGGGAGCCTGGTGGGCTTCCGTCTATGGGGTCGCACAGACTCGGACATGACTGAAGCAACTTACCAGCAGCAGCAGCTAGAGAATAAACTGATTCTTATTTTCTAATTTTACTTTTTAATTTTCTCAACATGGTATAGTGTAAAGAGCAAAAGATCTGGAGTCAGAAGGCCCAGATCCAGTATCTAGCTTGTCCACTTAAGAACAAGTAACTTAATTGCAGTTTACTCATCTGTTAGATAAGAAATATTTTGATAAACAGATGAGAAAATAAGTGGGAAAAACAATTTGTAAAGTCTAAGATCTGGAGAAATACTCTTCTTGATGAGCCTGGCAACTTTGATGTACTCTATGAAAGTTTACAACCAACATGTGCTTCAGGACTAGTGTCTGAGTCATACTTCTCTTGGAATAATTTTAGCAGAGATTCTCAATGAGTGTAATAACATTTCATCCTGTTTGCCTCAGGTTTTTCTAAAGGGACTAGTGTCCCAGGATGACACAGCTGAGTCAGGCTGGTGGTAGTACCATGACATGAAATAACCCAGCTCTCAGAAAATGAGAGAATTTAGTGTTAGTGGGAGTTTAATGTTAGACTTGAAGAATGCCATTTCCCCACTTGTCTTGAGGTAGGTGGAAAAAGCATGGGAAAGCACTCGGTTTTTCCTGTACCTCTACACGCTCTTCTTGGCTGAACCTTTCTGTCTCGTTTTTCTCTAATCTTGGGCCTCACAGATTTAACTGCAATTAAAAGGGTATGGCAACCCACTCCAGTATTCTTGCCTGCAGAATCCCATGGACAGAGGAGCCTGGCGGGCTGCAGTCCACAGGATTGCAAAGAGTCGACTGAAGCGACTTAGCATGTATGCACAAAGCAGCATTTTACTGAGGAGCAATTTATTATACAGAACCTTTGATGACTTTTTTTTTTTCTTCCAGGTTAAGGTAATCATTGAGAAAAGTGATGCTTTTGATATTCTAATGGCTTCGAACGAAATAAATGCCACGGGACACCAACAGACCATTCTGGTTCCCAGTGAGGATGGGGCAACTGTTCTTTTCCCGATCAGGCCAACACGTCTCGGGGAAGTGCCCATCACGGTCACAGCTGTTTCACCTGCTGCTTCTGATGCCGTCACCCAGAGGATTTTAGTGAAGGTAAATATTTGAAGCCTAAAACGAAATGGAAATACAGAATTGAAAAGGAAGCAGAAGATGGTTTTTCTCATGGTTAAATTTGTTTTCAAGACCTAGTAGGACATCTTCTCCACCCTCCAGGAATGCCTAATGTTTTTCTCATCTAAATGTAAAAATATATCACGCAATTGGAGGTAATTGCCAATGTCTTATTCAAATTTTTAGTATGATTATAAAGCAGGTTATATTTACACTCTATGTGACATTGGAATCCTGTTAAATTGTGCCAAGTTGATATATAGATTTTGAATTTTTGAATTCCTCAGTACAGGTAGAATAGGTTTTGTAGGTTTTTTCCGGAGAAGACAGGATGCACAAAAAGGCAACTCAGCATAGTGGATAAGCACTGGTGTTCTGGAGGGAGGCAGCCCTGGATTTCATCCCAGCTCTGTCAAGGGTGCCTTTGGACAAGGTATTTAATCTCTGTCTTTAAATAATAAAAGGACCTATTTCAGAGGGTTTTTCATCCCCTTTTCATCTTCTCCTTTATCATTTCCATTGCCATTCTGTGAACTATTTTCTCTAATTTAAAGAGAAAGTAAAAATTTATTAATGGGTTTGAACCAAGACCTTGTAGGCACTTATCTAACCATACACAGGCCAGATGATTAACTCATTATCTGTCTATGCTGCTGCTGCTGCTGCTAAGTTGCTTCAGTCGTTTCCGACTCTGTGCGACCCCATAGACTGCAGCCCACCAGGCTCCCCCGTCCCTGGGATTCTCCAGGCAAGAACACTGGAGTAGGTTGCCATTTCCTTCTCCAATGCATGAAAGTGAAAAATGAAAGTGAAGTCGCTTAGTCGTGTCCTACTCTTAGCGACCCCGTGGACTGCAGCCCACCAGGCCCCTCCATCCATGGGATTTTCCAGCAAGAGTACTGGAGTGGGGTGCCATCGCCTTCTCCGTTATCTGCCTATAGTTTTCTCTAGACAGAGAAATAGAGACCACGTTAATTGTGTTACTTTTTATCAACAGGCTGAAGGAATAGAAAAATCGTATTCACAATCCATCTTGCTGGATTTAACTGACAGCACGCTACAAACTACCCTGAAAACACTGAGCTTCTCCTTTCCTCCTCACACAGTGAGTGGCAGTGAGAGGGTTCAGGTCACTGCAATCGGTAAGAGCAGAGTATATCACCGTCACTACTGGTTTATTTGTATATGATAATACACATTTCTCATTTATTTGTACATGCATTTTCTTTTTTAATGAATTATTTAAATTGAAGTACAGTTGATTGACCGTGTTTTGGGGGAACAGTAAAGTGATTCAGTTATACATATGTATACATATATATTATTTTTCAGATCCTGTTCCATTATAGTTTATTACAAGACATTGAATATAGTTCCCTGTACTGTACAGTAGGCCTTTTTAGGTATATTTTCTTATTTAATCCTAATTAAATAAGGAGTTGCAAAAACATTTTAGTTGCTGCCAACCGCTGATTACAGTGGAAAGGCAAGTAAGGGGTGTGTTCTGGACCAGTTCTTCTCAGTCTTCAAGGTGCACATGAATCTTCTGGGGACCCTGTGTGAAGGCAGATTCTGGCTCAGTAGGCGTGGGGTGAGCCCTGGATCTGCATTTCTAACAGGCTCCCGAGTGTTGCTGATGTTTCCGATGTGCAGTCCACTCTGAGTAGCCAGGCCACAATATTGTGTGGCTGGAGCGAGGAGTTGTTCTGCCTTTGTGGCTCTCAATCACTGGTGAATATCACAGCCTCCTGTGGAGCTTTGAAAATACGCAAGTATCTGGGTTCCACTCCCAGTCTACTCAATGAGACTCCCTTGGGCTATGGCTAGGGCATGCATGTTTTGAAAAGGTTCTGCTAGTGCTTCTGACAACCAGAAGTTGAAGACCACTGCCTCGAGTGGTTCTCTGTGCAGAATGCAAGTACCCTGTACCACTGGAAGCTACCCACTGACTTAGTCACCTTCTCCTAGTTGCCAAAGTACTTTCAACTATTAGAACTTCCACAGAAATGGCTTATTTGTATAGTTGTGCTTTACAAATAACTGAAAGAAATGTTCAGATTTTGTTGTTCAGTTGCTCAGTCGTGTCCGACTTTGTGACCCCATGGACTGCAGCACGCCAGACTTCCTTGTCCTTCACTATCTCCTGGAGTTTGCTCAAACTTGAGTTGATGATGCTATCCAACCATCTCATCCTCTGTCACCCCCTTCTCCTCCTGCCCTTAATCTTTCCCAGATCAGGGTCTTTTCCAATGAGTCAGCTCTTTGCATCAGGTAGCCCAAGTATTGGAAATGTTTCGATTAATGACATCTAAATAATTTGTCAGGTCTTTGAGGTGTCAAGACCTAAGGCACTTTTTCAGAGGTTCTTTTGAATCTCACCTGCAGGTGTCGTGCTTTTTATTATTACTCCAAACAACCAGTCCCTCTAGAGAGGGCTTTTTGGGGAGACTTAGATATAATTCTTAAAAATAAATAAATGAACTCTCTGTTGAGGAGAATACATTCTGCTTAAGCATCTCCCACAGTGGTGGGGTGCTGGGAGATGGTATGGCGTGTGTGCACACATACAGAGGGATGAGCCTTGAAGTTTTTTCTTTTTTTTTTTTTTTTTCTTTTTAAACTTTTTATTTTGTATTGGGGTAAAGGCTGCCCACTCCAGTATTCTGGCCTGGAGAATTCCGTAGACTGTATAGTCCATGGTATCAGAAAGAGTCAGACATGACTGAGTGATAGCTTACGGTGAATGGTGTCGGATTTGTCATCTCCGAAGAAGACTTAACTTTGGGACCAGGGACCAGGCTTGATCACTCAAGAGGTTTTGTGTAGCAGGGTTTTATTAAAGTGAAAAGGAACAGGGAAAGCTTCTGACACAGACGTTGGAAGAGGAATGGAGAATGCCCCCCTTGCTAGTGTTAGCAAGGGAGTTAAATATTTTTTAAATTGGTTATTACAGTAAATCAAAAGAATGTCTCAAGGTTGTAAACATCTTACTAGACTCACTTCCACAATATACATTTTAAGATAACAGGATTGGTCAGAAGATTTTCAGGAAGGAGAAACATGTCCTCAAGCAGAATACCTTATTGTTATATAATCCTTACTAAGGAATGTCGGAGGAAACGTTTGTCCTTTCCTCCTTGAGAATTTCAGATCCCTATCTCCTCCTTGAGAACCCCAGACCCCTTTCTCCTCCTCGGGGACCCTGGACTTCTTATCAACCTGCCTAGGAATTGATTCTCTCATGAGCGACTTTCACTTTCTTTCAGAGCCAGTTAACAATGTTGTGGTAGTTTCGGGTGGACAGTGAAGGGACTCAGCCATACATACACATGCATCCATTCTCCCCCAAACTCCCATCCCATCCAGGCTGCCACATAACATTGAGCAGAGTTCCATGTGCTATATAGTAGGTCCCTGTTGGGCATCCATTTATAATATAGCAGTGTATATATCTGGAGAAGGCAATGGCAACCCACTCCAGTACTCTTGCCTGGAAAATCCCATGGATGGAGGAGCCTGGTGGGCTGCAGTCCATGGGGTCGCTAGGAGTCGGACACGACTGAGTGACTTCATTTTCACTTTTCACTTTCATGCATTGGAGAAGGAAATCGCAATCCACTCCAGTGTTCTTGCCTGGAGAATCCCAGAGACGGGGGAGCCTGGTGGGCTGCCGTCTATGGGGTCGCACAGAGTCGGACACGACTGAAATGACTTAGCAGTAGTGTATATATGTTCATCCCCAAACTCCCTAACTATCCCTTCCCCCCAAGAACCTTGAAGTTTGAGTGTGTACCATCTTTCCTTATGTTGGAATGAGTCTGCCTGTGGTTGCTGAATATTCTGAAGTTTAAATTTTAAAGTTTGATTTAAAATAATGTTTTTTTTTCAAGTTTTATTTTTATATAGTATTTATTTAAAAAACCTGTTTGGTTTTTCATTTTCTATTAAAAAACCTGTTTGTGTTTTATTTGGTGAATATTGGCTTGCTTCTTTGAATATTAAAAGTCCAAGTTTATGTTCACTTTGAATATTAAAAGCATACTGTGCAGTGGTGGTAATAATAAGGAACAAAACCTGCACTGGTATTTACTTCTCCAAGTTAACGTCTAAAGTTTAAGACATGGTACGCTAGCGTGACTGCAGCCCACCCACATGAAAGTCTTCCTCTCTTATTTGGATTCACTTTTTTAGGAGCAAGTTTTCAGTAGGTATTTGGACTTGGAATGGTGACGTTTTTAAAGTAAACCACACTGACGAATATTCTTCTCTATACAGTTCAACCATAGTGAGGTCAAAATTAGAACTCAGCCTTTACATTTCTAAATTTTTACTTATTTTCTTGAGTCATGGTGTTAGAATGTGGGTAGAGGAATGTGGGTAAGAGTGTGTTTTGTTCAACTGTATGTTACTCACTTTGAAGAATACTTTTAACCCGTTTTGATCCTGAGATTCACTGAAACATATATACCAGTTAGTTCTACTTTGTTGTTGATAAATAGAGCACACTGAAAAATACCACAAGCCCTGCCCTTAGAACGTCATTTCTCAAGAATTTTTAGTGTATTAGTAAGGAAGTCAATATAAAGTTCTATTTATATGAAGAATACTCATAGTAAAACTTTTCTTCCCTGTTTAAGAATGATGATTTCCTAATGCAAATCCTGATATTTTGGTTAGAAATTTTAAAAAATCTTACAGTTTGCTTATATGTGCTGTATCTTTGAGCTAAAAGTCTCCTAATTTGTTGCATAATCTACAAGTTCAGTACCACCGTATTCTCATTTATTTGACCAGTCTTCCTAAAAGCTTGATGTAAAGTTTCTGCTGTGTTCCTGGCGGTGGAGCAGTCACAGTGCTTCAGTGTCGGGCGCCTTCTGCTCCCTTTGCCACTAGGAAGTATGTTTATTGGGGATTTGCTGACCTTGATAAATGTCTTGTGCTTTCAGGAGATATTCTTGGTTCTTCCATCAATGGCTTAGCCTCCCTGATTCGGATGCCGTATGGCTGTGGTGAACAGAACATGATAAATTTTGCTCCAAATATTTATATTTTGGATTATCTGACTAAAAAGAAACAACTGACGGAGAATTTAAAAGAAAAAGCCCTTTCTTTTATGAGGCAAGGTAAGCATTTTAGAAATATACTTTTTTTTTTTTTTGTAAAAATACATTTGTTTCTGTTTTTGGTTTGTTTTTGGTCAGAGTTGACTCTAGACTGTATTTCAAAATGGACAGATTTTGGCTTTGCTGTGTGATTGTGACATGAGATGGTGTGGAGTGTGCTAGAAGTGTTAACAGCTGTCACTACTTGTCCTCAGCTCCAGGCTCACTGACTGCTGCTAAGATGTTTGTTAAAGGAGTTTGATCCTGGAGGGGCTTATATTTTCATAAGGGATTGGAAATTTAAAGCCACTTAAAAATCTGATGCTGAAGGACAGGCAAGGCTGGTGTGCTGCAGTTCATGGGGTCGCAAAGAGCTGGACACAACTGAGACTGCTACTTTGCAGGAATTTATGACATCTCATGCCCAGGTCCTTAAGTCCTCTAGGAAATTCTCAAAGATGTAGCAATTGGTACTTTCTGTACTGAAAGAAAGTGAAAGTGAAGTCGCTTAGTCGTGTCCGACTCTTTGCGACCCCATGGACTGGAGCCTACCAGGCTTCTCTGTCCATGGCATTTTCCAGGCAGTAGTATTGGAGTGAATTGCCATGTCCTTCTCCAGGGATTTTCCCAACCCAGGGATTGAATCTGGGTCTCCCGCATTGTAGACAGACGCTTTACCATCTGAGCCACCAGGGAAGTACTGAGCTGCCTCTTAAAAATTGTTCTCCTTTCTGCATATGTTTGTGCATCAGCCATGTTTTTTTCAGTTTAGCTATTAATTTATTTAAAAAGAATGGTAAAAATATCAAATGTTTATCATATATGCAGAAAACACACATTATTAATGTTTCAAGGAAAATGGTACTTATATACTAAGACATTTCCTGTTTTCCAAGTACTATGGTCTTCATGTAATGCATCTTTGCATGTCCTCTACCTGGAATGGCCTTCATGATCTATGAATTATGTTTGCTTGTTAAAATCCACTGATTTTTAAAGTGATTCAGTCATATTTTAAATATATAAATACAGGAGCTGCTTTTTTCCAAGAGGCAAGCTTATTGGAAACAGGGTAACAGGGTAAGTTGTTATCATTATTACACAGCAGTTAGTTTAGGATAAACGTGTCCCTTTATAATGAGGGAACCTGGAAGAAAAGCTCACATTAAAATAATGTCTTTACTGAGTTTTCTAATTCTTAACTGTGGAAAAGTTAGCCAATTCACTAACAAGCTTGCCTTAAACTTATAATTAGTTTAAGCACTGGTACCAGGGACTCTTGGTATAGTGTTCAGTTCAGTTCAGTCGCTCAGTCATGTCCGACTCTTTGTGATCCCATGAACTGCAGCACGCCAGGCCTCCCTGTCCATCACCGACTCCCAGACCCGTGTCCACTGAGTCGGTGATGCCATCCAATCATCTCATCTTCTGTCTTCCCTTTCTCTTCCTGCCCTCAGTCTTTCCCAGCATCAGGGTCTTTTCCAATGAGTCAGCTCTTCTCATCAGGTGGCCAAAGTATTGAAGTTTTAGCTTCAACATCAGTCCTTCCAATGAACATCCAGGACTGATCTCCTTTAGGATGGATTGGTTGGATCTCCTTGCAGTCCAAGGGACTCTCAAGAGTCTTCTCCAGCACCACAGTTCAAAAGCATCAATTCTTCGGTGCTCAGCTTTCTTTGTAGTCCAACTCTCACATCCATACATGACCACTGGAAAAATCATAGCCTTGACTAGACAGACCTTTGTTGGCAAAGTAATGTCTCTGCTTTTTAACATGCTGCCTAGGTTGGTCATAACTTTCCTTCCAAGGAGTAAGCAAGCGTCTTTTAATTTCATGGCTGCAATCACCATCTGCCATGATTTTGGAGACCCCCCAAATAAAGTCAGCCGCTGTGTCCAGTGTTTCCCCATCTGTTTGCCATGAAGTGATGGGACCAGATGCCATGATCTTCGTTTTCTGAATGTTGAGCTTTAAGCCAACTTTTTCACTCTCCACCTTCATCAAGGGACTTTTGAGTTCCTCCTCACTTTCTGCCATAAGGGTGGTGTCATCTGCATATCTGAGGTTGTTGATATTTCTCCCGGCAATCTTGATTCCAGCTTGTGCTTCTTCCAGCCCAGTGTTTCTCATGATGGACTCTGCATATAAGTTAAATAAGCAGGGTGACAATATACAGCCTTGACTTACTCCTTTTCCTATTTGGAACCAGTCTGTTGATCCATGTCCAGTTCTAACTGTTGCCTCCTCACCTGCATATAGGTTTCTGAAGAGGCAGGTCAGGTGGTCTGGTATTCCCATCTCTTTCAGAATTTTCCACAGTTTATTGTGATCCACACAGTCAAAGGCTTTGGCATAGTGTATGCCACATTAATGGAGAAGGCAATGGCAGGCCACTCCAGTACTCTTGCCTGGAAAATCCCATGGACAGAGGAGCTTGGAAGGGTGCAGTCCATGGGGTCACGAAGAGTCAGACATGACTGGGCGACTTCACTTTCACTTTCCACTTTCATGCATTGGAGAAGGAAATGGCAACCCACTCCAGTGTTCTTGCCTGGAGAATCCCAGAGACGGGGGAGCCTGGTGGGCTGCCGTCTATGGGGTTGCACAGAGTCGGACATGACTGAAGTGAATTAGCAGCAGCAGCAGCATTCCACATTAAAATCAGGTGAGATGTTGGTATAGTGCCATAATAGTTATAGTTATGGAGATGAATAAAAACTATTTTTCATAACTGTGCATCTTTTAAAGACAAGATTTTGACTTGTATTTGAAATTTAGTTTGGCTGATTTCAAGTAGAGAGTGTGTAGGCACTAGACTGGTGCTTTATAACTTGATATATTACCTTCTTTGAGATATTCTTTGATATATTACATTCTTTGAGAGAGTATAGAGAACAGAGGAGCCTGGCATGCTGCAGTCCATAGGGTCACAAAGAGTAGGACAGTGACTGAATAACAACAAATAAAATAAAGTGAAATATTTTAGAAAATGCCACTGATTGCATATTTTATATGTTTCTGGAATGTTGGCCAATCAAATATCAATGCTTTAAAGAAACAGAATAAGTTTTCTAGCATGAACCATTTGGAGTGAAAGTCGCTCAGTCGTATCCGACTCTTTGCGACCACGTGGACTATACAGTCCATGGGATTCTCCAGGCCAGAATACTGCCGTGGGTAGCCTTTTCCTTCTCCAGGGAGTCTTCCCAACCCAGGGATCGAATCCAGTCTCCCACATTGCAGGCAGATCCTTTACCAGCTGAGCCACAAGGGAAGTCCATTAAGGAACAATAATTCACGCCTTAAAAATTTGAGTTTCTGTACTGGACACTTTGCTGTGGGTTAGTATTGACAGATGCCCTAAAAAATGAACACTCCAAGTCCTCAGTATCTGTTTTTTGTTGTTGTTCTAAAAGGAGTGCTGGTCCTCCAGACCTGTCCCAGCAAGTAGGTGCCAAACTGCAGTTTCAAAGCAGCTCTGCATTGCATTTGCTGGTTGTTAGAGGGCGCAGAGCCGCCAGAGGGCAGTAGAGGCTGTGTGGGCAGAAGGAAGAGCCCTGGAGCTGGGAGGTGGGTGAGCCCCCACCGCGCAAGGTGGAGCCATGATTCTGGCTTCCGTGGGGGCTGTCAGCCCTGGGCTCTGAACCCTGCCTCCGGCTCTGGGCTGGTTTCCCTAGCCTCGTTTTTCGACCTGTAAGATATGGGTAAATGAGTACCTACTTCTTAGGGCTGTTTTGAAGACTAAATGAAGTATTTTAACACAGAGTAAATGCCCAGGAACTATCAGCTGTAGTATACCTAGTTGCATCTAAACAAGGAGATAGGGTCTCAGGTCAGCAAGTAAATTCTGTCTGTTCTGCCTCTAAAAACAAGTGTGAAATTCCTCCACTCTCTCCGTCCCAGGCTGATGGCTTTCTTCTGATGCGTGGTTGCTCCCCAGCTACTCCAGTGGCTTCCTAAATAACACTCTTTGCCAACATGCTCACCTTTAATACAGTTTCTGCATATTTTATAATAAAAAGGATCTTTGGATAATGTCAAGATCATGAGACTTTCTTAAATTCTCCTACAGATTCCTGGCCTGGGCTTGCAGGCCCTGAGTGAACACCAGACCCTTCTTTCACTTCTCCTGCAACTATCCCATCAGGACTCTGTCCTGCTATGTCTAGTGTGCTCCCAGGGCCACAGTGCTCAGGGTCTTTCCACCTGTCCTGCCGTCTTCTGGGGTGCTCTTCCCGCACATCTTTCCAGGGCTGGCTCTTTCTGGTCGTCCAGGTGGTGTTTTCCTCAAAATGGCCTTCCCTGGCCTGTTGGTAGCTCTGACTTAAATTATGCCATTTAATATTCTTAAATTATGCCACTTAATATATTCTTCATCACACTTGACATTATTTAAAATGTTTTTGTTTTTCTGTTATCTGACTGTCTCCTGCTCTAGAAGGTAAGTTCCCTGATAGTGGGGACTGCCTGAATCTCTTCTCCACGGGGTCATCATTTGGGCCCCTCAGTATGTACAGAATGGGTGAAGGCATTCGTATCAGCATTAACTTTGTTGGGCTTTAGGTTGATCATCCTGATGTGGAGGTTGAGGGTCTAGAAGATCTCTCAGGTGTTTCCGCGATACATGGCTATTTCTAACCACCACAGTGTCTACCTGGCTTTGGCAGGTTTTTATGAACTAGGAAATGTGACTAGGGATTTGAGCCTGTTGCCTTTTGAGCTGGTGAAGTGGCTGGACTCTGTCCAGCTGTTGTCGTTGTTCAGTCACTCAGTCTTGTCCAGCTCTTTGTGACCCCATGGACTGCAGCATGCCAGGCTTCCCTGTCCTTCACTGTCTCCCGGAGTTTGCTCAAACTCATGTCCACTGAGTTGATAATGTCATCCAACCATCTCATCTTCTGTCGTCCTCTTCTCCTCCTGCCTTCAATCTTTCCCAGCATCAGGGTCTTTTCAAATGGGTCAGCTCTTCGTATCAGGTGGCCAAAGTACTGGAGCTTCAGCTTCAGCATCACTCCTTCCAATGAATGTTCGGGATTGATTTCTTTTCAGATGGATTGGTGTGATCTCCTTGCAGTCCAAGGGACTCTCTAGAGTTTTCTCCAGTGAGCTCCTCAAAAATGCATCTTTTCACATGATGAACTAAATCATATTAGTTATAGAATAGCAGACAAAAACTTTTTGGTGTTGTGATTTTCATTATGAGATCAGTGCCTCATTTCAGAGACTCTGTTTTTCCTTTTGCCATCACGTTTGCCAAAGTTTTAAAAAATATACCGTAGTTGTTTTAATTTTTTTAAGGGATTAAAGTGGCTTTCACACAAGTCATGATTATATTATTAAATATCATTTGTGAACAGCGCATGGTTTTCCTTAAATCATGCTTGGCCCAGGAGCCCTGTGACCTAACCCTGTATTTTTTTTTTTTTTATCAAAACAATAACTACATCATTGAATGAAGTGTCTCTTACTGTCAAAAAGAAAAATAGAATCATAAAATGAAAACTTGTTCAAATATTTAAATTGTAGTTCCTGCAGCTCGTATTTTCAAGTAAGACTCAGACCAAACTTGGTTGAAAACACATTATATTTTCTCTGTTGAAATAAAGACAGGGAATAATAGGTTTCAGAACTCTGATGCTGCATTTGGCCTTCACAAGAATGGCTAGAGGCAGTAGTGAAGATACTGAAAAGAAAATGTTGGTGAATTTCTCACTGTCCATTTCATGTCAGAAAGAGTAAGGAAGCTGATAATGAATACTTTTCTTTTAGTATAGAGAATATTTTAATCCGTTTTTTTTTTTTTGGGGGGGCCAGAGAAAGATACTGATACAGCCACAAACAGCTGATTTTACTTCTTTTATTTGTATGCAATTATGACACTTGTCATAAACTAAGACAAATTATGTTTAGAACTTTACTTTTCTATGTGCTTCTATGAGTGGTCCTTTCCTCTTTATTATGATAAATTGTAAATATTTTACATTCATGACTATTCCAAAGAAAATTCATGGCCCACAATGTATGTATCTTGTCTGACCCTTTATAAATAACAGTTCATGCATCATTATTTTAAGTTTTAGAAACGTCTGTTAATTCTGATTATATATTACTTTCTAACGCAAGAGCTCTTCATAAAACTATGAACTTAAAGGCAATACTCTTATTTCTTCATACATTTTGGAGATAACCATGTTTTTGCCTTTCTCACCTGGAGATGAAAAGTCTCCAATTTAGGTGACTACCCTGGAACACTGAATTACTATACAAACAATAAAGCTTACAGCCAAGCAAGCTGTCTGTTTCTCTTATGGAATTGGATGGCTTGGAGGACAAGTAGCCATGGGTTCTCTCATGATGCATGGGTGGCTTCAGACAGGGAAGGGCGCCTCACTGGAGATCCACTTGGTTCTGGTTCCTTCCTCTTTTGCCCAGGGAGCAGAGCTGGAGGATTGGAGTCTCAGTTTCACCTAAACCAGCTCAGGAAATGTACTCCATACCTGGAGACTATCTGCGAGTCATCCCCCTCCTCTGGGCTGGCTGCTCCTGGCGAAAGAACTGTGCCAGGTGTTGATATTAATGGCGATGGTTGGCGGTCAGCCACCTGAGGGGTCATTTCCCTACGCGCTGATCTCATCTTTCTGAGGGTTTCACAGGAACCCGTCCTGGGAACTGCCGCTGATGTGACTCAGGCGAGTCACTTGGTCCTCCCCTCAGGTTGGTCCATCTTCCCACAGAAGCACCTCCTCTAGTGCTGGAGGGACCTGGAGCATCCCTTCCCTTTTCTCCCCTTCTCTTCCTCTCCTCCCTTTAGTTGATCATCTGTCTTTCAACTTTGCCTCTAGTGTTTTGCCGTGGGAAAGTTTTAAACAATTTTGTTGCTATTATCAATTTTTTTTTCTTAAATTTGGATGGTTAGAAAGTCCTTTTCTATACCCATGTTAGAGAGCAATGTCTATTGTTTTTTGAGAGCATGTAAAAGGTACTGTGCAAAGGACTTTTTATATATATATATATAAATTTTTTATTTTCTACTAGAGTATAGCTGATTGACAATGTTGTGATAGTTTCAGGCAAACAGGGAAGAGACTGAGCCATACCTATCAGATCAGATCAGTCGCTCAGTCGTGTCCGACTCTTTGCGACCCCATGAATTGCAGCACGCCAGGCCTCCCTGTCCATCACCAACTCCAGGAGTTCACTCAGACTCACGTCCATGGAGTCAGTCATGCCATCCAGCCATCTCATCCTCTGTCGTCCCCTTCTTCTTAATCCCTCCCAGCATCAGGGTCTTTTCCAATGAGTCAACTCTTCGCACGAGGTGGCCAAAGTACTGGAGTTTCAGCTTTAGCATCATTCCTTCCAAAGAAATCCCAGGGCTGATCTCCTTCAGAATGGACTGGCTGGATCTCCTTGCAGTCCAAGGGACTCTCAAGAGTCTTCTCCAACATCACAGTTCAAAAGCATCAGTTCTTCGGCGCTCAGCCTTTTTCATAGTCCAACTCTCACATCCATACATGACCACAGGAAAAACCATAGCCTTGACTAGACGGACCTTTGTTAGCAAAGTAATGTCTCTGCTTTTTATATGCTGTCTAGGTTGGTCATAACTTTTCTTCCAAGGAGTAAGCGTCTTTTAATTTCATGGCTGCCGTCACCATCTGCAGTGATTTTGGAGCCCAGAAAAATAAAGTCAGCCACTGTTTCCACTGTTTCCCCATCTATTTCCCATGAAGTGATGGGACCGGATGCCATGATCTTCATTTTCTGAATGTTGAGCTTTAAGCCAACTTTTTCACTCTCCACTTTCACTTTCATCAAGAGGCTTTTGAGTTCCTCTTCACTTTCTGCCATAAGGGTGGTGTCATCTGCATATCTGAGGTTATTGATATTTCTGCTGGCAATCTTGATTCCAGCTTGTGTTTCTTCCAGCCCAGCGTTTCTCATGATGTACTCTGCATAGAAGTTAAATAAACAGGGTGACAGTACACAGCCTTGACGTCCTCCTTTTCCTATTTGGAACCAGTCTGTTGTTCCATGTCCAGTTCTAACTGTTGCTTCCTGACCTGCATACACATTTCTCAAGAGGCAGATCAGGTGGTCTGGTATTCCCACCTCTTTCAGAATTTTCCACAGTTTATTGTGATCCACACAGTCAAAGGCTTTGGCATAGTCAATAAAGCAGAAATGGATGCTTTTCTGGAACTCTCTTGCTTTTTCCATGATCCAGCGGATGTTGGCAATTTGATCTCTGGTTCTTATTCCTTTTCTAAAACCAGCGTGAACATCAGGAAGTTCACGGTTCACATATTGCTGAAGCCTGGCTTGGAGAATTTTGAGCATTACTTTACTAGCATGTGAGATGAGTGCAACTGTGCGGTAGTTTGAGCATTCTTTGGCATTGCCTTTCTTTGGGATTGGAATGAAAACTGACCTTTTCCAGTCCTGTGGCCACTGCTGAGTTTTCCAAATTTGCTGGCATATTGAGTGCAGCACTTTCACAGCATCATCTTTCAGGATTTGGAATAGCTCAACTGGTGATCTCCACTAGCTTTGTTCGTAGTGATGTATCCATTCTCCCTGGACTCCCCTCCCATCCAGGCTGCCATGTAACACTGAGCAGAGTTCATGTGCTGTGTAGTAGGTCCTTGTTGGTTGTTATACTGGGTGAAGTAAGTCAGACAGAGAAAGAGAAATAGCATATGACATCCCTTATATGTGGAATCTAAAAAGAAATGATACAAACGAACTTATTTACAAAGCAGGAACAGATTTAGAGAGAAGGAACTTATGGTCCCTGGGGGGAGGGGTGGTGGGAAAGGACTTTTCATATATTAATTATTGAAAAAGCTCAGTGAATTAGTAGGAAGCAGCGGCTTTGGAAACAGATTGACCTTGGCTAGTGCCTAACTTCAGTGCCTACCAATGTGTGACCTTGCACATGATGTATTCTGAGTTCCTGTCTCTTCATCTCTAAAAAATGGGATAATCATAGAGTTGTGGGAGTACCAGAGTTATACCTATAAAGGGCTTTGACTAGTTCCTGACACACAGTTAGTGTTGACTTATCATAATATTTCATATTAAATTGGGCTTCCCTGGTGTCTCAGACAGTAAAGAATCCGCCTGCAATGAGGGAGACCTGGGTTCGATCCCTGAGTTGGGAAGGTCCCCTGGAGAAGGGAATGGCAACCCACTCCAGTATTCTTGCCTGGAGAATCCCATGGATAGAGGAGCCTGGTGGGCTACAGTCCATGGGGTTGCAAAGAGTTGGACACGACTGAAGCAACTTAGCATACAAACATTGAAACCATTGTAGTTAATGCCAGACTTAAATATTCCACTTTTTAATTTACTTGCTTTATTTTTAAAAAACATATTTATTTATTTATTTGACTGTACCAAGTGTTAGTTATGGCGTGTGGGATCTAGTTCCCTGACCAGGAAACGAACCTGGGCCCTCTGCACTGGGAGTGCAGCGTCTTAGCTGATGGAGCATCAGGAGAGTCCCTAATTTACTTGCTTTTGAATGGCTAGAAATGTTAGCCATTTCTAGCTAATGTATAGTGTAATGGTATTCTGACTTTATTCCAGTTTGGGGCTATCTCAGTTCTTAATTTGTACATTCTACTTGGAAAGTGCTGATGTTCTTAATCTCCCACAGTACATAATGTGGAAAATATTCAATGTTATTTGATTTCATGTCTTCTTTCCCATTGTCTGCCCATGTCTCCTCAATATGGAGTCATGATTAGAAACTTCCATTCATTGAAACTTGATTACATTGATGATCTGTTTTGTTGTCTTCAGGTTACCAGAGAGAACTGCTCTATCAGAGGGAAGATGGCTCTTTCAGTGCTTTCGGAAATGATGACCCTTCTGGAAGCACTTGGTAAGTGTTTCTGCTGGGGGAACAAGTGCATGTCATGGAATGGACTCTTACTAGGTCATGATGGCCATGAAATTGACAGGTGAATCTCTGTATCTGCTTGGAGCCTGCGTTTTCCAGATCCTGAATTTAAGAGATTCTCCCTTTCAAATATGGCTTTAAAACACTAATAAATCAGATGCTTTTATTTAGAAAAGATAAGCCATAAATTCTCTCTCTCTCTCTCTTTTTTTTTTTTGGTGGGAAAAGCAGCAATAAAATACTTTATGATGATGGTGCAGCTGGCAAGATAAATTGGTTAGAAATACAGGGTATTGGGACATAGTTCTTTTAAGATTTTTTTTAAAGATCACTTTGAAAAATGCTTTATTTATTTATTGGCCTCACTGCACGGAATGTGGGATCTTATTTCCCCAACCAGAGATTGAACCCATACTCCCTGCGGTGGATGCTCAGAGTTTTAACCACTGGACCACTTGGGGAGTCCAGTTTTTTTTTTTTAATCAGAGACAATGCAACATGAATTTTGTGGTAATACAGTCAATGTAGTTTCTTAAAGGTTATTTTTTTGTGAAAAACCATTGAGGGGGTCAAATAATGAACATTCAGAGTTTCCTCCAGAATGAAAGCTCTGTGTGGCTTATTTTGAATGATTACTCTCTTCTTGAACTATCTTCAACTTCGGTTACATTCAGAAAAAGACAGGCTAATTATATCAGTAGAGTCAGTTAAAGTGTGCTGTGGTAAAAACCTTCTAAATCTCAGTAGTTGATTAGCAAATGTTGTGCGCATGCTGCATTTCCACTGTGGGTCACCAGGGGGCTCTGCATCTTTGTTTCAGCCACTGTCGCCCTGTCTCACCCAGAGCCTCCAGGCTTGTTGCAGTCTGGGATAGAAGGCTGGGATATCCAGCACTGGCAATCCAAAGCTTCAGCCTATGTGTACAATTTCTTATCACTTTATTGTGATCAGAGCTGGTCCTGGGGCCATGCCTAACTTCATGGGGGCCTGGAAGTGAATTCTTCTGCATACCCAAAGTTAAAGAGAACTACATCACATTGAATATTTGTAATATTTACCACACTAAATCTTTTATAGGATGAAACAGATCTGCTTCAGATTTTATTTTGGCACGAGTCAGGATATAGATCCATTAATAGAAAGCTTTCAGTGTTTTATTGCTTGATGTTCTTTTCACCTCGATATTTGGTGTTCTGTAGCAGTGATTGACATACTTTTTCTTTAAAGGATCAGATAGTAAATATGCTAGGCACTGTTGGCTACATAGAACCTTAGTTGTATGTTTTTTCTTCTTCCCTACACCCTCTCTTCCTTTTTCCTTAAAAAAAAAAAGCCATTTTAGGTGGAGGGTAGGGGTGGGAAGAGGTACATATAAGGAGACGGCAGGCTGTATTATTTGGCCCAGACAGTATTGGCCCACAGACTGTAATTTGCCGATTCCTGTCCTGTAGGATAGAAATATCCATTTGCTCTACTTAAAAGTACTACAGTTTGATTGTGGATTAAACATACTTCTTCCATTGCTTTGGGGTTGAACCAAACGTGCAATGAGATCTTCCTAGGTAAATACCCAGAACAGTCCACAGGTGAATAACCTTGGACAATTTATTTAACCCTCTCTGAATTTCAGATTCTCAGCCTATAAAATAATGAGGTGGGATGAGATGATTTCCAGGTTCTTTACCAACTCTGCTGTTTTGTGAGCTGACCTGGAATTTCCCTGCCGCACTTACGGGAAGCTATGCCCACTGCCTGGCTGAGTTGTTTACTTTCTGTCTCTTGGTTGTTTTCTGTCCTTCTGCTCCTTCTTCAGTGACTGGCCCTTTGGAGAATCTTTTGATGGGGGAAAAGTGTTATTGTTGGTGTTTTCTTGCTTGGTGTAATTTGGAGGACTTCATAAAGTGTATTTTATGTAATTTTTCCCCCCTTTCACCAAGGTTGTCAGCTTTTGTTTTAAGATGTTTCCTTGAAGCTGATCCTTATATAGACATTGATCAGAATGTGTTACACAGAACATATACCTGGCTCAAAGGACATCAGAAATCCAACGGTGAATTTTGGGAGCCAGGAAGAGTGATCCACAGTGAACTTCAAGGTGGCAATAAAAGTCCTGTAACTCTTACAGCTTATATTGTGACTTCTCTCCTGGGATATAAAAAGTATCAGGTATTTAATATTTAATAAATAATGGGTGGGAAATCACAAGAAAGGTAGGTCTTGATGGGTCAAATACATGTCTGGAAATGTAAAGAATTTTGCAATATTCCATCACATTTGAAGTCTTAAATTGGAATATTGTTTTGCTTTGCATTTGTGGACACATTCCAACAGCTGAGAATGAAAATATCAACCCACTCTTTTGAGTAAGCTAAGAGCATTTTAAAAATGCTTGGTAACATTAAGTGTTCTTGTTATTGGTAAGATAAGTCAACACATATTTTATCATTGGATAATGATAATTAATTTTTTAGAGGACAGAAAAGTCTTCAGAATTTGGGAATATGTTCTAGCATACTTAGATTGTGAAGGGCTTTTTTTTTTAAATTTCTAAAATACCCTGGAGCAATTATAATGTCTACTAATTTAGTAAAAAGTACAGGCGTGTGTGCTAAGTAGCTTCAGTCGTGTCTGGCTCTTTGTGACCCAGTGGATTATAACCCGTTAGGCTTCTCTGTCCATGGGATTCTTCAGACAAGAATACTGGAGTGGGTTGCTATGCCCTCCTCTAGGTGATCTCCCCACCCAGGGATCGAATCTGCATGTCTTATGTCTCCTGTATTGGCAGGCAGGTTCTTTACTAACCTGGGAAGCCCCAGTAAAAAGTACACCCACTAAAAAGCATGTTAAGTGGGCATGGATGTCTGGGTGAGGATGGGTGTGCCCAGAAAGTTATGCGAATGAGCTTAATTTTGCTCCAGAGCTGTCTCAGTGATTGATGCCTTTTACTGCTTATTGCCGACTGCAAATGATCAAAAGCAGCCATTCTCAGTATTAAGCTCCTGCAGTTTTCCTAGCCTAGTTCTAGGCATGTGGGATATAACCTTTCCCCTCAATTTAGAGCTTCAGCACCTTAGATCATATATGTGAAGTATCTTTCTCAGGATACCTTTTATGTCCTTGTCTTAGTTCATGATAGTCAATGGGAGAAACACTGGCAAAAACACCACTTCTTATTTTTTATTCCCTCTACAGCATGGTGCCTGTTTGCTTGTAGAACCTGAAAAGTGGTATTTTTTCAAAATACATGGCAGATCTTTAATTGTCAGTGATCAGGGATGATTTCCACTGTCTAAGACAAAGTCAGGTGCTTAATAGACACTGAACTTGTTTTTGAATGAATGTTTGAAAAAACTTTTTATATAAATATGTATGTGGTGACAGGTTATGTTGAATAGTAAAATGTGTATTCTTTTCTTTCCAGCCTAATATTGATGTGCAGGAGTCTATCAACTTTTTGGAGTCTGAATTTGATAGGGGAATTTCCGACAATTACACCCTGGCACTTGTAACCTATGCACTGTCATCTGGGAGGAGCCCTAAAGCCAAGGAAGCTTTGGATATGCTGACTTGGAGAGCAGAACAAGAAGGTAAAGCATGTAACCCCTGTGCATTGTGAAATGTGTGCATGATATGAGAAAGTTTTGTACACCAGATATGGAGGTGATTACACTTAACATCTGAATGGGATGAAAATGCAACGCGGGTAAAATCACGATGGGCTGACATGGTCACCCTGCTGCTGCTCTCCCCAAGATGTTTTCTAGAGAGTTTCGTGCCTTGGGTGTTTCCTTCTTTTTAGACACGTTCTGCCTTGTGTCTGTTACCCTTCGAGTTGTCTGATGCCATTTCTGGTTTTGTGGCCTTGAGTGATCATTAAGGCTATGGTTTTTGGAAAGACCTGGGCTCAAATTCTGGTTCTGTTACCTTTCTGAGCTTCAGGTTCCCTATCTGTCAGAGGGGAATAACACCTCTTTTAGGATTGGTGTGAGGATTAAATGAGATAATGTGCAGGCCTTACCATGTAGCAAGTGTTCAAAAATGTGAATTAAAATGCTAACAGAAATGCAAATATCAGAAATGCCATTAGCAAGCTGTGTGTATGATTTTTTAACAGCACTGCTTGTGGGCTACGATAGGACAAAAAGTACACATGTTATTACTTCTAAATGGCCTCTACAGTCAGGGATCAGTTGTGTGTGTGTGTGTGTGTGTGTGTGTGTGTGGTGGAAGGGGATGGGGTGGGCAAAAATAATTTTAGGTGATGTCGACTGATTTTGAATCTCTTTGAATTCAAAACAGGCTAAATATGGAAAGTGCTTTAGAGGCTTCTGAGACTGTAAAAAATATTGTGTTATTATTAGCAGTGCATGTGTCCTCAGTCGTGTCTGACTTTTGGTGACCCCCTGGACTGTAGCCCTCCCAGGCTCTTCTGTCCATGGGATTTCCTGAGCAAGAATGCTGGAGCAGGTTGCTGTTTCTTCCTCCAGGGGATCTTCCCAACCCAGGGATCGAACCCAAGTTGTTAGCAGTAATTTAGGTTAAATCCTATTAGCAGTGCTGGGGACTAGAAGATTTATTACCTAGAGGCTGAAGTAGTTCTTGACATTTCTGCTTCTCTGCTTGGCTAAGTGGTAGTTGTGTTACCTTCCACTCAAATGTAATCGTCATCTAAATGGTAATATTTGAGAGAAGGGGGAGTGGGTACTAAGTAGGATGTTTCTCCCGGGGACTAGCAGGACCATCTCTAGGAAGATTGTTGAGCTGGCCAGGGTCTCTCATTTTTTTATTGGGGTCTTGGATTTTGAACTTATAACACTAACTTTCAGATAATGGAAAAAGAAGTGTTTCCTAGAATGTTAGAGCTGCTTAATGGCAGATTCCCAGAATAAGTTTCTTTCCAATGTGTCCGAAAATATTTGGGGATGGTCTGGAATATACTAGGGTTTTTTCAAAAAATTTATAGCTGTTTAGTCTTAAGCCAGACATATGGAATTTCTCTTGGGAAAATATTTTCATCAAAATGTCCTCATGTATAAGTAATAGGAAAAGGATGAAAATTTATAAATTTTAATAATTTTAAGAAGAGACATGTTTATTTGTATGTGTGTGTGATTATACATATATTTGCTTGGCAGAAATATACACATGTATAGAAATATGTGTATTTTTATGCTAGTCAAGGAGAACTTGGACCAGTGTAGGAATGTTCAATGGTATCAAGTGTAATTTTTCTGTAATTGGCCAGACTGTTACTACTTTTCTCCTGCAGGAGGTCTGCAATTCTGGGTGTCATTGGTGTCCAGACTGTCTGAATCCTGGCAGCCGAGCTCCCTGGATATTGAAGTTGCAGCCTATGCACTGCTCTCACATTTCTTGCAGCATCGGGTTCCTGAGGGAATTCCGATTATGAGGTGGCTAAGCAGGCAGAGAAATAGCTTGGGAGGTTTTGCGTCTACCCAGGTGAGTGATGATCGCTTTCAATTTCTTTAGCTATCTATCTATATAAATAACTATATATATGTAAAACTAACTCTGCTCTGCTGTGCTTAGTCATGCCTGATCCTTTGCAACCCCATAGATTGTAGCCCGCCAAGCTCCTCTATCCATTGGGATTCTCCAGGCAAGAATACTGGAATGGATTGTCATGCCCTCCTCCACGGGATCTTCCCAACCCAGGGATCAAACCCAGGTCTCCCGCATTGCAGGCAGATTCTTAACCATCTGAGCCACAAGGAAAGTCCAAAAATACTGGAGTGGGTAGCCTATCCCTTCTCTGGCGGAACTTCCTGACCCAGGAATTGAACCAGGGTCTCCTGCATTGTAGGCGTATTCTTTACCAGCTGAGCTAGCAGGGAAGCCCAAAACTAATTAAATACAAAATTAAATGTATATGTTGTTGTTTAGTTGCTCAGTCGTGTTTGACTCTTTTGTGACCCCATGGACTGCAGCATGCTAGGCCTCCCTGTCCCTCACTATCTGCTGAAGTTTGCCCAAGTTCATGTCCATTGAATCGGTGATGCCATCCAACCATCTCAGCCTCTGCCACCCTCTTTTCCTTTTGCCTTCAATCTTTCCCAGCATCAGGGTCTTTTCCAGTGAATTGACTCTTTACATCAGTTGGCCAGAGTACTGGAGCTTCAGTGTCAGCATTAGTCTTTCCAATGAGTGTTCAGGGTTGATTTCCTTTAGGAATGACTGGTTTGATATATATATATTGAATATATATATATTTACTATATGTGGTTCCTTTTTTTCATGACTTCATAAAATAACATGGCAGTTTAAAGGTTTAGTAACTTTAAAGGCTTAAGTTATTAATTTTAATTTTTTTCCATCATTGATATAGACATCATATCTGATACTCATATAGGATAAATTAGTTCCCTGTGGTATCTGGTACAGTAGGATCTCAGTTCTAGTCAGCAGATGTTTTCTGAGTCTTTCCTGTATCCAGGTCAACCAAATTCAAAGGTGGACCTAGGTGAGCTCCTCACCCAAGAAAGGTGGATGAGTGTATAGTGGTATCCTAAACATTACTGAAATTTACTCTTTGGAAGCCTTAATGTATGCTTATGTGCACAAACCTTTTTTTCCCCACAACAGGACACCATTGTGGCCTTGAAGGCCCTATCTGAATTTGCAGCTTTAATGAATGTAGAAGAGACAAATATCCAAGTGACTGTGGAGGGGTCCGGTTCACTGAGTCCTGTGAAGTTTGTGATTGACACACAGAACCGCTTTCTCCTCCAGACGGCAGAGGTGTGGACAAGGGGGTGGTTATCTGAATGTGTAGCTGATCCCTTCTGCTGATGATTTCCTTTCTGTTGACTTCAACAAAGACTTCTTCCCAGAGCCCTGTCCTGACAGGAAGGAGTACCCTTCTGTGGTTGAATTTGCTGAGCGGGGGGAAGGGAGAAGGGGATGAGAACTTTGCAAAGATTTGGAAAAGGTGAAAACATGGGTCCTGTCGTATTGGGACGTGAATGAATACCCTTTGAGCTCCTACTCTTTTCAGACCCTGTGCCAGATTTCTTTGTGTGTGTTATATTGTATTTACTTTTCAAACCAAGACTGAGAAGCAAATACTTTAATCCCCACTATACATATTATAAAACCGAGGCTAAGGGAGTTTAAGTAACTTGTCCACAATCATGTTGCTAGTAACAGTAGAAATAAAATTTGAACCCATTGTTTCAAAGACCATATCCTTTTGGTTGTACCACACTCCTCTTCGGAGTTGATAGAACCAGTAGTAGAATTTTTTCCTTAAACGTGGGATAGAGGACTGTGCTAGACCCTAACTTTATTCCCTGGCTAACCTTGCAGGAAGTTGAGGGTAATGGAGGAAAGCAGTAACTTCAGGACTAGAACCCGAGGGAGAAGGGGTGATAGCAAAGGAAAAGGAAGGAATAGTGTATTAGTTCAGGTCAGTGATGGCATGTCATTGTGTTCTCAGAAAGGCCAGGGACTTGGGTGCTAAGGGAGGCTTGAGGAGGAAGGGATGGCTTCTGTTTCTTATCTTTCTTGCTTCAGTCCCTGCAGAAGGGCTTCCATAGCACTAATGTGCACTTCCTCTGCCTTCACCCCTCTTATCTGGTTTACCCATAACTTTTGACTTGTGGGGCTGTGTAAAGTTCTTTTTTTTTTTTTTTAATTATACCCCCAAATACACTTTGTTAATCTTGTATCAGTACTGGACTGTATTTTCAACTTCTTGCTTTTAATCTCCTACCATGCCTGATCCAGGTCTAAAGAAAATACTTATTTACTGTTTAACATTTGTGGGAGGAAGTAAGGTGAGTGGGGAAGGAAGGAGGATTTTATTGACTTGAAAAATAATTGTGTGAAGCCTTCTATTACACACAAGATGAAGCAGCAATTTGATTGATGTGCGCTTTTGATTAAATAGGATAGAGGAAAAAGCACAGAGTCTGTTTAGGCATTATAGAGAGTAATTGTTTGAACTGTATTTTTCTTTATTGAATATGTAGTTTTTATTTGTTGAATGATAACATTTCAGGCTACAGAATGCTTAATTTCCATGATGCTAATTAAAACCAGCACATGTGTATCTAAGTGATTTGTCTAGACAAAGAAATAGGCAACCTGCGATCTGTTCTTTTTTATGGAATAATCAGTTCTCCTCAGTTTAAAAAAAAAGAAAAAGAAATGTGTGATCATAACATTTTGCTTACAACTTGCTAATAATCATTATTATTTTATGGATTCTTGTTTATCTAATTTTCATATGTCTGAAGGTAATTTAAACCATGAACAGAAATTAGTAATGTTTTTAAAGACACTGACCATAATTTTGTATATTTACATACCAATGAAATTATTTGCAGAAGAGTATTTTTAATTGTCAAAACATATAAAAGGTATTACTTTTGTCATAGTAATTATTATTTAATCATCATCAAAATTGACTTTCATAGTGACCTGTGTAAAAGAATTCCTTTTTTTACATTAAAATTTTTAGAGACTCTGTTATTGGAGTATAATTGCTTTACAATGCTCTGTTAGTTTCTGCTGTACAACAAAGTGAATTAGCTGCATGTGTACATATATCCCCTCCCTCTTGAGCTTCTCCCTGCAGCAGTCTCACTCCTCTAGGTTATCACAGACCTAGCTGGGCTCCCTGTGCTGTGCAGCACCTTCCTACTACTGTACTTTCCTATATGTATTTTCCATGTAAAGTTAGAGCTTTAGCGTGCAGACAGCTCACACTCCTGATGAGGGAAAACAGTGGTCTGTGCTGGTTGGGGGGACCTGGATATGGATACTTAGCCTTATTTACTTTTTTCTCACTTTTATTCAGCTTGCTGTAGTACAGCCAACTACAGTTAATATTTCTGCAAATGGTTTTGGATATGCTATTTGTCAGGTATGTAATAATGTTTATTTTTTGTTTTGTTAAATATGACTTGCTATAATAATTCTTTGGTTTGAGGCACTGGTAAATCTTTAACTTAGATGACAAAATTATTAAAGGTTTATTTCTATGACAGCAAAATCAATCACTATCTTTAATAAAAAGTATGAGAGCTATTACTAGCTAGTGAGTGGACTAGCAACTATATGACTTAATGTGTCAGAAGAATATTTCTTGAGTATTAAATACTTTTTGAGGTGAGGGTTAAAATCCTCCAGTATGAGTCATGTGAATTGTTGGGAACTCTCACCCTTTTTTTTGTGAAAATATAGCTCAAACATAATGCTGGGTAGAGTTTCTATTGTGACTTGATGTAGTATTTTACTTACCATTTCTTAATATTCATCTAACAGTATTATAAGTAATTGACTTGAAGATAGGAAATGTGTCCCTTTGATGTAAAATTTTATATTATTGTAAATAAAACAATCAGAGCATAATACGTTCAGTGCTCTATAGGAAGAAAATTCAAAGAAATCTACCCTTTATGGTGTAACTGGGATACAGTTAAATGGAGGTAGTATATAAAATACTGAATGGAAGTTATTTTACTTAATGATACATGAAAATCATGGGGACTTAAAATCCATTTTGCATCCGAGTAACATGGTTTTAAGTCCCCATGATTTTCATGTATTATGTACTTGGTTGGAAAAAACAAACCAAACAAACCCTGACAGCTTTACTGAGAAAGTTGTTGTTTGGTCACTAAGTCATGTCCGACTCTTTTACGACCCCCATGGACTGCAGTCCTCCAGGCTCCTCTGTCCATGTGGGATTTCCCAGGGACGCTGGAGTGGGTTGCCATTTCCTTCTCTAGGGGATCTTCCCAACCCAGGGATTGAACCTGTGTCTCCTGCATTGGCAGGTTGATTCTTTACCCCTTAGCCACCAGGGAAGCCCTGAGAAAGTTTTTTAAAAAGACTGTTACAGAGAAAAGATACTTTTTCAAAAACCAGTACAACTATCCTGGTTGAGAGAACAGATGCTTTTGCCAAGCATCTGTTGTGCCCTAAGCATTGTGTTAGGGCACAATTGTCAGGTATAATTTGGAAACTTAAAAATAATATGAAGATTATTTTGTACAATACTCAAAATACAGTAAATGTTTTCTTTTAATCAGGAAAAAAAAAACAATTAAAGGGAACAGTATTCAATGGAAAGGATAGAAAGAAGAAAGAGTGAATAATTTGTATTGGTCTTTACCAACAAAGACCATGTGAAAATACTCATTCTCAATCTATCTTTTGATGTGAATAATAAATCCAAAAGTAAATACACAGGATATTTTAGATAAGCTTGAAAAATTATACATACTTAAACCACCAAATTGGTTTGAATTCATTCTTGATAAACAATATATAGATAAATTACTATATAGATAAAGTCAAGTGATTTTTATATGAGGTCTGAGGACACAGCAGTAAATTTGGTACCTACTGGTCAGAATGTTCACCAGTTGTGTGTCTGTATCAACACGAACAAAACAAAAGGTAGGGACCAATAGGTACTTCTTGTAATGGAGAAGAAAATTGCAAAAAAGCTGGGTACCCAGAAATAGGTATTGACATTTCCTTTAGTTAATGTTTTTGAAAGTGCTCTGGAAAAAGGAGGGCAAGGAAGACTCTCAGGTTTGCAGTAATGTTGACCCCTTTTGAGTGATAAAAAGCAAAGCTGTTTTTTGGAAATAAACTGCCAAATTTCGTGAATATAAAGACCCACTTGACTTGAAATCCATTATTTATTTTATCATCTTTGAAAAACACTGTATGATCAAAAAGAAGCCTTAGCAGTTGAATAGGTTTCTGTTCCACCAAGGCTTTTGGATAAAGATACTTTGATTTATCTTACCAATAGTTCCAGTTTGTGAACAATGACTCCAGCTGGGCAACAGAGCTTAGAAATTAGTGGATACTTTCAAGAAACTTGGCAGTAGTTTAGCTTGTTCCCTCGTGGGAATGTTTTACAGTATTTGAAAAAAATAATATCTGTGAATATTGTCTGCGATGATCTATGAAATTTTGAATATTCCCTAACAATTTTTCTCAATTTTAAAAATCATTGTTTATTAACTTTTATAATTATATTTGTAAATAATGATACTTTGCTAGCTAGTAAAATTAAGCTTTTTTTTAGATTGAAAATTACAAATTCAGTTGAGTTTATCCCAGAGAATCATTACTTAATTTTTAGAATATATAATTAAACCAGTTTATTGCTAATGACTTATTACTTATGCTTCTTTGTTACTTATTGCAGCTTAATGTTATTTATAATGTGAAAAATTCCAGATCTTCTAAAAGCCGAAGATCTATCCAAGATCAGGAATCATTTGACCTAGATGTTGCTGTAAAAGATAATAAAGATGATGTCAATCACTTGGATTTGAATGTGTGCACAAGGTTGGTATCTAAGTTCCCCTTCTTTCTTCTTAAAAAATAGATTTGAATATTTAATTAAATATATATGACTATTTATGGAGAAGGAAATGGCAACCCACTCCAGTATTCTTGCTTGGAGAATTCCATGGACAGAGGAGCCTGGTGGGCTACAGTCCATGGGGTCACAAAGAGTCAGACATGACTGAAGTGACTTAGCAGCAGCATATGACTATTTATATATTTAACTATATAACTATATAGTTATCTCTATAAGGAGTTATATTTAGCAAAGATTTCAGTTACACAGTACACTTCTGATTACAAACTAGAATGCTAATTGTATTTAAGCCTTTCTCCACATGCCAAAATTATCAATACTTGCAATTTTTTCTTGTATTTATAATAAGCTTTAATAGAAAAGTTTAATAAAACTCAGGTTTAATTTATAAAAACTTTAATTGTCGTTTAGTTGCTCAATTATGTCTGATTCTTTTCGAACCCATGGACTGAAGCACACCAGGCTTCCCTGTCCATCACCAGCTCCTGGAGTTTGCTCAAACTCATGTCCATTGAATCGGTGATATTGTCCAACCATCTCATCCTCTGTCTCTTCCTGCCTTCAATTCTTCCCAGCATCAGGGTCTTTTCCAGTGAGTTGGATCTTCGCATCAGGTAGCCAAAGTATTGGAGCTTCAGCTTCAGCATCAGTTCTTCCAATGAATATTCAGGTTTACTTCCTTTAGGATTGACTGGTTTGATTGCTTTGCTGTCCAAGGGACCCTCAAGAGTCTTCTCCAGCACCATAGTTCAAAAGCATCAGGTCTTCGGCACTCAGCCTTCTTTATGGTCCAACTGTCACATCTGTACATGACTACTGGAAAAACCATAGCTTTGACTATATGGATCTTTGTTGGCAAAGTGATATTGCTGCTTTAATATGCTATTTAGATTTGTCATAGCTTTCCTTCCAAGGAGCAAGCGTCTTTTAATTTTGTGGCTGTAGTCACCATCTGCAGTGATTTTGGAGCCCAAGAAAATAAAGTCTGCCACTGTTTCCATTCAAAAACCTTAATGAATCATGATTAATACTCCAAAATAGATTATTTCTTTTTCTTGGTCATTTTTCCGTTAAGCAATTATTCCAGGTTCGCATTTAACTTTTTGTATTATGCACTTAACTCAGAACTTCATAAAAGTATGCAAGTTCAATGAAGAGCCTAGTTTTTTTAGACACAGTGAAATAATTCTGATTTAGACGATCTTTGCATTGGATATTTAGGCACTTACAGCTTCTGGGAGCATTTAATAAAGTGACTATTAAATTTGGTCTGTGTCCAGAGCATCTGTTGCTGCTGCTGCTAAGTCACTTCAGTCGTGTCTGACTCTGTGTGACCCCACAGACGGCAGCCCACCAGGCTCCCCCGTCCCTGGGATCCTCCAGGCAAGAATTCTGGAGTGGGTTGCCATTTCCTTCTCTATCAGAGCATCTGAGGATCTTGTTAAGCAAAAAGTATCCACTTCAAGACTACTGACTTCACAGATTCAGGGTCTATGAAGCCACCTTCAGCCTTCTTGCTTATTCTGATGCATACAGCAGTTTGAGAGCAACTCCTTCAGAAAGTTCTCGAATCAAGAGACTTTATAGTTTCTTCTTTGTCTATCTACTATGGTTAAGCTGGGTGTTACTCTGTTATGCACTGATCTTGACGAGCTGCTGCCTGCCCTTTTTAAATATCCCATAGTGTCTGATTGGGCTTTCCTGGTGGCTCGGACAGTAAAGAATCTGCCTGCAATGCAGGAGACCCGGGTTTCATCACTGGGTCAGGAAGATCCCCTGGAGAAGGGAATGGCTACTGAATTCAGTACCCTTGCCTGGAGAATTATATGGACAGAGGAGCCTGGCAGGAGTTGTCCATGGGGTTGCAAAGAGTCAGACTTGACTGAAGGGGTAACACTTACTTACTATAGCATCTGATTGACCTTGGACTCTTGGTGGGCTGGATGTCACTGATGTGATACTGAATCTCCAGGTCCTCCTAAGGTCATCTCTAGGTGTTCCTCCAGGTGGTCAGTCTTCTTAGCCATTGCCTGAACCCAGTCTTCTTCATTACTGCTACCATTTCTACTATCTTGGGTCTCCTTGTTCCTGATGTTAGTATAAATTGCCACATGTGTTTACCCCCTTCCTCACCTATTTGGGCATTTTGAACCAGCAGCACGGGGATATCAGAATCTCTGCGGTGGCTTCCTTTTTAGCTGAGAAAGTAGGACTCCCGTTACACTTCACTAAAATTGAAACTGGGCTCTGTTCCAGAATAACAACATCAAGTTATTATTATTATTTAAACAACACCCACCTGCATTTGGGCTTCCCCAGTAGCTCAGACAGTAAAGAATCCGCCTGCAATGTGGGAGACCTGGGTTCGATCCCTGGGTTGGGAAGATCCCCTGGAGGAGGGCATGGCAACCCACTCCAGTATTCTTGCTTGGAGAATCCCCGTGGACAGAGGATCCTGGCAGGCTGGTATCCATGGTGTCTCAAAGAGTAGGACACAACTGAGAGACTAAGCACAGCACAGTATCTGCATTTATTACAAACTTACATGCTAGGGATTGCACCATGACTTGCACATGCAACTCATTTAGTCCTTAGAGTTATTCTATAAAGTTGGTGCTATTATTATCCCTGCTTTTCTCATTCAGTCCTTTAGTCATTAATTCACTCAGTAAATATTGGCTCAGTTTCCATTATGTAGTGTCAGGATTTGGAATATTAAGGTTAGCCAAAATGATACAGCCTTATCTTCACATTTGAAAGAGGAGACAAAAATTAATAAAAATGATTCCTGAAAACAATGTTACTGAACTCAGGTTTGGCTGCTGGCTGTTTAGAAATCAATACCCAAGAGACAGTTGCTGGTCGAAAGGAAAGATGCTTTATTAAGAAAAACTGGCAGTCTGGGGAGAAGATGGACTCATGTCCTGAGACCAGCTCCGAGGATTCTGCTCAGTAGTAATGGTTTTTAAAGGGAAACTGGGAAAACAGTCTCAGTCAGTCATTGAGATGGGAGTCAGAGCCATCACCACCTTGCCCTGCATGCAGGCTTGTCGACTTCTTACGATCCTCCTCTAGGTTCTGTCTTGTTCACACAGTTTGTTCATGAGGTTACTAAAGGGGAAGCTAGGGAAGAGATCTGGCCATCTGTTAATTCTTTATTCTTCATTTGTACTCCTTTGATCTATGGAAAGAACCAACAGGTTGGGCAAGATACTGTGTGATCAAAAGATTTGGGAAGTGTGCTTGGGTCAGAAGTGAGCAGAACCTGGGGGTGCCTGGTTTAAGGTTAGTTACAATACAGCTTTGCTAAAATGACAAGAAAAGAGCTTTCCTGAGGAGGGTGGTTTCCTTCAAAGAGCTGTTAGAGCAAGTCAATAAAATTCTAGTTTTGAAAAGGGCAAATTGCTCTTATGGGGCAATGAGATGGATTTTACCTCTTAGGGAGGTCAGGTGAAGACAGAAGTGAAACTGAGATTCAGACCATGATGGGGCTTCACTATAAGGGGCTCAGGTAAAAATGCAGGATCATTATTCCAGCATCAGGAGTCAGATGGGCAACAAACTTTGCTATGTAGAGGACATCTATATCTTTTGTGTGTGTGTGTGTGTGTGTGTGTGTGTGTGTGGAGGATCTGGAGAAGGTAAGTGTTTTAATCAGGGTTGGGGGCTTTATAAAAAGGATTTAGACGCTGCAACTAGTCTTCTGAGAAAAATCTGCCATGAAATACAAATAGCATTCTAAATGAATTCTTTCAGTGACACTTTATAAAAAGAAAAACTGGTGTTTCAGGCACTTTATTCTCGTCAGTAAGGTCCAAGCTCTTACTCACCTCAGACGGGGTTTCTCTGTGGCATGGCAGTTTAACAAGTTCTGCCCCTGGCTGGTGGAAAGACCAGGTCAGCTAAGGCACTTCTGATGATACACTGCAGTTGTTGAATCTAGGCAGGTTGGCTGTTTTTCTCGTCTCTAAAAGCCTTCCAATTTTAATGCCCATATTGGTTTTCAACAGCATCTCTTCTTGAGCACATTACCAGCAGATGGTTTTGACTGCCTGGGTTGCCAGCCAGCCACAGTCGGCACTTGTTCTGTATGGCTTTTCAATCAGTCATGTTTGGCAGGCATCGGTTTGCTGCTTTGAAAAGCAAGATTTTCTACTGGCCCTTCTTGCTTTTGCCATTTAAAGGACAACAGGAACTTAACTGAACGATGCTGAGACTTCCATCTTGGAGACAAACTCCTTTCCATAATGACATTGGGCTCCTTCAGATCCAAAGTAAAAGCTCTTGCCACCTAGTCTTTTTTAGAAAAATATTTATTTTAAAGGAGACAAAACGTTGTTGGTGCCCAGATGCTTTGATGCTCACAATGTGTACAGCAGGGTTAGAAAACAAGCAGTGTAATAAAACTTTCCCAGGCTTGTCATTCTCCCAAGGCGACCAAAGAAAATACAAAATTTGCACCAAGTATGTGGGAGAAGAAAGGGAAGGACCTTCCCTACTGGGTCTTCTTTTTCTAAAACCGGATGAAGAAAAGGTTGTTGAAGACTTGGCCGCCATCTCCTGCTAACTGGTCAAGTGATGCCTCTTTTTCAGTTCCTAGCCTTGAGCCGGGGAGGTTAGTGCCGTCAACTTTGGAGAAAATGAAAAATGCAATGTGGTTTGGAATCAACCATTGGAAAACAGAGTTGCCTGCTGAAGGGGCAAAGGTTGCCCTCATTACAGCCCAGGGCCCAAGCCGGCTGTGTTGTAGGCATTTCATGCTGGCTGACAGGTGGACCCACTGTTCTCTTCCTCACATGGTTGAAAGTTATAGGAATTTCAGACCTGTAAAGAAAGGGTTATCTTTTTACAGTTTTCTACAGTAACTTATTTCAACAAAACAATAAATATTTGGAATAACACTTGGCAGTTTTAGTTTCTATATGAAGATAGTTTGCCATCAGCTGTAGGTTTTTCCTAAAGGGTTTTTGTCCTTCCTGTCATCCTTGATTTAGGTTTCTGGGCCCAGCCAGAAGCGGCATGGCCCTTATGGAAGTCAACCTGCTCAGTGGTTTTACTGTGTCCTCAGATGCCATTCCCCTGAGTGATACTCTGAAAAAAGTAGAACATGACCATGGCAAACTCAACCTCTACTTAGACTCTGTAAGTTATGAAACCTAAGTTTCACCCCCATAACCACTGACAGCACCACTCTTTACTGTATTCAGAAGAACCTTTACTTTATACGTTTTCTTTATGTCATTATTTTGGCTTTTGGTGTCCCTGAGTGACTTTCACATGGCAACCATCTATTGTCAACACTAACAAGACATTATTATAAAATTAAAGAGAATTACTATTAATGATGAGCCTAATGAAAGTCTTGATAATGAAATTATTTCATACCAGATGTTCAACCCAGAAATTGTTGTGATATGTTTTCCACAATATAGTCCAGATCTCAAATAGAGAACTCCTGTGCTTCAAGGAATTGCTGAACATACCTATTTAAATGCTGCTGATGGTGAAAGCTTTAATTACATGTTTTAAAACGCTCATTAGGGACTTCCCTGGTGGTTCAGTGGTTAAGAATCCTCCTGCCAATGCAAGGGACCCAGGTTCCATCCCTGGTCTGGAACTAGGGTCCCACATGCCACGGGGCAGTATATACCACAGTTCCTGAGCCCACGTTCTAGAGCCCACAAGCTGCAACCGGAGAGAAGCTTGAGCATCCAGAGTTGATGCTCCGCAACAAGAGAAACCACTGCAACGAGAACTGCAGACCACAACTGGAGAGGAGCCCCTGCTCGCTACAGCTAGAGAAAGCCCACAGCAGCAGTGAAGACCCAGTGCAGGGTGCTTTCATGAAAGAAAAAGCATTTAATACATCCCAAAGGATTAACATTCCTGCACTGAAAAGTTAGCTGCTTGAATCATAGAATATTCTCAGAGGTTTGGTCTTTATAGAAAATCATTATATAATATAATTATATAATTTTCATGTACTCTTCCCATTCCTGTATGAAAATTATGGATTCAGGAATAAGGTGCATAAAATATTGTGAGAAAGATAAGTGTGGAATTCAAGACTCTACTTGTTATGTCTCAAAACTGCTGCCATGAAAGTTTATTCTTCTGACATCTACATGAAATTTATATGTGGAGTTGAAATTGAGTTTTAAGTGTTCTTAGGATTTAATGTTACGAAGGGGGAATACATATGTTTCTTATTCCAGTTTTGCAAAGTGTGAATCAGAATTATATTGCTTTAGCAGTGATTCTGCTTTTAAAAAGCTAGTTCCTAAATATTCTAATTGTTTTAAGACTTCAAAAACCACTTTGGTTATAAAGCTGTTAAAACAAATTCAAAGTCTCTTTGCTGTTCAGTAATTTCCATATATTAAATACTGCTTGACAGTCATGGGCCTAATTTAGAGTTTGAAAAATGCATTTAATGTTTATATATTTAATAATGTAATTATGTTTGGAGTTTGTCCTATGTCTGTGATGTTCTTGTTAATGGTTATTTTTAGTGTCCATTACATTTTTACTGATTGACTTTTCACTACCTGCTAATTGGTATGGAATGAAATGTTTGAAGGAATGTATTAATTTCAGATTCCTTAACTAGTATTTTTTGCCAGATTGGCATTAAGTATCTTTCCTGGAAGCAAAGAGGCTGGCCTTTTGTACCTTACTGGTTGGGGGCTATGCCACCCTGACTCTGAGGTTACTTCACTTAGTGGATGAGGTGGCTTCTATGAGCTGAGGGTGATTCTCCAGAGAAGGGGACTGGGGTGAGTCAGTAGCAGCAACCAGAATGGGGTGCAAGACTGAGAGAGGGTTTTTGGTGAAGCACCAAGGCCGGGGCATGCACCCTGGGCTCCTGCATTCTTAACCACTCTAATTCTCAGTATCTGTTTCAGTAAAATGGAAGTAAGAACCATACTGATCATGCAAAGATTGTTTTACAAACAAATGATGTGATTTATGTAAAGTGCTTACCATAGTACTGGGTGTGTAGAAATGCTCCCTAAATGCTAATTTCTATAACTGTTTGATAAATGATAAGAGAAAGAAATGTCTTTTATCATGAACACAGTCTGCCACCTCTTTAAAAGTCTTCTGTATTTTTCAAGGTGAATGAAACCCAGTTTTGTGTTGATATTCCTGCTGTGAGAAGCTTTAGAGTGTCAAATACACAAGATGCTTCAGTGTCCATAGTGGACTACTATGAACCAAGTAAGTGTGTTCTGGAGTTCCCAGTACTTTAGGAGTTAAGCCAGCCATTCATTCATTCATTCAAAGTGACCAGCTATTGAATTAGCTTTGTGGGGGAGGGTGTAGTTGGGGTGTGAAGGAGGTGGTGCAGCAGGAGGTGAGCTTTCCATTTAAATGAAAACAATGGATAATTAAAATATAAAAATGTAATCACAAGATAGCACTTTGCATATATTAAAATGATGTTTTTGCTCATAATATTTTAGGTTT
This sequence comes from Bos taurus, assembly GCF_002263795.3. Lineage (NCBI taxonomy): Eukaryota > Metazoa > Chordata > Mammalia > Artiodactyla > Bovidae > Bos > Bos taurus. Next base: position 13,334,393 of record NC_037336.1, read on the forward strand.
TCAACTCACAGTTAAAAATAAAAAAACTGACACAGAGAGTCTAGTTATGTTCAGTTTCCAAGGTTCTCTTGTTCCAAGCACCCACTCCATCTGGTTCTGGTTTTAAAACAAGACTTCTTCAGGAGAGAACGTGAACACCATCCGTGTTGGCAAACCTCAGTGGGGTTTAGCTGTTTCTTCACTGAGGGAGATTGTTTTGCTAAAATGTATTTATTATAACAGGTTTTTTTTTTATCATTTCAAGAAAAATATAGTCTGAAAAATAACTTGAGCTTCTTTGATTTTATTGGTAACTTTTACTTTATAAAGCATTAGAACTTTAGAATGTGAAAGTAGAGATCTGATCAGGACAAATCTGCATTCAGTCAGGGAGTGACTTTTTGTCAGTGTGAGACCTGCAGGCTAACGTTTCTGCTTGTAATCACATTCATCCTGAGTAAGCTAAGCACTCCGAGTGGCTCAGAATCATCAGAATGCATGAGAATCGTGAACATTTTCATGTCCCAGGCAATTGTAGATAATTACACTTAGAGTACGAGGAACCTGTCCGCATGGTTGGGAGTCTTTGCAGGTTATTCAAGGGGTGGCACCACCTTGCTCTCCTCGTAAGTCAACAAGCCAGTTCCTCTCATCTTTTGCTTCCTGTTGGAGTTGAGGTAGAGCATTCACCCAGTTCTTGTGGGACATTTTGGAAACAAACTGATGCATTTTTTTTTTTTTTCCTGGTGAAAGGATGAAAGACTCAGGTAGAGACTCAGTGACAAAATAACGAATTTATCTAAATTTCTTCTTTAATAACCTAGTTGAAAGATTCTCCAATTGATATTTCTCAGGTATATGGAGAACATTTTAAACATTTAAGAAGCAAAAAAGATTCAATCTCCGTAAAGTTTTTTTGTGGAAAATGACTTATGTATTGGGGGGCATTTAAAATGAAAACGTGGGTAAGATCAGGATAATAAAACCCATTCTGAAAAACCCTAGAGTCAGAAAGCATATTTATTAAATTTAAAACAATGAAAAACCATGAAGGAATTTGAAAATAGTTTCTTAAAAACTGTGAAAATAAAAATCATTTATGCTTTATAGTAAGTTTATTATAATGCTATTGGTGCTTTATCTAGTTTTTTAAAATATTAGCTTGTACTATAAAATTTACTCAAGTTCAGTAGTTTTAGAGACTATGTGCTTAACATTTTAAGACACTGAAACGAGACATGACACAGAGTTCTTTTCATATTTTTGCATTTTAAAATAAAGTCCACGTAAATATATTTCTCTTCAGTAGTTCTAATGATTAGAACTTTACTTGAAGGCATAGAAAATGTCATCCAAAAAAGAAGTCTCAAGGAGGTTAAAACATCCTCAAGGTACAGCCTTTCCCTTTCCTGGAAGGGTTTCAGGTTGCGCTTGACTGAGCTGTGCAGCTAGGGTCTGTTTTTTTCTCTTTTAATGCCGGCCAGCTGCTGGTGGTACCGAAACAGGACTTCAAAGCACTGTTTCTCTCTTGGACTTGCTTCGCAGTTTGGGCTCCTTGTGAGCAGTTTTGCTGTTTTTCTTGTAAAGAAAAATAAAATTACGTGAAGAACAGAAAACTCAGAAAAGTGTATCGAAAGGCTCTTAAGTTTTGGCAGATTACCTGTTTCTAAACGCAGAGGGCACCTAAAGCGACGTCTGCCTCTTTGAACAGGGCGGCGAGCCGTGAGAAGCTACAACTCCAGAGCGCAGCTGACCTCCTGTGACCTCTGCGGGGACGCGCTCGCCTGCGGCCCCTGCGACCTCGCGGCCGCGGCCCACCTCCCGCGCCTGACCGCCGGCCTCCTCCTCCTCTGCCTCGCGCTTCTGTTCCTGCAGCGTTGGCCGTGATTTGTTTCCTAAAGACTCCATGAAACATTAGCATTTCCAAAAGCCACATGCGACTGTCTTGTCTTCATAATCAGATATTACCTCTGTTTGGAAAATCAATGTTTTTCTTTTTATGAGTTGGGAGAGGGGTGGAAGTGGGGGAGATGTATTAATAACAACGGGTCCTTTTATGTGTAGCTGCATAGATGGCTTTTCCCCCCTGACTTCTGTGTGGGACAAAAAAATAAGAATTATTGCAGCTGTATTCTTTTATTTCCTCCTCTTAAAATCTTTTAGGATTTTTTTGGAGGTGTTGTTTTCTCCAGAATAAATGCATTATTTTAGATGATTCTTTTCATTTTTTCTAGAGGAAATGAGCCTGGTTTCTTAAGCACTGCTATATGTCAGTCTCTGCTTTAAATGGTGAAACAAGCTCAAGGGAAGAGCTTGTTCCTTCCCTTCTGTATCTGCCCCAAACCCCTGCCCACCCCACCCACCCCAGCGGTCTCAGTGCTGTGCTCTGCTGTGCTAAGTCGCTTCAGTCCTGTGCGACTCTTTTTGATCCTGTGAACCCACCAGGCTCCTCTGTCCATGGGATTCTCCAGGCAAGAATACTGGAGTGGGTTGCCATGCCCTCCTCCAGAGGATCTTCCCCACCCAGGGATTGAACCCATGTCTCCTGCGTTGGCAGACAGGTTCTTTCCCACTAGTGCCCCCTGGGAAGCCCATGGTCTCAGTACATCTTTCTTGATCAGATGTAGTGTTTTTCTTTAGGATGGAGGTGGTGATTTTTTTTTTTTTAAGGAAAATGATATTGTTCCACTCTAGATGTAGTCACATACCCCATCCCTTGGTTTTTGCCTGTTTTCCCTCTGGAGAGAAGCAGAGAGACTGGTCTTTACTGTGCTGCCCATGGCTCAGAGGTTGAGGTCACTGAAAAGTGATCAGAGGAGCCCTGGGTGATCTCTGTGTACCCAGCCTCCAGCCCCACATGCAGGCTTTGTTCTGGCTGAGGGTCACAGAGCATTGCCACATGTGCCTTATGGGACTTGGACAAGATCCTAGACCAGGAGACACATGTGAGTCATGGGGAATGCTCAGTTGGAAAATGAAAGTGTTAGTCACTCAGTCATGTCTGACTTTTTACGACCCCATGGACTGCAGTCCACCAGGCTCCTCTGTCCATGGAATTCTCCCCAAGAATGCTGGAGTGGGTAGCCATTCCCTTCTCCCGGGGATTTTCCCAACCGAGGGCTTGAACCCAGGTCTCCTGCTTTGCAGGTGGATTCTTTACCATCTGAGCCACCAGGGGGACACAACTGAATCCTGTATGAGATGCAGCAGACTGACCTCCCTGTTGTCTGGGAAGGAAGCTGGGGTTTGATGGGGGTCAGAGAGATGTGAAGTACTGTACACTGTTGGCCAGGGTCCTGTGGAACCTTCTAGATTCAGGTATCTGAGCATCAGACCACCAGCTGTACACTGACATCTAATGCTTGCTCTGAACCTTACAGAAGATTCTTGAATTTTGAGCATCTGGCTCATTGGTTACATGGTACAGAAGAATAATACTCATTAATGTGAGTGAAGTTTTAAAGAAAGATTCCTTTCTTCTCCCTTTCCTGTTTGTCCTCTTTTCTCACCTCTTTCTTTTTTTTTTTATTTTTCCTTTCGTTCTCTTCTTTGTTTCTTCTTTCCATTTGAAAAATATTGAAATATTTTAGATACATCAAAAAATGTAAAGATCTTTTACTAAATCCAAAAAGTGGTTTAATTTTTACTCCTGAACTCAGCATTTATCTCAAGGGGATGTAGAAATGTAATTATCATGGGCTCCAAAGAAGCTGCGTTATACTATTTTCAGCTGTTTAAAAATAAATCCAAAATTAAAATATATAAATAATATATTTTAAAGTGAATTTTGGAAAGAATGTTTTTATTTTAGTGACTTTAAAGAAATTACAGTGGAGTGGATATTCATGGATTGCTTATGGATATTTTGGACACAAAGGTAGGAATTACTAATATTCAGGTTTTCAAAGCTTAAATTCTGAATGTAGAAGATAGATCCTCAGAGGGTGGTCTATGGAGAGAGAGCAGTTAAATAACAAATATATAATTTTCTTGTATATACTTTCAAGTGGGGAAAAGTTTTTAGTTGTGTTACCCCTTTGAAACAGTCTGATCTGAAAAAGACACTTGGGTTTGGACCTCCCTGTGTGGGATTTTTGGCTTTTATATGTTAGGACTTCTTTGGAGGTGAAAATATCTTAAAATGAACTTGGAGGAGGGTTGGCAAAGGATCCCGCTTCCCCAGCCCTGCTGCCTAGAGAAACTCTGACTACCCATCAACAGCTTTCTATTCTGTAGCTTATATACTGTTCATACCAGACTTCAAGTATAGAATCTTAGGGAACACAAGAATGGAAAACGGTGTAGCTTTTAAAAAATGTATTTCCTCATTTAAAAACTAGAAATCCTATATTTTTTTGTGAATTATTTCAGAGTTTCAGGTTAAACACTCACTTTGTAACTAATATTTTAATGTATTAAAAATTCATTACAGATGTATTAAAACGTATTGAAAGTGAGGTGGAGGATGGGATTGAGGAGGAAGAGCAGGAGCGGACGGAGTGGGGGAGAGAGTGGTCCGTGGTTGGAGGTGTGCAGGCAGTGGGGATGCCTCTTGGAGGCAGGCTCTGTGACAGCCGGGCTGGGATGAAGAGGGTCCAAAAAAGCCGCAGGCGTCTGGGTTAAAGGAGAGCAGTAGTAGCAGGAACTGGCGTCATTCACTCTTTTCTGCACATGCTATGAGTAACAATACTAAAAACCTTGTTTTGCCTTTTACTTTCCTGAAACTTCTCCAGTGCCCTCAGTTTCATTCACTGATATAAATCTGAAGTCTCTCCTTCTTTCCTGCTGAGTGGGAACCTCATTATTAAGACACCAGCATATGTCACTTCCAGTTTTGACTGGCCAGGGGTTCCAGACACGGAATGTTGGGAATAACTAGTAGCCACATAAATTCAAGGACAGATCAACGCTAGTATATTTGGTTTCAGCATGTTACTGCCTTTAGTTATAATTCTAAAAAAGTAATTAAAACCCATTAAAATATGTTGGGTCAGTGAAAAGATTCCTTTTATTGTATTGTCCTGTTATACTTAATGTTTTAAAAAATACTCTAACAATAAATTTGGTTTAGTATTTTGGTTATATTTAATCTGTGGAACATTGTGTTAAAATCCAGATATATGCTTATTGCCTAACATTTTGTTCCTTACGTATGCAGTGCTATATTCTACATGTGGGAATTTTCAGAATTGTACATAGCATAAGTCTCCCTGCTTCCATTTTTTGAGCCTGAGTGTAATGATTTTTTTAAAAAGGTTATATTTAACCATAATTACTTTTTATGTTAAATTTAGTTACAAATATTCTGGCAACAGAATGCTAGTAATCTTTATTTTGATTATTTTGATCCAATTCAATTATTTTGATATCATTCATTTTGATATCATTCAACATTTCTGACTATCCAGTTTTAAAAATTGGAGCTATGATTTTTCTTTATCATTCTTTAAAGGAGCCATTTTATTAGTCTTCCAGCATGTAATCTGGAGTTTTTTGTAATAACCTCACTTCTAATTGGCTTTATTAAAGTTTAATACTGATTTTTATAAAAATATGTTATAAATACCTCCCTGACAAGGTTCTTTATCATAAAGACAGTACTTACTTGGAGTTCATCAGGTAGCTCCCATGGGTCCAGGTGCCATTACTTATTCTTGGGTGCATCATTTTCTTGCATTTTGTAAATTTAAGACAGTTAGTAGACTGACTCTTGGAGAAGCTTCAGAACCTTAAGTATATGTACCCTTATATACCCTAAGAGGCTTCTATTAGAAGAATATACTATTTTTTGTTTGTTTTCAAATTCCAGTAAAGCATACCACATTTAAGAACTTAAAAATTTCCTGTCGTCTACTCAATTGATATTCATGTTAATATTAAATATCTTAAGTTGTATTGGGAGTAATTTGAGGTGCAGTTATTTTTATCACTACTTTCTTCAGGAAACTAAGCAATAAATATACATTTTTAATGAAGAATATATCAGTTGTGAGTAGGCTTGTTTCAAAACTATTCTAGCCATTGAGTTGTGTTTTCATGTGCCTCATCAGAAGACGGTGCCACATGCTTTGTTCCATAAAATGTTGCCGTTTCATTTCAGTAGTTATAATACAGGGAAATAGATATTTCCTGGGTGATTTCTGAGTTTCTCAATTCACAAGACACTTACACATTGGTATGTGTGTGTCTTTGTAATGATATTGGTACATATTTAAGAAAAATTCCGTGTCATGAGGCCATGATTTACCACCGTGCTGTCAGGGTATTGAATCAGTGGTAGAGGATAGATCCATGTTCCACTTACAGATCTTTAGATTTAACTTTGATAGATTTAATAGAATGTGGCTCTATTCTGGTCCTTCACACCTGTATGTTTTGGATTTTTACTGGGGTGCAGTTGATGTGGTAGAGTCAATTTCTTCTGTACACAGTATGCTTTATAAAATTTTATTCATAAATCTATTTTAGGACCTTGTTTGCATATAAGAAGGATACTATTGAAATAAAACTTTTTCACAGAAACTAAAGCTTTATATATTGAACCAGGGTGATTCTGAAAGTTTAAATTTTAGAGTGCTGTTATATTGTTAATTGTACTTGATTATGTATTCAATAGGAAATCATGGTTTATCAATAAAAATGAAAATTTCCATTGATTTATTACCAGTGCTGTTTTTATTTTATATCATGTGTATAGCGCATCTCTTTTACCTAAACCTGTTTAATGGTGAGGAATGGGATGTCTGAAAGTAGATTTGAGGGGTGATTATTGTTAGATTTGGACATAATGAAAGAGAAACTTGGCCTCCAGCTGCCTTCACCTCCCTCCTCATTCTTTGCACTTGTTGGAGTGGGATGTGTGGAGAGGTAAGTGATACACAAATGAAAGATGTGAGGTGAGGACTCACTTAGCTTCTGGAACTTATGCGGAAATACAGAATGCACGGGCTTCCCAGATGATGCTAGTGGTAAAGAATCTGCCTACTAATGCAGGAGACGTGAGAGATGCAGTTTTGATCCCTGGGTTGGGAAGATCCCCTGGAGTAGTAAATGGCAACTGGCTTCAGTGTTCTTGCTTGGAAAATACCATGGACGGAGGAGCCTGGTGGGCCACAGTCCATGCGGCCACAGACTCGAACATGACTGAGTGACTGAGCACATAGAATGTGCAGTTTGTATACCCAGGAAAATTGAGGCATGGACTCCTGCATCCACAAACATTTCAGGTATATTTTCTTGATTTCTCCTTGGTGTTAACAGTTTTCTTGCCACAAATTTTCTAGGCTTCTGTGAAATGTTAAAGATAGTGTGCATGCCTGCACAGTCTGACTCTTTGGGACCCCATGGACTGTGGCCCTCCAGGCTCTTCTGTCCATGGAATTTTCCAAGTAAGAATACTGGAGCCAGCTGGTATTTCCTACTCCAGGGGCTCTTCCTGACCCAGGGATTAAACCCACGTCTTCTGCATCTCCTGCACTGGTAGGCAGGTTCTTTACCACTGAGCCACCTGGGAAGCCCCCTAAAGACAGTATAGTGGTTCTCAACTGGGGATGATTTTGACCGTGGGTGACACTTGGCAATGACTGGAGATGGTTTTTTTTTTTTTTGGTCACAACTGAAGATAGTGCTACTGGCATCTAGTGGGTAGAGAACAAGGCTGCTGTTAGACATCCTGCAGTGCCCGAACCCACAACAAAGGGCAGATATCAAGAGAGGCAAATATCAATAGTTCTATGGTTGAGAAACTCCTTAGCTAAATGATGCTGGGAACTTCTAGATCACCGAGTCAACTTAATGACTCGAGTTAATTAATTCAATGTCTCAATTCAGTGTCAATTAATGAATTCCTTAAATAAGTCATTGGAATCACTGAGAAGATATTCATATTTAGATTAACAAATAAATCTGTATCTCAACCCTAGAAAACTTAGATTGGAGACTGGGGAGTCCTTTGTACTGTAAGGAGATCAACCAGTCCATCCTAAAGGAAATCAGTCCTGAATATTCATTGGAAGGACTGATGCTGAAGCTAAAACTCCAATACTTTGGCTACCTGATGTGAAGAACTGACTCATTTGAAAAGATTCTGATGCTGGGAAAGATTGAGGGCAGGAGGAGAAGGGGATGGCAGAGGATGAGATGGTTGGATGGCAGCACTGACTCAATGGACATAAGTTTGAGTAAGCTCTGGGAGTTGGTGATGGAAAGGGAGGCCTGGCGTGCTGCAGTCCATGGGGTCGCCAAGAGTCAGACATGAGTGAGTGACTGAACTGATGTGCATAACTCTGGGTAGAAGGTAAAGGAATTCTCTCATTCTCTAGTTGAGTTGTTCCTTCTGGGTGGGTCCCTTTGAAGCTCACAGCCTGCTCTGACATAATCTCTGATACTCACAATGGACGAGATAGGGTGCTCTGCTGGGGCGGATGGGTTCTCTTCTCCTTCCTACTCTTGCCCCGGGTCATTGTTTCTGCTAAGGTGATCCAAAATGGGTCCTTGTAGAAGTTTCAAGTAACGGTATATTCAAGGTCATTGCTATTGTTTTAGTTGCTAAGTCTTGTCTGACTCTTTTGCGACCCCATTGACTGTAGCTCACCAGGCTCCTCTGTCCATGGGATTCTCCAGGCAAGAATACTGTAGTGGGTTGCCATTCCCTTCTCCAGGGGATCTTCCTGACCCAAGGATCGAACCCGTGTCTCCTGCATTGGCAGGTGGATCCTTTACCACTGAGCCACCTGGGAAGCCTGTATTCAAGGTTACCAGTGATGAATCCAGATTATGGAGGTTCAGATATGGGGCTCTTGTGCCCTTTGATCTAGTTTTGTTGATCCCACCGACTGTATTAGGAATGTGAGGCATCGCCTCCCAGACTCTGCAACGTCCCCGCGAGGACCCCTCCTGTGCTGGCAGAGCACCTCTGGGTGCATCCCTGAGGCTCTCTGTAAGCCATCGCCCTCTTCTTCCCAGGTCTACCATCTCTGTTTTGCATTCTGAAGTTCCCGTCATTTTTCCCTTTCTCTGTCAGTGACTCCCTCTCAGGCAAGCACTGTGTCTCCCCTTTTGCCTTCAGCTTCTTCACGTCCCATGAGCTGGGAGCCAGAGCCTTCTCTCTTCTGGCTGTTCTCCTGTGAGGTCACGTCCCCAGGGAGGAGGAATACTGAGAGGACTTTGGAAGATTCTTTGCTCTGATTGGTAGAGACTTTTACTCTCTTTGATTTTCTCGAAATTTGGAGAACTGCATGCGTTCAGGATGAGGGGGACATCAAGTGGCAGAACACACAGAAGAAGACCGGATGGCTTTTTTCCGAGTCATTGACAAGGGAGCAAATGCCTCCAGTTTCTCAACAAGGGCCGTGATTCATTTCAGTATACCCTGCACGTTTCAGGGTGTTTTGCCTGGTGACTATATCACAGTTTAAGAAGGAAGACCAACTGGAGTCCACATGGGACAGAGCAGCCATAAAGGTGTCAGGATGAAAGATGAAGGGGCGTGGGGACACTGAGCTGGTGAAAGAAACCACATGGACTTGGACACTTTCCTTCAAATATCCTAGAGGCTGCCACCTGCAAGCTCACATGGGAGAATTTTTACAAGTGGGCCGATTTGGGCACGATAGGGGGAATCAATTTCAGGTGGTGGTAACTACATGGTCCCTAGAGTTGTTAAGCAGAGGCTCATGATCATTGCGGAGAAGGCAATGGCACCCCACTCCAGTACTCTTGCCTGGAAAATCCCATGGACGGAGGAGCCTGGTAGGCTGCAGTCCATGGGGTCGCTGGGGGTCTGACACGACTGAGCGACTTCACTTTCACTTTTCACTTTCATGCACTGGAGAAGGAAATGGCAACCCACTCCAGTGTTCTTGCCTGGAGAATCCCAGGGACGGGGGAGCCTGGTGGGCTGCCGTCTATGGGGTTGCACAGAGTCGGACACGACTGAAGCAACTTAGCAGCAGCAGCAGCAGCATGATCATTGAGGGCTGATGCTTTTTAAATTGGTATCTTATCCATTGCTTTTTTTTTTTTTTGCATTATTTAAAATGGTGGGGGTGAAGAGGTTTTCTGGTTGAGCCCTGGTTATGGATTGAATCATGTTCTCCAAAAGCCATGTGGAAGTCCTAACCCTTGGTACTCCAGAATGTGACCTTATTTGGAAATAGGATAGTTGCATTATAAAAGAAGATGGCTGCGTGAAGACAGAGAGCCAGAGGGAGAATTCCACGTAACTACAAAGGAAGAGATTTGAGTTATGGGCTGCAAGCCTAGAAATGCCAAAGAGCGCCCAAAGACTGGAAGTTGGAGAGAGGTAAGGAAGCATCCATCTGCAGGTTTCAGGATGCTCCTTTTCAGGAGCAAGGTCTTTCTGACACTTTGGATTCAGACTCCCAGCTTCAGAACTGTGAGACAATACTTTCCTGGGATTTTAAGCCACCAGTTTGTGGGACTTTGATACAGCAGTCCTAAGAAACTAATACAGCTCCCTAGAGAGGTTAAGTGCTGGGTACAAGTTCTACAACTTCTTTTTTTGGTTTTGCAATTTAAGAGGAAAATTGGGACTTCTGCCTGACAAGTACCAGGCATTCAGTAACAGCAGTTGACCAAGCACTGATGGCTAAGTACCCACATTTATCCTTTGCTCTCGGCATCCCTGCCTCTACCCCTTCACTCCCAGGTAGGGGGACTGGAACTGCTCTCCATTCGAGATAGTGATGGCAAATAGAGCTCTGTTGAATACTTGCTGTAGTCATTTGATAATGACGGTCTGGAGGGGTTCTGCCAGGGATTTTGAGGCCACTATCCAGGTGGTGCTTATGGTAAAGAATCTGCCTGCCAGTGCGGGAGATGCAGCTTTGATCCCTGGGTTGGGAAGATCCCTTGGAGGAGGAAATGGAAACCTACTCCAGTATTCTTCCCTAGAAAAATTCCATGGAAAGAGAAGCCTGATGGGCTATGGTCCATGGGGTCACAACGAGTCGGACGCGACTGAGTGCACACACAACCGGGCCCCACTGATAAGAGTTAGAACCTCCTGAGCATAAAAGCCAGAGTCAGCTGTGAATGTTTGTGTGGGGGAGGCAGGGCTAGGTGGTGGCACCTGAGCTGGGAATTTACCATGCCAGATTTAGGGCCTCAGTGTACAATTGAGCTTTTAAATATTAATATATTACCTGGACTTGAACTAACTGTTTGTATTGGTGTTAGTGGCTTCTCAGGTGGCACTAGTGGTAAAGAACCCGCCTGCCAATGCAGGAGACATACGAGAGGCGGGTTCCATCCCTGGGTCGGGAAGATCCCCTGGAGGAGGGCATGACAACCCACTCCCGTATTCTTGCCTGGAGAATCTCATGGACAGAGGAGCCTGGTGGGCTGCAGTCCATGGGGTCTCAAAGAGTTGGACACAACTGAAGTAACAGCTTGCAGTCTTGGTTCACATACCACATTTTGAGCCAATGCTCTCATCCTATACCACAGACTTTCTCTCTCTGTTTCCATATTTATGGTAAATGCTATCTGATTCATGTACCCAGAGTATTCTGTAGGTTCTGAACTGTAGACTTATAAATAATAAGAAAATAATAATAATAAAGGTATGTACTAAAGGCCCTGGCATGCTTCTAAACCACAATGTTGCAGACACTAATTGCTCTCTTTTCACAGTCATGTTTCATCTCTTACAGCCCCTAACACTGCCTCTAACTCACTAGATACTGAGAAATGTTTAACTAATTGATAGAATTTGAAGTAACTGCAATTAAGAACATATCCACATGAATAAGTAAGCTATAGGACTGGAGTTACAGGACGCAAGGGTGGAAAGAAAGAAATGCAGAAGGTAGAGAAATATGGACTAGATCTGAGCATAACCATCATGTGCCTTATTAAATTTCAGTTATGGTATTTGGAGAATTTCAGCTGATTCCCACTATAGATTTATATATTTTAAAGATTTATTTAGTCATTTGATTTTTTGGCTACGGTGGGTCTTACTGCTGTGTGTGGGCTTTCTCTAGTTGCAGCGAGCTGGGGCTACTCATGGTTGTGGCGTGCAGGTTTCTTATTGAGGTGGCTTCTCTTGTGGAGCACAGGCTGTAGGTGTTTGGGCTTCAGTGGTTGCAGCCCGTGGGTTCAATTGTTGCAGTTCAAGGGCTCTGGAGCGCTGGCTCAGTAGTTGTGGCACATGGGCTTAATTGCTTCGAGGTGTGTGGAATCTTACCGGACCAGGGACTGAACCAGTTTTCCTTGCGTTGCAAGGTGGATTCTCCACCACTGGACCACCAGGGAAGCCCCCACTATAGATATTTAAGACATGCGCTTTAAGTGCTAAATAAAAAGTTCACCTGAGTTTATAAAGTCATGAGCAAATGTGTCTCCATGTGTTACTGCACTGTCTAACTTCTTATTGCCCTTGCCCAAGTCTGCAGGAGCAAGAAGATTTCGATTCTTCTTAGCTTTAACTAAGTAATGAATATTGTAAAACAAAGAATGTTGCCTACCATCCGGTTCTAGAAGGACTAAGTCTTTAGCATTTCAGTCACGGATGGACAGTGTACCCCGAAAGGAATTCAGGGTGAAAAATAGGATGAAGTACTCTGTGTTTTAGAAGAACAGGCCCATTAGATAGTGTTATGTATATCTTAGGGAGAATTTTAAGGAACCCAGATTCTTGCATCTTTCCACACGTAGAAAAGCACTAAAATCATTAACTGAAATATCTGTTCCTGGTGACTAGTGGTATTTTACTTAGATGTGTGCTTGACTTTTTGTATTCCCTATCCAAAGATCACATATACACTGGCTTCTCTCCCTGTCTCTTCAGAGCAGTTCCCTCAGAGCTACTGAGGGGTTGTTTTTCAGGCTCTTAGAGGTCAATAAGGTTCTGAATACAGATCCAACTTACAGCTCTTCTGTTGTGCATTTTCTTTTCTTTTTTCTTTTAATTTAAATTTATTTAATTGGAGGCTAATTACTTTACAATATTGTGTTGGTTTTGCCATATATCAACATGAATCTGCACATACACATGTTTGTTGTTCAGTCACCAAGTCATGTCCAACTCCTCCCAATCCCATGGACTGCAGCATACCAGGCCTACCTGTCCCTCACCATCTCCAGGAATTTGCCCAAGTGCATGTCCATTGAATCAGTGATGCCATTCAACCATCTCATTCTCTGTTGTCCCCTTCTCCTCCTGCCTTCAATCTTTCCCAGCATCAGGGTCTTTCCAGTGAGTAACACATATATCCACTATTTTTTAGAATTCTTTTCCTATATAGGCCATTACAGAATATTGAGTAGAATTCCCTGTGCTAATAAGTAAGTCTCTATTCCGTTCAGTTCAGTTCAGTCGCTCAGTTGTGTCCGACTCTTTGCGACCCCATGAACCCCAGCACGCCAGGCCTCCCTGTCCATCACCAGCTCCTGGAGTTTACCCAAACCCATGTCCATTGAGTCGGGGATGTCACCCAACCATCTCATCCTCTATCATCCCCTTCTCCTGCCCTCAGTCTTTCCCAGAATCAGGGTCTTTTCCAATGAGTCAGCTCTTTGCATCAGATGGCCAAAGTATTGGAGCCTCAGCTTCAACATCAGTCCTTCCAATGAACACCCAGGACTGATCTCTTTTAGGATGGACTGATTGGATCTCCTTGCAGTCCAAGGGACTCTCAAGAGTCTTATCCAACACCACAGTTCAAAAGCACCAATTCTTCTATGCTCAGCTTTCTTCACAGTCCAACTCTCATATGCATACATGACCACTGGAAAAACCATAGCCTTGACTAGATGGACCTTTGTTGGTAAAGTAATGTCTCTGCTTTTGAATATGCTATCTAGGTTGGTCATAACTTTTCTTCCAAGGAGTAAGTGTCTTTTAATTTCATGGCTGCAATCACCATCTGCAGTGATTTGGAGCCCAGAAAAATAGTCAGCTACTGTTTCCACTGTTTCCCCATCTATTTCCCATGAAGTGATGGGACTGGATGCCATGATCTTAGTTTTCTGAATGTTGAGCTTTAAGCCAACTTTTTCACTCTCCTCTTTCACTTTCATCAAGAGGCTTTTTAGTTCCTCTTCACTTTCTGCCATAAGGGTGATGTCATCTACATATCTGAGGTTATTAATATTTCTCCTGGCAATCTTAATTCCAATTTGTGCTTCATCCAGCCCAGCGTTTCTCATGATGTATTCTGCATATAGGTTAAATAAGCAGGGTGACAATATACAGCCTTGACATCCTCCTTTTCCTATTTGGAACCAGTCTGTTGTTCCACGTCCAATTCTAACTGTTGCTTCCTGACCTGCATACAGATTTCTCAGGAGGCAAGTCAGGTGGTCTGGTATTCCCATCTCTTTCAGAATTTTCCACAGTTTATTGTGATCCACACAGTCAAAGGCTTTGGCATAGTCAGTAAAGCAGAAATAGATGTTTTCCTGGAACTTTCTTGCTTTTTCAGTGATCCAGAAGGTGTTGGCAGTTTGATCTCTGGTTCCTCTGCCTTTTCTAAAATCAGCTTGAACATCTGGAAGTTCACGGTTCATGTATTGCTGAAGCCTGGCTTGGAGAATTTTGAGCATTACTTTACTAGCGTGTTAGATGAGTGCAATTGTGCAGTAGTTTGAGCATTCTTTGGCATTGCCTTTCTTTGGGATTGGAATGAAAACTGACCTTTTCCAGTCCTCTGGCCACTGCTGAGTTTTCCAAATTTGCTGGCATATTGAGTGCAGCACTTTCACAGCATCATCTTTCAGGATTTGGAATAGCTCAACTGGAATTCCATCACCTCCACTAGTTTTGTTCGTAGTGATGCTTCCTAAGGCCCACTTGACTTCACATTCCAGGATGTCTGGGTCTAGGTCAGTGATCACACCATCGTGATTATCTGGGTCGTGAAGCTCTTTTTTGTACAGTCCTTCTGTATATTCTTGCCACCTCTTCTTAATATCTTATGCTTCTGTTAGGACCATACCATTTCTGTCCTTTATTGAGCCCATCTTTGCATAAAATGTTCCCTTGGTATCTCTAATTTTTTTGAAGAGATCTCTAGTCTTTCCCATTCTGTTGTCTTCCTCTATTTCTTTGCATTGATCACTGAGGAAGGCTTTCTTATCTCTCCTTGCTATTCTTTGGAACTCTGCATTCAAATGGGTATATCTTTCCTTTTCTCCTTTGCTTTTCACTTCTCTTCTTTTCACAGCTATTTGTAAGGCCTCCTCAGTTCAGTTCAGTTCAGTCTCTCAGTCGTGTCCAACTCTTTGTGACTCCATGAATTGCAGCACGCCAGGTCTCCCTGTCCATCACCATCTCCCAGAGTTCACTCAAACTCACGTCCATCGAGTCAGTGATGCCATCCAGCCATCTCATCCTCTGTCGTCCCCTTCTCCTCCTGCCCCCAATCCCTTCCAGCATCAGAGACTTTTCCAAAGAGTCAACTCTTCGCATGAGGTGCCCAAAGTACTGGAGTTTCAGCTTCAGCATCATTCCTTCCAAAGAAATCCCAGGGCTGATCTCCTTCAGAATGGACTGGTTGGATCTCCTTGCAGTCCAAGGGACTCTCAAGAGTCTTCTCCAACACCACAGTTCAAAAGCATCAATTCTTCGGCACTCAGCTTTCTTCACAGTCCAGCTCTCACATCCATACATAACCACTGGAAAAACCATAGCCTTGACTAGACAGACCTTTGTTGGCAAAGTAATGTCTCTGCTTTTGAATATGCTATCTAGGTTGGTCATAACCTTTCTTCCAAGGAGTAAGCGTCTTTTAATTTCATGGCTGCAGTCACCATCTGCAGTGATTTTGGACCCCCAAAAAACAAAGTCTGATACTGTTTCCACTGTTTCCCCATTTATTTCCCATGAAGTGATGGGACCAGATGCTATGATCTTCATTTTCTGAATGTTGAGCTTTAAGCCAACTTTTTCACTCTCCACTTTCACTGTCATCAGGAGGCTTTTTAGTTCCTCTTCACTTTCTGCCATAAGGGTGGTGTCATCTGCATAGCTGAGGTTATTGATATTTCTCCCGGCAATCTTGATTCCAGCTTGTGCTTCTTCCAGCCCAGCTTTTTCTCATGATGTACTCTGCATATAAGTTACATAAGCAGGGTGACAATACACACCCTTGACATTCTCCTTTTCCTATTTGGAACCAGTCTGTTGTTCCATGTCCAGTTCTAACTGTTGCTTCCTGACCTGCATATAGGTTTCTCAAGACTGATCTCCATAGTGCCTGTAAAAATTTACATTCCCACCAACATTGTAGGATGGTTTCCTTTTCTCCACATCCTCTCCACAATTTATTGTCTATAGATTTTTGGTGATGGCCATTCTGACCAGTGTGAGGTGATACCTTGTAGTAGTTTTGATTTGCATTTCTCTAATAATTAGTGATGATAAGCTTATTTTCATATGCTTTTTAGTCATCTGTGTATCTTCTTTGGGGAAATGTCTATTTAGGACTTCTGCCCATTTTGTTTTTTTGATTCAGTTTGATTTTTTGATATTGAGCTGAATGAGCTCTTTGTTTACTTTGGAGATAAAGCCCTTAATGGTTACTTCATTTGCAAATACTTTCTCCCATTCTGAGGGGTTGTCTTTTTGTTTTGTTTATGATTTCCTTTGCTGTGCAAAAGATTTTAAGTTTAATTAGGTCCAATTTATTTATTTTTGTTTTTACTTTCATTACTCTAGGAGGTGGATCAAAAAAGATTTTGCTGTGATTTATGTAAAAGAGTGTTCTGCCTATGTTTTCCTCTTAAGAGTTTTATAGGAGCTGGCCTTTCATTTAGGTCTTTAATCGGTTTTGAGCTTATTTTTGTGTATGGTATTAGGAATTATGCTAATTTCACTTGTTTACATGTAGCTGTCCAGTTTTCCCAGCATGACTTACTGAAGAGACTGTCTTTTCTCCACTGTATTGTCTTGCCTCCTTTGTCATAGATTAGGTGTCCACAGGTGTGTGGGTTTATTCTGAACTTCCTGTCCTGTTCCACTAATCTATACTTCTATTTTTGTGATAGTACCATACTATTTTGATGACTGTAGCTTTGTAGTATAATCTTAAGACAGGGAGCCTGATTCCATCAGCTTCACTTTTTCTAGAACTGAAGATTCCTTTGGCTGTTTGGGGTCTTTTGTGTCTCCATAAAAAGGCTTCCCTTGTAGCTCAGTTGGTAAAGAATCTGCCTGCAGTGTAGGAAATCTGGGTTCGATCCCTGGGTTCGGAAGATCCCCTGGAGAAGGAAATGGCAACCCCCTCCAGTATCCTTGCCTGGAAAATCTCATGGACAGAGGAGCCTAGTGGGCTGCAGTCCATGGGGTCGCAAAGAGTTGGGCACGACTGAGCAACTAACACTTACTGTGTCTCCATACAAATTGTAAAATATTTCGTTCTAATTTTGTGAAAAATGCAATTGGTAATTTGCATTGAATCTGTAGATTGCTTTGTGTAGTTTAGTAATTTTCACAATATCGATTCTTCCAAACCAAGAAAATGCTCTATCTTTCCATCTATTTGTGTCATCTTTGATTCCTTTCATCAGTATCTTATACTTTTCTCAGTATAGATTTTTGCCTCCTAAGGTACGTTTATTCATAGGTATTTTATTCTTTTTGATGCCATGGTAAATGGAATTGTTTCCTTGATTTATCTTTCTGATCTTTTGTTGTTAGCATATAAGAATGCAAGACATTTCTGTATATTAATTTTCTATCTTGCAACTTTACCAAATTCACTGATGAGCCCTAGAAGTTTTCTGGTAGCATCTTTAGGGTTTTCTATGTACAGGCTCATGTCACCTGCAAACAGTGACAGTTTTACTTCTTCCAGTTTGGATTCCTTTTCTTTCTTTCTTCTTCTTTGATTGCTGTGATTAGGAATTCCAAAACTGTGTTGGATAATAATGGTAAGAGTGGACATCCTTGTCTTGCTCTTGACCTCAGAGGAAATGCTGTCAGTTTCCACCATTGAAAAGAATATTTGCTGTGGGTTTGTTACATATGGCCTTTGTTATGTTGATGTAGGTTCCCTCTGTGCCTACTTCTGGAGACTTTTCATGATAAATGTGTGCTGAATCTTTCTGAAAGCTCTCTCTGCATCTATTGAGGTGATCATATGGTTTTTATTCTTTAGTTTGTTAATATGGTGTGTCACATTGATTGATTTGCATATTTTGAAGAATCTTTGCACCTAGGATAAATCCCACTTGATTATGGCATATGATTCTTTTACTACGTTGTTGGCTTCCGTTTGCTAGTATTTTGTTGAGGATTTTTGCTTCTATGTTCACCAGTGATGTTGGCCTGTAGTTTTCTTTTTTTGTGTTATCTTTACCTGGTTTTAGTATCAGGGTGATGGTAACCTTGTAGATTGAACTTGAGAGTGTTCATTTCGCTTCAAATTTTGGAAGAGATTCACAAGGATAGATATTAATTATTCTTTAAGCCTTTGATAGACTTCACCTGTTTAGCCATCTGGCTCTTGACTTTTGTTTGTTGGAAATTTCTTTAAAAAAAAATTTAGTTATTCATTAATTCATTCACTTGACTGTTCTGGGTCTTACTTATGGCATGTGTGATCTTGTTCCTTCCGCAGGGATCAGATCTGGGCCCTCTGCTTTGGGGGCACAGAGTCTTAGACCCTGGACCACCAGGAAATCCCTGTTAGAAATTTCTTAATCACATTTTCAACTTCAGTACTTGTGTCTGTTCTTAGTATTTCTCCCTAGCTCAGTCTTGAAAACTTGTATCTTTCTAAGAATTTGTCCATTTCATCTAAGTTTGTCCATTTCATTGGTGTAAAATTGTTTTTAGTAGTCTCTTATGATATTTTACATTTCTGTGGTGACAGTTGTAACTTCTCGTTTTTCATTTCTGATTTTATTGATTTGAGTCCTCTCCCTTTTTTCTTCGTGACTCTTACTAAAGGTTTATCAGCTTTGTTTACTTTCTCAAAGGACTAGCTTTTAGTTTCCTTCATTTTTGCTGTTATTTTCTTTATTTCACTTGTTTCTGCTCTGATCGTTATGATTTCTTTCTTACTCACTCTGACATTGTTTTGTTCTTCTTTCTCTAGTTGCTTTGGGTGTTAGGTTGTGGGTGTGCATGCCAAGTCACTTCAGTCATGGCTGTCTCTTTGTGACCCTATGGACCATAGCCCGTCAGGGTCCTCTGCCACGGGATTCTCTAGGCAAAAGTACTGGAGTGAGTTGTTGTGCCTTCCTCTGGGGGATCTTCTCGACCAAGGGATTGAACCTGCGGCTCTTATGTCTCCAGCATTGACAGGCAGGTTTTTACCAATATTGCCACCTGGGAAGCCCAGGTGTAAGGTCGTTTGTTTATTTGAGATTTATCTTGTTTCTTGAGGGAAGGCTGTATTGCTATAAACTTCCATCTCAGAACTGTTTTGCCATGTCCCATAGGTTTTGCTGTTTTGTGTTTTTTGGTCATTTGTGTCTAGGTATTTTATGATTTCCTCTTTGATTTCTTCAGTGATCCCTTGGTTATTTAGTAATGTGTTGTTTAGCCTCCACGTGTTTGTGTTTTTTATGTTTTTTTTCTGTCATTGATTTCTAATCTCATCATGTTGTTGTTGGAAAAGATGATATTCCAATATTCTTAAATTTATCAAAGCTTGACTTGTAATATATCTTGGAGAACGTTCTGTGTTCAACTGAGAAGAAAGTGCATTCTGCTGCTTTTGGATGGAATGCTCTATAAATAGCAATTAAGTCTAACTGGTCTAATATGTCATTTAGGGCTTGTGTTTCCTTACTGATTTTCTGTCTGGGTGACCTGTTCATTGGTGTAAGTGGGGTGTTTAAGGATCCCCACTATTACTGTGTCACTGTTGATTTCCCTCTTTGAACTGTTAGCATTTGCCTTATATATTGAGGTGCTCTGATATTGGCAGGTATATATATTTATAGTTGTTATATCTTCTTTGATTGACCTCTTGATCATTATGCAGTGTTCTTCCTTGTCTCTTGTAACAGTCTTTATTTTAAAGTCTATTTTGTCTGATATGAGTATTGCTATCCAGCTTTCTTTTGATTTCAAGTTGCATGGAATAACTTTTTCTATCCCTTCACTCTCAGTCTCTATGTGTCCCTAGGTCTAAAGTGATCTTTTATAGACAGTATATGTATGAGTTTTGTTTTTGTATTCATTCAGCCAGTCTGTCTTTTCTTTGGAGCGTTTAAGCCATTTACATTTAGGGTAATTATTGATACATATGTTCCTATTGCCATTTTTCTTAAATGTTTTGGGTTTATTTCTGTAGGTCTTTATTCTACCCTTCCTCTTTGTTTTCTTCTCTTGTGGTTTGATTGCCATCTTTAGTGTTGTGTTTGGATTGCTTTTTCTTTTTTATGTTTGTATCTATTGTAGGTTTTTGGTTTGTATTTCCCATGAGATTTTTTTTTCACTTGCTATTTAAAATGTATTGAGCACAGTGTGTCTTTGAAGTACTTTATTAAAAATTTATAGTCTTTGCCTTTGAGTTTTACATTCTTTATATAATGTACATTTAAAAAAATACAATATAGTACATGGCATCATGAAAAGATTATGTGAACCTAGACTGAGTCCCTTTATGGTGAAATTTTGTAAGATTCACTGTGTTTTATTTACATCATGGTAACTGATGACTAAAAGTCTGGATGAAAATGGAACACTTTATGTGAAAACAAAATGGAAACCAATATGTCAAATTAACTTTTGACCTCTGTAGGCTGAATTCTATAGTAGCCATCTAATGACCACTGGGACCAATTACAAGCACATTATCTTGGAATTACAATGCCCTCATTTTTCACAATGATGTAAAGAAACAATAATATAGGATTGACATGTATACACTACCATGTATAAAATAGATGGCTAGTGGGAACCTTAAAACTCAACATTCAAAAAACTAAATCATGTCATCCAGTTCCATCATTTCATGGCAAATAGATGGGGAAACAATAGAAACAGTGACAGACAATTTTCTTGGGCTCCACAAATACTGTGCATGGTGACTGCAGCCATGAAATTAAAAGATGCTTGCTCCTTGGAAGAAAAGCTATGACAAATCTAAACAGTACATTCAAAAGCAGAGACATCACTTTGCCAACAAAGGTCCATATAGTCAAAGCTATGGTTTTTCCAGTAGTCATGTATGGATGTGAGAGTTAGACCATAAAGAAGGCTGAGCTGAAGAATTGGCTGAAGAATCAATGTTTTCGAACTGTGGTGCTGGAGAAGACTCTTGAGAGTCCTTTGGATTGCAATGAGATCAAACAAGTGAGTCCTAAAGGAAACCAACCCTGAGTATTCATTGGAAGGACTGATACTGAAGCTGAAGCTCCAATACTTTGGCCACCTGTACCAACTCATTGGAAAAGACCCCTTTGCTAGGAAAGATTGAGCGCAAGAGGAGAAGGAGGAGACAGAGGTTGAAATTGTTGGATGGCATCATTGATTCAATGGATGTGAGTTTGAGCAAACTCCAGGAAATAGTGAAGGGCAGTGAAGACTGGCATGCTGCGGTCCATGTGGTTGCAAGGAGTCAGACATGACTGAGTGACTGAACAACAACAATTGGGAGCCTGTTACAAAGTACAGGAAGTTCAGTTCTGTGTTCTGTGATGCCCTAGAATGGTGGGATGGGGATATGTGGGAGGGAAGCTCAAGAGGGACCCCTTGAGCTGTGCATATATAGCTGATTCACTTTGTTTTTCAGCAGAAACTAACAGAGCATTGTGAAGCAATTATACTCCATTTAAAACATTTATCCTTCAATACCCACAGTAAGTGGATTTTTAAAATTTTGTTTAACAATATGGGTAACCTCGATCAAAAGATTTAAAACTGCCTCCTTTTTTGCTTTAGTCAAACTAAAACAGTGAAGAAAACATACTTCCAGAAATACACAAACCAAAGAAATTATTTATCAACAAGTGTTCCCATGAGATTTGATAAAGTTTATATATATATATGTTTGTTTGTTTTAAGTCACTGATGTCTTAATTTCAATTCCATTCCCTGCATTTGTAGTGTCTTCTTCTCATGGTTGCTGGGTTTGATATCATATTTGTATGGGTGATTTCCCGCTTTTGCTGTATGTTTGCCTTTGCCAGTGAGCTTTCCCATCTGTTATTTCTTGTTTCTAGTTTTGGCTTCTTTTTCTTCCTGCTGCCTAGAGAAGTTCCTTTAGCATCCATTGCAAAACTGGTCTGATGGTGCTAAATTTTCTTAGCTTTTGCTCATCTATAAAGCTTCTGATTTCTCTGTCAAATCTGAATGAGAGCCTTGCTGGGTATAATATTCTTGGTTGTCTGTTTTTTCCTTTCATCAGTTTAAATATAATATACCACTTCTTTCTGGCCTGCAGAGTTTCTGCTAAAAAATCAGCTGATTACCTTATGGGGAATCCCCCATATATTGTTTGTTGTTTTTTTTTTTTTATCTTGTTTTTAATATTTTTCTTTGTATTTAATTTTTGTTTGATTACTAATGTCTCAGTGTGTTTCTACTTGGGTTTATCCTGTATGAGACTCTGCATTTCCTGGACTTGAGTGACTATTTCCTTGCCCAATCTAGGGGAGTTTATGACTATCATCTCTTCAACTATTTTCTGAGGCCCTGCCTCTTTTTCTTCTTCTGCTGCTGCTGCTGAGTTGCTTCAGGCGTGTCCGACTCTGTGCGACCCCATAGACTGCAGCCCACCAGGCTCCCCTGTCCCTGGGATTCTCCAGGCAAGAACACTGGAGTGGGTTGCCATTTCCTTCTCCAATGCATGAAGAAAGTGAAAGTGAAGTCACTCAGTCGGGTCCTGAGACCCCTATAATTGGAATGTTGGTGCATTTGATGTTGTCCCTGAGGTCTCTTAGGCTGTCCTTTCTTTTTATTCTTCTTTCTTTCTTCTGTGCCAGTGATTTCTACCAATCTGTCTTCCAGCTTACTTTTCTGCACTTCTGTCTCAATTATTCTGCTATTTATTCCTTCTAGTATATTTTCCATTTCAGTTATTGTATAGTTAATGTCTTTTTTTGTTCTTTAGTTCTCCTTGGTCATTGTTAAACATTTCTTATGTCCTCTCGATCCATACCTCTATTCTTTTTTAGACATCTTGGATCATCTTTACTATCATTACTCTGAATTCTTTTTCAGGTAGATTACCTATCTCCTCTTCATTTACTTGTCCTTTGTAGATTTTTACCTTGTTCCTTTCTCTGCAACAACTTTTTGTTGTCTCATTTTGTCTAATTACTGTGTTTTTGGTCTCCTTTCTGCAGGCTGCAGGATCATAGTTCTTCTTACTTCTGGTGTCTGCTTCCTGGTGGGTAAGCCTGGTTCAGAGGCTTGTGCCTTTCCCTTGGTAGGGGGTGTTGACTGGTGTTGTGACCAGAGCCTGCCCTGGATATTGAGTGGGGCCTTCTTTTGCTCTGTGGTTCTCACTGTCCTTTCAGAGGTGGGGTCTGTTCCCTAGTTGTTGGAGCAGATATCCCCAGATTTGTTTCTTAGGTGTGTTTCTGATCTGTGGTGTGAGGCAGGTGGGATTGGAGTGCTCCCATTGGGAGAGAAGCCACTGAGTATTCCTCCTGTGGAGCTGTTCCCCTGTGAATGTGCTCTGTTGTGTTCCCTCTGGCCTGTTGTGTGGGTTCACAAAGTACACGGTTGCTGGCACTGCTCCTGGTCTCACCTTCACCATGGGAATGCTGGCAATTGACCCTGGTGACTCTCAGGCGTTTTTTCACTAGCCCGCCAGTGCAGTCACTGAGTCAGGTCCCAGGACTGCTGCAGTATGCGCCTGGATCTGCTATGGGAGCTGTGGAGGCAGCTCAGACTCTACCCTGCCCATCCCCTCTGTGTACGTGCCGACAAAGCCCACAGCTGCTAGAGTCAGGCCTTTCCCAGCTGCAGGAGCGCTTGTTGTCCTTTCAGATGTTCACAGGCACTAAATTTAGGAAGCCTTCAGCGGAGGTGTAGTTCCACAGTTGACACAGCTGTGAGGAGAGATTTCAGCTCTTCTTTTTCAGTCACATGGCCCCTGGGGCTCAGGTGTGGTTTCAGCCCCACCTCTGAGTGTGGACCATCCCCCAGAGTCTGCCCTAGCGGTTGCTGGAGTACAGAAGCCCATTGGGCAGGAAGGAACCAAGTTGACAATTGGGGCAGGAGGGCTGCCCAGGTGGGAGGGTGCTGGGGTAGCAACTGGAACTCCAATGCCTATCAGTTGGGGATCAGAGTGAGTAGGGACAGGGTGGAGGAAGTGATGGAGGGGGACCACAGGTCAGCTCCAGTGGGAGCCCTCCCACGTGCCCATGGAGGCAAGGGCTGGTGCATGAGGAGAGCCCTGCCATTTGCATGTCCCTCACTAATGGCACTTTGCTTCTACGGAGGTCCAGGCTTCCTCCATGAGCACTTCTGGTTGTGGGGCTCCTTACTCCTGTCTCCTCAGGCTGTCTGCTCATTGTCAACAGCAGTCCCCTTCCCCGGGTTGCTCTCCAAACCCCACATTCCAGCACCCAGCCCCTCCCATCACCCCCCAGTCCCCCCCAGTCTGCACTGGTGGACACCCATCTTAGGCTGGGGCACACAGGGCTGTGTCAGGGACCATTTGTGTAGGCCTCACTCTGTCCTGCTGCATTCTCCTCTGCATTCTCTGCTGCATTTTCCTCACACCCAAATCTCCCCTTCTGTCCCATCTAACATCCCTGCTTGTGAGGGGGCTTCCCCAGATGCAGGAACCTCTTCTCACCGAGAGCTCCCTGCTGCGGGCACAGGTCCTATCCAGCTTCCTCTCTTCTTCCTTTTGTTCTACGTATTATGTGGGGATCTTGTTCTTTAAGGTGTCTGAACATCTGCTAGTGTTCAGCAGTGCTCTGTGAGACATGTTCCATTTGTAGATGTTTTCCTGATGTGTTTGTGGAGACAGACAAGCTCCACATCCTCCTACTCTTCCACCATCTTGGAAAGTCCTGTTTACTTTCAACTGACACTTTCAGAGTTATGAATTACTAAGTATATTTTGGAGTATTAAAATAATTATAAAGCAAAAGCTATTGTGAAAAAGTAATTATGAGTCCTTACCGGGAGAATTTTAAAAAATCTTGAGGCTTGCACATATTAAAAACTTTGTGTCCCTGTCAGCCATTACTATCTCTTCTTCCTTCAGAGTCAAACTTTTTGATAGAATTTTCTGTATTTAATCTATCCTTCCTCACTTCTCATTTGTTCTTCAAACCACTGAAGCCTGGACTTACTCTATCAAGGCCACTCTGAATAAAGTGGTCAGCTCCTTTCTTTTTTCTCTGTGTCTAGAGGACTGTCTCCTTCCTCTCTTCCTGACGTCTTAATAGCATTTGATACTGTGGACCACTCTCCTATCTGAATCTTCTTTTTCCTTCAACTTCTGTGTCTGCACACTCCCTTGATTTTCCTTCTACCTATCAAATGCATTGTCTCAGTCTCTTTGAAATCTTATTTCCCATTCTATATTTTAAAAATTCAGATGAGGCATTTTGGGGGTATTATCAGGAAAACTTCAGAATAGATTGTCTGTAGGAAGTGAGGAAAAGAAGGGTCAAAAACTAGGGTGGGGGGAGATAAGTTAGGAGTTTGGAATTAACATATACACACAACTATATATAAAATAGATAAAATCAACAAAATGGCTGAAGCCCTCACCTTAAATACCACCCTCAGCTAAAGACAAAAGAGGATATTGAGGATGGGGGCAGTTATAGGAGGTGACCTAGAAAAGCACAGTAAGCAAGGATAAGGTTGTGATGCAGATTTGAGTCAGTTTCCTTCTCCATTGATAAATGTTCTGGAGACTTGGCCATCTTCCTTTTTCTGGTACAGAGGTACCAGATAAAGATTTCTCTTGTAAATGCAAACATTTCTTAGAAAAATGTAACTTATTCTTTGTTATCAGGGTCTATCCATGTTTACTGTTTCTTAGAAAATAAACAACTGAAAATAATGTGCTAAAGAGACACATTTTGGGGTGTCAAATTCTACTCTCTTATAGAATTCATATAGCGAAATCCTTGGTGTAGTTTGATTAAAAAACTTTTTATTTTGAAATAATTATAGGCTCACAGGAAGTTGTGAAATCATACACAGAGGTCTTCTGTGTCTCTCTGCTGGCTTCCTCAGTGACTGCAGTACACTGTGGGAGCCAGGATGGCACAGCACAATTCACTAGATACAGGTTGTGTTTTTATGATCTTTTCACATGCATTCATTTCCTTATGTCTTTGTGTATAATTCTGGGATGTTTTTATCACATGTACATGGTCTAAATGTGTCCCCACAGAATTCTTATTATGAAACCTAACCCCTAAGATATTTGGAAGTGGGGCCTGGGGGAAGCCATTAGTCATAAGGGATGAGTGCCCTGTCACAGAGGTCCAAGAGATTCCCATACCCTCATCCCCCTTGAAGTTACAGAGAAAAACCTGCCATCTGTGAACCAGGAAGCAGGCTCTCACTGAGGCAGGGGGTAGATGGCCCCCCACCAGGATAAAGCAATAGTAGATTTATTCTTTGTGGACAAAACCCCCTAGAAGAGAACAGCAGGACAATTAAGAGGTGAGGTTTGGCTATACCCAGACCACATATTTTTCATTCTCAAAGTCAGGAGACCTCTTTGAAAGTGCAGAAAGTCTCGTTGGAGGTCAAAGGGGAGTGATGTCAAGATACATTCTGCCCATAGGCCTCTGCAGTAGAATCTATCTTGCCTAAGAGATGCGTGCCCACCTATGGGAGGATCCTGAGATATATCAAATATGGACTGTGAACCAGGCAAATCAAAGTTATTGGCCAAAGGGGACCTGGAAGAAATGCCCATGTAAGTGATTTAGACTGCCACGAGTGTGCGACTCAGGGACTCTCCCTCTGAGTTTGCTCAGAGGGAAAATATTTGAGGTAGAGGTGTTGTAATGTGTCTATCAACACATACTGTACTCTTTTTCCTGCTAAAAAACACTTTATGTTCCACTACTTTCTGTCTTTGTGGGGATTTCTTTTCAGCAAAGCCAAATGGCCAGGGACTTGGCACTGACCACTGGTCTAGTGGTTAGGATTTGGTGCTTTCACCTCTGCAATCTGGACTCAGTCTCTGGTGAGAAACTGAAGCCCCACTTCAAGCTGCTGCAGGCCAAGGCCACCCAAGATCACTGTGTGTGTCCATGTGCTCGACTTTGTGGAAGATTTCTTTGGTGTGGTGTATATGCTCAATCGTGTCTGACTCTTTGCGACCCCATGGACTGTAGCCTGCCAGGCTCCTCTGTCTCTGGAATTTTCCAGGCAAGAATTCTGAAGCGGGTTGCCATTTCCTACTCAAAGAGATCTTACTAATCCAGGAATCGAACCAGCATCTCCTGCATTGACAGGCGGATTCTTTACCACTGAGCCACCTGGGAAGCCCAGAGATCATTACCAGCCACCAGATCTACTGGTGCCTTGATCTTGGAACTTCTAGCCTCCAGAACTATGAAAAATAAATATTTGCTGTTTATAAGCCACTCCATCAGTGGTGTTTCGTTGGAGCAGCCCAAATGGACCAATACATGTAGATCTGAATAACTACTATTACAAGCAAAATACAAGTCCTTTTTATCACCACGAAGGCACTCCTCCGCCTGTTTTATTGCCACAGCTTTTGTCTCCTCCCTTGCGCTAAGTCACTTCAGTTGTGTCCGACATTTCGCAACTCCACGGACTATAATCCCCCAGGCTCCTGTTCATGGGATTCTCCAGGCAAGAATACTGGAGTGGGTTGCCATTTCCTTCTCTAGGGATCTCCCCAACCCAAGGGTCAAACCTGCATTTCCTATGTCTCCTGCACTGGAAGGTGGATTCTTTATCATTAGCGCCACTTGGGAAGCTCTCCTCCCTTCATCCCTGGCAACCACTTATCTGTCTTCATGTCTATAATTGTCATCTTGAGAATGTAATGCAAACGGAACCATACAGAATGTGGCCTCCCCACCCCCCATTCAGTATAATGCCCTTAAGACCATCTATGTTGTCCTGTGTATGTTTGATCCCTCTTACTGCTGATTGGTGTTCCAAGATTTGATCTCGAGAGCCTGCTGCAGTCCTAGGTATGGAGTGTGCATCAGCTTGGCAACCTGATATCAAGTACTCAAATGAAACAACTGAAGTTAATACAGTGGGGAATAATCAGTGTGATAAAGGAAGAATAGCAGGGAAGGAAATTCTTAGCCATTCTCAGGAGAAAACAACGGGTTGGAAATAAAGCTTACATGCTGACATTTCCCAAGGTGAGTTTACCGGAAACCAGCAAGTCTAACATAAAAAGAGTGTTTAGCGCCAAAGTCTAGGAAACCACAAAAACTGTCCCTGCTGTGGGACTGATCTTTAACATGATGATGCATATTTAGAATTCTAGAAGAGGACATGATATTCTCTGCTTTCCAAACCTTTAGACCAGCACATTAATGTCCTTTTCCTAGAATATTTCTCTCTGGGAGTTTTCCAGGGAAAATATTTGAAGTAGAGGTGTTGTAAGTTAATGCACAATATTTAAATTCTAAAATGATAATGCAGTTTACTACACTGTCAAATGTGTTTATCAAGTTGATTTTAAGGTTTATAATAGGCATAAAATACCGAGATAACTCTACTGCTGCTGCTGCTGCTAAGTCGCTTCAGTCGTGTCCGACTCTGTGCGACTCCATAGACAGCAGCCCACCAGGCTCCCCCGTCCCTGGGATTATCCAGGCAAGAATACTGGAGTGGGTTGCCATTTCCTTCTCCAATGCATGAAAGTGAAAAGTGAAAAGTGAAAGTGAAGTTGCTCAGTCATGTCTGACTTCTAGTGACCCCATGGACTGCAGCCTACCAGGGTCCTCCGTCCACGGGATTTTCCAGGCAAGAGTACTGGAGGGGGCTGCCATTGCCTTCTCTAGAGCTAACTCTACAGAGCTACATAAAACAAAACTACTCTACTCTGGTGGTGGAAATATAACAATGAAATATTCCTAAAGGCAAGCCCCTTCCCCCAAACATCAAAAAACACAGCTCATAGCACCAGAGAGTATAACAGTGGTTTCCAGGTTGGTCAAAGGGCACAAACTTTCAGTTTGTAAGATAAATAGTTTCTGGGAGTCTAATAAACAGAAGATGACTATAATTAACACTGAACTGTATACTTGAAGTTTGTGTATATTGTATACAAACAAAATACACTTTATATTGTATACAAAGTGTACTTTATATTGTGTACTGTATACTTTGAAGGGTAAATTTGTGTTCCCATCACACCAAAAACAAAGTAACCATATTAAGTTGACTTTGGCAATTACTTCAGAATATATACATAAATCATCATATTGCATGTGTTAAATATTGATACATGCAGTTTTTATCTATCAGTGCCTCAATAAAGCTGAAACAAAAGTACATAAAATATATTGCCACTAGGGGGCAGAAGAGGATTAGAGGAAAGGGAAACCTCCCAATTGTTGCCTAATTAAAAAAAAAAAAGTGTACCTAAATGAAACGAGATCTGAGAATCTTTTTTCTCCTTTCTGTGCAAACAGATAATAAAGTTATTAAAATATTCTTTGTATTTATTCCCATATAACAATGCTTATTTTGCAATGTACCTAAGTTATAAATAATGTTTTTTTGTTTTTAGAGTAAAAGATATATCCAGGCTGGGAGCTGCTGTTTGATTTTATAAACATAAATCCTGATTTTCCAAACCTGAGAGCTCATTAACCTTCAGACAGTTTAGAAAGAAATACTGTTACCATATACTATTATCATTCTCCCAGCTTGTTTTGGTTAGGGAATAAGTTATAGCAAGTCAAGTTTGTGGAATTTTAATTTTCTGATGGAATCAAAGAGTCTCTATTAATCTTCTAACATATATTAATTACTATATTTTCCCACCAACTTTTGCTTTGTGCTTGAAGTGTATTTTTTCCTCTTAATGTTTCTTCTTTGGTAATCACAACTGGATAAGAACAAATATAACTGAAGAGATAGCAAAATGGACTGATCAGTGGAGGTCTGGTTGCCCGGTGAGCTTCTCAAAGCCTGTCTTTGCTTACTTCACCAGGGCCACCACCCCCCACCCCATCCCAGCCCTACCCTGCCCCACCCTTCTTCATCCTGGACCAGCTTATTTGTATAAGAATGTTTTATGAGAATCCAGGAAACTCCTCTCATTTAGAAGGACTGTCTAATAGTAAAGTTTGACATTGTAATGGAGAGACACTCCCTCCATGGATCCCAATTCTTCCTTTTTCTAAAATGAATGCTTGTCTGTGATACAGTTTTCCTGGTGAGCAAAGTTCCAGACAGGGGTTGTTGTTGAGTCACTTCGTTGTGTCTGACTCTTTGTGACCCTGTGGACTGTAGCCCGCCAGGCTCTGCTGTCCATGGGATTTTCCAGGCAAGGATCCTGGAGTGGGTTGCCATTTCTTTTCCAGGGAATCTCTTCCTGACTCAGGGATGGAACCCATGTCTCCTGCATTGGCAGGTAGATTCTTTATGACTAAGCCGCCAGGGAAGCCAGGGGTTGCGTCTCTTCAAAGGTGGCTGTTATTCCCTGGGGGCAAGTTGTGGGTCCTCAGACAGGAAGACAGAAATCAGGAGGTGGGAGCTCCTGCCTTTCTTTTGGTGGTGGTCTCTTGGGGCTGGTTTCTTAGGGGTGTTTGGACATGCTTGATGGTGCTCCCAGATTGGAAGGGAAGGCTGGGATACAGGGAGGAGGCTGAAGATGAGGGAATCACACTGTATACGCTGGAGTGAGTTTTTAGTTGTCCATTTATTCTCCTCCTGTTCTCCCTTAGATGTTTGTGGTTTATAAATGCTTTGGCCTTACTTCAGTTGAAGGGAATTTAGGGAAGAGTTAAACTTCCAGATGAGAACAATGCCTCCTTGTGAAGCAGTTTGGAAGTGATAACTTTCACATACAAGACACTGAAAGCAGGAATTTGCATGTCAGGGTCACAGGTCTAGCCCTCTGTCTGCACCAGAGTCCATGTTCGTTGCCACCATGAAGGCCAATTGAGTCCTCTCAGACACTGAGAACAGCACATGTGGAAAGAGGGGGTGGTGATGTTTCCTTCCCACACGAAATGCTGCAGAGAGCTACCCTCAAAGCTTCTTCCTTGAAAAAGTTCATTCAAATCTCAGGTCTTAGGATGAGGAGATCATGTAGGTGATTTATCTTTATTTATTATTAACTCAGAATTGACTCCCTCATCCAAACAGGTGAGGAAACCAAAAACTGGTTCTGAGAGATCAAGTGATGCCCCTAAAGTCACAGGGTTGAAGTCAGGGTGGGGCTAAAGCTCAGGTTTCCAGGCTCCAAGTTGTTCTGACATTGCCCATGGTAGGGAGGTTTCTACTTTCTTGGCCAAGTATTCCTCTGCCATGAGACAGAATTTGCAGGATATAGTCAACAGCTATTTGGGCTTCCCAGGTGGCACTACTCGTAAAGAACCCACCTGCCAATGTGTTCGATCTGTGAGTCAGGAACATCCCCTGGAGGAGAGCATGACAACCCACTCCAGTATTCTTACCTGAGAATCCCATGGACAGAGGAGCCTGGTGGGCTACAGTCCATGGGGTCACAAAGAGTCAGACATGACTAAAGTGACTTGGCATGCATGCATGCACCAGCTCTTTATTTCTACTCAGGATAGTGCTAAACAATATTAGACATTAATTGTGGTCTGCAGCCCTGTGTGGAAAGAGGAATTCTTTCAAGGACTTGGGGACCCTGAGCTGTGTGGGTCATTGGTTGAGGGGATTGACATAGATTTTCCTGCTGGCCCCACAGTCAAGCCTGGAGGTCTGACAAAGTGAATGCTTTAGAGGGAGTGTGTGTGTGTGTGGTGTAAGGAGTGTGTGTGTGTGTGTGTGTGTGTGTGTGTGAGAGAGAGAGAGTCCTTTCGTTGCCACCAAGAAATGGTGGGCTGGGGGACATCAAATCCTTATTATCTCTCTTTGGACAGTACGCTGAAGGGCAAAATCCTCTGTTGTTAGTCAGACATGGAAGAAGGACGTCATCTCAATTCCAAACAAAAGGGCACTGAGCAGGCATAGCTAGATGTCCCATTTTCTCCTCCTTTGGTGTACTTTATCTTTATCTCCTGGGAAAGAAACACCAAGATGTTGATGACCATTACTTAATGATCACAGCTTATTGACGCCATGTGTTTCTGTGAAAAGGAAAACCATTGTGTGGTACTGTCTGTGCTCCCAGACTCGCTCCAGCAGGGAGCCCCCTGGGGCAGCCTGTGTCCCTGAGCCTCAGCTGACATGGATCACTGCCTACAATGTATCAGCATCACTTTAGATTCTTCACATGTTTCATAAACCTTCCATATGCCTTGTAAGATAGGTGCAGTCTACAGATGCAGATGCTGATGAGGTTATGTGTGCATCACACGCTAGGAGGCAGAGAGCCTGACTCACGTCCTAGCAGCCTGGTTCCAGAGTGCAGGCTCCTAACCCCTCCACAGCTCTTTCCCCCACTAGCATCCACCTGACTTCCACAGAGCCCTGTGAACCTAGATTAAATCCTGCAAATTTTATTCACAATCCTTTAGGTTCTGATGTGATCACATCCATGCAAGTGACTGGTTTGGGGAGAGCAACCATATAGTAAGAACTGGGGATGAAAAAAGATCACTCTGATACATACTCAAGAATAATGTGACCTTGGGTGTCATTTCCTAAATTTGACTCATTAATACTATTTTCAAATAATGAAGCTAATGATTATTGAGATATTATTGAGTACTTAACTAAATGTAAAAAGTCCTTTACATATATCACCTCTTTATCCATCCAGCTATCAAATGAATGTAGTATTAGTGTCCTGAGTTTAAAGATGAATTTAGACTTATTGAGTAATTTTGCAATGTTATACAGCTTCTTCAAAGGCAACACTGTCTCCAGTGACCACATTCTTAGCCATTGAGCTATATCAGTGCCCTTGATGGCTGGTTTGCAGTTCAGGATGGACATCTTTCCAATTAGTTAGCTTTCCTGAAAACTTGGGAGCAGGATAAATTTGGTCTTTGTGTTCCTGAATTTTGTTTTGCTGATTCTGTTCTGCTCTTGAACCATCTGTGTACCATTCTTTCTTTCTTTAGTATTTAGCTTTCATCATCTGGCTTTAATTTGCTCAAACTCTTTCCTCTATGCAATTTGTATTGTTTTGGTTTCTTTTTCTATGGAAACCATTTTTTGGGTAGTTAATTTAATAATAGATGTTTTTACTACTTTGAAGTCTTAGGCTTTCACTATAATAACATAATTTATATAGGACTATGGTAGATGGTTTCAGTAAGAATTATTTATACATACATAATTTTAAATTTATAAAAATTTTTTGGGCCCTACAAGTATCTTTGTGAATTGTTTGTTCAACTCCCTTGCTAATGTCACTTTTTCCACATGGCAAGATTTGAGGGGTATAGAAAAGTGTCTGCCTTATATACTTGTTAATGGCATAAAGAAATAAAGTATTATATCCAGAGAAATAAAATATATCCAGAAATGCCTCTGAAACAAAGTCATCCCTGAAGGACCATGTACTAACTTACAGTGTTATAACAGCCAAACAAATTGCTTCAAGTTGCAGAGGGTGAGGCAGGACCTTTGGTAAAAGAGGTCTGAGACAGGTAAATTCATCCCAGGGCAGAACACTTTACTTAAGGCATGTATGTGGATCAGAGAGCATGGCAGATCTGAGAGTCTTGAAGAAAGTGGGTTGCAGCAGGAGCAAGGGGTGCAGAGAGAATAAGAGGAAGTTGAGAAGGCAAAAGAAGTTACATCTGTGTGTGGACTTGCAGGGCACATCCCCATGCTCCGCTCACAGTTCTTCTTTTCTGATAAACTTTCACCCCTCCCCCGGTCTCCCCGCCAACATCCCAGCCCAAGTGATAGTGGGAACAGCCAAGTTTACACCACATGTCTTTGCTTTCACAGCTGATTGGGCAAATATGGGCCAATATGTTCCTTCTCAAATCTCTGAGCCCAAGAGATTCTAGACACTTGGCTGTTCTCCCAAACAGAGGAGATATAAATCAGGACTTCTGATTTATATCTCTGAAGACATAAACGTCCACTGAAGAGGAAGAATGAGGGAGACCCTAGAGATGGAATTCTTGGTTCTCTCCAGTGCTCTAGTTGCAGTTTGGTCTAATCCATTTCATAGGACCGTTTGTAACTCTGCCCTTGGCATTGGTCTTCTGCTTTTTTGCTTAACTGATTAAACTTCTTATCATTTATAACTGGTCACTTTTTTATGTGGTCAATACATATAACATAAAGTTTACCATTTTAACCATTTTTAATGGGTTCAGTCAATGCCATTAAGCTCATTAACATTGTTGTGTGATCATTGCCTGCACCCATCTCCAGGACTTTTTTCATCTTCCTAAACAGAAACTCTGTACCTGCTAAACAGCTCCGCATTCTCCTCTGCCCTCAACCCCTGGCAACCACTACTCTACTTTCTGTCTTTATGAATATGATGACTCTATGTACCTCATGTAAGTGAAACCAACAGTATTTGTTCTTTTGTGACTGGCTTATTTCCCTTAGCATAATGTCTTCAAAGTTCATCCATGTTGTAGCATGTGTCAAGGTTTCCTTTCTTTTTAAGGCTGAGCAATATTTCCTTGATTGCGTATACCACATTTGGTTTATTTATTCATCCATTGAAGGGCCCTTGAATTGCTTCCACATATTGGCTGTTGTGTATAATGCTGCTATAAACATGAGTGTACAAATATCTTTTTGCATCCCTGCTTTTGATTCTTTTGGTATGTACCCAGAAGTGGAATTGCCAGATCATATGAGAATTCTAGGTTTAGTTTTTTGAGAAACTGCCATATTGTTTTTCCACAGCAACTTCAACATTTTACATTCGCACCAGAAATACCCAAGGGCTCCAATTTCTTCACATCTTTGCCAACACTTACTGTTTTATGTTATTTTTACAAAAGCCATCCAAATGAATGTGAAGTAGAATCACATTGGGTTTTGATTTACAGATCCTTAGTGATTTGTGATGTTAAGCATATTTTCATGAGTTTATTGTCTTATAGTATATCTTCTTTGGAGAACTGCTTATTCAATTATTCATTTAAAAATTGTTGTTGTTGCTCTCATCGAGTCCTTCATATATTCTGGATATCAACCCTTTATCAGATATGTGATCTGCAAGTATTTTATCCCATTCTATGTGCTGCCTTTTCACACTATTGACAGTGTCCTTTGATACAAAAATTTAAAAAATTTTGATGTAGTCTATATTATCTTCTTTTGCTTTTGTTAATGTGTTTTTGGCCTCATAGTCAAGATATCATTGCCAAATCCAGCATCATGAAGCTTTCTTCCTTCTGTTTTATTTCTAATAGTTTTAGCTTTTATATTGAAATCTTTGGTCTATTTTGAGTTAGTTTTTGTGTTTGGTGTAAGGTAAGAGTCCAGGGTCATTCCTTTGCATGTGGATACTCAGCTTATTCAACATCATTTGTTGAAGACTGCTTTTGTCACTGAGTGATCTTGACACAATGGTAGAAAATTATTTAACCATATATGTAAGGGTTTATTTCTAGGCTCCATGTTTTATTCCATTGATCTAAATGTCTGTGTTTATGCCAGTATCATAGTTTTAAAGTTTGAAATAAGAACGTGTGGATTTCCAGCTTTGTTCTTCTGTTTCAAGATGGTTTTGGCTATTCAGGGTCCCTTGTGAGTCCATATAAATTTTAGGATGGATTTCTAAGTTTATGCAAAACACATTTTTGAAATTTTAGTAAGGATTGTCTTGCTTGAACTCTTGCATCTTTGCTTTGAGCTTCTATTTTAAAAAAGTAATTAGCTTGTTAAGTTTTAAAATTTGCTTTTATTTGTTCCATGAGTATTCTTTGCCATTTGTTTCCCCAGTCTCTCCTTCTTCCCTAGTCCACAAACATTTTGGTTGTATTTTAGTGACATTTATTCAATGATTCCTTTTTATTTCTTCTTTGCATGCTTCTGTGCTAAGTCACTTCAGTTGTATCTGACTCTTTGTGACTATGGACTATAGCCTGAGAGGCTCCTCTATCCATGGGATTCTCCAGGTGAGAATACTGGAGTGGATTGCCATGCCCTTCTCCAGGGGATCTTCCCAACCCAAGTATTGAACCCACATCTCTTATGTTTCCTGCATTGGCAGTAGGTTCTTTACCACTCATACCACCTGGGAAACCCTATTTCTTCTTTATTCAACCCTAAATGAGTAGAGTTGTTTCTGCACCATGTATTATAGAAGGTTCAAGCTTGTAGAAATTTTGCACTACAAGTTCTTTATGATACAGGGTTGTGTGGGTAAATTCTTTGAGGTTTTCTTTTCTCCCAGCCACTTGAGATTGTCAACTACATCGCTATCCATAATGTACTCCACTCTGTCCTACCTTTTGAAAACTTCCTAAAAATCTGAGTGATTCCTCCTTAACCCCGACCTTCCCTTCTCCTCCTTGACCCAGGCTTCACACCCTCTCAGGTTGTCCCACTGGCCCTGGAGACCTGTGCTCTGACAGCTTTGTCATACTTGCTGCGTGTCTTGCTATACCTCTGTTAGACTTTCAATGTATTTGGCAGCCCATTCTCATGTACTGTGTTTTGGAAGTATAAAAGTCCCTGAATTTTATTAAACATGGAGCTTAACTCTCTGTTACTCATTTTCTTAGGTTTTTTTTTTTTTTTTGGCGATTTCCTGAAGGAGAGACTAGCCTTATAATTTCCAGCAATGAATCTGGGAGGCAAAACTTTAGCTTGTTGAAATAACAATCATAGAAGGTTGACTTTCATGAGCAAGAAATGTGAGGAGAATGGGTACTATCAGAATAGCAAACAATTTAAGGGAAACTTTAGTTAAGTGAAGACACCTGTGAGATCTGCATGAATGACAGCACATGGAATGCAGAACTGGTGTGCATTAGCTGTCATTGGCCTTCATCGTCAACTTTAGGATACTCTGTAGATCTCTGCTCTAGGCTTATGCCTATTTATGATTTTGTTTTCCAATCTAGTATTGTCATTTGGTGTTTCCA
This sequence comes from Bos taurus, assembly GCF_002263795.3. Taxonomy (NCBI): domain Eukaryota; kingdom Metazoa; phylum Chordata; class Mammalia; order Artiodactyla; family Bovidae; genus Bos; species Bos taurus. The sequence goes on from NC_037336.1 coordinate 13,371,452, forward strand.
AGTCTAAAATTCCTGGCTTAAGTGCTTTCCATATTCTTCCTTTCAATCCATTGAATCCATTGGCTGTACTCTCCTTTTATCCTTCTGCTGCTGCTGCTGCTGCTGCTAAGTCGCTTCAGTCATGTCCAACTCTGTGCGACCCCATAGATGACAGCCCACCAGGCTCTGCCGTCCCTGGGATTCTCCAGGCAAGAACACTGGAGTGGGTTGCCATTTCCTTCTCCAATGCAGGAAAGTGAAAAGTGAAAGTGAAGTCGCTCAGTCATGTCCGACTTTTAGTGACCCCATGGACTGCCTACCACCAATCAACTAGTTTCTGCTTAGCAGATTGGGTGAGTTTCTATGTTTTCAAGGTAATATGAATGTGACAGGGCAATAGGTAGTTTAGTCTTCATTTCCATTTTCTATAAGCTGGAATTATGAAGAGGATATGGGAAATCTACCTTACATTCAGGATATGAGCAGAAGCTGGAATCAAGTATGAATAAGGGAGGTTATGATTTCCACATGAGATTGGAAATGTTTAGATAATAATAGTGTTTAGCCCTGGAGAAGGAAATGGCAACCCACTCCAGTGTTCTTGCCTGGAGAATCCCAGGGACGGGGGAGCCTGGTGGGCTGCCATCTATGGGGTCGCACAGAGTCAGACACGACTGAAGCGACTTAGCAGCAGCAGCAGCAGCAGTAGCAGTGTTTAGCCCACCAAAGAGAGTTATTTTAAGGGAGGTTGTGTGACAGAGAAGCTTAGATGAGGGTTTGTTTCCTTTATAGTAGGCACCTGTAGGAATATTATCTAGGACAAAGTGCTCAATAAAGCACAGTAATGAGTAGCAGTACAGTGGAGTGGTCGGGGAGAGGAGTGGTTGGGCAGAGATTCAGTGAAGCAGTGGATTTTTATAGATGTTGTCATAAAATAATCCATAAAACATGTATGGGAATTCCCCTTTCCTTTTCCAGCTCTGCCCTTCTCTCATGCTTCTCCTTGTTTTTCATTTTTCCTTCTAGTTTGCCCTAAGTATTCATTTTGCCTTGTATATGCTTGTGAAATATGGTAGATGACTGAAGAGAATAGTCAGTTCAGACTTGCAGAGATTACCCTTATTATATCATGTAGACTCCCTAATATTATAACAGTATATAGAACTATTCAACCATGGTCATAAAATTAGTTTTTGAAATACTGGAAATAGAATACTTACCTTGTTTTCAAATTTTAAATTGGAAGATAATTGCTTTACAATATTGTGTTAGTTTCTGCCGTATATCAACGTGAATCAGCCACAGATGAACATATGTCCCCTCCCTCTTGAACCTGCCTCCCACCTCCCGCCCCATCCTACCCTCTAGGTTGTCACAGAGCACTGGGCGTGAGCTCCCTGTGTCATACAGCCAGCGGACATTTGCTATTTTATATATGGTAACATATATGTTTCAATGTTGCTCCTTCAATTGGTCCCTCCCTCTCCTTCCCCTACTTTGTCCACAAGTTTGTTCTCTATGTCTGCGTTTCTAATGCTGCTCTGCAAATAGGTTCATCTTTCTAGATCCATATATATGCATTAATATACAGTATTTATTTTTCTCTTTCTGACTTAGTTCACTTTATATAATAGGCTCTAGGTTCATTTACCTCATTAGAATGGACTCAAATGAGTTCCCTTCTATGGATGAGTAATATTCCATTGTATATATGTACCACAACTTCTCTATCCATTCAAAAGTTAGTAGAAGAAATCATAAAGATCAGAGCAGAAGTAAATGAAAAAGAAACCAAGGAGACACTAGCAAAGATCAATAAAACTAAAAACTGGTTCTTTGACAAGATAAACAAAATTGACAAATCATTAGCCAGACTCATCAAGAAAAAAGGGGAGAAGATTCAAGTCAATAAAATTAGAAATGAAAAAGAAGTTACAACAGACAATGCAGAAATACAAAGGAGCATGAGACTACTACAAACAACTATATGTCAATAAAATGGACAACCTCAAAGAAATGGACAAATTCTTAGAAAAGTATTACCTTCCAGAACTGAACCAGGAAGAAATAGAAAATATGAAGAGACCAATCACAAGCACAGAAACCAAAACTGTAATAAAAAAAGTCTTCCAACAAACAAAAGCTCAAGGCCAGATGGTTTCACAGGTGAATTCTACCAAAAGTTTAGAGAAGAGCTAACCTCTATACTGGGAGAAGGCAATGGCACCCCACTCCAGTACTCTTGCCTGGAAAATCCCATGGATGGAGGAGCCTGGTAGGCTGCAGTCCATGGGGTCGCTAGGAGTTGGACACGACTGAGCGACTTCACTTTCACTTTTCACTTTCATGCATTGGAGAAGGAAATGGCAACCCACTCCAGTGTTCTTGCCTGGAGAATCCCAGGGATGGGGGAGCCTGGTGGGCTGCCATCTATGGGGTCGCACAGAGTCGGACACGACTGATGTGACTTAGCAGCGGCAGCAGCAGCGGCAGCAGCAGCAGCAGCAGCAGCAGCAACATCTATACTGCTCAAACTCCTCTTGAAAACTGCAGAGGAAGGAAAACTCCCAAACTCATTCTACAAGGCCACCCTGATATCAAAGCCATACAAAAAAGAAAATTATAGGCTAGTATCACTCACGAACATAGATGCAAAAATCCTCAACAAAATGCTAGTAAACAGAATCCAACAACACACAAAAAGGATCATATATCATGATCAAATGGGCTTTATCCCAGGCATGCAAGGATTCTTCAACAGCCATTTATGTAAAAACTCTCCAAAAAGTAGGTATAGAAGGATCATACCTCAACATATGATGGTGGGAAGGATTGATGCTGAGGAAGATTTCCTGATGCTGGGAAAGATTGAATGTGGAGGAGAAAGGGATGACAGAAGATGAGATGATTGGATGGCATCACAGACTCAATGGACATGAGTTTGAATAAACTCCAGAAGTTGGTGATGGACAGGGAGACCTGGCATGCTGCTGTTCACAGGGTCGCAAAGAGTCGGACACAACTGAATGACTGAACTGAACTGACCTCAACATAATGAAGGCCGTATATTACAAACCAACAGCAAACATTATTTTCAATGGTGAAAAACTGCTGAAAGCATTTCCTCTAAGATCAGGAACAAGACAAGGGTGCCCATTCTCACCACTATTATTCAACATAGTTTTGGAAGTCCTAGCCATAGCAATCAGAGAAGAAAAAGAAATAAAAAGAATCCAGATGAGAAAGAACAAGTAACTCTCAGTATTTGAAGATGACATGATACCATATATAGAAAACCCTAAAGATGCCACCAGAAAGTTATTAGCATTAATCCATGAATGTAGTAAAGTCATAGGATATAAAATTAATACTTAGAAATCCCTTGCATTCCTATATACTAACAATAAAAAATAAGAAAGAGAAATTAAGGAAACAACCCCATTCACCATTGCAACAAAAAGAATAAAGTGCCTAGGAATAAACCTACCTAAAGAGGTGAAAGACCTGTATGCAGAAAGCAATAAGACATCAACGAAAGAAATCAAAGACAACACAAAACAAATGAAGAGATATACCATGTTCTTGGACTGGAAGAATTAATATTGTGAAAATAATTATACTACCTAAAGCAATCTACAGATTAAATGCAATTTCTATCAAACTACCAATGGTATTTTTCACAGGAATAGAACAAAAAAATTCACAATTTGTATGGAAACACAAAAGACCCTGGATAGGCAAAGCAATCTGGGGAAAGAAAAACAGAGCTGGCTTCAGACTATACTACAATGCTACAGTCATCAAGACACTATGGTACTGGCACAAAAACAGAAATACAGATCAAAGGAACAAGATAGAAAACCCAGATATAAACCCACACATTGATAGACACATTATCTTTGACAAAGGAGGCAAGAATACACAATGGAGAAAAGACAGCCTCTTCAATGAGTGGTATTGTGAAAACTGGAGGAGTACTTACCTTTTAAAGCATGGTTACAATCCTATAGTAATTATGTTAAAGCATATTGCATCTAAATGCTACTTCTAGAGACAAATAATGTGTCTCATAGTTCCATGTATTAAGGAGAAAAAAGGTGCATAAGTTGTTATCAAGGCAAACATTATCAGGTGCATATTTTCCAAATTTTGTTTTCAATTCTTTAAATTTTTCATGAAGAGGATTTCTGTAATATGCAAGTCATTGTCCATTAGCATACTGACCATTATACAGTTTTCAAATGAGTTCAATTTTTAAAATGTTTGAGATAAAATCAAGAGTTCTAACCAAGTTCTCTCCCTCTAAAGGATAATATCAGTTATATCAGAATAAGTAAGGGAGAAATCATATACATATTTTTTAAATGAAATAATATGGTGTCACTTTCTTTAAAACTTATTTAAATTCTCTCACATGCTGTATCTCTTGAATTGATCTCATTCTTCTATGTCTCATTTTATTGTACTGAATGTATGTTTTTCAGGTTCCAGGAAAAATTCTTTGTTAAATTTATATTTGGCCTCTTTACTCCCCAGAGCTTGCAAATGATATCAGAATGGGAAATATTGTGAATTATTCTAAATAATTGGAACTTTGGAAATGAAATTTGTTCTCCAATGCAAGTAAAATAATTGTTTTTTCCTGGAGTGCATTAATTCTAATTTTATTACCTATTCACTTTATGAAGTTTCTCTACTTTTTATGTGGAAAAAGTAAGAAATAGAATTGCTATACACATTTCAATTATGAGAAACTCTATAGTAGCATAAGCCAAAATTAAAGAATGTCTTCCATTTTAGAACAATTATTTCCATCTTTATTATATAGAAAAGGGAATCTTTCAGTCCCATTTCCCAAGTGAGTTATTGTTTTCTAAATAGCACACGCTAGAATAGTTGGATGATGGACCCAGATGTTAGAGGATTAGTTCAACTTTTCAAATGTTCAAGGTGAGATGAAATTCAGAGTTCTAATCAAGTTCTCTTCCACCTAAAGGGGAAACATAATGCCTCTATTTTTCCTTCTCATACATAGAATCTTAGAGTTGGCAGGGGTCCCGAAACGTTATTTTTTTCTAAGCTATTTGATCCAAGAATGATGGACTTCTTCCTGATTGTTTAAATTTGGCCATTTGGGGGTCTGATTCAGAAATTAGAAAGTCCTAAATTGGTCAAGGATTGCCAAACTATAACATCAAAGAATTAAGCTTAGTTAAAAAAAAAACAAACTGTGAATTCTGATTGAGTGCTAAACTTGGCAAATAGCTTTGGAGAAATCATCTGCCTTACATAAAGTGGGTTTGTTTCTCCAGAAAATGATGCCCATTAACTTTTTTTTTTTTAAAACAAATACTAGTCATTTATTAATATAATAGTATGAAAAGAAAGAAGAGTATTAGAGTCACACAGCCTTAAATTTCTTTCAAATGCTTGAGCTATTTGTTCCACAACATCTTATTTTTTTTTTCAAATAATGAGCGCTTGATAATGAATTTTTGGTAGTCAGGACCTATAAGGCTCTTTGTCTTCCAGATGCTATTAGGACTACACTGAAGCAGTCTTGTAGTTATGTGTATTTAATGCCCTAAAATTGGAAAATAAATGCACATTTAATTTTACTAGTGCAGGTAATAAATCTGTATATCTATTTTTGGTTTGTTTTTTAAAAATTAATTAATTAATTTTAATTGAAGGCTAATTACTTTACTAATTACTAATTAGTACTTTACTAATTACTTTAGTGTTGTGGTGGTCTTTGCCACACATTGACATGAATCAGCCACTCATGTACATGTGTCCTTTCATCCCGAACCCTCCTCCCACCACTCTCCCCATCCCATCCCTCTGGGTTGTCCCAGTGCAACGACTTGATTGCTCTGTTTCATGCATTGCACTTGGACTGGTCATGTTTCACATATGGTAGTATATATGTTTCAATTCTATTATCTCCAATCATCCCACCCTTGCCTTCTCCCACAGAGTCCAAAAGTCTGTTCTTTACATCTGTGTCTTTTGCTGTCTTGCATATTGGGTCATCGTTACCATCTTTCTAAATTCCATATATATGCGTTAGTATACTGTATTGGTGTTTTTCTTTCTGGCTTACTTCACTCTGTATAATAGGCTCCAGTTTTATCCACCTCATTAGAACTGATTCAAATGTATTCTTTTTAATGGCTGAGTAATACTGCATTGTGTATATGTACCACAGCTTTCTTATCCATTCATCTGCTGATGGACATCTAGGTTGCTTCCATGTCCTGGCTATTGTAAACAGTGCTGTGATGAACATTGGGGTACACGTGTCTCTTTCAATTCTGGTTTCCTCAGTGTGTATGCCCAGTAGTGGGATTGCTGGGTCATCTGGCAGTTCTATTTTGTTTTTTAAGGAATCTCCACACTGTTCTCCATAGTGGCTGTACTAGTTTGCATTCCCACCAACAGGGTAAGAGGGTTCCCTTTTCTCCATACCCTCTCCAGCATTTATTGTTTGTAGACTTTTTGATGACAGTCATTCTGATCAGCATGAGATCGTACCTAATTGTGGTTTTGATTTGCATTTCTCTGATAATGAGTGATGTTGAGCATCTTTTCATGTGTTTATTAGCCATCTGTAAGTCTTCTTTGGAGAAATGTCTATTTAGTTCTTTGGCCCATTTTTTGATTGGATCGTTTATTTTTCTGGTATTGAGCTGCACAAGCTGCTTGTTTATATTGAAGATTAATTCTTTGTCAGTTGTTTCATTTGTTATTATTGTCTCCCATTCTGAAGATTGTCTTTTCACCTTGCTTATAGTTTCCTTCATTGTGCAAAAGCTTTTAAATTTAATTATGTTCCATTTGTATATTTTTGCTTTTATTTCCATTACTCTGGAAGGGGGTCATAGAGGATCTTGTTCTGATTTATGTCAGAGACTGTTCTGCCTATGTTTTCCTCTAGGACTTTTATAGTTTCTTGTTTTACATTTAGATCTTTAATCCATTTTGAGTTTATTTTTGTGTATGGTGTTAGAAAGTGTTCTAGTTTCATTCTTTTACAGGTGGTCGACCAACTTTCCCAGCACTTGTTAAAAAGATTGTCTTTTCCCCATTGTATATTTTTGCCTCCTTTGTCAAAGATAAGGTGTCCATAGCTGTGTGAATTCATCTCTGGGCTTTCCATTTTGTTCCATTGATCTATATTTCTGTCTTTGTGCCAGTACCATACTGTCTTAATGACTGTAACTTTGTAGTATAGTCTGAAGTCAGGCAGGTTGATTCCTCCAGTTCCATTCTTCTTTCTCAAGATTGCTTTGGCTATTATAGTTTTTTTGTGTGTTTCCATACAAATTGTGAAATTATTTGTTCTAGTTTTATGAAAAATACCGTTGGTAGCTTGATAGGGATTGCATTGAATCTATAGATTGCTCTGGGTAGTATACTCATTTTCACTATATTGATTCTTCCGATCCATGAACGTGATATATATTTCTTCATCTATTTGTGTCATCTTTGATTTCTTTCATCAGTGTTTTATAGATTTCTATATATAGGTCTTTTGTTTCTTTAGGTAAATTTATTCCTAAGTATTTCATTCTTTTTATTGCAATGGCGAGTGGGATTGTCTCTTTAATTTCTCTTTCTGTTTTCTCATTGTTAGTGTATAAGGATGCAAGGGATTTCTGTATATTAATTTTATATCCTGAAACTTTACTATATTCATTGATTAGCTCTAGTAATTTTCTGGTGGTGTCTTTAAGGTTTTCTATGTAGAGAATCATGTCACCTACAAACTGTGACAATTTTACTTCTTTTCCAGTCTGGATTCTTTTTATCTCTTTTTCTTCTCTGATTGCTGTGGCTAAAACTTGCAAAACTATGCTGAATAGTAGTGGTGAGAGTGGGCACCCTTGTCTTGTTCCTGACACTATAGGAAATGCTTTCATTTTTTCACCATTGAGGATAATGTTTGCTGTGGATTTATCATATATGGCTTTTATTATGTTGAGGTATGTTACTTCGATGCTTTTTCTGGAGAGTTTTTATCATAAATGGGTGTTGAATGTTGTCAAAGGCTTTCTCTGCATCTATTGAAATGATCATATGGTTTTTATTCTTTAGTTTGTTAATTTGATCTATCACATTGATTGATCTGAGAATATTGATCAATCTTTGCATCCCTGGGATAAAGCCCTCTTGGTCATGATGGATGATCTTTGGAATATATTGTTGGATTTCTGTTTGCTAGAATTTTGTTGACAATTTTTGCATCTGTGTTCATCAGTGATATTGGCCTGTAGTTTTCTTTTTTTGTATTGCATCTTTGTCTGGTTTTAGTATTTAAATACTAAGTATTTAGTATTTAAATACTGGTATTTAGTATTTAGGGTGATGGTGGTCTCATAGTTTGCGAGTCTACCTTCCTCTGCAATATTCTGGAAAAGTTCGAGTAGGATAGGTGTTAGCTCTTCTCTAAATTTTTGGTAGAATTCACCTGTGAAGCCATCTGGTCCTGGGCTTTTGTTTGTTGGAAGATTTTTGATTACTGTTTTGATTTCTGTCCTTGTGATGGGCCTGTTAATATTTTCTGTTTCTTCCTGGTTCAGTTTGAAAGGTTATACTTTTCTAAGAATTCAACCATTTCTTCCACGCTGTCCATCTTATTGGCACATAGTTGCTGATAGTAGTCTCTTATGATCCTTTATATTTCTGTCTTGTCTTGTGATTTCTCCATTTTAATTTCTAATTTTATTGATTTGATTCTTCTCCCTTTTTTTCTTGATGACTCTGGCTAATGGTTTGTCTATTTTATTTATCTTTTCAAATAACTAGCTTTTAGTTTTGTTGATTTTTTTTTGCTATAGTCTCCTTTGTTTCTTTTTCATTTATTAATGCTCTGATTTTTATGATTTCTTTCCTTCTACTAACCTTGAGGTTCTTAATTTCTTCTTTTCCTAGTTGCTTTATGTGTAAAGTTAGATTATTTATTTGATGTTACTCTTGTTTCTTGAGGTAAGCTTGTATTCTATGAACCTTCCTCTTATACTGCTTTTACTGAATCCCATAGGTTTGGGGTTGCCGTGTTTTCATTTTCATTTGTTACTATGCATATTTTGATTTCCTTTTTTATTTCTTCCATGATTTGTTGGTTAGTCAGAAGCATATTATTTAGTCTCCATATGTTTGTATTTTTAATAGTTTTTTTTCCTGTAGTTGACTTCTAATCTAACCACTTTGTGATCAGAAAAAGATGCTTGAAATGATCTCAATTTTTAAAAATTTACCAAGGCTAGATTTATGGCCCAGGATGTGATCTATCCTGGAGAATGTTCCGTGTGCACTTGAGAAAAAGGTGAAATTCATTGTTTTGTGGTGAAATGCCCTATAGATATCAGATAGGTCCATCTGGTCCATTGTATCATTTAAAGCTTGTGTTTCCTTGCTAATTTTCTGCTGGTTGATCTATCCATAGGTGTGAGTGGAGTATTAAAGTCTCCCACTATTTTTGTGTTACTGTTCATTTCCATTTTCATACTTGTTAGCATTTGCCTTACATATTGAGGTGCTCCTATGTTGGGCGCCTATATATTTATAATTGTTATATCTTCTTGGATTGATCCTTTGGTCATTATATAGTGTCCTTCTTTGTCTCTTTTCATGGTCTTTATTTCAGAGTCTGTTTTATCCGATATGAGTATTGCTACTCCTGCTTTCTTTCGGTCTCCATTTGCATGAAATATTTTTCCAGTCCTTCACTTTAAGTCTGTATGTGTCCCTTGGTTTGAGGTGGGTCCCTAGTAGACAGCATATATAGGGGTCTTGTTTTTGTATCCATTCAGCAGTCTTTGTCTTTTGGTTGGGGCATTCAACCTATTTACATTTAAGGTAACTATTGATAAGTATGATCCTGTTGCCATTTACTTTGTTGTTTTGGGCTTGATTTTATAAACCTTTTCTGTTCCCTGTCTAGAGAAGATCCTTTAGCATTTGTTGAAGAGGTGGTTTGGTGGTGCTATATTCTCTCAGCTTTTGCTTGTCTATAAAACTTTTGATTTCTCCTTCATTTGTGAATGAGATGCTTGCTGGGTATAGTAATCTTGGTTGTAGGTTTTTCCCTTTCATCACTTTAAGTGTGTCCTGCCATTCCTTTCTGGCCTGAAGAGTTTCTATTGAAAGATTAGCTGTTATCCTTATGGGGATCCCCTTGTGTGTTATTTGTTGCTTTTCTCTTGCTGCTTTTAATATTTGCTCTTTGTGTTTGATCTTCATTAGTTTGATTAATATGTGTCTTGGGGTGTTTCACCTTGGGTTTATCCTGTTTGGGACTCTCTGGGTTTCTTGGACTTGGGTGACTATTTCCTTCCCCGTTTTAGGGAAGTTTTCAACTATTATCTCCTCAAGTATTTTCTCATACCCTTTATCTTTTTCTTCTTCTGGGACACCTATGAGTCAAATTTTGGGGTGTTTAACATTGTCCCAGAGGTTTCTGAGGTTGTCCTCATTTCTTTTAATTCTTTGTTCCTCTCTGCTTCTTTCATATCTACCATTCAATCTTCCACTTCACTTATGCTCTCTTATGCCTCAGTTATTCTCCTGATGGTTCCCTCTAGAGTGCTTTTAATCTTAGTTATTGCATTATTCATTATTGATTGACTCTTCTTTATTTCTTCTAGGTCCTTGTTAAGCATTTCTTGCATCGTCTCAATCCTTGTCTCTGGTCTATTTATCTGTAACTCCATCTTGTTTTCAAGATTTTGGGCCATCTTTACTATCATTATTCTGAATTCTTTTTCAGGTAGACTCCCTATCTCCTCCTCTTTTGTTTGATGTGGTGGGTATTTATCATGTTCCTTTACATGCTGAATATTTCTCTGCCTTTTCATTTTGTTTGCATTGCTGTGTTTTGAGTGCCCTTTCTGTAGGCTGGAAGTCCATGGTTCCTCTTTATTGTGGAGTCTGCTCCCTGTGGGTGGGGTTGGACTAGTGACTTGTCAAGGTTTCCTGGTTGGGGGAGCTTGTGTCTGTGTTCCGGTGGGTGGAGCTGGATCTCTTCTCTCTGGAGTGCAATGAAGTGCCCACTAGTGAGTTTTGGGGTGTCTATGGGTTTGGCATGGCTTTGGGCAGCCCGTCTTTTAATGCTCAACATTGTGTTCCTGCTTTGCTGGAGAATTACCAAATTGTATGTCTTGCACTGGAACTTGTTGGCTCTTGGGTGGAGCTTGGTTTCAGTGTAGGTATGGAGACTTTTGGGTGAGCTCTTGTCTATTAATGTTCCCTAGAATCAGGAGTTCTCTGATGTTCTCAAGTTTTAGAGTTAAGCCTCCTGCCTCTGGCTTTCAGTCCTTCTCTTACAGTAGCCTTAAGACTTCTCCATCCATACAGCACAGATAATAAAACATCTAGGTTAATGGTGAAAAAATTCTCCACAGTGAGGGACACCCAGAGAGATTCACAGAGTTACACAGAGAAGAGAAGAGACAAGAGAGAGATAGAGGTGACTAGGAGAAGAGGGGGAGTCAAAAAGGGAGAGAGCAATCTAGCCAGTAATCAATTCTCTAAGTACTCTCCGTGGCCCTGAACTCCCTGAGAGAGTCATAGAGTTACATAAAGAAGAGAAGAGGGATGAGGGAGATATAGGTGACCAGGAGGAGAAGAGGGGAGTCAAAAGGGGATAGAGCAATCTAGCCAGTAATCAGTTCCCTAATTGTTCTCCGCAGCCCAGAACACCGAGGGAGATTCACAGAGTTAAGCAGAGAAGAGAAGGGGGAAGAAGGAGATAAAGGTGACCTGGGGGAGAAAAGGGAGAGTCAGAAGAGGAGAGAGCAATCAAGACAGTAATCGTACCCCTAAGTGAAAATGCATACTGAAAATTAGATTCTTAACGGTACAAAATTAATAAAAAATACCAAAATGCAAAGATTAAAAATCTAGAATAGAGGTTTGACTCTCAAAAATACAAAACAAAATCAATCACAAAAACTTAAAAAAATATGAAATTTGTTTTAAAAATAGGATCTTTTTTTTTGCAAGGTAATAGTAGGTTATAAAAATGAAAATTAAAGGAATAATAAAGAACTTAAATTTTTTTAAAAAATTAAAAAGTGATAATAAAAATATATCTAAGAATTTCTTTGGAGCTGTTGTGGGCAGTGTGGGGTCAGTTCAGTTTCAGACAGTTCCTTGTTCCAGCTGGTACTTGTTCTCAAGGTCTATAGGCCCCCTCCACTGCACAGTCAATATTAACTGCAGGGTTTCAATCTGTCCTACTTTTCACTTCCATAGCAGTTCCCTCTTCTTTGTTTATTTTGGCTTTCTCTGTTTGCAAGTCTCTTCAGTGTCTAATTTCTGCCCTGACACAAGGGGGCAAAGGTGGTCACTTATTTAGGCTCACTTGTTTAGTTGTGTTGTGGGAGGGAGGGACACTGCAAACAAGTATCATTGTCATGTGTGGAGAGTGCTCACAGTGTATGGCCCATGCTGGGTTTGCCACAGCCCAAGGTGGTGTGTGCTTCCAGGGTCTACACTGGTCAGGCTTCTGCATGCTCTGAAGGGCCACTGTCCCAAGTGGGCCTGGCATTTTGTGCATTTCCCAGGTCTAAGCCTTTCAGGTTCTCGGGTACTCTGCAAGGGCACAACCCAGGTGGGCTGTGTGTTTTATGCCCTTCCCAGGTCCAAGCAGCTCAGGTGACCGGGTGCTTGGCAAATGCACTATCCCAGGTGGGCCATGCATCTTAATCACCTCCTCAGTCCTGGCTGCTCAGTGTCCAGGGTACGCCACGAGAGCGTTAATTCTTTGTTCCTCTCTGCTTCTTTCATATCTACCATTCTATCTTCCACTTCACTTATGCACACAGGCATGCCGTGTGTCTCCTCTGGGGAGCTGATCTTAGGCTGTGACACTCCTGGCAGGTGTCAACCATCCAGAATCCCAGGAAGATGTAGTTAGCAACTGGGAGTCTGCTCACAGTTTGGTGGAAGTGCCGTCTCTGTGGCAAAAATTGCAGAAGCCCCTTGCCTTTGGCTCTGGCTGTCACAGGCCTGCCTCTCTGCCTCTAGGGTTGGGAGGTGGGGAGCTATATGCATCCAGCTAGCTCTCCTTTAATATTTGCTCAATCCTTTGTTCTGTGAGCACACCTGGCTGCACTTTAGAGCCTTTTGTGGGAAAGATCTTTCTTTTTTTTTTTTTTTTTGGTTTCTCTGGTGATCCCATGGTTTGGGTTGCTATCTCATGTTAGCTCCCTTAGATTGTTTCTCAGGGCATTCAGGCCTGGTCCTTGCCCTAAGGACCAATGATGCAGCCTGTGCCTCCCTGCCTAGCCCCCACTTGCTGGTGGCAGACACTAGCATCTGGGCTACTTTTCCACTGGCAGTTGCAGTTAGGTGTGTATTCTGTGGTTTTTTGTTTTTTTTTTTTTCTTTCTTGGTTATGTTGCCCTCTGAGATTCCAAAACTCCCCACAGACCCGCCTGTGAGAGGGTTTCCTACTGTGTGGAAACTTCTTCTCCTTCAAGACTTCCTCCCCAGAATGGGTCTCCATCCCTAACTCTTTTGTCTCTGTTTTTGTCTTTCATATTTTGTCCTACCTCCTTTTGAGGAGAATGGGCTGCCTTTCTGGGTGCTGGTGTCCTCTGCCAGCATTCAGAAGTTGTTTTGTGGAAATTGCTCAACATTCAAATGATCTTTTGATGAATTTGTGGGGGAGAAAGTGGTCTTCCTGTCCTATTTCTCCACCATCTTGGGGCCACCTCACCCATTAACTTTTAAGATTGACCAGATGCTCTCTAGGAGTCAGATACGACTGAACGACTTCACTTTATTTTTTCACTTTCATGCACTGGAGAAGGAAATGGCAACCCACTCCAGTGTTCTTGCCTGGAGAATCCCAGGGACGGAGGAGCCTGGTAGGCTGCCGTCTATGGGGTCGCACAAAGTCGGACACGACTGAAGCGACTTAGCAGCAGCAGCAGCAGATGCAGTTCTAGTAAAGCTGGCATTTTCATTAAGCATTTGTAACTTAACTGTTAATACTGACAGTCTGGACTGTGACATATAGGAGAAGTGAATATTACAAGATGAATCTATTTATTGTTAAGTATTGTTAAGCATTATGTAATCAGAAAAATTTGAGGTCATAAAATTCCCTTTTATATACATGTTATAGTGAGTGAGTTAGTGAGTGAGGTTGCTCAGTTGTGTCCGATTCTTTGCGATCCTGTGGACTGTAGCCTACCAGGCTCCTCTGTCCATGGGATTTTCCAGGAAAAATACTGGACTGGGTTGCCATTTCCTTTTCCAGGGGATCTTCCTGACCCATGGATTGAACCTGAGTCTTCCACACTGCAGGCAGACGCTTTACCCTCTAAGCCACCAGGGAAGCCCTTAAAAAGCACAAACTATCATATAAATATGAATTTACAGCAGTAGGTTTATACATGTCTAATAAATATTGTAAAGCAAGCTTAAAAATTTCACCTAAAGCCTATTATATAGAGTGAAGTCAGAAAGAGAAAAACACAATCATGTATTAACACATATGTATGGAATTTAGAAAAATGGTGTTGATGAACCTATGTGGAGGGCAGGAATAGATATGAGATGCAGATGCTGAGAATGGACTTGTGGACACAGTGGGGGAAGGAAAGGAGGAGACAAATTGAGAGAGTAGCATTGACGTATATACACTGCTGCTGCTGCTGCTAAGTCACTTCAGTTGTATCCGACTCTGTGCAACCCCATAAACGGAAGTCCACAAGGCTTCCCTGTCCCTGGGATTCTCCAGGCAAGAACACTAGAGTGGGTCGCCATTTCCTTCTCCAATGCATGCAAGTGAAAAGTGAAAGGGAAGTTGCTCAGTTATGTCCGACTCTTAGCGACCCCATGGACTGCAGCTCACCAGGCTCCTCCATCCATGGGATTTTCCAGGCAAGAGTACTGGAGTGGGGTGCCATTGCCTTCTCCACATATATACACTACCATGTGTAAAATAGCTAGCTAGCAGGAAGCTGATGTATTAGCACAGGGAGCTAATTAGCTAATTAGCTAACGGAGTTTGGTGCTCTGTGATGACCTAGAGGGATGGAATGGGAGTGTGGGAGGAAGGCTCAGGAAGCAGGTCATATATGTATACATATGGCTGATTCACAACTTTGTACAGCAAAAACCAGCACAACATTGTAAAGCAATTATATTCCAATAAAAAAGAGAAAAAATTCACATTCTTGTTCTATCAGATCATGTGTGGTATTTTAAAGAATCTTTTAAAAATGAAATATACATAAAGTAATACAATGATTGCAAAACTTATGAATACCAGAACTTAATCTACCCCTTCAAATTAATATCATGTGATTGATTAATTTCTTGATCAACTCTGTAATTATTTTTATCCCTTTCTGGAATTGCAGCACTTCTTACACAACCCAGAAGAAATAAGAGCCACTTTAGGCTGTAAAGTTACTGCTTTGGGGATTTGGAATTTAATATGATACCTGAGGGCCCTTCTAGGATGAGTTGATCAAGCAGGTGTTTTTTAGGATAAGCCTAGAAAGATAGGTTGGTGTGAAATTGTGTGGAGTCTCAAATGCAAGGCTTGGATTTTAAACTTATTTTGTTAGAAACTATTGCTTTTTTTAATTAGGGAAAGTATGGAATGAGGGTTGTGCTTTAGGAAGATTGTAAAGCTTCAAGTTGTTTTCATTTGCTTCAGTGTACAAAGTCTACTTTGAATAATTGTAGAGATTTCACTTCTGTTCTGAAAAATTTCTCCCAGATTTATTGAGGATGGTTGATAAACAAAAACTGTGATATATATATATATATACACACACACATATACATATGAAGTGACAAATGTATGTATTTAAAGGTGTACAATGGCTTAAATCTCAACATTCAGAACTAAGATCATGGCATCTGGTCCCATTACTTCATGACAAATGGAAAGGGAAAAAGTGGAAGCAGTGACAAATTTTCTTTTCTTGGGCTTGAAAATCACTGCAGATGGTGATTGCAGCCATGAAATTAAAAGACACTTGCTCCTTGGAAGGAAAGCTATGACAAACCTAGACAGCGTATTCAACAGCAAAGACATCACTTTTCAGACAAAGGATAAACCGCACCAATGTTTTCTTAGATAAGTATCTCAAGACAATAGAAATAAAAATAAAAATAAAAAAATGGAACCTAATCAAACTCACAAGCTTTTGTATTAGCAAAGGAAACCATTAAAAAAAGGCAAAAAGAAAACCTACAGAATGGGAGAAAATATTTCCAAATGATGTGACAGATAAAGGCTTAAGTCCAAAATATACAAATAATTCATACACTCAAGAAAAATAAAAAAACAAATAACCCAGTTGAAAAATGGGCAGAAGACCTTAATAGACATTTCTTCAAAAAATGATATGAAGATAGCCAGTAGGTACATGAAGAGATGCTCAACATCACTAATTATTAGAGAAATGCAAATCAAAACTATAATGAGTTTTGATATAATGACCACCTCACACTGGTCAGAATGGCTTTCATTAAAAAGCCTATAAATAACAAATGCTGGAGAGGATGTGGAGAAAACAGAACCCTCCTATATTGTTGGTGCTAATTTAAGTTGGTAGGGCCACTATGGAAAACAGTATGGAGGTTCCTCAGAAAACTAAAAATAGAATTACCATAAGATCTAGCAATCCCACTTTTGGGAATATACCCAGATAAAACTAATTAAAAACAATAATGCACCCTATGCTCATAGCAGTACTGTTCACAATAGCCAAAACTTGGAAATGACCTAAATGTTCATTGACATAAAGAAGGTGTGGTACAAATATATAGTGGAATACTATTCAGCCATCAAAGAATGAAATAAGTCCATTTGCATCAACATGAGTGCAACTAGAGATTATCCTATGAAGTAACTTGGAAAGAGAAAGACAAATATCATCTGATATCACTTATATATGGAGTTTAAAATATAGCACGATGAACCTATCTACAAGACAGAAACAGACTCATAGGCATAGGGAACAGACTTGTGGCTGCCAAGGTTGGGGGAGGGAGAGGGGTGGACGGGGAGTTTGGGGTTGGTAGATGCAAACTATTACATTTAGAATGGATAAACAGCAAGGTCCTAATGTATAGCACAGGAAACCATATTGAATATCCTGTGATAAATTATAATGGAAAAGAATTTAAAAAGAATGTATGTATGTGTATAACTGAGTCACTTTGCAGTACAGCTGAGATTGGCACAGCATTGTAAATCAATCATACTTCGATAAAGAAGAAGAAACAACAAGTGGTGATCATATTTTTAAAATGCTGTTAGAAAGTGTAGTCGCTCAGTAGTGTCTGACTCCTTGTGATCCTATTGACTGCATATAGCCGCCAAGCTCCTCAGTCCATGGGATTTTCCAGGCAAGAATACTGGAGTGGGTTGCCATTTCCTTCTCCAGGGCATCTTCAGGACCCCAGGGATCGAACTTAGGCCTCCGGCATTGAGGGCAGGCTCTTTACCATCTAAGCCATGAAGGAATCCCGCTGTTAGAAAGTCCATCTCAAGATGTACCAATTTTGAAGTCATATTTTAGAAATGAGAAGCTTGGTCTTGCATTAAGATTTGTGACATTGTTGTCAGATTTTATACTTTTAAACTTTTTTTTTCTGTTTTAGAGATATTTCAATTTATTTAAATTGCTAGGTAGACTATGAAACCAAATTTGTAGTTAGTACCAGAGAATGGACTTCACTGGGGTTTAAAGAGAACTATTTCTACACAGATTCACAAAATACTTACAGAAAAAGGGGTAAAGCCCTAATTTTAAGCAAATAGGATTCATGTTTCAAACAGACTAGACAAAAATTGATTTATACCCCAGTTCTCCCCTGCCTTTTTTTTTTATATTTAGGAAGCACAGATTTAACAAAAGGTAGACATATCCTTTGTGTGTACAACACAGATTATAATTGTGCAAACAACAAAACTATCAGTCTATTACCCCCAAATTCCAGTGTTTGGGGCCAGGTTATTTTGAAAAAATTTCAAACCTTGCAAGAGTAGAAAAATGAATTCATGCAAACTGTTCACCTAAATTCACCATTTCTTAACACTTCACCTGTTTTCTTTCTTCTCTCAATGTGTATGCATCTACATGTTTTATGTTTACTTATTTTCTTTGCTCCTAAAAACAAGATAGAATTAGAATGTGTTCGCTCAGTCGTGTCCAACTCTTTGCGACCCCATGGACTGTAGCCCACCAGGCTCCTCAGTCCATGGAATTTTCCAGGCAAGAGTACTGGAGTGGGTTGCCATGCCCTCCTCCAGGGGATCTTCCCAACCCAGGGTCAAACCCGGGTCTCCCACACTGCAGGCAGAAGATTTACTGTCTGAGCCACCAGGGAAGCCCCCAAAACAAGATACATATATATATTTGGTCACTCTGTGCAGCTCACAGAATCTTAGTTTCCTGACCAGGGATTGATCCCTGGCCCCTGGCAGTTGGAACTTGGAGCCCTAACTATTGGACCACCAGAGAATTCCCAGAACATGGAATTCTTTGCATAACCTTAATCAACATATGAGAACCAATGGTGTAGATTGACTAATAGAAAAGTAATCAAGAAAGAAAAGAAGAAAGGAAAACAAGTGTTTGTTGATTCTGTTATTTTCTTGTTTTTATTTTTCTGTTAAATATTCTAATTAAAAAATTTAAAAACATAATGTATTATATAGACTTGAAATTTGCTAAGAGAGTATATCTCAAGTGTTGTCACCACAGAAAATCATGCTAACTGTTTGAGGTGAGGGATATGTTAATTATCTTGATAATATAATTATTACACAATATATATTTGCATATAATCATTTGCATAAAGCTCAGGCTTTATTCTGTACTTCCTCCTAAAGTCAAAAGTTCCTAAAAATAAGTATAATCAAATTGAGAAGAGTTAAAATCATTATATTATCTAAATATAGCCCTTATTCAAAATTTGCCACTGTGCCAGCATTAACATTTATAGCATGCTATATCTCTCAGATCTTCTTTAATCTGGAATATTTTCTGTTTTATGGGGGGCATTTATGACTGACATTTCAGGAGAAGACAGACCAGTTATTTTGCAGAATACCCTCCAATTTGGATTTGCCTGACCTGCATTTTTGTTCAGGTTATGCATCTTTGGCAGCATTAGTACTATGTAAGTGGTACTGTGTCCTCACTTAATTATACAGGAAGTACCTAATGCCAGCTTGTCATATTATTATTTTACATTATTAAATTATTCAAAAATTAATTTTAATTAAAAGTAATAAAATTTAAAATTAATTAATTTAATTTTTGGAAGTATAATTGATTTAAAATGTGTTAGCTTCTGGTGTAGAGCAAAGAGATTCAGTTATATATAAATATATTTTCTTTTTCATATTATTTTCTGTTATGTTTTACTATTAATGATATTTGACTAAGCCAGGGTGGTTTCCTCCAGATTTCTTCATTGCATTTTTTGCATCTTCATTGCATTTTTTGCAATCAATAAATTGCACCCAGCATCCAGTGATGGTTCTTGCTTGAAACAATTGTTGGTACAAAGATTGAAAACAGTAATGTTCTAGCTCTAAATTCCCTGTACATTTATTAGTTCACTTTCTATTTTAAAGAACATTTTCTCCTAATTAATTTGTTGCTTGTTTTGATAGAAGTATGAGGTCAGGCATTATTTTTCAACGTGCTATAATCTATAGTTTTCAAGATTCATGTTGGTGCTACAATCACCACAAGTTTGGGCACTGGGAGCACTGTTAGGTAGGCTGCTGTGTCCTTTTTAAAAGTTCTCATCAGTTTTTGCATTTCTTTTTCTTGAGGATGGTCTTGATCACTGCTTCCTGTACAATGTCACGAACCTCTGTCCATAGTTCTTCAGGTACTCTGTCTATCAGATCTAATCCCTTGAATCAACTTGTCATTTCCACTGTATAATTGGAAGGGATTTGATTTAGGTCATACCTGAATAGTCTAATTTCTTCAATTTAAGTCTGAATTTTGCAATAAGGATTTTGTGATCTGAGCCACAGTCAGCTCCTGCTCTTGTTTTTGCTGACTAAATAGAGCTTCTCCATCTTTGGCTGCAAACAGTATAATCAATCTGATTTTTGGTATCGACCATCTGGTGATATCCATGTGTAGAGTCTTCTCTTGTGTTGTTGGAAGAGGGTGTTTGACCAGTGGGTTCTCTTGGCAAAACTCTGTTAGCCTTTGCTGTTCTTCATTTTGCACTCCAAGGCCAAATTTGCCTGTTTCTCCAGGTATCTCTTGACTTCCTACTTTTGCATTCCAGTCCCCTATAATGAAAAGGACATCTTTTTTGGGTGTTAGTTCTATAAGGTCTTATATGTCTTCATAGAACCATTCCACTTCAGCTTCTTCAGTGTTACTGGTTGAGGCATAGACTTGGGTTACTCTGATATTGAATGGTTTGCTTTGGAAATGAACAGAGATCATTCTATTGTCTTTGAGATTGCATCCAAGTCCTGCATTTCAGACTCTTTTGTTGACTATGAGGGCTACTCCATTGCTTCTAAGGGATTCTTGCCCACAGCAGTAGATATAATAGTCATCTGAATTAAATTCACCCATTCCCATCCATTTTAGTTCACTGATTCCTAAAATGCTGATGTTCACTCTTGCCATCTCCTATTTGACTACTTCCAGTTTGCCTTGATTCATGCACCTAACACTCCAGGTTCCTGTGCAATAGTGTTCTTTACAGCATTGAACTTTACCAGTCACATCCACACTGACTGTGTTTCCGCTTTGGCTCCATCTCTTCATTCTTTCTCATTCATTCTTTCTTCTCCACGAGTATATTGGGCACCTACCGACCTGAGGAGTTCATCTTTCAGTGTCATATATTTTTGCCTTTTCATACTGAGAAAGACTAGGGATCTCTTCAAGAAAATTAGAGATACAAAGGGAATATTTCATGCAAAGATGGGCACAATAAAGGACAGAAATGGTATGGACCTAACAGAAGCAGGAGATATTAAGAAGAGGTGGCAAGAATACACAGAACTATACTAAAAAAATCTTCATGACTCAGATAACCACAGTGGTGTGATCACTCACCTAGAGCCAGACATCCTGGAGTCCGAAGTAAAGTGGATCTGATGAAGCATCACTATGGACAAGTTTAGTGGAGGTGATAGAATTCGAGTTGAGCTATTTTGCTGCACTCAATATGCCCACAAATTTGGAAAACTCAGCAGTAGCCACAGGACTGGAAAAAGTCAATTTTCATTCCAATCCCAAAGAAAGGCAATGCCAAAGAATGTTCAAACTACTGCACACTTGCACTCATCTCACACGCTAGCAAAGTAATGTTCAAAATTCTCCAAGCCAGGCTTCAACAGCAAGTGAACCGTGAACTTCCAGAGGTTCAAACTGGTTTTAGAAAAGGCAGAGGAACCAGCGATCAAATTGCCAACATCCTTTGGATCATTGAAAAAGCAAGAGAGTTCCAGAAATACAGCTACTTCTGCTTCATTGACTACGCCAAAGCCTCCCCCCACCCACCTTTTATGCCAAATCCTTTGACTGTGGAGATCACAACAAACTGTGGAAAATTCAAGAAATGGGAATACCAGACCACCTTACCTGTCTCCTGAGAAATCTGTATGCAGGTCAAGAAGCAACATTAGAAACAGATGTAGAACAACAGACTGATTCCAAATTGGGAAAGGAGTATATATATATATATATATATAAATATATATATATATATATATATAAATATATATAAAGGAGTATATATATCAAGGCTGTATATTGTCACCCTGATTATTTAACTTATATGCAGAGTACATCATGCAAAATGCCAGGCTGGAAGAAGCACAAGCTGGAATCAAGATTTCTGGGAAAAATATCAATAACCTCAGATATGTAGATGATCCCACCCTTATGGGAGAAAGTGAAGAAGAACTAAAGAGTCTCTTGATGAAAATAAAAGAGGAGAGTGAAAAACTTGGCTCAAAACTAAAAAAACTAAGATCATGGCATCCAGTCCCATCACTTCATGGCAAATAGATGGGGAAACAATGGAAACAGTGAGAGACTTTTTTTGGGGGGTTCCAAAATCACTGAAATTAAATGCAGCCATGAAATTAAAGGATGCTTGCACCTTGGAAGAAAAGCTATGACCAACCTAGACAGCATATTAAAAAGCAGAGACATTACTTTGCCAACAAAGGTCTGTCTAGTCAAAGCTATTATTTTTCCATTAGTCATGTGTGGATGTGAGAGTTGGACTATAAAGAAAGCTGAGCGCCGAAGAACTGATGCTTTTGAACTGTGGTGTTGCACAGGACTCTTGAGGGTCCCTTGGACAGCAAGGAGACCCAACCAGTCCATTCTATAGGAAATCAGTCCTGAATATTTATTGGAAGGACTGATGTTGAAGCTGAAACTCCAATACTTTGGCCACCTGATGCGAAGAGCTGACTCATTTGAAAAGACCCTGATGCTGGGAAAGATTGAAGGCTAGAGGAGAAGAGGATGACAGAGGATGAGGTGCTTGGGTGGCATCACTGACTCGATGGACATGAGTTTGAGCAGTCTCCGGGAGTTGGTGATGGACAGGGAAGCCTGGCGTGCTGTAGTCCATTCAGTCACAAAGAGTTGGACGCGACTGAGCGACTAAACTGGCTGACTAACTGATCAGTTTTTGAGGCCTACCTTGCTTGCTGACACAATAATATATTTCAGATTCAAGTTACACTTTCCCTGGAATCAGCCTCTCTCCTTTTAATTAGAAATGGCATTTGGAAAATAAGATCTGGGTGTCAGGTGTGCCCACTGATTTTGGGGGGACTTCGCTTCTATACCTTTTCAGTAGCCAAGGTTAGAAATGGATTTCTATCTTTTTTCAATTTATAAATTATTAATTGTGGTCAAATACACATGATATTTACCATTTTAACTATTTTTAAGTGTACAAGTGAGTAGTTTTGAGCATATTCACATTTTTGTGCAAGCAATCTCCAGAACTCTTTCATTTTGTGAGAATGCAAGTATCCATTAAATAAGGACTCCCCATTCCTCTATTCGTCTAGCACCTGGAAACCACCATTCTAGTCTCTTTCTGTGAATACGACTGCTCTTGGTACTTCATGTAAGTGGAATCACAAGGTCTTTGTCTTTTTCTGACTGGCTTATTTTAATTTAGATTTCTTTTTAAATCATGAATTCAGCATGAGTATTTTTGAAGTATTATGTAATGGACTTTTACTAAAGTTCGAAGTTTTTTGACAAATGCCATTTTAGAAATAGATGAAACTTTCAGATACATTTTTTATAGTTAAGTGTTGATCAAGTAATTGGTATCTAAAAATATTTGTCAGTTTCACTGAATAATAAATACTTGGCCTTGGTAGTTAATGAATCTCATCTACTTTTCTTAAATACACTTATGAATGTATAGTACTTAGGATAGAGAATATTATTTAAAATCTATCTCTCTTAAAATAGAAAATGATAAATGGATTTGTAAGTAGTTGGTAAAACTATCCCAGATAAGCATGATTTTCATGTCATATTTTTCTAACTGGAGCTCTAAAAAGTCACTTAATCATTTTAAAAGAAATATCACATATATCTGCATAGCTATGTAGAGGTGTGAAATATCTAACTTTCTAAGAGAGTGTTCCGAATATATGAGGTGATGCTTTTAATAATTGACCAGAGATGCCAAAAATTATTGAAGACTATAAAAGACAGACAATTCGGAAGTGCATGTGATTCAGAAGATTTTTGGATGAATTCCCAAAGTCTACACTAGGCAGAGTGTTTGAACAAATTTGGATTTGATTTGTGAAAAGTTTTCTTAACGTATTATTCAGTTATGTATTTATCATGTAATAGTGAAAGTCGCTTGAACACTGGTTTAATATGAGCAAGATGTTCTAAGCATCCCCTTTCTCTTTATATAGCTAAAACTTTCAGTTCTACCACAATGTACAAGTCCTTTATTTTATTAAAGTATAGTTGATTCATAATGTCATGTTAGTTTGAGGTTATAGCATGGTGATTCAGTTATATATATATATACACACATTTTTTTTCTGATTCTTTTCTCTTATAGGTTATTGTGATATATTGAGTACAGTTCTCTGTGCTATACAGTAAGTCCTCGTTGATTGCCTATTTTATATATAGTAGTGTGTATATGTTAATCCCAAACTCCTAATTTATCCTCCCCTTTCTTCTTTGGTAACCATAAGAGGTTATGGTCTATGTCTGTGGGTCTATTTCTGTTTTTGTATTGGTTTTTAAAGTGATATAAATTAGCATTATCTTTTGGATTTGGACTGAAGAACTCTGATGAAATCCACTGTGAAGTATGGGACCAGGCAGTGGGGAGTGGGAATTGGTTCCCTGCAATAAGTTTTTCATTAAGCCACTTAATCACTAGGCTAGAAGGCTTCTGGCACTTTAAAGATCCTCTAGCCCCAAATTCTTTACCTCTGTCTTAAAAAGATTGCCAAACCTACATGCTCATCCTTACTTAAGGTTTATCTTTCCATCTTTAGAAAACTCCTGACTGCTAGAAAATGACCTCCTTATAGTTTTCACCCCCTTATCCTGGTCCAATTCATTGGAACCATAGAGAAATGTCTTGTCTCTAATCATGACCAGATTTTAAATATTTAAAGACAATATGACTTCATTTTCATCAACTGGAATCTTCATCACTGTTAGCCAGAGCCCAGCTCAAAGGACACAGCAGTTGTAGAAAAGGAAAACAAAGGGAACCGGCAGAATTTAGGATCTGTTCTCTCCCGCTGTGAGTCAGAACAGGGTGTGCTGTGCCAGACAGGTGTAGTCAGTTCCACGCCCTACTGCGTCCATGCAGCCCAGCCCCTGTTTTCAGTCAGCCCAGTGCCGATGTATTCCAAATTCCATGGCCAACCTCTCACAGTGCTTTGTTGCTTTTAATGGGATAAAGCTGGCACTCATGGATAAATAAAATATATACTTTCCATGTGGCAATTCAGGGATGAGCATAACATGCCATTTCACAACTAAGCAGGGCACTGGTAATCATCATTCTTGACCAAACAGGAGGGACTAAGAGTGAAGGAGCATCTTCAAGCTGTCATGGTGATGAGAGATGCTCTGGAATTTAGACAATGAAGACGAGGGATGTTAAATGGCCTGCAACTCATGAAAGTCCTACGAAATTATTAACCTACCAAAAATGCCTTAAGTATTCTCCTTTCACCCTTTTGTGTGATTGGAACATTGATTTTCCTAATATGTATCATGTTTGAAGTGGTGATTGATAGAAAGTCATGTGAAATCTCTGTAAGACATGATGTGTAAGAGCTCATCAAGAAAGAATACCTAGAATTTGCTTCCAGTATTCTTCTCTTAACCATCTCACTTGCTTTCAGGGCAAAGCAGGAGCTAAAGGTGCTTCTCACACAGCAGAACACTGGTGTCCTTGAACGATCCATCCACCACAGGATTATGGGCCTCGGAAAAGGCAGGACCCATATCCAGCTCAGGGTCCAGTGTTGGTGATCTTCAAAGGTGGGTGGCGGATGTATTAGGCATTTTTGGTAGGTTAATTCTTTATTTTGTGGGACTATTTCATGCCTTGCAAGGCATTTAACATCCCTATCTTCATTGTCTA
The DNA here is from genome assembly GCF_002263795.3 of Bos taurus. Taxonomy (NCBI): domain Eukaryota; kingdom Metazoa; phylum Chordata; class Mammalia; order Artiodactyla; family Bovidae; genus Bos; species Bos taurus. The sequence goes on from NC_037336.1 coordinate 13,397,087, forward strand.
AATCACTACCCATCACCATGATGAATAAAAATGCTCCCAAATATTTCTAGATGCCCTTTGTGAGCAGGGAGTGGAGGAGAGATGTAAGAGGGTGTGATGACGAGGTGGGTATCGGTAGTCTCACATGACAACCATCAGTCAAGTGCAATCACAGTGGCCTCTTTCCTCTTGCTAGTGATTGCAGAAGGCAGGGAATCAGATACAATTCTGGCCAATGAGATGAGAGGGAATCTGTGGGGAGTGCTTCTGGGAAAAGTTTAACACATTGATAAAATGAGAAGAAACAGTTTCCAGTCTATGTCTGACAATTGTGATAAAAATATAGTGCCTACAAACTGGTTTCCATTTGCTTGTGGCTGAAGTGAATCTGCTGAAGGAAGCTGAACAAAAAAGGGGAAGGAGCCTGAATCTTTATGGTGCCAGTGAGCTGCTAAATCAATCAGTCCTGGAACTGTTTTATATTTTGACTTTTTACTATGTGAGATAATAAATTCCTTATTGATTAAATCAACTGAGCCAAAGTTTTTAGTTAAGTTGAAAGCATATTGAATGATACAAAAGGCATATTGAAAGCCTTATCCTGCTTTTTTCCTCCCACCCCCAATCTTAAGACCACCTTATTGAAACAAATAAAATTATTAAAAATTAAAAAGGAACACAAATTTAAAATATTCACACCTGAGGCAAATACCAGTGCTCTTCGAAAGACAAAGCTGGGTGGGTCATGGTGGAGAGATGTGACAGAATGTGGTCCACTGGAGAAGGGAATGGCAAACCACTTCAGTATTCTTGCCTTGAGAACCTCAAGAACAGTACGAAAAGGCAAAATGATAGGATACTGAAAGAGGAACTCCCCAGGTCAGTAGGTGCCCAATATGCTACTGGAGATCAGTGGAGAAATAACTCCAGAAAGAATGAAGGGATGGAGCCAAAGCAAAAAGGATACCCAGCTGTGGATGTGACTGGTGATAGAAGCAAGGTCCAATGCTGTAAAGACCAATATTGCATAGGAACCTGGAATGTCAGGTCCATGAATCAAGGCAAATTGGAAGAGGTCAAACAAGAGATGGCAAGAGTGAATGTTGACATTCTAGGAATCAGCGAACTCAAATGGACTGGAATTGGTGAATTTAACTCAGATGACCATTATATCTACTACTGCAGGCAGGAATCCCTCAGAAGAAATGGAGTAGCCATCATGGTCAACAAAAGAGTCCGAAATGCAGTACTTGGATGCAATCTCAAAAACGACAGAATGATCTCTGTTCGTTTCCAAGGCAAACCATTCAATATCACAGTAATCCAAGTCTATGCCCCAATCACTAACGCTGAAGAAGCTGAAGTTGAATGGTTCTATAAAGACCTACAAGACCTTTTAGAACTAACACCCCCAAAAGATGTCCTTTTCATTATAGGGGACTGGAATGCAAAAATAGGAAATCAAGAAACACCTGGAGTAACAGGCAAATTTGGCCTTGGAATATGGAATGAAGCAGGGCAAAGAAGCACTTGTCAAGAAAATGCACTGGTCATAACAAACACCCTCTTCCAACAACACAAGAGAAGACTCTACACATGGACATCACCAGATGGTCAACACCGAAATCAGATTGATTATATTCTTTGCAGCCAAAGATGGAGAAGCTCTATACAGTCAGCACAAACAAGACCAGGAGCTGACTGTGGCTCAGACCATGAACTCCTTATTGCCAAATTCAGACTGAAATTGAAGAAAGTAGGGAAAACCACTAGACCATTCAGGTATGACCTAAATCAAATCCCTTATGATTATACAGTGGAAGTGAAAAATAGATTTAAGGGCCTAGATCTGATAGATAGAGTGCCTGATGAACTATGGACTGAGGTTTGTGACATTGTACAGGAGACAGGGATCAAGACCATCCCCATGGAAAAGAAATGCAAAAAAGCAAAATGGCTGTCTGGGGAGGCCTTACAAATAGCTGTGAAAAGAAGAGAAGTGAAAAGCAAAGGAGAAAAGGAAAGATATAAACATCTGAATGCAGAGTTCCAAAGAATAGCAAGAAGAGATAAGGAAGTCTTCTTCAGCGATCAATGCAAAGAAATAGAGGAAAACAACAGAATGGGAAAGACTAGAGATCTCTTCAAGAAAATTAGAGATACCAAGGGAACATTTCATGCAAAGATAGGCAAATAAAGGACAGAAATGGTATGGACCTAACAGAAGCAGAAGATATTAAGAAGAGATGGCAAGAATACACAGAAGAACTGTACAAAAAAGATCTTCATGACCCAGATAATCACAATGGTGTGATCACTGACTTAGAGCCAGACATCCTGGAATGTGAAGTCAAGTGGGCCTTAGAAAGCATCGCTATGAACAAAGCTAGTGGAGGTGATGGAATTCCAGTTGAGCTATTTCAAATCCTGAAAGATGATGCTGTGAAAGTGTTGCACTCAATATGCCAGCAAATTTGGAAAAGGCAGCAGTGGCCACAGGACTGGAAAAGGTCAGTTTTCATTCCAATCCCAAAGAAAGGCAATGCCAAAGAACGCTCAAACTACTGCACAATTGCACTCATCTCACACGCTAGTAAAGTAATGCTCAAAATTCTCCAAGCCAGGCTTCAGCAATATGTGAACTGTGAACTTCCTGATGTTCAAGCTGGTTTTAGAAAAGGCAGAGGAACCAGAGATCAAATTGCCAAGATCCGCTGGCTCATGGAAAAAGCAAGAGTTCCAGAAAAACATCTATTTTTGCTTTATTGACTATGACAAAGCCTTTGACTGTGTGGATCACAATAAACTGTGGAAAATTCTGAGATGGGAATACCAGACCACCTGACCTGCCTCCTGACAAATTTGTATGCAAGTCAGGAAGCAACAGTTAGAACTGGACATGGAACAACAGACTGGTTCCAAATAGGAAAAGGAGTACGTCAAGGCTGTATATTGTCACCCTGCTTATTTAACTTACATGCAGAGTACATCACGAGAAATGCTGGATTGGAAGAAACACAAGCTGGACTCAAGATTGCCGGGAGAAATATCAATAACATATGCAGATGACACCACCCTTATGGCAGAAAGTGAAGAGGAACTCAAAAGCCTCTTGATGAAAGTGAAAGTGGAGAGTGAAAAAGTTGGCTTAAAGCTCAACATTCAGAAAACGAAGATCATGGCATCTGGTCCCATCACTTCATGGCAAATAGATGGGGAAACAGTGGAAGCAGTGTCAGACTTTATTTTTTGGGGCTCCAAAATCAGTGCAGATGGTGACTGCAGCCATGAAATTAAAAGACGCTTACTCCTTGGAAGGAAAGTTATGACCAACCTAGATAGCATATTCAAAAGCAGAGACATTACTTTGCCAACAAAGGTCCGTCTAGTCAAGGCTATGGTTTTTCCAGTGGTCATGTATGGATGTGAGAGTTGGACTGTGAATAAGGTTGAGCGCTAAAGAATTGATGCTTTTGAACTGTGGTGTTGGAGAAGACTCTTGGGAGTCCCTTGGACAGCAAGGAGATGCAACCAGTCCATTCTGAAGGAGATCAGCCCTGGCATTTCTTTGGAAGGAATGATGCTAAAGCTGAAACTCCAGTACTTTGGCCACCTCATGCGAAGAGTTGACTCATTGGAAAAGACTCTGATGCTGAGAGGTATTGGGGGCAGGAGGAGAAGGGGACGACAGAGGATGAGATGGCTGGATGGCATCACTGACTCAATGGACGTGAGTCAGAGTGAACTCTGGGAGTTGGTGATGGACAGGGAGGCCTGGCGTGCTGCGATTCATGGGGTTGCAAAGGGTCAGACACGACTGAGCGACTGATCTGATCTGATCTGATCTGATAGATTCTTTAAGGGATAGCATGCCATACAAGTCACAAGTTTTGGGATCAGTACTTCAGTTCTCATCCCAGTTTTGGCATTTTCAGATGTGTGATACTAGACCAACTATTCACTTCTGTTTCTTTCTCTGTGAAATAGGTTTAAAAATGTTAGCTCTGCTTGTTTTGAGGGGCTGTTGTGAGAATTAAATGGAAGGATGTGTTCATAATAGGTATTAAAAACAGCCACAGCAACCCCAGCAACAACATCCTGTTAGGTGATTTTTTCTGTTTTCCAAATAAGAACCACTGCAGATTAAAAAAGAAGAAAAAACAAAAAACAAAACTCCATTGATTGCTAGAACTACTTTCCCCCTTTTGTCATTCAATTAACTCATTGTGCATAATCAGCCTCTTCTCAGATATGACTTTACTCCAGAAGACTCTCTGCTTCTGAAAAGCGGTCTAGATCAGTCCTGGGTTCATAACCCCATCACAGTGCTTACTCATCTCCATCTTGCTCTTTGGCAGTGGTTCTCAGGGTGCCTGAGAACATCTGGGGAGCTCAGAAAGAGGTTACTGGGCCCACTCCCCCAGAAAATCCTGATTCAGCAAAGCCTGATACCTGGGAGTATGAGTGTTTTACAACAGGGATTTAAGAAAAAAATTTATTTACTTGGCTATGCTGGGTCTTAGTTGCAACATGAGGGATGTTTAGTTATGACTTTGAACTCTTAGTTACAGCATGTGGAATCTAGTTTCCTGACCAGGGGTTTGAACCCAGTTCCCTTGCCTTGGGAGCTCGAAGTCTTAGCCACTGGACCACCAGGGAAGTCCCAGCAGAGGATTCTGATGAGACATCTTTAGGCCACGCTTTGAGATCTCATCTCAAAGATGATCTCCCTGAGGGCCAGGCTCTAATTTTCTTCTTTGTATCCCCTTTACTTGGGGATAGGTGCTTAGTAGGTGCTCAGTTGACAAGTACTAAAAGACCACCAAAATTTTTCTGAGGTTCAGTTTGTAGAAATATATAATTGGATTTTCCACACACAATTTATACATAGTACAAAGAGCAATACACTCCTAAGCAATTGTGCCTTTTGTAGCCTGGTGGGCTGCCGTCCATGGGGTTTCACAGAGTCGGACACAACTGAAGTGACTTAGCTGCAGCAGCAGCAGCCCAAACATTCAGATTTCTGAAATGATTGCATTCTGTTAAAACAGAAAGGAAACCTCTCAGCCTTTTTTAGATGTCAGAGAATTGTGGAGAATATTCATCTATTAAAAAATAATTTATCAAGTGCTTCCAACATGCATACATTATGTTGGGTACCACAAAGATGGAGGAACTACAAATAAATATAAGCAGGATTTCAGTTGCTCAGGAACTAGACATCCTGCAAAAATAAGATAAAGCCATGTGAAATAGGTCTGCATTAATAGGAATGCTGGAGCAACCATTGGGGGGTAGTGCTGGGGTAGGGATGTTTAGGAAGGGATCTGTGGAGCTGCTGAGTCTTGAACTGGAGAATGAGAGGGGACTCAACACCAGACCTGACTTCAGCAGACAGAGTACGTTAGAGCAGTTATGAGGTCTTGGCAAACAGTGCTGCCACCAACCTTCCTTCAGTTCAGTTCAGTCACTCAGTCGTGTCCGACTCTTTGCGACCCCATGAATCGCAGCACGCCAGGCCTCCCTGTCCATCACCAACTCCCAGAGTTCACCCAGACTCATGTCCATCGAGTCAGTGATACCATCCAGCCATCTCATCCTCTGTCATCCCCTTCTCCTCCTGCCCCCAATCCCTCCCAGCAACAGAGTCTTTTCCAACGAGTCAACTCTTCGCATGAGGTGGCCAAAGTACTGGAGTTTCAGCTTTAGCATCATTCCTTCCAAAGAAATGCCAGGGCTGATCTCCTTCAGAATGGACTGGTTGGATCTCCTTGCAGTCCAAGGGACTCTCAAGAGTCTTCTCCAACACCACAGTTCAAAAGCATCAATTCTTTGGCACTCAGCCTTCTTCACAGTCCAACTCTCACATCCATACATGACCACTGGAAAAACCATAGCCTTGACTAGATGGACCTTTGTTGGCAAAGTAATGTCTCTGCTTTTGAATATGCTAGCTAGGTTGGTCATAACTTTCCTTCCAAGGAGTAAGCGTCTTTTAATTTCATGGCTGCAGTCATCATCTGCAGTGATTTTGGAGCCCAAAAACATAAAGTCTGACACTGTTTCCACTGTTTCCCCATCTATTTCCCATAAAGTGATGGGACCAGATGCCACAATCTTTGTTTTTTGAATGTTGAGCTTTAAGCCAACGTTTTCACTCTTCACTTTCACTTTCATCAAGAGGCTTTTGAGTTCCTCTTCACTCAAGGGTTCCTCTTCTGCCATAAGGGTGGTGTCATCTGCATATCTGAGGTTATTGATATTTCTCCGGGCAATCTTGATTCCAGCTTGTGTTTCTTCCAGTCCAGCGTTTCTCATGATGTACTCTGCATATAAGTTAAATAAACAGGGTGACAATATACAGCCTTGATGTCCTCCTTTTCCTATTTGGAACCAGTCTGTTGTTCCATGTCCAGTTCTAACTATTGCTTCTTGACCTGCATACAAATTTCTCAGGAGGCAGGTTAGGTGGTCTGGTATTCCCATCTCAGAATTTTCCACAGTTTATTGTAATACACACAGTCAAAGGCTTTGGCATAGTCAATAAAGCAGAAATAGATGTTTTTCTGGAACTCTCTTGCTTTTTCCATGATCCAGCAGATGTTGGCAATTTGATCTCTGGTTCCTCTGCCTTTTCTGAAACCAGCTTGAACATCAGGAAGTTCACGGTTCACATATTGCTAAAGCCTGGCTTGGAGAATTTTGAGCATTACTTTACTAGCGTGTGAGATGAGTGCAATTGTGCGGTAGTTTGAGCATTCTTTGGCATTGCCTTTCTTTGGGATTGGAATGAAAACTGACCTTTTCCAGTCCTGTGGCCACTGCTGCCTTTTCCAAATTTGCTGGCATATTGAGTGCAACACTTTCACAGCATCATCTTTCAGGATTTGAAATAGCTCAACTGGAATTCCATCACCTCCACTAGCTTTGTTTGTAGTGATGCTTTCTAAGGCCTACTTGACTTCACATTCCAGGATGTCTGGCTCTAGGTGAGTGATCACACCATTGTGATTATCTGAGTCATGAATATCTTTTTTGTACAGTTCTTCTGTGTATTCTTGCCATCTCTTCTTAATATCTTCTGCTTCTGTTAGGTCCATACCATTTCTGTCCTTTATTGAGCCCATTTTTGCATGAAATGTTCCCTTGGTATCTCTAATTTTCTTGAAGAGATCTCTAGTCTTTCCCATTCTGTTGTTTTCCTCTATTTCTTTGCATTGATCACTGAGGAAGGCTTTCTTATCTCTTCTTGCTATTCTTTGCAACTCTGCATTCAGATGCTTATATCTCTCCTTTTCTCCTTTGCTTTTCACTTCTCTTCTTTTCACAGCTATTTGTGAGGCCTCCCCAGACAGCCATTTTGCTTTTTTGCATTTCTTTTCCATAGGGATGGTCTTGATCCCTGTCTCCTGTACAATGTCATGAACATCATACCATAGTTCATCAGGCACTCTATCTATCAGATCTAGGCCCTTAAATCTATTTCTCACTTCCACTGTATAATCATAAGGGATTTGATTTAGGTCATACCTGAATGGTCTAGTGGTTTTCCCTACTTTCTTCAATTTCAGTCTGAATTTGGCAATAAGGAGTTCATGGTCTGAGCCACAGTCAGCTCCTGGTCTTGTTTGTGCTGACTGTATAGAGCTTCTCCATCTTTGGCTGCAAAGAATATAATCAATCTGATTTCGGTGTTGACCATCTGGTGATGTCCATGTGTAGAGTCTTCTCTTGTGTTGTTGGAAGAGGGTGTTTGTTATGACCAGTGCATTTTCTTGGCAAAACTCTATTAGTCTTTGCCCTGCTTCATTCCGTATTCCAAGGCCAAATTTGCCTGTTACTCCCTTTTTGCTGAGCAAATGGAATAAACAAAGGAGCAACAGAGGAGAAACCAAGGCGTCATCTTCTTTTCCAGTAATGACTGGATCCGAGATTCTATCTTAGTGTAAGAGCCTAATGCTCCGCTAACCTATTCCTGTAGGAGTAGCACAGTGGGTGATGTCCACAGGTGGCTTAGCTTTTAGGAAGAGGAAAGGACTGAAGTGGGCATGCTCCCCCGCATTGCCGTAAGTCACTGCATCTCCCTTACAGAAAGAGGGAAGGGGCAGCAGAGGGTCAGAAGTGTCAGCCCAGTGGTGCTCCCTTCACTTAGGAGGAAACAAGAGTGGGGAGAAATATTCCTTCTAATATTCCTCTTCTTTGTGTTCCCCTGATCCGTAGGTTTAACCGTTAAGCTCAGGGTCCAGTGAGGGCATAGCTCTCCCCCTTAACTGAGACGATCTGCTCTCTTTCAGGACATCCTCAACCCACTTTCACATGGACACCCCTTACGACCAACTGCTGCTCTTGAAGGCTTTATTCTGGGACCGGTGGTGGGCAATATAGAAATGTGACCCAGAAGATACAGAAGTCAGTTAAAAAATATATTAACTAAATAAAAAGAAACTTTGTGTCCAAGAGTGAAAATCATTTTCTCTTATTCCCATTCTAACTTTTATCCAGCTGTGTGTCATCATCTATTGATGTTTCAGAGAAATTAAATAGGACTTTTAAATAAATCCAATAATAAAACCCAGCAGAGATCCTTTGCTTCTAAAGCAGGTCTTAATTTTGTTCTTTCTATAACAATATAGAGATGTCCAAAATCTGAATTTAAATTCATGCAATTATAAAATTCCCTGAAATTAAAGATCCATATTGCACAATATTAAGGTCCCAAATTAGACTATCTTGGCTTTGTGAGTTAAAAGTATAAAGAAACTACAGTCCTTCCCATTTCTCATTTGACTCCGTCTCAGAAGTTCTTGGCCCCTGTGTAGACACCTAGACCTATGTGTCACTCACATGAATGAGTACAATTGGTTCAAGCTTCAGAAACTCTGATGCCAACTATTGGACAAACCTCCTTTTAGAAACAAGTCCAACGGGTCAATAGAGCCCCATAGTACTGCTCCCAATATGGAAGAAACCCAATAGTATCTGACGCAAGGAGACTAGATGGAACAAAACAATACCAGCTAACCAACCAACCAAAACACAGTAACAAAAACTTGGTTTTAGTTTCTCCAGGATACCATTACTACCAGGCAGAATGGGGTGAGGATTCAGTCGTAGGTTCAGATTCTCACACACGCTTTTGGCCTGCTGTGTCTCAGCCAGGTCTGCAAGGCAGCAGAGTTCTGTGTGTGCTGCTGAGAATTCTCAAGTTCTAGATCTAATTCTTTAGTGCCAGAACTAGGTAAGCAGCAGGGGACAGGCTGCACAGAAAGTCATGCGATTCAAAGAAGGGAGCTGTAGCAAAACTACAAGGAGCTGTAGTTTCAGTTGTCCAGAAACAGCAATGAATGAACTTAAGGTCAACTGGTAGAAATTGTTCACCCATGTTGTTTGGAGGAAAAATCCACCTTGTTTCCACTCATAGAAAGTGGTACATGAGACACTTCTGTCTTCTTGCAAAGTTTAGAAGTTTGCAGTGGTGGCAGCCCTTCCACTCTCTTGTGTGCAGACATTTTGGCCCTGTGCCCCAGTGGCTATTTCCCCACCTCTTCATGTGAAATTGCTTAGACCTGTAAAACCCCTTCCTGGGGAAGGCTTCTCTCCCTTGTGCGTGTGTGTGCTCAGTGGCTTCAGCTGTGTCTGACTCTTTGCGACCCTATGGACTGTAGCCTGCTAGGCTTCTCTCTTCATGTGAGTGTGTTGAATACTGAAGTGGGTTGAATACTGGGCAAGAATACTGGAGTGGGTTGCCATGCCCTCCTCCAGGGAATCTTCCCAACCCAGGGATCAAACCCATGTCTCCTGCATTGCAGGTGGATTCTTTACCACTGAGGCACCGAGAAAAACTCTCATGTGTGATTGATTACATTTAAAATCCACCTGCCAGCCCTTGCTATTGGGTGACTGCAGACACATTGACAAACTGGTTGGTTTTGCTACAGCTCCCTTCTTTGAACTGCATAATGACTTTCTGTGCAGCCTGTCCCGTGCTGCTTACCTAGTTCTGGCACTAAAGAATTAGATCTAGAACTTGAGAATTCTCAGCAGGACACGTAGAACTCTGCTGCCTTGCAGACCTGGCTGAGACACAGCAGGCTAAAGGCGTGTGTGAGAACCTGTTCGAACTTACGACTGAATCCTCACCGCAATCTGCCTTGGAGGCTCACTAGCTTCTGCTGGAGCACCAACCGCCTCTTTCTGCTGCAACTTCCCTCAGATAGGCAAGTTTAAGGTTCAGCTCTGCAGCTGTGCCTTGAGGCTGTCTCTGTGCCTTGAGACCTCTTGTTTGGCTCAGCCCATCCCTACATCTCATTCATCCTTTAATTCAAAGTGGGAGCCCCACATTCCTGCCTGGGCAGCTCATAGGCTTACTTAGGCTGCTCCCTATTTGCCTCTCATTATCCTCAAGGCCGGGCTTGCTGAAGACCCTCACCTTCACTGAGGCAATAGCCCACCAATGCCTAAAGAGACCCAATCCCACTTCAGGTGGTCCAGGTGGTCCCATTTGCCTAAAGAGACCCAATCCCAATCCCACTGTGTCTGTGTTCAGCTGCATCAAGGAGAGTTCTGTGCCAGTCATAGCATCTTGTGGGCAGGCATTTGGAGACAGGCTGGGGCTTGACTGGGTGTTGTGGTGAGGCATTCGGACTTTACAGGTAGTGTTTTTATTGTTGCTATTTAATTAGTTAATACCTTATTTATTATTGAGCTGGAGAGTGTTGAAGTAAACTGTTTAAATTTTTCTTTTTATAGATAAAGGTACAAGTGGTATGTGAGTTGATCTGGAGTGGATATAGAACTTTTGGGAGGCTCTTCCAATAATCCTGGCCAAAGAGGTAGCAGGACAAAGAACATGCTTCTGAGACATTTCCAACAATTAAAATGGATAGGTGCCAGGGTCAGGGCATGCAAAAATCCCACAGAGCAGTAGATGTAAGAGACACAGTTTCGATCCCTGCATTGGAAAGATCCGCTGGAGAAGGGGATGGCAATCCACTCCAGTTTTCTTGCCTGGAGAATCCTGTGGACAGAGGAACCTGGTGGGCTATCGTCCATAGGGTCACACAGAGTTGGACACAACTGGAGCCACTTAGCATACACACACAATCACAAATGCATTGTGGGATTTTTGCATCCCACTGACCCTGCTGTCTAGCCATTCTAATTTGTGGTTGTAGACGTCGGAATACTCTTCATCTCCTTCTCTCCGCGTTTACGGTTGCTGGTGGGAGAGGGCACATCGCCTGTGGGGTCAAAGGACAAACATTTATTAGGTGCCAGTGGAGTGGTTATAGCAGATGTCGTGGAAGATCGTTAGCATGCCTGAGCTATTCTGACTCAGAGCACTGGAATGCATGTCTGTTTTTCCCTCTCGGTAGTTGAAAGATGCCCTTCTGGCCTGAGATCTGATCCATCCCGAAGGTAGTTCTAGACATCTGGTGCTACGACAGCACTCTTGACAAATAGCTAATGTTTTAAATAAAGGAAAATATGACATCAGGGGATTCCACTTATTTCTCAAAACCAAATGGCACCAAAGTCACTAGCTCTGTCATTGTTAAATGGTTTTATGGATTCCAGGGAGGTGATAGTAATGAGAATTTTGCAACTTCTCCAACTTTCTAAGCTCTGATTTAAAGAGCATTTCCTGACAGGCTCATCTTCTGCCTCCTGTGAAGGGAGAGAAGTTACTTTTTATCCAATGAATATTTGGCTCTCATGTTAATGATGTCCACCTGTTTTCTACAGACACAGGCTGTTTTCTTTCATTCCAGGAGAGCTGGGCATGAAGTGTCTCACCCACTGTCAGCACTTGGCTTGGAGAACCTGACCAGAATCCAGATTGACATAAATTCCCAGCCATCTCCTAATGAAATGCAGCCTTACAATCCATAAGCAATGTGAAGTATCTCGACTAAAGCTGGGTCATGCGTAGTTTGCTCCAGGAGAAGTGGGGATGGGATGTTTTTGTCTCAAGAGATTTTCCCACTTCTGTCCCCAGGGCCATTTGTAACCCATCACTGAGTATTTTAGTGAATATCATGATTTACTAAGTTCCTCGTTAGAAGGGGAATATCTGGAGGAAAACAAGAGTCAATTTTTACATAATTTAAAGGAAAGTGTCACTTGATAGTTACCACGAAAGTGGATCTGAGCCGTGCTTACAGATAAGGCATTGGGTCTAATGTTGAACACAAGACAGGCATGAAGAGGACCTAGTTCCTGCCCAAAGGAAATTTGCAGAATCGCTGGTACTTGCCATTGGCTGGAACTTTAGGATGCGATTCCCTCAACTGGCTGCCTACCCCCATACCTACCCCCACAGACTTCAGTGGAGACCCTTTCTGTATATCCTGTGCCTCAGTCTCCCCAAGACCCATGAAACTAGCTTTCTGCAACCTTATTAACGGGCCCAGGCAATTTGAAAAAGGGAATTAAACAAAGGAAGGGGGAAATAGAGTGATGTACTTAGTGAAAGTGAAAGTGTAGCTGCTCAGTCATGTCCGACTCTGTGACCCCATGAACTGTAGCTCGCCAGACCCCTCTGTCCATGGAATTCCCTAGGTAAGAATACTGGAATGGATTGCCATTTCCTTCTCCAAGGGATCTTTCCAACTGAGGGATTGAACCTGGGTCTCCTGCATTGTAGGCAGATTCTTTACCATCTGATTTTCTTGGAGTTCAAAGGGCAAGTAGTTAGAAAGAAGTTAAGGTCTTCTTCCCCTGAAGGTTTGGAGCATGGGTCTCTCTCAGCCGGCTGAGAGTGAGTGGGGAGCCCCCTTTTCCAGCCTGTGTCCTTGGTGATGGGTGGTGGGTAGGCGGTGGGCTGATTTTTCTCCCCATTACTCCTGTGAAACCCAGAAAGTACTCAGGAATCTCCCAGGGTTAAGTTTCAATTCTCAGGCACTGGATAGTCTAAACTTCTAAAGAAAACAAAGTTGTTATTATTATTATTAGTCTTAGAATATGCAGGCTGTTTTGTCTTTGTGTGCAGGATAGAATTGTTTTTATTCCTGTTTCCAGATCAATATACTTTAGGGGCTGAAGGAATAGGAAAGTACACGCTCTTTTCTGTTTCTTTCTTTGCAAACACCAAGACAATCTGTGAGATGACAATTTCAACAAAGACTTTTCTTGGTCTGTTTTCATCTGAGGAAGGGAAGAAAAGGGCTACTAGTCCAGTGACATCATTTCTAATCTTGTCAATGAATCTAAATATCTTAATTATTTAATTAGCATTTTTTGGATTGCTAATGAAGTTGAACACATTCCCATACATTTGTCTGCCCAGTTGTATTTCTTTAGAAATTGCTGTTTGAGTATCTTCCCATTTTCCTATAGGCATCATATTTTCCCTCATGATGTGTAAAAGTCTACATTTTTCATAGTGCATGCCATCATGCAAAGTGAATGTGTCTTCCTCCTTAATGTATAATAACTACTGTGTTCTGAGAAACTTAGGCCCTGCCAGACAAAGCCCTTCCAATTCTGGTCATGGTAGAATGTCTCAATTGCCAGGAATTGGATGGAGAGTCTGTATTGAGTAAGAAGTACAGTAACTTATTTATATACTGTTTTACAATTTAAAAAGATTTTTATACAGATAACCACATTTGGAACCAAATGAGGTGTTCTCTGAGTAGTCTCTTCATATATCTCACAAGAATGTGAGCTGCAATGGATTGGTATTGTTTATACTTCATGGGATGCTAACCTCTTTGGCCCTTGGCCCTGCATGGAATGAGCTGCTAGAACTATACGCCTGGTCAGTGCTGAGTGACCAAGACAATGGAGCCTGTTCTTTGGCTCTGAGGTTCAATTTGATAGATTCAGGATTAGGCTGAGATTTAATGTGTCTTAGTTGGAGACGCCACTGCATTTTTAACAATTATTTTTAATTGCAGTGAAATATACATAGCATAAATTTACTGTTAACTATTTACAAGTTTACAGCTCAGGGGTAGTAAGTACATTCACGTGGGGGTGCACCTGTCACCACTGTCCACGTCCTGAACTCTTCATCCTGTACAGCTGAAACCTGGTACCTTTCACTAATAACTCCTTATTCTCCTGTATTTTTACTCCCTGGCAACCACCATTCTGCTTTCTGTCGCCATGGGTTTAACTACTCTTAGCATCTCGTATAAGTGGACTCATAAGTATTTGTCTTTTTGTGGCTGGTTTATTTTACTCAAGACATTGGCATTTTGGGCAGAGCAATTCTAGGTTGTGTGCAACTATCCCCTGCGTGATATTTGGCTCCTTGTGTGACCCTGGGATAGTAGGACCCTGGAACACCTATGGAAACACGCCTTGTGACAGTCAGAACTGAGGGATGCGAGTGCTTCCTTGGCGGGGGCTTCAAATAAAACCTCCAAACCATCTGAAGTTGATTCTTTTGAAAGCAAATATGTATTTGAGATGTAAATTGCTCCTTATCCCAATCTGTGTAAACAAACCCCAGATGCCATGCTCTCAGACCTGAGAAAGTCAAGCCAAGTTTCATCAAAGGCTCTCGCAAAGTCCAGTTCCTTACCAGGCACTTGGAAACAAGTTTCAATTCTCTGCTCAGAGTGCATGGTTCACATGGTTCACGCTGGGCTGTTTAGAGTCCTTGACCTCTTGCAGGGAAAGCGGCTACATCATCAGCGTCTCTTCCTCCTCAGCCTCTTCCCCAACCAGCCATTCGATAGTTTCACTTAATGCTCTCCACATGAACAGTTTATTACCAGTTTATTGGACTTACCAGGTGGTGCTAGTGGTAAAGAACCTGCCTGCCAGTGCAGGAGACATAAGAGACTCAGGTTCAATCCCTAGATTGGGAAGATCCTCTGGAGGAGGGCATGGCAAGTCATTCCAGTGTTCTTGCCTGGAGAACCCCAGGGACAGAGGAGCGTGGTGGGCTGCAGTCCAAAGGGTTGCAAAGAGTTGGGCATGACTGAAGTGACTTAGCAAACATGTACCAGTTTATTAATTGTTGCATTTTTCAATATACATATGTATTTTTTTTTACCAAAATATCTCAGATAGCTTTGAGCAAATAGCTTGTCTTAAAGGCCAGAGTGGACATGGACTTGAGACAAACAGCCTTCCTGGTATAAAAGGGCACCTCCCATGATTGTGGGCTTTCATGAGTCTCAACTGAACTTGGGGATCTTATTATTGTCACAAGTTCTCATCAACTAAGCCTTTCTTTTTTAAAAACATGTTTGTTTTATAAAACTAATGTGGCTATTATTAAAACATAGAAAATAAAGAAAATTACAAATAGAAAGAATAAGGAGAAGGAAAAGTTCAGTTCAATTCAGTTGCTCAGTCGTGTCTGACTCTCTGCAACCTCATGAATCGCAGCACGCCAGGCCTCCCTGTCCATCACCAACTCCCGGAGTTCACTGAGACTCACGTCCATCGAGTCAGTGATGCCATCCAGCCATCTCATCCTCTGTCGTCCTCTTCTCCTCCTGCCCCCAATCCCTCCCAGCATCAGAGTCTTTTCCAATGAGTCAACTCTTTGCATGAGGTGGCCAAAGTACTGGAGTTTCAGCTTTAGCATCATTCCTTCCAAAGAAATCCCAGGGCTGATCTCCTTCAGAATGGACTGGTTGGATCTCCTTGCAGTCCAAGGGCTCTCAAGAGTCTTCTCCAACACCATAGTTCAAAAGCATCAATTCTTTGGCGCTCAGCCTTCTTCACAGTCCAACTCTCACATCCATACATGACCACAGGAAAAACCATAGCCTTGACTAGACAAACCTTTGTTGGCAAAGTAATGTCTCTGCTTTTCAATATGCTGTCTAGGTTGGACATAACTTTCCTTCCAAGGAGTAAGCGTCTTTTAATTTCATGGCTGCAGTCACCATCTGCACTGATTTTGGAGCCCCAAAAAATAAAGTCTGACACTGTTTGCACTGTTTCCCCATCTATTTCCCATGAAGTGATGGGACCAGATGCCATGATCTTCGTTTTCTGAATGTTGAGCTTTAAGCCAACTTTTTCACTCTCCACTTCCACTTTCATCAAGAAGCTTTTGAGTTCCTCTTCACTTTCTGCCATAAGGGTGGTGTCATCTGCATATCTGAGGTTATTGACATTTCTCCCAGCAATCTTGATTCCAGCTTGTGCTTCTTCCAGCCCAGCATTTCTCATGATGTACTCTGCATAGAAGTTAAATAAGCAGGGTGACCATATACAGCCTTGATGTACTCCTTTTCCTATTTGGAACCAGTCTGTTGTTCCATGTCCAGTTCTAACTGTTGCTTCCTGACCTGCATATAGGTTTCTCAAGAGGCAGGTCAGGTGGTCTGGTATTCCCATCTCTTGAAGAATTTTCCACAGTTTATTGTGATCCACGGTTTTCCACAGTTTATTGTGATCCACACAGTCAAAGGATTTGGTATAGTTGATAAAGCACAAATAGATGTTTCTTGGAACTCTCTTGCTTTTTCGATGATCCAGCCCATGTTGGCAATTTGATCTCTGGTTCCTCTGCCTTTTCTGAAACCAGCTTGAACATCTGGAAGTTCACAGTTCATGTATTGCTGAAGCCTGGCTTGGAGAATTTTAAGCATCACTTTCAGTTCAGTTCAGTTCATTTGCTCAGTTGTGTCCGACTCTTTGTGACCCCATGAATTGCAGCATACCAGGCCTCCCTGTCCATCACCAACCCTGGAGTTCACTCAAACTCAAGTCCAGCGAGTCGGTGGTGCCATCCAGCCATCTCATCCTCTGTCATCCCCTTTTCCTCCTGCCTCCAATCCCTCCCAGCATCAGAGTCTTTTTCCAATGAGTCAACTCTTCGCATGAGGTGGCCAAATACTGGAGTTTCAGCTTTAGCATCATTCCTTCCAAAGAAATCCCAGGACTGATGTCCTTTAGAATGCACTGTTTGGATCTCCTTGCAGTCCAAGGGAGTCTCAAGAGTCTTCTCCAATACCACAGTTCAAAAGCATCAATTTTTTGGCTCTCAGCTTTCTTCACAGTGCAACTCTCACATCCATACATGAATACTGGAAAAACCATAGCCTTGACTAGATGGAGCTTTGTTGGCAAAGTAATGTCTCTGCTTTTGAATATGCTATCTAGGTTGGTCATAACTTTCCTTCCAAGGAGTAAGCATCTTTACTAGCCTGCAATAAAGGGTAGGTGGAAGGAATTCAGAAGGGTGGATAGAAGGACATTAGACTCCAATGACAAATTTTGCCTACATCCAATTTTGCCCAGAAGCAGGCCTGGGGGCAGAGAGTTTGCTTCACATCCAGCTGTTTGGAGAAGAGCTACATAGAAAGAAGGGCATGTGTACCATCTCATAGGTAACTCCACTTTGCTTCCTTTGATGTTATGCTCATCCTGCCTTCATTTTGTCATTCAGGCCTAGGCTCAAGGTAATTTCTCTGAAAGACTTTCCCTCTCCATTCAACCTAAAGTTGTCCCATCCTCCACATCTCTGAAGCAACCACTTTCTGTTGCATTGTTGCTTAGGTGGTCTTTGTCATTAGTTGAAAAGATACAAATTCCTCTATTAATTTACTTATCTCAGTGATCTACTTTCTTGTTCATGGTAAGGTTGCCAGTTCCTAGAACACTACCTGGTGCTCAGAAAGTGGTGGGTTGAATAAATAAACAGATGAATTACATGCAATTGCAATTAGCTGTAAGGAGACAATCAAATATTTTGTTGAGTTAAAATTTTGTTATTAAATATTTCTTTAGAACTGGACCATTTGGTTAAGAGCTGGAACTGCTTAAGTATAATTTCTTGTAGGGTAATGAAACTTGAGCTGTTTTTATAATGGTACCTATTACGTTACTGCTGGATGATCACAACTTATTGTGGTTAGTAATGAGAATGCTCAACAGCAATATAATGTTAGGAAACAAAAAATGGACCAAGTGTAAGACTCTCTCTCAGTTTTCTTAATAGTCAAGTGGCATAATTGGATGACTGATGGTCTCAAGGGGCCTCTGTAATTCTGTGAGCTCTTTGTAAGAGGAAACAAGAATGAACAGAGAGAATATAGTATGTGCATTGTAAACAGACATGTTAAAACACTTCTTTAGACAAAATAGGACATCCTTTTAACCCATAGTGAAGCATGTCAATTGATGAGCTGATTATGGCTCAGTTATTTATAGGAAAAGCTTACAGGGAATATGAGATAGGAGATAATTTCTGACAGCTATCA
Source organism: Bos taurus (assembly GCF_002263795.3). Classification (NCBI taxonomy): domain Eukaryota; kingdom Metazoa; phylum Chordata; class Mammalia; order Artiodactyla; family Bovidae; genus Bos; species Bos taurus. Next base: position 13,415,245 of record NC_037336.1, read on the forward strand.
TTATTGAATAGACAGCTGTCTAGTCAATACAGGAATTTTCCTTCAATTTAGACCCTCGTTGATGACATAAGTTGGCAAATCCAAGCATACTGGGAAATTTGTGGCCAAACTTGAATATTTCTTTAAATCATTTGTTTTAATCAGAACTCATATTTCTAAGTCAAATAATACATTGATTCTGCTCTTCTTCCCAGCTGCAGGCCATTGTTTTCCTTTTTATCTGTTTATTATCTTGGCACAGATACTAGTTTGGTAAGTGTGCTCACAGAAGAATTTGCAATAGAAGATAGTGGAAGGCTAATGCTTCATTGGTAAATGCAGTCAGTTTAACCTTTCTTCTCTTTTTTAAAACCACCACAGTGAATAAACAGAACAATGACAATGCTTAGTGGAAAAAGTTGCTGCAAAACATTTACAGTGGCATCAATGTGAATTGTGATAGCAGCATGACAAATGAAGATGGGATATGATGTCCAATTCAGATGGAGGGTCTCTGGACATAGGTAATTATGTTTATTAGATAACAGGTCTTCTACTTTCTCTATAACATATACCTTCAATATTTAAGAAAATAAACTTTCACCTTTCTTAGCTTCTCATTGTTAATAAGCATTAAACCGTTTTTTTTCTAAATACATGGAAACAATTGACTTATACAGTACAAACCCAAGGCAGGAAATTCTGATTATTTAATTTCATTTATTCCTGCTGTGTTTATTTAAGTAAAGCTGTAAATACCACTGATGGTTTTACAGGGAGATACAGATGTGTTCTATTAAATAATTACTCAGCAAAATTATTTGGTTGTGAATTAAAACATGCTGACTTTAATGAGATTTCCTTTAAAAATTGTCTTCAAAATATTTGTATGCATCATTATTAGAAAAGCAACATAGTAGAGTGGAAAAATTTTTTGACTGGTGGTCAGAACATGTGGGTTCAAGTCCTGGCCATGCCCCTCAAAATGGAAACTTCTTATTTGTAAAATTTCCTGATTTAGATTTCTTCCTGCCAAATAAATGTATGGGTTTTAAGATTTATGTAAAAATTATATTGATTTTTGTAAAAACAGATTTGAGGGAATGAGAATGAAGTTGATCTTAAGATTGCTATTGACTCATTAGGATTTCCTATTTTTTGCCTCATCTTTTTTACAAGGGAGCACAAACTCCCTATAAGCTTTAGGGAAAAATGTATTTTTTTCCCTATCCAGGTAAGGGATAGAGTTGATTTGTCCTGGTAGTGACAGTGAGAAACATCATCCATCTAAATAGTGCTCTTCTTTTGGCCTCCAATTGAAAGGCAGAAAGAAGCAAGAATAAACTAGAAAATCCTGGGATGTGGTTTGGCATTCCCAAACCTTGGTGCCTTCAGGGCTCTGTGCTGTGTGGCTTGGGGACTGTGCCAGCAGCATGTTCTGGTACAGCCTTCTTAATGGACTGGTGTGTGTGTGTGTGTGTGTGTGTGTGTGTGTGGGTGTGGGTGTGTGTCTGTAGAGAGTGGGTAGAGGGTGGATCAGGAATTCATCTTTGTATGCCTGGCAGGATATATTGGTTTTGGCCTTTTTTCTTGAAGAATTAGCTTCATTAGGTTTTTTAATTACTCCCCCTAAACGGATAAATGAATGACTCTTTTCCAAAGAGTTATCATTTGGTGCCAGCGATCAAGCATTACTCCATACCACTCCATGTGACACAGGATGTGGTCTGATATTTAATCTAAGTGCAGGCTCCACTTTTTTGCTGGGTAGAGTGAATAGACTTATAAGGCTTCTTTGTTATGGAATGACTTCTTAGCAAACTGCCTTCTCTTTTACTTAGAAACCAAATTACTAGGATAAAAAGAAAAAAGTCCAGACATTATACACTTCTAGGCCTCCCACAGCCATTTTGGTAGAAGGTGATGAATGCGTTTTAGTGGATTAATATTTCTGGAATGTGAGCAGGGTCAGTCCACAGCAGACTGAGCAGGATTGTCACTCCAAGGACCTAGTCAGGACTGCTGATCTCTCTATAACATTCAGCCTGGAAACAAAGCCTGCACCTCTCAATTGCCCTTCCATATTTCATTTCCTTGGATCTTACCCTATGGAAAGTGGGTGGAGTTGGAATAAGTGGAATGAGCATAACAAGCCAATCTTTTCATTTATCTATGTTAGCTGTATGCTACCCTTCTATATAATAAAATGTCTAAAGTTAGTAATTGCACTTACCTAGAATTGCACATCACTTAGATGGCAAATAGATGGAGAAACGATGGAAACAGTGACATACTTTATTTTCCTGGGCTCCAAAATCACTGCAGATGGTGACTGCAGCCATGAAATTAAAAGACACTAGCTCCTTGGAAGAAAAGCTCTGACAAATCTGCCGCTGCTGCTGCTGTGTCGCTTCAGTCGTGTCCAACTCTGTGGGACCCCATAGACGCCAGCCCACCAGGCTCCACCGTCCCTGGGATTCTCCAGGCAAGAGTACTGGAGTGGGTTGCCATTGCCTTCGCCACTGACAAACCTAGGCAGCGTATTAAAGAGCAGAGACATTACTTTGCTGACAAAGGTCCGTATAGTCAAAGCTATGTTTTTTTCCAGTAGTCATGTATGGATGTGAGAGTTAGACCATAGAGAAGGCTCAGTGCTGAAGAACTGATGATTTTGAACTGTGGTGCTGGGGAAAACTCTTGAGAGTCCCTTGGACTGCAAGGAGATGAAACCACTCAATACTAAAGGAAATCAATCCTGAATATTCATTGGAAGGACTGATGCTGAAGCTCCAATACTTTGGTCACCTGATGCAAAGAGCAGACTCATTGGGAAAGACCCTGATGCTGAGAAAGGTTGAAGGCAGGAACAGAAAGGGACAGCAGAGGATGAGGTGGTTGGATAACATCACTGACTAAATGGATATGAGTTTGAGCAAGCTCTGGTAGATGGTGAAGGACGGGGGAGCATGGCAGTCCTGGTCCATGGGGTCACAAAGAATTGGACATGAGTGCATGACTGAACAAGAGTCGCACAGTTGTTGAAGAGATCAGTTCAGTTCAGTTGGTCAGTTGTGTCCGACTCTTTGTGAACCCATGGACTGCAGCACACCAGGCATCCCTGTCCATTACCAACTTCTGGAGTTTATCCAAACTCATGTCCATTGAGTCAGTGATACCATCCAACCATCTCATCCTCTGTCATCCCCTTCTCTTCCTGCCCTCAATCTTTCCCAGCATCAGGGTCTTTTCAAATTAGTCAGTTTTTCCCATCAGGTGGCCAAAGTATTGGAGTTTCAGCTTCAACATCAGTCCTTCCAATGAACACCCAGGACTGATCTCATTTAGGATGGACTGGTTGGATCTCCTTGCAGTCCAAGGGACTCTCCAGAGTTTTTTCCAACACCACAGTTCAAAAGCACTCTTTGGCACTCAGCTTTCTTTACAGTCCAACTCTCACATCCATACATGACTAATGGAAAAAACATAGCCTAGATGGACCTTTGTTGGCAAAGTAATGTCTCTGCTTTTTAATATGCTATCTAGGTTGGTCATAACTTTTCTTCCAAGGAGTAAGCGTCTTTTAATTTCATGGCTGCAGTCACCATCTGCAGTGATTTTGGAGCCCTCAAAAATAAAGTCTCTCATTGTTTCCACTGTTTCCCCACCTATTTGCCATAAAGTGATGGGACAAGATGCCATAATGTGATGGGACCAGATGCCATGATCTTAGTTTTCTGAATGTTGAGTTTTAAGCCAACTTTTTCACTCTCCTCTTTCATCTTCATTAAGAGGCTCTTTAGTTCTTCTCTTTCTGCCATAAGGGCGGTTCCATCTGCATATCTGAGGTTACTGATATTTCTTCGGGCAATTGTGATTCCAACTTGTGCTTCATCCAGCCCAGCGTTTCCCGTAATGTATTCTGCATATAAGTTAAATAAGCAGGGTGACAATAGACAGCCTTGACGTACTCCTTTTCCTATTTGGAACCAGTCTGTTGCTCATGTCCAGTCTGTTGCTTCCTGACCTGCATATAGGTTTCTCAAGAGGCAGGTCAGGTGGTTTGGTATTCCCATCTCTTTCAGAATTTTCCAGTTTATTGTGTTGCACGCAGTCAAAGGCTTTGTCATAGTCAATAAAGCAAAAATAGATGTTTTTCTGGAACTCTCTTGCTTTTTCTATGATTCAGCAGATGCTGGCAATTTGATCTCTGGTTTCTCTGCCTTTTCTGAAACCAGCTTGAACATCTGGAAGTTCACGTATTGCTGAAGCCTGGCTTGGAGAATTTTGAGCATTACTTTACTAGCGTGTTAGATGAGTGCAATTGTGCAGTAGTTTGAGCATTTCTTGGCATTGCCTTTCTTTGGGATTGGAATGAAAACGGACCTTTTCCAGTCCTGTGGCCACTGCTGAGTTTTCCAAATTTGCTGGCATATTGAGTGCAGCACTTTCACAGCATCATCTTTCAGGATTTGAAATAGCTCAACTGGAATTCCATCACCTCCACTAGCTTTGTTCATAGTGATGCTTTCTAAGGCCCACTTGACTTCACATTCCAGGATGTCTGGCTCTAGGTGAGTGATCACACTATCGTGATTATCTGGGTCATGAAGATCTTTTTTGTATAGTTCTTCTGTGTATTCTTGCCACCTCTTCTAATATCTTCTGCTTCTGTTAGGTCCATACCATTTCTGTCCTTTATTGTGCCCATCTTTGCATGAAATGTTCCCTTGGTATCTCTAATTTTCTTGAAGTGATCTCTAGTCTTTCCCATTCTGTTTTTTCCTTTATTTCTTTGCATTGATCGCTGAGGAAGGCTTTCTTATCTCTCCTTGCTATTCTTTGGAACTCTGCATTCAAATGGGAATATCTTTCCTTTTCTCCTTTGCTTTTCACTTCTCTTCTTTTCACAGATATTTGTGAAGCCTCCTCTGACAGCCATTTTGCTTTTTGCATTTCTTTTCCATGGGGATGGTCTTGATCCCTTTCTCCTGTACAATGTCATGAACCTCTGTCCATGGTTCATCAGGCGCTCTGTCTATCAGATCTAGTCCTTTGAATCTATTTCTCAGTTTCACTATAAAATCATAAAGGATTTGATTTAGGTCGTACCTGAATGGTCTAGTGGTTTTCCCCAATTTCTTCAATTTAAGTCTTAATTTTGCAATAAGGAGTTCATTATCTGAGCCACAGTCAGCTCCTGGTCTTGTTTTTGCTGACTGTGTTGAAGAGCTAGTTTTTATATAAAGCAATTAAAATACCCATCACATTAAAACAGTATAGCTGGATGATTTGCCTACAGGTAAGAATGGGTGTTGGTATTTTCAATAATTTTATGATATTTTTAATGAAACATAGACCATCAGCAAAAGGGTAGAATAGGTGATCTTCAACTTGAGTTGCCTTCATAGAAAGATGAACTAGCAACAGTCCATGGACAAGATACTTTTGTGAAAATCTCACAGCCCAGGGATGAGACTTAAGTATGATGGACCACAGAAACAAGGGCCTGCATTAGAAGAGCAGTAGAAACATTTTTCACTTTGATTACCTTGTTCCTCTTGCAGGATGGCACAGCTCCACATGGAGAAGGCCCACCCCCCACCCACCATGGGCCCAAGGTTTCTCAGGGGATACAAGGATCCTAAAGTGGACATCCATTTCCCCTGTGCTTCCTAGGAAACCCATTTTGGTCTGGCCTCATAGGGACCACAGGGGAACTGGTGGGGCTGGACCTCTACAAAGAAAAAAGCAGCAAGGAGGGGCCTCTAGCAATCAGCCTATAGATCGTGGTGAATTGCATTCCTGCTGGCAGTGAGGCCTGAGCATTGATCACTGTCAGTGGCTCTGTCCATCTGTAGAGCTGAGATGGTGGCCCTGTCTGTCCAAGGAGCTTGATCAGCAGTTCTGCCCATTTTTGTCTCCCAGACAATGAGCCATACTGGCTGTGGAGTCCATTCTATGCTCCCACCTGAAGAAAGAAGCAAGTCAGCAGCCCCTTCCAACTGCTGAGCATAGCCCTCAGCATTTGTTATTTTTCTTCTGAGGTGCAATCCCACCAGTTCCCCACAAGTCTGTTCGCTAGGTCTGTGTCTCTATTCCTGCCCTGCAAATAGGTTCATTAGTATGCATGTATTCGTCAATATATGATATCTGTTTTTCTCTTTCTGACTTGCTCTACTCTGTATAACAGGCTCTAGGTTCATCCACCTCACTACAACTGACTCAAATTCATATCATTTATGCCTAATATTCCATTGCATATATATATTAATACTACAACTTCTTTATCCATTCATCTGTCAGTGGACATCTAGCTTGCTTCTGTGTCCTGGCTATTGCAAATGGTGCTACAATGAACATTAGAGTACATGTATCTTTTTGAATTATGGTTTCCTCAGGGTATATGCCCAGTAGTGGATTTGCTGCGTCATATGGAAATGGCAACCCATTCCAGTGTTCTTGCCTGGAGAATCCCAGGGACGGGGGAGCTTGTTGGGCTGCCGTCTATGGGGTCGCACCGAGTCGGACATGACTGAAGTAACTTAGCAGCAGCATGGTAGTTCTATTCCTAGTTTTTTAAGGAATCTCCGTACTGTTTTCCATAGTGGCTGTCTCAGTTTCCATCCCTATGAACAGTGCAGAGGGTTCCCTTTTCTCCACATCCCCTCCAGTATTTATTGTTTGTAGATTTTTAAACGATGGCCATTCTGACTGGTGTGAGGTAATAATACCTCATTGTAATTTTGATTTGCATTTCTCTAATAGTGAGAGATGTTGAGTATGTTTTCATATGTTTGTTGGCCATCTGTAAGTCTTTGGAGAAATGTCTGTTTAGGTTTTCCACTCATTTTTTTTTTATCAGGTTGTTTGTTTTTCTGATATTGAGCTGCATGGACTTCTTGTATATAGTGCTTCATTTACAATTATTTTCTCCCATTCTGAGGGTTGTCTTTCATCTTGTTTATAGTTTCCTTTGCTGTGAAAAGGCTTTTAAGTTTAATTAGGTCCCATTTATTTATTTTTGTTTCTATTTCCATTACTTTAGGAGGTGGGTCAAAGAGAATCTTGCTTCGATTCACGTCAAAGAGTAATCTGCCTATGTTTCCCTCCAAGAGTCTTATTGTTCCTGGCCTTACATTTAGGTTTTAAATGCATTTTGAGTTTATTTGTGTGTAAGGTTGGAGAAGGCAATGGCCACCCACTCCAGTGTGTAAGGTGTTAGAAAGTGCTCTAATTTTATTATTTTTTTTGCATGTCACTGTCTGGTTTTCCAGTACCATTTATTGAAGAGGCTGTCTTTTCTCTATTGTATATTCTTGCCTGCTTTGTCAAAGATAAGGTGCTCATAGGTGCATGCATTTATCTCTGGGATTTATATTTTTTTCCATTGATCTATATTTCTATTTTTGTGCAGTACCATACTTTCTTCCATACAGTGGAAGTCAGAAATAGATTTAAGGGACTAGGTCTGAGAGACAGAGTGCCTGATGAACTATGGATGGAGGTGCATGACATAGTACAGGAAACAGGGATCAAGACCATCCCCATGAAAAGAAATGCAAAAAAGCAAAATGACTGTCTGAGGAGGCCTCACAAATAGCTGTGAAAAGAAGCGAAGCAAAAAGCAAAGGAGAAAAGGAAAGATATTTCCATTTGAATGCAGAGTTCCAAAGAATAGCAAGGAGAGATAAGAAAGCCTTCCTCAGTGATCAGTGCAAAGAAATAGAGGAAAACAACAGAATGGGAAAGACTAGAAATCTCTTCAAGAAAATTAGAGATACCAAGGGAACATTTCATGCAAAGATGGGCACAATAAAGGACAGAAATGGTATGGACCTAATGGAAGCAGAAGATAGTAAGAAGAGGTGGCAAGAATACACAGAACTATACAAAGAAGATCTTCATGACCCAGATAATCACGATAGTGTGATCACTGACCTAGAGCCAGACATCCTGGAATGTGAAGTCAAGTGGGCCTTAGAAAGCATCACTACGAACAAAGCTAGTGGAGGTGATGGAATTCCAGTTGAGCTATTTCAAATCCTAAAAGATGATTCTGTGAAAGTGCTGCATTCAATATGCCAGCAAATTTAGAAAAGTCAGCAGTGGCCACAGGACTGGAAAAAGTCAGTTTTCATTCCAATCCCAAAGAAAGCCAATGCCAAAGAATGCTCAAACTACCATGCAATTGCACTCATATCTCATGTTAGCAAAGTAATGCTCAAAATTCTCCAAGCCAGACTTCAGCAATACATGAACCATGAACTTCCAGACATTCAAGCTGGTATTAGAAAAGGCAGAGGAACCAGAGATCAAATTGCCAATATCCTCTGGATCATGGAAAAAGCAAGAGAGTTCCAGAAAAACATCTATTTCTGCTTTATTGATTGTGCCAAAGCCTTTGACTGTGTGGATCACAATAAACTGTGGAAAATTCTGAAAGAGATGGGAGTACCAGACCACCTGACCTGCCTTTTGAGAAATCTGTATGCAGATCCGGAAGCAACAATTAGAACTGGACATGGAACAACAGACTGATTTTAAATAGGAAAAGGAGTACATCAAGGCTGTATATTGTCATCCTGCTTATTTAACTTATATGCAGAGTACATCATGAGAAATGCTGGGCTGGAAGAAGCACAAGCTCTAATCAAGATTGCTGGGAGAAATATCAATAACCTCAGATATTCAGATGACACGGCTTTATGGCAGAAAAGGAAGAAGAACTAAAGAGCCTCTTAATGAAGATGAAAGAGGAGAGTGAAAAGGTTGGCTTAAAGCTCAACATTCAGAAAACTAAGATCATGGCATCTGGTCCCATCACTTCATGGCAAATAGATGGGGAAACAGTGGAAACAGTGTCAGACTTTATTTTTTTTGGCTCTAAAATCACTGCAGAGGTGATTGCAGCCATGAAATTAAAAGACACTTACTCCTTGGAAGGAAAGTTATGACCAACCTAGGTAGTATATTAAAAAGCAGAGACATTACTTTGCCAACAAAGGTCTGTCTAGTCAAAGCTATGGTTTTTCCAGTGGTCATGTATGGATGTGAGAGTTGGACTGTAAAGAAAGCTTAGTGCCGAAGAATTGATGCTTTTGAACTGTGGTGCTGGATAAGACTCTTGAGAGTCCCTTCACTGCAAGGAGATCCAACCAGTCCATCCTAAAGGAGAGCAGTCCTGGGTGTTTCTTGGAAGGACTGATGGCTGAGGCTAAAACTGCAATACTTTGGCCACCTCATGTGAAGAGTTGATTCATTGGAAAAGACCCTGATGCTGGGAGGGATTGGGAGCAGGAGGAGAAGGGGACACCAGTGGATGAGATGGCTGGATGGCATCACTGACTCGATGCACATGAGTTTGGGTGAACTCCGGGAGTTGGTGATGGACAGGGAGGCCTGGCGTGCTGCAGTTCATAGGGTCGCAAAGAGTCAGACAGGACTGAGCGACTGAACTGAACTGAACTGAACTGATACTGTCTTAATTACTGTAGCTTTGTAAGTATTGTCTGAAGTCAGGAAGGTTGATTCTCCCAGCTCTTTTTTCTTTCTCAAGATTGCTTTGGCTATTTAGGGCCTTTTGTGTTTCTATACAAATTCTAACTTTTTTTTGCTCTAGTTCTATGAAAAATGCCATTGGTAATTTGATAGAGATTGCATCAAGTCTGTAGATTGCTTTGGGTAGTAGTCATCTTCACAATACTGATTCTTCCAGTCTAAGAACATGGTATATCTCTTCATCTGTTTGTGTCTTTCTTTGTTTTCTTTCATTAGTGTCTTACAGTTTTCAGCACATAGGTCAGCAGGTTTATTAGGTAGGTTTGTTCCTAGGTATTTTATTCTTTTTGCTGCAATGGTGAATGGGATTGTTTCCTTAATTTCTTTTTCTGATTTTTCATTGTTATTGTATAGGAAGGCAAGGTATTTCTGTGTATTAATTTTGTATCCTGGGCCTTTACTAAATTCATTGATTAGGTCTTATAATTTTCTGGTGGCATCTTAAGTGTTTTTTATGTATAGTATCATGTCATCTGCAAACAGTGAAAGTTTCATTTCTTTTCCAATCTAGGTTCTTTTTACTTCTTTTTCTTCTCTCATTTCCATGACTAGGAATTTCAAAACTATATCGAATAGCGGTGAGAATGGGCACCCTTTTCTTGTTCCTGATCTTAGAGGAAATGTTTTCAGTTTTTCACCGCTGAGAATAATGTTTGCTGTGGGTTTGTTATATACAACCTTTATTACGTTGAGGTATGTTCCCTCTATGCCCACTCTTTGGAAAGCTTTTTTCATAAAGGGGTGTTGAATTTTTTTGTTTTAATATGGAATGCTTCACAAAAGTGTATGTCATCCTTGCACATGGGGCCGTGCTAATCTCTGTTTCATTTCAATTTTACTATATGTGCTGCCGGAGCCAGCACCGGGTGTTGACTTTTGTCTAAAGCTTTTCCTCCATCTCCTTTAAAGACTCTTTATGTGGATATTACTAATTCTACTTTAGTCTTCATAGCTCTAAGCTTTTCACATTTTATCCTTTTTGCTGCCTTTTGGGGAATTGCCTTATCTCAGTTTTCTTGCAATTCATCTTTAAAGTATCTGCCTGTTACTACCCTGATCCACTATGTTCTTTATTTTGACTGCTTTATCTTCGTGTCTAATATTTCCATTGGGCTATTTAAATTTTTTTTCTGTTCTTGTTTCATTTTATTCTTTATCTCCTAAAGAATATCTATCATGCCTAATTTAAAACATTTCTGTTCATTCCAATAATTCTTCTTCAAATGATGTATGTTTTCTAGTTTGTTCACTTAAAAGAAAACAGATGTTATACTCCTCAGATGCCTTGTTCATCATTTTGAGCTTGTATGTCCTTGCTCCTCGGGGGTTACCAGCTGTTCTTTATGGTAATGAACATTGGAGAGGGGATGAGGACAAGTCTCTGGTCAGTGCCAGTAGCAGCAAACTAGGAAGGGGAGAGGGGAGGAGCCCAGGAACCATAGAGCCCTCACCAATAATTCCTGCTTGCTCCATCCTCTGGGACTGCCTTGGTGGCTAAGATGGTAAAGAATCTGCCTGCAATGCAGGAGACCTGGGTTCAAATCAGGGAGATCCCCTAGAGAAGGGAATGGCAACCCACTCCAATATTCTTGCCTGGAGAGATCCAAGGACAGAGGAGCCTGGTGGGCTACAGTCCACAGGGTCACAAAGAATAGGACACTGAGCGACTGATGCTTCTATACAATTCCTGTTTTGAAACATCTTATGCAAGGGGTTAATATCTTGCCTGGCCAAGGTGGGTGGTTTTAGTCAGTTCAGTTCAGTAGCTCAGTCGTGTCCGACTCTTTGCAACTACACGGACTGCAGTATGCCAGGCCTCCCTGTCCATCACCAACTCCCAGAGCTTACTCAAACTCTTGTCCATTGAGTCAGTGATGCCATCCAACCATCTCATGCTCTGTCATCCCCTCTTCCTCCTGCCTTTAATCTTTCCCAGCATCAGGGTCTTTTCAACTGAGTCTGTTCTTCCCAGCAGGTGGCCAAAGTATTGGAGTTTCAGCTTCAGCATCAGTCCTTCAAATGAATATTCAGGACTGATTTCCTTTAGGATTGACTGGTTGGATTTCCTTGAAGTCCAAGGGATTCTCAAGAGTCTTCTACAACACCACAGTTCAAAAGCATCAATTCTTTGGTGCTCAGCTTTCTTTATTGTTCAACTCTCACATCCATACATGACTACTGGAAAAACCATAGCTTTGACTAGATGGACCTCTGTTGGCAAAGTAATGTCTCAGCTTTTTAATATGCTGTCTAGGTTGATCATAGCTTTTCTTCCAAGGAGCAAGTGTCTTTTAATTTCATGGCTGCAGTCACCATCTGCAGTGATTTTGGAGCCCCCCAAAATAAAGTCTGTCACTGTTCCCATTGTTTCCCCATCTATTTGCCATGAAGTGATGGGACCAGATGCCATGATCTTAGTTTTCTGAATGTTGAGTTTTAAGCCAACTTTTTCACTCTCTGCTTTCACTTTCATCAAGAGGCTCTTTAGTTCTTCTTCACTTTCTGCCATAAGGGTGATGTCATCTGCATATCTGAGGTTACTGATATTTCTCCTGGCAATCTTGATACCAGCTTGTGCTTCATCCAGCCCAGCTTTTCTCATGATGTACTCTGCATATAAGTGAAGTAAGCAAGGTGACAATATACAACCTTGACCTATTCTGTTCCCAATTTGGAACCAGTCTGTTGTTCCATGTCCAGTTCTAACTGTTGCTTCCTGACCTGCACACAGATTCCTCACAAGGCAGGTCAGGTGGTCTGATATTCCTATCTCTTTCAGAATTTTCCATAGTTTGTTTTGATCCACACTGTCAAAGGCTTTGGGTAGTCAATAAAGCAGAAATAGATGTTTTTCTGGAACTCTCTTGCTTTTTCTGTGATCCAGCAGATGTTGACAATTTGATTTGGTTCCTTTGCCTTTTCTAAATCCAGATTGAACATCTGGAAGTTCATGGTTCACCCTGTTATCCACTATCTTGGATCCCTTGTAGCATCAGAGAAGACAGCCTCCAGGATTATAATCCACAGACCTGTGCTTTGAAGTGTTGAGGATGGGTGGTGCTATCTATTTTCAAAATTTCTCTACCATAGCTGGGTTTGTACACTGCTCTGACATTTCCTCTTGGTGATCACACATGGCCTCAGTGATTGCTACTGATAACTGTGATATACAGTCAAGAAAAGAGTCTCTAAAGACAAATTGAGCTGAGGCAAGAACAGAATTTAAAAGGCTTTCCTACAGCCTATTCTCAATACATCCCAGGTGGCTCAGATGGTAAAGAATCCGCCTGCAGTGCAGGAGACCTGGGTTTAATCCCTGGTTGGGAAGATCCTCTGGAGAAGGGAATGGCAACCGACTCCAGTAAATCAAGTAAATCAAATTATCCTGCCTGGAGAATTCCATGGACAGATAAGTCTGTTGGGCTACTGTTCATGGGATCGCAAAGAATTGAACAGGACTTAGCAACTAATGTATGTATTCTCTCACTTCTCATTCCTGGGCTTCAGCTACCCAACTCTCACTCAAGTCATTTATGGTGAACATCAGACTCTGGGTTTATCTTATCTTTTTTATGTTATTGATTTATGCAATCTGTGTTCTCCTCAAGCATCTGTAGTTTTTCTAGAGCTGATTTTGGAGGATGGAGCCAGCAGCTTGTCCTATATTAATTCTTGGCAGGGACCAGATCTGTCTTGCTCTTTCTTCTGCCATAGCCCTGCCTCCATTAATAGCTGTTCAGGGAGGAGGCTGATGTTTGGGAGCAAATTCAAAAGCCAACCTGTGTTCATTCTGTGCAAAGAAAATCATTCAGGCAGCTGGGAAACCCTGTTCATTCTCTTAGTAGGGACCAGGGACCTCAATTTGACAGTAGCATTTAGTAGGAAAAGCTTCATCCTTTTAAAATTTTCCAAAAAGACATCTGGGAAGTACATTTAAAAGTGGATGGAAGTTAAGCAGCTCTGTTGTGACAAAAGCCACTTTTGGTCAATGAAGTGTAGGGTTCAGTTCAGTTCAGTCACTCAGTTGTGTCCGACTCTTTGTGACCTCATGAACCACAGCATGCCAGGCCTCCTTGTCCATCACCAACTCCCGGAGTCCACCCAAACCCATTTTACAGTTTAAGACACCATCAGTTGTGTATTCTATTGACTGCAGTCAGACAGATTCCTAATGAAACCAAGTCTATCTAATAAGTAAATTAAAGCATGTTTCCTTCAATCCCCATCTTGATTTAATATGCTTAGTAAGTTTTTATCACAAATAAAATGTCAGCTGGTCATCACAAGTCCAAATACATGAACTTTTACCTTTTCACAATATTTTCATTTTTCCTTTGGATACTCCATTTTTGCTGTAGGCAGAACTGGTTTTGTGGGAAAATGTTTTGGGCAATATTCTAGAACTTCTGTCTCAGAACAATGCAAGTCAGAATGGTATTCCAAAACCTTGTTTTAATCACACTGAAATTGCTGACATAAATATAATGGTAAAAATACATAATAAACATATTTATTTGTAACATTATCCTTATTAATAAGAGGAATTGTATTTTCCTCTGACATGTTTTCAGAAGCTGGTATGCAGCATCTAATGCTTTTCTTCATTGGGGTCTAGTTGATTTTAATATTGTATAACTTTCTGGGATACAATAGACTGATTCAAAGTTTTAAAGGTTATATTCCTTTAACAGTTAGTATAAAATATTGAATATATTCCCCGTGTTGCACTATATATCCTTGTAGCTTATTTATTTTATACATAATAGCTTGTACCTCTTAATCCCTTCCCTCACGTTGGCCCTCCCTCCTCCTTCTTCACTGGTAAATGTGAATTTGTTTTCAACATATCTGTGAGTCTGTTTCTTTTTTGTTACATTCACTAGTTTGTTATATATATTTAGATTTAATATTTAAATGATATCATACATTGTATGTCTTTGTCTACCTGACTTATTTCACTTAGCATAATGCCCTCCAAGTCCATTCATGTTGTTGCAAGTGGCAAAATTTCATCTTTTTTTATGACCGAGTAATAGTCTCTTCTTATACATACCACACTTTCTTTATTCATTCACATGTCAATGGACCACTAGATTGTTTCTATATCTTGTGTATTATAATAATGCTGCCACAAATGCTGGAGTGCATGCATCTTTTGGAATTAACTTTTGAGTGGGGTTTCTTCTAGATAAATACCCAGGAGTGGAATTGCTAGGTCATATTGTAGTTCTAGGTCATATGGCATCATTGACTCAATAGACACGAGTTTGAGCAAACTGTGGGAGGCAGTGAAGGATGGGGAAGCCTGGAGTGCTGCAGTTTGTGGGGTCACAAAGAGTCAGACAAGAATTCATGACTGAACAATGACAACAATAATAGTTCTATTTTTACTGTTTAGAGAAGCCTCCATACTGTTTTCCACAGTGGTTGTGCCAATTTACATTCCCACCAGCAGTGTACAGAGGGTTCCCTTTCCTCCACATCTTTGCCAACATTTGTCATTTGCAGCACCTTATACTTTTTCTCACTCTGATGTAAGATGCTTGTTTCAAAATTCAAAGTATAGGGCTTGTACTTATTGGTTTTGAGCCCCAAGACAGCTAAGCCTCTACTTTCAAATTCTGAGTATGTTGGAGCCTTGGGTGGGAAGAAGAGGTATAGAATCTGAAAGATGGAATTTTGAACCAGCAGTATGAAAAGTCTGTTTAATCGAGAACTTTGATGTGGGATTTCATGGATCAAGAGATCGTATAGAAAATCACTGTGAGTAACAAATATTTATTGCCATATATAAGAAATTTATCATAGATAATGTGTGAATTCATGAGATTGTTTCCTGTCATAGTAAACTCTTTTTAAGTTACTCTAGATGTTCTTAGTCTCATGATGATTGACTTTGTCTTCTATTTAAATTTATGCAAAAGTTATATCTCAGTATTTTTTTTAGTGAAAAAACAACAACAACAATAACATTCTCCCTAGTCTCATACTCTTATTTTTCCTGGGTTTTGTAACTTAATATAACCTATTTCTCTGAAAATATTCCCTCTCCAAGTTATGTTTTAGACAAAAACCATCAGAGTACCGACCTAATGATAGATTTCCAGGTAAGTTTGAACAACTGAAACATTAGTTTCTAGAAACATTTCGCAGACTTCTTTGGTAATGAATTTATGGCTTCTGATACCTTTTCCTCATGGTTTATATATCTAAAATAAAGTACCACTAATGCCATAAAACTGTCCAAGATACACCAAAAAGAAACCTGTGTGCCATACTACATGCAGTGTTTAGTTGCTCAGTCGTGTCTGACTCTTTGAAACCCCTTGGACTGTAGCCCACCAGGCTCCTCTGTCCATGGGGATTCTCCAGGCAAGAATACTGGAGTGGGTTGCCATGCCCTTCTCCAAGGGATCTTCCCAACCCAGGGATCGAACCCATGTCTCCAGCATTGCGGGTGGACTTTTTTTTTTTTTTTAACCATCTGAGCCACCAGGGCTTCCACTCAGGAAGCCCTGAGTGACATGGTAGGCAGAATTCTAAGATGACCACCCAGCCCTTCCACCTGCCATGACACCCCTTACTGTTGTACAGGCATCAGTTCAGTTCAGTTCAGTTGCTCAGTCATGACTGACTCTTTGTGACCCTGTGGACTGTACCACGCCAGGCTTCCCTGTCCATCACCAACTTCTGGAGCTTCCTCAAACTCATGTCTGTTGAAACTGTGATGCTATCCAACCATCTCATCCTCTGTCGTCCCCTTCTCCTCCCACCTTCAGTCTCCCCCAGCATCAGGGTCTTTTCCAATGAGTCAGTTCTTTGCATCAGGTGACCAAAGTAATAGAGTTTCAGCTCCAGCAAAAGTCCTTCCAATGAATATTCAGGATAGATTTCCTTTAGGATTTACAGGTTGGAACTCCTTGCAGTCCAAGGGACTCTCAAGAGTCTTCTCCAACACCACAGTTCAAAAGCATCAATTATTTGGTGCTCAGCTTTCCTTATAGTCCAACTCTCACATCCATACATGACTACTGGAAAAACCATAGCTTTGACTAGATAGACCTTTGTAGGCAAAGTAATGTCTCAGCTTTTTAATATGCTGTCTAGATTTGCCATAGTTTTTCTTTCAAGGAGCAAGTATCTTTTAATTTCATGGCTACAGTCACCATCTGCAGTGATTTTTGGAACCCAAAACAATAAAGTCTGTCACTGGTTCCATTGTTTCCCCATCTATTTGCCATGAAGTGATGGGACTGCATGCTATGATCTTAGTTTTCTGAATGTTGAGTTTTAAGCCAACTTTTTCACTCTCCTCTTTCACTTTCATCAAGAGGCTCTTTAGTTCTTTACTTTCTGCCTTAAGGGTGGTGTCATCTGTGTATCTGATGTTATTGATATTTCTCCTGGCAATCTTGATTCCAGCTTGTGCTCCATCCAGCCTGGCATTTTGCATGATGTACTCTGCATATAAATTAAATAATTAGGGTGCCAATATACAATGTCGATGTACTCCTTTCCCAATTTGGAACCAGTCTGTTGTTCCATGCTGGTTCTAACTGTTGCTTCTTGACCTGCATGCAGATTTCTCAGGAGACAGGTAAGGTGGTCTGGTATTCCCATCTCTTGAAGAATTTCCCACAGTTTGTTGGGTTCTATACAGTAAAAAGCTTTGGTGTAATCAATAAAGCAGAAGTAGAACTTTTTTCTGTAATTCTTGCCTTTTACATGATCCAAAAGATGTTGGCAATTTGATCTCTGATTCCTCTGGCTTTTCTAAATCCAGCTTGAACATCTGGAAGTTCACAGTGCACATAATGTTGAAGCCTGGCTTGAAGAATTTTTAGCATTGCTTTGCTAACATGTCAGATGAGTGCAGTTGTGGGAGAGTTGAACATTCTTTAGCATTGCCCTTCTTTGGGATTAGAATGAAAACTGACCCTTTCCAGTCCTGTGGCCACTGCTGAGTTTTCCAGATTTGCTGGCATAATGAGTGCAGCACTTTCACAGCATCATCGTTTAGGATTTGAAATAGCTCAACTGGAATTCCATCACCTCCACTAGCTTTGTTTGTACTGATGCTTTCTAAGGCCTACTTGACTTCACATTCCAGGATGTCTGGCTCTAGATGAGTGATCACACCATCGTGATTATCTGGGTCATGAAGATCTTTTTTGCATAGTTCTTCTGTGTATTCCTGCCCCATCTTCTTAACATCTCTGCTTCTGTTAGGTCCATACCACTTCTTTCCTTTATTATGCCCATCTTTGCATGAAATGTTCCCTTGGTATCTCTAATTTTCTTTAAGAGATCTCCAGTATTTCCCATTCTATTGTTTTCTTCTATTTCTTTGCATTGATCACTGAGGAAGGTGTTCTTATCTCTCCTTGCTATTCTTTGGAACTCTGCATTCAAATGGGTTTGTCTTTCCTTTTCTCTTGGCTTTCACATCTCTTTTCACAGCTATTTGTAAGGCCTTGTCAGATAACCATTTTGCCTTTTCGCATATCTTTTTCTTTGAGATGGTCTTGATCCCTGCCTCCTGTACAATGTCACAAACTTCTGTTTATAGTGCTTCAGGCACTCTGTCTATCAGATCTAGTCCCTTGAATCTATTTCTCAGTTCCACTGTATAATCATAAGGGATTTGATTTAGGTCATACATGAATGGTCTAGTGGTTTTCCATACAATCTTCAACTGAAGTCTGAATTTGGCAGTAAGGAGTTCATGATCTGAGCCACAGTCAGTTCCTAATCTTGTTTTTGCTGACTCTATAGAGCTTCTCCATCTTTGGCTGGAAAGAATATAATCAGTCTGATATCGGTATCTGATGTCCATGCGTAGAGTCTTCTCTTGTTTTGTTGGAAGAGAGTGTTTGCTATGACCAGTGCATTCTCTTGGCAAAGCTCTATTAGCCTTTGCCCTGCTTCATTCTGTACTCCAAGCCCAAACTTGCCTTTTTTTTCAGATATCTCCTGAGTTCCAGGACTTTTGTGTTCCAGTCCCCTATGATGATAAGGACATCTTTTTTGGGTATTAGTTCTAGAAGGTCTTGTAGGTCTTCATAGAACCATTCAACTTCAGCTTCTTCAGTGTTACTGGTTGGGGAATAGACTTGGATTACTGTGATATTGAGTGATTTGCATTGGACACTAACAGAGAGCATTCTATTGTTTTTGAGATTGCACCCAAGTACTGCATTTCAGGCTCTTTTGTTGACTATGAGGGCTACTCCATTTCTTCTAAGGGATTCTTGCCCACAGTAGTAGATATAATGATCATCTGAGCTAAACTCACCCATTCCTGTCCATTTTAGTTCACTGATTGCTAAAATGTCGATGTTCACTCTTGCCATCTCCTGTTTGACCACTTCTAATTTGCCTTGATTCATGGACCTGACATTCTAGGTTCCAAAGCACTATTGCTCTTTACTCATTGGACTTTTCTTCCATCACCAGTCACACCCACGACTGGGTGTTTTTTTTGCTTTGGCTCATCTCTTCATTCTTCCTGGAGTTATTTCTCCACTGTTTTTCCAGTAGTATATTGGGCACCTACCAACCTCGGGAGTTCATCTTTTAGTGTCATATCTTTTTGCCTTTTCATACTGTTCATGGGGTTCTCAAGGCAAGAATACTGAGGTGGTTTGCCATTCCCTTCTCTAGTGGACCACTTGTCAGAACTCTCCACCATGACCCATCCATCTTGGTGGCCCTACATGACATGGCTAATAGTTTCATTGAATCAGACAAGGCTGTGGTCCATGTGATCAGTTTGGTTAATTTTCTGTGATTGTGGTTTTCATCCTTTCTGCTTCCCTGGTGGCTCAGAGGCTAAAGCATCTGCCTGCAATGTAGGAGACCTGGGTTCGATCCCTGGGTAAGGAAGGTCCTCTGGAGAAGGAAATGGCAACCGACTCCAGTATTCTTGCCTGGAAAATCCCATGGACAGAGAAGCCTGGTAGACTACAGTCCATGGATCACAAAGAGTCAGACATGACATGATTGCTTGCTTGCTTGCTTTCTGATGGATAAAGATAATAGCTTATGGAAGCTTCCTGATAGGAGAGACTGACTGAATGGGAAACTGGGTCTTGTTCCGATGGGCGGGGCTATGCTCAGTAAATTTTTAACCCAAATTTCTGATGGGCAGGGCTGCATTCCCTCCCTATTATTTGACCTGAGACCAAATTATGGTGGAGGTAATGAAGTTAATGGAAACGTCCTTCAAAAGTTCCTGTCCACGCAGCTGCACTCAGTGCCCCTGACCCTGCAGCAGAGCACTACCTACCTGTGCCTCCACTGGAGACTCCTGGACACTCACAGGCAAGTCTGAGTCAGTCTCTTGTAGGGTCACTGCTCCTTTCTCCTAGGTCCTGGTGCACACAAGGTTTTTTTTTTTTTTTTTTAATTTTATTTATTTATTTATTTTTACTTTACAATATTGTATTGGTTTTGCCATACATCAACATGCGTCCACCACGGGTGTACACGTGTTCCCCATCCTGAACCCCCCTCCTACCTCCCTCCCCATACCATCCCTCTGGGTCATCCCAGTGCACCAGCCCCAAGCTTCCTGTATACTGCATTGAACCTGGACTGGTGATTCATTTCTTATATGATATTATACATGTTTTAATGCCATTCTCCCAAATCATCCCCCTCTCCCTCTCCCACAGAGTCCAAAAGACTGTTCTATACATCTGTGTCTCTTTTCCTGTCTCACATACAGTGTTGTCATTACCATGTTTCTAAATTCCATATATATGCATTAGTATACTGTATTGGTGTTTTTCTTTCTGGCTTACTTCACTCTGTATAATAGGCTCCAGTTTCATCCACCTCATTAGAACTGATTCAAATGTATTCTTTTTAATGGCTGAGTAATACTGCATTGTGTATATGTACCACAGCTTTCTTATCCATTCATCTGCTGATAGACATCTAGGTTGCTTCCATGTCCTGGCTATTATAAACAGTGCTGCGATGAACATTGGGGGTACACGTGTCTCTTTCAATTCTGGTTTCCTCAGTGTGCATGCCCAGCAGTGGGATTGCTGGGTCGTATGGCAGTTCTATTTCCAGTTTTTTAAGGAATCTCCACACTGTTCTCCATAGTGGCTGTACTAGTTTGCATTCCCACAAACAGTGTAAGAGGGTTCCCTTTTCTCCACATCCTCTTCAGCATTTATTGCTTGTAGACTTTTAGATCGCAGCCATTCTGACTGGCATGAAATGGTACCTCATTGTGGTTTTGATTTGCATTTCTCTGATAATGAGTGATGTTGAGCATCTTTTCATGTGTTTGTTAGCCATCTGTATGTCTTCTTTGGAGAAATGTCTATTTAGATCTTTGGTCCATTTTTTGATTGGGTCGTTTGTTTTTCTGGAATTGAGCTGCAGGAGTTGCTTGTATATTTTTGAGATTAGTTGTTTGTCAGTTGCTTCATTTGCTATTATTTTCTCCCATTCTGAAGGCTGTCTTTTCACCTTGCTTATAGTTTATTTTGTTGTGTAGAAGCTTTTAATTTTAATTAGATCCCATTTGTTTATTTTTGCTTTTATTTCCAATATTCTGGGAGGTGGGTCATAGAGGATCCTGCTGTGATGTATGTCGGAGAGTGTTTTGCCTATGTTCTCCTCTAGGAGTTTTATAGTTTCTGGTCTTATGTTTAGGCACACAAGGTTTTGATTGTGCCCTGCGAGAGTCTGTTTCCCTAGTCCTGTGCAAGTTCTGTAATCAAATCCCACTGCCCTCTGAAGTCAAATTCTCTGGGGGCTCTCAGTCCCTTTTCTAGATCTCCAGGTTGGGAAATCTGTTGTGGGTCATAGAACTTTCTTGACAGTGAGATAATTTCTTTGGTATAGGCATACACTTGAGGTATTGCAGGTTCAGGGCCAGAGCACCATAATAAAGTAAATACTGCAATAAAGTGAGTCACATGATTTTTTTTGATTTTTCTGTGCAAGGGTTATATATATATTATACTTTCAGCTTGAAAAAAGATCCTAGAAAGAGCAGTGCATGCATGCTCAGTCACTCACTCTTGTCCAACTCTTTGTGACTCCATGGACTGTAGCCTGCCTGACTCCTCCATCCATGGAATTTTCTAGGCAAGAATGCCGGAGTGGGTTGCCATTTCCTACTCCAGGGGATCTTCCTGACCCAGGAATTGAACCCATGTCTCCTGTGGCTTGTGCATTGGCAGATAGAATCTATACCACTGCGCCATCTGGGAAGCCCTATACTTTGGCCTGTTAGGTGTGAAAAAGCATTATGTTTAAAATGCAATGTACATACCTTAATATAAAATATTAATGCTTTATTGCTTAACAGTGCTAACCATTTCTGAAACTTCAGTGAGTTCTAATCTTTTTGCTGGTGGAGAGTTTTGCCTCAGTGTTAATGGTTGCTGACTGATCAGGGTGGTGGTAGCTGAAGGTTGTGGGGCGGGGTGGGGGGTGCTGTGATAATTTCTTTTTGGTGACTGCAGCCATGAAATTAAAAGACGCTTACTCCTTGGAAGGAAAGTTATGACCAAGCTAGATAGCATATTCAAAAGCAGAGACATTACTTTGCCAACAAAGGTCCATCTAGTCAAGGCTATGGTTTTTCCTGTGGTCATGTATGGATGTGAGAGTTGGACTGTGAAGAAGGCTGAGTGCCGAAGAATTGATGGTTTTGAACTGTGGTGCTGGAGAAGACTCTTGAGAGTCCTTTGGACTGCAAGGAGATCCAACCAGTCCATACTAAAGGAGACCAGCCCTGGGATTTCTTTGGAAGGAATGATGCTAAAGCTGAAACTCCAGTACTTTGGCCACCTCATGCGAAGAGTTGACTCCTTGGAAAAGACTCTGATGCTGGGAGGGATTGGGGGCAGGAGGAGAAGGGGATGACAGAGGATGAGATGGCTGGATGGCATCACTGACTCGATGGACGTGAGTCTGAGTGAACTCCGGGAGTTGGTGAGGGACAGGGAGGCCTGGCGTGCTGCGATTCATGGGGTCGCAAAGAGTTGGACACGACTGAGTGACTGATCTGATCTGATCTGAGTTTATTTACCATATTATATTAGTTTCAGTCACATAACACAATGATTCAAAATGATATCTTAAAATAAGAAAACAGTGAAATTTTCTGCATTGGTTGATCCTTTCACGAATGATTTCTCTGTAGCATGCAGTACTGTTTAATAAGCATTTTACCCATAGAAAAAATTCTTTCAAAATTGGAGTCAATCCTCTCAAACCCTTGTGCTATTTTATCAACTAAGTTTATGTCATAGTCTAAATCCTTCATTGTCATTTCAATAATCTTCACAATAATCTTCACCAGAAATAGATTCCATCTCAATAAACAACTTCCTTTGTTCATCTAAGAGAAGCAATTCCTCACCCATTAAAGTTTAATGCTGAGACTGCACACATCTTCAGTAACTCCTAATTCCAGTTTTCTTGCCTTTTTCACCACATCTACAGTTATTTCCTCCAATGAAATCTTGAATCAAAATTGCCTATGAGAAATCAACTTCTTCCAAACTCCTAGTTAATGTTGATATTTGCACCTTTTCTCATGAATCATGAATGTTTTAATGGTATCTACAATGGTGAATATTTCCAGAAGGTTTTCAATTGACTTGGCTCAGATCCATCAGAGGAATCACTGTCTATGGCACCCATAGTCTTATGAAATATATTTCTTAAATAATAAGACTTGTACATGGAAATTACTTCTTGATTTATGGGCTGTAGAATGGTTGTTGTGTTAATAGGCATGAAAAAAACGTTAATCTCACTGTATATCTCCATTAGAGTTCTTGGGGCCAAGTGCATTGTCAATGAACAGTAATATTTTTAAAGAAATCTTTTTTTTTTTTTTCTGAGAAGTAGGTTTCAACAGTGGGCTTAAACTATTCAGTAAACCATGTTGTAAACAGATGTGCTGTCATCCAGTCTTTATTGTTCATTTATAGAGCACAGGCAGAGTAGATTTAGCACAATTGTTAAGGGCCCTAGGATTTTTGAAATGGTAAATAAGCATTGGCTTCAACTCAAAGTCATGAGCCGCATTAACCTCTAATCAGGGAGTTAGAAACTTTGAAATCAGGCATTGACTTCTCCTCTCTAACTATGAAAGTCCTAGATGGCATCTTCTTTCAATAGAAGGCTATTTCATTTGCATTGAAGATCTGTTGTTTAGTCTAGCCACCTTCATGAATTATCTTAGCTAGATCTGGATAACTTGCTGCGGTTTCTACATCAGCATTTGCTGCTTCACCCTACACTTTTGTGTTATGGAAACAGCTTCCTTCCTTAAACCCCATAAACCAACCTGTTAGCTTCAGAGTTTTCTTCTGCAGTTTCCTAACCTCTCTCAGCCTGGAGAGAGAATTGGAGAGAATTTGAGCTTGAACTAGTTTCAGCTTTAGCTTAAGGAAATGTGACTGCTTAGATCTATCCAGATTTCTGAAACTTTGTCCATATCAGCTGAAGGCTATTTTGCTTTCTTATCATTCATGAGTTCACCCGAGTAAAACTTTTAATTTCCTTTAAGAACTAACTGTTCCTTTGCCTTCTCAAGTTGGCTGTTTGGCATGAGAGGCCTAGCTTTCCACCTCTCTCAGCTTTTGATATGCCTTCCTCACTAAGCTTAATCTTTTCTAGCTTTTGATTTTTTTTTTTTTTTGCCAATAAAGAACCAATTCTTTTATTTGCCCAAGGCCAGGTCTTGACTGGGGCCCAGGACTTCCAGAAGGGATGGAGGGAAGAGGGCCAAGCCATCCTGCCTATCAGGTGCTGCCTGCCCTCATCCTGCTTCCTGCAGGAGTGAAGGGAGATAAATTATACATTTTTGCTATCAAGACTCTCCCCAGTTTTAAGGAAAAGACCTACAGAAAATAAACCCAAAACAATTAAGAAAACGGTAGTAGGATCATACACATCAATAATTACCTTAAATGTAAATGAATTAAATGCACGAAACAAAACATACAAACTGGCTGGGAGGATGAAAACCTGCCTGCATGCACTTCCACTTACCATGTTAACTCTGCTTGACCTCCCAAATTGTATGTAATTATTTTATATTGTTAGGTTAATCATATTGCCATTATGGCTTGCAATTGTAATTATCTTTTTTTGTCTGAGTATTGTTTGTGAAAATTGATAAACATCTTTTAATATTGTTAAAAACAAAGAGTCTCCCCAGTTTTCAGATACTATAAAAATTTGGTTGTTGCAAATATCTCTGTATAGAGAACTATAAAACACTGATGAAAGAAATCAAAGATCAAACAAATAGATGGAGATATATACCATGTTTGTGGATTGGAAAAATAAATATAGTGAAAATGAGTATACTACCCAAAATAATCTATAGATTCATCGCAATCCATGTCATGCTACCAATGGTGTTTTTCACAGAACTAGAACAAATAATTTCACAATTTGTATGGAAACACAAAAATCCTTGAATAGCCAAAGAAATCTTGAGAAAAAAGAATGCAACCGGAGGGATCAACCTTCCTGACTTCAGACTATAATACAAAGCTACAGTCATCAAGACAGTATGGTATTGGCACATAGACAGAAATATAGATCACTGGAACAAAATAGAAAGCCCAGAGATAAATCCACGCACCTATGGATACCTTATCTTTGACAAAGGAGGCAAAAACATATAATGGAGAAAAGACAATCTCTTTAACAAATGGTGCTGATGAAACTGGTCAAACAACATGTAAAAGAATGAAGCTAGAACACTTTCTAACATCATACATAAATTGAAACAGTTGACAAAGAATTAATCTCCAAAATATATGAGCAGCACATGTAGCTCAATACCAGAAACATGAACAACCCAATCAAAAAGTGGGCCAAAGAACTAAATAGACATTTCTCCAAAGAAGACATACAGATGGCTAATAAAACATGAAAAGATGCTCAACACCATCCATTATCAGAGAAATGCAAATCAAAACCACAATGAGGAATCATCTCACACCAGTCAGAATGGTTGCCGTCAAAATGTCTATTAACAATAAATACTGGAGAGGGTGTGGAGAAAAGGGAACCAAATACACTGTTGGTGGGAATGCAAACTAGTACAGCCACTGTGGAGAACAGTGTTGAGATTCTTTAAAAAACTGGAAATAGAACTGCCATATGACCCAGCAATCCCACTACTGGGCATACACACTGAGGAAAACAGAACTGAAAGAGACACATGTACCCTAATGTTCATTGCAGCACTGTTTACAATACCCAGGACATGGAAGCAACCTAAATGTCCATTGGCAGATGTATGGATAAGGAAGTTGTGGTACATATACACAATGGAATATTACTAAGCTATAAAAAGGAGTGCATTTGAGTCAGTTCTAATGAGGTGGATGAAACTGGAGCCTATTATACCGAGTGAAGTAAGCCAGAGAGAGAAACACCAATACAAAATATTAATGCATATATATGGAATTTAGTGTGGCAGCTGTGACAGCACAGAAGCGTGGCCAAGAGGAGCTACCTCACATCCAAGGTCAGAAGCGGCGGCCGCTTTGATGGAGCAGCCATGAAGAGATACCACACGTCCAAGGTAAGAGAAACCCAACTAAGAGGCAGGCACTGAGAGAGGGCATCAGAGGGCAGACAGACTGAAGCCACAATCACAGACAAATAGCTAATCTGATCACACAGACCACAGCCTTGTCTAACTCAGTGAAACTAAGCCATGCCCTGTGGGGCCACACAAGACGGATGGGTCATGGTGGGGAGGTCTGACAGAATGTGGTCCACTGGAGAAGGGAATGGCAAACCACTTCAGTATTCTTGCCTTGAGAACCCCATGAACAGTATGAAAAGCAGAAGGATAGGACACTGAAAGATGAACTCCCCAGGTCGGTAGGTACCCAATATGCTGAGATCAGTGGAGAAATAACTACAAAAAGAATGAAGGGATGGAGCCAAAGCAAAAACAACACTCAGTTGTGGATGAGACTGGTGATAGAAGCCAGGTCGATGCTGTAAAGAGCAATATTGCATAGGAACCTGGAATGTTAGGTCCATGAATCAAGGCAAATTGGAAGTGGTCAAACAGGAGATGGCAAGAGTGATCATCGACATTCTAGGAATCAGTGAACTGAGATGGACTGGATTGGGTCAATTTAACTCAGATGACCATTTTATCTACTACTGTGGGCAGGAATCCCTTAGAAGAAATGGAGTAGCCATAATAGTCAACAAGAGTCCGAAATGCAGTACTTGGATGCAATCTCAAAAAGGACAGAATGATCTCTGTTCATTTCCAAGGCAAACCATTCAATATCACAGTAATTCAAGTCTATGCCCCGACCAGTAATACTGAAGAAGCTGAAGTTGAACAGTTCTATGAAGATCTACAAGACCTTCTAGAACTAACACCCTAAAAAGATGTCCTTTTCATTATAGGGTACTGGAATGCAAAAGTAGGAAGTCAAGAGACACTTGGAGTAACAGGCAAATTTGGCCTTGGAGTACAGAATGAAGTAGGGTAAAGGCTAATAGAGTTCTGCCAAGAGAATGCACTGGTCATAGCTAACATCCTCTGCCAACAACACAAGAGAAGACTCTACACATGGACATCACCAGATGGTCGGCACAGAAATCAGATTGATTATATCCTTTGAAGCCAAAGATGGAGAAGCTCTATACAGTCAGCATAAACAAGACGGGGAGCTGACTGTGGTTCAGATCATGAACTCCTTATTGCCAAATTCAGATTTAAATTGAAGAAAGTGGAGAAAACCACTAGACCATTCATGTATGACCTAAATCAAATCCCTTATGACTATACAGTGGAAGTGAGAAATAGATTTAAGGGACTAGATCTGAGACACAGAGTGCCTGATGAACTATAGATGGAGGTTCGTGACATTGTACAGGAGACAGGAATCAAGACCATCCCAAGAAAAAGAAATGCAAAAAAAGCAAAATGGCTGTCTGAGGAGGCCTTACAAATAGCTGTGAAAAGAAGAGAAGCGAAAAGCAAAGCAGAAAAGGAAAGATATAAGCATCTGAATGCAGAGTTCCAAAGAATAGCAAGGAGAGATAAGAAAGCCTTCTTCAGCCGATCAATGCAAAGAAATAGAGGAAAATAATAGAATGAGAAAGACTAGAGATCTCTTCAAGAAAATTAGAGATACCAAGGGAACATTTCGTGCAAAGATGTGCTCAATAAAGAACAGAAATGGTAGGGACCTAACAGAAGAAAAGATATTAAGAAGAGGTGGCAAGAATACACAGAAGTACTGTACAAAAAAAGATCTTCACAACCCAGATAATCATGATGGTGTGATCACTCACTAGAGCAAGACATCCTGGAATGTGAAGTCAAGTGGGCCTTAGAAAGCATCACTACAAACAAAGCTAGTGGAGGTGATGGAATTCCAGTTGAGCTATTTCAAATCCTGAAAGATGATGCTGTGAAAGTGCTGCACTCAACATGCCAGCAAATTTGGAAAACTCAGCAGTGGCCACAGGACTGGAAAAGGTCAGTTTTCATTCCAATCCCAAAGAAAGGCAATGCCAAAGAACACTCAGATTACTGCAGAATTGCACTCATCTCACATGCTAGTAAAGTAATGCTTAAAATTCTCCAAGCCAGGCTTCAGCAATATGTGAACTGTGAACTTCCTGATGTTCAAGCTGGTTTTAGAAAAGGCAGAGGAACCAGAGATCAAATTGCCAACATCCGCTGAATCATCGGAAAAGCAAGAGAGTTCCAGAAAAACATCTCTTTCTGCTTTATTGACTATGCCAAAGCCTTTGACTGCATGGATCACAATAGACTGTGAAAAATTCTGAAAGAGATGGCAGTACCAGACCACCTGACCTGCTTCCTGAGAAATCTGTATGCAGGTCAGGAAGCAACAGTTAGAATTGGACGTGGAACAACAGACTGGTTCCAAATAGGAAAAGGAGTATGTCAAAGCTGTATATTGTCACCCTGCATATTTAACTTATATGGAGAGTACATCGTGAGAAACACTGGGCTGGAGGAAGCACAAGCTGGAATCAGGATTGCTGGGAGAAATATCAATAACCTCAGATATGCAGATGACACCACCCTTATGGCAGAAAATGAAGAAGAACTAAAGAGCCTCCTGATGAAAGTGAAAGCGGAGAGTGAAAAAGTTGGCTTAAAACTCAACATTCAGAAAACAAGATCATGGCATCTGGTCCCATCACTTCATGGCAAATAGATGGGGAAACAGTGGAAACAGTGGCTGACTATTTTTCTGGGCTCCAAAATCACTGAAGATGGTGATTGCAACCATGAAATTAAAGGACGCTTACTCCTTGGAAGGAAAGTTATCATCAACCTAGATAGCATCTTAAAAAGCAGAGACATTACTTTGCCAACGAAGGTCCGTCTAGTCAAGGCTATGGTTTTCCCAGTGGTCATGTATGGATGTGAGAGTTGGACTGTAAAGAAAGCTGAGCGCTGAAGAATTGATGCTTTTGAATTGTGGTGCTGGAGAAGACTCTTTTGAGACCCCTGGAGTGCAGGGAGATCCATCCAGTACATCCTAAAGGAGATCAGTCCTGGATGTTCATTGGTAAGACTGATGTTGAAGCTGAAACTCCAATACTTTGGCCACCTGATTATAAAGAACTGACTCATTGGAAAATATCCTGATGTGGGAGGGATTGGGGGCAGGAGGAGAAGGGGACGACAGAGGATGAAATGGTGGATGGCATCACCAACTCAATGGACATGGGTTTGGGTGGACTCCAGGAGTTGGTGATGGACAGGGAGGCCTGGTGTGCTGTGGTTCATGGGGTTGGGAAGAGTTGAACATGACTGAGTGACTGAACTGAACTGAACTGATGGAATTTAGAAACATGGTAACAATGATCCTATACGCAAGGCAGCAAAAGAAACACAGATGTAAAGAATTCTGTGGGAGAATGAGAGGGTGGGATGATTTGAGAGAAAAGCATTGAAACATGTATATTACCTTATGTGATATAGATGACCAGTGCAAGTTCAATGCACAAAGCAGGGCACTCAAATCCAGAACTCTTGGAGAACTCAGAGGGCTGGGGTGGGGAAGGAGGTGCGATGGGGGTTCAGAATAGGGGGACACATGTGTGCCTGTGGCTGATTCATGTTGATGTATGGCAAAACCACTACAATGTTGTAAAGTAATTATCCTCCAATTAAAATAAATAAAATTTCAAAAGTTAGTTGTTGTGGAGGAAACTGAGGTATATTGACCCCTCACCAGCACCTCAGGTCTCTGCCAGACCAAGGTCTAGCCTATACCCTCCTTCCCTCTACCCCAGCAGAATGAGCTGCATGTAGACAGCCTTTTGCTGGAGGTGGGGAGGGTTCCAGGAGTCTATCTGGTAGCCTGTGTGAGGGAAGGCAGGTCAGGTCAAGGGCTTGGATGGGGGAACAGGAGGAGGGGTGTGGTTGGAAGAGCAGCTGCTATGTGTGTGTGTGTTGGGAGGTGTGTGTCAGCACTGAATAGGGAACCCCAACTGAGGTTCCATAATGATATCACTGGGGAGACGGCAGAGTCCTCTGCTGGGGAAACTGAGGTGGAGACACCTCCTACCTTTCAGAAGGGAGGAGCCTGCCATCAGCTATTGAAGTTTATTCATATTCCTTAGAAAGACACTGTGGTCTGGGAGCAGGAGTGCCTTGTCAGCAATCACTCAGTATCTAGACTGAGACACGAGTGGAAAGCTGTTGGGTCATCTGGCCACACAGACAGACACTCCTGACAAGCTGAGGGGCACCTCCTCCCCTCTTTGTCTTGAAGAGGGCACTGTCTTGATCCTGAAGCTGGTAGTCCAGTTCACCCAGCAGTTCCCAGTTGGTATTGTTAATCAGCCACTAGAATTCCTGGCTGCAGGCTGTCTCCTGCAATGAACAACTCTGGCCTCTCTTTTAGCAAATTCTTCTTGACCCAGATAAGGAGGTTCTGGATGTTCCAGGGTTCCTCCTGTCCAGGCAAGGTGACTTGATGTTTCTTCATACCCTGAAACAGAAGCTCCGCACCACCTCCAAACTCCACCTCCATTACAAGGGTGCTGTCATGTTGAGGAACTAGCTTTTGATTTAAAGTAAGAGATGCAAGTCCCTTGGACTGCAAGCAGATCCAACCAGTCCATCCTAAGGGAGACCAGTCCTGGGTGTTCATTGGAAGGACTGATACTGAAGCTGAAACTCCAATACTTTGGCCACCTCATGTGAAGAGTTGACTCATTGGAAAAGACCCTGATGCTGGGAGGGATTGGGGGCAGGAGGAGAAGGGGATGACAGAGGATGAGATGGCTGGATGGCATCACTGACTCGATGCACATGAGTTTGGGTGAACTCTGGGAGTTGGTGATGGACAGGGAGGCCTGGCGTGCTGTGATTCATGGGGTTGCAAAGAATCAGACACGACTGAATGACTGAACTGAACTAAACTGAAGCTGTGGGACTTTTTTTTTTTTTTCTCACTTGAGCACATAGAGGCTATTGTAGGGTCATTTATTTACTTAATTTCAATTTTACTGTGTCTTTGGGAAGAGACAGGCCTGAGGAGAGGGAGAGAGATGAAGGAATGGCCAGTCAGTGAAGCTGTTAGAACATACATTTATCAATTAAGTTTGCCATATTAAATGAGTGTGGTTCGTGGTGCCCCCAAACTATGACAATAGTAACATTGGAGATCACTGACCATAGATACCATAGCAAATAAAATAATAATGCAATTGTTTGAGATACTGTGAGAATTAAAAAGTGTGACACAGAGACAATAGTGAGCAAGTGCTGTTGGAAAAATGGTGCCCCTAGACTTGGTCAGCTCAGGATGGCCACAAATCCTCAATTTCTTAAAAAACAAAAAGTATCTGAGAAGCAAAATACAATGAAAAGAAACATGCCTGGATAGCCCTCTCCCCTCTGAATGTGGGCAGAGCCTGTGTTATGGGATATCACACTCATGGTTATGTTATGTTGTATGGCAAAAAGGAAGACTATCCTGAATGAGCCTGACCTAATCATGTGAGCCTAGTGAAAGCACAGTGTTTTCTTTGGCTAAAGAGTAGGGAGTCAGAGAGAAGTGCTCTGAATGGCTTGGAAGAAAGTAAACATCTATGTTGTGAAGTGTCAATGGTGGTCACATGGCGAGGAACAGGGGTGGCCTCACAAGGAGTTGGAAATGGTCCCTAGCTAACAGCGATCAGGAAATGAGGGACCTCAGCCCTACAACTATAAGGACATGAATTCTTCCAACAACTAATGCGTCTAGAAGAGGATCCTGTTCTGTAGGTAAGAACTGAAGCTCTGGTTGACACTGTGATTTCACCCTAGTGAGACCCTGAGCAAAGAATACAGCTATATGCTGTTCCTGGATTCCTGACCAACAGAAACTGAGATAAGACATTAATGTTGCTTTTAGCTGATAAATTTGTTATGATTTGTTGTGCAGAAATAGAAAGCAAATACAAAGGGGAAAAGGGCATTTAGAGAAAAAAAGATGATGACAGTTCTGCATTTGGATGTGGTGATGGTACCTGTGGGCTTCCCTGGTAAAGAATCCACTGGTGGCTCACTGGTAAAGAATCCATCTGCCAATGCAGGAGACGCAAGATGTGAATTCGATCTCTGGGTGAGGAAGATCCCTTGGAGAAGGAAATGGCAATCCACTCCAGTATGCTTGCCTGGGAAATTCCATGGGCTATAGTCCATGGAGTCACAAAGATTCAGACACAACTTAGTGACTAAACAACAACAATGGTATCTTGATGCTCTGTGTTCACACGGTTCATTTCGGTAATGTTGGCTATTGTAGGCTAGATGCCTACATTCTGTGACTAAGCATCACAGGTTTAGAAAGCTGTTTGGAGTTCTCTCTTCTCTTTGGATCCTTTACAAGGTTTTGCAGCACATACTTTATCCCTCACCTGAATGTTCCC
The DNA here is from genome assembly GCF_002263795.3 of Bos taurus. Taxonomy (NCBI): domain Eukaryota; kingdom Metazoa; phylum Chordata; class Mammalia; order Artiodactyla; family Bovidae; genus Bos; species Bos taurus. Next base: position 13,447,729 of record NC_037336.1, read on the forward strand.
AGTTTAATATAATTCAAAGATGATTATTTAGAAGAACAGCAAAAGCAAAAGCATTCGACACTCTTTCTTGTTATTCCCTTCATGCCTCTTCGTGATTTCTTGATGCAGAAAATCAATATGGAAAACCCAAAGTGCTTTATATTTAGTGAACAAAAAGGTGATATACTTAGTTGCTCTCACAATCAGTTAAATTTAAGATATATCATACTCTAGATGAGAGTTTAAAGTCAATAACCTGCAAAATAATTATATATAAATAGGCTGAGAAGACAATAAATACCAAAAGTAGAAGACTAGAAATCTTGAGAAAGCCTTCTGTAAGAAGATCTTTAGGATCTTCTTAAAGATCATAGATCTAGCAAATCCTAGAGTCTTCTTATATATTGAATTGTATTCTCCCCAAAGATATGCTGAAGTTCTAACCCCCAGATCTTAGAATGTGAACCCATTTGGATATAGAATTGTTGTAAATATAAAGATGAGGTCATATGGGAGTAGGGTGGGTCCCTAATTCAATGTGAATGTTGTCCTTATAGCCACATGAAGGGAGAGACACAGAGAGAGCACCATGTGAAGATGAGGACTAGAGTGATGGAGCCACAAGCCAGAAAACCTCAGAGGTTGTGGTTAAACCACCAGAAGCTAGGGAGAAGAATTTAAGGTAAAGAATCTGCTTGCTAATGCAGGAGACACAAGGGATGTGGGTTTGATCCCTGCATTGGGAAGATCCCCTGGAGTAGGAAATGGCAACCCACTCCAGTATTCTTGCCTGGAAAATTCCACCAACAGAGGGGCCTGGTGGTCTACAACCATGGGGTTGCAAAGAGCCGCACATGACTGAGCAACTGAGCACCCTTGGGTGCACACACTGGTTTCCAAGGGAGCATGGCCCTACCAACGCCTTGACTTTAGATTTCTAGCATGCAAAATCATGACAGTACATTTCTGTTGTTTTAATTCACCCAGTTTGTGGCATTTCGTTACAGTAACCCTAGGAAACTAATATCTGCTAAGGCTTTTACTGAGTTTAGAAAGTCTGACTCACTTGCATCTGCTCTGACAGCATTACGTGCCGGAGGTCAGTCACCACAGAGCTTGGCTAGCTGCTAACTGCAGAGTGGAAGGTGGCCAGGTTATCTGCTGGAAATGTCCCTCCCCTCCCAGTCAGTCCTTCCAGTTTCAGTTGTATGTAATCCCAGTTAACAGTTTAATATTTCATCAAAGTATCCACTGGAGACCCTTTGAGTTGACTAGCACTGACTTCAGGTCACAGAAGGCTAGATCTTTCCCCATTTATTTACATTTATTTCCCATTTATTTATCTAGAAATGTCTATCTCCTTCCAAATTCCAACAGTTCCACTCTTTTGAGAATAATTTTCTACCACCGACATATTTGCTAATGTATTGAGCAATGTTTCTCAACGTCTGTTCCATGGACCATGAAAAGGTAGAAAGACTTCTGAGGTCAAATTCATTTAGGAAATGATAAACTAAACAAAACGAGGCATGTTTCTTCCTCCCTTCTTTTTTTTTTTAAAAGTAATTTTATTTATTTATTTTTGGCTGTGCTGGGTTTTGTTGCTGCACAGGCTTTCTCCAGTGGTGATGAGTGAAGCGGTGCACCAGCTTCTCTGCAGGGGCTTCTCTTGTTGCAGAGCACGGGTTCTGGGGCACATGGGCTCTAGGGCACATGGGCTTCAGTAGTTGAGGCACATGCGCTCAGTGGTTGGGGCTCCCGGGCTCTAGAGCACAGACTCAATAGCTACGGCACAGGGGCTTACTTGCTCTGCTGCCTGTGGGATCTTCCTGCATTAGGGTCCAAACTCATGTCTTCCACACTGGTGGGTGGATTCTTTACCACTGCACCACCGGGGAAGCCCCTTGCTCCCTTCTTTATAAAGTTTCTCATGACTTTTAATATGTTCACATGTATACGGAAACTTTAAGGGATAAGATGAAGATGGGAAGAGGTTTATAGGATTACCCAAAGTCAATACACTTTTTATTTTGAAGGAACATACCGAAGGCTGTGTGTTTGTATGTTAGTCATGTCGTGTCTGACTCTTTTTGACCTCATTGATTGTAGCTGTCCAGGCTTCTCTGTCCATGAAATTCTCCAGGCCAGATTACTGGAGTTGGGTTGCCATTCCCTTCTCCATGGTATCTTCCTGACCCAGGGATTGAACCAGGGTCTCCTGCATTGCAGGCACATTTTTTACTGTCTGAGCCCCTAGGGAAGCCCATATTGAGGGCTAATGTTCCCCAAAATATAATTTGAGAAATGCTGGCCAAATCATAGGATTTTTGGAGCTGGAATACAGTTCAGAAGTAATTTATCCCAGTCTTGAGACTTTAAGTTATCTGCTGCTGTTAAGTCGCTTCAGTCATGTCCGACTCTGTGCAACCCCAGAGATGGCAGCCCACCAGGCTCCCCCATCCTTGGGATTCTCCAGGCAAGAACACTGGAGTGGGTTGCCATTTCCTTCTCCAATGCATGAAAGTGAAAAGTGAAAGGGAAATCGCTCAGTCATGTCCGACTCTTAGCGACCCCATGGACTACAGCCCACCAGGCTCCTCCATCCATGGGATTTTCCAGGCAAGAGTACTGGAGTGGGGTGCCATTGCCTTCTCCATTAAGTTATCTAAAGTCACACAAATACTTAATGGCAGACTTAAAGCTCAGGTCTCCTGAAGCTCAACATTGTCACTGTCAACTATTTCATACAACCCACACTTGAAAATAGAACTCTTAAAATTACATATATTTACTGTGGCAAAGCAAAATAATTAAGCCAGCAATTTTAAAGTTTAAATAAATATAAAACTGATGCTCTTCTAGTCCATAACCTATTGGTCAAATTCTTGTAAGTACCCATCTCATGAGCAGCCTAATTTTTAAATCACATGTGCCCAAACATTTTCTGCAGCCTGATTAAATTATAGTTCCAGCTCCTTTGTATACTGTTATTTTTCAAGTGTTACTAATACTATTGCATTTAATAAAATACTGATTGCATAGTTTAAAAAAAAAAACAACCTGATGTTCTTTCTGTTACCCGAATAACACTCTCTAGAGTTGTTGGCATTTCCTTTTTGATCAGAACTATGCCTGCTTTTCATGAGAGGAATGTGTTACCATTAGATTTTAGCATTGGCTGTCCACACAGAAGGAAATTCAGGAACAGATGGGGACCAGAGGTCTACAAAAGGGAGTCAGGAGAGTGGGGGAGTGGGAGATAGAGAAAGAGCCTTCCAAATGAATGCTGTTAGAACAGCTGAGTCAAACCTGAGCTTTATTAAGGTTTCCTGTTTCTGAGCTGAAATTTGGAAATATTAGCATTCTGCCTTCCCCTTGGGGTTTGCCCCAGCTTTTTCACAGACAAGGGAGGCAATGGCAAACAGCTTTTCTCTGTGTCAGTCACAGCAAGCCTGTACCTCCAGTCCTCATGCTCTGTGTGCCTGCCAGCAAGTTGATAACTTCAAGAAGCTGATCTCATCTCAGGCATTTGAGAAAGAGTATGTGTCCTAGGACTGGGAAAATCTTTGTCAGCTCAGTCTATTGGGAAACATCACAGATAACCATGGCAGTCTTCTCAAATCATTTCCCTTCTGTCTTATCTTCCTGACCTGATATAGGAAAACCCATAAAACTGAAAGATTAAATGGACCTTTGGAGAGGTCTAGTATCTAGTTCATGGGCTTAAAACCATCAGTCCATGGATCATTTGAAGGCCCATGCATGAACTTCAAAGAATCTAAAAATCCCTGAAGTGGTATGCAAAATTTTCTGCCAAGTTCATTTTTCTGGGCAATGTTTATAGCTTTGATCAGATTCTCAGATAACTTGATATCCTCTTGAAAGTTTAAGAGCCACTGATCTAGCCTAACCTTCCTAGCTTAGAAAGTGGAGGAAACTAAGTCTGTAAGATGGGGAATGCCTTTACTAACAAAATCATACAGTTTTTGTGGGCAGTTAGGCTTGTAGGCTCTTTCAGTCCAATTCAAATAAGTTAGGCTCTTTCAGTTAAATTCAAGTGAACCATCAAGCATTAGGTGAAAGACAAAAAAAAAAAAAAACAAACAAAACCAACACAACATTTCTTAGTATGTGGGCATTAAAATTTTTAAGAAAATCTGGGTTCTACATGGGATTTTCTATCCTCAGATGAGATTCTCAATAATTGTAAGATATTCATGAGTGAAATATAGCACAGTGGTAAGGAATCTGCCTGCCAATGCAGGAGATGCATGAGATATAGCTTTGATCCCTGGGTGGGGAAGATCTCCTGGGGTAGGAAATGGCAACCCACTCCAATATTCTTGCCTTGAGAATCCCATAGACAGAGGAGCCTGGTGGGATTGGAAAGAGTCATACACGACTGAGTGACTGAGCACAGCACAGCACAGTACATAAGTGAAAAGTGAAAAGATAGAGTTACTCCCTCTGCTATATTTTTGTTCATATTCTTTCCTGTACTCCTCTGTGAAGCATCTATTTTTCCCTAGTTACTTAAAAATAATTATCATGAGAAATAAAAATTGTTTCCCTGATAGCTCAGTTGGTAAAGAATACACCTGCAATGCAGGAGATTCCAGTTCAATTCCTGGGTTGGGAAGATCCACTGGAGAAGGGATAGGCTACCCAGTCCGCTGTTCTTGGGCTTCCCTTGTGGCTCAGCTGGTAAAAATCCCCCTGCAATGCGGGAGACCTGGGTCCGATCCGTGAGTTGGGAAGATCCCCTGGAGAAGGGAAAGGGTACCCACTCCAGTATTCTGGCCTGGAGAATTCCATGGACTGTATAGTCCATGGGGTTGCAAAGAGTTGGACACGACTGAGCAACTTTCACTTTCAGTCTCATTTTGTATTGTGGCTTAGGTTCTGTACCAGTCTGAATCCAGCAGGAAATAATATAAACACTACAGGCTTTTCAGCAGACGGGATTTAATAAAGGGAATCAATCACATAGGTGATGAAAGAGCTCAGCCACCAAACAGAGGAAGGGAGGCATCCAGAGAATGACAACACAGCATACCGTTCCCACTATTGTGTCAGAAGGTTGGTGGGGAGAAGTGATGTTTCCACATCCTAAAATTGGGGCTTTCTGGAAGGATCTAGAATCATGGTGGGGGCTGTCCAGTGGGAGCTTCCACCACAGAGGAGACACAGCCAAATACCACCAAAGACAGGGGGCAGGAGAGTGAGGGATGGATGAAGTCTTTGCCTTCTCTCCACCAACACTCCAATCTTCTGCCAGAGCCTCCTATTGGCCAAACCTACCTGGAAGGCAGAGGGGAGGAGATCCTGTCCCTTAATATACAGAACACAGTAGAAGATGGGGCTAAGATAGACCTGGGAGCAAAAAGGAATCTAAAACTAACAGGAAAAGCTAGGTTATAAAGAGGCTAATGCCCTTAGGAAAATGCCACTTTGGAGATGAGCTCACATCCCTTATGAAGTTTAGCACAGCTAGTTTACCTCTGGTGTTAGAACAGAAAATTCTTTTTTTTTTTTTTGATTGAGCAATAAGTGGCATATTTGACTTTGATCTGTGGTCATCCTGTATGAAAAATATGAATATTTTAAGGTACAAATCACTCAGCTCAGTGACATGACCATACCTTGAGTTTGTAGAATCTGAGAAGAAAAACATACCTGACACTTCATACTTACTCAAAAATCTCAACTGTCCTCTCTTGCTGTCTCCCTCGGTAGATGTATGCATGCAGCAGAGTGGATGGGAGACTTGTCTGTACTACAAAATTGCTAATTCCCTCATCATCCTTCCTTTCATTCTCTCTCTTTTTCCAGAGACCATATGCTTGAAACTCATGTAAGTTAAAGGGTGCTATAATGCTGCTTAATTCCATTGAATTTGTCTATGTAATAAGTATTCTGTTCAGAGATGAAACTAGAAAATGAGTTAGACATGGTTCCCAAATGTAAAGGGCTTGCTTGGAATCAGAGTTTATGCAGACTACTGAAAAAAACTCAAGAGAAGACTGTGCAAAGCCAGTTTATTTTGTGTGGTAGAATATTTTTTTGTGGGCGAGCATATTCTAAAAAATTTGTAATTTGAAGTGTGTTGATATAACAGATCTAGTGACAATCTAGTGACACATCAAGGAACCACGTCAGATGTAAAGCAATATTCAGGTAAAGACTGCTAATTTAATGACTCCTCATCCACATAAAATTATTATAAAGAATGGTATAATATGCCACTCATGATTTATTCTTAAAGTCTTGCTCATCAATTGGTAAAATAATCTATTGAGGGAGTGGCAGGATGTTACTTTGACAAAGTCAGGAGAAATCAACTAGGAGCCTTCTCTGGGTTGACAAACTGTGATGGTCAGAAATAGTTTGGAAGACTCATTAGACATCGTCCATAGATAGGCCTTTGACCCAGACCTTAACTGTGATGATTGACATTGCGATTGTGGTAGCTGGAAAAAAGAGATGTAGGCAGGAACCAAGTAAACTGTTGGAGACACTTCCAGCCACATAAGTTACAGCACTGAACCCCAGTTCTCAGGTAAGTGTACTCATATCAATAAATGTAGCCTGATTCGAGATTATAGTCTGTTTGGTTTCAGGTTCATATCTACACATGTATACATATATATATACATATATGTGTATATATATATGTGTGTGTGTGTGTGTATATATATATATATATATGCATGCTAAGTCACTACAGTTGTGTCAGACTCTGTGACCCTATGGACTGCACCCCACCAGGCTCTTCTGTCATTGGGATTCTCTAGGCAAGAATACTGGAGTGGCTTGCCATGTCCTCCTCCAAGGGATCTTCCTGACCCAGGAATCAAGCCTGTGGCTTCTGCATTGCAGGCAGATTCTATACTTCTGAGCTGCCAGGGAAGCCTACACATACACACACACACACATACATATAAACTAATATATATGGATATACACATTACTGATATATATTGTCTATTATTATATATTACTAATTATATATTATTACTACATTATATATAATTATATAAAATATATATATTTTATAAAAAATATATATTATACACATAATTGTATAATATTGCTAACTATATAATATAATTACTAATATATATGATTATATATAGATAGGTATACTAGTATATCTATGTATATTAATGAAACTTTGCAATTTTTTGGTATATAAGTTATATCCTTCTAGGGTCAAACTCTGTCTTTCTCTTTCTGGAACATGACAAGTTATGACTCTCTGGGCCTAATGGCAACAAGATATGGTTACAATGGGTCTTGATAAGAATGGAGACCCTTTGTAGGACATCTGCCCCAGGAGAGGCATTACTTGAATTTCAAGCAATAAAGGATTAGTCTCCTTAGACCTAAGAGGCAAGCTACTTCTGCCAGCAGCTAGCTCTACCTGGATTTTAAATTTTCAAGTGAGGGAGTGCTTAGAGATGAAGCTGACTCAGGGTCACACAGTAAAATAATCAACTATCTTCTGTGATAGAGTGCAGTTTCCAGCAAATCATGCTTCAAAAATCATGCTGATGCACATACTTTATACTATCCTTCTGAGAAAGAGGCAAGTAGAGGAAATTCTAACCAAACAAATAAAACACCCTGGTCTTTGAGTCATTTCCAGATGATAATTGCTGTGGTATCCACTGAGCCTCTTTCCAGTCAGTCTTAGGACTTCTTCTGTTGCTAGAATTCTATCTTTAGAATAGTCCAACCATGAATACCCAAATGGACCAAGTTTAAATACAAAAGGCTAAGTTACATTTATTGTACTGTATTCATTTTCACCTCAAGCTTTAGAAATTTAAATTTCTGTTGAATCCACTTACCTAAGCAGTTACTGACTGACAGAAACATCACTGAATTTTTTTGTCTCCTGTGTTCTTTGTTGTTATATCTTCCCCCAAACTTGCATCCCTCTGGTCACTACCCAAGCTGAGACGTTTGGAGACAGCATGTAAACCAGAACTGCTTTTAGACATCTTCATTTTTTTCTTTCCCAAGCAAAAAAGAAATATATATATAGTTATGGCCTCTTGCCTTTTATTGGAGTGTGATTGTCCCTTGTGTATCTCTCAAATTCAGCTGCATTCTCATAGCATAACGTCTACTTTCATTCCTCTTGTCTCCACTTTTTCTTAAGAAAGTGTATTTAAAAATGATTCACTCACTTTACAGACCCAGCGTTTTGAAAAAGGAAAAGACTCACCATTAGATTATTTGGTTTCATCTTCCTGCCTGCTCCTACCAGAGCTGTCTCCATAATGTATTTGCAAACAATAATCTTGGTTCATTTAAAAAATTTTAAGCACTAGCATTTACAATTTTCTTTTGGGGTATTATACACAGAGCAAGAGGCCTCATGTAAGAAAATTTTTCCTTTTCCATTGTAAACATACTTTGTGTGCACGTGTGCTCAGTTGCTTCAGTTGTGGCCGACTGTGAGCCCATGGACTGTAGCCCACCAGGCTCTTTTGTGCATGAGATTCTCCAGTTGCTATACCCTCCTCCAGGGATCTTCCTGACTTAGGGATCAAACCGGCATCTCCTACATGTCTACGCCATTGGCAGGCAGGTTCTTTACTATTAGCGCCACCTGGGAAGCCCTTTCCCTTGCTATTCAGACCTTTTAACTCTCTCCTTTGTCTGCATTTCTGGCATTGTTCCCAGGCCCCGACTCTGGTGGATTTGTGTTATTCATAATTCCCATACATATTTGTGCCATAAAGTGGAAGATAACTTGCTGTAACTTAGGAACTTGGTCTCTTCCACCTCTGTCAGTGAGCTCATTGACAGTAAGCCAACACAGATGTACTGCTAGGTATGGGAATGAACTTAAAAATTCCATTTTCTTATATTTTTTTTCTTGTAGTTTGATCATATTTTTGTGACTGGCTTAAAAAACTGTAATAATCTACTTGTTCATCTGATTTGATACACTTAGATTTCTAGTAAAATACTTGAGGTGCTGTGACTCCATGGTTTGGAATGTTGGCTAGTAGACCTAAAGGTTTTGATTGATCCCTTCAGTTTCTCTGTGAGAAATTTTAAATTTGGCATATGACTTTCTTATTAGATATAAATTGAGCTATGTACATGGTAAACTTGGATACAAAAATAGCAGAATGCAATTAACCAGCTGCTGAGTTAAATTTCCACTAATTGTAGAAAGCTTATTCAGACTCTTCCAGGAAAATGTAGTTCAATTCAGTTATTTTCTTTTCTGTTGAAATTCAGGATGATGTTCTTATATTTCAATTCACCAGCTCTATTAGGCTGTTCGTGCTTGCTTGCTGTCTCATGGAGACAAGTGTTTGTGTATGTATGTACATATTGTGTCTGTAGGTGTATGTTTAGGCATGTGTAGGTGTGTGCTGGTGCGCATAGGTGTGTGTTTCTGGTGTGTATAGGTGTTTGTGTATATGTGTGTGTTTGTGTGTGTGCATGTTAGGTGTTTGTAGGTGTGTATAGATATTTGTGTGTAGGTGTGTGTTTGTATGTGGGCATATTTAGGTGTATATTTGTGTAGGTGTGTGTTTAGGTGTATAGGTGTGTGTTTGTGTTGGTGTGGGTATGTGTGTATTAGTGTGGGCATGTGTGTGTGTTGGATAAAAACCCTCTTCTGTGACTGGCCACATACTAGGAGTGCAGAGGGCTTGTTTTGTCTAATCTCACTGGCTCCACATCTGTGTGGTGTCTTTTCTGCTAGGATTGTCACCATCTGCTAGGATTCCCCCATGTTGATGATGGTGTTCGATGCAGGCTCCATGAAGGGGCCATTAGGTGACCTGGGGTTTCCTCTGGGACCTCTGCATAGTCTCCTGATATGGGTTAACTCCCAAAAAGGCAGCGTTCCCCACTTCCCACCCCAACTTTCACAGAGAGGCCATCGCCCCCACTGCTGAAGGGATTGCTGGTGAGGTGGCTCATTTTCCCAGTTAATTCTGGGCTCACAAGAAGTGCATAGACTTCCCACTTCAAACTTTACTGTAGGAAAAACTTTTGGGACGTATTTTAGAATATACTTTCCCAGGTTGCTTGGAGCCCAGACTTCATAGGAGAAGTACCTACTTCTTGTACCTACTTCTTGTACTTCACACTTTTACCTACTTCTCTGAAGACCAGACCTCCCACCCAACCCCACAGGTGGGGAGCAGAGGTGATTAGCAGTGACAGGCAAAAACCCTTAACACTTTCTCTGACACTTCTCCTCCCATGGGTTTTATACCCTCTTCTCTGACAGTAGGGGACAAAGTCCCGTTTTATGGGTTTGCATGATCCTCCAGTTGCTTTACCCTGCCTCACAGTTGTCACTGTCCTAGGAAACCAGTATTTTAGAATTTAGTCTTCACTTTAGCAGCTTATGCAGGTGGTGGCTTGAATGGAAGATGCCATTGGAGATGTAAAATTTATTGTGCTAAAGGTAACCTTTGTGTGTCCTATTTTATTGGAATTTTATAATGCTTAATTTTTAACATGTGTCTGGTCAATCTCTCTGAGCAGTGCAGGGCAAGAGATATAAGACAAGGGATTCTCTGTGGAGTGAACACTATTCTGTGACAATCAAGCTTTCTGAAAAGAAAAGTGGTTTCATGGAATCCTACCTCTTCATTGCTTGATGACTTCCATTCTCTACTTCTTAAGGGCATCACAAAAAAGAACATAACTCAAGCGGGCCTAAGGGGCTCTTCTCTTCTGGGAGATCTTGTAGAAATGAATGCTGTACTATTCCCAAACAGTCCTTCTGTCTTCTATCTGAAGAGGCCCCAACTGCTCTTAGACTCCAGGTTATGTGCTCTTTCACCATCTTTAGGGTCTGAGGGAGAGGAGTGGCTGGGATTAGGGAGATGATTAAGACACACGGCCCACCTGGGATGGTGCATTTGCCAAGCACCTGGTTGCCTGAGCTGCTCAGACCTGGGAAGGGCACAAAACGCATGGCCAACCCAGAGACTGAGCCAGAACTGTGACTGAGTGTCTCCTGTGGAGGTATGGGTCAGCAGTGGCCTGCCACAGGGTCAGGGGCTCTGGGTGCAACAGACCTGCGTATGGCATAAGCCCTTTTGGAGGAGGTCACCATTAACCCCACCATAGAACCACCAGAGCTTACACAGGGCTGGGGAAACAGACTCTTGGAGGACACAAACAAAATCTTGTACACACCAGGACCCAGGAGAAAGGAGCAGTGACCCCAAAATAGACTGACCCAGACATGCCCATGAGACTCCAGGAGTCTTTTGTGGAGTTGTGGGTTGGCAGTGGCCTGCTGCAGTGTCAGAGGCAATGAGAGTAGCAATGCGTGCATGGGGTCTTTTGAAGGAGGTCACCATTATCTTCATTACCTCCACCATAGTTTGGCCTCAGGTCAACAATAGGGAGGGAACAGAGCCCTACCCATCAAAAGAAAATTGGATTAAAGGTTTGCTGAACATGGCCCTGCCCATCAGAACAAGACCCGGTTTCCCACTCAGTCAGTCTCTCCCACCAGGAAGCTTACATAAGCCTCTTATCCTTCTCCATCAGAGGGCAGACAGACTGAAAACCACAATCACAGAAAACTAGCCAATCTGATCACATGGACTACAGCCTTGTCTAGCTCAATGAAACTATGAGCCATGCTGTGTAGGGCCACCCAAGACGGACAGGTCATAGATGAGAGTTCTGAAAAAATGTGGTCCAGTGGAGAACAGAATGTCAAATCACTTCATTATTCTTGTCTTGAGAACCCCATGAACACTATGAAAAGGCAAAAAGGTATGGCACTGAAAGATGAACTCCCCAGATTGGTAGGTGCCTAATATGCTTCTGGAGATCAGTGGAGAAATAACTATAGAAAGAATGAAGAGATGGCGACAAAGGAAAAACAACACTCAGTTGTGGATGTGACTGATGATGGAGGTAAAGTCCAATGCTGTAAAGGGCAATATTGCATAGAAACCTACAATGTTAGGTCCATGAATCAAGGCAAATTGGAAGTGGTAAAACAGGAGATGGCAAGAGTGAACATTGACATTTTAGGAATCAGTGAACTAAAATGGACTGGAATGGGTGAATTTAACTCAGATGACCATCATATCTACTACTGTGGGCAATAATCCCTTAGAAGAAATGGAGTAGCTATCATAGTCAACAAATGAGTCCAAAATGCAGTACTTAGATGCAATCTCAAAAATGACAGAATGATCTCTGTTCATTTCCAAAGCAAACCATGCAATATCACAGTAATCCATGTCTGTGCCCCAACCAGTAATGTTGAGGAAGCTGAAGTTGAACAGTCCTATGAAGACCTACAAGACCTTCTAGAACTAACACCCCCTAAACATGTCCTTTTCATTATAGGGGACTGGAATGCAAAAGTAGGAAGTCAAGAGCTACCTGGAATAACAGGCAAATTTGGCCTTAGAGTACAGAATGAACCAGGTCAAAGGCTGACAGAGCTTTGCCAAGAGAATGCACTGGTCATACCAAACATCCTCTCCCAAAACACAAGAGAAGACTATACACATGGACATCATCCATGGACATCACCAGATGGCTAACATGGAAATCAGATTGATCATAATCTTTGCAGCCAAAAATGGAGAAGCTCTACACAGTCAGCAAAAAGAAGACCAGGAGCTGATCATGAACTCCTTATTGCCAAATTCAGACTTCAGTTGAAGATTGTATGGAAAACCACTAGACCATTCATGTATGACCTAAATCAAATCCCTTATGATTATACAGTGGAACTTAGAAATAGATTCAAGGGACTAGATCTGATAGAGTGCCTGATGAACTATGGACGGAGGTTCATGACATTGTACATGAGACAGGGATCAAGACCATCCTCAAGAGAAAGAAATGCAAAAAAGCAAAATGGCTGTCTGAGGAGGCCTTACAAATAGCTGTGAAAAGAAGAGAAGTGAAAAGCAAAGGAGAAAAGAGTTCCTTTTCTGGAATTCCTGTGGAATGCAGAGTTCCAAAGAATAGCAAGGAGAGATAAGAAAGCCTTCCTCCGTGATCAGTGCAAAGAAATAGAGGAAAACAACAGAATGGGAAAGACTAGAGATCTCTTCAAGAAAATTAGAGATACCAAGGGAACATTTCATGCAAAGATGGGCTTGATAAAGGAGAGAAGTGGTATGGACCTAACAGAAGCAGAGATGTTAAGAAGAGGTGGCAGGAATACACAGGAGAACTATACAAAAAAGATCTTCATGACCCAGATAACCATGATGGTGTGATCACTCACCTAGAGCCAGACATCCTGGAATGTGAAGTCAAGTGTGCCTTAGGAAGCTATCAACAAAGCTAGTGGAGGTGATGGAATTCCAGTTGAGCTATTTCAAATCCTAAAAGATGATTCTGTGAAAGTGCTGCACTCAATATGCCAGCAAATCTGGAAAACTCAGCAGTGGCCACAGGACTGGAAAAGGTCAGTTTTCATTCCAAACCCAAAGAAGGGCAATGCCAAAGAATGTTCAAACTCTCCCACAACTGCACTCATCTCACATGCTAGCAAAGTAATGCTCAAAATTCTCCAAGCCAAGCTTCAACATTATGTGAACTGTGAAATTCCAGATGTTCAAGCTGGATTTAGAAAAGGCAGAGGAATCAGAGATCAAATTGCCAACCTCCGCTGGATCATAGAAAAAGCAAGAATTCCAGAAAAACTTCTACTTCTGCTTTATTGATTACACCAAAGCCTTTGACTGTATAGATACCAACAAACTGTGGAAAATTCTGAAACAGATGGGAATACCACACCACCTTACCATCTCCTGAGAAATCTGTATGCAGGTCAGGAAACAACAGTTAGAACCAGCATGGAACAACAGACTGGTTCCAAATTGCTAAAGGAGTACAACAAGGTTGTATATTTTCACCCTAATTATTTAACTTATATGCAGAGTACATCATGCGAAATGCCAGGCTGGATGAAGCACAAGCTGGAATCAAGATTGTTGGGAGAAATATCAATAACCTCAGATATGCAGATGACATCAACCTTATGGCAGAAAGTGAAGAAGAACTAAAGAGACTCATGATGAAAGTGAAAAAGGAGAGTGAAAAAGTTGGCTTAAAACTCAACATTCAGAAAACTAAGATCATGGCATCTGGTCCCATCACTTCATGGCAAATAGATAGGGAAACAATGGAAACAGTGACAGACTATTGTTTTGTGTTCCAAAATCACTGCAGATGGTGAGTGCAGCCGTGAAATTAAAAAATACTTGCTCCTTGAAGGAAAAGCTATGACCAACCTAGAAGCATATTAAAAAGCAGAGACATTACTTTACCAACAAAGGTCCGTCTAGTCAAAGCTATGGTTTTCCTAGTAGTCATGTATGGTCATTAGATTTGGACTATAAAGAAAGCTGAGTGCCATAGAATTGATGCTTTTGAACTGTGGTGTTGGATAAGACTCTTGAGAGTCCCTTGGACTGCAAGGAGAGCCAACCAGTCTATCCTAAAGGAGACCAGTCCTGGGTGTTCATTGGAAGGACTGATGCTGAAGCTGAAACTCCAGGACTTTGGCCAGCTGATGCAAAGAGTTGATTCATTGGAAAAGACCCTGATGCTGGGAAAGATTGAAGGCAGGAGGAGAAGGGGACAACAGAGGATGAGATGGTTGGATGGCATCACCTACTCAATGGACATGAGTTTGAGTAAACTCCGGGAGTTGGTGATGGACAGGAAAGCCTGGTATGGATTTGTGAAGAGTTGGACATGACTGAGCAACTGAGCTGAACTGAACTGAGAGAGAAAAAGGGGAAGATCAATGCAGAGAGTTAAGTGTCTTACTCTAAACACTAACCAGGCAGAGCAAGGTTAGGGACTGGGACATTATTCCAATCTGCTCCTGCCTGTGTGTAGGTGTTGACTCAGATAGAGTCAGAAAAGCCACTCGTGGCATCTTGTGTCAGTGACTCATTTTCCTTGTGAAGTAGTTAAGGCCGTCAACCTAAAAGTGGGGGAGAGGCAGCACGACTGAATACTGGAAAAGACTGATGATGATATGGAATGGCCTCAGAATGGAATATGGGAAGAATGCTCTCAAGGACAGTGAACTGTCTGTCAGCTTTAAAAATCCAACTGGGGTCCTAGGCCAGAAATAAGTAGATGTTCAGATTCTTTCATCTTGTAGTTCATTTGTGAAATCTTTCTATCCAGTGGGGCTTCCCAGGTGGCGCTGGTCATAAGAACCCCCCTGAAAATGCAAGAGACACGGGTCAATCCCTGGGTTAGAAAGATACCCTGGAGGAGGAAATGGCAACCCATTCCAGTATTCTTACCTGGGAAATCCCATGAACACAAGAGCCTGGTGGGTTACAGTCCATGGGGTTGCAAAGAGTCAGACACAACCGAGTGTCTGAGTATGAATGAATTCTTTCCAATGGCACTTGCTGCTGCTACTGCTAAGTTGCTTCAGTCATGTCCGACTCTGTGCGACCCCACAGACGGCAGCCCACCAGACTCCCCCATCCCTGGGATTCTCCAGGCAAGAACACTGGAGTGGGTTGCCATTTCCTTCTCCAATGCCTGAAAGTGAAAAGTGAAAGTGAAGTCACTCAGTCATGTCCGACTCCTAGCGACCCCATGGACTGCAGCCTACCAGGCTCCTCCGTCCATGGGATTTTCCAGGCAAGAGTACTGGAGTGGGGTGCCATTGCCTTCTCCATCCAATGGCACTTAGCAACTTGTACATGGAGCCAAGAAGAGGAATGGCTAGATTGATCCAGAGCTGGAGTATTTCTAGAAAGACAAAATAGGAAGAGAGTTTGGATTTAGTAAAAGTGTATTTTAAGTGAGAGAGTGAACAGGAAGGAAAATAAAAAGTGAAGGAATAAGCTGCATTGGAAGATGCATTTAAGCTGAAGAATAAGCTCAGCATGAAAAAGGGATTGACAAAGCAAGGTGGACAAGAGTGCAGTGCCCTGAAATGTAACATCTCAGGGCTGGAGAAGGGCTAGGTGAGGTTGGGGAGCCAGGCAGGGCCACTGGAAGAAATGGGGGAAGGAAGGTGGAAATGAAAGTTATGAAAAAATAAAAAGAGGTCAGGGAACAGAGATCTTGGGAGGCCCTCTAAGTACTGAACTACTTCAGGAAAATGACCACCAGGATGCCACATAGCCTTGCTTTTTGCCCCAAAATGAAGATAGCTGTTCCTGAAGTATGCACAAATAAAGCATACATTGTCTCTTACTCATGTCTAGAATCTCCAGTTGAATAGCACATTGCCTGGGATGTTAATGCTCAATAAATATTTGTTGAATGAATAAATGACCTAGAGGTGATAGGAAAGTTTATGTTCTTTCAATCCAGTTGTTTTTCATATGAGACAAAGTAAATGGTCTTCCTCTGTTTTTCACCCAAGAAAGGATTCCCTAGTAGCTCAGTTGGTAAAGAATCCATCTGCAATGCAGGAGATCCCAGTTCAATTCCTGGGTTGGGAAGATCTGTAGAGAAGGGAGAGGTTACCAAGATCAGTATTCTTAGGGCTTTCTTTTTGGCTCAGCTGGTAAAGAATCTGTCTGAAATGTGGAAGACCTGGGTTTGATCCCTGGGTTGGGAAGATCTCCTGGAGAAGGGAAAGGCTACCCACTCCAGTATTCTGGCCTGGAGAATTCCGTGGACTGTATAGTCCATAGGGTTGCAGAGAGTTGGACATGACTGAGTGACTTTCACTTCACTTCTCTTCACTTCACGTTAAGAAAGGATTGGAAAGAGTAACATGGAAACTTACATTACCATGTGTAAAATAGATAGCCAACAGGGATTTGCTGTATGGCTCAGGAAACTCAAACAGGGGCTCTGCATCAAGGGGAGGGAGATAGGAGGTAGGTTCAAAAGGGAGGGATATATGTATACCTATGGAGAAGGCAATGCCTGGAAAATCTTGCCTGGAAAATCCACTCCAGTACTCTTGCCTGGAAAATCCGATGGATGGAGGAACCTGGTAGGCTGCAGTCCATGGGGTCGCTAAGAGTCGGACATGACTGAGCGACTTCACTTTCACTTTTCACTTTCCTGCATTGGAGAAGGA